>NW_028258333.1:11250000-12500000 GCF_053883595.1 Heterocephalus glaber
TTGATGTGAGGCCTCCCAGGCTCACCTATGTTGCCAAAAATAAATATAAATAAACATTTTATGGCAGAATAATATTCCACGGTATAGCTATACCACATTTATATTATCCATTCATCCACTGATGAACACTTCAATTGATTCTATACGTTGACTACTGTGAAGATTTCTGCAATAAACATGAAAGTACAATAAATAAGTTGTAAATATAAAAATTTCTTGTCCTTTGAATAGACAAGCAGTATGTAATTGCTGGGAAGACTGTGTATTCATATGCAGAAGAATTAAACTATATTCCTTTTACCGTATACAAAAGACACATCAGAATGGATCAAATATTGAAGTATAAGACCCAAAATTTTGAAATTACTAGAAAAAAAAATACAGAAAACCATCCAGGAAATTGGTATACACAAAAATATTTTTGACAAAGTCCCAAATGTATGGGAAACAACAGCAAAAATAGAAAATGGGATTATAACAAATTAAAGATCTTCACAAAATAAGAAAAAATACACAGAGTAAGCAGACAACCAAGAGAGGGAGAACATATTTCAATTTATTTTTCCAACAGGGATTACTATCCAGGATATATAGGAAACTCAAACAGCACAATAGAACATTCCCAAACAATCCAGTTTAAAAGTTTACAAACAATGTATACACACATTTCTCAAAAGAAGACATATAAATGACTCTCAAATACTATATATGAAAATGTTCAATATCTGTAATCATTAGTTCTGCAAACCAAAACTACAAGGAGATATTATTTCTTCATAATATGTACCAGGTAATGTTTAAAAATTTATCATACAAAAATTACAAAGATTGATGTAGCTCCTTTTTTCTATCTTCATATATAAAAATGATGTGGAACTAGAAGATTTACAGCTGTGAGTTAATTACAACTTACATACTGCTTTCCACAGTCCAGAATTTTCCTTAATAGTCAAAACTCTATCCTGACTCCAAAACTTGAATTTCCAGTTTCCTGCTATATTTTACTACTTTCTAGTTCACATTTACATCTATCTCATTCTAATTAACATTCTCCACTTCAGATATTTCCTATCTTGGACAAAGATAAGAGCTACTAGTCCTCACCAAAACACCCTAAGTAAATAGTTCATCACCAAGTGCTACTAAATGCCCTTTCCTAAATATTTTTTAAATTCTTACTGCAGTTGTTCTAATGAAGACTAGCATCACTTATCTGAATGGAAAACTCACTGGTCCACATACTTTACTTTCTTCTCTCCTTAACAGATCCAATACAGTAGAGCTTTCTCTCTATTTTACTATTTGTATGTTTGTGCTATACCAGAAGACAAGTTTGGAACCTCAGAATCATTGGCTGGCAACAATACATAGTTAAAATTTTGAAGTATAACTTAAATGTAATCACTTTGAAGTACACATTTTCTGTACAAGTGATATGAAATTTACATTCACAGTACTGTTACAAAGTTATTTTAAGTGTAAAGTAAATTTAAATAAACTTTAAAATTTTAGGCAAATAATAAAATAGTAGGCAGTCTGTGAAAATGGATCTATTAGACAAATGTCTTCCTTGGCATGGAAGATACAGCCTTTAATACTTGCTTTTATGCACTGTCCACAGCAAATGAAAGGGAGAGTTTCAATGTTTTCTTCTCATTCTTCATCTTTGTACACACGTGTATGCTCACATAGGCATGCTGATTCTGTTTTGTTTGTTTGTCTGTTTTTAACCTCTCCTCACATTTACTCACTT
The DNA here is from genome assembly GCF_053883595.1 of Heterocephalus glaber. Taxonomy (NCBI): domain Eukaryota; kingdom Metazoa; phylum Chordata; class Mammalia; order Rodentia; family Bathyergidae; genus Heterocephalus; species Heterocephalus glaber. The sequence continues at coordinate 11,251,754 of NW_028258333.1, forward strand.
TAAGAGTCACTGATGAAGAAACCTTTCATTGTTTTTTCAGGGATGGATAATCTTTATTTTGAAAAATGTTTATATTCTCAAGAGTCAATCCGTGCTTGGTTGATTATAACTTGTATTCATACTTTAAAATTTTATTGATTTTAAAGATAATAGTGGCAGGTTGTACACATACTTGATTTTAGACCATTGTTATTGAAATTTTTTCTGTGGAATCTGTTACTTTCTACCATCTCTGGTTATGACTACAAATATTTTTTGGACAGTTGGATTAATAGAATTTCTGTAAACTATTCTTAACTGATTATTGCTTATTTGTTCATATGTATTTCTCATGATCAAAAAATAAATTGTTGATAATGAGACTTTACATGTAGAGAAAACATTAGCAGATACTCTGTAGGATAATCATTAACATTTAGAAAACTTTGAAAAATATCTTTTTATATAAAAATTGCTTGATATGCATCATATGTTTATAAGGATGAATTTTAAAAATGGGGAGAAAATGGCATGATCATGCTCTTACCTAGTTTATCTATTGCTTTTTATTTTCCAGGGTACTGAATAATTTATTTAACATCTGAGAAAAACCTTCTGCATTTTATGTTACAGAGTGTTACCAACATTTTTCTTTAAAAGGGCCAAGAAGTTTGATAAAGTTCTAAATAATATCCTGTAGAAGTTTGGAAGAATATATTAAGAAAACTTTCAGAAATAACATATGGATTGTTCCTGAAAGAATGATTATTATTAAAGATCTTTTCACATTTAGTTTGAGGAGAAAAATGCCAATTTGCCACATGCACATGTATACACATATCCTGCAGAAATAGTGAGCACATCAGGCCTAATGTTGATGTTTTCAAAAGAGCCCATGTTGGAGCTGACCTTTGACTGGTAGCTTGGAACTGAGTTGGTTTTCTCAACTTGGGCTGCTACATACGTCCTTTCCTTCTGGAAGTCTGGAATTTCAATAGAGTAGCTGGTTTTTTTGCTCTTACATAAACCAAGCCCCAATAAATACCTTGGACTCTGAGTCATGAATAAAAGTTAGACAAATACTGTTGAATATTGCAGCTGCAGGAAGGAATAGATTCTTTGAGAGTCCTTTGTGTGGTGGATTGGAGTTGGAGGAGAAAATAGGAACTCTGTGACTTGGTTGCTCCAGTCTTGGCCAAAGAGGTCTTATCAGGTGTGTTAATAAATTATAGCTGTGAGCACAACTGACACAAAGTGCAGGGTCAAATTACAGCATGTTCATGCTCTTAGGACACACACACACACACACACACACACACACACTGCACTGCCAATGACAGCAGAAGTAGTCACTTTGTACTCTGTTCTCTCATCTTTTCTTCCATTCAATTCCATTTTACTCTATAACATTCTAGTTAATTCAATTTTAATTCACTCTACTCTATAACATTTAAATTAAAAGCCACTTGTCTTGCATTATGCAATTGCATGACCCACTAATGTGACACTGTTCCAAGAGCCTAATCTGCTGTCTACCTTAAATGGTTCAGTATCAGCTGCAAAAAAACAAAAAAACAAAAAAATACATAAAAATCTTTCAAAGGATTTTAGTGGTAATCAATGACGAAAGTCATATATGGGAATAATATGCTAGTTATCTAATGCAACATAAATTATCCCAAAACCTGTTTCCTTAAACAAATCATCATTTCTACTAGTGCCTCTAGCTCAAGATCTTTCATTAGGGTTCAGTCAAAGTGTTCATTATTTGTGGCTCCAGGCACTTCAAGTTTCATCTGGGGAATGTGCTTAAGAATTCAATCATACCACATGATAAATTCACTCATATGGCTCTTATTGTCCCATGTTCATAGACTAACTCACAATGTGCCTTCTGTTTTCCCTTAGCAAGCAACAAAATAGGACATAAAATGACATAAAGCAATATCCTTTTGGTGACCTAAAAGCAGAAATAGCATACCTATGTTTGTACCCTCTTTTTATGGGGGTGGTAGTGCAAGGGGCAGAACTGGGGATGGAATCCAGAGATATTCTATCACCAAGCTATATCCCTAAAACTCTGTAAAATTTTAAGTTTTGCAACAGGTTCTAAGTTTCCCAGGGAGAAACTTATGATCCATGTTCCTCAGCCTCCATAAGTGCTGGGAATACAGATGTGTGTCACTACTTCCATACATCATTCATTCCTTAGAGATGCATAAGTTCTGTCTCATTTGGGGAATGGAGATTACACGAAGGCCTGAACAGTAGCAAGAAAGCATCTTTAAGAATCTACTTAGAATCTCCCTTCCATAAGTAGAAAAAAATAAAACCTACATGATGAGACGAAAACACTGATAAATGTTGTCAAGATATATGATCACTTTTTTTTCTGTTTTTTAATATATTAATTGGTACATTTTAGGTATACATTTATATTTATCATTGGGTGTTTGTACCTGAACATGATGTAACTTAGTTCTTATTTTTTCCCCATTACCTATGCGCCCTTCACCCTCACCGCCCTTCCCTATTTACATAGACTTCGTTTCCATCTTTTTTTCTTTCTCATAATTTTTCCTTTCTTTTCTTCCCTTTCCCCTTCCTCTCCTGCCACCCCTCCACCTTTGGACCTTTTCCTATTTCAAATTATCAATTATTCATTTTAATCATTTTCATCCTTATTTACACTTTCAGTTTCTCACACTAGCAATACTATTCGGAATTTGCACAAGTGTGTCCTATTTATTTCATTTAAGAGTATGGCCTCAATATGCATCCATTTAGCTATAAATGACTCTAGTTTCTCGTTCTTTATGGCTGAGTAGTACTCCATTTTATAAAAAAGAAAAACACACATCCGCTGGCGGAGGTGTGGGGAGAAAGGAACCCTTCTCCATTGTTGGTGGGAGTGCAGACTTGTGCAACCACTATGGAAATCAGTATGGAGATACCTCAAAGAACTAGGACTACAGGTCCCATTTGACCCAGCTATTCCCCTACTATCTGGAATCTTCCCCAAAGAATTAAAAGAATCATACCACAGTGCTATATGTGCACCCATGTTCATAGCGGCACAGTTTGTAATAGCTAAAGCTTGGAAACAGCCCAAGTGCCTATCCACTGGAAACTGGATAAAGAAGATTGTGTTTTTTTATAAAACGGAGTACTATTCAGCCATAAAGAATGAGAAACTAGAGTCATTTATAGCTAAATGGATGCATATTGGGGCCATACTCTTAAGTGAAATAAATAGGACACACATGTGTAAATACCAAATAGTTTCTCTAGTGTGAGAAACTGAGAGTGTAAATAAGGATTAAAAGGATTAATAACTAATAATTGATACTTTGAAACAGGAAAACATCCCAAGGGGTAGGTGGTGGGAGGAGAATGGAAACGAAAAATTATGAGAAAAGAAAAAAAAAAAGGAAATGAAGTCTATGTAAATAGGGAAGGGCACACAGGTAATGGGGAAAAAATAAGAACCAAGATACATCATGTACAGGTACAACCACCCAATGATAAATGTAAACATATTGTATACCTAAAATGTACCAATAAACGAATTTAAGGGAAAAAAAAGATATATGATCACTTATCTGTACATTCTAATTATTCTAAACTTTTCCTTTTTTTCCTTAAGAGATTATTTGTGTCACCAGCATTCATCCATATTTAAAAGTCTTACTGTTGACTATATCAGTTTTTTGTTTTGTTTTGCTTTTTGTTTTTGGTACTGGGGATTGAACTCAGGTCCTTGTGCTAGCAAGGCAAGCGGTGGAACCACTGAGCTAAATCTCCAGCCCTATATCAGTTATTTTTGAAGGCAGTTGTTAGCTTCTACAGGCATTATAATGTGTCATAAATTTGTGAATGTTTCATGCTATAGTTATTTTACTTTTGTACTTTTGTATTTCACTTTTTGTATTTCACTTTTTTTGTAAAGGAAAATTTATATGTGCTGTTTTTGGTACTACTTTATCCATGTGATTACAAATTAGGACAGGGATGGATGAGAAGAGAAAGAAAAAAGGAGAAAGGAGAGGTCAAACAGAAGAAATGTTCATAATTGTATCTTAAATGTATGCCACACACTATTCCAAGGACTCTCTCTATATATAGATAGACAGATAGACAGATATATACTTTATATATCTATATATAATATACAAATGAAAAGAATAAATATATGTAAATATAAAATTATATTTTTTTATTTTTGTGTAAATATTTAAATTTGGATTTATACAAAATATATTAAGTAATAGTTATATATGAGGTGTGATCAAAACTTAAGGTAAATGTATAATTTTAAAAAATTACTACACTAAAAAAACACATTGCCATTAATTACCCTCCAAATATTCACCTTGTTTCAGTCACACTTATGCCATCATTCTTGTCATTTCCTGAAACTGTTCTAGCATTCCTCTTTTGTGAGTGTCTTAACTTGGGTTCTTCTGGTTGTGTCAGTATGCTGAATCAATGCAAATGTTTACCTTCCAAGGCCATTTTGGGTTGAGGGGAGAACCAGAAGTTGCATGAGCCAGAACAATGAACACAGTCAAATCGAGGGGGAGTATTTTGAGAGGGATGAATGGGCAATGTATCTTTTATGGTAGTATTTTTAAAACTTTAAATACATACCATACTTTTACCAGCCCTGTATTTATATAAAATGTACAAGCTGTGCATGCATGTATTTTCCTTAATTTTTGAATAAAGTGATTATTATTCTTATGCTTCAGTTCAGTAACCTGAAGAAGGTAGTTGACCTATCAGAACTAGAATTTTCACATGCAGAGTCTGGGTCTAGTTTCCATTTCCAACTTGACAGTGCATGCATACAAACTCAGACTCAAACATATGCCACTTCTTAAAACTCAGATAAAACAGATTTAAAGAAAAAACAAAGAAGAGACTATTTTTCACTGCATATATGGAATAATTACTAAATATTATAGCTTGAGTCATCTGGAAATTGGCCTAAAATAATATTATATTTCAAGTTGAGATGTTTACTTTGAATATGTGAGTGCCACCGAGGAAGCCAAGAGACTGAATTATAAACAACTACAAAGTAAAATGCAAAACGGGGGAAAGTTAGAAGGAATAAAATAAATTGTGGATGCAAAGGAAATAACCTCCAAAACTTTACGGACATTTAATTTTAATTTGATGTCACATTCAAAACTCTAGATTGAAATTTTCTACTAGAGGTATAGCACTCATTATAAACAGTTAAAGCCCAGTACCATGAAACTCTTGCACTTTTAGAATTAAAATGACTTAACAATGAAAAAATGTTTGTTATATAAGAAATGATATAATTGCACATATTCCAAGAATAAAAGAACTGTAAACACAAAACAATCATGTCCAAGATTTTAAAATATAGCAGCAATGTGTAATAATACTTATCAGCATACAAATGCCAACATGAACATTTCTTTTTAGTTAAAAGAGACAAATTTATAGTTATTTCACTAAACTCTGCAGGGTTCTGGAACAAAAGAACTTATTGAATTTAATATATTTCTCATAAAAGTGTCTCAGAAGTATTAATTTCATGCTTGATACAACTTTTCATAGGCTTTGTGATTTTATATCTCTGATTTACAACACGCTAGTTTTGTTGGATTATAAACTCGCAAATTGCAGAAATTTTAAAACTGGAAGGAGATTTCTTTTTTAAATATAGGAAGGAAGTTTGGTTGGCTTAATATGAAATATGAACCTTGAAGCAAGTTCATTTTGCCAATAGTGATGTAAGTATAATGGTTCTATATTTGCAAAAATAAAATATAAATTAAATATTAAGTAATCTTTGCTTAATTTAATTTTTCATTCTTAATAGCTTTGTGTGAAATTAAATAAAACCTTCGGTAGCAAAATGATCAAGATCTTAATAATCTTTACTCTTTCCTATCAAATACAGAACCAAACTAACATGAAGATAGGTGTTGGCTGGCACAATAGCAGTCCCTAAATTTTGTAAAAACACATAACATATATAACCAACAGTCTGTTTTGAAATCAGATGTGGTTTTAAAAAATTATATGCAAATTATGCTAATACTTTTACGAATGGATTGGTCAGTTGAGTGCAAAGAATAAATAAAATGTTTTCCATTGCAAAGAGCCATTTAGAAAATGCTACTCTTTACAATAAAAAGGACAGAAGAACAAGAGCAAAAAATTCATTTGAAGGAATACTGAGTTAAAGATATATTAGATATTCTTAACATCTGAGAAAGAAACAAATAGAAACTATAATAGTTCTTCCACTGCAAGTTCTTTACCAATCTATAAAGAAGTTAGTCCAAAAATTTCTAGTGGTAAAAACTTGTCCTTACAAGATGGGATTGCAATTTACTAAAATGATCCATGTAACTTTCATCTTACCAAAATGTGTTAGTACTGTAATCACCATGCTATTGTTTACATAGAACCATGTGATACTCCACATATATGTGCTAAATGAAGAAATCTTATAATAGAATTTTCTTTATAAAATTGATTGTGACAGATCTCAAAATCTGAATAAATAGAGAATTCATTACTGTAAAAGATTAACTGATTTGAGTATTTTGATTTATAAATGCCTTTGATATATAAACTATGATTTGCCTTTAAAGGAAATCTGTCCTTTGGATTTATGCTGCAGTTTGTGAAATCCAAATGAATCCCTCTATGGTTGGCAAATTTTAAAATATTTGAAGATAGCTATGTTTAAGAGATATTGCAGAGGTATTAATTTATGATTTTTGTGCACTGTATATTTCACTTCTTTTACCCCATGACCTGCTTCACAATTTTAGCCAGATTTTTTCTGGTAGAGAAGTTTGCAAGACCAAAGCAAATTTTCTTGAACATCTTTTCTCTTGTGTTTTATCAAGATCTAAATTGATTATGTCCGGTAAATGTCAGACCCAATTTTCACTACACAGGGATAATAATTACTGTGCTTGACTAAGAAGGTACCACTTGGCAGGGAGCAACTGTCACTTGCATTTGAGACCCTAAGAGATAACAAACCTCTGTAAAGAGGTTATGTATGACCACCATAATTGACTAAATATAAGTGATCTTCCACTCTTCCATACCTGTCATACAATTTTCCAAGATTCTCCTGGGACCTTCAATAGCAGAGTTCCCATTATGCCCAAGGTTAATTTTTATACAATTGTACAGTGGCTATATGTATGAATTTAGTCGAATAATATAAAGAAAGCTGGGCATAGCAGTGCACACCTGTCATACACTCTGGAAGGCTAAGGCAGGAGGATCACAGATTTGAGCAACTTTACAAGTTAAACTATGTCTCAAAAGTAAAAAATAAAATAAATTAAAAGGGCTGGGGATGTAGCTCAGTGTAAAGGGCCCTGATTTGGTCTCTAGTTGGGGAAGGGGGAGAAGAAATAAATCTGTTAATTTGGAATCAACAGTTGTGTGGCAATCATATTTTTGCTTTGTTTTCTTTAAACTGAAATTTCATTTGTCTCTCCTTCTTGTCCACTAATTTTCAAAGTTTGATGGGATAAAACAAGAGGCAATCTAGTTCGAGAAAGACAAGTACATTGCAATCCAGTCACCCAGGTAAATCTTCTTCATCCAAGTCTAAGTTTCGCAGGTGTAAAATGGAAAGAGCAACGGTATTAGGCAATATTTGGAGCAAAACCATGAAATGTTTACTGCCAAAAACAGAAATATAATAGCAACATTTGCCGAGTGTTCAATCTATTTTTAATGCTTTAGAACAGAGACATGCCGATTTCCTTAATTTGCAAAGACATTTCTCAGCTTGGCAGGATTATATAGAATATATTTTATCAATTCTGGGGCTCATCATTTTGTTCATATTGTAACATTTCTAAAGTGGAAATGCGTCTTCTATTCAATGGTGTCTCAGTGTTAATTGGGGACATTTCCTTAACTTTAGTCAAATAAACTATGGTACTATTTACACAAACACCTTCAGGAAGAGAACGTCACAAACCAGGACTTTGTATATGCAGTTTTATGTCAAACATTGTGCCACTGAAGCAAAGATGCATTGCACTCTCTTCTGATTAAAGCCTGACTTACTATGCACCATGTTGCCCTTGGCAAAGTTATGTTGATAGAAAAGAGAAATGTAGCTTTTGTGGCAGTGTCCTGTTTTGTTCTGTTTTTTAACCTCACAATTAGTAAACTGCTGATTTGATCAGATGTCTTCTCCTAATGTCACCCATGTATATTTCATTATCATAACCTGTGAGACTTTATAATTATTTTACATAAAGGAAACAATATATAAAGTATTTATTAATTATTAGGTATCTCATAGGCTGTCAATAAGTATTTTCACTTCTTGGACTGTTATTCTCTGAATTTATTTTAATTTGATCAAGTCTATGTATGTATGGTACCCAGAATTGACAAGATTTCTGAGTGGCTATCACTTCTTCAGTCTGCTTACTACATTTCCATTCATGAAATACAAGGTCTTATCAGTTCTCCTGTAGCTACATCACATGAATAATTTATATTGATATCACTGTCAAAACCCACAGTGCCTTCTCTACATGCTATTGCTTTTCCTATGGTAAGTTTTTGGGATTTGGGGACATGACCTTGTATTTGTTATTTCAAGACATTTCATATTAGTTTTGTCCCTTCTCTCTTTGTTGTCCAAATATTGAAGATTCTTTGTCCTACTATAAAAACTATGTCATGTTTTTAGCCTTTTTGACACTCTTAAATCTGGTGGTCATAACTCCTTTGTAGATTTCAAGTTATAAATTTAATAGTTCACAACTACAAAAATGGACACAAATAAATTTAGATCCTTGGAGGATATGGTAGAACCCTCTCTTTAGGCAGACAGCATTGTATACCACACTTCATCTAACTAAAAGTCCATTTATCATCAAGTTTACAATTATACGTCATAGTTACCAAGATTTTATGACTTTTTTTTTATTAAAAATCAATCTGCCATATTACTCTGATCTACTTATATAAACTTCTTATTGAAAGAGAAAATGTGTTGTGATATAGTCTTTTAAAAAATGCTTTCTGAAGTCTAAGGAACATAAGAAAACCTGAACTCATCAAATGCCATACCTGCTAAGTGATTTGTTTTTTGTACATTCCCAAGCTTCACTATGGAATACCAGTAAGTAAATGTAAAGATGACAGAAATCCCCCCCCCCATATTTACAGGCAATAAACGCTGGCAATACTTCTTTTAACTACTTGTTATGCTTCCCAATACCTTCTTTCTAATCATTACTATTGCACTGTTTTTTGCCATTTGCATGTCTGATAAGTACCATCTAGCTAGTCTTAATGCTGTGTTACATCACTTAAACACTCTGTAGATAGTGACTGGAAGGAATGTGCTGAAACACTGGATCTTTCTAGACCCACTTGCTGGTTATTTTTTAAATTCTTTCTTTTTTCCTTCCCCCATCATCTACACTCCCAGGAGGCACTCTCCCGAGGAGCTTGCCTGTCATGGAAATGCCTCTCTATCGAATAATTCTTTTCTTTCAAGGCATTTCCTTTGCGCGAAAGCTGTTTCTCTGTCTAATCTTAGTCAGCAGCAACTATACAAACAGACAAGGAGGCAATTGACCACTTACTTTTACATTTCCTCTTGTTAATAACACAACACCAGCAGCTGGGAAAGTTATAAGTAAACAGGCTTATTGTTTCCTATGCTTTTGGTCCAAGTTTGAGGGGTCACAGGTGGTGACTGTCTTCTTGCTAGCAGAGCCCTTCAGCAACACAAGTCATCACATTTTGAGAGACAGGGAGCATGCGTGTGTAAAACTTGCCACACTGGTTTCAATAGAGGAGAACAATTCTGAAAATACCATTAACCCACCATTCCATTAAATCTTTAATCATATGAGTGGGTTATTCTATTCTTGCAGCCAAAGTCCTTATCACTCCTTAAATTTCATACAATCCTACTTCTTTATTTCTCACAATGGGGATTAAACTTCAACATTAGTGTGAGAGACCACAAACCACATTCAAATCACAGCAGCCAGAATTTTTAGCAATAAAGATGTATCATAGTACTAGAAAAGAGCACACTAGAGTCTGAAAGTCTCTCATATCCAGAGCTCCATCAAAATTAAGCAGCCAATCTAACTTTAGCAAACCTAACACGTGGGTTAATAGGCTTTGTGGCATGTAATCTGTTAACTCTGCAAACCAGTTGACTGCGTTAAGGTCTGGACCTCATGTCAAATGAGTCCTCTGTAAGATAAATTCCAACCTGAGGGCAGGCCTGTTGCAATAAACTTACATGGCAATGAAATCCACAGGGCCAGTGTTACCTTTCTAAATTTAAATGCAAGATTCACTGAAAGGGGAAAAACATGCAAACAATAGAAACAACAGATGCAGAAAAACAGAGATAAAAGAGTGGTGGGCAGAAAAACCACTGCCTCTATACATACATGCAAAGATGTCAACATCAGGATCCCTGGAGCCTGAGAATACTCTCCTTTACATGATTAAAGAGTCCTTCATAGTTTGATTAAGCTAAAAATCTACAAATAGGAAGACTATTTTGGATTATCTTTGTGAGACCACGTAATTACACATAATCACATAAAAAGGAGACATAAGAGTTATCTTCAAGAGAGGAGATGTCGTGTTGGAATGAGAGGTTAGTATTATATATTGAGTATGGAGGAAGGGACATAAGCCAAGGAATGTAGTTGTCATTTAGTAGCTGAAGAAGGCAAGAAAATAGAACCTGCACTAGAACATCTAGAAAAAATAAATATTGACTTTAGGATTCTAACCTTCCAGGGCATCAACAGTGTGTTTTGATTTTAGGACCTCTGAGACCCATGATATTAAATAATATAATTATTGTTGTTTAAAGACATGAAAATTTGCAGTAATTTATCAGAATGATGGAGGAAAAGTTACAGAAATGATACATTAAATACTCTTAGAGAGATAAATCCATTTTCACCTAAAACTTGATGTCATTTTATTCTCAAAAATTCAATAGGCATAAAAAATCAGTCTATGTGTACAAGAGTAAATTGATTGACTAATGAAACATCTCAGTTAGACAGAGAATGCAAGAACTTACCAGGAGGTAAACAGGATAGAAGCTAAATGCAAGTGAAGAGAAACCAAATGAAAGACTGAGATTAAACCACATGTATGTAATAGCATTTCAATTCAACACTTGTGTACTATCTTGAGTTCTCTTCTAACATGAATTTTGTATTTAATTATGATAAAATACTTTTTTCCACATTTGATTCTCATTTCATTTTATAGAGTTCCTTGGACATATACATATCATTTGTCTTCAAATCTCATTTTTGTACTTATATATTTTTCTATTTAATCTTCTTGTTCTTCCTCATGCCTTAATCACATTTGAAATAGTCAATAAGGAGACATTATCTTGGGAGAAGAAGAAAGTTTTGGAAAGTAACATTACTAAAGCCAACCATATGTCTAGTCTTACAACACACATAGCAAAGAATAGAGGAAGAATCTTTTTGGGGTTTTTTTTGGTTTTGGTACTGGGGATCCAACTCTGGACCTTGTGCTCACAAGCCAGGCATGGTGCCACTGAGCTTAATCCACAGCCCTAGAGGGAGAATCTTAAGGATGTCAGATATAGAAAACAGAGGATGCCTAATGGGGAAACAGGAGACTATTTGCCAAAGAATGGAAACAATGTTGGTCCACTCCACAAACACATAGGTTGGAATTCTAACTCCTAATGCGGTGGCACTGGAAAGTCAAGCCCTTTGGGTGGTGATTAGGCCAGAAAGGGAGCAATGAATGAAATCAGAGTTCTTATGAAAGAGGTCCCAAGAGAAATCCCTGTCCCTTCTTCCATGTGAGAGCACAGAAAGCCATCTATGAACCAGAAAGAGGAAGCAGGATTCATCAGTGATACAATTCATAGGCACCTTTTTTTGGACCTCTCAGGTTCCAAAAACATGATAAATAACTTACTGTTACTTATAAACCTCTTAGGCAGTCTGCCTTGTGTTGTTATTCCTGCCTGAACAAATTAAGATACTGCCAGCCACTGGGATTTGAGGGAAATACAACTTTTTACAAGTCAAGAACCCTTGTTCTACATTAACTGGATCCTGAGTTTAATAACTAATAATTACATGAAATTAAATGAAATATACTATAATTCTTGTAATATACTCCTAGAAGCAAAATAAGAATAAGATTAATAGATTTCTTGAAGTACTGTAAAAAATTTTGAGAAGTATCCATACAGTGATAAAAAATTCTCAATATAACCACGAAAATTCCCTTTTGTTTTAAATATTAGAGGATTTTACTATTTTACTTCTTAGAAGTTTTAAGCACTAAAGTGGTATGAAGTTTCTAATTATAAACCAACATGTTCTACCATAAAAACAATAAATAAAACTTATTGAGAGAACATATAGTTCAGAGGTAGAGAGCATCTGCTTCACATTTGTAAGCCCTGGGTTCCAGTCCCAGTAACATAGGGAAAGGAAGTGATGAACATGTCTATTTTACAATTCAGAATCCCGTAATATTGCGTTCTTTAAGTTTTGACACCTTAATTTGTATTCCTTCATATCATGATCTTTAAAAACTTAGGGTCTCAGCTCCCAGGCCACCATCCATACCACCACTCCCGGCCCAGAGGTGGGCACCTCTGGACCGCCCTCTGTCCCACCACTCCCAGCCAGGAGGAAGGGGCTTCTGAGCCACAGTCCCACCACTCCCAGCACAGAGGAGGTGAGCCACGTGGATGCCAACAGCACTCCAGCTGCCCCTCCAATCGAAATGAGAAAACACATAAATAAGTCCCAAAACCATACTTCCAGATCACCTACAGCAACCCCAAAGGGAAATGAGATGGAACACTCTGATACTCAACCACCTGGACTTCCTGAACTGGTAACAAAAGGGGATCTGGAAAAAATGAAATTGGAAATAACTTCTCAGATAACAGTAGAAATTGTGCTGGTAGTGCAAGACATGATTAACAAATTTAGAGAGGACCTGAGGAACATGATGGAATAACAACTTAGGAAACAAATGGAATCCATAAAACAGATGCAAATAGATTTCCAGGAGATGAAAAACTCCATTGAAAGTCTACACAGCACAATGTGCCAATGTGAGGACAGAATTTCAGATACAGAAGATAAGATTGCAATTAGTGACCAGGAAAAGAAAAATTGCTTCAAAATTGTAAGGGACCACGAGGAATCAATCTACCAACTGCTAGATGATGCAAAGAAGAATAATTTAAGACTGACTGGAGTCAAAGAAGAAACAGGAGAGAGTGTAGATGACATAAAAAACTGTTCAGAGAAGTAATGGCAGAAAACTTTTCAAGGAGGGGAAAAGAACCTGACATACAGATAAGTGAGGCACATAGTACTCCAACTAGCCTTGATCAAAAAGCATCTACACATAGGCATATAATTGTCAAGATTCCAGAAACCCAACAAAAAAACAAAGTTCTACAAGCAAGTAGAGAAAAAGAAACAAATCACATACAAAGGAAAGCCCATCAGAATCACAGCAGACTTCTCACTGCAAACCCTCAAGGCAAGAAGAGCTTGTAGTGACATATTCCAAGCCCTAAGGAAAACAGCCTCCAACCCACATTGATGTACCCTCCAAAACTATCTTTCAAAACTGATGGAGAAATAAGATACTTTCATGATTAAGAGCACCTTATGGAGTCACACTGAAAACAATAAATCAGCCCGCTGCAGACAGGCAGGTCTGCGGACCCAGTCCCGAGGCCACCAGTCATGCTGAAAAAACACCAAATCAGCCCATGCTCTGGCAGCAATCTACTGCCCCCCACCCCCCACTCCTTTGGCCTCTTCTCTGTACAGCCACCTGGTTCTACACTACAAAGACACAGAGGACACTGGACAACCAGACCACTGTACTGGAGCTAATCAAGTTCTCAGCATTTAAAGAATTCCTGCCCAGAGGTAGGGGATTCTGAGCCACTGTCCCACTGCTACTGGTCCAGAGGAAGGGGTTGCCCAGCCACCATCCCTCCTGCCAATCCCAGCCCAGAGGAAAGAGCTTTTAGGCTGCAATCCATCCTGCCACTCCTGGCACAGAGGTAGGGGCTTCTGAGCCACCATCCTACTGTTCCTGGTCCAGAGGAAGGGGCTTCTGGGCCAGCAAATGTCCCGTTGCTCCCACCCCGAGGAAGGGGCTTTTCGGCCACCATTCCTACTGCCACTCCTGGCCCTGGGCCCACCTCTCCCAGCTCAGAGGAGGTGAGCCACGTGGATGCCAACAGCACTCCAGCTGCCCCTCCAATCGAAATGAGAAAACACATAAATAAGTCCCAAAACCATACTTCCAGATCACCTACAGCAACCCCAAAGGGAAATGAGATGGAACACTCTGATACTCAACCACCTGGACTTCTAGAACTGGCAACAAAAGGGGATCTGGAAAAAATGAAATCAGAAATAATTTCTCAGATAACAGGAGAAATTGTGCTCCTAGTGCAATACATGATTAATAAATCTAGAGAGGAGCTCAGGAACATGATGGAATCCCAACATAGGAAACAAATGGAATCCATAAAACAGATGCAAATAGATTTCCAGGACATGAGAAACTCCACTGAAAGTCTACACAGCAGAATGAGCCAATGTGAGGACAGAATTTCAGATATAGAAGAGAAGATTGCAATTAGTGACCAGGAAATGAAAAATTGCTTCAAAATTATAAGGGAACATGAGAAATCAATCCAGCAGCTGCTAGACGATGCAAAGAAGAATAACAAGACTGATTGGAGTCAATGAAGAAATAGGAGAGAGTGCAGATGACATAAAAAAAATCTTCACAGAAGTAATGGCAGAAAACTTCCCAAACAGGGGAAAAGAACTTGACATACAGATAAATGAGGCATATAAAACACAAAATAGCCTTGATCAAAAAAAAATCTACACATAGGCATATAATTGTTAAGATGCCAGAAACGCAATAGAACAAAGTTCTACAAGCAGTGAGAGAAAAAAAACAAATCACATACAAAGGAAAGCCCATCAGAATCACAGCAGACTTCTCAACACAAACCATCAAAGCAAGAGAGCTTGGAGTGACACATTCCAAGACCTAAAAGAAAACAGCCGCCAACCCAGATTGTTGTACTCTGCAAAACTATCTTTCAAAATGGATGGAGAAATAAGATACTTTCATGACAAAGAGCACCTTAGGAACTTCATGAATACCAAACCAGCACTCAAAAGAATTTTACACAATATCCTAGGAACAGACATTGAGGATCAAAACCCCAGGTAGCAAAGCAGAATGAACCCATCTGGTACAACAAGAAATTAAATGTAATGTGGAGATTCCAACAAAAAGAAAAAAGTCATGGAAATGATAAGTAAATATGTTTCAGTTATAACCATCAATGTTAATGATCTCAATTTACCAATCAAAAGAAATAGACTGGCAGAATGGGTCAAGAAGCAAAATCCAACAATATGCTGCATATAAGAAACACATTTAATTCAAAAGGAAACTCATAGACTGAAAGTTAAAGGGTAGAAAACAATATTCCATGCAACAGGAACCAAAATAAAAAAGCAGGAGTAGCTATCCTCTTTGTAGATCAAGTAGATTTCAAATCAATACTGATTAAGAGAGATGAAGAAGAACACTACATCCTTGAAAAGGGAACAATTCAAGAGGAAGAGATGACAATCATAAATATCTATGCACCAAACACTAGTGAGCCCAGCTATATAAAACAAATATCTACGGACATGAAAAGTCATATATGCACTAATACAATTGTAGTGGGGGACCTCAACACCCCAATGTC
This sequence comes from Heterocephalus glaber, assembly GCF_053883595.1. Taxonomy (NCBI): domain Eukaryota; kingdom Metazoa; phylum Chordata; class Mammalia; order Rodentia; family Bathyergidae; genus Heterocephalus; species Heterocephalus glaber. Next base: position 11,267,586 of record NW_028258333.1, read on the forward strand.
ACAAATAGATAGATCAACTAGACAAAAAATAAGTAATGAAACACTACAACTCAATCACACTTCTGAATAACCAATGGGTCACAGAGGAAATTAAAGAAGAAATCAGACAGTTCCTTCAATTAAATGACAATGACAATACAACATATTGGAATCTATGAGACACAATGAAAGCAGTCTTATGAGGGAAATTCATAGCAGTGAATATGCATATTAAGAAAACAGAATGAGCCCAACTAAACAACCTGATGCTGCACCTCAAGCTTCTAGAAGAAGAAGAACAGGACAACCCCAGAGCTCATACAAGGGAGGAAATTATAAAGATCAGAGGAGAAATCAATGCAATGGAGACTAAGAGAACAATACAAAAAATCAATGAAGCCAAGAGTTGGTTCTTTGAAAGAATCAACAAAATTGACAAACACTTAGCCAACCTTATCAGAAAAAGGAAAGAAAAGGCCCAAATCCATGCAATTAGGAATGAAAAGGGTGAAATTACAACAGACCCAGCAGAGATCCACAGGATCATCAGCACCTACTTCCAGAACTTATATGCCAATAAGATGGAAAACACAGAAGAAATGGACAGATTCCTAGATACATATGAATTACCAAAGTTAAATGAAGAAAACCTAAACATTCGAAACAACCCAATTTCAACCAATGAAATTAAAAATGTAATTAAAAACTTAACAACTAAGAAAAGCCTGGGCCCTGATGGCTTCACTGCTGAATTCTACAGGACATTTAGAGAGGAACTGCTGCCACTACTGTTTAAACTCTTCAATGAAATTGAAAGGGAAGAAATACTCCCAAATTCATTCCTGGAAGTAGGCATCACCTTGATCCCCAAAGCAGAGAAAGACCCAACTGAAAAGGAGAACTATAGGCCAATCTCATTAATGAACATAGAGGCAAAAATCCTTTATAAGATACTGGCAAATAGAATGCAGAAGATCATCAAGAAGATCATACACCCTGATCAAATGGGATTCATCCCAGGGATGCAAGGATTGTTCAACATATGCAAATCAATCAATGTAATACACTATATCAATAGAGCCAAGGACAAAACCATGATTATCTCCATAGAACCAGAGAAAGCATTTGACAAAATCCAACATGCATTTATGATAAAAACCCTACAAAAAATTGGAATACATGGTCTCTACCTCAATCTGGTAAAAGCCATCTATGAAAAACCAACAGTCAATATCATATTAAATGGTCAAAAACTGAAATTTTTCACACTAAAATCAGGAACAAGACAAGGATGCCCACTATCACCACTCTTGTTCAAGATAGTTCTGGAAACTTTAGCCATGGCAATTAGACAAGAGAAAGAAATAAAAGGAATAAAGATGGGAAATGAAGAAGTCAAATTGTCATTATTTGCAGATGACATGATACTCTATATAGAAGACCTCAAGAACTCCACCAAAAGTCTTCTAGACTTAATAACCAAATTCAGTCAGGTAGCTGGTTATAAGGTCAACACACAAAAATGAATAGCTTTCCTTTACATAAATGACAGACTCACTGAGAGAGAACTAGGGCAAATAATTCCTTTCACAATAGCATCCAAAAAACTGAAATACCTAGGAATCAACCTAACCAAAGAAATCAAAGATCTCTTCTCTGAAAACTATAGCACTCTGAAAAGAGAGATTGAAGATGATATCAGAAAATGGACAGATATCCCCTGTTCCTAGGTAGGAAGGATTAATATAGTGAAAATGGCCATACTTCTAAAACTGCTATATAGATTTAATGTCATTCCAATTGAGATCCCAGAAGCATACTTCATGGACCTTGAGACAACAATCCAAAAAATTTATTTGGAACAAGAAGAGACCCAGAATAGCAAAAGCAATTCTATGTAACAGAGACATGGCAGGGGGTATCACAATCCCCAACCTTTAACTATACTACAAATCTACTGTGATAAAAACAGCACGGTACTGGCAAAGAAACAGACCCGAGGACCAGTGAAACAGATTAGAAGATGCAGAAACAATGTCAGACACACTCAGCCATCTCATCTTCAATAAAGGAGCCAAACACCCTTACTGGAGGAAAGATATGCTCTTTAATAAATGGTGCTGGAAAAACTGGATTTCAACTTGCCAAAGATTAAAACTAGACCTATATCTCTTGCCATGCACTAAACTAAAACCAAAATGGATTAAAGGTCTAAATATTAAAATAGAAACTCTGAACCAGTTATAACAGAGTTTAGGTAGAACTCTTGAAGACATCAGTGTAGGAAAAGATTTTATGAACAAAATCTCAGTTGCCCATGAACTACCATAAACAATCAACAAGTGGGATCGCTTCTTATTAAAAAGCTTCTGCACAGCAAGAGAAACCACCAGCAGTGTGAAGAGACAACCCACAATGTGGGAAAATATCCTCACCTGCTTTTCCTCAGACAAAGGTCTACTATCTTGAATCTATAAAGAACTTAAAAAGAACAGACCTCCCAAATTTAAAGACCCAATCCAAAAATGGGCATCTGAAATGAACAGACATTTCTCACACAAAGAAGTAGAAATAGCAAGTAAATACATGAAAAAATGTTCATCATCACTGGTCATTCAAGAGATGCAAATGAAAACAACACTGAGATTCCACCTCACACCAGAAAGAATGGCTGCTATCATGAAATCAACCAATAAGAAATGCTGGTTGGGCTGTGGGGAAAGAGGAACCCTGCTCCACTGCTGGTGGGAGTGTAGACTGGTGCAACCACTGTGGAAATCAGTATGGAGATACCTCAGAGAAATAGGACTGGAAGTCCCATTTGACCCAGCTATTCCACTGCTGGGGATCTTCCCCAAAGAATTAAAAGAATCATACCACAGTGATATATGTGCACCCATGTACATAGCAGCACAGTTTGTGATAGCTAAAACTTGGAAACAGCCCAAATGCCCATCAACTGGGGACTGGATGAAGAAAATGTAGTTTTTTAATAAAATGGAGTACTACTCAGGCATAAAAAATGAGAAATTAGAGACATTTATAGCTAAGTGGATTCACATTGAGGCGATACTCTTAAGTGAATTAAATAGGACACACGTGTATAAATACCAAATAGTTTCTCTGGTGTGAAAAACTGAAAGTGTAAATAAGGACTAAAATGTATAATAGGAAATGTGAAATAGGAAGAAAAGGGGCAAAGGGGAAGGAAGTGGGAGGGGTAGGGGAAAGAAAAGAAAGGTATGGAATTAACATAAGGAAATGGAAAAATAGGAGCAAAATCTTTGTAAATAGAGAGGAATGGAGGGGTTGAAGGGACGACTGGGCAAGGGTGAAAAATAAGAACCAAGAGAGACTATGTAAAGGTGCAAATTTCCAATGAGGAATGTCATTATATTGTATACCTAAAATGTACCAATGATTAGAATGAATAATCAATAATGCAAAATAGGAAGAAAAGGTCCAAAGGGGTAGGGGTAGTGGGAGGGCAGGGGAAAGGAAAGAAGGGAAAGGAAAAATGATGAGAAATGGAAAAAATGGAAATAAAGTCTTTGTAAATAGAGAAGGGTGGAGGGGGTGAAGGGAGGGCTAGGAATGGGGAAAAAATAAGAACCAAGATGCATCAGGTAAAGGTACAATGAGAAATGCAATTGTGTTGTATACCTACAATGTACCAATAAAAGAATTTAAGGGAAAACAATCTTACGGTTTAATTCTCTTGGGTACAAAATTATTATAACAAGTCATGGCTCAATGATTTGCTTTTTAGCAATAAATAATCTAATATACTCTCACGGCACAGTACCGTACACATTATTTCTAGTTGAGCAGTGAACATTTTTTCGGCAGCTTTGTTATATTAAGGAAGCCTTAGGCAAAACTATGACAAAAGCAAAGATTTTTTTCCACTCTCCTACACTTCCTTATTTGGGCTGTAACTTAACACTTACATTATTCTTATCCTGTCCCTCAAAATCCCCCACAAGTTCGCTTCAGTTTCACATTATAATGTTTGATCTGCTTCTGTCTTCTTTAGCTTTGTCCCCTACATTCAACTGTCTCACTCTTCAATCTTGAATCCAATCTATCTTAACTTATTTCCAATCAGGCTTATAATTTGAAAACCAATTTGATACAAATATAACTAGTAAACATGTGCTTTATTAACAAAAAACATAACAATTTAAATGCTTGAATTATTTGAGGACATTTTAAATTTAAATTATTGTCACAAACACACACAGTACATGCACATGCACACTTTATTATATATACGTATATGTACATATAAGGCTATGTGCAAATTTTCGTTTTTATCATAAAATACATTGTTTTGAGTAGAAGCAGTGATATAAAAGGTGATATAGCCCCACACTAACAAAATAACTTTAAAAGTATTCCACCCTATAATCCAGTAAAAGATATATTTACAAGTCAATTTTATATTATTATACTTGTATGCAGTTTCATTTTATATGAATATTCTTATTTTAAAATCTTTCATGAAATAATTATACAGTATATTTTCTATTTTTTAAGTTTCAGCTAGGAGTTTCATGATGATGACTAAAATGAACTGTAAATATATGTTGAGCTCACTGAGAATTTTTCCTGTGAGAAAATAGATGTTTAACAAGAACAGTTATTAGCATTTGATAAAACATTTAGAATATATGCCACAAAAACATAAATAGGGACATTAAAAATCATGCTATGAGAAATGTTATTTTGTAAAATAGGTTAGTTCAGAGATTACTGATGGAAATGCATTGTAAATAATTTGTAATTTCTACCTTAATACTGTACAGCACTTTTATTGTTTTTTTAAAATGGGTAAATCCATTTGTATCAACTTGTTAGGGTTAATGGATTGGAAACCAATACAATATAGTAGGCAGAGAGGAATAGCTGTTAAACTTTTATTTGTAGCCAGTGACGATGAGATATTACATTGAGAGACTTTTACATGAAACACTTTTTAAAAATAACTTTGCTCTTTAATTGATTTATTGTAGTTCCAAATTGCTATCTTATTGAAATCTCCAACTGGTAATTATATCCATTTATCATGAAGTACACCTCAGCATTTATTTAATGAATATTTATGAAACACATTCAACACTTATTTTATGCTAGAATTATATATGTATCTATATACTTAAACACATGTTTTGAAAAACTAAAATTAGGTAGGTATTTAAAAAATATAAAACAATATATGTACACATATACCTATTACTAAGCACATTCTCTGATCTCAAAGTGTTATTCCTGAAAATCTCATAAAAATTCTACAAAGGAGACCACTGCATAATAAATACTCATAGTTAGAAAATGTTTATGTGAATTAAGATTTGAGCTATAAAATATTTGAATAAATTTTATTGTCAGACACAGCACTTTAATACAGGACAATACATGTTGGGAAATTGGGGAAGATGGTTTGGTGATCACTGAAGAGGTGGTAGTTATTCAACTGGGAGTAACTCAATGGATATAAAGTCGTGGAGAAACTGTATATGTGCTTTGTAAACTGCCTCTTACAACTACTATCTTCACAGCAATTTTACTTTTGTCAAAATAGTTTTCCTACTGTCACCTATAGGGGGAATGTATAACACCAGTGACAACCACAAACATATTAACAACAAAAACATCATGGCTCAAACTAACTTTTTTCTTGACTGCAGGATTTTTCTTCAGTCTTACTACTTATACATAATTGGAACCATTTAACATCATATTTCTCCTCCTCATTTTGATCTCCATAGGTTTCATTTCTATAATAGACACTATTTTAGAACCATTTCAGTTCATAGAAAAATTGAATAAAAACTACAGAATCCCCTTATAGCCTCTGTCTCTGTATACACACCCAGCTCCCACCATTTTTAACGTCCCGTATGAGAGCAAAATTTTATTTCAATTGATGAATCCAAGATTGCAAGTTAGACTGCAGCTTGAATAACTTACCAACTCTCCCTCTTTCTCAGATAAAAAAAAAAAAATGGGTGGGGGGAGCTGGAGATGGATCTCAGACCAAACACCAGGCTTTCATTTCTAGTAGGAGGTATGTACATATGCATAAATATGTAGCCTTCATCAAATGAGCAATACATGAACTTTGGGGATACTTCCAAAACATTTTGTGTCAACTATTCAAGGATTCAGTTTTTTAAAAAACATATTTTTAAAATTTAGTGAATATTTTATCTTCATCTTAGACTGTTTTCCAATTCCCTTTCATTCCCTATATTTCACGTTTATCATACTTGAACGTCATGAAACATCATGCTCCAAATTTTTGAAATTGGCACCGTATTTTACTTTCTGAATAAAGTTTATATATAGAATTATCTGCTTTGTGTTTACTATGACTTTTTTAAAATCTATGGTATTTTTAAAAGAAGATCTATGCCTCCAAATACATATTTTAGATAAAGATGTATTGAAGGAAGCCTGAAATCTTGTCTAGGCAGTTATGAAAGTCATAATAAAGGGAGAACATTCTTGCACTAACTTTTAAATTTATTGTTTTAGATTTTTAAATTACCTATACTCAGTAATTAGTAACTACCTTGCCCATCTTTAAATCTTAACTTCCTTGCTCAGCATTCATTTTTGCTAATTCTGTAGAATTTTCTTTAATGATACTTTATTGCTGATTAATTGCAATTTCTCTAAGAATAAACCTTTAAAACTCTGGGACCTTATTTTTACATTTTATTTTTATTGATATGTATTAAATGTATATATTTCTGGAGTTCATTGTATTTGAAAACATGTACACAGTGTATACTAATCTGTCTTTTTTTTTTTTTTTTTTTGGTACTGGGGATTGAACTTGGCACCTTGCACTTGCGAGGCAGGTGCCAGAACCACTGAGCTAAATCCCCGGCCCCCTGTCTTCTATTTTTAATAATTATTCTACCATGCATAGCATATGAACTCTTATAACATTTGATTTCTGATTCTGAACACAGTTCTTATAGACATTTATCATAATTGCTACAATTAAGAATATTGCTGTTTTTCTTACTTTTTGCATGGGATTTGTTATTACTATTCAGAGACTTTTTTAATCCATTTCTTTTAGTTTCAATTTGATGTTTAGATGTGGGTTTACTCTAATTCATCCTATTTGAAACATTTTAAAAATCAATTCTAAGAAATTCTTGTTCATTTTATCCATTAATATTGTCTCCATATTTTCTTGAAATGCATTTGTAATTCTACTAATATATATGGACCTTGTAATTCTTTCCTTTATCTTCACCTTTGCTAGACTGACTTATATATTATTTCCTAGAACTGGTTTTTCTAATTAAGCTATAGTCTCTCCATCAACGTCTAATTTTGCTGACAGAAACAAATTTAAATTCAAATTCCAAAGAGGTTGTTATTGTATCAATTTGTGTTATTATAGATTATTACATTGATTCTGCTTGTTGAATTGTGAATTGCTATGGCTTGAATGTGTTTTGTTTGCTCTGAAACTAACATTGAAATTGCATTGCCATTTTGGTGGTTTTGTGGTAGAAGGTGAAGCCTTGATGAGGGATTAATACCTTTCTCACAGGAATGAATCAGTTCTTGTGGAGATGGATCAGTTATCACGAAAGCCAGTCTTTTTAGATTTTGGCTCCTCCTACTGTTTTCCATTTTCATATTTGTCCACTTCTTGCTCTACTTTGTACTATGAAGTGAAACAGCATATAGTCCTCCTCAAAGCCAAGTAGAGGCTGATGCCACGTTAGTGGGCTTCACTTTAAGAGTGAGCCAAAATAAAGCACTACTCTTTTAAAATCTTCCAGTCATAAATATTCTATTAAAGCAACAGAAAATTAGCTAAGATATGGACCCTCAGTTGCCCTAGGACAATTGCTTATATCTTTATATTTTTGTAATTTTTTAACTGTGAGGCAATATTTCAACATATTTATTCTGGGGGTATCACTAGATACACAAATTGAAGGTTGTATTTTCCAAATGACTTTTCATTTGCTTTACCACACACCCTGGAAACCACATCACTTTAAGATTAAATTTGGGTTAATGTCTTATCCTGCTGGCTACCAAATGAGGTAAACAGTACAAGTGAGGAGCCCAAACCCACAAGAAGCCTCAAATTGTGGTTTAAATTCATATGAGAAAAGCATTGCCTTGCCCCTACCTACTCTCTTTAAGCAGAGTAAATGGAGAGTTAAGTGCGTGGAATTCTATACTACTATATATATATATATATATATATATATATATATATATATATAAATTTTAATTTCTACTCCGTGTTTACATTAAACCTGGAAGCTGCTCTAAGGGTACAAACTCATGTGCAACTTGAAATGGAAGTATACCTCATGGTTCCAAATTCTTATCTTTAAATGGGTATTAAATCATAAGCCCCCCCACTAAAGTAAGCATCATCATCAAATTTTCTAACTATCATTTTACATGGCTTTCATCAAAAGAGAAGAGTTTTCCATTTTGTAGTTATTATCTGATGTAAAATATTATTCTGGTCACTGCATTTATAGAAGTTTCAAGCAGACATTTTTCACATTTCCAAAAATCAAAGTCTGAATTTAAGGAATCATTTGTGTGTGAAATTTTCCTCTTATAAACTATGCTTGAAAATGTGAAGAACCTATTGCTGTGATAAAAATAGGTTTCGTTAGTTCACTAAAATTTGCAATAATTCCACAAACAAGAGATTACTTTTCTTTTTCTACTGTAATTACTCTCAAAGTAGCTATAATGACAAGGAATTTTGATACAGATGAAAATAAAAGAAATGCAATGGCAGTTCCGTCCTCTTTATGCCTATGGTACACATACTCTGAGTCTATGTTTTACATGTTTAAATTTGGAGAGCTTTTAAGCTTTATTCCTCTTTTCCTTCTGTTTAGCACCTGCCTGGGCAGCCAACGACAGAGCTCTGATGCCCCCTCTCTGCCCCTCGTCCCCATTTTTGTAGTTGTTTAGAGACAGGGTTTTGCTATGTAACCTAGGTTGGTGGGAGGTCCCTGTATCACCTGCGTTGGCCTTGAACTCACAGTGCTCCTCCTGCTCTCATTTTTAGTCTCAGCTAGAACTTCAATCCATACAAGAAAATCTTTTGCTCTGGCCATACTCCTTCACATTCATAGAAAGACTTAAAGACAAGCTTCCATCTCCTGCTCTTTCCACTATTTGGAAGCATTTGGATGTGTGTCTCTGCTCTTCCCAGAAAGCCTAATTATATGAAGAACATTATCTTTCCAAATTGTCTTGGTGTAGAATGTGTCGTATCATCAGTTTTGATAACTAAATCAAGCTTAGGATGCAAGGCTACACAATTTCTGTGTGTTAGCTACAAAATACAATATTTAATGATTTATCAAGAGCAGTCAATTTATTATCAGTCCCACTATTTTTTAACAAAAAAAAATCAAAAGCTATTGCTTAAAAATAAATTGAAATGCAAAGCAAAAGAACTGCTTGGGTATTTTGAGAAATGAAGAAGCTTATTCAAGAATAGAAAAGTTAAAGGGTATATGGCTATAATTCAAAATTGATGTGACTAGATTTGTTTTATATCAGAAAGACAAGACTCATTCTAGATTGATAGCACTAAATAAATGGGAATCAGAATGAGTCTAGTGAAAATAGAAATGTGATAAGGTTTTTCTCCATTAAATATGGACACATACAGATTTCCCTTGTTTCATAATCTCTACACATACATCAAGTATTCCCAAGTTTGTTTTTTAATTATTTCTCTTTGGTGACTAAAAAACATAAAACTATAAACTCTGAGTGCTGTGTGGGGTAGGGCCACAGGGGTTGAAATGCGTTGGCTCATGTGAATTAGAGGCTGGCAAAACCAAAACCCCCACAACAGGCAAGCCCAAGAAAACTAAGGAAGAGGGCTCATTGTGGTCTACAATCTGATTCATCTTTGCCAATTTGTGGAAAGGCAGGAACCCCAGGCAGCATGCCACAGATCTGAGTAAAATTTCTTCTCTGGGGAAAGTATTTTTGCTCTTAAGACCTTCAACTGATTGGATGAGGGCCACATATATTATCAAAGGCAATCCCTTTTACATTAAGTCAACTGATTGTAAATGTAATCACATCCACAAAATAGCTTCATGGCAACACCTAGATTGATGATTGATTAAATAATCAGAACTGTAATGTAGTCAAGTTGACACATAAAACTCCACAGACGGAATATGATTAAGTACTATGTAATTGTGAAATTGCACATACACTAGAGTACAAGCAATTGAAAATTAACTTGTTCAGCAAAGTAAGACAAAGTGACAAGTTTCTTTTTTTGATAATACTGATCATCCAGAGATCTTCTAGCAGCAATAAAAATATCACCTGAATCCACTGTTTCAAAGAGAGTACAGTGGCAAATGAAAACAAATAGTCCAATGCTTTGTGATTAGAGGGGGAGTTGAATGAAACTCAGCAGGATGATAACTAATGGTTAGGGAATATGTGTGGTTGAGGAGGCTGAAGGACTGTGAGTGGGATGTTCAGGAGTTGTTACTTTGTCTAAGGAGAAATGTAGGATGAGTTACCATCAAGATTGCTGCCCTGATCTAGTCGGGAGATGATAAAGGTGTTGTGAGGAAGACAGTGATTCAAATGCCAGATTTTGTTATACATTTCAGAATGGTTTCAAGCAGAATAGTGAGATTAAGGGAAAAAAGCTCATTCATCTTTCAAAAAAATGTATATAAGATTTGAAACGGAGTACCTAGGATATAAGCAAAACTTCTTGGTTCTACAAAATACAGGATAAGCATTGACCTACATTACAAAGGACAATCAGAGTTGTAATGTGGTAAACAGATTCCAAATTTTAGTTATGGCCAGGAAGTGAAAGGCAATTGTGGTGAAAAGTTACAGGATGGTGAATGTTATTAATAAATGCTCCATTTGGAAACACCCTACACATTTTAGAGCCTATTATATGAAAAGTTGTCCTTTACTCTCTTGTTGACCATCATGAAAACCTACTTTATCCCAGTGGTGGAAAGACAAAGAGAGTGGCTGGTGGATGTCAAGTACTGATTTTCATGAATTTGGTGAGCACTTCTCTTGTAGTAAGGGCAGAACACAGGACATCATTTTAATCCACAGAGTATCTCAAAAACGATGGAGTTTCCCTTCTATGTTGATGTTCCATAAGATTGTTGTCTATGCTTTTAAAGATACTTGCTCTTCCTCACTTGCCTTGGTAGAAAGTAAAAGGCCACAATGGGGTGATCTATATGGCTCAGACCTAGGAACAGAGTCTAGCCAACTGTTCAAATGCAAGAAGCGAAATTCCAAAGTAAAAGAGCCCACAGAGAGCCAAGTGCTGTTAACAATCATATGAATTTGGAATTTTAATCTTCCCTAGCTGATATTCAGATGACACAGGGGCTTTTCAAGACCCTGGAAAAGAGACCTCACTAAGTCAGATCCTGGCTCCACAGAAACTCTGAGACAGCAAGTATGTACTGCTTTAAACTGGTATGAGTATCACTAGACAGTAAATATAATGTCAAAATCCTATGTCTGGTATTATATATGTTTGCCTAAAGATCATTTTCCACCTAAAATTATTTACAGAGGTATAAATAAATGCTTTCTTATTATTGATTTGACCATTAAATATTATGTGAGAGAATGAAGATATTTTCCTTATTTATATAATTGAAGTATATGAAGTATTATAAATGCATAGCCAACAAAGTACCACATGGGGATGTACCCAGAGACTGCCCCATCAGTCAATTTTGAATGCCAAAAGTAAACATGCTTTAGTCATATATTAAAATGGCTTGCCTGCTCAAGATAATTCCAATGTAAACTGAAATTCATTGCTTTTACCTATCAAGTGAAAATACAATAATTCAGTGCTTGCAAGTTTAATCATTATAGGAACAAAATGAAAAATTAAAGAGTCTTTGTATTCATGAATTCTTTGTTTGAATGCCTCTGCTCTGACATTTACAGGACAGTTTAAAATATATAATTGTGCATTTCTTGTGCTCGCTTCAGCAGCACATACACTAAAAATATAATTGTGTATTTAATGTATTGATCCCTTATTTAGTAAATAGATTATTATTCTAATAGTTATAAAGTCAGGCTAGCTGTAAAGAATAACTTAAGGCAAATAGAAGTGATAGGGAAAGAAAAATGAGTCTAAAGTTAATTTTTACTATTATTAATAGCTAAGCATAAATATATTCAGCCATTTTTGGCTATGTTTATTAATGTATTTTTATACACAGCTATTCATGACTTTAGCAGAGAAAAGAAAATAATAAAGAAAATAAATAATAATATATATAAATAAAATAATAATAAAAGAAATAAAATGTTTCAAGTGTCAAGTTTGTCAAAATATTAACTGTATACTCAGTGTTTCTGATATTGAGAAGATGCAAATTTTGCTTATGGATGAGAAAATGAAGGCATGTCAAGAAGGCTGGGTATTAGATCCTTGAAGAAGCTGGTGATGATCAGATATAATGTCTGCTTCAGGAAGGAGTGGTCAAATTATAACTCATCACAAGGGAATCAGGTTTTAGAGAAGAAAAATCCTTCATGCAATGGTGAAATTGAGCAGAATTTGTAATGTAGACATTAAATTGGTTATTCTTGCTTTTGACAACCTACTATACTTGAACATCCATTAGGGAAAAGTTTCAGCACAGATTAGTGATGGAAAAATTAAAATAACCTATGGAGTTTCTCCTTTTATGTAGACCACAGTAGAAGGAGGACATAAAAATTTCAGAAAAGAATTTCAACTAAGAGTGATGAAGATTAGAAGGGAAATAGACTTATATGAACAGAATTCATTAGCCATCAGGAAATAGAAATCAAAACTACAATCTAATTCTATGTCACTTCACACAGAATGGCTGTCAAAAAATAATAAGAATTCTGTTAAGGATATAAAATCATAGGAAGCCTTATACACTAGGTAGGAATATAAATTAGCACCATAAGTATGGAAAGCAGTTTGGAGGTTCCTCAAAAAACTAAAAATATATTTACCATATGGGTCAGTGATCCTACTTCTTCCAAAGCAAATGAAGTCAGCATATGGAAAAGAGATGCTTGTATGCCTATGTTTAAAGCTACATTATTCATAATAACCAAGACATGGAAGAAATTTAAATGCCCATCACCAAATGAATGAAGAAAATATGGTATATATACAGAATGGAGTGTCATTTAACCATAAAAATAATAAAATCACACCATTTGCAGGAAAATTGATAGAAATAGAGGATATCATGCTACAGAAATGAAACAACCCAGACACACAAAGAGAAGTGTCCTGTTTTAGCTTTCATAAGTGTAAAATAAAAAATGAACTGAAAGTAGAAAAGGAATTACTAGAGTTATGGTTTAGATCTAAAAGGGCTCCCAATTCTCATACATCATAAACGTGATTGGATTATGGGTTGATATAATTGGCTTGCTTTTGAAAGCAGGGTTTGGAAGAAGGAGATGGGCCATTGGACAAGGCCTGGAAGGGTTTATTCCTTCCTTTGATTCTCCCTTCATGCTTTCTGATTCCTGTCCATCATGCCATAAGCAGTTCTCTTTCATCATGTCACTCTACCATGCTGTTTCATCTTTGGAGCCAGCCAACCCAGAATTGCAACATGAGTGGAATTAAACCTCTCCTCCTCTAAGTTGTCTGTATTGTCTCAGCAATGAGGAAAGTGAATACAGATTTGATTTTGGTACTAGGAGTTCACTGCTGTGATGCTACTTGACTGTGTGGTTCTAAAGCTTTTGAAGTGGTTCTCAGGAAGAATTTGAAAATGTTTGGAGGTGTCAGCTGGAGAGCAGCCCTATGATGCTTCTACCTTTTGCTCATGTCCTGAGACTTTGCCAGGAGTCTGAGACAAAGGGTAGACTAATCTGGTAGAGGAAATTTCATGATATCCCAACATTCAGGCAGTGGCATTGGTACTGTTGTGAACTCTTAGCCAGTTCTACTTTCAGATCAAGATCATATGTCACAGCTGAATAATTTGAAAAGTTTTGAGTTTGGCTAGGAAAAAAAAAAAAAAAAAAGCTCAGGTAAAGTTGGGGCTTGCAATGTGGGAGCTGAGAAGAGCTAGGTTCCTGAAAAGATTAGCATTAAAAAGAAGTACTTTAGATTAGAGCATTAGAAAAAAGGGCTTGAGGACATTTGAGGAACCCACAAGACCCCATTCTTCAACCTGTAAAAGTGAAAAAATTTGCTTTCAAAAGAGATTGTCTAAGTACTTTGTTGTAAAAGGACCACCTGAGGGATTATTCCCAGGGATTCAATTCACCATGCCCAGCCATCCAGACACTCAGAAGTCTTTCCAATCATGATCTAAAATAGCCTGGTTACTGCTCTACATGGTGGCAGACCTTGACATTATCCACATAGTGCTGCTTTCATGAACTTGCAGGATGCAAGAGGTGGGGGTCATGGAGGTTTAAGAAGAATCAAGAGACCACGCAGTGTGGCCTCAAGAGGACATGTGAAATTGTGAAAGTAAAGCCAAAACTGCAGTTGAGACACCAGGAAGTTGGAGAAGCAAGGAATGTAGAACATTTGAGAAAAGCCAGAGGAGTGGGCAAAGTCAGCCCAAGAAAAGCCATGAGAGCTGAAACCATCTGCAATATTGTATTGGCAGGACCTCCCAAGATCTTTGGAGTTCACATCTCTTTGCTATAACTTGCTCCATGTAGTGGATATAGAACTGTAGGATTTAATGTTTGCCCTTCTTTTTTTTGGGGGGGGCACGGTTAGCCATTTATTACTGGGTGGTATAAACAAAGTACTTAAACTTCTTCAACCACACGTACATATTTTTTTTTGCTTAAATTCTTTTATTGGTACATTTTAGGTATACATTTATATTTATCATTAGGTGCTTGTACCTGTACATGATGTATCTTAGTTCTTATTTTTTCCTCATTCCCTGTGCTCCCTTCACCCACTCCACCCTTCCCTATTTACAAATCTTTGTTTCCATTTTTTCCTTTTCTCATAATTTTTCCTTCCCCTTTTTCCTTTCCCCTTGCCCTCTCACTTTCACTACCCCTTTGGACGTTTTCTCCCTATTTCAAATTATCAATTATTTGTTTTAATCATCTTAATCTTTAATCTCACACTAGAGAAACTATTGTCTTTCCCCCACATTGGTCTCTATTCCCTTATTTCTCCCCATGCCTTTGTATGTTGGCAGTGTTTAACTTGCTCTTTAATTTTTTCAGAAGCTCACAGCTAAGAGTTTGCCTTTGAGTCTCAGAGGAGACTTCATAATTAAAGTTTTTTATAATTCTGTAACTTAAAATTTGGTGACTTTTAAAGATGGACTAATTGAATTTAACATAAAAAGAGATGCACATGACTCTTTTAGAGGCCAGGGGGAGAGTATTTTAGCATAGATCTAAAATTGCCTCCAAAGCCTCATATGTTTGGAAGGTGACTGCATTATGGATGTAGGATAGCAGGCTTGCTTTTGGCCATCAGATTTTGGTAGGAGGAAATGTGTCACTGAGTGTTGTAGGCTAGAAAAGTTTATCTCCCTCCTCAGTTTCTCTATTCATGCTCTGCTTTCTGCCCACCATGCCATGAGCTGCTCTCCCGTACTATGCCCTCTGTCATGTGTTTCTTTCTTGGCGCCTGCTGACTGTGGACTGAGAAGTGACCCAAAATAAACCTCTCCTTTAAAATGTAGGTATCACATATTTTGTCCTATCCAGGAGAAAACTAAGACAATCAGGGCTAGGAAAAGGGGATGGTGGGATAGGGAAGATTGGGGAAGTGATATCATAGAATGAAGGATAGGTGGAGAGGGTTACTGCAAGACAGGCACATGTGGGAAGATTACAGTGAATCCCATTATATGTATAATATGTCAGTAATTATAATTTTAACAAAGAGAATAGAAAAATAAAGACATCCAACTGGAGAAAGAGCTCTTAAGAGGAAAATCTGAGTAAGCTACTACTTGAAAGAGAAAAAGATTAAGTGAGTTATAGTATTAGAGGAAAAATGAACTCGATTCTAGGTTTATACAAAAAGATGTACACATTGGAAAGGTATTAAATGATTAAAACTAAAGTTTGGAGTGGCTGAAGCTTAGAGCTGGAAATACAGTGGCAATGCCAATTCTTTAAATACAGTGATTTAAATCAGATTGTCCCAGAAGTAATTCACAGGACAGGGCATAAAATCAGCCTTATCTTCAGAGACAGGCTTTGGCAAGTAAATTTTATTTTCCTCTCTTGCTAACATTACACAAAAGCTGCCTTCTTATTTGAAAATTTGTTTAAGTTGAGTAATTTGAATGAAATTTTCACTTCTTGTGCAGAGTGGTTCTCCTATCCTCAATTACCAAAAGAAGAAACTGTGGCACAGAGAAAGTTAGCAATTCTTCAAAGGAGTAGTCCTAGCGGGATTCAAACTGAGGACTTGCAATAAAGCCTATAGGCTTATTTCTTTATGGACTTCAGAATTCCTTTCCCCAGTCTTTATAATAGCAAGATTTCTTTGTGCAAAGAGCTTGCCTAATCACTGAGACTGAAAAAGCCAATGGGAATATTTACCAATCCTTCCAAGAAAGATCAATTTTTCAGTTCTGACATGAACCATAGAGGAAATGATCTACTTTCTTGGATGATTAAGCCAGTACAACTACTATGAGTAGAACTATTTACTTCTTGCCATGCAGAATACAGTGGACTAACTTATCAAACCTTTGTAGAATTAATTAGATAGGGCTGAAAACAACAGATTACAAAATTTTAGTGTCCATGGCTCTGACAAAGGCTGAATCCCAGAAGGGACTCCTTTTGGACCCACATCAACCAACAATTTACCCTAATGTGTTTATCCATAATTTCCTATTTACCGTCATTTCTTTAAAATGAGGTCTTTTTCTTAAAAAAGATTATATATATATATATATATATGTATAGTTCAAATTAATCAGAGACATATAGTCACAAAATACAAATTTCAGTAATTTGAGTGACAAATATTTAAATTGTAACAATGAAAGTTCAAAATATTTGATAGCTGAGATTTTAACTGTAGGTTTATATACATCCATTCATTTATTTGATATATTTATATGATTATTTAACTTATAGAGTCAATCTATTTGACTTTAGAAAAAAATCTATTCAATCAAGACTTGTAGCCTTTCAGTGGGAAGAGTTTTATATATATACATATAAAATATATCATACATTCACCTATTTATATCTTTTATATAATCATACATATACATTTATAAATGATATATGTATAATGGCTTCAACCTAACTCCTCAGTTTTACTCAAACTAATAATTACTTTAATAATAAAAAATAATTGTAAAGATTAAAGGACTTGATGTGTTTGAGAATAGCAAAGCCATTCTTTCAGTAAAGAATTATCATTAACATGAAATACAGTAATAACCAAAAATGTCCTCAAACTCAAATTACAAAATAACACTTCAGACAGCAAACCCATATTTTGGAATTCAGAGTTAACTTCTCATTTTTCTCTTAGACACATTCTGTTCATTCATTTATGCACATGCTTGATGTTAACACTGGTTCCATTTATAAAATTGGTAGGAGTTATGTGATACCATTTATTTTAAAAGTTATTTTAATTTTTATTACTACATGTGTATAGTATATAATGATTACATCCATTGGTACCTGTATACATCTTAATTCCTTTTTCTCCTCTCCCTTTCTCTCCCCTTCCTCCCCCTTCTATCTCTTGGACCCTTCCCATTTAAGAAAAATGTGATACCCTTTCTTAACTGTCACACTGATGGTAGTGATCACGATGCTGTAGGAAACAGATAAGGCAAGACTAAGAAATTTCATGTGAGATATTTTGTGTTCACTCAACACATTCATTGGGAGAATGCCTTCAGAGCGTGTATACAGCATAAAAGGAATGAACAATATAAAACAAAAATATGCTTATGTTGAAGTTTCTCTTAATGTGTCAGTCAATCCTGTTATGCTTCCCAGGAAATAATCTGAAAAATAATATGAAAATTTGCGTGCTGCACAAAACTTGACAAAATTTTAAAAACATTTTAGAATCAGCAATTTTGTTGAGACAGTTCTCCGAACATAATCCAGATTTCAGGCCAGATTTCTCCATAGCCAAGGCTGGCCTCAAACTCACAATGCTCCCGTTTTGGCCTCCCAAGTGCTAGGATTACAGTTATGCACCACCACACCAGGTAGCAACTTCATAGAAAGTTAATATCCTTTAACATAATTATAATTGTTTGTAATACATTATATTAGAGAATAAATAAAAATTAAACTTTAATTTAACCTTTAGAGATTTAAACAAATTATTTTTATCTGTAAGAAGTGCTATTTTTCCATTTTCTATGAGAAAATGGAAAAATAGGAACAAAATCTTTGTAAATAGGGAGGAATGGAGGGGTTGAAGGGAGGGCTGGGTAAGGGTGAAAAATAAGAACCAAGAGAGATTATGTAAAGGTGCAAATTTCCAATGATGAATGTCATTATATTGTATATCTAAAATGTACCAATGATTAGAATGAATAATTGATAATGCAAAATAGGAAGAAAAGGTCCAAAGTGGTAGGGGTAGTGGGAGGGGCAGGGGAAAGGAAAGAAGGGAAAGGAAAAATGATGAGAAATGGAAAAAATGGAAATAAAGTGTTTGTAAATAGGGAAGGGTGGAGGGGGTGAAGGGAGGGCTAGGAATGGGGAAAAAATAAGAACCAAGATGCATCATGTAAAGGTACAAGTTCCCAATGAGAAATGTAATTGTGTTGTATACCTACAATGTACCAATAAAAGAATTTAATTTTAAAAAAGTGCTATTCATTGCTTTTAAGGGTGTCAACATCTACAGTTTGTGCCTATGTGTTTATTCCTGCAAAATTTGTTAAAATTGCCAAAAATTATTTCCACCATATTAAGCTAATATCCTCCAAAAGGTTAATTTAAAAATAAGTTTAATGTTATTTACACATTGGTTTGAGAAATTTCAAAATGTTTCTATAGCCTCTTATACATCAATTATCTTTCGTAATTCTAATACCATTAACTAGAAGACATGCAATCATTTTTGTAAGTACCATTAATTCATGTGATCTTAATAAAAGTGTGATCATTAAAGGAGAAACTTGTAAGTTCCTTATATATATAATTTATTTTCCAAACTGTTGCTCAATATAACTCATGCATAAAAAGGAATTGTAAATCATAAATTTGATATTTTTGAAATTTAGGGTTTTTCATCTAAAATTCATTGCAAGCATGCTGTTAGTTATATTCCAAGTAAATTCTGAAATAGATTTTGTAGACCATGGAAAGTAAAAAGTACTGAAGAATGCGAAATGTGGGTCATGCTTAAAAATATAACATAAAAATCAAATTGCAACAAGTCATGCTACATATTAAAATGATTTATAAATATCATAAATCTAGATGAGCATCTAAAGCCTTCTGCTAATACTAGACTATTCCAAAATTGCATTTTCAATTATATTTCACAGGCTGTCTCTCTTAGTTACTTTTCTTGTTGCTGAGACAAAATACTCAACCCCCGAATTTAGAGGGGAAAGGGTTTATCTGGCTTATAGTTCATGGAGGCTTCAGTCCATAATCAGCTGGATTCAAAGCAGAGTGGCATGTGGCTGGGGGCAACATTTCATGGCAGCAGAAGACAGCAAAAGCAACAAGAGACCTTAACAGCATCTTTCTGGCCCTTTTATCCCATCCAGATTATTGGGATTCGCATGGTGCCAAACTAGTCACTCAACCTTGTAGTGGTATAGTAATCACACACCCTTAATCCCAGCATCACAAACTCCCCATTCAGCCACCTCCCATAAGACTTCGTGAGCCTTTGGGGGAACATCTAAACACAAGCCATAACTTGAAGTGAGGCTTAAAATATGTGCTAGAGATAGTCATTAAATACAAGGCAACGTCAAGACCAGGCAATTCTCACTTATGTCTCGTGGTTCTCTTTAGTTCTACTGAACTGTGAAACTCTCTATTGTTTTTAGCACTTCATGTCTTAGTGTGCTTCACATTGTGCATTACACACAAAAGCTTTTCCTCCATTTATTCATTCTCATTTTCTCTATCCTTTTTGATCACCTGCACGATTTTGTTTAAAAAACAAGCTGCGGTTAAGTTGCCCTGTCTGGCCTGAATCTCTGGATCCTCCTGCCTCAGTCTTGGAAACTGCAAGCTTACAAGCATGTGCGTGAGTTAAGAAATTCTGTGCATTGGGATAATGTGCTTGATTTGCCTAGTTTTCTTTTGATTCTTGTGTGTGGATGTGTATTGGATATAGAAGGGTACTGAAGTTGGCTGAAGATAGCTGCATGAGAGAAGGTTATTTTGCAGGATTTGAGCATGAAAAAGGACAAGTGGTAACTTCCACTGAAATAAAGGATGCTTTAAAATGTAAATAGTAAAGAAAAATTCTTGTTAAATGTGTTATATGTGAATTTAAAACATTACATATTTTAATAATTTAGTAGTTGGGAAGAGATCAAACAAATCTCACCAAGTATATATAATTTTGTTCTCTCAGAGATTTCAAAACAAGCCACAAGTCAGTGGTCTTAAAGTACTCTGATGTCTGTCCTGAAATATGCTTAGAAAATAGAATCCATTAGTTGCTTCAAAGACCTAAAATGTCAACTGTGCATGGTGCTGCAAACCTGTAATCCCAGCACTCAGGAGGTTGAGGCAGGAGAATTGCCACAAGTTGAAGGCCAGCCTGGGCTCCATAGTGACTTCAAGGCCAGCCTGCACAAGAGAATCCCAGTCTCAAAAAAACAAATATATAAAGAAACAAAAAGACCTAAAACTCACTTTCAGTACTGTATTGTTATATTTTGCCAGGTGCGGGCAAATAAGATGAGTTTAATGAGAGAAGAGATTTCAAGGTAATTACCATCTGTTTCTCTCAATATGGCAGTGAAAGAACTCTGTTCGGTCCCTGGTGGTAACTGGGACCAATGGAAATGCTGACAATTGGTCAGGGTGTGCATGTGTTGTAGGACACATCTCACTTGCTAAGTGATCATTTCATTTATTGGTCAAATCATTAGTAAGTGTATAAATTCTGCCAAGAGACAAAAAAATCCTGTTAAAACCATTTGTACTAGCCATGTAACAGAGATCCTAGTCAACTCAGAAGCCAAGTAAAATTAAGACGAATGAGAAAGGAAATTATTCCTCATTATTTAAAGGTGGCGAATTCATTTTTAGAATAATAAAGAAGATAGAACTTTACACGGTTTCTGTACACAAAATTAATATTCAATACTAGACAAGAGTAGAGAATAAGGTAAAACTTAGATGCCATTTGAACAACAATAAAACTAGAAAAGATCCTGGAATATATTCAATAAACATATTCAAAAATATAAAATTTATAGCAATAAATTAAGTAAATTTTAAGAAATATAAATATTTGTATTAAGACTTAGGTTAAAAAGAGCAATGTTTCCTAGTAGGATCTTTAACAAACTTGATTTTGCCTAATTTTTTGGTCTCAAATGTGACAAGCTGAGGTAAAAATCTACATAGGAGAGGAAAGTAACGAGAACAGTTGTTACTGTTTAAGTGAATTTTACTGGTACATTTTATGTATACAATATAATGACATTCATCATCGGAAATCTGCACCTTTACATAATCTCTCTTGGTTCTTTTTCCCCATTCCCCTGCCCTACCTTCAGCCCCTCCATCCTTCCCTATTTACAAAAACTTTGTTTCCATTTTTTCATTTTCTCATATTAATAGCATTCCCTTCTTTCCTTTCCCCTAACCCTCCCACTTCCACATCTCCTTTGCCCCTTTTCTTCCTATTGCATATTATCTATTATACCTTTTAGTCCTTATTTACACTTTGTTTCTCACACTAGAAAAACTACTCAGTGTTTACACCTGTGTCCTATTTATTTCATTTAAGAGTATTGCCTCAATGTGCATCCACTTAGCTGTAAAGGTCTCTAATTTCTCATTTTTTATGGCTGAGTAGTGCTCCATTTTATATTTAAAAAAAAACCCTACATTTTCTTTATCCAGTCTCCAGTTGATGGGCAATTGGGCTGCTTCCAAGTTTTAGCTATTATAAATTGTGCTGCTATGAACATGGGTGCACATATA
Organism: Heterocephalus glaber; assembly: GCF_053883595.1. Lineage (NCBI taxonomy): Eukaryota > Metazoa > Chordata > Mammalia > Rodentia > Bathyergidae > Heterocephalus > Heterocephalus glaber. The sequence goes on from NW_028258333.1 coordinate 11,289,753, forward strand.
TCACTGTGGTATGATTCTTTTAATTCTTTGGGGAAGATATCCAGCAGGGGAAGAGCTAGGTCAAATGGGACTTCAAGTACTAGTTCTTTGAGGTATCTCCATACTGATTTCCACAGTGGTTGCACCAGTCTACACTCCCACCAGCAGTGGAGCAGGGTTCCTCTTTCCCCACAGCCCACTAGCATTTGTTACTGGTTAATTTCATGACAGGAGCCACTCTTTCTGGGGTGAAGTGGAATCTCAGCATTGCTTTAATTTGCATCTCTGGAATGACCAGTGATCTTGAGCATTTTTTCATATGTTTATTTGCTATTTCTACTTCTTTGTCTGAGAAATGTCTGTTCATTTCAGATGCCCATTTTTAGGTTGGGTCTTTAAATTTGGGAGGTTGATTCTTTTAATTTATTTATAGATTCTAGCTAGTAGACCTTTGTCTGAGGAACAACAGGTGAAAACTTTTCCCCACATTGTGGGTTGTCTCTTCATGCTGCTGGTGGTTTCTCTTGCTGTGCAGAAACTTTTAACAGAAAGAGATCCCAGTTGTTGATTGTGCTAGTTCACAGGTAACTGAGCTTTTGTTGATAAAATCTTTTCCTACACCAATGTCTTCAAGAGTTCTAGCTAATCTCCGTTCCAGCTAGTTCAGCATTTGTTTTAATATTTAGATCTTTAATGCATTTCAATTTTAGTTTAGTACATTGTGAGAGATATAGGTCTAGTTTTAAACTTTGCAAGTTGAAAGCCAATTTTTCCAGCACAATTTATTAAAGAGGCTATCTTTCCTCAAGTGCAGGTGTTTGGCTCCTTTGTAGATGAGGTGGCTGAGTGTGTCTGGAGTTCTTTCTGCATCTTTTAATTTGTTCCACTGGTCCTCAGGTCTGTTTGTCAGTGCCATGCTGTTTTTTCACAGTAGCTTTGTAGTATAGTTTTAAATTGGGGGTTGTAATACCCCCTGCCATGTCTCTGTTGTCTAGAAATGCTTTTGCTATTCTAGTTCTCTTCTTGTTCAAAATGAATTTTTGGATTGTTTTCTCAAGGTCTGTGAAGTATGCTGCTTGAATTTCAATTGGGATTGCATTGAATCTATATAGCAGTTTTGGAAGTGTGGCCATTTTCAACATGTTCATTCTTCCTACCCAGGAGCAAGGGATGTCTTTCCATTTCCTGATATCATCTTCAATCACTCTTTTCAGAGTGCTATAGTTTTCAGAGAAGAAGTCTTTGATTTCTTTTGTTAGGTTGATTCCTAGGTATTTCAGTTTTTTGGATGCTATTGTGAAAGGAATTGTTTGCTCTGTTTCTCAGTAAGTCTGTTTTTGTTTACAGGAAAGCTATTTGTTTTTGTGCGTTGACCTTCTATCCAGCTACTTTACTGAATTTGGTTCTTAAGTCTAGAAGACTTTTGGTGGCATTCTTGGGGTCTTCTATATACAGTACCATGCCTTCTATATACAGTATTTGCATCTGCAAATAGTGACGATTTGACTTTTTCATTTCCTATCTTTATCCCTTTTATTTCTTTCTCTTGTCTAATTCTATGGCTAATGTTTCCAAAACTATGTTGAACAGGAGTGGTGATAGTGGACATCATTGTCTTGTTCCTGATTTTAGTGTGAAGGATTTCAGTTTTTGACCATCTAGTATGATATTGGCTATTGGTTTTTCATGGATGTCTTTTATCAGATTGAGGTAGAGACCATCTATTCCAATCTTTTACATGATTTTTATCAAAAATGCATGTTGGATTTTGTCAAATGTATTTTGTGCATCTATTGAGATGATCATAGGGATTTTGTCCTTGGGTCTATTGATGTAGTGTATTATATTTATTGATTTGCATACGTTGAACCATCCCTGCCTCCCTGGGATGAATCCCACTTGGTCAGAGTGTGTGATCTTCATGATGATTTTCCACATTCTATTTGCCAGTATCTTATTAAGGATTTTTGAATCTATGTTCATTAGTGAGATTGGCCTATAGTTCTTTTTGATTGGGTCTTTCTCTGCTTTGGGGATCAAGGTGATGCTTGCTTCTAGGAATGAATTTGGGAGTATTGCTTCCCTTTCAATTTCACTGAAGAGTTTAAACAGTAGTGGTAGTAGTTCCTCTCTAAATATCTTATGGAATTCATCAGTGAAGCCATCATGACCTGGGCTTTTCTTAGTTGGTAAGTTTTTAATTACATTTTCAATTTCATCGACTGATACTGGTTGTTTACAAATTTTAGGTCTTCTTCATTCAACTTTGGTAATTCATAGTTATCTAGGAATTTTCCATTTCTTCTGTATTTTCCATCTTTTTGGCGTACAGGTTCTCGAAGCAGGTATTGATGATCCTCTGGTTATCTACTGGGTCTGTTGTAATTTCAACTTTTTCATTCCTAATTGCATGGATTTGGGCCTTTTCTTTCCTTTCTCTGATAAGGTTGGCTAAGGGTTTGTCAATTTTGTTTTTTCTTTCTAAGAACAAAGTTCCTTTTTTTGGTAGTTGCTCACAGGGGACCGAGCCCTCAACAAATGAGGAATTGGTGTGGGGCTTCATTTTCTTTCACACTTTGGCTCTAGGATTTTAGAGCCAACAGCATCAACTTGAAACAGAACATCAGAAGGTGCACAAAATATGTGGACTGTGGGGAGCAATGCTACATAATTTTAGGGAAAAATCATTTGGTTAGCCTACTTCTCCTGCCTACAGCCCAGCTATGGAATTCCGGAACATAATTCCATTTTGGCCTCTGGTCACAATTGAGACTTCAATGATCCGGGGATGCTGTGATTCTCCAGGACAAGAAACATCCTGGGAGATGAGAACATCCTGGGAGGAACAAACATCTACTCAGTTCCTCCTTTATCTTGGATTGTTACATCTTATTTACAAGGATGTACTGAACTCTCTGCAAGTCATTTTTTACATTTGTTTCTCCTGAGGTACTGAATAAAAGGTGCAGTAAACTGGGAGCTTTGGTCTTTGCCACCCAGAACAGCACTGATCAGACTCAAAGCTCAGCTTCTTCTCAGTCTCATTTTTCTACCTTTCCTGTAATTCGCTGTGTGGCTGCCATGGCTTGCAGGAGACCAGGACTCACTGCAGAGGTTCTGGTAATGTCCCCTTTCCCTGTTCCCTACAGTGGATGACAGGAGGCACTCTGAGAAACATCTAGGGAAGAATTTGCCTTTTCTGTGGAAAACAAGTGGCATTTATTAATCACAATAATATTGTACATTAGATCTGGGTTTGCTCCCCTGCCTCCATAGTAATAACAAAAAAGGATGTTTTAGTTCACCTATTTAATAGCCATAAAGGGCACTTTAAGATGTCTATTTTCTGTGAAAAGAGAATTAAATTCTTGAACTCACAGAAAATACTATATGTGTTCATACACTTATGACATGAAAGATTAGTTATTAAACTTCTATGAATTCCACACTTAGCAGATATGAACAATCATGCTATCACATATTTTACAGCTATCTATATAACAACATGATAAAATTTAAGACAACAAAATCACATTGGAGTAAAGAAACTACTAGAAGTCTCTAGTCCAGGGTTTCTATGTGCAAGTCATTATTCTATACCTGTTAAGTCGAATAACTTATTAAATCCCCTCCCCATCATGAGGTAGGTTCACTAATTTCCCATACTTTGCAAATTAGAACACTGAAGCATAGAAAATTAATATAACGTTCTAATATGTAGAGGAGCCGGGGTCAAGCCTATGCTGTTTCACTACTGGTACCAGGCCCTTCGTTTTTGCAATATCCTGTCTTTGTGCATAGCAATACATGCCACAGAAGAATACACACAGCATCAATCCTTGGTGGAAGTCCAATGAACTATAAAAATTAAGTGATATAATGTTGAAAATAATGGACATGTGTCAAAATTGATAAAGCCAGAGAATGAAAAACTCAACTGAAAATAGCCTCAAAAGTGAGTAATGATGAAATATAAATTATGAAGGATGTCCATCGTACTTCAGTGTTATTCTAACTTTATTCTTCATATTGGTCTTCTTTGGGCCTTTATTAAATAGTTAATGTACGTCTTCAGATATATATACTATCTAGTCAATATTTGATAAAAATTTAAATGTAAATTTAATGAACATGAGTTGTAAAATGTCACATTTATACATATGTAAGACAACTCTACATTCTCGGGGAACTACATTCAGTTCAATTATATGGCTCCATTGTGAGGTCACAGACATTGTAGCATATAAAAAGGGCAAATAATTTGATGAAAAATGATAAACAATTTCATAGCAGCAAAAAAATCCATGTTTTCTTTTACTTTAAAACAATTACAAGGCTATTTCACAATATCGATTATCCATTTTGATCCTTATTTACACTTTTAGTTTTTCACACCAGAGAAACTATTCGATATTTACACATACGTGTGTCCTGTTTATTTCACTTAAGAGTATGGCCTCAATGTGCATCCAACTTAGCTACAAATATCTCTAGTTTCTCATTCTTTATGTCTGAGTAGTACTCCATTTTATAGAAAAACCACTTCTTTATCCAATCTCCAGTTGACGGGGATTTGGGCTATTTCCAAGTTTTAGCTATTATAAACTGTGCCACTATAAACATAGGGTGAGCATATATCAAGGCTGATAACTGAAAAAATTTGAAAAGAAAAATATTGATAAATATCTCTATAAATTATAGGTTACATATCATTGGACACACTTGAAACACATTGGAGAAATATATTTTTTAAATTATGTAATTGCAGCATGAATAAATGGCTTTATCAAAATGATGCTGATTTGGGGTTAAAGAAAAATTTGTCATTTCCTTAAAAATGTCATGGGATCTGCTATGGATCTTATTCAATTTAAATGCTAATCTATAAATCCATGTTAGGGGTTATATACATACTTCTCATAGACGTGAAGTAGGAAGGGATCATTAATAATATTCAATAAATTAAAAAGTTTATCCAGGAACAATGAATGACTGAATATAACTATATAGTTAAAAAGACCTAATGATATTAGTAATGAGTAAGAGAAAGCTGGATAAATATTCATAGTTATAAGAAAACATGATTTCAGGGCAAGTTATTTGGATTGTATCTTGAATGCATGAAGTCATGATTTTAACTAAATCCTGTGCCAAGGGATTTTCCAGACACAGAAATAGTAGTTTATTCAGGCAGAGCAATACCACATGAGAGATTTATGTGGAAGCTTATTTGAAGCATTAAGAAGTTGGAAACAGTGGAGATTGAAGTTGCATGTGTTCTCTTTTCACCATATCTCCATTCATTTATTTAACAAACAATTTACTGACTTCCTAAAACTTCTAATGGGATAATGGTATTATTTCTCAATATGTCTATAGAGCTCATTCAAAAAATATATTTAAAAAGCTAGAAGAAATTTTTTAATTTTTCTGAAGGTTGGAGTAAATCCTCAAAGAACATGATTCTCATTATCAAAAGGATCAAAGTAAAGTTGGTCAGTTTTACAATACTTTCACTCTAAAAAAAGTAATTCTAATACTAGCTGAATTATTGGGAAATAAAGGAGGCATATTATTGTGAGGAAAAGCATGGGTTTTTAATTTACACATAAATAGATTTAACTTCTATCTTTTACTAGCTGGAATGCATTGGGAAAGTTAGCTTACTAGCTGCAGTTTAAATAACATTTTTCAGGATTAGGAAACCTGAGCACTGTTTACACAGTACAAACACTGTCTCATATAAATCAAAATATCCTACAAATTTTTGCAGCACTTTCACAATATGTGACATTTCATACATGAACAATCTGTAGTGGCTGCATTTTAAAATGCTTACACAAAATACCAGAATGACTTGGTAGACTGAAATAGTCCCAGGCATTACTTGTTAGAAAATTATACAACCACAGTCTTGCGTTGCCTAATCAGTAGGAAGAACGTTTCCCTCACCCTTTGTCTTGGGCTTGGCCATGTATTTTGTTCATATACTGGGATATTGTCAAACTTTAAAATAGAAATGTGAAGATAGCAGAAATGTGTAACACAAAATGTCTGTTCTTACTTTGTTGAGCCCTATTTTGTATCTATTCTCACAATGGGAAGGTTCTTCCCAAGTAGTCCCGCCTTCTTCTGGGCCCCCAGAATTAACAAATAAACCACTCGATGAAAGAGAACAGTATTGCCCAGCCAAGGGTAGCATTGATCAACCCAATCCAACTAGTCGACCAACAAGAATTGGAATAAAAAATATGACACTAAATGCTTCATAGATGAGTCTGAAAATGAAGGGACTTCTTAGTTTTCTGGCTTTTTCTTTTTGCATTTAAATTAGTATATAACATGCATGCAAATATCATGATATATTCAACATATCACTACTAAAGGTAGAATAATATTTCAAAGATTAAATCAAAACTTGCTATAAAATTAACAGCTTAATTCAACCTATTGAAAGTCCTGAAAACATGTTTTTAAAATATTAGTCTGTTTATTATAAATATATTAAAGATGAATTGTGTTCTGTAATCACAAAAATTTTATATTTCTGAGATTGTATTATTCAATTAAATGATTCAACAAAAATTTTAACATTTATATCTACTTCCTAAGAGAAACTAGCATAAGATTTATTCATTTCTAAAAATTCTAGAACTTACATATATGTACATATATGACCTAAACTATTTTCTAAAACTAGCAATAAATTATTATATATTATATATCCTGTAACTATGATTATGTTATATATTTATTATCTATTATATTCTATATTATAAAATATTCTATTATTTTCTATTATAACCTGTTATATATAACTTTATTACCACTTAAAACACGAATATTACCCTATAGTATGGTTGTACTCAAACTAGAACTTGGAATTGAATTTGATATGTTTTCAAAAAGAGGAGTTATGAAGAGTTGCTGCAGGCTGGGGATTTAGCTCAGTGGCACCATGCTTGCCTCACAAGCGCAAGGTCCTGAGTTCGATCCCAGTACAAAAAGAAAATGTTGCTTTCCCTAATTCTCTATTATGACAACTGCAGCTATTCCACTTAGTTTTTTTAACTTACCATTATATTTTTATCTCTTAACGACATAGCATCTTCACATGTGAACTTGAAACTGTAATAGTTTTGAAGGTAACTGGAAATTGAATTGTGCTAAAATATGGGAAATACTTAGGATAACACCTCATAGTAAAGAAACATTTAAAGGAATTAAGTGATGCTTTTGTAAATATTGAGAGAAAATAAGAGAGAAAAAGTGCCCCAGATTCAATATAAGCTCTCAGCAAAGTCTGAAGTGCAAGGGATTCGACAGGCCTTTAGTGGAATGTTCATTTGAGAATAAGCTTAATACATATGTTTATTCAAATTATGAAACCATTGACTTTCCTCAGAAGGTATTATGGGTAATGCAGGCAGGAGGAACTGGAAATTTAGAATGATATTAAAACCTAAATAGGAGATGCAGACAGAGAAAACCACGAAGCAATACATATAAAGAAGATGATTTACTTTTAAAACTTGTAAAATGTTATCATAAAATATTGAAATTTATTTTTCAAATGAGAAGAATGTAAAATAATGTTTCTTTGGCCTGCAATCCATTTCAATCCTTGACTACTTATGCCAGTTTCTGGGAGATCAGGGAAATTTGGAGGGAGATGTGACATTTTTAGTGGACTCAGGTGTTTTTATTTTAATTTTCAAGGTCAGTGTGTGGTTGCATTTTAATCAACAATGATTTTCACTGAAAATATATTCTCTACACAGGGTCTCTGCATTCAGCAATTAATTTACCATTTTGTGCCTAATATTTCCTCTGGTGTAAAGAGGTACATTTTAAATAGTTCCCCAACTACACATTTGTTGTTGTGTATTGTGTTTTCAACTTTCCTTGGGATCTAGGCTCTCTGCTTCAGAAAATCAGTCATGGTGATTCGGGATGCTTTGTATGTTCCTCATAATTTCAACTTGTCCTGTGCTCCAGGACACTGACTAGAGGAACATGCAAAGAAAGCCAACATTAAACTGATCATTCCAGGAGTTCAAGGCCAGCACACAGTCTTTTCCAAAGAGTGGAGATTCAGTGAAAATGCTTTTAATGTCACGCTTTGTGAAATAACAGAAGCTGCCTTAAATTATAAGCCATGGAGAATTGTTCATCTAAAACTTATTATTAACAAAGTTAAACCTTATTTTAAAATAATATAAATATTGAGCATCTCATTACACATTGCATAGTAAAGTATTTTCATTTAATTATCAAAAACTTGCAAAGTTAGTGGTGGTATGGACTGGAAATACTATTCTTCTAAAAAGCAGAAACTAGATCGCGATCTCCCTAATTTCTTTACTCAAAAGTTGTAAGTATTTGAAATGGTCCGTGGGAATATTTTCTTTCCTTCAGGGACATACAAATGGCAAGTCATATTTTGTTGTTGGTTGTAATCATGATGCATAATGTTCTAATGATCATTTAATTAAATCAAGACACATTATGTAGAAAAATCTCATCATTGTTGCAAAATCTTTTTCATTGACCTAACAGTCAATCTGCAATATACAGATTTATTTTCATAAATCAAACAAAACCACCAGGAAGTACACACTCACTAAAAATAGTTCTCCATATAAGATACGCAGTAATGCTCTTTAGTTTTGTTTTGAACAAAAGGACATGACCCTCCATTAACTGCATTTACTCTTTTCCCATGAGATTGTCTGACAGCAGGACTATCGGATGTTTTAGTTAATAACACTTGACCTTCAACTAATGAACAGAAATTATTCTTGTATCTATTGCAGTTTAAAATTGCAAAGTTCTCTTTTAGTTAAACCTCTTTTCATTTTGTAGTAGTTGAGTGGTCACTTTCAGTAGCTCACAGCTGTGCCAGCTGGGGAAGACAGAAAATGAGGTAATTGGCATGACTTCTTGCAATCTTATGTTTGAAATCCAGAATGCTGATTTTCAGAGGACACAATGGGAAAATTAAAGAACTGACTAATTTATAATGATTATAACAAAGACCAGAAAGAATGACAGGATATTTACAGAAACATTCAACTACTTAATTTGATCTCAATGCCAATGAAAATATTTCCAAGTACAGCTCTCCTAGGTATGTACTAATTAAATATGCTCATGTCAGTGAGCATTTATCATGAAATGATGTACTTTCATAATGATTTTAAAACAGGTGTAGTTTAAAAGCTCCCTTTTCTAATCTTAATCCCTTTCAATACAAAGCAAGGTAATGTTCAATATGTCTTTGAATAGTTGAGGTTATACTCATTTCGCAGAAATTGTGCACTTGGGAAATGAAGTATCTAGGAACCCAATTAATTTATTAATATGTAAGGGTACTGAAAGAAATAGCCATTACTTTCGACCATATATCTAATTGGCTTTTGGCTAGCAAATGTCATTCCTATTGATTGTATTCTTATATAGTATTTTTGCAAGTATGAGCAATTCAGCATATAGTTCTTAAAAAGGGGAAGGGAAATGAAGGGAAAGGAAGAGAAGTGGGAAGGGAGAGCTAGACAAGGGGAGAGGAAGAGAGAAGAAAATGATGTAAGGAGACATAAAAATAAGACTTGATGGAATGTAAGAGAGAAAAAGATGAATAGCATTTCAGCAAATGAAAACACAAGGAATGTGTTAGTAAATTAACAGACCACACAATATTCTAACAAATTTGCATTTTATTTAGCAAAATACTGTATAAAAAAAGATTTCAAAGATTTCTCTGTAAGAATTTATGAGCCTTGAGTTAAAATGCAGAACTTTTTTATAACACTAAAGTGAATCTAATTGTCATACCATTAAAATTTTTGGTTTCCTATCTGTACTTTCATTCACATATAACATGTTTTGGGGGTTTTCTTTTGTTTTATTCCATTTTCTTATTTTGCATCTTAGGGACCCAAATGTTTAGATGTGTTATATCTTCTAATTCTTAACTTGGGAAAATATAGTGGAAATCAAAATTAATCACATGACCAATATGAAGATTTATAAAATACAGAAAATTAGAATGTCCTAAAATCAGCATTACAGATGGAAAGCAAGATTATAAAATATAATATATTAATATTTTAAATGTATACTACCACTTGGAAAGTTGTGATTTGTATATTTTCCATGGTTAAGAGTAAATATATAACTAAATACTCATATTTGTTTTTAAATGAGTACTAGATCAAAGAACATAATCTTGCTAATAAGGAAACAGGCTTATTTAGTGATTATTCAGTTGCCATCAATTCAAGGGCAGTATTTCACTTATAACCTATTTCTAGCATGAGGATTGTGTTTGGACTCGGTGTAAGATCCTCCACCAGCGACCCACTAATCTCACCTTCCTTCAAATACACAAAGCTGGATCCAGGCAGAGCTATAGAACACTGTCCTTGGAGTACAGTCCCAGTAGTTCACTCCCAAATCAGCTCACACTTCACTAGTTTCTGGGTTTCATGTTCCTGCAAGGAGGACTTGTGTGAATGGACCCAGACATTGACTTCCACTACAGGGACATTGTTCCATTGGGCCAAATTCCTCTTGGTAAACTGAGGCAGAGACCCGATGATCTCTGGGTTGCTGAAAATTCTATTCCACCTTTGTTACCAGCAAGAGGGGTGAGGTATGACCATATTGTATCTATTTCTACCCAGGGAACATATGGTATCTTTCCTTCCTTTACAAGAAGTTACATAATATAGTAAGAAAAAATGAACTAGGAATAGATGCCTATTCTAAAAAAGAGACCATTATGTGAGATACTTACCACTGAATGTGCTTTTGTTTTTAACCTTTGGTCCATCCATAGAAAGTGGAGAAAATTTAATTCAAATGGATCTCCTCTCTTGTGAGACAGAAAACTATATCTAACATCAAAAATAATGGTTGAGGTATTTTATTGTTCATCTTTAATTCAAAGAGATGGTAAAAAACAAAGAAAAATGTCTTGGTTCTCTGCTATAAAACTATCATAATTCTATTGCAGAAAGTCCTGAAAACTAAGGGGAACCATGTAACTGATAAAGTTCCTCAACAATAAGTAATAGCTCCATTCCTGTCATGTCCATAAGACTGTCATAACTGAAACAAATCCAGTTATCTCATTAGTTGATTTTCTTAAATTCTCTATCTGAAATTTTTAAAGCTCCAATGGAACTATCATTTAATGGAATATACAGATGGGGCAAATGAAGAATATTATATAATGTTCCATATAGACATAAACTTTGTGAGGTTTTTTTTGCTATATGCAGAGTATTTAGTACAATGTTTGATATATATGGAATCACTAAATAAATATTTACTAAATGAAAGACTGAGAAGAACACAATATAACCTTAGGATATAAAATTCAATAAAAAATAATCCAAACACGCAAAGAAATTTTTCAAAATTTAAAGAATATTGCTAGCTTCCCCAGACTACTAGCATATGTCAGATAATTTGCAATACATATAAACATATGTGAGAATACCAATAGGTTGTTGACATTTTAATCATGTAAAGTATGTTACAAAATGAGAAGTGACAGATTATGTCACATTTTTAATATACATTCCGGATAAATCATAGTGCTGAACATCTTATACATGATTTTTCATTACTGCTTGTTGTATGAGATCGCACTGTAAAGAATATAATCTATTAAACACTAAATACAATTTACATAGAAACCATTTAAATGTGGAACATAAGATTATTATGATAGATGGAAGTATAATTTTGCTGTTTGTTTTATGTAGAAGTTAAATAATATTAATACTTAGCTGTGTTTGAGTGCCAACCTGACAAGAAATAAACTTACTCCATCATGCTATGTCAGCTTGGTGGAACTGGGAGTGTCTCATGTTTTTTTTTTTTTTTTTTTTGTTTTTTTTCCACGTGGTTACTAAGAGAATTAACCAGAAGTACAATTTGAACCCAAATTTTTAGGCAGAAATGAAAGAGGAACAGTTATTTTCAAAGGCCACTGTGAGAGATCTTTGACGGACAGACCCGAGGTATAAAAACAGACCCGGCTCCTCCTCGTTCTGCTGTACGCCTCATGGAGCAGTCATCGCTGATGCCTGATACTCACCGCTCTGTTCTGGCTGCACATTCACGGAAGCAGTTACGGAAGGAGGCCACAGCGTTGAGCGATGTGGCAGCAGCCAGTAGTGATCCTGCCGCCACTGTGGCCGCTCCTGCTTGGTTTCCAGATTTCCCTGCCAGCTATGAGACTCCCGCTCATCAGAGCTGTGGGTGCAGTTAAGTGGCTAATTCTCTGATTCTCAGACCTCGTCTTCCACATTGTCATTTCTCTACCTCTTGTTTGTGTAAATCATTCAAAAATTGAAAATTGCGTTCTCATAAAAATTAGCATGCCCTCTGCTTCCATGACTGAAAACTAATAGTGATTCAGTGATTAATTTTTAGTAATGAAATGAGTAACAACATCCCTTCAAGATGGGTAAGACAATATTTACCTAATGGCAATCCATGTTTCTTAAAAGATAAAGTGTACTCTTTTGTACCAGTCTGCTACTTAAGCTAAAATTTTTGTTGGTGGTAATGGTGGCATAATCGTGTTTAATAAAAGATGGTTTCTTTACCCCTTTGAAGTTCTTGTTTAATACAAATTCTTTGTGTGACAATAGTTAAAACAAATCAGGGGCTAAATATCACATTATGATAAATGAATGCAAAATATTTACAATTCATATATATGGCTACAATTCCCCTTAAAAAAACCTTTAGAAAAATTTTATTTAAAAAACAGACCTTTTCACTTCAGTGTATGGTACATTACATGTTTTTAGTTTGTTCAATGCTTTGCAGCTCAAAGATGTCTCTGCTTTCAGTTGAACATGAACCTGAAGTATCCTAACTTTGGACAAGCAGGCAGCAGACTCAACAAAATTCAAAATAGTAACAAGGCAGACTGAATGCAGGGCACATCTGTAAACATACATTTTAAAATTACAACATCAGGAAAAGTGATATAGTTTACAGGTGAAATAAAGCTATCAGGAACTGGCCCACAAGAAGTTTCTAACCCTGGATGGATTCAATAAGATATATAGAAATAGATTACACCAATATAGATATGAGTTTGGTTGACATCAAGCGGAATTGCCAATCAATGCTTAGACTTTTTCTGCAAGATAATAAAAAATAAAAATACACAAATGGTTTGATAAATTCAACCAAAAATATTAGATGAAAACAGAGCAGCAAGCAATCAGTTTAACCTGCCATCACTGTGATGGAGTATTCAGAAACAGTAAGTTAAAATTCTGATTTTACTTCATTGAGTGCAAATAGCATACTAGGTACTGTCAATATTGCATCTCAAAATAATAAAACATGACCACATTTTTCTTATGTATTTACATAATACATACTTTTTGTGTTTTATAAAAATTTTAACAGGCATGTGTGTTCATGCTAATCAATGTTACGTTTGCTTAAATCAAACAAAAGTAGCATAAGAAATTCAGAATAATATATATAATTTGTTTGCAAATACACAGCAAGTGATTGCTATGTGCTGTTCTGTCAGGCGTGTGTGTGTGTGTGTGTGTGTGTGTGTGTGTGTGTGTGTGTGTGTCTGGAGATATATAAGCACCGAAAATGCAAAGATCCTTTTGCTTCAAGTTTACATTCCAGAAAGCAGAAGTGGAAATTAATAATATAATATGAAGAAAGAAATACATAGAAGAGAACAAGGACACTGTGTTACCTAAAAGTTTTGATGCACTTGTAATATCAGACTACCACAGATACACATCATAGAAAATGGGGAATTTGAACAAAGACTTGAAGGCAGCTAGATGAGTTGGTATCAGGTAACCAGCATTTCAGTTAGAGGGGATGACCAGAACACAGGAGTAAGACTTACAAATTCCAGAAAAATGAAGACGAGGAACAAGGAACTATGGAAGAATAAGGAGAATAGAGGAGGAAGTATAGATCAAAAATACATAAAATAAAGAGGTACAGCTCATAAACCCTGGACTTCCCTTCTGCATCAGATGGGCACCAGCTGTCTTTGAACAAAAGGCGACATGTTATGATGTATTTTAAAAAGAGGACATTTTCCCTTGAGGTTAGCCTTTGGAGGCCTAGAAGCGGTAACTCAGGTAAATAATTATTACTCCCAGAATAACAGTGACAGCCATGGAACTGAGGCGATTTGGAGTTCTTTGCATATGCATTGGATGTAAAGCCAACAGAATTTCCTAGCAGATTAGATATAATCTGTTAAAGAAGTAGAGAACATAAAAGAGTTTAATTGAGAGATTTTAGTTGAGTAAATGGAGACATGAGTAAAATAAAACATGTCTACAGACATGTTTCAGTCTGAGCTTATTGACCGTGAAGACCAAAATTTCATATTTATATGTGAATTTGATAAGCCATTAAGAATCCAAGTGAATATACAAAAAAGTAGTTAAGTACAAGAGATTAGATTTGGGGCATTTTCAGCTTGGAAATATATATGTTAGAGTTTTCAGCATATGGTGTTTAAAACAATGAACTTGGATAACCTCACTTTGGGAGTAGGTGTAGATAGGAGAGCACTAAAGATACTCCAACACTAAGGGAGAAATGGAAGAACCCAGAAAATGATACCCTAAAGGGATTGTTGATAATGGAAAACGTAAAGCCAAAGATGTGAGCATCAGAGATTCCAAGTTTAAAAAATGTTATTGAGGAGGACAAGTAACTAACTGGGTCAAATAGTCATTAAATAAATTGAAGACAGAGAATAATCTACCATACATTCATTCATTTATGAGTTGATGGGAGGTTTCTTGAAAAAATATCAAGAAACTGCTGGTAGTGTCTCTGGGAAGTGAGATAGCAGGTGAGTAGCAAGACAGAAGATTTCAATTTAGCACATTCATCCACAACTGAATTTCTTTGTCACAAGCATGCATTGAATATTTTAAAAATATGAAATTATACTTTAAAATAACAACAGGTATTTGATAAAAAATACATCAGATTAAAACTGATGAAAATCCCAAACAGATTATATGGGGGAGGGCAATCCTCAAAACAGCATCTATGAAAATGAAAGTGTACTGGAATCCCAAATCAAAAGATATTAGTCATTTCTTGGATTTAACTTTAACTCCAGATGGCTTTTTAAAAAATGTAAACATGTTACTTGAAATGGATAATGTTAAGTAATCTCCAAAGTATTTTAAGTGGCAGATGGCTAAAATTATTACATATGTTCCTCTACTTAGAATGGGGTTACATACTCATAAACCATTCTAAATTGGTAACCTTGTAAGTCAAAAATGCATTTGAAACATATAATTTACTGAAGATCAAAATTCAGAACAGTAAACTAGAGTGACAACTGTTTACCCTCATGGTTGTATACCTGAGCAGGACTTATGCCTCACTGGTAATAGCCAACATCTCAAAAGAGTTTTTCTCAGCACATCCTTAGTTGGAGAAAAGATCAGAATTCATTGTACAATTTCTATTGAACGGATATAGCTTTTTCACCACCTAAAAGTCACAAATTGATAAATCCAACCATTCAAGACCATCGACATATACACATACACAGCTGAAAACAAAACTGTACACAACATAAGAGAAATTAAATTCTGCTACCTGGCCATTGTTGGAGAGAGGTTGTAGGACTGAGAGGAGGATTGCACACTCCCAGCGCAGGCTGCTCATGAAAGACAAGGCCCATGAGAATTCTTCACATAAAAACATTGAATGTCATTGATCATTAAAGAGACTGAGAATAGGGAGGTGCTAGAGTGTAAGCCAAGTAATTGATGAAGCAGTGGTATTAATGACAGATCCACTTACTTTACAGATCAAAGTATGTGGTAAGTCAGGAATGGGGCAGGATATGTCTAGAGTCATAAATGAGGAGGTATGTATCAGCCCCTAAAGACAGAATTCCATAACACAATTGGAAATGTTAAAATGAATGTTTTTAGCAAGGATTAGAGACTAAATTGAAGATATTCCCAGAAATAAAGTTGAGGAATGGATACTATGAGAGGTTTTGATATTTTAATAATTAGTCACCAAAACCAAACTCCTTTCTCTCATGGTAAAATCTATTTTATACCATGAATAAAAAGTCAACTGCCATCACACTCTATAGTTGTGTGTGTGTGTTTGTGGTGTGTGTATGGGTGGGTATGTGGTACTGGGATTTGAACCCAGGGCCTCTGCACTGAACTACATCCCCAGCCCTTATTCATTCATTCATTCATTCATTATTTTGAGACAGGCTCTTGCTAAGTCACTAAGTTGGCCAAGCTAGAACATGTTATCCTCCTTCCTCAGCCCCCGAGACTGTGAGGATTGCCTTTCATGCATTTATAGCTGTTTTTATATTTCTTAATTTCTGTTATGGAAAGACAGGTACATTTTTAGAAGGAAGGGATTTGTTTTTTAAACAGAATTTTGTCTCTACCTTTCAAACACAAAATTATCTTTTTATTTTCATGGAGTTTGAAATTTTTCTTGGCATTAAAGAATGGAAGAGAAAATCCTTTTACAAAAATTGGTTAAGTAACCATTAATGAAAATATATTGGCTCTGGGTTAAAGTTATTAATCATAGCCTTGTGACTTGCAAGGAAAATATAATCATTTTTCAGGGTAGTTCTCTGTGAATCCACAATAATGGAAATTTTTTTCCCAAATCTATTTGTAAAAACACTCATAACTTACCAGTTCTCTGTGGTGACATGAACTAATGGACCATCTTTAAATAAATTCACTAGCAGAACCAGGATGTGGCACAATGTTCTCCTCTCTGTGGTGCTGGGAAATGAGCATCAAACACAGGAGGACTCACTATTCTTCCCCTCCCCCGGGTTGTCATTTCTACACTGTAAATCATAGAGTAAGAATAAATGAAGTTGTTTTCCTCCCATCATTCCTATTTCGTGGCTTTCTCTATAGTGTGCAAGTAATTCATTTTAGGAAGGATAAATGACAAAAGTGTTTACTGCCGTCTATGAGAAACATTTAGCTAGCTTTAGAGATCTTGTTGAGAAAGCTGCTGTTTGCATTTGTGTGTGTGTGTGTGTGTGTGTGTGGATATGCACATACACACAGGTGTGATGAGTGGGAAATGTGAAGGCATTAGAAAAATGCTTTGGAAAGCATTTGGAATATGTTTCCCAGTTTATTGTAATTTTCAAGACAGCTTATTACAGATCCATGCCTCAAAAGAGACTGCACAGAGTTAAAGAAAGCAGACACACGAAGGAGTCCGTCACCATGTTGGCCCTGGGAAGACTGTTTGGCTGCCCAACATATGGCTAACTGATTCAGTATTAAAACATCATGATTGGATTCAATGTCTATCAACACTGCCTCCTAATGTAGGTTTGTATGTCTAGGTCCATCTTTGTGTATAATGCATGAGGAAACAAGAGTAACTGATAAAAGGGGAATACAATTTTAATGATATATAATTGTATGGAAATGGCCCATGCAGTCTTTTCTTTCATCAAGAGAAGCAAAGAAACAACAAACAAAACAGAAAAAGGGAGTCATACAGGGAAGGGAGATGCTTTTCTGTTCAAGAGCATGCCTAGATGAACTCTGAATAAGCTGCTGTTATTTTCACAAGAAAATTGACTCTTAGCTGAAATTCCATGCTCTTGGCAAAAATAATAATTCATCCACATTTATCAGGCATAAAACTTCATGGGCTTGCACACTAAGGTTTCCTTTGAAAACCTGGAAATCTACAGGAACAAAGAAATGAGGCTGACTCATTATTTGGATGTGATTTCATGACCCATATGAATGCTAGGGATAATAGGCAACATCACTCACTGCAAATCAAACAGTTCCACGATCCACCATTAACTTAAGTGAGCCTTCGCTTTACTGAAGCAGCTCTCTAAATGAATAGGTCAAGGCCTCTTTAAAAGTTCAGAGATTTGTTAATGTTCCAAGGACTTACAGACTATTACAGGAGACTGCTTGGGCATGTACAAAATTGTAGGCACTTTGGAAGGCTCACATGATGATAAATACATATCAATATACATATATATATATATATATATATATATACACACACACATATATACACACCCATATCCTTTGAAATTTAGCTTAAATAGGGAATGCTGCATTTGTGACATTGTCCTGAATAAATGTGAATAGGAGTCAAGTTGAATAGAGAGGACTCTGTGGAGAGATATTCCACAAGCTTCACAGGAGGAAGTAGTTTCCACTCTTTCATATTGCAATTAACTCCATTAGAGAGGATGGAATTTCGAATACTGTTCACATTAAGTCAGTGAAGTTAGAAGCAGCAGCACTTCAATAAGAATTAGCTCTGCCCTTCTGAAGAGAGCTACTGAATTAAATCTTGGAAGACTAAGATTAAGCCATTTAATTGCTACTTTAGGAGACCCGGACTTTGCATAAACTCATGTTCAGGTGTTAATACTGATTCTCTTCTTTTCTCCTCAGATAACAAAACTGAATCTGAGTCAATTAAGGCAAACCTTTAAAGGCCTTCTTACCCTTTTTTAGTGTATTCTGGGAATTTTATTTTAATTGTAGTCACCATAGGGAATTGGGGACATCACACAGTGAGATAGTTATTGAATCTCCAGTTGAAATGATAACTAATACCTATCCAAATTATTCTGCATTAAATTAAAAAAACCTCTTTATAGCCTAACACTCAAATGTGTTTTCTCATTTCCTACTCATTTTAACAGAAGATTGTTGAGGTACTACATACTAATGTTAGATACATGACATCACTAGTTAATGATTAGTACATTAGGCCAAATTACATATATCTACATCTTACAATAAAAAGTCCTTAATGTCACACTCTTCTCCCCAAAGGCATCCACTATTAACATGTGCTATAAATTATTCAAACTCCTATTATGTGCATGTGTATGCTCAAGTAAATTTGTGTTCACAAATTTCTTCATTCGCTAAACACATATTGAGGGTTTGTATGTGTGACCCTCTCTCATAGTGTTTGTATTTTATTTTGGAAGACAGTACACAGATGTACTTCACCTTATAAGTGGGTTACATCACAATAAACCATCATAAGTTGAAAATATTTTGACTTAATTCTAAACACCTAAATTATGGGACACCAGAGTTTAACCACACAGTAAACTATAGAACGTGAGTGTCCAACTTTTTCCTTGTGTAGGTTACACTGAGTGAAGAGGAATTATCTTGGGCCCCTTGTAAGATACATAATGTGTATGTGTGTATATATATATATATATATATATATATATATATATATATACACACACACACACACACACAAATATATATATATATATATATATATATATATATATATATCACAAAGCATCATGTATTTAATATAATAAGAGAATAGGGCAAGTGTCCCACAGGACACAAGTTATCCCATTTTACAGCTTGTGAAGCTATAAAGCTCTAGCAGTGGAGGCTTGCTATACTTGTCAAGTATGACTAGAGAATATCAAAATATGACTAACCTGGGAAAAAATTAATAATTTGAAGAACAGTTTCTTCTGAACATGTATCACTTTTTCAATATCATAAAATAAAAAAAAACTTAATTGAAATCATCTTAAGTTGTGGAACACCTATAATGAAATATCATGTTATGGTACATTATTATGTAAGTCCTATTTAAAGAAAAGTAAATAAAGAGAAAGGTAAAGATTCTCCTGGAAAAGGAAGTATTGTTACAGACAAAGGATAGAGAATGTCACCACAAAGCAATGACAATTAAACAAAAATTTATATGAATGAGAGGGAGGCTAGATTACTGTGAAATTTGTGTGGCAGGGATGAGCTTAATCTACTGAATAAAAAGAAAAGAAAAACAAAATAGTTCAGGCCAATTTCTGTCTATAATTTATGGAATGTTCTTAGAGAGTGATAATAAGTGGATTGACAGATGCCTGTCATGGGCAAGGCCATGAGAAGTGTAAAAGTTTTCGCTACTCCACCATTGTAGATTTGAGAGCATACTGATTGCACAAAAGTGACGGAGGTAGAAATGACAAAAAATGTGAGTAAAGGTATATTTAGACCTGCAAGTTATGAACTCAGCAGGATTAATATTACACTGGATGTGGGGAAGGCATAGTCTGGGAGACAAGACCTCAGAGGCGACCCAATGGTCTGGAGACATTAGATAGATAATTATATCAAGCATTGAGATGAAGAATATTAAAAAGTGAGTATGTTTAACTTGCAGTGATGAGGAAAAACCAAGAGTTTAGTTTGAACAAGTTGTGTTTTAAATGTCTATCAGATGTACAAGGGGAAATATCAAATAGGCATTCTGAGATTGAAGTTGATGCTCAATACAAGGACCAGAGATGAAGACCATTTGGGGAACATTAGTATAGCATTTAAACCTGTGCCCCTAGGGAAGGTTACCTCCTCAGGGAGACAGTCTGACTCTGTCTATGACAGACTCCCAGTGTACCAACAGTTGTCACGTACATGTCTGAAAACAAAGAGGATTCAGCAAAGGAGAATGAGAAAAAACATACTATGAAGGAAGAATGAAATTAGAAAGTGACAAAAAGCACATGAAAGTGTTTCAGTAAAATAAAAAAAAAAAAGTTGAAATATCTGGATTTAGAAATTTCATGTATGCTTAATCTTTTCCCCAAAATTCTGCACCTTAGAATCCACTTGAAACTCTATGAGTTTGGGCTTTGGAAATAATGTAATGAATTTTGAGCATCCCAGATCTTAAGTTTTGTTTTTTGAAGAGTAACACCTACTTATCAATATGCGGCAAGGAAGTATGTATAAACTTATGGGCTGGAGCAGATCACATAACACTTATTTTCATTTTTACCCTTATTTCTGTCATCGCCAGTGTTAGCATTAAAGATGAACCATAAGCATTTAAGGATTGTCATTTTTAAAAAGTGTGAAATGTTTAAAGTAGTGGAGAATTAAGTATCTTAGTAATGCAGGTAAAATTTGTATCATTCAGTGTATATACAGCAGTTCCTAGATGTGCAACATTACTTGAAAGAACTTCAGTTATTGTCACAAATCTATAATTCTTGTACTGGGCTTTCCTATATTAAAATTTGATAATGGTTATCTTTTTCTAATAGGCAGTTAAATATAAATATCAGATATTGATTAAGAAAACTAGATCTAAGACACTCTCATTTTAGATAATGTTATGGCTTATATCTAGATGTCCCCCAAAAGCCTCATGTGCTCAGAGGTGGGGCTTTGGGGAGTGATTGGAACATGGGTGTGTGGTATGATCATGGGCGTATGATGCTGGATTACTCCACAGATGAGTTTATGGTTGGGTACTATGTTGAGATGTCAACCCTGGTGAGAGGAGGTGGGTTACTGCGGGAATACCCTGGAGATACAGAGAGATATAGATACAGATACAGGTACAGGTACAGATAGAGGTACAGATATCCCACCTGCCTGGAGCACTTGCTGCTGCGTCTCTGCCATACCATAGACTCTTTCTCCTCGATGATGCCCTTCTGCCATCCTGCCCTGCCTTAGATCCAGCCAACTATGGACTGAAACCTCTACAAACTGTGAGTTAAAGTAAATCTTTCCTCCTTTAACTTGGGGGTGTTATGGATTTTCTCCCAACCACAAGAAAATAACTAAGATAATAATTCTGAGTTTCTCATTTTTACTTAAGTAAAAATATAACTTATGGTCTTGCCAAAAGCTTATTCTGCATTTTTCACTCAGGATCCTATTGCTAGTTATTGGAGAAGTGTGGAATTTCACTAAAACCTTACTTTGAAATCTGCTTGCTGTAATATACCTTGGAGCTTGGAGCAATGGCAACCCTTTGTGGAAATATTGACTCACAAAGATGTAGGGGGACATTTCATTTGGAATAGAGAGTCATACTTTAAGGATGGGGATGCATTCAGAGAAAGAAAGCATTAGGCAAGTTTGTTCTTGTGTGCTCGTCACAGAGTATAATTACAAAATCATAGATGCTACAGGAGAATCACTGGACATGCCCTTGTCCTCAATTGGGAGACATGGCAATTATGAGATGTATGAAGCCACTCAGCATAACACAGCATGATATTTTACATTATACCATTATAAAGAAGTAAATTAATATGATTCAAAATAAAAATAGGACATATATAGCACCATGCCACCATTGTACATGCAGTCTATCATTGACCAAAATATCATTTTGTAATACAGGACTGTATTATTTGCTTATATTTCTGTCATTCCTATAGTTTCCTCTCAGAAGTAATTTTAAATTCATCATACCCTTTAGTACTAATGACAATAGCTTTTTTTCCATTGGAAGAATAGTCTCTTAATGTTAATTTTCTCTAGTTTCCAATTAGAAAGCATTTGGACTTTTAAAAATTACATCCAAGAGTATTCTGTGGATAATTTAATTATCATATTTTTGCTGATTGTGTTCTAACAGTTTTTCATTATGTTTAAGATATTAATATAATTAGATAAAATAATTCAATATTTGGTTTTTAAATGCTATGTAGTTGGCATTATCAAAGTTAATTACATATTCTAAATGTATCACCTACCTAAGTGCTAGACATTGTAAATTTTTCCTTTGCTAAGTCCTTGGTTCATCCCCATTTCCCTTTCTGTTTATGACCGCCTTCTGGTTAAAGATTCCATTGAACCTTTCATGTATGCAGGTTTCCATAAAAAAAACCTACTATAAACTTTCCTTGAGCCTATATTCACTGTCTAGCTATCTCAAAGTATCTTCATTTTGCTGCTTCCAAACCTTTTGAATTAACATAGTAAAATGTCATCTCAATCTAAACTTTATTGGTTCTTCCAACTACCAGAAGCCTCCATGTCTGTGTATTGAAAGAATTCTCACCTAAAGAATCTGATTATTTAGATAAGCAGCCTGCGGATGGCTTCCATCCCTAAACACCAAGTAAAATCTAGTGCTTAACAAATCCTGATGACTACATTTCATCTAATCCAGTGGGCCAGCTCTGGGTGTAGTTATCCTCTACAAATATAGCCTTCTACACATATGGTAGTCGAAAAGAAGAAAGACATAACCATTAATGACTGTTTTCTGTGGAGTAATATACTAAGTAATGGTAAATCTCTAAGAACAATAACTCACCCCCAAATACCCACAGACTGTTTCTCAAAATACTATTTTAAATAACTGACTGGCTTCCAAATTTTAATCTTTTCACATAATCATAAAGGAAATAAATGAGGACACTCATCTTTATACACAGGGGATTTTTTTGTATACTATAATAATTTTCCCAAATATTAAAATTATGGAACCTATTTTATATGGTACCTTGAGGTACAATTACATGTACTTGAAACTAATGTTCGACTTTACAGAAAAATCTGTATTCATAATCCATGCCTCATGTTTGACTATGTATTTGGTCTTTGAACTCAGTATGCATCATTTGGCGTTTGAGTACCTTAGTTAGGAGTTAATATGTAAGATATGTATTTTTCTAATGAGGATCTCACTCCTCTTCACATCTATATGCATGAGATGTACATATATTTAGAAGAAAGTTACTTCATTCAAGTAACATGTCTCTATAGTCAAGTAACACAAATCCCTTTATAGATCAGTAATTTAGATATTCTCAAAGGGTTATGAAAGAAAAGTAACATAAAAAAATAAATGAAGCATATTAAAGATTTAATTTATCCCTAAATACTATGATTTATAATATAATAGAGTGAAACAAACTTGTATGTAGCTAAATTTATAAAACAATAAGGATATGTTCTGATTTCTTTAGTTCGACAGATGCTTTTTAAAAGAAGTGAAAATACTGTTGAATACATGAATAATTTAGCCCATAGACCATTTATCCAGGATCTCACAAAAATAAAATACTATTATGTGGAATTAATCTATTATTCAATTTTTAATAGTCATAAATTTTAGTCTTTCCTAAATATATGATTTTCTCATAATAATGAGCCATTTTACTAAGTGAGACTTAAAAATAAATTTCAGTAACCATAACTGACATTCTACACAGGCAGCATTACACACATACACATTTTCCTTTTAAAGTTTAGTGATGATATATCACCCTTTTATCATAGTAATTTAGAAAAAATTGTCTTAAAGCCAACATTTACAATGCTTTTAAAAGCTATGAGTGAAAATTGTACAGTTATCATGTCTTATGAGTAATTTTTTTCCATATAAAAATAATACATTTTCATTCCCTATATAATAATTACACTTACTTTGTTTTTCTTGATATTCATCGAACCTATCCCCGAAAGGAATTTTTTTTTTTTGGTACCAGGGATCGAACTTGGGTCCTTGTGGTTGGGAGGTAGGCAGCAGAACCACTGAGCTAAATCCCCGCCCCAGGAAAAATTTTTAAACAAGAAAGATGAGCTACTTTCCATTTAGAGTTTAATATAAATATAATCATGAATTCACACTGTATTTTAAGTTAATTGTTACCTATTGATGTAATATGGTAACATGTTAATGTAGCACATAATTGCTTTTTTTTTTTTGGTACCAGGGATCAAACTCGGGACCTTGTGCTTGCGAGCCAGGCAGCAGAACCACTGAGCTAAATCCCTCGGCCAATAATTACTTTTTATAAAGCAATAATCTGTTAGAAGACAAGAACAATAATATCTTAAATGAGACATCTGAATCATATTTTTCCTTTGGAAGTTTGAAGACATTTACATAGGGACTATTAGTGGGTCATTTTATTACTCAAATCTTTAGACAATATTTTTACATGAAAGCATAGCTCACTTCTGGAAAGAAACATTACTCTGTGCATCTTCCTATCACAACTATTAGACAGATTTAATGACAGGACATGTAAATGATACTGCAGTGAAAACACAGTAATATCCCACATTTCGCATAAGAACAGTTTAAGCAGAATATTTGCAGTTCTGTTTCATCAGCAGGAGTGGTTGGGTATGAATCATGAGGCATTTTAATAGACAAAGGTGACTTATATTCTTATCAACCTCAAAATGATAAAGGATTGACTGGTTTCAAGCCACATCACAAACTATTACATGAAGTGTGATCTGCCAAAACACCAGATGGAAAAGCATACTCAATGCAAGATCGGTTTTGTGATCCATCTCTAAATGATGCAGTCATATTGAGGAGTGCGTCACGTGAAGCATTAACAGGGATTTCCCCCATAAACTCGGCATGATGATTTTTGCTGCAATAAGAACTCAAGACATATAATCCTACATGTGGAACAAATGACAGCCTCTTCTGACAGTACTTCAGCTTTTTCTTTGCATGAGAATTCTCTAAAATGATCAAATCACTAAACAGATCAACAAAGAATAAAGTCTGGTAGGAAAAAAAAAAAAAATCTTGGCTTGAAAACTTCCCCCTACTGCTTGAAAGTGGCACCTAGCAGTAGAAGTCAAGAATAAAGCAACTGCAGGATGGTGAAACAACAGAAAATAAAAAGGGGATTTTTTTTTTTTTTAATGAAGAAGAGGCTTAATGGCAGGTTAATCAGGGAAGTCGGTCTTTAAAGTAAGGATTATTAATTAAGGGAAAATATGTTATACTCTGGAATTGGACTTTCAAATTAATCTTATAGCAGCTAGAGAAAGAGTCCCTGAACCTTCTGCTGAGTAGGCATATATGCTTCTCAGTCAAATGAAAGCTTCTATTTTGCATATGGCTGTGCACTTGAGCACTCAGACAATTCGTCAATCAACTGCTCCAGATTTGGGAAGAGTAACCATCTGTTTTTCAATTCTGAAGTGACATTCTACTGGAATCAAGGAAATATTTATAACATAAACCTATTCAGTTGCATTCCTTTCTAAAAATATTGAAAATTAAAATATTTTAAATTGCTTAGAATAATTTAATAAATTAATGGTGGTATTAAAAAATGAGGACGAGTATTTCTGGATAACTATGGGTCTGCTGCTATTTTGTAAATTTTACAACTGACCAAGTATGCAGTAAAGATTAAACAACAGCAAACACAAACCTGCTCAACATGGTTGGATTTTTCCTGTTTGGCTGTGTATAATGAAATTTAAAACTATAGACATATATTCAGAATGCAATCCACTTACATTTTTGCCCCTCAGCATGCAAGGTAATTTTCTTGCTGAGCAGTTTGTGAATGAGCATCAAAATACCTGATGAGAAACTGAAAATCACGAAATGGTTACAGAAACAGCCAAAAGTATGTCAGCTGCCTCTCCAGAGAGAACAGAGCAGTGTACCTATCTGTAAGAGGCACCAGGCGCCTTGAAGTACATAGCTTCTGAAGGCACTGTGACCCCACCATATAAAAAAAGGTATTGAAAATAAGAAAATAGGTTTAAATTACTGAAGGTCTCTGAAAAAATGATTTATCACGTCCTTCATCGCATATACTTTCTCCTCCTTAACATTACCATCAAATGAGTAATAACCTTAAGATAATTTTGAAATGCATATTATATAACTCAGCAGATCTGGTAATCTAAGGCTGTTTTACTTGTCCCAAATTACTTTTGCGGCAGGAAACTCAAACGGTTGTGCACGGAGAAGCAGGACATCAAAGCACGTAAATTGCCCGAGAGTTGTATTTTTAAATGAAGAATGAAGTTTAACACTATCGCTGTCAGTGGGGAAGCAGGTGAGGGGGTCGGTATTTAAGGAAGCTGTTTGAGAACAAAGCGTTATTTTGTTGTTAAAATCGCGTGTCCCTCCAAGAGGCTCTGAAATAACCAGGTGAGCGCCCAGCCCGTCTCGTGGCTCCTTGCGTGCATTTGGAAATCAGCCCCGCCGAGGAGGCGGGGGAGCGGTGACAGCCTCGCTGCCCGCGCTTCCTCCGTCCCCTCGGCTCCGGGACCGCAGACGAGTTTGGGACTTGCCGAAGTTTCCCAAAGCCGAGCCGCGCACCGGACCCCGTGCGCGCGCCGGATCTATCGCGCTCTGCCTGGCGGGCTCCGGGCTTCGCCGGGCCCCACTTTATTGATCGTGCACGAACGCTTGCGCGCGTCCCCCGGAGCGAGCCTCGCACGCTGCAACCGCGACCTGGCCGAGGCTTACCTGACGGCGCGGGGCTGCAGAGCAGCGGCGACCCCGGCTACAGGAAGCGACGAACCGGCTGCTGGAGAGCAGCGACCCTGCCTCCTCTCCTCGTTCCTCCTCGCCTCGGGAACAGCTTGCAACGCCCCGCCCCGCCCGGTGCCCGGGCTTGTTCACAGAAGGTCCTCGCGGCCGGGCAGCCGGCAGACACCACTTTCTTCCGTGAAGAGGCTGCCCTCTTCTGAGAAACGCCCGGACCTCGCTGCGGCTCTCTCCACGTTCACCCTTCGGATCAGGCTGCTCCGGAGCTGCCGGCTGGGCTGCAGCCGCGAGCCGCGAGCCAATGGGCGCGCAGGACGCCTCGGCTGTCATCTCCCCGCCCTCAAAACAAAACACAGCGTGCCGTCCACACGCGTCGAGTTGTGAAAAGTAATTGAGTCCTACATTTGCAGTGTATCTTGTTTCTTGTTTCTCCACCAGCGTTCATTGCAGAATGCTTTGAAGGAACTGGAGGACTCCAAGCCTCTCAGAAGACTCATTAAAGAGGCTCAGCCAAGGGTGAAGCTGAGGTGCCTGTGCCCAGAGGTAGCACCTGGGTCATCACCTGAAGCTTTGCTTTGCAAATGTTTTAGGTCTCTTGATGATCAGACAACTGGCAGGCCCCGGATGCCAAAGGCTTGGAGTCTGATCTTCACTGAGTAGCTTGTTTCGTCTACTCTGGAACAACATAATACAATCCATTTACCTGGAAACGGTCTCATTTTTTAAACATCCCCTGAACAAGAAGCAGATGATAATTGGTGCTAATCATAGACACGGAGTTTCTCCTAATTCATTCACCTGCTTCGAGGCTGCTCTATCTTAGGTCATAGTGTGTGAAGAGCTAAAAATTATTCAGACTGCTATGTTGGTCCAGTCTGTTTTAATGTTTTCATCTTCACATATTATAAGACTTTAAAATTAGTGGAATTGCTTTTCCTGAGAGAATTTGTTTAGTGATTACACAAAACTTCATAAGGTATTTTAATGGTAATAAAATGTTATAATGAAAAATATCACCGTGGAAAATGAGAACAATTCCTCTAAAATCCCCCAAACCACAGTGCGTCCTTTATTCATGAGGATCTGTCTTTGTATTTCTCTATTAAAGTGCTATATATTGAATAAAAATTTGCTTAAACAAGTTCATCCAGGATCATTTATTTTCTCTCCAAAAATCTGTCATTTTATCATTTCTATATCAAGACTGCAGCAATATTTGAGAATCGTTTTATCTTAAAAATATCTCAAGAGTTCAGAGTCTCAAAGCAGTCTTAAAAACGTGTATAAGAATGAGTAGGATTGATATAAAAAAAGAATGAGTAGGATTGAAAGATTAAACAACTACACAAATAATAATGTCTTTTCAATGTCAGCATTGAATAAGAATAAAATTAATGTGTCTTTCTGAAACCTTTTTGTTCCACTGGAGTAATATGAATAGGTTGGTGCGCTTGGTGTAGCCAAGCTTTGTGTATGATGACAAGTTAAAATAGCTTGGGGAGACTTTACAAACAAAACAATTTCATTACCTGTCCATCATGTGAAGGAGGCATGGAAAATGTAATATTTACAGCACTGTATGCTGTGTCACTATAAAGAAAGGTGAATGCTAACTTTATTGTAACTCATCGATGTAGCCAATAAAATTTTATTCAGAGAAGTGTCTGGCTAAGTGTAGTCACCTGGCTTTTGTAAGGCGAAGAATATTTTGAGAAAACATGAAAAATAAATATTGTTTTTTCCTCAGTTTTATAGTCAAATATTCATTTATTTAATTCATTTGTTGATAACAAGTGACAAGTCATTGAACACAGAACATTATCTTTCTTCTGCAGGTGGATGATTCCCAGTGTGAATTCCTCAGTAGAGCAGCAGACAGTCCACCTGGAAACTATTGGGAAGGCAAATTCGCCCATTCTAAGAATACCTAACAATATATCTTCTAATAGCCCCTCAGATGAGTCTGATGCATGCAGAAGTTTCCAAGCTATTGCTCTAGGAGTCTGCAAACTACAATATAAGTCCAACCACCCTCGTGTGAAAATAAAGTTTTATTGAAAAACGATCACTTTCCATTACATATTGTTAATGGCTCCAGTTGCTCTACAACTCAGAGATAAGTAGGTTTCTGGAAGTGTATTTGTTCTCTTTGTTGTTGCTGGAACCAAATCCTTGTCACTCACAAAAGGAGAGGCTCTTCGTTCTTTGGTTCATGGTTTCAGATTTTTTTCAGTCCATGACTTAATGGCTCCAAGAGAGGGACATCATGGCAGATGGAAGTTGCTCACTTTATGGTGGTCAGGAAACAGAGCACAAAGGCAGTGTACATGCAGGAGATACACCCACCAAAGCTATACCCCCAGCCCTCCCACTGTGCCCCACTTCCTAACAGCACATTCAGTTATGAACTTCAATGCCTTAATTTGCTGATGAGTATGCCCTCCCATGATACAATGACCTTTCTGTTCATCTTGTAATCTAGTTGACAATTAAGCCTAGCCATCATAGGTGGACATAGATTGAAGCTTAAAATGCTTACTTTTTGTCTCTTTAAGAAAAAAACCATTGACTTGTGACTAGGGTATTATAAAATGCACAAAGTAGTACAAATGGCAAGAGAGAAAGTGTAGAGGTGGGGTGAACACGATCAAATTAATGAAGTCAGTAGGATTTGAAACAGATTCCAATGATGATTTGGTAAATTATATCAATGTGTTTGTCTGTGTGTGTGTGTGTGAGTTTGCATGTGGATGTGTGACTTTACAGGTTTGGCTTATCTGTAGGGTAGGGTGGGATGTACTTTTCCTCTTAGACTTGTTTATGACTCATTTTGATGGAAAGGAACATAGTTATTTCCAAGGAGAACATCAATGAACAAATCTAAATCTGTAGACACTTCTATCTGCTTCAGTTAAATGAAGAGAATGTTCGAGTCCCACCTGCCCCAAGACTGACATGCAGTATGGAAGGGTGATAGCACTTTTATTTGTAAACCACAGAGCCTTTGGGATCATTGGTTACTCCTCTAGAGCTTAGTCTCTCCCAATTTATACAATTTAGATTCAAACCATGCATGAGTGAGAAAAACAGCCACAGCTGTAGGTGAGCCCGGGTCCTGAGCCTCACAAGCCACACAGTGGGGCCACTGTAGCCACCTGGGTGGCTTTGTACCAGGACCTAGACCTGCTACTGCGTTCTCATGGACCTGGGCATGAAGGAAAATGAATGACAAAGAGAAATGGAGTCAGTTTAACATGCCAGCAGCCGGAGTGCTCCTAGGAGGCAGAGGAGTCCCAGTGTCTGGCTCATCTTGCCTTTATTCACCCAAACACGGGCACAAGCAAGGAATCAAAGTAACACAAGATCCATCTGCTTTCCAGTATTCATTAGTACGCGCTCTGGTAAGCGAATTAACCTCAGGTATCTTAACTTTTCCCTAGAACCTGCAGTATTCAATCACCCCTAAGTGCAGCCTTTCCCCTCTGTGCTCACAGAGGGGGCCAGTGAGCCCTCAGTTCTCCTCTAGTCTTTGACATAGAGCAAAGGTAATGCCTGAGAAAAGACAGTGAGCTACACACTCCGATACCATTTTGGAGAAAAATAAGAAAGCATTAGACTTTCTTTAAGGAAGGCATGACCTGAAAGAGAAGAAATAGATATTTAATTTAGAACAAATTATGATGCTAAAGAGGTAAAACATACTTCCTTAGCAAGGAGAAGCCTCAGAAGGCTGAGGAGAAAAACATGGCATCACCAAAACGATGTTAGTGGAAGATTATTCTGTTGCCAATGAATGGCTAGAAGAACAGGAAACAAATGGAAATTTATCACAAGGCTATGGCAAAGTAAAACATGAGGTAATATCCACCAGAACTCAAGCATTGCCGCCTTTGGACTTAATTCTGAGTCAATGCGTTCCATCCATTTTGCTTTCTAAATGCCACTAAAAGCAGTAGTTTATCATGTATTTTGTCCACCAGCATCATTGTTTTGACTCCAAATTTCACTCTTCCTCCCTAGACTTCTGTAGAATCTTTGCATGGACATCTCTGTCTTCCCATCATGCCCATTGTCTGTCAACCATAGCTTTGCCTTAAAATCTCTTTACTCTGAGACCCAACCAGGCTGAAAAGATTTCCAATTGCAATGAAATGGGAGGCAAAGGTCCAAAATAATCCAGAGAAGCCAGGAAATTCTCACTCAAGCAGCTGTAACTTCTGTTCAGAAGAGACTATTATCACTTTTGCTTATATTTCCTTGGCCAGAGAAAAGTCTCAGGCCCTTTGCTAAAATATATGTCAATGTGACAGACAAATGCAACCTTCTTGCAGAGAGCAAACCATGTGAAAGGCCAGCAATATGTTTTTTAAATAATATAATCTACTAAAATCTCTCTGACCCTAAAACAATCAAAATATGAGTTTGCCCAACAGGGGTCAGCATGTCTGGGAAAATATTTCTTCTTAGTCTTACAATTTCATATTTATATTTACTATTTATTTGAAATGATTTTAATATACATGTTGAATAAAATAATTGAAAGGATTTATGGTTTTTAGAAGCATGAGTCATAGAAAAGAATCAGAATATTCTGTTTTTCTATTTTAAAATATATGCATCTTTGCTTGTTTACCTGAAAGCAAAAGATGAAACAAAGACCCGTGTGACAATAGTTTACATGCCAGACAATCCCCAGTGCCAATGCAAAAGGACTTGACCAGGGTCCCTATTGGTAATAACATGGCTTAATTATATAAGAATTTCTTGGGGCCAGGGATTTAGCTCAGTGGTTCCGCCGCCTGCCTTGCAAGTGGAAGGACCCGAGTTCGATCCCTGGTATGACGGAGTCCGCCGTCACTTGTCTAACAGTACCTGAATGGGGGAGTGAGGATGAGGAAAAATAAAGACAAAGAGATAGTCCGGAGGGCTCCCAGAGACCGAGCGCCCAAGTTTTTCTCCTCTCTTTTATACAATAGGTGAGTTTGGTTGTTAATCATGACCCTTATCCAGAGACACCTGCTTCCTTGTTTTCTAGTTCTTTGGGAATTCCCCACCCTCATGGGCTTCCTTGTTTCTCAGGATTACAGAACGTTCATCACATTCCAGGGCAATCTAATTCGGCAAGGACGCGGTTCCTCATGACATAGTCTCCTTGCTTTATACAATGGAGAGTAAGATTCAAAATGGAGCCTCTTTGGCTAACTCCGCTCTCCACACACTGCTCTCCACACTGGTACCAAAGAAAAAAAAAAAAAAAAAGAATTTCTAAAAAAAAACACTGCACAGAATACTTCAAAGAATTTTTCAAGCAAAAGACAGTAAGGTCCCTTACCTTATTGTCCTAGATTCCCACTCAAAGATACAACTACTCCCTCTTTTGTTATAGTTACACAACTGTGTGGAGTGACTCCTACCACCTTGGGCAGGATAAAAAAGGACTGAAGGTAGAAAGTCAAAGATAAATTATGCTCACTTGAGGGATTTACCGTCAGAAAAAAAAATACAAAATCAGGACAATGTGGATCTATGCCTTTTACTTGAAATTAAATTTAGAACGTCTAAGAAAATGTAAATTGTCATCTAGATCCCAAGATAATGTCCACGGCAATGAGCAGGGACAAAGGGCCTCATTCAGATTGAGGGAGAATTCTCTGAGAGTCCAGGGTGAGCTGACCCTGAACAGAACCTGCTACTTGAGAACAGAGGAGGAGATAGGGCTTTGGCTGGTCACCCAGCAGCAGTAACACTAAAACTCCATGTCTTTTACTAGTAACAAATGGGTTAATGTTTACTGAGCACTTACTAGTTGTCAAGCATGTCATAAGTATACCGCTTATGAGCTTTTCATAACATATAAGAAAGTGGCAGTATTATTTTATTCAGTTTACAGATGGGAAAATGACAGCACAGAGAATTTAAATAACACTTAGTGATTACAAAGTAAGCAGTAGAGCCAGCATCCAAAGATTATTAGCTAAATTTGAGAGCTCATTTGTTGTTATTCACCTCTACCACTTAACCCCTAGTATTTTTACATTGCTGAATGTAACAGAATTTCTGAATATAGCACCTTATAGGTCTTTATTTCAGGGCCATAAAAATGTTGATTTTTTTAAGAAATAATTTTCTCATGAATTGACTGATATAAATTAAATTACAATATACATTCCTTTTGGTCTGAAGTGAATAGCAAAATTGAAATAGTGAATGGTATAACCTCTGGAGACAAAAGAAAAAGTCTTTCCCAGAAGTGTATAAGAACTATACAGTGTATCTCAAAGCAGATACACACTTAATAATTTTACAATGAAATAACATCTTGCCCAAGATCTTTTCCCAAGAAAACACATCTCCATGAGGAACAACAATAGCAACAAAAACAAAAATATGCCAAAGAGAAAATAAAACAAGTGGAAGGCTTTGTCACAAATCCATGAACGTCAGACTCACAAAGGTTGTGAACTCTTAGACCTCAGACCTATTTCACTAACTTTCTTACTGTCTCAGCTAGAAATGGAGGTGAGACTAAACCTCTCATGGAAGGGATTAGTTTTTAAGGACATTGTGTGTTTGTCATCAGTAAAACCTAATTTAAATGTAAACAATTATATAAAATGATATTTTAATTGTTACCTTTTGATGATATAAACAGATGCTCAAAGGAAAAACAACATTTTCTTAATGTCACACTGACAATCAATGTCAGGATTCAGGATTTATACATAGTAGATCTCACTTGTATGCCTTTCTCTCTTTTCTTGAACAAACCTCTGTCCAAACTCTGTGTTCACTGATAACACATTATTAAATACAAATTCCTACTTAGCCAGTGAGTTGCCATCCATTAATAACATCCCAACCCTCATTTTACTACCACCTTGTCCCTCTCAAAATTAGGTTAAATTATGCCTAGAAATATTTCGCTAGTAGTCATGGGTGCTGGTGAATATGAGAAAATGAGAAACATAAGAAATATGAACAGTTCTAATATGCCCTGAATTTGGAAAAAATGACCACAAAATATCCTGGTTTCAAAATGAGTCATAAAGCAAATATGCCTTGAGAGGTGGAAAAAAATCACATATCCAAGTTTTAAGTTGCTTTAAGTTGTCCTTGTTAAATTTAGGAATTGTGTAGTGACAATGGATTAATAAATAGGTCAAGATACATTTGATCAATTACAAAATGGAGGGATTTTTAACATACAGGAAATCAAAGAAGGGTTAATGCTGTAAAATAAATATAAGCTTTGAGGGAAAAGTGACCCATAAACGATGAGTAAAAATGGAAGATTTTGGAATAATTTTGAAAAAAAAAACCCATAAGATACCATGACTGTTTGTGTGTACAGTTGACCCTTGAACAATTTGGGCTTGACCTGCACAGATCCACTTATGTTCAGATTTTTTTTAAATATTTGTGATAATTTGAATAAACTCACAGATGAACCAAGGAGCCAGAAACACAAAACAAAGAAAAACTTGTGTAGTCCATGAATGCATTAAATATATGTAGAGAATTGTCTATTTATAAAATATATACAAATCCTTTATAAAGTGATAAAAAACGAGAGATGGTGGGGCAAGGGAAAGGGTACCTAAAAACTACTGAGGGTTCAACAATCTTTGAAGAATAATAACATTAACAAATAAATTAATAGTGTACAAGAAATTAGAGTAACTGTATAAAATTTCTTGAATTTCACTGTCAACAGAGTATGCATTCAAGTAACTCAGTACATTAAACTTAGGAATGTGTACAAATTTTAAATAAAGCTATTTTATCTGGTAATTGTACATTCCATTTTGCTCTGGGTTATGTTATAATGCAATTTAAAATAATTAAAAATTTAAACAAATCTTACAAATATGTGTTCTTGATATTCAATCGGAAGTTCAATTAGCAAGCAGTTCAGTAATATACTCGATATAAGAAGTATTACTCTTGTATTAAAGTACCGTGCACCTCTGACTTACAAATTCAAATAGTCCCTGAGATCTGGTTATAACTCAAATTGGTCAATTGAAGTTTCAGGGTCCTCTATACTTCAAAATCTCGCTCCTGTATAATTTTAGGCCACACTTTCTTCCAGGCAGATCTAAGTCCTTACAGAGACAATGGCCGAGGATTTCTCAATGAGCCCCACACAGGAAAGGATGGTATATTGTTCCTCCCAGAACTCTTTAAGGGTTAAATCTGAAGCTGAGACCATCTGGAAGCACAAGCAGCCACCATTTGGGTGGTAACTCAAGACTTTTTTATAAGTTAAAACTAAAACTCCATTCATAACCCAAGTTGTTCATACATCAGGCTGGTCGTAAATCGATGATTCACTGTATATTTGAATTTTCTGTAAAATAGAAATTTAATAGAAATTATAGGTGTAAATTTTATTGAAAACTCAGTTTCTATAGTTCTGATAACAAACACTACTCATTTACAGGTACTATATTTTAAAACAAATTCTACTTAGTTTTAAAGAAAATCAACTTGTTGTTATATGTATCCATATA
This sequence comes from Heterocephalus glaber, assembly GCF_053883595.1. Lineage (NCBI taxonomy): Eukaryota > Metazoa > Chordata > Mammalia > Rodentia > Bathyergidae > Heterocephalus > Heterocephalus glaber. The sequence goes on from NW_028258333.1 coordinate 11,325,359, forward strand.
CATGTGCAAGTAAAGGTCATTTCCCATTTTTAGTGACACTATACACACATTTAGCATTGTGTTCCGTGTCTAAGCTAAAGTCTCAACATCATTCTTGAAAATAAAGAAGCTTGAAGTGTGAAGACAAGTCTGCTTCACTATAAACAATACAAAACAAAGACATTAAAAAATACAAATAAAACATATGGATGCCTATTGTGGCATCATTCTTATCATTCCTACAGTGAACATGGTTGACTTTTACTTTAAAAAGACCATGTATGGATATACTCTCCTTTGAGATGTCCTGGGGGCTCTATACAATAAATAATCAGTCAAAGTCAGCACGTTTTTTAAGGTCAGGCAAGGATAGGCATAGTTGCTGATAAATGGCCAAACAAATTTCATTCCATTTGCAGTAAAAGAGATTATAGTAAACTTTGAAGGCATACTGGAAATCACTCATTACAAAATGACATATTTTAGGATGCCAAATTTTCTTAGTGTTGTTTTGTTCAAATGTGACAAAGATCAGTTTTAATAGCATCATGAATGAAAATAATTGGGAGAATTTTACTTCATCATAAGCTGTATTGTAACTTATGTATATGTAATTTTCACATGTACTAATTCCACACAAGGAATGTAAACATTATGTACTAAAAAAAAAAAAAAAAGGAATCAAGAGATGGATGGGGCAGGAGAGAAGGGAAAGGGACTGAAAAAGGAATTAGGATGTGTTATGCACCTATATGAACTTCACACAGAGAATGTGTACAGGTACTAATAAGGAAAATGACCAGAAAAAAATGTATAATTGTCAAAAACCGAAATACAATCTGAAGTGGGATGAATAGAAATAGATCCCAGAGAAAAAAGAAATAATATTAGCGCAATAATATCCAAGAATATAATGAAAACAAATATTTTAAAATAGGAAACTTACTTAACATTTTAAGCACCATAATTTTATTCATTTATTATTTGACAACGAATGTGAAGTATTCATGCTGAATTTGGCATTATGAAATGGGAAAACATGTTATTCATTCTGATTGCTGTTACAGATGATATGAAGCATGATTGATTCTAGAAAAGTATTTTCTTTAATGCTTATATAATTAATATATAATTATAATACATTATATATATTATATCTATATGAATGTTTGGTTTCATTTTCTTGAACATTCCATTTTGACAAGAAATTATGGTTCCTGACATAATTTTTATCACTGTTAATTCAGTTATAATTTATAAACCATAAAATGCACCCATTGTAAATGTATATTTCAACATTTTAGTAAATTGACAAAGTGACTGCAACAATCATCAAAATCCAATTTCAAATCACTGCATCATTCCAATATGATCGTGGGTACTTAATGTGCAGTCAATCCCCAGTCCCAGTCCCAGGAATATACTTATCTACCTTTACAGATTCATTTTTTCTGACTTTTAATATAAAAGGAGTAATAGAATATATGAAATTTGCATCTAGGTTTTTTTTGCTTAAATTATTTTATTGGTACACAGGTAATGGGAAAAAAATAAGAACCAAGATACTGCATCTAGGTTCTTTAAATTAGCAAAGTTTTGAGACTCATACGTACTCTTGCATTGCAAATTCTTTCCATTAGCATCGCTGTATAGTATTCCAGTGTCTGGATATCAACAGTTCATAAATAGATGCTTGGTCTTCATTTTTTTAAGTATTAAGAAAAATTTACTTTTCCGTATAAAATTTTTTCAGTAGACATAGATTTTAATTATTTTTAAGCCTACCTTGGAGGTGATGAATTCTCTAATTTTATTTGTTTCCTAGAAATGGTATCATGTGGTATGGTTAGCTTATAATTTACTTTTCTTAAAAATACTGCCATATTTTTTTCAAAGTTTACATTCCCACCAGCAATACAATAGAATTCCATTTTCCCACTTCCTATCAACGTATTGTATCATTTTTTGTAAACATTTTAATGGGGCAAAGTGGTATATTATTTTAGCTTAGTTTGCTCTAGCCAATGATTAATAAAGTTGAGTATAAATTTTGAAGGAAAATAATTTTAATTAAGACTCCTGTATCTCCATATGTAAATACTTTCTGAAGATTGAAACTTCATATTTACATATATTTATATATTACCATGTGATACTTTGGTACAAATGTAGAAGGCATCATGATCAATCTGGGTAATTAGTATTTGACTCTCTCTAAACATTTATTATTTCTTTGTATTAGGTTGCTTGAAATATCTTATTCCTTATAAAGTGTATAATAAATTGTTGTGAATTAAAGTCACAGTACTTAGCTGTGGCATGTCTAAACTTTGGCCTGCCTTTCTTTGCTCTCCCATTTTACAGAGGATTCCTTATAAAACATGTAACATTCCTCTTTCCCCACAGCCCCGCCAGCATTTGTTATTGGTTGACTTCTTGATAGCAGCCATTCTTTCTGGGGTGAGGTGGAATCTCAGCGTTGTTTTCATCTGCATCTCTTGAATGACCAGTGATGTTGAACATTTTTTCATGTGTTTATTCATTTCTACTTCTTCATCTGAGAAGTGTGTATTCATCTCAGATGCCTATTTTTGTATTGGGTCTTTAAATTTTTGAGGAGGGTGATTTTTTTTTCAGTTTTTTATATATTCTAGATATCAGTCTTTTGTCTGAGGAGCAGCTGACAAAATTGTTTTCCAGACTGTTCGTTGTCTGTTTGCTTTGTTGGTGATTTCTTTTGTTGTACAAAAGCTTTTTAATAGGATGAGATACCAGTTGTTGATTCCTTGTAATATTTCCTGTACAGTTGAAGTTTGGTTCATAAAGTCTTCCCCTAAACCCATGTCTTAAATGTCTAACAGGTACTTTGAAATAGGAGAAAAAAGTTCAGATGGGAAGGAGCATGGGAGGGGGCAGAAGAGAAAAAAAGATAAAATTGAAACAAAGCTTTTGTAAATAAGGAGGGGAAGAAGGGTTGAAGGGAATGAGAAAAAATAAGAATTGAAATATATCACATACAGGCACAAATTCCACATGATGAATGTGATATATATATATATATAACAATAAACATAAAAATAAAACATATAACATAATTAATGTATATATATATATATATATGTAGCAAAACTTCATTTTTATTTTTATTTTATTTTATTTTTGTTTTGGTACCAGGGATCAAACTCAGGTCCTTGCTCTTGCGAGGCTGGCAGCAGAACCACTGAGCTAAATCCCCAGCAATTTTTAATTTTTTATCATCACATTAAAAAAAACAAGTAGGCCATAGTTTGGACACTACTGTGAGACATTTCACATACAAGTGAAAACATTTGGTAAATGGATTTCTGTACCTGATTTATTTCTCAGCATCATGTGCTCCAGTTTCAACTATATTTTTACTTATGGAAGAATTTCATTCTTTTTTAAACTTATTTTAACTGGTACATAAAAAATGTAACAATTATACATATCAGTGGGATACAAGGTAATGTTTCAATGCATGTAAATATTGCATAATTTTTAAATCAGATTAAACATATTTATCTCTTCAAACATTAATCAGTTCTTTAGAGCAAAAAATTCCAAAGGTCTTTCTTGTAGCTTTTAAAAATGTATGGTAGATATTAGTGACCTACGGTTACCTGCTGAGCAACGACACTTCAGAGCTCCTTGCTCCTCTGTAACTACAACCTCGTACCCACTGATCACCCTGTCCTCATACCTCTCCTCACCTCTTTTTTCTGGCCTACTGTAACCACCATTGTGCCCTCAAGTTCCATGAGATAAATTATTAGATTCTACTTTTAAATGAATCTATAAGTTGTTTTTGAGTATTCCAGACATTTTTGCAGTATTAATTTTTCCAACCTATAAATACAACATGTCTTAGTGGCCTCTTTTAATGTTTTTATTACCATTTTATAATCTTCACTGTAGTGGTCCTTCATTGGCTTGGTTCAATTTCTATATATTATATATTTTGTGGCTATTGTGAATATGGTTACTTTCTTGATTGCTTTCTCAGTAAGTTCATTATTGGTATATAAAAATGGCACTGATTTCTGTATGTTGGTTTCCTATCCTATAACTTCTTGAAAAACTTTTACCAGTTCTTTGGTGGAGTATTTAAATCTTTACATGAGAGATTTGTCATATACTCAGTTCCTTTTTTAATATTGAATGCCTTTCATTTTTTTCTCCTGTTTTACTTCTAAGGACAATGCTTCTAATACTATGTTGAGAATAAGTGAGGAAAGTAGATAGTCTTTTTCATTTTTTTCTCAATATGAAATCAACTATGGCTTGTCATACAGTTTTTAATGGACAATGCTTCTAATAGCTATTTGATCAATAAGTGATGGATATGATTCAGTTGTACAATATTTTTGGTGTACTTTTGGATTCAGTTGGCTAGAATTATGTTGAGAATTTTTGAATCTATGTCTATCAGTAATAATTTGTATTGATTTCTATTGTTATTGTTGTATGCTTATTTGGTTTAGTTTTCAGGGTAATTAAGGAGTTATAAAATGATTTGGAAGGCTTGCGTCCTTTTCAGTTTTAAGGAATGGGTTAATAGTTATTGTTATCAGTTCTTTGAAAATGAGATGAAACTCAACAGGTAAATCTGCTAATCTTGGGCTTTTCTTTCTCAGGACACTTTATTATTGAACCAACAGAATAACTCATTATTTTTTCTTTTCCATGGCTTCATGCTTCAATTTTGCTAGATTATATTTGTCAAGAAACCTATCCATGGTCGTAGGAAGTTTTCAATTTTTTTGCATGTAGTTGTTCAAAATTATCCTTAAGGAGTCTTTGAGTTTCTATTTCTATTTGGTTTGTATAATTGAGTCCTGTAGTGTTGGCTGCATAAATATCTACGATTTTTAATTTATGTTTATCAGTTTACTATTTCAATGTGACCTTCTTAATTTTCCAGTGTACCTTTGAGTTATGACTGCCCTGACCCGAATAACTTGGGTTATGTCTGGAATTTTAGTTTTCACTTACAATCAAAGTCTTGAGTTACGACCCAAATGCAGGCCACTTGTGCTTCCAGATGGCCTCAGACACAGATATAACCCTGAAGAGTTCTGGAAGGAGCATTACACCATCTTTTCCTGTACGAGGCTAATAGAGAAATCCTGGGCCAATGTCTCTCTAAGGACACTGAGATCTGCCTGTGTACAGGAGAGAGACTTTGAAGGCCGTCGAGTTACAACCAGCCCTTTCTAACGAACTGAGCTTGTAAGTCAAGGATCCACAGTACATTATTTTTATTTTAAAAATACTGTATCTGTTATAATGATAACCACTCCTGCTCATTGTTGGTTCCTGTTTACATATGATATCTTTGTCCATGCATTCACTTTTAATCTATGTGTCTTTACTGGTGGAATCAGTTTCTTATAGGTAACCATATATAATTGCTGCTATCATAAAATTATACATTACAATATAGTCTTGTCATTTTAATTCATTTCCTAGCTAGTTTGTATATCTTTTGTTCTTTCCACATTCCTTATATTTTAATTCATAAAGTTTATTTCTTTTTCCTTGTTGCTTGTTGGTTATGTTGATAATCTTTGATTATTTTCCCATTCTGCTTTGTTTGCTGCATTAATTTTATACTTCTCTATCTTTTTGTGATTGTGGTTGTCCTTATACTTTTAGTATAAAATGCCTTAATGTTTCTTGTAAGCCTGCCCAGTGGCAATGAATTCTCTAATTTTATTTGTCTTGAAAATACTTTATTTCTGCTTCATTTCTAATGAAAAGATTGTTTCGGTATAGTATTCTTGCCTGGTAGGTCTTTCTTTCAAGACTTTGAATATATTATCCCTTTATTTCTGGCCTGCAAGTTTTCTTCGGATAAATGTGCTATTAGTTTCATGATGATTCCCATATATGTGACTGCATGACTTTCTGTTAGTATTTTTAGAAATTTTTCTTTTTCTTGCACATTTGATAGTTTGACTATACTGGGTCATGGGGAAGATTTTATTGGTCAAATCTACTCGGGATACTTTAGCTTCCTGGACCTAGACATGGATATCTTCCTAAGGTTTGGAAAGGTTTTAGCTATAATTTTGGTGACTATATTTTGTATGACTTTTCTATTTTACTCCTTTTGTAATAGACATAATGTGAGTATTTATTTGCTTAATAATGTTTTATAATTCTTATGGGCTTTCGCAGACCTTTTTAATTCTATTTTCTAATATTATATGTGTTTCCAAGATCATACATTCTTTCTTCTACTTGATATAATTTCTTGTTGAGGCTCTAAATTACATTTTAAAAGTTTCATTTATTGAGTTCACCTTCTTTATTTCTGTTTGCTTACTTCTTTTATCTTTTAGTTGAATTTCCTGGACTATTTTTTCTTTTTGAAATATCTCCTCTTCTACTTCCATGGGATTCCTTAATATCATTATTTTCAGTTATATTTTGTAATTTATTAATACTCCTTTCTTCCAGGTGTGTTGCCAAAGGACTAGTGTCTCTTTGGTGGTATCCTGTTACATTGTTTTTTGAATGTTTCAGTCTCCTTCCATTGATATTTACATGTCTGGTGATTCAATTGTCTCTGCCAATATTATTGGATGGTTTTTATACTAAAACACTTTGTCCTGTGAATGTGTTCCAAGGGTGTTGATTGAGCAGACCACAGTATATTTGGTACAGAGGGTGTGGTGATTTTTGAGTAGCTTCTCCAGCTGTAATCAGATTCTGGCTTTATCTCAATGGCCTTGGCTACATAGGTTTGTGGGATTGTCCCATCAGCTGAGATGTGACTTTCTTTAATTGGGCAGATTAATGAGAGGCTCTGAGCCTTGTAAATCAAGATATGTTTAAGGAGTCCCCATCAATTTCCATAAATTGTGTGAGACAGAGCTATTCTGATGTGGCTGGCCTGAAGTATTCAGTTGGCTTGGAAGTAGACAGAGGGTTGTAATCAGTTTCTGAGAGCCACACATGGACCAAGCTACTCCATTGGTTCCAGAGAGCATGCTACATATGCCTGGTAACAAAAACAAGGTACCTATCAGTGCTTGAGATGCCTAACAGTGTCCAAAGTCTTCATTAGGGGCTTTTAGGGAATGAACAACTTAAAGCCTGTCTATCTGGCACCTATGATTCATAGTAGGTAGGCTGGGGCACCCATCTACTTCTGGTATGCTCAGAGTGCTGACCTGCTCAGGGTGAGATCCCTGGATGCTTCTTGTGGTGGTGGAAGAATAGCTGAAGCCACCAATCCAGGCCAGTACATGAGTGTGTAACTTCCGCCTCCTGGCTCCTGACACTAGCAACATGAGCTGTTGTTACCTGGTTCTTCCCACCATTCTGCATGAGCAGGATACCAAGGTTCTTTTCTTTCTTTCTTTCTCTTTCTTTCTTTCTTTCTTTCTTTCTTTCTTTCTTTCTTTCTTTCTTTCTCTCTCTCTCTCTCTCTCTCTCTCTCTCTCTCTCTCTCTCTCTCTCTGTCTCTCTCTCTCTCTCTCTCTCCCTCTCTCTCTCTCTTTCTTTCTTTCCTGTATTCAGGAGCTTTTTTACCTAACTCAAGGTGATGAAGATTCTGTATTATTGTTATTATAAATTTTTTATTGTTTTATATGTTATATTTAAGTCTGTGACCTATTTTGTATATGAGAAAAACACTACATTCATCTTTTTGCATAATGATAACCAATTTTCTCCCACACTAGCTGTTGAAAAAAGGTATCCTTTTCCTAGTGAATTCCCTTGGCTCTTTTATGGAGAGTCAATTGAAGTAGAAGATGACAAATTCTACACACATGAATAACTTGGCATCACTTTTCCCTATAAATAAGCCATATTTTTGAGGGAGCAAATAAAGAAAATTAATGAGGCAGCAATACCATTTCTTTTATACCCACAGTCTCTCTAATGGCAGAGTAACCTGGGAGTTACATAAAAGCCTGTTTAATCAAAATTTAGTGTTTGGTTATTTGACATTAGCTGTTTGATGATGAGAAAAGGAAAATTATTTGAAAAAAGACTTTGTCAACATTTTGATCCTTTCAATATCTTTTGAAACACAATGTAATCTGAAGCTTCTCTTTTATTTATTTACTAATCCATGGTTTAGAAATAGAAAATACTTTTTATTTTAAAAGTCTGTTATTACTCTATTTTATATCCTCCCTGATAATACCATTTAGTAGGTTAATTATGTGTTGACACAGTTTATGATAAGAGCTGCAGACCGTATGGTACTAGGAAGACAGATTATATTGGAAAGTGCTTTTAAAATACTTTTGCTAACAGCTGCTGCTACTTACAGTTGCCATGTCAGAGATAGTACCCAACTTAAGATATTCCTCAGGGAATGGAAGGTGATCTTTAATATTACAGGCGAGAAAGCTGACTCTGAACTACCATTATAGCAGCTTAATGGTTCCCAGTGGGAGATAGTTTCAGGATTTATTTCTTCCATGCTGATTGGTGAAAAGTCATGTTTGCATCCATGCTTTATATAAAGATTTTCTTTGCAATAAACTTCTCTGATATTGAGAGTAAATTCAGTGTTACACATAAAATAGACTAGAGAGGAGAAAAACTGTAGTTCATTGGCTGAATTCCTAGCACTCAAAACACAAGGGAAACAAAATTTTATGTTGGGGATCAAATGAAAGATCAATCAGTAAAGATGCCAAATAACACTGGAAAATCAGAGCTTACAAGACAGAAGGCTGAATGGGAGGAAGATAGGAAGAAAAATAAAAAAGGAATGAAAAAATGACAGAGACCATGTTTGGTAGTTGACACCTGTACTAGAATGTGGGGCTCGTGGCCCTCATTCTGTTCACACTGTTCTGTATTCACTCTTTCAATGGTCTCCATTCACTCTGTCATATTGACATGTGGCAAGTAATAACCAATGGACAGTGGCAAACATAACACAAGTAGTTGTTTAAATAGTGGAGCTTCTTCCCCTCTTGCTGCTTTTGGAGCCTCTGCAGATGCTTCTATGTAAATACAAATATAAATATTGATGATATGATACCCATTTATAGATAAATACGTTTATGCTGAATAGTGTTTACCCGAGGAAAAGTGATACCATTTCAGAGAAGGAATTTATACCAGCTGCTCAAAACTAATGTCACAGGCTTATGACTAATTGTGGACAGATTCAACTGAGTTTTCAACTAGAAAACCTAGAGCCCCCTACCTTACTTGAGAACACATTTCTGACCCACAGAATCATGAGCTACATCAATAGTTGTTGAAGTAAATCACTATAATTTAGGAAGATTTGGTGTGAAATAGATGTAAAGATGATTTTATTTTCAATGAATATGATAGGCTATTATTAGATTATTATAAACCAGGTTTTCAGGCATTATTTGAGAAATTATATCTTTTAGCAATATCTACATAGTTGTTGACTGACAGTTTTAATATTGTTTGGGTAGCAAAAATATACTAATAACAAAATATAGAACTTTACTTTAGAACATTCTCAGCTCCTTTTTCATAGAGCCAGCAATTATTTCATAATAACTAAGGAGTCATGAAATTTTATTCAGAAGAAAGCTCAGAAAATTTCTAATAGCAAACATTAAATAAATAACAAAAAATAATGATAATAATAACTGCATATCTTATTGTTTCTTCTTAGTATTTTCTTTTTTTTTTTTGGTACCAGGAATAGAACTTGGGTCCTTGCACTTGGGCAGCAGGCGGCGGAACCACTGAGCTAAATCCCCGGCCAATTATTATTTCTTCTTGTAAGTTTCAAATATTAATTATATCTAGTCTGGCAAATATCATTATATTTTTTCTTTAATCATACGCTCATTTTGGAAAGGCATGTTATTGCTTAATATTTTTCAGCCACTTAGAAGAATTTTGTAGATAGGGCAAAACCGTGCTTTCAAAGTAGAGGGAATGGTAAAGAATCACAGTGTCTATTGGGTATCCGAGATATTTAAAATGTGTAGAATGGTATCAAAACAAATCATCTCTTTGTGTATTATGAAATAGCAGCTCTATTTTTTTTCAAGTCTGATCATGCTCTATTCAAATTTATATGTCAGCAATGCATCACTGTCCGTAAATTATGTTTTTTTTCTTTCATTTTCCCACACTCTCCACATTCTCTCAGAAATGCCTCCTTGAAAATCATTTCCAATCTCTTGAATCTCAGGATAGGTTGTAATAATCATCTGTTAGATATCTGAAAATACTTGTGGAATAGAATGATTTTAGGAAAATATAATAAAATAGAAATAGGAGTGGTGAGGAAAAACAGAGACTGAATAAAAATATATCCATTTTTATGAGAATTTTAATAAGAACTGTAATTGATGACTAAACAATTTTGCTAGAAACCAACAAAGTAAAATTAGCTGAAGGATGGGATATATGGGAAAAAAAGGAAAGTTTTGGAAGTGTACTTCTTTGTATGTACATTTTGAGCAGATAATATAACTGTAGGGTACACTGTTGAAAATGCACACAAATCCACTAAAGGGATCTCTCTCTCTCTCTCTCTCTCTCTCTCTCTCTCTCTGTGTCTTTCTCTATATGCAAGTTTCTCTCTCAATGGATACCCCATGTGACTCTCTTTGATATTTTTTGTAGAGATGTCTGAGGTTTTATATTTCACATTTTCTTCTTATTTAACCAGAGGATAGTTTTAGATGTCCAGAAGCCAGTCTTATGTTGTTTTTTCTGTAGGCTATGATGCAACAAATACCATAGGAGTGCTGTTTTTTATCTAATCGAGAAGAGAAACCAAAGAGCTTCTCTAACATCCTCAATGTTTATAAAATCCATACAGCAAGTGTTCCAGAGCCTGACAAGTAATCTATATGTCTCTGGTCATTCAATTTTTGACCTCTTGAACTAAGAGAGACTGAGAGGCTTTCAAGGTAAGCTTTTTCATGATGTCAATTACAAGGCCTTTTTGATTTCCTTGAGTGACCTTATCCTGCCTAAATAGTTTCTTTTATTTTTGAAGAACAAACATTAAAGCACTTTGAATAGTTTCTTTTGTTTTGAAGAAAAAACACTGAAAACAAAATATTATATGTGTTGTATTTAATGCAGTAATGAACTCTTTTGCATTTGGCCTTTATAGACATTTATGAAAATCTGAATCACTTTTTTTAATTATAAGAAGAATTGCCTGTAATTTCTTCCTCAGCTATCAGATGATTTTACAGCCCTCCCTATGGCTGTGTGACCGGCAGTGCTCCAACGGAGAGGTCTACTTAGCCACAAGGGTAAAATCACACTTGGCCATGAGATGAGAGTGGGATATGAGTGGAGATTATGTGAGCTCCCTCCAAGTTACAACATTAAAGCCTATTACATATATTTTCCCTTGATTTCCCCTGTTAAAATTGTAACACGCTTATAAGGGATGTTTATTGTTCCATGTTTTTTTTTGGTTTCTAGGTATAGAAGAATAAAATTGTTTCTAACTCAGAGGTAACAATTAAAGGCACATATAAACCACTGCAAGGTCAGTACTTCTAGTCAGCGTACATAAGGTAGTAAAAGTGGACTAAAGAAAAGTATTAAAATGTAAATTCTAGAAAATTCCTTTTGAATATTTTAAATGATAGGTATTAATACATTATGTATTTATTACATAGAAATGAATGAACTATAGAATTTGCTTCACTGAACCCTTCTTTACCAGATGTGCAAGGGAGCATGCATTTTTATGTGTGTGTGTTACATAGATACAGCCAACACATGATAGATTCATAATAAATTCAAAAAATACTCTTTTATTGATTATTTTATTAGTACACATTTGTATTACATAATGTTCACAATCCTTGTGAGGAATTGGTACATTTACATAATAAATCTTAACTCCTTTTTTCATCCTCTTTCTCTCCTCTCCCACTCTACTCCCTATGCCACTGGAACCATTTCCACCTTTAGAAAGATCTGCCTCCCTACATCCTATCCTCCTTTATTTTGCTCTTTATTTATACTTTTGGTTTCTCACGTAAGATAAACCATGAAATGTTTAAGTTTGTGTATCTGATTATTTCAATACTATGGCATAAAGGTGCATCTATTCTCCTAAAATGATTCAAGTCTATCTTGCTTTATAGAAGAGTAGTAGTCCCTCATGTGTAAAAAATCACATATGTTTATCCATTCATCTTTTGATAGACATACAGGCCACTTCCAAGATTGAGCCATTAAGAATTGTACTGCTTGAAATAGAAACAAACTTGAAGTGTGATATAAAAAAGGTGAATATTACATTTTAAAAATTACGGTAAAAGACACATGACAATTAATCCCCCTGAAAATACTTTTCCTTACATTAAGGACCCTTATCCCATTATTGCTACCACTTTCTGAAGCAATTCTGGAATTCCCCTCTCATGAGTGTCTTTAATTTCACTATTGTGTCTACCTCAGTGTTCTGAATCCATTGACAGCATTTGCCTTTCACAGTCATTTTGAGCTTAAGGAACAGCTAGAATTTGTGTGGTGCCAGATCTAGTGAATTAGGTAGAAGGAGATGGCCTTTCCATTGGTTGACACTCATCAAAAGATTCTCCATCTTTTTTATCAAACTGCATAAAAATGCAAAAGAGGACTTCCAGAATTGCTTCAAAAAGTGGCAAGAATGTTAGGATAAATGTGTTGCAAGCAAGGGGGAATGTTTTGAGGGTGATTAATGGCAATGTATTTTTTACTACAATAAAGCAATACATTAAATATTTACCAGATTTTGATCAGGCCTTGTATCGTCAAGGCAATCCGAATAGTATGTACTTCGTTAATGACTTTTAAACAAAAAAAATTGCTTAGCATATATACTTAAAATTGATATCTCTACCTTTGAAATAAAGAAGAGAATATTGGAAGTAATTGTTGACTACACACTTGGTTTGAATTCGGTTTTCTGCATCATGGCTTACACTTGAAATTTACATGGACATAGATTCCTATCTGAAATCCAGTTTTATGCATCAAAAGCTAGAAAAATTTGAGAAGAGTAAAATCAATATAGCCTCTGAGAAATAAAACAGTAAGGCTTCCAAGGGATAAACATGGTTTAATCAAAACCAATGTACCTGAATGACATGTTATTAATTTTCCTATACATTTTGAAAGAAATACAAGTTGCATAAAACATGCATCCTGATTATACAAAGGAGTTTGACAAAGTCTCATGATACCACTTCTCTTTAGATTTCAGTAGCATCTACTAGAAGAACACATTCTTTGATCTGCCACTGTGTGATGGCTAAGGGAGCCAGTGAATTTCCTGCAAAGTGAAGAAAGACATTTTGTCTCATAGTAAGACTGAAAGGAAGTTCACTATTTGAAACATAGTTTTTAAAAGTTAATGGAAGCAAAATACACTTTTTCTTCATTTTGATCTAAAAAAACCCCCAAACTTTACTAATTTGTAAGTTTACACTTGAATATTGCTAAGTAATATATGTACATTATTGGGCAAATTATCTCCAGAAATTTTATGACCTAGCAAATTTTATACTCTATACCTTTTAAACAATAGCTTTCTACTTCCTTGGAGAGAGTGTGGATCCATCCTTACTATAGGGAGCCCCTAAATATTTCTGTCTTAAGTCAGTACGTCCCATACTTAAGGCTGTACCTATTTTTCTGCATGGAAATCTTCATGCATTTCCAAAAGGCCCATGAATTCCACATCTCCCAACCTAACCCAAGATTCTTGCCCTTGTTCATCGAGTCTACATACCTCGTGGAAGGTCAAATCTATAAGCTGTCTTTTGCTCAAAGGTAAATGGCTTTCCGTCATTTTCGTGAAGTTCTGAATTTTAGTTTCCATTCATACAATTTTGTTTCTGAGGGTGACTATTATATTCCTGTCTTTGTTTATGCTTGTATAACAAAATACTGTTATAGACTAGGTAATTTAAAATGAAAAGAATTAGGGCCGGGGATTTAGCTCAATGTTTCTGCCGCCTGCCTCACAAGCACAAGGTCCTGAGTTTGATCCCTGGTACCAAAAGAAAAAAGGAAAAGAATTAATTAGATCACAGTTAAATAAGCTGGGAAGTCCAAGAGCCAGGCCCCAGCATCTGGAGAAAGACTTCTTGCTATGTCATTTCATTGCAGAAGGCAGAAACCCTAAACCTAATCCTAACCCTTTTATTAAGATATTAAGCCCACACATGAAGGTGGAGATCTAATGGTTTAATAATCTCTTCTAGGCCCCACCTCCCAATTCACTCAACATAACTTTTTGAAGAGAAAAATGTTCAAACTATAGTAACTCCCAAATTCATGATCTACAAATTTGGATAAGGTATCCCACTTCTAGGTTTATGCAAAGGGGTTTATTAGGAGAGGCTTGTTGCTTTCTTTGGTGACTTGCACATCACACTTACTGCTAAGTATTTGTAAGATTAACAAAATTTGGAAATATTCTAAAATTCTGCTGTGATGATTCAAAGACAGCCATGAGAAAAATAGCAGAACCACAAGTCATGAGATTATGAAACTAAAAGAAAGTCTATAGAATACTGTCCAGCCAGTAGTCATGTAAATTATGATGGAAGGATTTGATCTGTTTGAAGTCTAAAGAAAATTTACTATCTTCTGCCAGAAATTAAAAATAAATAATAAAAATCTCAAACCTCACAGCTCATATACAAAAGTTATTTGTTGAATTTTCCAAATGTTAACAAAATTTCCAAAATTTGACATAAAGTCACTATCAATGAATTATGAAGCTTTAAATTAATTTTCTAAATCATAAACTATCTAATAGAAAATGATAGTATTTCTATAACTTTATAGACAGTTATGCTATAATATTTTGTATGAAGAGGTAATTTAAAATTAAGAGGACAAATATTTATTGAAAATATTATTTTATATGATATGACAGACAGATAATCCACTATTTTATAATTTTTGATGGTTTCAATTTATAAAAAATTGCTGAGATTTTTCTTTGTTATCCATTCTACATGAACAACCACTTACTCTGTCTAGAGTTAGTAATAATTTTATATTATTTTTCTTATATAACTCCTCCATTTTTAAAACATATCATCCTTTAATATCTAAATCTTTAGTATTCAATGTAGATAGTCTTTCCTATTCAAAAATGAACCTCTGAGATGATTTTTCCTATGGCAGACAAACAACAAAATCCAAGAATTAAGAAAAGAGTTGACTTAGAGTAAAATGAGCCTCTTAAGAAGGAAATTTAAAAGCAAGATTTTAGATCTAAAATGTCCACAGATAATCTCATGTGTTTAGGGTTGGGCATAGTCAGAGCTGTGACCTGCTCAGATATATTCTTGTCTTTGGGTCCTCCCTTCATTCTCTTCTGCTTGGTTGCCATGAGGTGAGTAGTTCTCCTCTGCCAGGTACTTCTACCATGCATTTGCTAGTTTGGAGCCAGCCAACCATGGAATGAATCCCCAGGAACTTTGAAGCAAATTAAGTCTTTCTTCCTTTAAATTGTGTGTGTCAGTGATTTTGTCCTTGTACCAGAAAAGGGATTAATACAAAGATCAAGTTCATTTTCAATGTAAACTACGATGTAAGATAAGTTAGATTGTTATAACCAGCAATCTGGTGAGTAAGAATGAGACATTAATGTATATGATAAATATAGCAAAATTGAGGTCTGAAAAACCTTGATTTCTTACAATAAAGCTAGAAAAATGATCACTGAAATGACAACATCTTGCAAGTTGGAAGAGTCAATAAATTTATTGTGTCAAGAATTGACTGCTGGGCCAGGGATTTAGCTCAGTGATTCCAGAGCCTGCCTCGCAAGTGCAAGGTCCCGAGTTTGATCCCCAGTACGAAAAAGAATTGACTGTTTTCTGAAGTAAAGATTTGTCTTTCCTGACTATAAGGTTCTTTCCTTACTATAAGGTCCTAGGCTGCTATCTAAGGTTTTCAAAATGTTCATTTCATTGGTATAAGATCCCACATTACATATCAAGAGGGTCCTGTGTTTTAGAAGAGCAAATGTGAAGTAGATCAAAGAGCATGGAATTTATTTGTTATATCCTTATTAATTGCCTAGAACTTACCTGATGGTTGGAACAACTTACTGAAAGCACCCTTGAGACTGTAGCACATAAGAGAGGAGCCATCCTTACGGATTCAGCAAACACAATGAATAAAATACTCTTCAAGGTATGGTATTTCCAGGGAACAGTATGTGTGATTCTCTGAACCAAAGAATGAAACAGGAGCATCTTTGCTTAACATCATTCTCAGTGGCTCCTTTGTATAATGAGTACTTACTATCCCACAATTCTGGTTCTATGGGTTTAGAGACTGTGGTCCCCAAAAGAGGAGGACTTCCACCAGAAAACACAATAAGAGATGTATTGTAGCATACAGCTGCCTCGAGGGTGCTGTGTATGCGTCATATACAGGGTAAACAGGCAATTAGAAAGTGTTGTCTTCATCTGTGACATTAATCCTTGACTTCAGTGCAAGGCACTGCTCCAAGAAATAGTGGCACTGATAATACATTGAAACATAGCTAATTCACTTAGTGTCACTTTCATAATTCCTTGGCCAATGTGATGATAAGCCGACTTCTTTAGCAACTCTAAAATGACATGGTTATTAGGGCCTTGGGTCTTTCAAGGTTGATGTTTTCATGTGGATGATTAGTTAAGACACAGAAACTAGAAGGGGTTTTCTTGAAGGGTGGGAGGCATCTAGAATAGATAATAAAGGATGGAGAAAATGAGTATGTGTTGTGATGCTGTATTGCTGTAACTCAAAGGGCCCTTACTCTCACCATTACCCAGGACAGAGGCCCATGTGACTCCTTACTCCTTAAAAGTAAATATATAAGGTCCCATTTGACCCAGCTATTCCAATGCTGGGTGTCTACCCAAAAGAATTAAAAGAATCATACCACAGTGATATATGAGCACCCATGTTCATAGTAGCACAGTTTGTAATAGCTAAAGTTTGGAAACAGTCCAAGTGCCCATCAACTGGAAACTGGTTAAAGATGTGGGAATTTTTTTATGAAAGGGAGTACTACTCAGCTATAAAGAATGAGAAACTAGGGACTTTTACTGACTACTAAATGAATGCACATTGAGACCATACTCTTAAATGAAATAAATAAGACACACGTGTAAATATCGAATAATTTCTCTGGTGTGAGAAACTGAAAGTATAAATAAGGATCAAAATGTATAGTAGATAATGTGAAAAAGGAAGAAAAGGTCCAAGGGGAAGGGGAAGTGAGAGGGATAGGGAAAAGGAAAGAAGAGAAAGGGATAAATGTGACAAAAGGAAAAATCGGAAACAAAGTCTTTGTAAATAAGGAGTAATGGAGGGGTTGAGTGAGGGCAGAGGAATGGGGAAAAATAAGAACTAAGATATATCATGTAAAGGTACAAATTTCTAATGATAAGTGTCATCATAGTGTATACCTAAAATGTATCAATAAACTTAATGAATATATATATATATGTATACTTTAATATAAAAATGCACAGTTAGATTGATTCTCTATCATGGGTGCTGTGAAAATAACACAATGAACCAGAGAGTGCAGATGTCTCTTCAAAATATTGTTTTTAAACGGTTTGGAAATATATCCAGAATCAGGTTGACTGAATCATGTGATAGTTCTATTTGTAATTTACTGAGTAGTTTACTGAGTTTCACATAGCTTTTCAGAAGAAAGAAAATATAGTATATTGACCCAATGGAATATTATTCAGCCACAAAAAGAAGGAAATTCTGTGACAAGATGAATGAAAACAGAGGATATTATGATGAGTGAAATAAGCCTGGCACATAAGAACAGGCTCTGTATAGTCTCACAAATGGGTGGAATCACAGCAGTTGAATGGATAAAATCAGAGACCAGAATAGTGATTGCTAGCAGCTACAGAGGGGGAGGAGGGAGATCTTGGTCAAATAGTACAAAGTTTCTGTTAACCAGAAAGAATACAATTTTTAATTCAATTGTACAGTATGGTGACTGTAGCCTATAATTATATATTTTTCACCTCAAAATTAGACAGTAAATTTACATGTTCTCGCCACAAAAAGTGATAAGTAAGGAGGTGATGGATATGTTATTATTTAATCCTGCATTGTATACCTATCTCACATCATCTAATGGTACTCCCAAAATATAAACAATTGTAAGTTTTGTTTAGCCATTTTGAAAAGTATTCACAAAAATGACTTCAAAGTTGACATAAGGAGTAACGTGATAGTCATGAGAATGTGACACCAAATCTTTCAAGGAAAGATGTGTTGATCAGGTTCTCAGAGTGATGTCAGTAGACTTCCTTTGGTTCTCAGTGCTTCAAGGATTATTTGATCTGCAGAGCTACCTAGTCAAAAGACACATTTTTACAGGTAGTTCCCATGCAATAACTAATAGTAGCAGGCATATAAAGATTAGGGCATCCCCATCTTATACAGGATAGGTGAGATAGAACATTTTAATTCCATAGCATCCCATCAATTCAACTGAGTATAAACTATAAAGTTCTGCCGTACATCACAGTTCACTCTTTCTCTATGGAAAATTCTATTTTATCTCTCTACTCCTATAGATATCAATTCCCAAATCATTCCCTAATCAAATGTTTATTTTCTAATCCTAATTCCAATCTTTGCTTCCTGAGAAAACAGATCCACAGAAGGGACCATGATTTAAAATACTTTTCATTTTATGCATCTCAAGATTTTCTTTCGACACATTGTTTTAATGCATTTTTCGTTGTCTAAACCTCTTGTGCTGTTGGAAATTCAAAGGAGGACCTCCTACATGCTAAGAAGACACTCTCCTATTGATAGCAACCCTATCCCATAAAATTTGAAACAGATATGTACATTATTCTCACAATTACTTTGTATAAGATGATGCAGAGGACTGAATTACAGTGGTACCTCAACTCACAAACTTGATTTTCTCCACAATTCTGGTCAAAAACTGAGTTGAATGAGAAATGAATCAAATTCAATGATTAGGTTCAGTGTTGACCTTATGTGGGAATTTGACTAAGTTCTCATCCAGTTTGGTTTGTCAACAGAATCGGGGAGAGAATTAACTTTGTGAACTAAGGCACCACTGTATACCCACACTCAAATTCATAGATGAAAGCACTATTCACTAATGTAACTACAATAGAAGCAATAAGAAAATAATTCAGGCTAAATGTGGCCATTATTGGAGCCTTGGTACACAAGGATTAATGTCCTTGGATGAGGAGATACAAGAGAGGTTGCTTTCCTCTCTGTGTATGCACAGAGCAAAGACCGCGTGAAGACACGTGTAAGGTGGCTGTCTCCAAGCCAGGGAGAGAGCCTTCCCCTGAAACTGACCAGCACCATGAGAAAATCCATTCCTGTTTAAGCAGCCTAATGTGTGGTATAATGTAATGGTAGCTCCATCTGAATTATAACATTTTAGTAGGATGCCACTGCGATGTAACAAATACCTAAAAATGTAGAAATGCGTAGAAGCTGGGGAAATGTGGAGATGCATGCTAGAGAGGGCCTGCATTGCTAGGCAGGGCCTTTTGCCAAGAATAAAGGCAAATATGGAGAGGTTAGAGGGGGAAAAAGAGGGATGCTCTAGAGAAATCCTCTATCTAAGAAAATATATAGATAATTACGAACAGAAAATAATGGCAGAAATGTAGAAGATGTTAAAGGCCATTCAGACAAAAATGAGAATGTAGTCCTAGGAAAATGGAGAAAGGAAATTTCTGTTAAAATTTGCCAAGAATTATGCTGAAGTCTGTTCTAGTGAAGATAGAACTTATGAACCATGAAATCAATTATTTAACTAAGACGATTTTAAACAAATGTTAAAAGTGAGGCCTGTGTCGTTTTTATTGCTTAAAACAAAATGTGAAAGAATAGAGGTAAAAAGAAATTGTTAAGCAAAATGGATTTGCAACTTGAAAGATGTAGAAAATTCTCAGGCCAGTATATTGAAAAAAAGAATACAAAAGTTTGTTTTGAGGATAATACAAAGTGTGTGTAGTTGAAAATCATTTGATTAAAGAGATGATTGGTATGAATTTCATAAGCTGCCTGAATAGAAGCCCAGCAGAGGCATGGAATTATATCAGCATAGATAAACTGGGTTGGAAATTAGGGAATAGGGCAGGATGGTAGTGTTCTTTAGCTACAAAAATGTTTTATTGTTCATGTAAGAGATCAGATGTCTCCAAGGGGGATTTGGAGGTTACCCGGCTGCCACTTCTACAAAAACAGAGGACAAAGTTTGCTGTGCTGTTTTGCAGGGCCAGGCTGCTCTCAGAGACAGCTTAGAGGGTGGGACACCACAGGGACATATGAGATGACGTAAACACCCCATTGATTTAAAAGGCAGAGCACTGTGCCAAAAAACGTTAGTCCTTCTCATGTCTTATGATCTAATAGAAACATGTTTTCTGTGTTTGAGAGCTGGATGGAACCTGTTTTTCCTTTCTTCTAACTTCCTTCATTTGGATGGAAATGTCTTTCCTATGCCTGTCGCATCAGTGTCTCTTGGCAGCCATCTACAAGGCAGGAAATATCTCTCATCAGAAGCTGACTGTAGCGGTATCCTGATCTCAGACTTCCAGGCCTCAAAACTGTGAGAAAATGCATCTCTGTGGTTTAGGATGCCATTTGTGATACTGGTATATGACAGTCCCCATTCAAGGAGGGTGATACTGTAAAAAGATACCTAAAAAAACGGAGAAGGACTTGGACCTGGAAAATGGGTAATGGCAGCCCAAGCTAATTCAGATAAGATTTATTCACCATGTAATAGAGAATTCTCCAACTTGTGTGACTGCTTCTTTTAGGGAAGTTAGTACATTCACTCCCAATTCTATTTTGGAAATTTCAGATATTATTCTCCTTGCTCAATTAGAAATTATTATATTTTTTGAAATCAAGTTGTAAATCCCACCAAATTTTGTTGTTTTTAAGAACACCTTAAGCATTTTTTATTATGTTACATTCTCTGTGATTTTATTATCATTGCTAATATTCTTAATATGCTTATTTTGTCCTTTCTCTTTTTTCCCTTTAGCATGCTTGTCAAATATTTTATATTCATTAATATTTTCAAAGAAGTATAGTTGATTGTAATAATCAACAATTCTAGTGTTCCTTGCTTGCTTATTTTATTGTATTGATTTCTGGTTTTAACATTAATTCATTTCTTATATTTAAATGTTTATTTAAAGTTTTTTACATGAACAAATTACATGAATAATTTATTGGTCTATTTAAAAGTTAATGGTCTATACCTTGTTTGGTATCAAAACATTCATATCTTAGTACTCCTAGTACAAGCGTATTAAATATCTCTGTATTCTTAATTATCTTCCATGTTACTTTCAGAAAGGTATTGTTAAAAGATGTTATAGCAATTACAAATTTAGCACATCTAAAAATTAAAGCTAACTTCTTCTCCTTTGGTCTCCTGACCCTACAGATGGCTGTAACTCCCTCCAGGTGCCAAATACCAGAACAAAGTATGCTTTAGAAGGTTGCAAATACCAAAATTTGACAATTTAGTCTCCTACATGAGTCATTATTATGTAGCATTAAAATTGGGCTAAGTAATTATAACACAAATTATATTCACCTAGAAAGAGTCACATCATCTCTTGCAAAAAAAAAAAAAAAATCCAAAGGTGAGGCAGATACCCACATTGAGTTTAGCAAGGAGATTCACGGGGCAAAATAACTCAAAACCGATTAAATAAAATTTGAAGATCTAATAGATGGAGCCAGATCAAGGGACTAACTTCCAAAAGGACAATATATCAAGTCGTGGATTGAAGCCTGGAATAGTGATAACTCTGAGATTTAATGTAAAGGAGAGATTAGTGGATGGAAAATTATCAGCATACTAAAGGAGCATGAAGACTTGCCTCCATTTCAGTTCATATTTATACACGTTTGGTCCATAGGTACTACCACTACTTCCTAAATTTAATTTGAATATGAATTATTTGGGGACCATATTAAAATATATTTTTTTATTCAGTGGTTAGAAGATGGGGAATGAGATTCTAAAACATTCCCACTTGAGTGGCAGGGCATTGAACACACTGCCATAATTTAAAAACACTTTATAGAGATGTGACAACCAGGAAAGGGTAGGGTGGGCATGTACCATACAGGAATCTAGGGACAGATTAATCTGCAGATTTTTGATTCTGACTTTTGGGACCTAATGGAGGAAACCACACTGGCAGACATGCTGCAGGGCATGCGTCTCTTGGGAATGTACTGTTTCTCATGTTAAGGAGGAACTGCAGAATCCAAGGCAATGTTCTATGCCACCCACAGAACATGTGTTCCTCTGAATGGAAGGAAGACTTCAGCTTCATGTTCCTTATTTCCAATGTTACAAGCCTCATGATTTAAAATATCCTAAAATAAATGATTGGAATATACTACAATTTACAGAAGGAAGACTATTTCAGTGATTGCGTTTGAAGTAATACCAGCCACTAATAAAACATTAATATAAGCAATATGATTACTAAAATAACAAGTATTCATTTTTAATTTTATCTTTTAAAAATTATCTTTAAAATGAGAAATACTACCTTTCAATGTATTTAATTTCAGTTTGTCCAAGTTCTATGACAGAAAAATTGTCACTAGGATTTGTAAGACAGAAATGCTGATGGTGATTTCTTCAAAACAATTTAAAGAACAAGATCATAAGAATTTTTATGTGATTCCCAAACTATATACCTACAGCACACTTTCTAAAATATCTTTCCATGGAACTTCTGTTGGGTACTATGTAAGTACACATTTTAATGATAATAATGTATATTGTTCTTTATATCAAGATGCTTACAAGAAAACAATAAGATGCTGAATAGCATGACAGATAATTTAAAGTATAATTTATAAAGAATGATATAATTAGAACAGCATCACATCTATGTGATCTGAAATGTTTCCCCAAGGTACTAAATGGCTTCTATACACCACATGAGCTTTGCTCTAGAGGAATTATGAAAGCACTTTAAGGATAAAACAATGAGACATGATATGAAGCAACTCAGTATGCCAAGTTAATCTCATGGAGATATATATATTCTGAAATCTTTTGTCTATTTCAATATGAGATTTGCAAAGTACCTCCATGCTTCAGATATCTAGACTCAAGTTTCCCAAATTGGACATATGTTACCCAGTCTTAATACGACCCCACTGAATTTGTGTGAGGTCCATGTAATGAATACTTTCATCTGATTTGTCATGTTTAAATTGGTGTAATAATATTGATGGATATGAGAGAAGATTAGAGAGTCACCTTTGATAACTCAATGTATTTTTTTGTCACACCTGATCAAATGTACCTGTATGTAACTTTTCTTTATTCAGCTCCTCTCTTCTTCTGACTATGTAGCTTTCTTAAAAGTGGACATTTTAAGTAAATTCTTCATCATACATTTTTGGCACTGGGAGTTGAACTCAGGACCTTGCACTTGCCAGGCAAGCATGGCACCGCTGAGCTACATTCCCGGCCTCCAATCCTTTATAATATTAACATTGCATATGTCTTGGTTAATTTTCTCATTGCCAAAACAAAATACCTAACACCCAGAGGTAGAGGAGGAAAGGTTTATTGTAGCTTACTGTAGCAGGCATCCTTACCCAGTATTAGCAGGCTGAATGTGGCACAAGCTTGTCCCCCCCCCACCGCCCGCTGCCATGGCTCAGCTGTACTGCACTGGGGGTCTGACTGAAGCTTTGCGTGGCTCAAGTGGACATGTCAGATGGAAGAGTTGGATGAATGTAGCTACTCCACTGGTGGCTGCTACCAAGACTTAGGTCCTTTTCCATGAAGTAGCAGGGCCCTGTTGAGTTAACTTCCAGTGAAGATCAGCTCAACTCCAGCTAAATTCTTTCCCTCTGAATTACCCTTTTGTTTTATTCAACAAGATATGCTAGTGCCTCCTTTTTACAGTCCTGCCTGTGATACCCAGTGTCCTGAGGCATGCCTCCTTCCCTTTTACCCATACTTGTTATGAATAAATTCTGGATGTCCTTGGTGCCTTTTGTCTTTGCCACCCAAAGCAACTTAGATCAACCCAAGATCCAGCTCTCTGAAGTCTCTGTGTCTGTGGCTTTTGTTCCATCTTTCTCTCTTCCTTACATCATACTGTCATGTAGGAGATAGAGACCCACAGGTGGGGCTATCAATAATGTACCCTAAAACTTACAGTTTGTAGGGGTTTCAGTTCATAGTTGGCTGGGTCCAAGATAGGGTGGCATGGCAGAGAGATATCACAGAGGAGAAATAGTCCATGGTAGGCAGAAGGCAGCAAGGTAGCAAAGTAGCAAAGCAGTAAGCAGCAAGTGACAACAGCAGGTCTCTTTCCAACCCTTATACTCTTTCCAGGCTACCAGGTCTGTATCACTCACACTCAGGGTGGGGGACCCTTGATCCTAGCATTGCATCATGAATCAATCTCAGCATCATATCCTTAACCCCAGCATCATATGCCCTAGATACAACCACTTCTGATTTATGACTGCCTGAGGCTTGAGGGAACATGTAGATCTAAGGCATAACATCATACTTTATTTATTATGTGCAACTCTCCTTTACTACAGAAAAGAAGTTCTTCTATATAGACGATTATCTGGTTGTAGGCAATTACTTTCATATATTGTAATTTTAGTGTCGTATTCAGCCAAGAAAGGAATTAGATTCTGATAAATTTGCATTTTACTAGTAACATGATATGGCAAGTTTTTTATTAATTTTTAATTAATCTATCAATCTCAACTTTAATTTCATTATCTGTAATTAGAGGTGAGATTTTCCTACAACATTTTTGTGAATATAAAATTAGGAAAATTGTAATATACAACATGTGCCTTAGCAATGTAAGATTTCTCATCTTTGTGTCTTCTGTGTTTCTGAAGTAGCAGAGCAGTTTTTGCATATACCATAAATAGGGAACCTGACATGGGTCAATTCTCCAAAACTTGGATTCTAGGAATTCATAATGTAAATCTAAAGGGTTAATATTAACTACAAATGTGTGTTATAACAAGATTATACTACCTGATCAATCAAATTTGCCATTGATTATATTTCCAAACAAAAATATCAAATCATTTTTCCACTGAATTGTTCTATTCAGGAGAACAAAATAATTATTATGATGAAGATGACTGCTATAATTGTAATGTCATTATTTTTATATAAAAATTGATGTGTTTCCAGAGAGAGTAAATAAGATGAACAAATACATAAAATTATTCATGGCCAAGTGGGCTGTTTTCTCAGGAGTCCTTTTTTTTGGTCATTTTTTTCATTTAAATATTGAAATTACTTTCTTGTTAAAATATAACTCAACTCAGATTGAATTTAAATCAAAACAAAAATGCATTATTATATAACTATTTGTCTCGCGCAACCTTGGAGAATGATGCATGGCGTACTATCAAAATATAATTTTAAAGCATACATCTATCCGAAGACATACTGAAAATGAGCACAAGAGGGCACTCTAACTTAGAGCTGAATCCAAGAGGGGCACTTTAGAAAGATGTTTTATGACTCCAGTAGAAATATTAAGGAAAAACTGTTATCACTTCAAACTTGTAGGAAACACAATAATCTAAAACAAATATATACTCATTCATGTTTTCTTGATTCAGTAAAACAATTTTCAATTAGCCGACACTTCCACTAGGATTTCCAACACAAATCCCTCGTTCTTGTTCTGACTTGTCTTATTATTTCATCCAGAATGTTTTCTCTGATTCTCCCGTTACCTCCGTGTGCAAATTTCACGTAGCTCAAGTCACTATTCTTATCAGGGCATTGCTGATAAACTAAGTTTTCTAGAGCATGTTCAGAAGAATTAAGAATTAATGAAGAATTAAGAATTAAGTTTGTTTTTCCTTTCATAAGTAAATATAAGTAAACCGTAAAGTGAAACCAATTAAGAGGATGTGTCTCCATAATGGGAAGGGTAGGTCAGAGTGTGGTTAAATCTCTATTACAATGAAGTACTAGACTTGGATAAAAACGACTCGTATCCTAGGAATACAGTTTTGATTTTCTTGAGTAAGATCCAGTTTTTGCCATTGAGTTATATTATTTGACTGTTGAAATCATTTTTTATATTTTCTGACTTTTTGTATATGTAAGAAAAGCCTGTTAACCATGGTATAAGAGCTTGTCTCAGTGAAATATCTAAGAAATAGTACAGTATGCCACTTCAGGGAATTTATCTGACTGACTGAGCCCTTGATACCATTCAGTGTTACTGCTTGCTGTAGGATTTTGTTAAGGGATACTCTCCAGAATTTTCTTTCTACTTCATTAGTCCTATGTACTTCATGTAGGATCTGGTATATATTAGCATATCTAGTCGATGGAGTTGGTTAGAATCCTATCAGACTCTAAAATGTGAAATATACAGAATAAGAACTGTATTCTCTTTTCAGGTTAGACTCTTTCCTGAAGATCTCATTCATTTGAATGGATTGAATAGCTTGGATACCAAGATGAAGGAAATTTGCATCCCTGGTATAAATTTTTCCCCTGAGCTTGAGCTGCCCATCTAACTGCCTTCTTGACAGATACACTTAGAAGAACCACGTGAAAATCTAAACTGATGAATTGCAAGAATAAGTTTTGATTCCTTTGTCAATCTTTTTTCATTGATATTTAAACCAAAGATCTCACCTTTCCCCCAGCTGACAATAATTGCTTTCTTTTATCTTCTTTATCCGCCATTGTTAATTAATCACAGAGCCCTTGATTCACATCATATACTTCCCTCACATCAGTCAATTTTCTTCATCTCTCAGTCACTTGAGTTAATATCATAATCTACTAAAATCCAACTAATTCCTGCACTCTTTTCTCATCTTACTGGATTCAGATTAAGTATAAGTTTTTTCACATTAATTTACAAAATACTGTATAATACTTCAGTGTTGCATGTAAAATGAAACTAAACTCTTATATATACTTATAAAATCCTGTATGAAATTTCCTCAGCACACAAATCTAATCTCATTATGTTTCACTTTTTGGGCCTATATGATCCAGCTGTGTTGGAACTCTTTCAGTTTCTGGAACACTTCAAACTTATACACTGTACACTGTATAGCATTTGCACAAGGTCTTCCTTAGTTTGTAAAATGCTCCTTCTAGAATTTAAGATTTCTGGTTGCATCTTATTTTTTGAAGCTTATTTTAATAGTGGTTCTTCAGAGACACATTCTATCTAAATTTTTTCCACTCTAAAGTTCATTTGTTTAACTAAAATCATAGCATCTTTTTCAGTTTTTCAAAGCAGTTACTAAACTTTTAGTTTGTTTATTTGTATTTTTACTTTCTTATTTTTTACTGATCCTGGGCTCTTTTAGATTTTGAATTACAGGGCACCCCATCTCACTGATGACTATTACCAATACATGATATAGTAGTGAGAACATGGCATCTAGAATGCAGTCCCTAGAAAATGGTACCTGAACATAGTATACAGTTGGTGGCATCATGAGTTTTTTGATTATGAAAGACTTGTTTGAACTTGATCCTTTAGCTGTATAGAACATTTGTGTGGAAACTGTCTTAAAAATAATTTTTCTTTGAAATTGTTCATTTAAAATAAGTTGTATGTCATTATAGGCATGTTCTTTAACAATATTTTTCTCATGTTATTAAACTACTAACACTATCTTCTTGATTATCTTGGAAAGAAAATAAAATGAAATTGCTTGCTTTGAGAGTTTAGTAGTAGAAACATAAACCAAGTACTCAGCAAATATCTGTCAGAGTAATGTTGATTGTTCTATTGTTAACATGAGTAGACTTATTGACATTTGTCAGCATAAATTGTAGATATCTGAGTTGGCTTCATGGATATGTTACTTTAGTCATATATAACCTCCACTCAGGTCCATTCTAAGTGTAGTGCTCTACTGTTACCATTGTGAAATTCTTAATAATTTTGATCAGTGGTCGCTGCCTTTTTATTTTGAAATTTGGTCTCCAAATTATATAGCCAGTCTTGAGTGGCATAACATCAGATTCCACTTCCATAACATTCTTTTCAATTGCTAAAGCAACATGGGACAAACATATGATAATCAAGCAATGTGACTCATATAAAAATAAATTTTTCTTTGCTTTGCTAGCTATGAAACTCATCCAAATTTATCATATAGTTAGGATGGTTTTGCTAAAGGTTTTGATAATGCATTCATGTATATTATCTTCATCATAAGAGTTTTTCTTACTTATGTACTATAATCATCCCATTAAGTTAATGTTTCCAATTTATGTTTTTATTATTCTTTTCTAAAATCTTATTTTATTACTACATGATTGTAGTATAAATATTATATCTGTTATGGGTTTTGAACATATACATAATATATCTTAGTTGTTTTTACTTCCTCTTTCCCTCTCCTCCTTCCGTCTTCCTCCTATAAAACCTTTAAGACATCTTAGAATGAAAGTTTTGATAAAAAATAAGCATTAATTAGCATATCTCTAGAATTCCTACATTTTTTCATTTTAGGCTATATGTATATGTATATATGGATATATATATATATATTTGTGTATGTGTGTATATATAAAATATATTTGTATATATAGGAGTAAATACTTTTTTAAAAATTAGATCAAGTTTGTCCACAATAAATGGACATGAGTGAAAGGACCTCATGCCTGTTTGATTTTCCTAGCTAAAATATGTACATTATTCATTTTAGCTACTAAGTATGTACAGGGGAGTGATCTTTAAAATTTCCATGAGAATCATCCAGTTTACTGGAGGACCCCATTGTCAGAATAATGTAAGAGTATAATATAAATGATCACTATTTGGCTTATCATCCTTAAAGGGTTTCACATTCATCTAGTACTTGCTGAAGCAGGAATCAGTAAATTTTTCATGCAAAAGGCTAGTAAGTAATTGAGGGACAGACTACCTCTTCCAACTAGTCACATTTGTTGTGACCGTGTACCTTCTCTCACAGATGAGTAAACTACATGATTTTCACTTAAGGATTTAAGTAAATTTTGAAGGATTTGATTAATGATACTAACCAAATATATGAAATAAGAAATATGTTGAAAGCAGTCAAAACTGAGAATGCTTTGATGCTCTTGACATCAGTCGTCTAGGTAGAGTAGAGTGCATTCCCTCAGTAGCCATATCTTGGAACAAATTTGGGACTTCTAATCTGGAAGACAAAATAAAATCAATTTCTGAATTACTAAAACAAAATTCATTTTACTCCCTTATGGAAAAGATACATTCCGGACAAAAAACTCTATTGCCTAGCTTAGTGAGACATCTCATTATAAAAAATTAACCAGAATTAATCTGTACCATTTCAAAAATCAGCATTACTATTGAAGGATAAAGACTGATTACTATTGAATCACTAAAGAGATGTTTTAATTTAAAATCAATTCAATGTAATTTAAAACATCTTGTTTAGTCTTCATTTACACATATTCAATTGAAAACAAAGACAATACATTTACAGCTATTTTTGTGGCAAAGGTGCATAAAAGTCAGGCCCACACTGGGCCATATTGATAATGCTTGAGTAATGGGGACACACCAATAAGAATTACTATAATTGCATGGGTCATGAGACCAAAATCAGCAAGAAAAGCAGAAAAATTGCAGTTTTACTTTTGCTTTCCAAAGAAGGAGGTTTGGGATAAATTCAAAATAATTTCATGCTTGAACTGGCGAATAAAAATATTTAAAAGACCTTTAAGATATTGCAAAGGACAAGAATGACAGCAAATAAAAGAGATGATTGAGAAGCATATGAAGAAATGTTGATTGAAATATGTCAAAATTGATTTTTAGCAAACATCTTTATTTCATAGGAAAGCTACTTGCTGGTGGTTTACCTATTTCCCTGAAATTATATTTTGAGTTATTCGGGATTCAATGATTTAGACACATGAGACAATTCTTAGCAACTTTTGCTTGACAGTTAATTGGATTTATTCCACTTTCCCATATTTGTAAGATATTTGAGTTAATGTTCTTTATTCATGAAGTATTTCAATGCATCTTGCTGTTTCTAAAAACAGGAGTGTGTGTGTGTGTGTGTGTGTGTGTGTGTGTGCGCGCGCACACATGCGAGTTGAGGTAAAGAGGGAAACAGAACATTTTTTTTCATAGATATTCTATTAGAAACTTTAAGGTTGATGCAATCTTCTTTCACAGAACCTGAAATCATACAATATACCTAAAATGAAAACCATATTTGAAAATATATTTTATTGATTATAAGCCAATGAAAGTCTACCTAATAATTTTCTATGATATAAAAATTAATATTTAAAAGTAAAGCTCTAAGAACAGTTCCACATATATGGGATCCTAAAATAAATCTCAAAATCTTCTCTCCTTCTGTACTCCATTTCAGTTCATTTTTACTCAGCCAATAAATCTTTGCATTGAATTTTTAAACTTTCTTCTCAGAGTTACTCTTTCTTAGTTGCATCTAGCCAAAAATACTCCACTCAAGATAACATGTGGATTCAAACTCTAATTCTAAATACTTCTTAAAATTATCAAGTGTGAGCTTCCTGTGGACCCCAAGATTCACAATCCCATTTTGTGACTAAATGACTAGATCTTCAACTCAGCTGTCTATATCTTAGAACCTCATGAACATACCTGAACACATAGGCTTTCATAAACACAGTACATGAAAATGAGCCCACCTTTATAATTTTGCAACTGCATAATATTTTCATGTTTCTTCTTCATCTTGTTTTATAACTTACAACCTATTCATAAAAACAGCTGATAGTAGGGAAATATTTAGACAACTATTTCATATAATTGAAAATCTATGGTAAGATGAAACCAATTGCTCGATTTGTTCATTACACATTGTATGCATACATATATTCAATTTTCATACTATGCCCCATAAATGTGTATAATGTTGTGTGTCAAATAAAATAATAAAAAATAAAAGTTATATTTTTCTTGTTTGAAATTTAGCTTTGTCCATTGTCTTGTCTAATCTGATGTGTTTTCCTTGCATTTGTTTCTGACAACACCTTTATGATAAAGCAGATATGATTTACTTAATGAATAGGAAATAATATGAAGAAATGGTGTTTGTATTTGTATATTTTTGCACAAACTAATCTTGGAAAAAAGTGGCAACTTATTTCCTGATGCAGCCAGCATTAATGTCTGTCATTTGTATCTGACCTGCCCTAATTGTGATTGAGGGTTTAAAAATTTTTGCAAGATAAGACAGTAATATCATCTTAGTATGTTAAAGACACCTATTAGTCATGGCCCTGGCAAATTGGGATTTATGACTCAGACATAACTCTTCCAAACATGCCTGCTGTTCATAAAAAGGCAGAGATATATGACTCAAAAATAACACCAAGACAGAAATAATTTTGCACTTCACTTTGCCACATTGACTTTCCTCTAGAATGTATGGCAGGATAGCCACGCTGTATGAATAGGCTTTTGTCAATAGTACAGATATATGTTTCCAACTTCTAAATCAAGCAAATTTCTGAGTCAAATAAAAGAAATGATCAGATGCAGTGGAAGCAAAAGGGGATGTATGCATGAAATCCATGCATTGAGGACTGATGGAAAGTCATATACAATTTTTAATATCCCACTACTAGTGTTACCTGTGCCTTAAAGGGAAGCTTAAGAATGCTAAGTATCCCTAAAAATGATCAAGTTATTCTTCTCATCAGACAGTACTGCAATACATACACTTAACTCTGGGGAAACAGCGTACAGATTTTGAGGAGAAGCCAGAGAAGACATGGACAGATTATAATACAGATCAAAAATCTATTTTCTCACATAATGCTAAGAGCATGGCAAAGCACACAGCATGCTTTGTGTACACTGATTTGGCAAAGTACATAAGTATAAATATTAAATTTTATTAATAATGAGAGAAATCATCTCATTAATAAGAGACAGTATTCTCTTTTCTCTGTGGACACTCATACTTTTCAGGTTAATTTTAGAATTTTAACAGGCATCAAAAATATAAATGAAATATTCCCTCTAGGTTACTTCTTTGTCCTTGATAGATAGTCAAAGTTCTACTTAGGTTTTTATATTAAAATCAAATACATTTCCAAAATTCCAGCTGGAGTAATTCCATGCTCTCCCAGCTCTGTCTTGTAAAATTCCCTACAAAGAACAGAAACATAGCCACAGTGTTAGGTGAATATTAAAATGTGGGTTTTAAAATGTAAATAATTTAGTTATAATTAAGTCATTTGTTTAATATTCCATGCCAGGAATTATCTAAAGGGAAGCATTATATTAGAAATTAAAACAGTGTGCATTTACAATATTGTTAAAAAATTACCAGTTTCTGGTTAATAGTACACTTAATATGTTAACAATATTAATAGTATTAACAGTATTAATAGTACACTGAATATGTTTTAAAATGAAAGAGACTTTTGTCTTACTCCATGATCCCACAGAAAGAATTGACATTTAAAGTAAGAGAAAAGCATTTGCTTTCTAAACTTTCTACTTTCCTCCATTATGATGGACAGTTTCATATGGTTATGTTTATTACGTTTTCCCAATAAAATTTTCAGAAAGTTTGAATATTGGGTCAGATGAAAAACATCAAGCAAATGAGAAAAATTTTTGTCTCTGTGTGAGGAGAGAAACCAAACCATGATTCAGTATCGTGCTAATTGCATAATATCCCCCTTGCCAGCATCAAAGTGTGGTTTCCAATTCAATTTGATTTTGATGTTTAGTATCCTATACTGGATGTGAGATTGACACCTGATATTTATACTCTTGCTTAAAGCCCTGGTTGATTGTGTCCAGCCATATGTGATGAATATTATACCTTGTGTTATCTACATCAATAATGACAGTCTATTGATTGTCACTCTGTTAATTTACCATCTAACTTGATGTAAAAAGTGATCCAAAAATGGTCAGTGAAATATCAGGGGGGTAATGCTGGTTGGAATTTACTTTTCTAGTTAGAAAGAATAGATACTAATTGGCAATATTCCTTTACCATTTCTTTCAAGCCTGAAATCAAATATTACACTGGGGTCTCACTGGCCCTTGTTTTGACCATGAAGTCACATGCACTGGATCAGAGCACATGAGTAGGTAGTCAAAACAATTAAAGAAGATTTATGTCCCGATGACAATCCTGGCAAATTACATTACTGACAGGAAACGTCCCTCTAGAATTTTTTAAATTCTTTTCTTTCTTTCTTTTTTTTTTTATTGGTACCGGGGATCAAACTAGGGTCCTTGTGCTTGCGCAGCAGGCGGTGAAACCACTGAGCTAAATCCCCGGCCCTGGAATTTTTTTAAATGGCAAGCATAACTCTTGCATACTCAAGCTCATTAGATAGATTTTCAGATCTTTATTATCATAAGTATTCCCAACTTTTATAGTCTTTGTTGAGAGACTAAAATAAAATGATATCTAAGTATAGTTATCAAATAATTAAAAATAATTGTAGTTTTTAACATGGATGTGACCTCATTGAATATGTAAGTAGAGAATAATCACTGTTTAGTTAGTACTTATATCTGTCAAAACACTAAATTATGATATGCAAAATAATAATTTCTATTTAAAATCAATAATAAGGCTGCATAAGTGACGGATCAAGACAAAAACCTTATAAGAAGTAAAAAAGAAAGAGGAGTGGATATGTAGTGGATTACTTTCAGTACATATTGTATAAAAAGTATTATTAAGGGTTAATTGTACATTCAGTCGTATTCCTTTTTGTGATTTCTAAATTAATTCATTTCATATAAGAACAGATATCAATTTTATATTTACAAAGATTTCACTATAAAACAGACAGAGCCAGACAATGTAAATTCATCAAGGACAGATGGGTTCAATGGTGCATGGCTACAGTCTCAGCAACTCTAGAGACTGAGTCAGGTGGCTCACTCCAGCCAGGAGTCAGAAGTGAGCCCAGAAACCTATTTCAAAAATCCAAACACACAAATTCAACAAGGAGGGCTTCAAATGCTACAAATTATCTTTAGTTTATATTAAAGTAGGATGTCGGGTTTGTTGCCTTTCTGACTGCACTGGTAGTGATTGTCATCTGCATTAGAGGATTTATAATTAATTATTAATGAATTGGAAACAGGTTGTGGCCACACACTTGAGGCTGGAATACCAGCTTCCTGTTATAAGTCAATATACTTGATCTATAAATCATTTTCAACTTCAAGTCTGGTATTCTCGTCTGAAGCTATAAACCCCAAGGATAGAGAAATGAATACAGAATAGAAGGCTGTTCAGAAAAGATGACCCATATTCAAGTATCATTATATGATTTCTAGAATTCTCAAGATATTAATAAATAAAATGCTAACTTTATCCTCCTTATTTCCCATGAAATCATAGTGTAGAAAAGAGGAGGGAAGTACTCGACTGTGCTGGGAGGATGATGGGCATGGCCATGTCCACACTTTCTAGTACTTTAACCCTCTGCCCTGGTTATCCTCAGTGTTTGGACCCAGAGCATTTCGTAGTAATAAAGAGAAGTCACCAAGTGGGACAAAAATACCCAGGCTATTTTTTGAGCTGATTATCAATAGCAAGCAATCTTGATAATGATTCCTGGATGAATTATCATGCATATTTTCTGCTGTAATAAGTGTCATCTGCTAGCTTGGCCTAGATCTGAGTGAAAGAGTTTCTTTGCAATGGAGAGGCACCATGGCAATTGGTTTCCGCTCCCCTCAGGTGAGAGCTGGCAATGCACTGCCATGGTTTACTCAAATACTAGAAGCTCTTTAAACACTTCCCCTTAGTACCTACAAAGGACAGAAAAAGAAGGAAGAAATATTGTGCAATATTTTGTCAAACCAAGATAAATAACTGTACTATGGCTTAACTCTACTTTTCAAAGATGCTGTATTTTTGGGGAGAAAAAGTAAATACAGTGAAGGTTTTCCCCAAAGGGAGCTCCTTCATGTAAATATAATACAGCATAGACTGAGACATTTATAGCTAAGTGGATGCACATTGAGGCGATACTCTTAAGTGAAATAAATAGGACACACATGTATAAATAACAAATAGTTTCTCTGGTGTGAGAAACTGAAAGTGTAAATAAGGACTAAAATGTATAACAGGTAATGTGAAATAGGAAGAAAAAGGGCAAAGGGGAAGGAAGTGGGAGGGCTAGAGGAAAGGATAGAAGGAAATGGGATTAATATGAGAAAATGGAAAAATAGGAACAAAATCTTTGTAAATAGGGAGGACTGGAGGGGTTGAAGGGAGGGCTGGGCAAGGGTGAAAAATAAGAACCAAGAGAGACTATGTAAAGGTGCAAATTTCCAATGATGAATGTCATTATATTGTATACCTAAAATGTACCAATGATTAGAATGAATAATCGATAATGCAAAATAGGAAGAAAAGGTCCAAAGGGGTAGGGGTAGTGGGAGGGGCAGGGGAAAGGAAAGAAGGGAAAGGAAAAATGATGAGAAATGGAAAAAATGGACATAAAGTCTTTGTAAATAGGGAAGGGTGGAGGGGGTGAAGGGAGGGCTAGGAATGGGGAAAAAATAAGAACCAAGATGCATCATGTAAAGGTACAAGTTCCCAATGAGAAATGTAATTGTGTTGTATACCTACAATGTACCAATAAAATAATTTAATAAAGAAAAAAAATACACTCATAATCTACTATCCTCATGACAATATAAAATTATACCAATGATAATCACTATCAAGGTCAATAAATACTGGCATATAGTTAACAACAAATGCATAATATATACTGATCAATAAATCCTACACTTTTTTTTGTGGTAAAGAAAAAAGACAGAATAGGACATCAGTAAATACTGGTAAAGCAAAAACTAACCCTCATAAAAATGAATACTATAACTTCATAGTACATTCAGACTAAACAATATATCCACAATACTTCCTCCAAGTTAAAGAATCAACAACTTTTAAAAAGTACAAATTTTTACAGCAGTAGCAACATTTTTCTATGTAACTTTTCTGAAGGTTCAGCAAAATCATCATCAGACATTGAAAATGTAATAAGGCAACCCACAGGTCTTAGCATAGAGTCATACTTGTGGCTATGACTTATTACAGTGAAAGTCTACACAGCAGAAGGGAAGGGGCACACATAAGTGTGTGTGTGTGTGTGTGTGTGTGTTGGAGGTTGTGCAGATAAAACAATCTCCTAATTGAGCCACAGTAGACACAGTTAATGTTTCCAAGAAGAAACAGCAACAAGTGCAAAATGTTGTGTGCCCAATAAGTTCTTTGAGGTTTTTGTGGAGGACTGATAGCAATCACATGAAGTAGACACAATCAATACAGTGTGTGCCGGTACTGTACACTGGCAGAAGGAAACCCAGTGTTCGGAGAAGTTCATGATGCTTATACTAACAGCATGGCATAGTGAGTCACTCCTCCCTGTTCTCGGAACAGTGCAAACTCTCAGAAAGTCAAGGGGCCAAAGCCAACCTCATTAGCAGGCCCGTCTGAAGGGCATGGTCGGACCTGCTATGGGAAATTTATTCTGCATGATAGTCAAGGAAATATGTCAGAATACTCCCTTTGAAACATTCATTTTTTTTGGTGAAGTCTCAGTGTCATGCCCTTCTATGCTATAAATCACATATTTTTTAAATATTGGGAAATTGGGTTTCAAAAAATGTGAAATAATTTTCAATAATACTGCACAGCAAATGATTATCATAATATTTTATCAAGAATCAAACACAAACATTATAAAATGTTTACTCCTCATCATAAAATCAGTAAATAATCATTATCAAAATCATGCAAATAACAATCCTGAATATCTCCAAACAAACTGAGTCAAATACTACAGTTCAGCATTGTGTAAAGACTTCAATTTCCTCAGACCCTCACCATTTCTTGATACTGCTTGTTTGTTTGTTACTAGTTACCTTAGTGGTCCAAAATGATACACCACTGGAGTTCAGTTTGCATTTCGCTAGTAGCTAGTGATATTGAACAACTTTTCTTATGCTTAAAAACTATTCTGTAGAACATTTGTATCTATAGACTATTAAAATGTTTTCTTTCTCATTGAGTTGTTCTTTGACTTTCTTGATGATGTCCTTTCAATGAGAGAGATTTTAATTTTAATAAAATTTAATCTCTCTCTCTCTCTCTCTCTCTCTCTCATTTTCTGGTTAGTTTGGTATCATATCTAATAATAGCTTGCTTAAGCCAAGATCATAAAACTCAGTCCTGTTTTGTTAGAAGATTTTTTTCCATTTGGGGCATTTACATTGAAAAATGCATGTATCTTTTAACAGACTTTGACATTTTCTCAAAAAGGTTCATAATAAAGTTACTACATGTCTCAGGAATTACAAGACAGTATACACTAATATTCATAGTTGTGTTATTCATACTAATCAAAAATTTGAAACAACAAAATTTTCATTTACTGATGCATAGGGTAAGTAAAATATATTACATCCTTACATTGGAATATTTTTCAGCAATAAAAAGGAATGAAATATTTATACATGTTGCAACATAACTAATCTTATAAGCAGGCTAAGTGAAAGAAATCCAGTTACAAAAGAGCACATATTATATTATATTATTTAATTTACATGAAAATACTAAATAAGACATTCATAAATATAGAAGGTAGATTATTGGTTGCCAATGTTTAGAAGACTGGGGACAATTGTGTAATGACTATTAATTTGGCATGGGAATCTTTTCAGGGTGTTGAAAATATTCCAAAAGTGATTTTGGTATTGGTTGCACAATTATATAAACATAAAAAAGTTTTATTGTATATTTTATATTGGTCAAATATTTGTGATTATATCTAAGTAAAGTGTTTTTAAGTGTCACAAATAAGTTTGGTTTCCCGAATAATAAATAAAATGTTGAACATTTTAACTGACTCTTATAGAAATGTATATTTCAAACACAAAGAAAAAAATATTATCAAACAGACTTACTAAACAGTAATGAGACTATCAATTTGAGTTTGAACTTGTGAAGGCAAATAATGGAAAATATGTATGGTAGTTACTTAAAAGCATTTGCTCTTATTTTTTCCCAATTTCTTAATGCAAAAAGTTAGAGCATTAAGAATGTATCTTCTGGCCGGGGATTTAGCTCAATGGTTTCACCACCCTCTGCCCAAGTGCAAGGACCCGAGTTCGATCCCCAGTACCAAAAAAAAAAAAAAAAAAAAGAATGTATCTTCTTTAATACAAATGTTTACAACTAAAGTGTTTCCATTCATAGTTGCTTTACTTGTATCCCATTAATTTTTGAATTTTATATTTTCATTTTACTGTCTCAAACTATTTTGAAATTTCTCCTGAAATATCTTTAGAATCATTGCTTATTTAGAAGTGTAATGTTTAACTTCAATATTTTTGTGAATTTTCTAAATTAATTTGGTATTGTTTTCTAATTTCATCTCATTGTTAGAGAACATAATTTATATGAATTGATCAAGGGTTTTTATTGTTTATTTGAGATAAATTTTCATAACTAATAGGGTATATTTTCTCTACGATTTGTGGCAGCATTAAGTATGAAGCAAACAATGATCAAAACTAAGAATGTTACTTTGTAAACAAAGGAAGGGCCAAAGCAGGCATAATACTTGGGTGAAGTTCCAGAAAACAGTTGCAAAAAAGAAAAAATGAAAACTCTGTTTAAAAGATTTTTCGGGCATTAACTACAAATTTTGGATAAAATCTTGTATTTAATAGCTCTATCTTAGTAAAATGAGAGAAAACTAGGACGTCCATAAGGGAGATGCCAATCACTCTTCCAACTAAAAAGGAAAGAACTGATTTGCTGTTCTAGAGACTTCACTAGATTAGGAAATGTACTTAACAGCTGGATGGTGGAATCCCTTGAAATTCAGTCAATGGTTCCTGAGAAAGTGAGCCACTGGTGGCCAGACTCCGCACGAGGCCCTGCATGGCATGTGTCACATCCAGGCATAAGGAAATCAAACCATTTAACTTTTCATAATCTGATAAGAAATATCATATATTTGTGACTATCAGGAAGCAGGCATATTGACTTTTACTATAAAATAGATTTCAGTTGTTACCATAGACGACAGAGATGTTTCAGCATGGACTTTACTGAGCCCCCCTGGTGTGGCAATTTTGTGTATTCATCTGAGGCAGAGAACATGTTGAACATCTTTGACCTTGGTTATTCAGAGAACTGTAGGCCCTGGGGACATCATGCACCATTGCTTTAAAACATCATTACACACACAAGATATTTCCCATCAGATGTGTACCAGATTACTGTAGTTTATTATACAGAAAAAGTTAATTTTAGGTCACCAATTATTAGTTATGTTCTTTGCTTTATCACTGTGCACATGTTCTCTACTTAGAAGAGATTACTGTGCATGCTGGAAAATTATGACCATTTTTTACGGGACCTCTCTAAACCAGATATACTGAAATAGATTACTCTTGGTATCCTTGTGGATGTGTGTGCCTGTGTGTGTGTGTGTGTGTGTGTGTGTGTGTGTGTGTTATATGTAGAGGAGAGCACAAGAATGAATGGAGAGAAGATGGGGTGGACTTTGACAATAAATACTTGTGCTATTCATCTTTGCATTGTAGTGTATTGCAAAACACATGGCACAAAACTGAAGTACTCAATTAGCAAATCACCTTCTGTATGTTTTCAGGAAATCAACCATTATCTTACAGACTTCCAGTATTCACCTAAGGACAGATGAACAATTTCCTGTTCCTAAATACAGGGTTGTGAGGAGCTGTGTATCCTCTGCTTGAAAATAAGAACCAAGCTCCACTTGCAGAAAGAAAAAGAAATTCAAAAAAGAATTGATTATCTTCAAGAAATTTTTACTTGCTTCTTTGTATTCCAGGGGCAAATATATATGAGGAAATATTTTTAAATATCCAGTCTTAAAATCTTAAGCGTATTGAATCCTGGATCTTTAGGCAAAGAAATTAATCCAAGCTAAGGCTTAAGCATATGGGCTCTGATCAGTAACTACAGAGGGACTAAGTGTGTGAGCTGCCGACCAAAAACTTCAGAGACCCTGCTTAAACACAGTGAGAATGAGAAGGTTTAACATTACATATCTTTACAATCTGAATCAGAAGTCATTTCAGTGTATTTTAAAATTTGACTATTCCCTATCTCCCTGGTGTTGCCAAATCTTGTTTTATTTAGATTTTTCCAAAGTAGTAAGTGTTGTAACATCTGAGCAATGATACAGTTTCCAACGTTGAGCACTTTAGGATTTATATTTGAAATAACAGTGAAATGTGACAAATTTGGTTAAGTGTGAAGCTTATTGTACTTATTAAAATGTTTGTTTTCTGAAACGTGTGATATTTTCCCTAAATTTTTGTCCTCCCTCTGGGTTTTTAAAGTACTCTATAAGATAAACTCCAAAAGTATATCTCACTATAAGTGGTACACATAGGCTGATAGTTTGTTTGGTTTGTGATAAAAGAATACCACAATTTGGGTGGCTTAAATGATAGAAATTTATTTTCTTATAATTCTGGATGCAGAAATTCCAAGATCAAGGTATTAGCCTGGTTGGTTTCTGGTGAAACTTCTACTCCTGAATTACAGAGATCCCCATTCTCTGTCTGTTCTCAAGTGAACTTCTCTTATGATACTCAAAGCCAGAGGACAAATTCTGGTGTTTCTTTTCTTAGAAGAATATCAGTCCTATTGGAGTAAGGCTCTACCCTGGTGATAGGTCATACTTAAATTTCCTTCTAAAAGAACCGATTTCCAAATACAGTAAAGTCACATTGATTATTACAAAGTCAACATATCAACTTTGGAAGACAAAATTAACTTCATAGCAATAAGTACAGATAGGAAATCTCATATTCAAGTGTTACAATGTTGAACACTACCGGGGAAATATGAAGAATCTTATAAGTACAGTGGAGAAAATAAAAGAGATTAAGAGAAATAATAAATCACAAATTCATATTGAGCAGGTAGAAACTCAAATTGATAACTTTCTGAAATGATTCATAAATATTTTTAAAGTAATTCCGAATTAAATAATTGTAGTTGAATTAAAATTGTATGTGTAGAGTGAAAGTGTAATAGTGTAAATTTCAGAGTAACTGTAGTCAAAGTTTCAATTTGATAGAGCAGAATACTGAAAAATACTCAATGAAGAATCAGTGGGAAAAATACTTTTTGCATCACAGTAAATTTATTATTTTATTTGTATTAAATTTGAGATAATTTTTCAGTTTAAGGGGGAGAGAAGCTAAGACAGCCAGTCTTTGGGCTCCTGAGTGGTTCTTGCAGAGACAACACTTCCTTTGAGCTCCTTCATAACATTGATAACTGAAGCTTTTTAACTAATCTTCAATCAAAAAAGCAACATCCTTTTTAGAGAATTAACTGGAATTTTCCCAAAATCATCTCAATTTCCATATAAAAGTACTCTCTGATGGAACACTTGCTGTTATGTGCTTGACCCAAACTCTTTCTCTGTGTCACACAAAGAAAGTTGATTGTGTGCTTTTTGGTGTTACTCTGCTTTTGAGATAGCTACAGTAACCCTTACAGCTACTTGTTATGCTGTCACAATTTTTCATTCTAAACCTGGATAATGTGGACAGTATCCAGACTAGAAAATATTTAAGAAAAGAAAGAAGAACGAAAGAGAAAGAATAGAGAGAAAAAGAGAGAGAGAGAAAGAAAGAAAGAAAAAAAGAGAAAGAGGAGAGAGAGAGAGAGAGAAAGGCAGGCAGGCTATGAAATCTCTAACCTGAATTATAGGAGGCAAAATAGTTAGGTTGCTTTAAATATGAAAGTATTAGAATTTGAAAGAAAGAGCTGCTTTATAAGGCAGAACTAGGAACATGAAAATGAAAAGGAAGCCGTTTTCAGCTCAATTAAGGAGGATCTTCTAAATGTTAGAGTTGTTCATTTATTTAATGATTTGCTTCATAAAGTGAAGAGTTCATGGCATGGGGTACATTCAAGCAGAGGCTAGATGACAATTTGTTAGGGATACTTAGAAGAAACTTATAGCAGATTGGAATTTAAAACAATAGTGTTCAAGATTTATTTGTATTTATTCTCAGAACTTGCAGTGAGTAAAAACAGACTAACATGTTACATGAAAGTGACATGGGGAGATATGCAATCTAAACATTATCTGAACACTATGTGTTAAGAGATGTAAGGAGTGAATGGTAGTACACAAATAATTAGTTGCATGTTTTGTTTATTAGATAATATATAAAGGAATGTTCATAACTAATTTGACACTTGAAAACGGTGATTTATGTTTACATATTCTAAAATTCATATGCTCCAGTTAAGGATATTTTAAATATTTCTGAAGTAAAATATAATAAGCAAAAATAAAAATTAATTCAAATATTTTCTAAAAGTTCACAATTTCTGAATGAATGGACATTGGATTAATGTATTTTACCAGTGCCCTATATCTGAAGGCCTTTAAAGGCAGGAGCATATCTCTGTTTCGTTTTCTCTTTTTGTTATCTAATAAAATACCAGGTTTTTAATCAATGCTTAATAAATGTCACTTAAATTGAATTGCTACATAATCCACAGTATTTCTCTGAGTGATATGACTTTCTTCTCATGTATTGTCCCCAAAATAAACAGAAATGAAGACATAGAATCAAACATACAAGCATTATGCACTTGATGAGTAAAAATGCTGTCATAACACTTGTAAAAGTTATGGATACTGAAGTCAACATGATTATAAATTGTTCAGATACTATAAGTAGCAGCATGGTGTAGAAAATATTTCCCTCTGAAAAAAGTGAGTGGACATTTCAATAAGATTATTAGAAAGGAGAAATTTTAGTGCAAAAATAAGCAAACAGTAGTACCAAGGAATATACAAAAAATGAAGATGAAACTGTGTGCATTCAGTTGTATTTGATTGCATTTTGTTTCCCATATGGTAAGTATGTATATTAAAATGCATTGATTTGGAATATAGTAGTAACCTTTCTTTCCCATTTTTACAAACTGCCAAATACTTTAGCTGTTCTTTTTACAAAGCTGTGGCTGACTGCAAGAAGATTCTCTCTAGCATTGTTACCCTTGCAATAGAATTTCATTGAACAGT
The DNA here is from genome assembly GCF_053883595.1 of Heterocephalus glaber. Classification (NCBI taxonomy): domain Eukaryota; kingdom Metazoa; phylum Chordata; class Mammalia; order Rodentia; family Bathyergidae; genus Heterocephalus; species Heterocephalus glaber. The sequence goes on from NW_028258333.1 coordinate 11,368,515, forward strand.
TGCTGAATCTTAAATACCAACTAATTTGGGACAAATAATTTGGCTGAAGCATCAAGGTGCCATTTTAGAAAAAAAAAAAAATTCCAGTGATTGTGAATATTGTTTCAATTGTTTCCATTTTTATTTAAATAGTAAAGATAAAATCATCTGACATTGACTGATGCAGGAAACTATATTAAGATAAAAAAATAAGCTTTGTGAAATGTGGCTTAAAATAAACATTTTATCATTATTCAGTGTCTAAAGATCTCCTGATGACCTTTCCAAGATACAAGTATGGCGCAGGCCATGGTCACAATCTCGCTGCTTGACACACCTCCAGTGAAACCGAGACTATGGCTAAAACCACAACTCCGTCTTTTGCTTTTGCTTTCCGTGGTAGTAATTACCTGGGCGCTGTACTCCCTGGGAAATCACTGAAAGGATAAAAGTCCTTACTTCAGAAATGGTTACTAGGCCGGAATTACAGGAAGAAATTGTAAATCCATTTACAGAAAAGCCCCTCACTCGTACCTCCATGAGTAGTGGGGATGTGACATCCGTATACCCTGACTGTACAAAGGGAAATTGGGACATCAACAAATTCATGACACAGTTATGGCTCTTGGAAGGCCACCCTTGGCCAACACCTCTATAACCACAGGGCACACAACAATGAGATCTGATGAAACTTGACCTAATGAAGTAGTCTGACCTTGCTAAAATGCTTCTTGTTCCTCAAATGTAAATCTGATAAGTTAGCAAGAGTTCACATAGCACCCAGAAGAGTATTTAGAACTGGGTGGTCTAAAATAGTTCTTTAGATGATATCAGCTTTTCTTTAACTCCGTATGAAAACACACTGTGTATGGACCCACGTGCTTACCAAAGCCTTGTGTAATCAAAGCGTATATAAGTAAAGTGATTTCGGTATAACTCAGACAGGCAAGCTGAGCTGCTGACCCTCCACTCAGTGTCTGTCTTTCTCTTGTCGCCAGCTCCACACCTCCTCTCAGGATCTGAACCCACTGGAGCTGGACTCCAGCACAAGTAAACTTCTCACTCAGAAAAATGAAGGCAAAGGTATATTAGGTGAGATTATTTTTGTTTTCTTAACATTTATTTCATATGCGAAAGAGGAAGATAATTTTTGGCATCTCCTCTATTTACCTGTTCAAATACCCTCTTCTTTTTTAGTACTGAGTGACTCTCTAATAATTAGGAAGCTCTGTGTCAGCCAAGTAGACTTGCATTTATTCTGTATTTGATTGGGCTACCGTAACAAAACACCAGAGAACAGTTGGCATAAATGACAGAAATGTACTCTTCTTACTCTTCTGTGAGCTAGAAGTTTCTTATGCTTCCATAGGTGAAGAACACGGCATCAGAAGGTTGGGTTTTTCCTGAGGACTCTCTTTGGAGACAGCAGCCCTCTCACTGTATCGCATGTGGAAGTTCCTCTGTTCATGCCTGCACCTGTTATTCTTACACTAAATTTGCTCTTCTTTTGAAGATACCAGTCAAATTAGATTGTTGTTCACCCTAAATAGATCAATTTAACCTAACCACCTCTTTAAAGACCTTGTATTCAAATGAAGTTACTTTTCAAGCTACTGTGGATTTGGGCTCTAACATAAGAATGTGAATGTGGGAGCTCCATTAAACTCATAGTAATGAGCTAGTATATTTCTATAGGAGAATCTGATTAACCCTCAGAATGTACACAAACATAACTGTACCTACTTTCAGTCATAAGTCAGAAATAGTCTCCAGGATTATAAAGGTATAAGTAAACAGCTAAATGTTGCTGAAGACTACTGAAAAGAGTCAATTTGGTATCTAGCAAAAAGAGAAAAGATACCTTTATCATTTTAGATGTTCTGAATCTGGTGAAATATATCAAAGACTGTATTCTGTGTCATATGTTGTTTTTAAATTTTCAATGCCATTTACTTGATGTAATTGCTTCATGGCTTATTAACTTAATATCAAGTAAGTTGGAAGGGTATATTATGCTTATAATGTTTTTAATCTTTCAAAAAATAATAGTATCTATGAGGCATGATCAAAAACCATGCCAAATGCTTAATTTAAAAAAATTATAATAATAAAACATATGTTGCCAATAATCCCCCTCAAAATACTTCTAGCATGTAACACAAGTATCCAACCATTCTTGGCACTTTCAAAAGCAGTTCTGGAAATCATCTTTCATGAGCATCTTTTGTTCTGCTTTGTGTCCTAAATTGATTCAAAATTGTTATCTTTTAGGATCATTTTGATCTTAGGGAAGAGATAGAGTCTCAAGGTGCTGGGTCTTGTGGATAACATATATGGGAACACAGCAAAATGTTTTTAAGAGCTTGCCTTTCCATTTGGATGACACTCAGTGACAGCATTCACTGAATTTTGATCACACATTGTAGACACACAGGAAAGAGGTCTTCAAGAACTGCTTCAGAGGGTGTCAAGAAAGAAGAAAAGATAAGTGTGTTCAAAAGGAAGGGGAATTTTTTCAGGGGATAAATGGAATGTGTCATTTACTGTAAGAAATTATTTTATTTAAATACATATCTTATCTTTTATGAGCCTTTGTATAAAGCTCTTAGAAACTGAAATCACTTCCTGGAAAAGTTTAAGAATGGGATGTTTACAGGCAATATTATGTCAATATTCCTCATTTATATCAAGATTCTAGTCAGATAAATATGTCACAAACTTGTATCTAAAAACACAAGACTTAAGAAAACTTGAAAGTAAGTAAAATTGATTTTACATTTTAGAATCTAATGTTCTCTATCCCAGTTGCTACCTGGTTTTTTTGTTTTGTTTTGTTTTGTTTTTGAATAGCAGAGAAATTCACCAAAATAGGAAGAGGGCATTCATCACATTTTTGTGCACACTAGGAATAGATGAAAAGAAAGTCAAAAGCAACAAGAAGGAAAATTACACAACTTGTTGTCCCTTATGAATATCTATAAAAATGTCCACTGTCTTGTCACACACACTCTAAGTAAAATATAATGAGTATGATCCAACAAGGCATATGAAATCTCATGAATATGCCATTTTGAGAGGTGGAAAATGTTTCTCGGCTGAAAGCAAGTGTTCACTTGCCATTTTTTTCCTTTGAATAATATTCTTTACTTAACTCTGTACTCTTATTCACAGCGTTATTTTATGTGTTTTGTAGAATATAGGGGTGTAATTCTACTTGACTTCTTATCAAGGTAGTAAATGGGAAATTACTCTTCTCTCTTCAAAATGTCTCCTCCTTCTCTCTCATTTTTTAAAATAAAGGTGATTTACTTTTATATACTATCTGTGTTATCAGAAAATGTATTGGTTTTGAGATTGCTCTTTACTTATACTTTGGGTTACTCACATAAGAGAAACCATGAGATATTTAGGCCTGTGTGTCTGATTTGTTTCAAATAATCATAAGGAAGTATTTTCAGATGTAAGGAGTCAAAATTTTCTGTGTTCTTAGTGAATTTCCAAACACTTACCTGGTCACATTTTCCTGTCATTTCTCAAAGCCAGAAAGTCTTTATGGAAAGGATATACACACTGAGTTATTGCCACATCTGGCCCTACCTCCAGTACACACAGGACAATTTAACACTTGATTGCTGAGGAAGATTCTCATGGCTTACCTAAATATTTAAATAATTTTCTGTGGGAAGATAGAAAAAAAGAATTTGTGTTTGACATAGGAAAATTAGGGCCTGGAAAAGCTGGCTGGGGAAGTAGGCCTGATCTGTTAATTACAAGATCCCAGAGCACATGAGCAAAACAGTTCCCAAAGCCTGCAGATGGACTTCTCCCAAGAACTAGAGCAGGTTGTCAATAGTATGGCCTAGACTGGATGTCAGCCTGAGGCATGGAATCCCAGCACTGCCTCTCAGGATCCATATGTAGAATTTCTTGTGGGTTGGTTTCCTCAAGATTTGGACTGCATAAAAAGCATAGACATCAAGAACTTGCTATCATGACTTTCTTCACAGTTGCCCACCCTGCTTTCTCTAGGGTGTCTTTTTTCTGCTTTTTCTCCTCTTACTCAGCCGAAGCTTGCTGTCCAGATCATTTCTCCATAATTCTTCACTTTTACTTTCTCAAATAAACTTTATCACTGCTTTTTGCTCCTTTTGCTCAATTCTTTGTTTGAAGCCAGAGTAACCTAGAATTTTGCTCCAGAAGGAGAAGCAAGCTATCCAGAAGCTGGTAATAGTTAATGAGGGAGCAACTTTTAGAAGCAAACAAACCAATAACATTCCTACCTATGCTGAAGCATCTCTAATTGGAGTACCCAGCCATGAAGGACTGGCTCTTGCTCCCCTCTTAGAGGAAAGATCGAGAGTTGGCAAACTCTGATAATATATGTACAACCCTTAGTTATTTCTCTTATCAATACCCTCCTAAAAATCATGATTCACAAGAATCATCTGTTTGGGAAAAATTCAGAAATCTAAAATAAAAATCCAGCAGAAAGTACAACTGATCATGAAGTGTGATTTTTTTTTTTTTTTAACCAGGGATCGAACTTGGGACCTTCTGCTTGTAAGGCAGGCAACAGAACCACTGAGCTAAATCCCTGACCTGATCATGAAGTGTTTTTAATTTTTAAAAAGCCTGAAGTCAAACCAAAGACTTTAGTACTATCCTTGGGAAGGTCTTTCAAATTTTACAGTCATAATTCAGTGTACAATATTATGATGAAATAACAATCATCAGTTAAACAGTATTTAATTGAAATAATTAATAATTGAAGAAAAGAGAAGGTATGCACTAGCTACCCAAGTCTCCTAAAATTCAGCCCCTCAAAAAAAGGAAATATGTTTTAAAGAAATAAAATCACATAACTACCCTCAAGATAATAGAATTTGAAAATGAAAAAAGATCTAAAAACAACAAAGAAAATTACATGTAAATATGTGGGAAAAACATTGTAGCTGAAAAAAAGTAAGACTTCTTCCCAGATACCATTAAGTGCACACAAGCACCAGACAGAGGCTTGCCCAGACTCACCAGCTTGGAAGTCCAGGCTCCAACCAAAGGCACATCTGGAAAATACCTGGGCAGGCATGCAGGCCCCAGCCAGAGGCTGACCCAAATACCATCAGTAAGTGTGCACAGGCCCTAGCCAGAGGCACACCCAGATACCATTGCAAAGTGTTTGCAGGGCCCAGCCAAAAGCACACCTGGACATCAGCCCACCACAGGTCTCCAGAAGGCCTTTATTCTGAACCCAGGTATTGGTGCAGTGGTGAGCAGCAGAGAGAAGGCCTCTCTGAGGCTTGTTGAGAATTGAAGCCTACTCAGAGTGCAAAGAGTCACCTAAATAAAGGTACAGCAGACTGCACTGGTTGAAATGAGAAGACACCTAAACAAGTCTCAAAACCAGACTTCCAGATCACCAAAGACAACCACAAAGGGCAAATTGATGGAACAGTCTGAAACTCAACTACCTAGACTCCCTAAACTGGCAACAAAAGAAAATCTGGAAAATAAAATCAGAAATAATTGCCCAGATAAAAACAGAGATTATGTCTATAGTGAAAGACATGATTAATAATTCCAGAGCAGACACAGATAAACAAATAGAGGAGTTGAGGAACAAGAAATCCCAGCATAAGAAAAAAATGGAATCCATAAAGCAGATGCAAACACATATCCAGGAGATTAAAAACTCCACTGAAAGTTTATGCAGCAGAATGACCAAATGTGAGAAAAGAATATCAGATATAGAAGACAAAATTGCAATTAATGACAAGGAAAAGAAAAAATTTCTTAAAAATACTAAGGGATCATGAGAAATCAATCCAGCAGCTGGTACATGATGCGAAGAATAACATAAGACTGATTGAAATCAATGAAGAAACAGGAGAGAGTGCAAGTGACATAAAAAATGTTCACAGAAGTAATGGCAGAAAACTTTCCCAAGCAGGGAAAAAGAATTTGACATACAGATAAAAGAGTCATATAGAACTCCAACTAGCCATGATAAAAAAAAAATCTACACATAGACATATAACAGTCAAGATTCCAGAAGCCCAACAGAAGAACAAAATGCTACCAGCAGTGAAAGAAAAGAAACAAATCACATACAAAGGAAAGCCCATCAGAATCACAGCAGACTTGTCAACACAAACCCTCAAGTCAAAAAGAGCCTGGACTGAAGTATTTCAAGCCCTAAAATAGAGCAACCTCCAACCCAGATTGATGTACCCTACAAAACTATCTTTCAAAATTGATGAAAAAGTAAGAGACTTTCATGAGAAAGAACACATGAAGAACTTCATGAACACCAATCCAGTACTCAAAAAAATTTAAACAATACCCTAGGAAAAGACAATGAGGATCACAATGCCATGAAGTCCAATGGAATGAATCTATCAGGAAAGACAAGAAATTAAATGCAAAAGGGGAGAGGCTAACAACAGGAGAAGGTCATGACAAGCATTTGTCACACATATCAGTTATAGTCATCTATGTTAATGGTCTTAATTCACAAATGAAAACAAACAGACTGGCAGAATGGGTCAAGAAGCAAGATCCAAGAATATGCTGTATACAAGAAACACACTTAATAAAAAAGAAACTCATAGACTGAAAGTTAAAGGGTGGAAAACAATACTCCATGGAACAGGACCCCCCAAAATAGGAGGAGTTGCTAATCTATTTGCAGATAAAATGGTTTTCAAACCAACACTAATTAGGAGAGAGAAAGAAATGCCACTACTTTCTTGTAAAAGGAAAAACCCAAAACAAAGAGAAGACAGCCTAAGTATATATGCACCAAATACTAGTCCACCCAACTATATGAAACAAATATTAATTTTCATGAAAAAGCAAATAACCACTAATACAAGATTAGTGGGGGACCTCAATACCCGACTGTCACAAATAGATCAACTAAACAGAAAATAAACAGTGAAATACTAGAAATCAACCAAACTCTTGAACAAATGGACTTAACAGATGTTTAGTGTTCCATCCCCCAAAATCAGAATATACATTTTTTTTAGCTACACATATGTTGTTCTCCAAATTAACTACAAACTTGCTCATAGGACATGTTTAAGTAAATGCAAAGGAATTGAAATTATTCCCTGTATATTATCAAATCATAGTGTGATGAAATTCAAGATCAATAGTAAAAGAAACCACAAAAGTTTCATAAACATGTGGAAAATGAACAACATACTCCTGAACAACCAGTGGGTCACAGAGAAAATTAAAGAAGAAATCAGATAGTTTTTACAATTAAATGACAGTCCAAATAAAACATATCAAAATCTATGGGACACAATTAAAGCAGTTTTACAAGGAAAATTCATAGCACTGAATATTCATATTAGGAAAACAGAGCAAGCTCAAATCAACAACCTAATGCAAAACCTCAAGCTTGTAGAAAAAGAGCAAAACAAACTCAAAGCTCATACAAAGAAAAAAATTATAAAGAACAGAGCAGAAATGGAGACTAAGAGAATGATACAAAAAATCAATGAAGCCAAGAGTTGATTCTTAGAAAGAATAAAAAAATTGACAAACCCTTAGCCAGCCTTATCCAAAGAAAGGAAATAAAAGCCCCAAATCTATGCAATTAGGAATGAAGAGGGTGAAATTACAATAGACCAGGAAGAAATCCAAGGGATCATCAATAGCTACTTTGAGAACATATACACCAATAAGATGGAAAACACAGAAGAAATGGACAGATTTCTAGATACATATAAATTACCAAAGATGAACTAAGAAGATCTCAAAATGCAAAACCCAATATCAATCAATAAAATTGAAACATAATTAAAAATTTACAAATGAAGAAAAGCGTAGGTCCTGATGGCTTCACTGCTGAACTCTACAGGACTTTCAGAGAAGAAGTTTTGTTACTACTGTTTAAACTCTTCAATGAAATTGAAAGTGAAGCAATACTCCCAAATTCATTGCTGGAAGCAAGCATTACCCGGATTCCAAAATCAGAGAGGGACCCAAGCAAAAAAGAGAACTATAGGCCAATCTCCCTAATGAACAAAGATGCAAAAATCCTTGATAAGATACTGGAAAACAGAATGAAGAAGATAATCAAGCAGAGCGTACTCCATAACCAAGAGGGATTCATCCCAGGGATGCAGGGCTGGTTCAACACAAGCAAATCAATAAATGTAATGCACTATATTAATAGAGCCAAGGACAAAAACCATATCATCATCTCAATAGATGCAGAAAAAACATTTGAAAAAATTCAACACTGATTCATGATACAAAAAAAACCCTAAAGAAAATTGGAATAGATGGTTTTTATCTCAACCTGATAAAATCCATCTATGAAAACCTAATAGCCAATATCATACTAAATGGTCAAAAATTGAAATCCTTCACACTAAAATCAAGAATAAGACAAGGATTCCACTATCTCCACTCCTTTTCAATGTAGTATTGGAAACATTTGCCACAGCAATTAAACAATAGAAAGAGATAAAAATAATAAAGATAGGAAACAAAGAGGTTAAACTGTCATTATTTTCAGATCAGATGATACTCTATATAGAAGACCCCAAGAACTCCACCAAAAGTCTTCTGGACTTAATAAACAAATTAGTAAAGTAGCTGGATACAAGTTCAACACACAAAAATCAATAGCCTTCCTGTACACCAACAACAAACTCACTGAGAGAGGAACTCAAGAAACAACTCCTCTCACAATAGCATCAAAAAGAAAAAGAAAGAAAGAAAGAAAGAAATACCTAGGAAGCAACCTAACAACAACAAAAAAAATCAAAGACCTCCACCCTTCAAACTACAGCACTCTGAAAAAAGAGATCAAAGAGGATATCAAATAATGGAAAGACATCCCTTGCTCCATATTAGGAAGAATAAATGTAGTGAAAATGGCCATGCTTCTAAAAGTGTTAAATATATTCAATGCAATACCAATTAAAATTCCAACAGCCTACTTCACAGAACTTGAGAAAACAATGCAAAAAATCATTTAAACAAGAAGAGATCTAGAATAGCAAAAGTAATTTTAGGCAATAAAGACAAGGTGGGGGTATCATGATCTGCAACTTGAAACTCTACTACAAAGCTACTGTGATGTAAACAGCATGGTAATGGCAAAGAAACAGACTCAAGGATCAGGGGAACAGATAAGATGGAGAAACAACTCCAGACACACTCAGCCACCTCATCTTCCACAAAGGGGCCAAACACCCTCACTGGAGGAAAGATAGCCTCTTTAATAAATGGTGCTGGAAAAATTGGGTTTAAACTTCCCAAAGATTAAAACTAGACCTAAATCTCTCATCATGCATTAAACTAAACTCAAAATGGATCAAATATCTAAATGTTAAAACAGAAAGACTAAACCAGCTCGAAGAGAGTTTAGGTAGAACTTTAGCAGATTTTGGTGCAGAAAAAGATTTTGTAAACAAAACCTTAGCTACATATGAACTAGCACAGAGAATCAACAAGTGGGATCTCTTCTTATTAAAAACCTTCTGCACAGCAAGAGAAAACACCAACAGTGTGAAGAGACAACCCACAATGTGGCAAAAAATTTTCACCTGCTGTTTCTCAGACAAAGGTCTACTATCTCAAATCTATAAAGAACTTAAAAAAAATCAGACCTCCCATATTTAAAGGTCCAATGCCAAAATGGGCATCTGAAATGAACAGACATTTCTCAGACAAAGTAGTAGAAATGCCAAGTAAACATATGAAAAAATGTTCATGATTACTGGTCATTCAAGAGATACAAATGAAAACATTGCTGATATTCCACCTGGCTCCAGCAGGAATGGCTACTATGAAGAAGTCAACTAATAAATGCTGGTAGGGTTTTGGCAAAAAAGGAACCTTTCTCCACTGTTAGTGGGAGGGTAGACCTGTGCAACCACTGTGGAAAGCATTATGGAGATATCTCAAAAAACTAGGACTAGAGGTGCCATTTGACCCAGGCACTCCCCTACTGATATCTTCCCAAAAGTATTAAAGAAATCATACACAGCCATATTTGTACACCTGTTTATAGCAACAGTTTGTAATACCCAAAACTTTGAAACAGCCCAATTGCCCATCAACTGGGGACTGGATAAAGATTTTTTTTTTATGAAATGGAGTACTACTCAGCCATAAAGAATGAGAAACTGAAGACTTATAGATAAATGGTGCATGTTGACACCATAGTTTTAAGTGAAATAAATAGGACATGTATGTGTAAATACCGAATAGTTTCTCTGGTGTGAGAAACTGAAAGTTTATATAAGGATCAAATGTATAACAGATAATGTGAAATAGGAAAAAAAAGTCCAAAGGGGAAGGGGTAGTGGGAGGGGTAAGGGAAAGGAAAGAAGAGAAAGGAATAAATATAAGAAAAGGGAAAAAAGTAAGACTTCATATTGAAGAAAACACGGTATGACTCACATGAAATTTAGAATTAGTAAAACTAGGCAAATCCCATAAAAAGTCAGAAAAGAAGATCAATAAATGATAATTTACCAACAAATCAGTATGAACTAGAATCCCATCCAAATTATTAAAATGCTTGAATGGATGAAAACAATGAATCAAAATCTTCAAAAATAGGAAGAAATAAAATTTACATTTATTCAAAACATTAGTCAAACATGAGAAAAATAAAAAGGCATTTTTTCACTTGATGAATTTGGAAAGCTGTATCCCAGTACAGCTTTCCTGAAAATATACTAGATGATAATTGTAAAATTAAAAAAAAGAGTAAATCAGGAAGTTGACATAGTATCCACAAATAGTGTAAACAACCAAGTAAACAAAGAAAGAACCAGAATAACAACTACACTGAGGCCTTAAGCAGAAGGTTGTACATTTTGTAGCAAGTTTTCCAGGAATAAAGGAAGTCCTTAAAAGTCCTTAACATAGTGTGTTACTGAGAGTGTGGCTCACTTGAAAATATGAAATACTATGCACAATACTTAAAAATAATAAACTGACAATATGAATATTATAGTACTCAAAAGGTATAGAGGAAATACAAAAATTTGGTCCAAAATGGGACATGAAACAAATACACTACAAGAAATAAAATGTCAGTCAATGCACGGGGTCAAGAAGAAAACTGGAAAAAATTATAATATGGCAAATAGGATGTATTTTTTTCTTCTCAGTGGAAAATAGAAATGGAGCAGGCAACATATGATTATGTAAGCATTGTTTTTTATGGTTGTGCAAAAGTTACATGTATTTCTTTATAACTTATGTAACTGATTTAAGAAAAAAAATATAATTCAGCCCTTCAGTATCACTAGTTACATTTCAGAATTGTCAGTAATCTCATGTGCTGTGATTAACATAGGAGGCAGTTAAAAATAGAGCATTTTCAGCCACACGAAAATGATAATATTTCTGATACAGTTACACCAATTAAATGAAAAATCTTAGGCAAATTCATATTCTATGTATTAAGTGCATTTCAGAGTCAGTTTTATCTGCTATAAGAAACATACAGTGAGTGGCAGAAAAGACAATGTTTTCTTTTTTCTCTCTCAGTTTGGAAGGCCAGGGAGCTGGAGATCAAAGCCTACAGATTGATTCAGTGTGTCCCAAGGGCTGTCTTCATGGTTTTCACAGAAGCATCTTCTCATTATGTTCCCACATGGTCTTTCTTTGGTTTGTTCATGGGAAGAAAGATGAGAGAAACTGCACTGATCCTCGTCTTCAGATAAGGCCATTAAACACATCATAAGGTTTCCACCATCATCACCTTATATACAAGTAGTCATTTTCCAAATATCACAATTCTGTAAACTATTTCATTAGGAATTAGCATTACAGCATATGCACTTTGGGAAAAAGGAATTTGGTGTCTAACAGCATATCTCTATCTGAGAAGTGTAAAGGGTTAATATTCACAAATAAAATAAAATTGCACATTCATTTTATTGTTATGATTTATGACATGTCACCATATGGATATTTCTTTATATCTAGGTCTGCATCAACATTACTAAGTTCAAATGAACTTTTAAAATAGAATGTTTCACTCTGTCTTTTAGTTTTATGAAGATAAAATAGTTTTTCTTTTTGAAAAAGACCTCAACTTTTAATGTTTTATAATTAACTTGAGTTTCTGTTGAGTTCTGAGGTTTCAAAATAAGCCACTTTGCCAGGTCCTTTAGCCCAGTGACCTTAGTACTCTTCCTATTGACTTTGCCTATTCTTACCATTTATCACACACACACACACACACACACACACACACACACACACACCCCAGGTCCTATTTAGAATATCAATGGGATACATGCAATCTGGGGAGAAGAATCATCACCATTTCCTGTGACAGAGATTTAAGAGACAATTCCTGTCTTTCCAAGAGTAAAGACTAAATCAGTTATCATAAATCACTATTAGGAAAGTTCTGTTTCCTGTCCATCCTCTATTAAGCCAGCTCTAACCTTCCTCTGGTAAAATTTTCCCCAAAATGTACTGATTAAGATTGTTTTCATAATAAAAATATTTTCATCTTTAGCAACACTTGGTTCAAGTCTACAAATAGCACTTTGGCATCCATTCCCAATCAAGCTCTCTTGGGTCTTTAGCTCATGTTTCTTCAAATAGTTGTTTATTTCATCCACTCTTTAAAACCATTTATTTTTAAAGTCTTTCTGCAAGATTATTTTTCAAAACTTACAAAACAAGTGAATGTATCCTTCCCCAGTTAAAAAAAAAATGTATATAGCTCATTATATCAAAGAAACTATTATTAAATTACTTTTACAAAATTCAGAAGATAAAATGGAAATTTTAAAAATTAAATGTATTGGTATAATTTAGATATTCATAATGATCACTTTCATCATATGGAATCTGTACCTGTGCATTATCTATCTTGGTTCTTGTTTGTTCCCATTCCCTTCTACACCTTCAATCCCTCCCTGTCCTCCTTATTTACAAAAACTTTGTTTCCATTTTTAGCCTTTTCGTGTTTTTCTTTTTGTCTTCTTTTCTTTCCCCCACCCCCCTCCCTAGTAACCCTTCTTATTTGAAGATTTACTTCCTATTTACACCACAAATATATATATAATTTTATGTTTTTTATGTATAAGTTGTCTTAGTTAATTTTTTCCAATTTTTTATTTTAATGTAATAAAAGCAGATATTAAAGAAAATATAAAAAGTTTTATAAAAATCTTGCATAAAAATAATTACAGAATAACAATGGTAAATGCTCAGTGTATAATAATTTTAAAAGAATATATTTTCAATTGCTAATCTTTCTACTCACTTCCTAATAATACCATACTTTTTTCCATGAAATACTTTAATTATTAACAAAGTATTTCATACTTGGTATAATTTTGAAGAAGTTCTTCCTATTTCACAATATCTGTTATATATTTGGTTCTTAATTACACTTTCAATTTCTCACACCAAACACATGTGTGTTTGATTTATTTCACAAGCATAAGATTTCAAGGTGCATCAATTTACGTAGAAATATCTGGTTTATTTTTCTTTAAGACTGAATAGTACTCCATTATCCTAAAAAAAATCATTTTCATCCATTCATTGGTTGATGGGCATTTGTATCCAAGATTTAGCTAATACAAACTATGCCACTATAAACATGGGTTTGCATATATTACTCTGTTATGATGCTTTTAATTCTTTGGGGAAAATACTCAAAAGGGGAATATCTGGGTCAAATGGGACCTAAAATCCTAGTTTTTAAAGGAATCTTCACACTCATTTCCACAGTGGTTGTTCCAGTCTACACTTCCACCAACAGTGGAGGATATTAATCCTTTACACTTCTCAGATAGAGATATGCCAGGCTGCAGCATCCTGTGTGGAGGAAGGCAAAAGAAGCAAAGAGCCTTACATTCCAAATCTCTCCTATGTGGCTTGAGTTACCCACACTTTTACAGTCCATCGGTTTCTTGGAGACCTCCCAGTATGGTGATTCTTGCTTGGCACACAGGGAGCTGTACCCCTGGCATCCCTAAGTGTTGCCACACTGTTTTATGAAGTTCTGTGTCTATCTATTGTTTAATCTACACCTCTCTTACCTCAGACTGATTTTAGTGTCAAGATGTATGTCCCTTCTTTTCTTCCAATTACCTGTGTTTTCAGTTGTTTTTTTCTGAGTTGTTCCAACGTGGCTTCTTCTCTATTCAGCCATGTTAAATCCTAAAATGTAAATTTTTAATGAAAGTTGTTAATATCAATATTGTTTACCCATAACATCTAGAAAATAATTGACAATATCGTGGGTTTTCAGTAAATAACCACTGATAGAACAAATACATACTTGTGAAAGTAGCAAAAAAGCAAAGTGATATAATTTTCTCTGCTGTGTTTTCTTTTTTCTATGCTTGTTTTCTATATTTTTCTAAAATTTTTGGCACATGTTGTGAATAATTTCCCAATGGTCCCATGGCATGTTCATGTAGTAACTATATCTTATTACTTGCATATGTGCTTGTATTACAGGCAGGTAAGTTAGATAGGTATACAATGAGGGAGGGACTGGGTTCTCAAAGAAGTCAGCCAAAATAAAGACATCAAAATTGTGGCTGAAGGCATATCTGAAGGGCAGTCCTCAGGATAAAAATGTAATGACCAGACCTATCTGTGGAGAGCTGCGTGTGCCGCGCCTTAAAGATGGCGCTGGTTTCCGCCTTCTGCCATCCCGACGGCGAGAGCTCTTTATGATAAACAACTCCTTATTTGGCTGTGATGTGTCTGATGCTCTGCCCCCTCTTACGTGTACCTATCCGCATTCGCCACATGACTATCCGTGATTGGTTGGTTCAGGGGTACTTATTCTAGGGACGGGTGCTCCCCAGGGGTAGAAGAAAAAGAATGTTAAGTTTTCCTGAATAAACTGCTAGAAGAAGAGTGTTGGTGTTGCGTCGTCATTGCTGGTCAAAGGCGAACGCGACACCTATCTGCCTCCCCAAGCAATAAGCAGTAAGTTGGAATTATACTATAATTGGTATCACCTGGTCCATTAAGTTTAGCCATTAGTCATCCAAGTGCGTTACCAGAAACTCTGGACCCATCCCTTCCCCAAAATGCCTTTATTCTTTTCATGTAGCCTTGGTAGGTGACCTGCTTCTCTACTGGAACAACATTAACTTAGCAGAGGTAGCTATGCTTATAATTTTGGTTGATTATGAATTGGGCCACATTGTGCTCATTTTGTGATTTTGTATTGTCCCCATGATTTTCTTCTATAAAACAATATTTAGAGAAGAGGCCTTGGTGGTAACTCACTTTTGGGGCTCCCTCTTGTCTCTCTGGAGCTATCTCAATAAATTTTCTTACTTATGACATCCATTGTTCCTTAGAATTCATTCTTCAGTTTTGGGGGACATGAACTCAGTTTTATCTGACATTTAGCAAGTTGAGAGTTACATTTTCCCCTATGTCACTTGCACTTGGCATAATATAACATGAATAAAATGAAGAAAACAGAAAATATAGTTCAAAAACAGGAAAAATATTAGAGCTAAACCAAAGTTTAAAAATCCCTGGCTCAAATATCATAGGACATTATTCATCAGACAATTTTATTTTCCATTACTTTTTAGTATCCAAGAATATGGTAGCACATTTTTTTTCATTAGTTATCAGAAGAGAAAACTTGAGGAATCCATGCTGTTTGATTGTAATAAAGTGCTACCTCTCACAGTGTATTTGTTGAAACACACATTTTTTGAAGTGTAAAGGGATACAGCCAATAATCAGTGGATGAGTGTCACAAAACTCAATATGCACTGAGAATTCCCTATGGATGAAGCATTCTGCCTTTTCTCAATCAAGAAAAGATTGTCTTGATTCCCCAGCTCTAATCCACCTCCACTCCAATAGAGTCTTCTTACTGCATTTGATGAGACTGCTTAGAGCATCTCTAATGAGTAAGATCAAATGTTTTCCTTAGATTACTTATTCATACTGTTCTAGCAAAAATGCAAAGAAATATTAGAATGTGAATTTGTGTACATGTGCATACAAGGGTATACAGATGGTTTGGACACATCACTACTCTTATATACAAACGTGTTTAAATTTAACTCACTTTTAACACTTTTTAAAAAGTTACACTGGATCATGTTTGGCAAACCTCTGTTGCTGCCTTAATTATGAAACTCTATGATTTCTTACTTAATTAGTCTAAAGAAGTTTCTTGAAATAAAAATTTGACCTTGTCCTAATCATATAAACACCTTTAGATGTTATTGTGAATAAGGGAATAATGATAGAGAAAGATGAAGAAAAAGCTAATTTGTTTAACAATGGACCAAACTAACAAATGAATTCTATAAACCAGTAAGAGGCAGAAAAGAGTTAGGGATAAACAATATTTGAATTTATCCAGAAAATAGTAACAGATATGTTACTGGACATTTTGATGCATGCCTATAATCTTAGCACTCTGGGAAACTGAGGCGAAGAATAAGAAGTTGGAATCCAGAGTATCTTGGTTACTCAGTCTCAAAATTTAAAGAGTAATAATAAAAATTAAAAAGGGCTGGTGACATAAAGGTCTGGTGTCCAAAGTCCTTATATTCAATTTCCAATACTGAAAGTAGTGGCGGGGGGAGAGACCCTTCCTTCTTTCCTCTATCCTGTCAACCTAGTAATCATTACAAAAGGAGGAAAGAGTATAAAAATGAAACATTAAAACTATTGCTACAGAATAAGTCATTTTTGTTTTACATAGTGGACACTCTGATTATGCTGGGTCGTGTTACCATTATTATTGAAGTTCCCTTTCTAGACTCAACATTTCCTTTTCCTGATCTTGATTATATGTTGAGGTATTTTTTTTTTAAAGAAAACTATAGCATCATTTATCCCTCCAAAAAAAGAGAAGTGCTCACTTGTGAGGCAGTCAGGGCTTTGTACCAGCTCTAACTCAAAGGTGCAAAAAGTGAATTTTATGCTTTCTACTATGTGAATCTTCCTAATTTTGGGGTTTTACTAAATCAGCTTATTTTTAATAAGGTTTCTAAAAACAGATCTTTTTTCCACTGTTAAATATAATTCCGTATCTGATTTCTACATTTATGGTGATTTGTACATTTGTTAAAACCACATTCTATAGAAACCAGCTTTATATTAAGGCAAAATGTAATGCAGGGAGAAATTAGAAGTTCAGCATTTAATGATGCAGTATCAGGATATATTAATGTGGAAAAGTTTGGTTAGGTTAAACAAGACATACTTAACCTCTAAATGGATTATTAGGCCACATATTAGAGCTTTGTATGGCAAAAAATAAATTAAATTATATTGCTATGTACAATTTTTATCAGTTATCTGAATGTAGCTTGCAGTTTAATCTAGGGTGTCATAAAAACTCTCACAGCAGGCAGCCCTTCTGGTGGAAATAATGATGATCACATACAATTTTCTAGTGATATGAAATACTAGGATTTAGGAAATACATTGTCAAGAGCATAGTTAATAATTATTAAGACATATCCAAATCAGCTTGAGGTCATTGTGTAATGTTTAGACTAGCAATTAATGTCATGTGGATGGAATTAATGCTACTTGAATATCTCTTTGTGCTCATTAGATAATAAACCAAAACAAAACAAATAAATGGTATTGGAGCTAGGAATACTTCAGGAATTTAGTACATGAGAAGAATCCCTGACAAGTTTCTCTTTTTTTCCCTAATTTTTCCTTTTTAGGAAAGAGGTGTGATATACCCAAAGATAACCCACAAAGTGGCAATGTAGTGTGGATAGAAGTGTTCATGAGCCTGTGGCAGGATCCTACTTTTGAAATGGAGATGCAATGCTGTGAAACATTCTGTAGGAGTCCCCAGAGGGCCCACAGGGAGACTGAGCCCTAGTTGCCTACATTTTAATGCTATCTCTGCAATTCTCTTGCCTTTCTACTTGTTTCACTACTTCTTTTCTTTTCCCTTCCCTACTACTCCTTACTCTTCCTTTTACATTGATGTAGTTAGACACAAGTACTTTGAAGGAGATTTTTCCTTTGTGGATTTATACCTGAGTTTTCTATCTAACCATCATCATTGGCTTCATCTTTATTTGACATCTTTTTAATTAGAATTAGCATCATAATTATTAAGATGTTTATTTCCATGATTTATAAATATTATAAGACAAACATTATTTTCTTAGAATATGTAGAGATTTCAGTGACCAAGATGTTTCCTTGATATGGTGCAATGCAAATTGAGACCACTGTAAACAATGCATAGTTATTTGTGTTGTTTACAGTGCTATTTAATTTGAAAACTACAGGATTTTTATGACTTGATTAATTATTATAATATTCTCCTTTTCAATACGATTTTATTGTATTGATGATGAAGGTCCAATGATTTCTTTAAAAAGTATTTTTTAATGCATGGCAATAGGCAAAGTAATTCTCAGTGAACTAAAGTAGTTTGGGTCACATAGTTTTATAAAGGCAGTTGGGCTGATACTGTTATCAATTCATCAAATATTCATAAGCTATTGTGATTGATATCTGTATTAATGTACTGGAAGATAAAAGTATATGTGACAAAATATTATATGCCAGGCCTATTTCTTACCTCAGTTAAATGATCCCCAAAATCACTATATTTCATCTGCTCACTATATAATGAGCTTTTTTATTTTTATTTTTTTGGTATCAGGGATCAAACTTGGGACATTGCATTTGCGAGGCAGGCACCAGAACCACTGAGGTAAATCCCTGTTCCTTCATACTTATAATTATTGTTATAAAATGTGTTATTGACACAATATATATTTAAATTTAACTCCATCCAATAGATGGAATTATTCAAAATGTTTTACTGTATTTTTAAATCATCAAGGCTTAATAATTTTCACCTAGTTATAGTCTTCATGAAAACAAGCAGATAAGAGCAAAGCTCAGATGCACATCAAGTTAATAACTTTGAGAAATGCATGTTTTTGACATATAATGGAAATTTTGGGGATATAAAAGGAGTACATATCTCATACTAAAGATTAAACAAAGAGAACACGAGCCACATAAAGTGTTACTGCTATCTGTTCAATAATTACTTATGTGAGAAACTTTCACTGTGTCAAGAAGTATCAAAGAGAGTATCACTCCATTTTAGGTGCTAATATGTTAGGGGGAAAAGTCTCACAAATACTTACAAGTATAGTTTATAAATTTGCTGTCATATTAGCTATTACAATGTATAATACCTGGTCATGATCATGAAACTTCATAAAGAGATTACATTTGAAATTGACCTCTGGAATTCCAAGCAGAGATTTATGAGAAAAGATTTCCATGTACTGCACACTTGAGGACAAATATATGTGAGAACAAAGCGTATGTCATAATTAAGCCATTACAGAAATTGGAAGAACATTGTGTACAAATCTAGAAAGCTCACCTGGGTCTTATTGTCATTGATAGTGTATTTTACACTTATGCATTTTAAATTAATTCTGGATTTAATAAAATATTTGAATATTTTAAGTAAACATCTTTATTTCACAGTTAACTTTTGGATTTCTCAAGGACTTCTCAAAAAATCATTTATTTTGTTCATTTTCATCTAAAGCTCTTCTGAGTTGATAATCTCTTCCAGTTCCATAGTGACCATCTGTCAGCCCTTATTTGCTACTGTAATGAAATGCCCAAGACTGAGTAATTATAAGAAGAGAAATTTATTTTTTCAGGGATCTAGAAGCTGGTAAGTTCAAATCAAGGCTTCTGAAGATAATGTTGTCTGCTGAGGACTATCTGGCTCTTCTGAAATGGTACCTGTTGTACCTCGAGGAGTGGGCCACTGTGTCCTCAGGAGGTAGAAGGGGAAGGAGGGAAGGAAAGGGACACATTCTCCCTCTTAAATCATTTTGCAAAGCATCTAATCACAGGCATAATGCCACTCATCTTAATGATGCTGCATTGTGTAATTGTTATTTCAGTAGTGAGGATTGAACCTAGGGCCTTCCCATTGAGCAGCATCCCCAGCATTTTTTATTTTTTTAGTTTGAGACAGAATCTTCCTATGTATAGTAAGAAAGAATATCTATGACTGTTGGTGGTCTCTCTAGGGGGAGACCTGAGACCCCCGGAAAGCACCGACTTTTAAAGAAAGAAAAGGAGACAGCCTGGGGGATGAACAGCAGTTTAATTCCTCTGGCACTATTCCACAATCACAAAGGAAGAAGCAAGGCTTTTATACATGTAGGAAAGCAGCTTAGTTATTCTGGCTATTGTCTTTCTGATTTTCACCTCTGATGACAACCAGTGACTTTAAGTGACTCATAAAAGCTACAGGCGAATTCACAAGTCCCCCATTTCTG
This sequence comes from Heterocephalus glaber, assembly GCF_053883595.1. Classification (NCBI taxonomy): domain Eukaryota; kingdom Metazoa; phylum Chordata; class Mammalia; order Rodentia; family Bathyergidae; genus Heterocephalus; species Heterocephalus glaber. The sequence goes on from NW_028258333.1 coordinate 11,388,806, forward strand.
TTCACCAATCCCATACATCAAAGAGCACACTGTAGCCCTCTTCTTATCAGATAATATCAAGAGAGCAGGACGATTTCAGCCATAATCAAGCCCACTGGCCCACCACAAACATCACAGATGTGCATAGTGAGTCGTATCTCTCTCACCACCCGTAGATTGGGTCACGGTCCTCTGATCCCAGGAAATGGTAAATGAGAAAACTAGGAAAACCTGTTTTTCTCCCATGAGACTTTTACAATGTCTCTTAAAGTTTACTGGCATTCTTTTAACAAACAGACTTGTGGAATTTCCCAGAAACGACTTAATTTTCTCAGTTAACAAACTTCTTGTGATCTATTCTTACAACTAGATAGCTGAATTCTACAATTTCCCACATATGAACAGCTCTTTGAAGTGTCAAAAATGAAGAGATGAATGTGTTCAAAGTGAGGGAGAGTATTTTAAGGGGGATTAGAGGCAATGTGTCCATTACTGTAGTAAAATTTTAAACATTTAAACAATCACTGTATATTTTGATCATACCATGAACATACTTAATATCTTTCTACAAAAGTCCAAGTTCTAATAAATGTATCTGAAATTGTCCCATTGGATTTACCTCTAAACTAGTTTGTCATCAGTATTCCTCATTTCAAAAAAAAAAAAAATACCATTAACACCCCCTACACACAAACACACACAAACACATTCAGTTGCTCAAGCTAAACATAAAATGAGCAAACTTCATTGCTTTTGCTCCAACACCTTACACATTTTCTAATCTTCCAGCAGGTCCTGGTGTTTTCCCTTCTAAAAACATCATGATTCTTCTCTGTTCCATTCCACTATTAAAGGACCTGCTCCAGTGATCACTCATATTCTGGGGCAGGGAAAGATTTATTAACCCATATCTTGGCACTCACTCTTTCCTCCTTGTAATCCATTCCTCATGTAATAGTCAAAAGGTTCTTGGAAGCATATGCTGGAATCTATCTATATTATATATGTATATATATAATACATATGTATGTTTATAATATATAATCTATCTATATTATATACATACATAGATGATATATATTATATGTATGCATATATAATATATATTATATATGTGTGTGTATATATGTATATATATAATTTATGTATATACACACCATGACTGGTGCAGTGTAGGGTCTGAAGCTGGGGAGAGTGGTGGGAGAGTAAAAAAAGACCAAGAAGAGACAAAGATTATTTATTTATTTATTTATTTTTTCTTTTGGTATGGGGATTGAACTCAGGTCCTTGTGCTCGTGAGGCAAGCGGCGAAACCACTGACTTAAATCCCCAGCCCCTGGGCCAAGATTATTCTTGATAACTAGGACCAGGTGGGACCATAGTCGGATGAGCTAATAGCCAGCTGGCATCCAGTTCAGTCTTTATTTATACTGTAGGAAGAGGAGGTATCTAGTGCCACGTGGCCCATGTGGCCTGGGCAGAATGTGATTGTCTAGTGATTGGGGCATGTGCAGAAAAGGAACCAGGATACATAATGTAACTATTACCTGGGTCTGTACAGTCTAGGGTCTAAAGTCAATGGAGGAGAAAGAAAGTAGGTATTAGGGGAAAGGGTTATCTTCAGGCTCTGCCCACAGCATATATGTACATGTAATACATATATATATATATATATATATATATATATATATATATATATGGCTTTAGCTCTTCTTAAATATGCTTAAGCCACACTGTTTCTCTGACTATTCCTGAGGCTACAATATTCTGCCTAAAGTAGTTTCATGAGCCTCTACCTCATGAGTAAAGTTTTCTCAACAATTTCTTTTTGAGGAAGTTTTTACCATAATTTTCAATAAAATGTCCAGCAAATGTTTTACACTATAATTCTTCATTTTACTATTTGCTTATTATTTTATCTTCAACATATTATTGTAATGAGCAGTTCCTTCTTTTGCACTTTTTGCCATGCCCTGGATGCTTTGCCAATAGTTATAAAGTAAAACAGTCAGAGTTGTAAATTCAGGCAAAAAACAGGTATTGACAAAGAACTGTGGACAAATCCAAAGATAATACAAAGTTTACTTCTTCTCATTCTAGGCCATTTCACTACTGCTCATGACTAACTATTAGCTTTTCAGCACAGATGTATTTTTAATAGCTAGAGATTCACATTTCACATAATGAAACTAATGATAAAACTTTTAAATCATTTCAGGACTTTCTGGGTAAAGTTTTCTTCATAGACTACTAAATACTAAAATGATTATGTTTTTGCTGCTACTAATTGTGATTATGACAATAATATCCTTGAAATTTTATTTAAAATATTCTTTTTTAAAAGATGCCAAAAACAACATCATTGTGTTTGTATCCAAAAAACCCTTTTATTTTTGTGTCTTCTGTCTTTGTGTCTAACAAATTTTTAAGATGTTCCACAGATTTTTGGCAGCAAAAGTGTGTGATGAAACCTTTCTGTCAAAACTCATCCAGAGCAATAACTCTGTCCTGCCTTCAATTAGAAATAAAACCAGTCATTAGGCATTAAAACCACTCACTTGGCTGAATTGCCATACTTACATGCTTTCTCATTATGCTTGACTGTCTAGAGATGGTTGCTGATGGAGAAGGACCTTCCTCTTTGTGTCTGTCCATCACCTGTTCAGAAACTAATTTAGAGTCATAAAAAAATGGTGCTTTTTACAGCCTGATTCCCACCCAGCATAGCTCACAAGATTGTCAAAAATCTATTTCTAAAAGCTTCCATAATGAAACATTAATATAATTTTGGGCTAGTTTAAAAATAGATGGCAAGATTTTGGTTTACCGATTCCAACATGCTGTCGTCAGCAGGTTTTGCAATATTTTTGGTCTCCAGCTCCGAAATTGTGCAAACAGTGATTGCCACTTTAAATTGAAAAATTCAGATTATTTCATAATTTATTCATATTTTGAATCTCCCAACCCTACAAAGTCAGATTTTAAAAATTCAAATATCATAAAATAATATTCCAGTTTATATTAGAAAATGGGACACATATACTTTTATTGGGTTTTGTCCTATTATGAAGAAACTTTTGTTATTGTCTCAGATGTTTCCAAAGAGTTAGTGAGTAATTTGTGTTTGGTTTAGGAATATCAAAACAAGTTATTATAATAGTTCACACCTTAATATATACAAAACCTCTTTGGTAGGATAAATTTTTGTTGAAAATGCTTGCAGAGAGGCTATGTTTCTATGACAAGAGAGAGGTAACATTTGAGTTGGTTGACAATTTGGTTAGCCGACCTGAGCTTTGAGGTTGATGTGTTAGTTATTTTCTCATCCTGAGACAAAATACCCAACACCCACAAGTCTAAAGAGGAAAGGTTTATTTTGTAGAGGTTTTAGTCTATGATCAGGTGGCCCCAAGGCCGTACATAGCAAAGGGGCATGACAGAGAATTGTGCATGGCATGGCAGGCAGGAAACAGAGAAGAATCAAAAGAAGAGGAGGGAGGTATAGCTTTCCAGTCCACACCCACATTCACCTACCTTTTCCCAGCTGGCTTCATTCCTCAATATCATCCCCAGCTCATCATTGGATTAATCCAGTCATGAATATCACAGCCTCATAATCCAATCACCTCCCAAAAGCTCTACCTGTGAGCATCATGAGGCTTTGTGGGGGACATCTAGGTATAAATGACAATGTTCTGTCTCTGGCCAGCAAAACACTCAGATGCAGCCCTTTTTGAAAAATTCATTTAGTTCACATCAGAGAGTTGCCAAAGTCCTGAAAGTTTCAGCATTGCACAGAATTTTAAATACAAAGTGTCTTCTGAGATTTAAGGCAAATTCATCAGTGCGAGACCAATAAAAATCAAGAGTTAGATACTGCCTACATACAAAGATATAGGGTAAAAATTCCCATTCCAAAACAGAGAAGTAGGGAACTAGAAAAGAAAGAGACCAAAGCAAGACCAAACCAGCAGGACAAACATTAAATACTGCAGTTTTATGTGCAACACTCTGAGCAAACCGTGGTAAGATGTGAACGCCAAAGAGGTTAGATGATCTTGCCCCTAAGGCACTGTCCATGGTTATAGCCCTCATGGCTTCTCTCTTGGGCTGCCTCTGCTCACTCCTTGTGGCTTTCCTCACATGTTAAGTTCCCTATTTTCTGGGGCCCCTACTGCATTTTTTGCTTCACACTCACAACTTAATACACAGCTGTCTCAAGAACACACTGTCTGGTCTCCCAGTCTTTCTTCTAAAATCTGAATGGAAGCCCCCCAGACCTCACAACTCTTGCATTCTGCATACCAGAAAACTGGCACCACGTAGATGATGCCTAGGATTTTTAGCATCCTGAAAAGTAGCTGAGCCCTTTTACATCTTGCTGGTGAATGCAGAGGTCACCCAGTGCCAGGATGGCTGAGCATGGTGAATTGAACTCTGGGGAATTAATTCCCATTTCCTCTGCTGAAGCCATTCTGGAGCATGGTTCCCTGAGGCTGTCTTTGTAAAGCAATGTCTTTCAGTTTTTACAATTTTGAGCCTTCCAAGAGTGGGATTCTGTTGGTCCCTAGAATACCTTCAGGCTATCTTTTCCACTGTCTTGTTCCAAAGTACCATGTTTTGTTTTGTTTTGTTTTTCCAATAAAGCTCCCCTTTACTCCGTCTTCAAAGGTGCCAAATTTCCAGAGCTTCTTTTCTGGCCAAACTCAAAACCATGTAAATAATTCAGTTGTGCTGTTTGCTCATCATTCTCAGTGTAGAGCTGTCTAAAAGTCTCCAATAATACCTAAGCCACAGCCTGAATGTCTGGTTGCCTTGAAATTTCCTCCACCCAATGATTAGTCCATCACCTTTAATCACAGTCTCCTGTAAAGTCTCAGGACAGGAGCAAAATGCAGACTAATTTTCTTTCCAAGCATAACACAGATATCTTGGAGTCCAGCTACAAATTAAGTCATCCTTTGCAACTGAAATCTCTTGAATCTGTTCTTTACTGGCTACATTACTGTCCACATTCTGATCTGGGCTCTGATCAGAAGAACAGAATCTCCCATCAAGCTGAGATTATAGCATTCTTGGGGTGATGGCATTTCAGCTGGCTTCTCTAAATCTTTCCAAATTCCTGACACAAGACAGTTCCAACGGCTCTGAGCTCCATGGTCAGGCAGTCATGGCAATGATCCCACTTCTCTGATACCAAACCTGTATTAATTACAATGAGGCACAATGCCACATGTCCACAAGTCTGAGGAGATAACATTTATTTTGGGTAACAGTTTGTGGAGATTTAAGTTCATAATCAACTGGCTCCAAGGCAGGACAGCATGGCAGAGGGCATAGAAGCAGAGAATTGCTCATGGCATGGCAGTCAGGAAGCAGAGAGTGATCATGGGAGGTGGAAGAAGATAGACTCTTCCAGGCAAGGCCCACTTTGATCCACCTCTTCCTAACAGGAATTGGGAATATTACACCCAGTATCACTTCCCAATATTGCACCCAGTTATAAACTCATCACTGGACTAATCTGCTGATAAATATGATGCTCCAATGATCCAATCACCTCCCAAAAGCACCACTTCATGAGCACATGAGGCTTTGGAGGGACATCTAGTTATAAACCACACAGTTAATATCAAATTGATATCACAATGGTAGAGGAATCCCCCAATGCAAAATAACTCCGCTTCAGGGATCAGGACTATTGAAATAGGGATAATTATGGTTAAATGATATAGTAATTGTTAAGTTAATGATGAAATTTTATCATAGCAATTTCCTGAAGGAAAAGCCAAGTCTGGAGACACTGCATAACTTGATATGCTTTAGAATGTTATTCTATCTTATATTTTCTATAAACTGTATCTGTTCATTTTAACATGGCTTTTCCACACCCACCCTTAACAAAAATCTTTTTTGTTTTTTTATATTAAGCCTTCTTATCTAGCTTTCTTTATGATAAATTAGTTATAAAGAAGGATCTAAGCAATGAGAATAAGAGTATGAAACTCTCAGAAAGAGAAGGTAAAGTAAAAAAATATAATTCAACAAATGGTTCATTTGAAATTGTTTTATTTCAAAGTGGGGTATTATCAGTGCGAGGCGAATAAGAAGAACCAAGGTGAGCTTAAAAAACATAATTTAGGGAATTGTTACTAACAATTTCTTATGAACTTTCCAGGAAAATGCAGATGTTTGGATTTTTTGTGTTATTGCATCTTATGTTACATTAGCAGTGATAAAGTGAAATTAATATGCTGTTGATAGCAATCCAAAAGCATCATTGAAAATAAGGTGCAACCATAAACTTTACACAGTAAAATTTCTAAAATCAGTGATCTGAAACATTTTGTACAAGTCTATCTTGATCTTTTGTAACTGTGAGGTCTACTTTATAATTTTTTTTCCTTAACGGGACTTAAATCTAAACTTACTAATGCACAGAGTTACAAATATAGCATGTACTACCTAAATGCATATTATCTCCTGTGCAAGGAAAACAGTTGTGGAGATTGAGATGGTAACAAGCGGTCATCTAAAGACAAAATCTTGACTACATGGCCTGAGGAAATATTTCAATGATGCAGGTAAATTGGGTCAGGGAGTTAAAAAATAACAGACTCAGCATCTTTGGAAGTACCTGAAAAATGGCTCACTTTCAGCTGTCAACTAAAAGTTTTTAGGTCTGGATGGACTCATTGTCCATGTGAAATATATTAGATTGTTTTTATGACATTAAAAGCATCAAATATTGAGAAAATATATTTAAATATATCACATAACAGCCTCTGCCTCTTTGCAGGTTGACATTTTTCATTTTGAGACAAATGTTCATACATCTTTGCCTAAAAGAATATAATATTTACCATATTAAAACAACAACAACAGTTACAGGAGTGGAAATGAGGAGACATTTTAGCCAACTAGTAACTAGAATTATCCAATTAACATCAATGTTTCATGGTTTTTTAATGCAGATTCTACATGAAAACAATCACAACAGTATGTAAACTTTAGCTTAGCAAAGTCATTTGAAAAATATTATCAACAACAAGAAAGGAAATTGCATATAAACGAGACTTCATTATGGTTGCAAAATATAAACAATGTCTTCACTTTGGGAAGTCATTTAATGTAAACAGGGTACAAAGTAGTAAAAGCATTTAGATGACAACCTTAAATGAGTAAATAGCCAGTCATATGCAATGTAAGCAGAATAAAAGAATAACATAGATAAATGAAGTTCTAAAACCTTTTGAAATATACTCATACCTAAAGATTAAGAGACTATATTTTAGGAGTTCTCAGGTAAATATAAAGATCAATAATTGTAGTAAATATATTTGCTGATATTATGGGCACTTTCATTTACTGAGGAATCTCCTCTTCCACATTTAATATCAGAAATTTTATCAATTGATATACATGATCACAGACTCATCACAGAAATAATAATGTAAGGGATTAAAAACTCATTTAAATAATAAATAAAGTGTTTTCCTCAATAATTGTGAGACCTGAGTGACTCCATTTTAAAATTTGGCCCCATTTTAGAGTAAGGTGGCCTGGATATAAATTCTAGTTCCAAGAAAAACCACAAGATGCACTTTAGCCACCTGCCTGTGATAATGTTCAGCAGTCCCCTAGCAACTAGCCTAGCAACAGCTAATCAGTAGCTGCCTCAATGTCCCAGATGCTCTTCTCGATGGCCTGCAACAGCTAATCAGTAGTTACCCCAATACCTCAGTATCTCAGATGTTCTTTTTGATGACTTGAGCAGCCGTTTGCAGTTCAGCGCACAAGGCCCAACCAATTAGGTTTAAACTTTCAAAACATGCTAAATGGTAGCCAATTGTGTGATTTGTGTGTGATTTGAAACCCTGCGACTTTTTGAAACCCTGCGCCTTGCTGTAACCTCTATAAAAACCCCTGGTGTTTTAGAGTGGAGGCTCTCAACCCTGACCCGTTGCATCAGTGTCGGATGAGAGTCCCTGCTCGAGCTTGATTAAATGACCCTTGCGTGTTTGCATCGGAATTGGCTCCTTGATGGTCTTTGGGGACCTCGCGATCTGGGCACATTTGGGGGCTCATCCGGGATCCCCAAGACCCGAGGATTTCCATACCGGAGGGTTAACGCTGACCGGTGAGTGTCTGGTGTCTCCTTGTTTGTCTGCAATCTGGGGGGCCCAATTCTAAATTGGTCGGCAAACGGTCTAGGCGGATGCTCTGCGAGGGCCGCCGACCCGGGATTCCTAGAAGACGTTCTGGATCCGTCTGGAGGGGATAGAAGTGCCCCATGAGTACCAGTCTGTGAGACTCCTAGGGGGACGGTGCGGGTCGCTCCCGCAGTAGAGAGTGAGGCCGTCCGTCGTCCCATTTTTGGTGTTGCCTCCAATCGGGTGGAGGACGGTTTTGTCTTGCTTTTTGTTCTGCTGTTGTGTTTGTTTGTCTGTTTATTGTGATGACTTGGACTGAGACGATGGGACAGACTGCGACTACCCCCCTGTCCCTCATGACGGACCACTTTAGAGAGGTTAGGGAGCACACTCATAGTCTAAATTTAGAAATAAAAAAGTCTAGACTTATCACTCTGTGTAGCTCGGAGTGGCCCTCCTTTGAGAAGGGATGGCCCCCTGAGGGAACTTTTGATTTGCAGATCACATGGAGGGTCCATGGAGCTGTTTTCTGTCCCTACACCAGACATCCTGATCAGGTCCCCTACATTGTCACTTGGGAGAGTCTAATCTGTAACCCACCCACATGGGTCAAGCCCTTTCTGCCTCCACAGAAACAGCAGCCAGAGGTAATCCTGACAGCCTGTGAGAAGACTCCCAGAGAGCCCGACGGAAAAAGGCAGACCAAAACCACACCACAGTTATTTAGGAGTACAAAGGACCTAGAAAAGTTTAAAAACAACAACAACAACAGTGTTGTAAGACATTTAGTATCCATTTTTAAGACTTCTTCTAAAGCTAAAATAATCAAGGCAGTGTTAGTGTAAGGAATGCATATAGATCATTTGAATAAAACAGAGAATCTAGAAATAGAACCATACATATATGGTCCACTGAGTTTTGAAAGATTATTTATCATTAGCATTTTATAGAATATAAACTCAATTCAAGAGCCAAGGAAAAGATAGTGTTTTCAGCAAATGGCACTAGAACACCTGGTATCCATATATAAAAAATTAACCTCAACCCTTTTTTCCCATACATGAAAATAACTTGCTGGGATCTATGAACCTAAATGTGAAAGCCTAAAAGTATAAAACTTTAAGAAGAAATTATAAGGGAAAATGTTTATGAATTCAGGGTAGGCAAGAACTACCTAGTATACAAAAGACATGATGTATAAAAGAAAAAAAATGATAAATGAGATTCCATCAAAATTTAGAACTTTAAATGACATCATTAAAATGAAAAGTAGTCCTTAAACAGACCATATTTACAATGCATATAACTTATGACCAGAATATATAAAGAATTCTTAGAGCTCATTAATAGACAACCCAATTAAAAAGTAGACATAAGAAGATGATAAATAGCAAGTACAGCACAAGGAAATGTGTGCAAGTCTAGAATCAGAAAAATACTAATCAGTACAATAACAAGATTGAATTATACTCTCATTAGGGAGATGAAGTTAAAAGTTTTAAAAGGCTTGTCATGACATTTTCTTTTTGTTGGGTTCTCCCCCTTTGCATTTAATTTGTCATGCCCAATGGATTCATTCTGCTGGGTTTCCTGGGTTGTGATCCTCACTGTCTTTTTGTAGGGTATTGTCTAAAATTTTTTGGAGTGGCAGTTTGGTATTCATGAAGTTCCTGAGATGCTCTTTGTCATGAAAGTATCTTATTTCTCCATTAATTTTGAAAGATAATTTTGCAGGGTACATCAATCTGGGTTGGAGGCTGTTTTCTTTTAGGGCTTGAAATATGGCACTCCAAGCTCTTCTTGCCTTGAGGGTTTGGATTCAGAAGTCTTCTGTGATTCTGATGGGTTTTTGTTTGTATGTGATTTGGTTCTTTTCTCTCACTGCTTGTAGAACTTTGTTCTTCTGTTGGATTTCTGGAATCCTAACTATTATATGCCTATGTGTAGATTTTGTTTGATCAAGGCTATTTGGAGTCCTATATGCCTCAATTATCTGTATGTAAAGTTCTTTTCCCCTCCTTGGGAAGTTTTCTGCCATCACTTCTGTGAACAGTTTTTTTATGTCATCTGCACTCTCTCCTCTTTCTTCATTGACTCCAATTAGTCTTATGCTATTCTTCTTTGCATCATCTAGCAGCTGCTGGATTAATTTCTCATGTTCCTTTACAATTTTAAAGCAATTTTTATTTTCCTGGTCACTAATTGGAATCTTATCTTCTATATCTGAAATTCTATTCTCACATTGGTTCATTCTTCTGTGCAGACTTTTGATGGAGTTTTTAATCTCCTGGAAATCTGTTTGCATCTGTTTTATGGATTCCATTTGTTTCTTGTGTTGGGATTCCATCATGTTCCTCAGATCCTCTATTTTTTTATCTGTGTCCTCTCTAGATTTATTAATTGTATCTTGCACCATGAGCAAAATCTTTGCTGTTATCTGAGTAATTATTTCTGATTTCATTTTTCCCAGATCCTCTTTTGTTGCCAGATCAGAGAGTCCAGGTGGTTGAGTATCAGATTGTTCCATCTTGTTTCTCTTTGGGGTTGCTGTAGGTAATCTGGAACTCTGTTTTTGAGGCTTGTTTACGTGTCTTCTCATTTCCACAGGGAGTGTGGGGGGGTGCTTCTGGTGCCCATGTGGCTCACCTTCTCTCCCCTAGGTGCTTGGGATGGCAGCAGGGGAGCTTCCTTCCAGATGCTTTGACCGGCTCAGCTTCTCTGCCCTAGGAGCTTGGGATGGCAGCGGTGAGCTTCCTTCTGGGTTCTGGGACTGGCTTACCTTCTCTAAATCTGCAAATATCAGAGTTCATCTGTAACTCTTGTGGACACCCATTTTCTGTTGACCTTGGCAAAAGCTCTCTGGTAGCAGATGGCCAATTCTGTCTTAATTTTTGTAGCATTCAATGAGGAATTCTCATTTCTGGATTACCAATCAGGTGATTGATTATAAGGGGAAATTTGGTTTAGTAAAGAGGTGCAAATGGATTCTCATGACATCAAGAGTAAGATGGGCCCGGTTGGTGCATCCAAGCTGCACTTGATGACATGTCAGCTCCTGCACCGGTCGGCCACAGCCCCCGCCAGCCCCCTCTCAGTATTCAGTTTTGAATTTTATTGACTATATTTTCTATAATTTGGGGGATACACTTCTGAGTTTTCACAATAAAATATTCTTGTAGTGTTTTAAAAATGAATGAATATAAATATAGAAATTAATCTGAGAATAATTGAAAATTATTGAGTCTTAAACTTTATGTTTGTACATTCATTTATATATATTTCTATGTGGATATTAATACATGCATATAGATAAAGTATAGAGGACCTGAAAATTTTATTTAGATTTTTTTCTAATGTTATAATGAATTCTACTGCAATTTATAAAATCTTCAAAATTTTATTTTATTTGACTTGTTCCTGAGATAAAAACTTAATTTTGTATCTTGACCTTATATTTAACTACCTTGCTACTTGATTCATTCAAATTATTTTACTTTCTATTTGATGTTTCTTTCTACATAATAATTTAATTGCTTTTAACTTCTCAAATTTTAATATTACCTAATGATCTGGAATAGGTCTTACATGGCAATATTCAGTGGAAATAGTTAACAAAAGGCATGTTCTTCTTACACTCAAACCAACTTCCTCACAGAATACTGTTTTATACAAATTAAAAAAATACTTATAACAGGAGCATGTTCTCATATTTCACAGTTTGCTGTTGTTGTGTCATTAATGAGATCAAAGCTTTGCTCTCAAAGTGCATTTTGGTATATCCATGAAAATTAGTAATATTACTTTTTATCTTAATGTGATAAATTAACCATTATTTTAATTAGTTCCATCATTAAAAGTTTCCTTTTAGGCTGTAGTAAAAATAGAAAAGGGAATAACCTTTCACAAAAATATCAAGTAGCTAAAACTGTCAGAATCAATTTTATTGGGGTGCTTAAAATAGTGCACAGTTACAGCTATGAAACAGCTGTTTATTTAACAAAAGAGATGACTGAAACACAGTAGGAGAACTTTGTAGCATCCCACCTTGCCCTTGCATGACTCTTATCTTCCTCTTCTCAGTGGTGGCCTGGGACAATGCCGATATTACCCCTAGAGTGGTTCTTGGTCCAGAGCAAGCAGAATAATCCTCCTTCTCATACAACTGAGGCTTCCTCTCTGGAAATGTCTGGTAGCTCACTGTAACATAAAGGATTTACCTTTACATATTAATTTGTGTGAGTACTTTCATCATGAGAGTAGGGTGAGGTAGGTTGAATTTCTCAAAAACATAAAAGGGAAGTGAATCAATAGCTGCCACTTGATGCAAAGAATCTCAGTTATGACATATTATATATATGTGGAAAAGCATGGGCAAAAAATTAGAGACAGAGACACTTTGGGCACTAAGGTCTTTGTAATTTAAATGTATTTGTAGGAAAACCAAAGCCAAAAAACATTCCTCCAATGAGTCTGATACTCAGGGAAGACCTAAGAAGGCCTCGGATCTCCCCTCTGGCTTGTTTTCAAGCTATGCACCAATGAGAAGTGAATTTAAACACAGTCTTGTAAACTGTTCATTGAAGTGCACACAGCATGCTCCAAGGAACACACAGAGCCCAGCTGGAAATATTAATATGCTTTCTCCAAATATTTAGGGAAATCTCTGTCAGATGGTTCGTTAAACTGAATAAGTATAGTAATATCTGAATTCACCACTGCTTCTGTTCATGAATTGTTTGGTTTGTGAGCAGAAGCTTTTTGAAAAATTTTGCCTTCATTTGCAAACTCCAAATGGGCAATGAACACAACCTCGGATATTTTCCCTGCATGAACATGAACATGAACATGAACATGAACATGAACATGGCCATCTTCTCTAGAATTGTGGAACAAATTAAGTTCATGAACAGATGTACCACTCTACTTAAATAATTATCACACAACAAAGAATAGATTTTTCACAGAATATTATAGAAGATGCACTAAATAAGCAAACTATTACTCAAGGCAAATGGTCACAACAAACCTTAGGATTAAATTAAGGATTAAAATGATTGAAACAAAATGTACAAAAATAAAAAAAAGCTTTAGGAGAAGGAGATAATCTGATTTCCAATATTGCCATATTATGATACTCTGTTTAGTTTTCAACAAAACTAAAGGAAAAACAATAGAAAGAACAAAAAGAAACTGTAGGCACAAAAATGAATCAATAAAACATGGCCTATGCAGAAGAAAGGAGAAATTAGTTTTACCTTCCCATAACAAAGCCCAGCAATTGGGCTTACTTGGAAATTATTTTAAATCAACTATCATACATATGTTCCAGTAAGTAATGAACAATATGGGCATAAAACTAACAGAAATAAGAAAAATAATGGGTAAACAAATATGAATATCAATGACAAGACAGAAAAAGTAAAAAGAACCATATAAAAATTGTGAGACTGGAAAGTGAAATAATTGACATTAAAAACATACATCACTGGGGTGGGCATATAGCTCAGTTTATAGCAGATGTTTAGCATATGTGAGGCCTTGAGTTAAATACAGAATACTGAAAAGAATCACTAGAGATGTACAAGAGTAGAACTAAGCAGGACTAAGCAGGCAGAAGGTAGACTAAAATATTTGAAAATACAACAATTGAAATAACTCAGTCTGAGGTTAAAACAAAAGTTATAATGAACAACACCTGAAAGTCATTAAACATTGACACATAGACATGGTGGAATTCCTAGGAGGAAAAGATAATGAGAATGATATAAAAGGATATTTGAAGAAATAATTGTTGATAACCTCAGAAATTTGATGAAAGGCATAAATCTACAAATTCCACAAGCCCACTGATCTGCAAGTAGGATAAATCCAAATAGTCTTACAAAGAAAACATAATCAAAACAGGTAATGTCAAAGACAAAGAGGAAAACTTGAAATTTCGCTAGAAATGGCTTGTCACATATGAGGTATGCTCAGTGATATAAATAACTGATTTCTCTCCAGAAACCATGAAACCAAGACAGCAGTGAGATGACTTTCTTGATGAGTGAGTATTTAAAGTGCTGAAAACAACCAGTTGGCAAATAATTTTATAACCAGGGAAACAACCCTCCAACAAAAGTTTCAGAAATGATATTCTGTTCTTTGTAAATTAGCTACTCACAAATATTTTTTTGTTGTTATGGTAGCACAAAAGCACTGACACTCCCTTTCCCATCTCTCAACTCTTGCTGCTTTTCATGCTCTGTAACTTTGATACTTTCAGTCATTATTTCTACTTCCATGACCCACTCAAAACTTTGAACCTTGGTGTCTGATATAGTAATGTATTTGAAAGAATACTAATAACTGGACAGATGGTTTCTGATTATTTAATTCCATTAATTTTATCACCATCATTTATTTTAATACCTTCTTCAAGGAAAAATTCAGAGAATTAACAATAAAATTAATAATAAAATTAATACAATTGATAACTGTCACAAGAGATTCATCCACTGACTACCTGTACAACACTCTTTATAACATATGTTTAGAAAAAATACCCCTGTGGAGTTTGCTAGTCATTAACTATACTATGTATAGAAAAAGTGATTGACAGAAATGGTTCTGCTGCCTATGCCATGTTTTTCAGTTGGAAAAGGATTAATTTTTTTATAGTGATAGGTCTGCATATGATAACATTTATGGAAAATACTAATCGTGAACTTCAAGCATTTCAAGAAAAGTCAAAGAAGTGTAGAATTTATTTTATGGAGATTTCTAATAGACATTTATGAGCAAAATTTGCTAGTAGAGTTCTCTTGTTTTCTCTATAATTATCTAAGTACCATTGTCTATTGTTTGTCACAGGCAGGGGATTTAGCTCAATGCTGCCACTCCTGCCTCACAAGCACAAGGTCCTGAGTTTGATTCTCCTGTAACAAAAACAAAAAATAAAAAACAGTGTTCTAATTGTTTGATACATATTGGCACTCCAAAAAATAACAATCTAAATAAATAAAGTGACAAATGTGAGAACCTTTTAACCACTTGACTAGACTTACTATATTAGCATGGTGGATATACAGCCTATTATTTTAAATTCGGCCTTCTTACACATACAGAGAAGCTAGAAATAAGTTTTTAAAAAATTAATTCTTGGAACATTAATTTCACGTTTTCTGTAGAATATAAAGTTTGGGAAATCCTGGATTAGACACCATCTCCTTTGTCATTATGTCAGTCTTCTAAAAGATTTGCACAAAGTTCAAATAATGGATTCCATTTTTACCACTCCACTGGACCTTTGGTTATTCATTTGAAATTGTTTTCATTCATTTGACTGACATTATAAAGTAAGAGACATGTAGGGAAATTTGGTAACTTTTTTTTTTCTTAAGCATGATTTATATAGCATTATTTCTAACTAGATATCTATAACCAGGAGTCTCAAGTAATAGTCCTTCCATGATATAATGACAGGAACTAATAAGATGTCAAAAATTACACAAGAATTTTCATAATTTTCAAGTGTTTACTGAAGAGCATAGCACTTCATTTTACATTGTAGTAGTTCTTTAAATCTTATGTAAAAATTGCAAACTACAATAAAATGTGAACTGCTACCTTATCACTAAATATTCTGTATAAAAAGGGAAAAATATATTAACCAAAATATAACAAGAAAAATAACCATTAGCTTTTCCTACCTTGATCCACATATTCTTTTATTTTTTTAATATTCATGTCATTTTACAAATAAATTTGTAGAATAATATTGAGTCATGAAACAATTAAATGTGTTATAAGAATATACAGCAAATAAGTAAATTTTTGCATGCAAAAATCATAAGAAACAAAATAATACTTGTAAGTGACATTTAGTTTCTGTTAGCTACTAATACAGTGAGAACATAAGAGAAAAAAATATTTGATGTGCAGGTTAAAAGAAGAAATAAGTATCTTTAATTAGCAATATTTTCAAATTTACAACTGGTCCTGTGGCGTTTATAACTACCTTTCAATATTTCCAACTTTATATTCAACCTTATAGTGACATTTAGCAAAATAAATGTTCCAGATTACTCACAAAACACTGTATGATGAACATATGACTATTGAATAACTTGCTGAATAAGAATCCCATATTCCCTATTTTGTCCTTAGAAATATATACTTTACGAAACATTTCTGTTTTATAAAGTCACTTAGGATATAATAATTTGAAAAATCACTTTCAGGATCTAATTAATTATAATTACTAATTTTGAACTGCATTGTGCAATGCAGTGTCCACTTGTCACATGAGGTTGTTTAAATTTTAGTATAAATTAAGTAAAAATAAAAATTTAGTTCCTTAATAATATAATCCACATTTGAGGGCTCTAAAGAGCCCATAAAAAAGAGCACAGGTGTAGAATATTTGCATCACTTCAAAAATTTTTATTGAACAGCATTTGTTCAGAGTGCTGTTTATTGGCATTCAACTTCTAAGTTGCCTAGTAATTATGAAATATCTTCCCATTAAATTTCTTCCTTATATAATTATGGTAAGAAAACAAAACCAATTTTAATCTTGATTCTGTCTAGTAAAAGCTAAGCAGATTGGAAACTTCACTTAACTTACACTAAAATTTAAATTGCCTCATGATAAGTAGACACTGCATTACACAATGTGGTTCAAAATTAGTAATTATATTTCCAAACTTTCATAATATTATAACCATAATGCTTTTGGAATGCTGCTTTAGGAATATGCCCTAATTTTGGAATGCTGGGTCCTTTTTTTCTGTTACTACTGTATTTTTACAATGTACATTGTTCCAATACCGTATGTACTTTTATCTGACTCTTATTGGTGATATTCTTGTGTATTTCCTATTACATCTCAAACGCAGTGTCTCTCTTAGAATGTAAGTAAATCTTGGAAGAAAACACATGAAAGGGGAGAGAAAGTATAAGGGAGAAAAGAGAAACAAGACAGAAGATTTCTATAAAAGAACTCTTTAGTAATAATGTATAAAACTAGAGAAAATTGAATACAAGGAGTCTAATGCTTTATATTGCAAAAGCATAAAATAGTGTTAAATATGCTAATAAATTTTCTTGTCTTGTATCAAGTTGTCTTACTGCTGTAATGAATTACTACAATCTTAGTTACTGGAAACAGCACAAACATAGTATTTTATTGTTCTTTTGATCAGTAATCTAAAATTAGTCACAGTAGACTAAAATCAAAGTATGCACAGTGTTGTAGTTCTTTTTCTATTCTCCAGAGGTTCTTTTGAGTTCATGGGTTCCTTCCAAACTATTAGTTAATATGCTTATTTATTTACTTACTTATTTCCTTAAGTTTGGTTGCCCTCAAATTCTCAGCATACATTTCTAATTAATTTAATTCCAATTTAAATGACGTTGTTTTATGAGTAATGTTTGTACTTTATAATAGAATAAAATTAAATATTTTTCTCCGGTCTGTTGCAATATTGCTGTCATTCAACATGCTTATCTGTTTTCTGTAATCATGAAAAACATTACTGTGCTATAATATTTTGAACAAATCTTCTGTTAGAACCATTAAGAGAGATTCAGAGATACATGATTTTATCTTTAGTAATTTACTCTCTGTCACTCTTCATGAGGAATTAAGATTCAAACCTATATCATTTTTTTGTTTCTGAAGAACTTCTTTTTTTTCATTAAGTTTATTGGTACATTTTAGGTATACAATATGATAACATTTATCATTGGGCATTTGTACCTTTACATGATATATATTGGTTCTTATTATTTTCCCCATCCCTTTGCTCTCCCTTAAACTGAGTAGTACTCCATTTTATATTAAAAAAAAAACCACATTTTTTATCCAGTCTCCAATTGATGGGCAATTGGGCTGTTTCTAGTTTTAGCTATTACAAATGGTGCTGGTATGAATATGGGTGTGCATATATCACTGTGGTGGAATTCTTTCAATTTTGGGGGGAAGACACCCTGCAGGGGAATAGCTGGGTCAAATGGAACCTCTAATCATAGTTCTTTGAGGTATCCCCATATTTATTTCCACACTGGTTGCACCAGTCTTCATTCCCACCACAAAATGGAGAAAGATTCTTTTCTCCCCTCAGCCCCTCCAGGATTTGTTATTGGTTGATTCCTTGATGGGAGCCATTCTTTTTGAAGTAAGATGGAATCTCAATGTTTTTTTCATTTGCATCTCTCAAATGACCAGTGATGTTGAACATTTTTTATATATTTATTTACTCCTTCTACTTCTTTGTCTGAAAAACATCTGTTCATTTCAGATGCCCTATTTTTGTTGTTCGTTTTGGTATCCGGGATCGGACTCGGGACCTTGCACTTGTGAGGCAGGCACCGGAACCACTGAGCTAAATCCCTGTACCTCAGATGCCCATTTTTGAATTGAGTCTTTAAATTTGGGGGGTCTGATTTTTTAAAGTTCTTTATGTATAATAGATAGCAGTTTTTGCGGAACAGCTGGTTAAATTTTTCCCACCTTGTATGTTGTTTCTTAGCACTGTCAATGATTTATTTTGCAGTGCAGAATTTTTTTAATAAGATAGGATCCCAGTTTTTGATTCTTTGTGCTAGTTCCTGTGCTACTGAGGTTTTGTTCATAAAGTCTTTTCCTATGCCAATGTCTGAAAAACTTCTTTAAACATATTTTTTTGTACTGTAGATCTATTGGCAACAAATTATCTTTTCTTGTGACAGAAAGCTCTTATTATTTACTTTGAAGGCTACTTTTACTGAACTCAAAAATATAGGGCAGTGTTTTTTTTGTTTGTTTGTTTTTCTTTCAATATGTTATATATATCTTGTGTGCATGTTTTCTGCCTGGAGAGAAGTCCAGTGGAATTCTGTCTTTGTCTCCTTGTAGGTAAAGTGTGTTTGTTTTCCACTCCCTCTGGCTTCTTTCAAGATGCACTTTTAGTTTCTGCACTTTAACTACATACCTATGTAAAAGTTTGCTATGTATATTCTTTTTGGTGATGTCTGAACTTTCTCAGATTTAACTTATTGCATTGTTGTTTGGAATATTCTCTCTTTTAATTCAAACTTTCTTTCTATTCCTTTCTCCCTTCTTCTGGTATTCCAGTTGCACATATTTTACATTATTTTTAATCTGGACAATTCGTTTCACTATATTTTCTCTTGCTTCAGTGTATTCACATATCTTCCTGCTCACTAATTCTTTTCTTTTTCTTAGTCATTTCTGATGTATGATGAAACAACCAAGGATATTCTTCTGTTGTAGTGTTCTTTTATTTTTAGCATTTTTGCAGTTCTTTTTCATCTCTCTATGCCCATTAAAAGTTAGCTCTTCTTGTTTGTTGCTCATCTATTAGAGCCTCTAGCATATTAATAATAGTTATTTTGAATTCTCAGTCTGATTATTCTAAAACTTCTGGAATGTCTGAATCTGAGTGCAATTTTTCTCTTTGAAAATGCCTTGAAATATTTTGTACAAAGCAGACATGTTATATCAAGTCAAAAAGAGCTTCAATAAATATACATCTATTGTAATTGTTTGTATTTAAAAGGTGAGGAGCTATATTGTTTAACACTTTTCACAAGTGTTGAATTTAGAGTCCCAAATTTCTTGTAATAGCCTTGTTCCTGTTGCTCTTTTTCATATATATATATATATATATATATATATATATATATATATATTTATATATATATATGGGCTGACACTTGTATTTCTAATAGCTGTAGTAAACTGCTATGTGAGGTCTTACTGATGAGGTGGAAAAGTGTGGGAGGAATATATCTAGAACTAGTTCTCTATGAGTATCTGCAGGCTACAGGGCTGTGATTTGCAGAAGTGACTCCTAGCTCCCATTACCATCCATCCCTTATGTGGGACAAGAAAGGCATAGGAGCTGAAGTATTTTTTCCCTTCTCCAAGTTGTTTAGGTTTTGATACAAATCATTTCTTTTAAGGATACTCCTTTGAGAAAGAAAACAGAATGTTCTGTACATATTTCAAATTGGTTACTTTCCCTATAATCTTGTCAGCATGAATGAATCTTTTTCTGATTTTTGCCAGGAGAATTCCATAGGTCTTCTGGAGGTCAAACTCATGAATATGTAATACCCCAAACCCCTCATTCCACCTACCTATCTTCCATCAAAAAACAAAGCAGAGGAAAGACTTGGCTTCCATAGTTTTTAGCTCTACATCAAGCACCATTCCTTTTATTGAGTTACTGTTCAAGTGTTCTTATCAGTCCCAGCTCCATCCTAGGGCCTCATTCCTGATTCTGATCCTGGTAAGCTGTGATTCTTGGTATTTACCATTCTCTCCAGTTTTCTGTCCAATGGTTGTCTTTGACTTCAATCTTCTGATGGACTTAAGAAAAGTTGTTCATATTCAATTTCTTTAAAGGTTTTCTTCTTTGAAGAGAGTGGCTGGCCAATACTAAGCTCTTTGCCTGTCAGTTCAGATACAGAATTTGAAGCTTCATTCCATTCTTAATGGTAGCAATGATGGACTGAGCCTTTCCTTGGGCCTTTGTTTATGGACATATAGGAAGAAGCTATTTTTCTGCCTCTATGTTCATCTTTTAAAGAAGTGGGATTAAAACTAGATGACCCTCACCCTAGACTTTATATTAAGCTTTTTTAATTTGTTCAATGAAAAGTCTTTCTGAGCCTACCCAAAATATAAACTTTTGAATTATTTTCTAATTTGAGTTATAGTTTTTCCTTTTTTAGTTTAACTCTTTTCCTATTGAACCTAGACAAATGTGGCTTCAATTTAGAATTAATCTCTCTGCCTAAGTGAATAATCCTTTATGCACATGTCCCCAATTATACCTAGTAATTAGTGTCAAAATTCATACTCTGTATGCTTACTTGAATACATATTATTATATTTTACATTCATTTAGAATATATTACACATTCATTATATTATATTACACATTTATTTAGTTAATGAAGTCATCTTTGTCTGTGAAATTTAAATGCCATCATATAATATTGGGTACCTACAAACTCTTCTGAAGATTATATAAATATGTAGAGAATCAAAAGAAAAATGGTATATATAAAACATAAGAAACATAAAATCAGCAATTATACATTTTCAGGTAAACAGGCTCATATAAGTTCATGTAAACCTCTGTTAAAATTTACTGGATAGAGCCTTCAAATTTCAAGAACACCCATTTAGCTTTTACTGATTCTGAAGTAGCAGCAAAATTTCAGTAACACTGTCATGTGAAAGGAAGATAAGTTTGTAAAGCAAATTCCTTCAAAGTAGCCTCAACATAGTAGAATCAAAATTATAGCATGATCAGTGAAATCTTGAAATTTTGAAGAACTTAATTTGTCCAAATTGCTATTAATATTGAAAATGTTCAAGAATCATGTATTAGGTTCAAGTCAGGGTCAATTGGATATTCAACTATAGCTGATATTCACTGGATATTTTTGAAACTCATGCAGTATAAATTTGTATTTAAAAGTATTTTAGTTCTCAAAATGTGCAGAGCAGAAAATCACCATATTGAGTGGCATTAATTAGAAATTTGTCTGGCAATGTGTATTAAAAGACCAAGAATTTAATGCACTAATGATGCTACTAAATTAATTGCCTACAGTGATGAATACTGAGGGCAAAACATTGAAAGAGCATCTATGGCTCTGTCTGATGACAGTTTGAGCTGTTAGTTTTTAGTAATGTAGACATTGGCATTCTCCTCTCAACAGAAGGAGAGCAGGCCAGTGGAATGCTTTAGAGGTAGGAGGATTGAAGAGAGTTCTTTCCCACAATGATTAAGTTGTATAACAATAGCCACTCAGATCAAAAGGCTGCCTCTAGTATTTCTAATATCCTAATCTCATTTTTGAGGAGTATGGTTCAATAAAGTAGATTTATAAAGATTATAAAATCCATTATTTTGAAGAAGGAAATAAATTTAATTTCACAGTCTGTATTTTAGTAGTAAGCCAAGAAAATAAACAACACATATCAGAATGTTTTGATTTTTCTTAAACCTCCAGAGTATCTGAGTCTGAGTATATATTTTCTCTTTTAAAATGCCCTCAAATATTTGGCAAATTTTGTTATTTAATGTATTTTCATATACACCAAAGTTCAAATATGATTCATAATTGTAGAAAAATTCCTCTATTTTGAAATAATATAATTGTTCACATAGTATGAAAAGCAGATATGTCCATATAAAGCTCTTTTAAATAATGGCATAACAAATATCCGTTTGTGACAAATATTAGATATGGAAAATGGAAGAATATAAGGAATAATCACTACACAGGTGGAAGTTAACTAATCATTTAATAATTAGTTAAAAGGCTGAGGAATGTAATTCAGTGGTAGGGTACTTGTCTATCATGACCAACACCCTGAGTTTGATCTCAGTTATGCCAAATCAGACACACAAACAACAGCAAACAAAACCAAACCAGTTATATACCTATATAAAGGCATATAGTATTATGACAGATTTTTTTTTCAAAATAAAAATAAAAATTTAAATGTGTGAGTCAACCTGTTTTCAAATGGAAATACTACTCTCAATATGTTTTTCCTTTAATATATTTTCTTCCATTATTGTTCATTGTGCTCTTCTATTATTTTAAAATATATGATGGTAAACACACACCCTGTTACAAATTAGGTAAATGAAGACTACCTAATTACTATACACATGTATTTAATATATATAACTACTATTATGCAAACAGTAGTACCAATTATTAACATCAAGTCTTGGTAGATATAGGGCATATAACATCAAAATATAAAATAATTTTATAAATGCTTTTTGTATATGCTTTTAAATATGTCATAGTCAATAGTCAAGACAGGAAGTAATGACAAGTAAATTTTGGTGTAATACTTGGTGTAAACTCAAATATTTAGATTGTCATTCACTATCTATGTATAACTTTCAATTATTTGTCAAGAATTATTGGAAAGTTGATGTGAAGGTCAAGTAAAAGAATATAAAAGAAAAAATTAATATTAGAAATAAAATGGTTTTTGAATCTTTTTATACTTTGAGCTTAATCTATCCCTATGGCCAAATCTACCATTCTCCTCCTGATAACTTATGCTAGTTTATGTTGTTCTTAGAGTGATCAGAAAAAATACAGAAAATCTGATTATATTTGTATTTCATACAAACAAAGAAAACTTTAGCATATATTGGACTTGAATTTTTTCATGGAGCATAGTAATACTAATAATATGAAATAAGAGTCAAATCCAAGATATTAGCTTGTGGTTTTATCCCATGCAACTTTTGAGAAGTAGATATACTTAAAAAATCAACCTGTATCTGAAAGTCACATTTTACTGGCTGTCTTGAGCTTTTGTTTACTCAATATGGAAAATCCAGCCATTGCCAATTTGGTTGAATTTGGTACTATCTTTCGTAGTATTTATCTTAATGTGTATAGATTTGGCCAAAGACCTTGAACATAACTTAATGATGGAAATGTAGAGAGTACTGTCACTCTGTAGGTCTTTAAGCTCAGATACAGTGATGGGCAAGGAGACATTGTTGGGATTTAGCTTGATTTTACACTGCTCAGTGCATCTTCTAATTCTTCACCCTGACTACTACTAAAATGTGAGCAATAGTCACCCCAAGAGGTTGGGTTTGGGCAAGAACCTACATTAGAATTCTCCATGAACTGGGAGAGACATGATAAATTCTCAGCTTTCTCAACAAAAGCTTGGCTTTGTCCATCTGTGCTGTGTACTCTAAGGACTTGTCAGCCTGGCTTTTTCTTTTTCTACATATCCAAGTCATCTGCTTCTCAGATCTTCTCATAAGTTGGGTAAGATCTGGTTCTTATAAAATCTATGTCTTTCATAATACTCAGCTTTTTACCTCTGAATAAATTTATATAATCATGGATAATGGAAATGATAATAATGCTACTTGCTTATTTTTATTAACTGTAAATTGTTAAAATTTTGAAGTTTACTTAGTGTATATATTTTCTCATTCCGGGTCACGTTATTGCCTACATCTGTTAATAAGAAATGCTTTTAGGTCTAGAAATTCCCAATATCATTAAAAGAATATTTTGCTACCTGTTTTTCCAAGCTATGATTATTCTCCAAGTTCTCCAGCAAGTAGTTAAACTCATCATCTATGATCACGTAGTGTTCCTTATTTAGCACTGTGCCATTTCATACTGCATTGCTATATATTAGTGAATTTATTTATAGTCAAAGAAGGTAATAGATGAACTTATAATCATAGAATTTCCCATTCTTCTCCTCTGCTTTTAACTACCTAGATACATTTTTTCTTTATAACTAATATTACTGCTCTGAAGACCAGATGAAACTAATCAGCCTATTGGGTTGTATAAATGGTCTCCAATGTGTGGTGCCTGTTTTGAACTAGTGACCCATATGTGATGCTTTTTCATCTTTAGTCTTCATTCAAAAATATGAGCCAATGGTGGGGGGGGGCTAAAAGAGAATAATCTTGCTTTTATTCCTCACAATTCATTAACAAAAATTTGCTTCTTATCTGACAATGTTGACTCTGCCATTCTGGAGATATTATCTTTCAGTGAAAGAAGGGTATCTTCAAGGAACACAAAAATATTTATAGAAAAATAATGTTCATACACAATTGAGAGTTTCAGCTGCTGATATGTGACCTGATACCAGTTAACCAATAGCCAAGAAAGTGGCTACTTAATATCCTGGTTAGAGCCTTTTTCTTTTTTGTTTTTATTCTAACAGAGCAACTATGGTTTCTGTTAAAATAGAAAAATACTGTGAATGTCTGGAATATGGGAGATTCTCCAGAGTGGGAGTTTCCAAACCTCCACCTCAAAAGCCTTTTCTCCTCAGTCTGTTAGAAACCTGGCCTCCCAGCAGGAAGTGAGCTGCATGTTAGCAATAGAATCTTCATCTATATTTACAGCCATTACCCATTAGTCCCATTACTGATTGGTATCCATGTTCTGTCAGACCATCTGTTGCATTAAATGATCATAGGGCTTCAAATCCTACTGTGAACTGGAAATTCATGGGATCTAGGCTCTCCTCACCCTGGATATAGGGGAAAAGATGTAACTCCCAAACCTACTACATATCTGAAATGCAAGTTTGTGTTCTCTAATATTGAAGAATGAATTTTAGGAATAATGGTGGTTAAGAATAGGAAAAATTTATTCAGAGAAAGACAGTTTCTTCCTAACAGAGACAGAAGGGGGACCAGAAAGTGAGTCACCCGCTCACCTCATTTTTCAAGATGTTTTATAAAGCAAGGCCATGTGGTGAGGTGGGTACAAATTGGGACAAAACTGTAAGACCCAATGGAAATTTACAAGGTGGTCATGAGGTGGGACAAAACCACAACCAATAAGATTACAAGTACAGTCACCCAAGTAATATTGATCAAATGGGGGTCAACTGGGGGAGAAGGTCATGTAGCAAGCATACAAGGATTTTCAGTAAGGGTGGGTCAGGTATATTTCCTGGAGAGGCTGGGTTAAAGCCCTGGCCCCCCACCCAGGTGATTGATACCTGTTTAGAATATCAATCACTGATATTCATCCTACATGGGTATGGTAGTTTCTCTCTTTCAATGCTGGCCTTCAGTAAATGTGTCTTTACTGTCCTCCATATTGGCTCCTCCTGGGCTGGCCCTGCCTAACTGCCTACAAGATATCTAATTAACTTACCTCTCTGCAATGTTTTTCCCTCTGAAGAAGTACCCCTAACTGCTGTGAGGGGACAAAGGGAGAAGACAGGTCTGCTTATTTTTGACTGAAGAGGGTCATAGTTGTGATCAGCAATTAGAGTTATTTTATAAAGGGTCTATCTAAAGGACTTTGATGGGTGCCAGGCATTGTCGTCTTGGTAGCTGTATAGCTTTGAGTTTGGAGGAGACAAAGACAAAGAAACAGTTACTAATATATGGTCCAAATTATAAGGTTAGCAGGATTGTTATGAATATAGCTAACAAGTGTTTTTATGTGGCGGAACTAGAAATGTAAGACCAAGGGCCTTACCAAACACTCTGTGGAGTGGACTGCAGCAATGAACACCTGGGAAGGAACACACCGGACGAGTTGGAAAATAAAACAGACCTTTATTAGTCTGGCCAGATGGCACTCCCAAAGCAAAATAGCTTAGAGAGGCAACTGGCTCAGAGTCCGAGGCTGTTTTATAGGGGGTTGAGGGGGAGTTTAACATGTAGATGTACGAAAAAAAGGAACAAAGGTTAGTGGTTGACTGTCACGTACTGATGGTCAGCAGACACACACAGTAATGGTCACGACCATATGGTCATGACTGTCAAGTACTGATGGTTGGCAGACATATTGATGGATTGTTCTACCGACAGTGGGCCCAGGAACATCTTCCAGGGAACTACTTCCCAGGGCCAGAAAGGTTGGGAATCACTATACTAGAGACATTGTTAGAAATCTCATGACTTAAATTATATGTTAAAGGAAAATTTTATCAACTCATTACTGATATGATTATTGATTGCTTATATGCTATAGGATATACTCTCAAGCAACCATTACTAGATGAGATGGTTTCTAAGACCAAAAGGAATATATGGTTGGAAATATTGAAAGATAGTTATAAACGCCACAGGACCAGTTGTAAATTTGAAAATATTGCTAATTAAAGATACTTATTTCTTCTTTTAACTTGCACATCAAATATTTTTTTCTCTTATGTTCTCACTGTATTAGTAGCTAACAGAAACTAAAATAGTTGTAATAACTATATCTTAATATTTAATTCACATCATATCAAAAGTATATTATTTAGCTACCAGAGGAAATGAGTCTTGCCAAAACAATGGATAAATGATATTTATACATCTTCTTTTAAAAGAGGGTTAGTGACTACTGGTTCTATGAGTCATAATTGCCTCATTTTATGCAAGCAAGTGAATGCTAGCTTCTGAATTGTAAATGCATGTAGTTGAAATAGATATGATAGATGTAAAAGCATGCTATTGTTATCTTAGTTAAGCTGGACATTCTTTTATACATAGATCATTTCCTGTATGCATCAGAGAAAGTGTTGACCAATAGAGAAGTATTATTTCCACTACAGGGCATGGACACATTTAGTTTCTTAGGTTATCCTGAAGCTGTACCTTTTCCCTTTGCTGCAGGGCTTCACAGAACTTACACCTACCCTGTATCTTCTACTTCCCCTTCCAAATTTTCATTTCAGCAACTTCTACAAAAATGGTGCAAGCTGTAGCTCCTCTAAAAATATGCATCTTATATGGCTGATAGAATTTAAATTGACTCCCAGTGTTCTGCCTTCTGCCCTTCATGTTGTCATATAACTACCTCACACTGAGTATAAATGGAACCTATGGGTTTCTTCTAACTGATGCAATGTTGCAAATTTGATGCAACAACACTCCTTGATTATTTTACATTATCTAAGACTCTGACTCAGGAGACTATAGAAGGATCTGCTCCTGGTGGATTTGAAGAAACAATATATTATGACACAAACTGCCTAAGGTAAGGGAAACTTGGAAGCAAGTGTGTGCAGCCTGTAAGGGAGGTCTTCATCCATATATCTGCAAGACTGAATTCTGCCAACAACCACATGATCTTACAAGTGAACACTAATTCCAGAAAAAAAAGGAAACCTGGATAATATCTGGGGTACATCTTTGTGAGACACTGAACAGAAAGAGCAGCTAAGCCTTATCTTGGTTTCTATCTCACAGAAATTGTGGAGGGACAAATCTGTTGGTATAAAATGATAATCCCACTGCACCAATTATATGGCAATAGAAAATATTACACCATATAATAATCAAAATTATTCTTGTCAGGTAAAAGGGCTGAAGACCAAGACCAGACCAGGCCACAACAAACCATTATTAAGGGAATAGATCTGCCGGGCTGTCTCTGAACAAAGGAGAGACAAAAGCAGCATAGCCAGAGCAGGAAGAGTCTTTTATAGAGACAGGGGTGGGGCTTGTAGGGGCTGAGGTGGGGTTGAGTGAGGTAGTGATCAGGGAGTGAAGGAGCCAGTGACATTACTAGGTGGTAGGAGGTGAGCGAGTATTAGGTTACCCTCTAGGTGGGATCAGGGGCATGTTGGGAAGAAGGGTTTGCTCTTTGGTGGGAGCAATCATTTTGGCATGATGTCACACAGGGGAGGGGGCAAGGCACCATAGGAAGAGGGCAGCTACTATACATAACAGCTGCTGAGGTAGTGGAAGACCTATCATTCCAGGCTTTTGTTTTATGACAGTTGGGTGAAGGTCTCTCCTTCTGGAGCTGCTTCCTGCTGACCAGGGTTGAAGATTGAGGCTAGACCTGGATCTGATGAGGCCTGTGGCAAGTGGAGACCTCTTCTATTTGTCGTACTGGCTGGTACCCTGCCATGATGAATTCCATGACTGTCTGGTTGGTGAATGGCCTCATGTGTTCCTGCAAGAAATTTTGAAAACAGCGAACCAGAAAAGGTCCGAAGAGTAAGATAAGGCAGATGGTGACCAATGGTCCTATCAGAGGAAGGAGCCAGGGTAGCCAACTATTTAGGGAAAAGAGATTTTCATTTACTCAATTTTTCATGAGTTGATCAATGTTTGAAGCCCTTTCAGTGAGCCTTTTTGCTGCATCTCATACTATACCTGATTGATTTGTATAAAAACAACATTCCTCTCCTAGGAAAAGACATATACCACCCTTCTCTGATGTAAGGAGATCTATCCCCCTCCTATTTTGGAGAGTGATAGCCTCTAAGGAATCTATTTGGTTTTGTAAAGTTGTGATTGATCTAGCTAATTCTTTTAGGCTGTCACTTAGCTCTTTAGAGAGAGTATGGAATTGAGTTAGTGAGGTAACTAGGCCCCCTACTCCTGTCCCTAAAGCAGCAGTGATGCCTAGTCCTACAAGTAAGGGCATTAATTGGACAGCTCATCTATATCTGACCCGTGTTTTTGTTGGCACTGATAAAGTTTGATTGTTTGGGGCTATATCAATGTTAGGGCTGAGGTAAACTAGAGTGCAAGTCCCTGTCCAGTTAGTTGGCAGGCACAGGTGGGCCAAAGTTCCACAAAGGAAGAAGATCCCTTGACTGGGTAAACAGAATTTGTTGTGTATGTCAAAAAGATGTGTGATTTTGTTATTCTCCATTTCCCATATTCCTAGTGTTCCTGCCAACACAGCGCCTGTTAAGGGTTGAAAAGGTCTTTGGCATGAGATTTGTTGGGCATTGTTGGTCCTATTTTCCCAGTGGAGGAAGAATCTCCTTGTATCTACCAGAAGCCATTCTGGAGAATAGTTAAATGCTGGAATAAGTAGGCATTCTGAGACTGAGGGGGCTGTGTTGCAAGGAGTCCAGGGATGTATAGTCATGCAAGTCATATGCCGACCATTGCAAAACCCAGAATTTTTGTTGAGAAGACCCTGTGTCATAATTTTTGGAGCCCCAGTGAAGTGGACAGGCTGAACAAAGGGGGCATCTTGGGTGACCTTGTAGTTAGTATGACCTGATGAGGCCTGTAATTGTAATGTGTAATTACACTTCCAAGAGGGAAGATGTCCCAACATGGAGCCCATGGACTAGTTACGCTGAAAGCAAAGTGGGGCCTGAAAGCTCAAGATGATGTTATCAGCTATAGATCAGAGTATAGGCTTTTCCTTACTCTCATATAGAGACAGGTTAGCCATGTAAGATTGAAGGAGTTGGGCTGCACGACCTGTTTGTGTTTTTCTTGTCATATCAGTGGTGTTAAAGTCGGTGAGGGACTGTTTATTAAATAACTGTAAAGGGCCTCCCATCTTATACTGAGGATGGTAAGTAAGATTGGTTGTAGCCCAGACTTTTGTAGGTACCGGGATGGCTGTATAAGAAGCAGTGGATAGGGACATACAGAGGCAACAGTTACTGGCTAGAGATGAGTTGAATTGATTTAATAGGGAGTGGGTTAGCTGGAGCATGTTATCTAGATAGTGTGGAAGTGAGGAGTGAGTCAATTGGAGGTCATCGTATATGTGTGTAGGGTTGATGGGTAAGGGTGGGGCCATGGAAACTGGATGTAGAGGAAAGAGGAAGATGGAGATGAGGGCACTTGGGAGAATTGTGATGTGGACCCCATTGTGTGTGATGGAATGGTGAAGAGTCTTGTCAAAGGGAAGAAGAGAAGAGTGAAGAAACATTTTTGTGTATTTGTGAAGACAAATAAGAATACTGGGAAGGGTGATAATTAGGTAATAGGTTACCATGAGAAAAAAACTTGTGAGGGAGCCCTAATGACTGACAGCTCTTAGTCACCCTTGATAAATTACTGTAGACAACCAATAATACTAATGAGAGTAATGATGAGGTAGTATATTGCTGCCAGAATACATTTGTCTATGGTTTTCCAGTCTCTTGGGGCAGTGGCAGTGAGCCTGATCCCAAAGAGAAGGCCTGAAAGAATTAATAAGAGAAGGATGAGGATATCTGTAGGTGACCCTGTGTATATGGAATCACAATACTCCATGGGTCCCTTAACAAAGGGGAATGTCTTGAGGCAGATGAAGGTGTGTGTACAAACAGCAAATGAGGAGAAAAGAAAAGAGCTCTATCTCAAAACATGAAAAATCAGCTAGTGCTCCCTATAACCAGAGGTCTGTTACCCACTGGAGGATTGTCTCAGGGATGTTGTCCTGTGGGCAGCACCAAGCAATGTTTTCCAGAGCACACTCAAGGAAGGCCCAAAACTGCTGCTGTAAGAGGATGTACATCCGTATTACCTAGGAAAGTCAATTGGATTTTGAGCCAATAAGGTTAGAGATGTCAATGAGAGAGAGAGAGAGAGAGAGAGAGAGAGAGAGAGAGAGAGAGAGAGAGAGAGAGAGAGAGAAATGTTAACTTTCCTTTGGAATCTGTGTGAGAGTACGGAATAATCTGAGTTTAGTAGGTCCTGTGAAAATGGAGGAGTATCTGGCAGTGTTAGATTGTTGTTCAGGCTGTTTCATCTGGGAATCTGGAGGAGCCTTTTTTATCCTGGAAAGATGGAACCAGGGAACTCTTTCCTGGAGTTTTACTGTGGTAGGACTTATTAATGAAACAGTGAAAGGTCTCTCTCAATGTGGCTGGAGGGGTCTTGGGGACAGGGTCTTGAGATATACCTGGTCACCTGAAGAAAGAGGAGGAGGATGTAGGCTACCTGATGAGTCCGGAAATGGGAGAGTTTGGTTAGCCAGGCTTTGAAGGGGACAATGGGCATAATTAATTGTTGGGATATAATCAGCAAGTGCTGGTGATGGGTCTGGTAAGTTAGAAAACAAGAGAGGTCATCCATACATCAACTCAAAGGGGGTTAAATTTAATGGTTTTCATGGTGCTGTGAGAAGCCACATGAAAGCTAAAGGGAGGAGGGTAATCCAATTTTGTTTGAGCTCTACTAAGAGTTTAGTTAGTTGAATTTTAATTAACCCATTGGCTCATTCTACCTTGCCTGATGATTGAGGTCGATATGGGATGTGTAGTTTCCACTGTATATTGAGTGTCTCTGTTACCTGTTGGGTGATCTGAGAGATGAAGGCAGGTGCATTCTCTGATTGAATGGAATGTGGAAGGCCAAATTGAGGAATGATTTCTGTTAGGAGCACATGAACTACAGCAGCCACTCCTTCCACCTGCAGGGAAAGGCCTCTATCCACCACGTGAAAGTATCTACCAAGGTTAGGAGATATTTAACCTTTTTTTCAGGTGGCATATGTGTGAAATCAATTTGCTAATCTTCCCCTGGTAGTTGTCCCCTGGACTGGTGAGTCTTTGTGTGTGTTTGAAAGCCACCTTGGGGACTGGTGGTTGAGGAAATGGGACAGGCCTGTGTTATTGTCTGTGTGTGTATCGCTAAGGATGGGTGGTAGAGAAAAGGCCTGAGAATGTGCAGGAGGGGTTGGGTTCCTATATGGAGTGAGTTATGTATGTCAGTGAGGAAAGGAATTATTTGATCATCAGGTCAAATATCATCATGATGTCCCCAATATAGAAGCCAATCATTTCTTAGTGTAGCACCCTTTTCTATGTATTTGGACTTTTCCTGAGGAGAATAGTTAGGTTTTAAGGGTGGAATGATTAACAACTGGTTTTGGCTTTGGGGAACACATTGTTGTGCCATGTTGTGGGCAGTTTGATCTGCTCTGTTGTTTCCCTGATCTATAGGAGAGGAAGATGATTGATGTCCTTTACAATGAATGACCCCCACTTGTGTTGGGAGGGTGGCCGCTTGGAGAAGGGCATGTATTAGATGTCCATTAATAATGGGTGTCCCTTTTGTGGTCATAAAGCCTCTTTCTCTCCAAGTGGAGTTATGAGAGTGTAGGATGTGCATATGTGGAGTCAGTATAAATATTGCCTCGCCTGTTGTGAGCTAAGTAAGAACTCAGATGAGTGCAATTAATTCTGCTTGTTGAGAGGTAGTGTTGTGTGGGAGTGTGTTAGCCTCAATGGTCTGTGTGAAAGAAACTATTGCATATCCTGCTCCCCTCTGGCCAGGCACATGGGTAGAAATTGAGCTGCCATCAATAAACCATGTGAATTCTGGATCTGAGATAGCCTCTGAGGAGACATTAAGGAGGGAGGGAAGGTGGTTTTCAATTGTTTCTGTGCACGAGTGGGAGAGTGAACAGCCTCAGGAAGGAGAGTGGCTGGGTTAAGGGAGGGGAAGGACTGAAGAGAGAAAGATGGGTTTTCTATAAAAGTGGTATGGAAGAACTGTAGCCTAGAGGGGGACAGGTGTGAGAGGCTATAATGAGTGAGTAAGTCCTGTAAGCAATGGGGTGACTTTACTGTCGTTGGTTGGCCAAAGGTAAGTTTGGAACTTTCATGGGCTAAGAGAGAAGTGGCCACCAGAGTGTGTAAACATGTAGGCCAGCCTTGGACTGTGTAATCAAGCTGTTTAGACAGGTAGGCAACTGGAACAAAGTGTGATCCTATGTTTTGTCCCAGAACTCCCAAAACTAATCCTGTTCTTTCAGTGACATACAAAATGAATGGCTTTTGAAGATCTGGGAGAGCCAGTGCTGGGGCAGAGAGGATAGCAGCCTGAAGCCTGAGAAATGGTCCCTTGATAGAAGTATTATTTATAGGTTCATTTGGGTCTCCCTTGAAAGCATCATACAGGGGTTTAGCAAGTAGACTGAAGTTTGCTATCCATAAGCAGAGAAAGCCTACAAGCCACAGGAAAGACAGGATCTCAGCCTTGGAAGAGGGGATGGGGAGGTCCTGAATAAGTTGTTTACAGTCCAAGGTGATCTCTCATTGATGATATGAGATCTTAACCCCAAGGTATTGTACTGTGAGTTGGGAGAGTTGGGCCTTGTCCCTGGAGACTCGGTACCCCTTTTTATATAAGAAATTAAGTAATGAGGCCATGTGCTGCTGAGAGAGTGTGAAGGTGGGGCTGCACAAAAGTATGTTATCTACATATTGGAGCAGCTTAGAGGGAGACAGGTTTAATTTTAAGAGGTCAGTAGCCAAGGCCTGTCCAAAGAGGTGTGGACTATCCCAAAAACCCTGTGGAAGAACTGTCCAAGTAAGTTGTTGAGAGTGTCCCGTATCAGGGTCAGTCCATGTGAAAGCAAAAAGATTTTGTGAGTTGGGATGTAGGGGGATGGTGAAAAAGGCATCTTTGAGGTCTAGAACCATGAAATAACATGAAGAGCAGGTGATATGGGACAATAACACGTAGGGGTTGGGAACAACAGGGTGTAAAGGAAGTACAGCAGAATTGATGGCTCTTAAGTCTTATACTAATCTGTAGGAACCATTTGTTTTTAAAACTGGAAGGATAGGAGTGTTGTAGGGGGTGTGAGTTGGTCTGAGAAGTCCCTTGTTGAGAAGACTGGTAATTACAGACTTTAATCCTTTTAAATGTTTTAAGGCTAAAGGGTATTGGGGAACATTTGGAAATTGAGTGATATCTTTGAGAGAGATCTGAATGGGAGGGTGATGTTTAGGCACAAAAGGGGTGGAGGTGTCCCAGACTGAGGGGTCAATATAAAGCTCCCTAGGAGAGGGTGAAGTTAGATTGGGAGTTGAATCTGTCAGGGGGGCAGCCAGGAGCAGCAGAATACTGGTAGGGTCTGAATTGGCTGAGTGAAGGGTGAGTGAAGCCCTAAATTTAGTTAAAATATCTCTCCCCAAGATGGGGGTAGGGCAGCTAGGAATAACCAAGAAACTATGTGAAAATGTACTGCCCAGCAGAGAACAAGCTAGGGGTGGTGTACTTAGTGGGCTTGAGGGTATTCCCTGAACTCCCATGATAGTTAATGTGGAGGGACATGTAGGGCCTGAGTACTGTGGTAAGGCCAAATAGGTAGCCCCCACATCAAGTAGAAATGAAATAGGCCTACCTGAGATGCTGACAGTTACCCTGGGCTCATTGAGAGTGATGGCCATGGGGGCTGTAGATGACCCTGGGCACTGTCAATCCTCTGTTGCCAGGCCAATGAGCTCTGACAGAGATGTCTACACACCTGCTGACTGGGTTTGAGGAGGGGATGGCCTCTTACTTCTTTGGTGAAGGGGACAGTCAACCCTCCAGTGACCCATCTGCTTGCAGTCGGGACAAGGGCCAGGCAGTGGCTTGGGAATGGGACATTCTCTAGCTCAGTGTCCAGTCTGATTACATTTAAAACAGGCCCCAGGAGGGCCATCATGAGTAAATGTCCTTTTGCAGGACAGTGGTTTACCCTGTAGGGCTGCTGCCAGCATCTGGTAATTGGCCACTTTTTGTTGTTTTGTTTGTTCCTCACAGTGATTGAACACCTTAAAAGCAACATTGAGGAGCTCAGTTTGTGTGGCCTGGGGGCCCTCCTCAACCCTTTTTAGTTTTCTCCTGATGTCAGGGTCAGACTGTGAAATAAAATGGGTGTTAATAATAATCATGCCTGCCTGAGAGGTGGGATCAATTTTGGTACATTTTTGAAGAGCATCAGCCAACCTAGAAAGAAACTGTGCTGGATTTTCTTGGGGTCCCTGAGTTATTTCCCTAATTTTATCAAAATTAACTGTCTTTTGTGAAATTCTCTTTAAGCCTTCTCTGAGACAAACAATCATGTAGTCTCAGAGATCTCTGCCTGGGTCTCCATCCTGGTAAGTCCAGTCAGGTTGAGTATCTGACACTGCCTGGGTACCCACTAGTTTAGTTGGATCTGTGGCATGAAAATGATCCACTGCTGCCTGGGCTGCCCTCCAGACCCTCTGGTGTTCCTCTGGGGAGAGAGTAGTTGAAAGAATTGTATAAATATCTCACCAGGTCATATCATAAGACTGAGTAAGGTAGTGAAATTCTTTTATATAAACATCGGGATCAGAGAAAAAAGAGCCTAGGCGTTTTTCAATTTGAGAAAGGTCAGAGAAAGAAGGGAACATGTACTCTAACAATGCCCTCAGTCCCAGCTACCTCTTGGGGGGCCATCTGTGTGGCCAGGGCTGATGGTAGAAGGGTGGGATAGTGAGAATGGGTGTGAGGTGGGGAGATGTGAGGTGGAGGGGATGGGGTAGGAGGAGGTAGAGGAGGGTCACAAGGTGGAGGAGGAGGGTCACAAGATGGCAGGGGAGAGGAAGGAGACAAAGGAGAGGTACAAGATGGCAGAGGGGGAGGGTCACAAGATAGTGGAGGAGAAGGGCCATGTGGTGAGGTGGAAGGAGACAAAGGAGAGGTACAAGATGGCGGAGGAGAAGAAGCACAGGAGGAGGCATAAGTAGAATTTGGGGGGTTATAAGGTGGGGGAAATGCTAGTGGTGAGTGATCAGCTGGACCAAATGAGTCAGAATCAGAAAGAGTGAAATCAGGAAGGATGGATTGTGAAGCTTGGGCTAGGAGTACTTGAGAAGGAGAAAAGGATTGACAGAGGGAAGGTCGAGACCATAGGTAGAAAAAGGCTTGTATGTAGGGGATTTCTGACCATTTGCCATTGCACTGACAGAAGTTGGGTAAATTGCACAGTATATTAAAATCAAAAGTGCCATTTTCAGGCCATTGAAACCCATTATCTAATTTATACTGAGGCCAAACCTGATTACAATAGAAAACAAGTCTTTTTGGCTTAAAGTCTGGTCCCAACAATCCGAGGGGTTTAAGTTGTGCCAGGAGGCAGCCCAGAGGCATTGAGGGAAGGGGTTTGGATTGTTGGGGTCCCATGTTAGGATGGGTGAGGAGGAGGCAGCCCCCTGGGAGAGGGACAAAGGGGAGAAGCGTCCTTGTCTCCTTTGACAATCTCCGAGTTAGTGTCCCAGAGGGAGAGAATGAGAGAAGCTGGGCTGATGGGACGTCTCTCAGGGGCACGGTCCTGGGCCCAGAGGCCGTGGGGCTTTCTCTGACCAAGTGCTTGGATTTCTGAGAAGTCCCCAGAGGGAGAGAGAATGAGACAGAGAACCTAACGAGAGGGAGGCTGAACTGCCTACTCATCCAGAGAATGGTGACCAGTGTGGATGTGTAGTGTCAGCAATGGCAAAGGTAGAAAGCCCCAGCAGGTCCTGGCAATGGCAGATAGGGTTGGTCCAATGGAGATGGCCAAAAAGGCCAATCAACTCCGTCCTGCGGGAGATCATTCATTAATGGACCATCTACCATCTGAGTCACGGCACCAGAAATGTCAGGTAAAAGGGCTGAAGACCAAGACCAGACCAGGCCACAACAAGCCTTTATTAGGGGAATAGATCTGCCGGGCTGTCTCTGAACAAAGGAGAGACAAAAGCAGCATGGCCAGGGCAGGGAGAGTCTTTTATAGAGACAGGGGCGGGGCTTGTAGGGGCTGAGGTGGGGTTGAGTGAGGTAGTGATCAGGGAATGGAGGAGCCAGCGACATTACTAGGTGGTAGGAGGTGAGCAAGTACTAGGTTACTCTCTAGGTGGGATCAGGGGCATGCTGGGAAGAAGGGTTTGCTCTTTGGTGGGAGCAAACATCTTGGCATGACATCATGCAGGGGAGGGGGCAAGGCACCATAGGAAGAGGGCAGCTACTATACATAATAGCTGCTGGGATAGTGGAAGACCTATCAGTTCTGCTTTCTTGTCTGAAATCTGATTGATTTGTACTCCATCAGGGATATTATAGGTGGGATTTTATACTTACTTCATTACTGCTTCTCCCACTAAACTGGAAATTTCATTAAGGAGTGTTTCCTTTATATTTTCAATTTCAGTATATATGAATATAAAAGGCACCTAAGGAAAGGCTGTGGAGTGACAAGGACTGCTCAACCAAATCAATGAGTTAATAACAAATTCTGATTCCATGTCAGAATTTGTTTAGAAAATTAGAATGCATCATGATAGTTAAAACTGTCCTCATTTTGTGTCAGGACAGAGAGTTATTAAGAGTTAATTTATGGTCACTACCATAAAATTGCTTTGATAGAGGATTTTAAATGGCATTATAATTCTCCCATTACAAGAATCATTGTGATATGCAGTGTTTGACATCAGAATCACAAGAGTTTTTCATTAAAAAAATGCAGATTTATGGATCCCCCACTCAGATATAATGATTTAAAACATCATTGTGTGGAACTTCAGGACACACATACTTAACAGCCCCCTGAAATTATTTTTTCTCTCATAAATGATTAACAGTTATCTGTGGAGAAACAAGGCTCCCACCATCCAAACAAGATCTGTGCTTTACATAGATTTAAGTATCAG
This sequence comes from Heterocephalus glaber, assembly GCF_053883595.1. Lineage (NCBI taxonomy): Eukaryota > Metazoa > Chordata > Mammalia > Rodentia > Bathyergidae > Heterocephalus > Heterocephalus glaber. The sequence goes on from NW_028258333.1 coordinate 11,426,597, forward strand.
AATAAGACATAGATGTCAAAGAATGACAGAGTCATTTACAGATCAGCTGGAAAGGCAATTTCAGATTTTATTTTGTTTATCATGAGTTAAATTAATTCTCTAGATTTAGTTGCTTTTTGAAATGCTAAAAGGCACAAAACAACTTTTTTAACTTCACTGTGAAAACAGTGTCAGATTGTTAATATATTTTCATAATTTTAAAAAGAAACCTTGATTCTATTTATGTTAATTAGATCTCAGGCTTATAAAAATAATTGTAATATTTCTTTTCCACCCTGATTGAAAGGATAATACTTCTTAGGTTTTCTTTAGTTTAAGGGTCTACTACATTATGTTTAAAAATCTATCCACCAAAATAATAGTAATTTACTGAATAATCAGTAATCAAAAAATTCTTCAGCATGCATTATTATATTAAAATGAATATTATACTTTTACAAAAATATCCTAATGAATTTTTTGGTTTTTTGGTAGTGGAGATCAAACTCGGGACCTTGCACTTGCGAGGCAGGCGGCAGAACCACTGAGCTAAATCCTCAGCTCTCTAATGAGGTTTTAATGTGCAATCTTTTGTATTATACTTAGTAAAGAAAAGCAGTCAAAAGTTCCAGGAATTTGAGAATACTATATAACAAGAAAAAAAAGTAGAAATGATGTTAATTTCCTAATATGACTGGGACAATTGATAAACTAATAAAATAGTAGTAAATTGTTGCAATGATAAATTATCAAGTACTAATCTGTCTGCATAAATATATATATATATACATATATATATGCATTTACTATATATGTAATTACTTATTGTCCTTTCCTATAGAATAAAAACTTGAATATCTCACTATGATTTCCAAAGAGATTAAATGATTTTGGAACTTAACAGAAATATCAATGTCTTCAAACTAAAAATAAATACAACTTTATTACTAAAGTTAGATTTTAATAAAAATATATGATAATAGTATATTGTAGTGTATAAAAACGTATTCATTTATTACTTTTGCACTACTGAAATTTTGTGATATGAAAACAAAGCCTCAATTCTTAAATTTAGAAATTGGGAAGTTTCATGCTGTCTTACTTATTTTCTCATTGCTGAGACAAAATACCTGACACTCAAAGTTAAAGGAAGAAAGATTTCTTTAGCTCACAGTCTTTAGAGGTTTCAGTCCACAGTTGGCTAGTCTGAGGCAGGGTGGCTTGGCAGAGGAGCATCCTAGAGGAGAACAGTTCATGGAGCCCACAAGGTGGCAAAAGCAACAAGGGCCCTTCACACTGTCTTTCTGCCTCTCTTACCTTATCCAGACTGCTTAGGGTACGTAGCACTCACATCTTAATCCTAGTGGCCTTGAGCCTAGCATTGCACCATGAATCATTTCCAGCATTGCAGTTACCCAGTCTAGATCCAACCACTTCTGAAAAACCCCACCTCTGATCAATGAGGCTTTGAGGGGACTTCTGGACAGAAGCAATAACACATGCCTACTGAGAAAATGAGAGACTTCTGAGAAAAGATTGTCACTCCCATCAAGTACAATGGATTTAACATGAAGACAAGCTTTTATCAATATATTACTAAAATGCAAGTGCTTTTCAAGGAACTATTAAATATCATGGCCCAGATGACATTTTAGAAACACGACAAACTATGATTTAAACAGCCACCAATTGTGTGTGATATATATATGGCAATTATATCATACCAAACTAATCTTTCAAATGTGTATGTTAACATAATATGCTCTGCTTATAATGTTATTAATACATCTAAAGCTAATATTTTGTTAAATATTTTTCAAACTATATATGTCAAATTGTACAGTCAATCAGTTACAGGAGTGAGAACAGTTTTTTATTTATATATAAGTGGGGATAGAAATATAATTTCTATTTAAAATTTAGTAGTTAAATTCATTTAATTTATGTTATAAATATTGAAATTTTCAGAAAATTAAAAAAAAATTAATGAACCAATTATATTACTTTATAGAAAAATCTAAAATGTACTATAAAACAAATACCATACTGGGCAAAATGTCAGAACTCATACCTTGTTGTTATTCTGAAGTCAAATATAAATGAGATTAATAACAAAATTAAGCATGATAATGTTAATTCAGTTAGTTCTTAAAATATTTATTATCATTAACACATACTGAATGTTTAATATCCTTTCCAAAGGATATATTTTAATTCTCTTGATTTTTGTCATTAATTCACAAAATACTTTTATAGAGTAGGTTAAAATTTGCGACCATATGTAATCAGATATCTTTTAAGTTGATTTAATTATATCAAATACTGATAAACACATATATTAGCTGAGTGGTTACATTTAATTTCATTCATAAACTTGCTTTGTAAGTACATGATGGAAAGACATTCATATACTTGCTAAAAATTCAGCCAATTGAGGTCTATTATTCCCTGGCTTCAATTTTCAGAGACAATATCCTGGAGCCATGAGATTTTAAAATCTAAATGAAATAGTTTATCTTCTTTAATCTCACATAAAGCCAGTGAAGTTTAACCTTCAGCACCTTTCACAATGATCAGACTTTCATAGGGTATTATTATGAAAATTGATTTTTTTTGTAAGGGAATTCTCCACATTACATGAAAGTTATGTCTCAGATAATCATGCCTTTCTAGACACCAAAGAGGAATTTCTTTTTATCCCTTTATGTGTGTGTATATATATGTGTGTGTGTATATATATATATATATATATTTGTATATATATAATCCATTATCTATCTATCTATCTATCTATCTATCTATCTATCTATCTATCTATACAACTATCTACCTATCATCTATCTGAGAGAAAGAGAACTTCTCACTGCCAATAAGAATTTTAGTTAGCCTAGATTGGATATCTTATTTATCTCAAGATTAGGGAGTAGAGGAATCGGTTTTAAAGGTTAATATTACAACCAAAACATTGAAGTGGGGACTGAGGTCTTTCTAAAGAAGCTAGTGCTTACCAAATAATGGATGAACAGAGCAAACATTAGAGAACAAATGCTACACATTGGTTAGGAAGACAGGGCATGATTTGGCATAGGCAAAGCATTAATCTGTGGAAGATGGAAAGACTAAATCATAGAGGTCTACAGGCTTAAGCAGTTGGATTTTGTGGAACTTAGCAGCAGGTCTGTGGGAATTGTGACTTTGCCAATTGTAGCACTGTGAATATTTTAAGGAGAGAGGTGAGCCTTGTTTCTGTCTTGCAAAATCAAATGTGTAAGGTGATTTCCATAGAAAATAAGACAAAGGGGAAAATAAAATAAAATTATACAACAATGACTAATTATATCTACTTTACATACAGAAGAGTAACTATATTGTTTTGACATATGTACTTTACCAAATTAAATAAATATTAACCTATTACAAGGATTACAGAAATATTTGTAATGGGTGATCAGCTATCATTTATTGGACTGTGGATGGATTTGTATTTTTAAAAGAAGTTTGACATCAAAAATACAATTATCTCAATTTAGCTTTGGAAACCAATTTTATCTTTTCCTCTGGTTAGAATAACAATGTGAGAAATGTAAATGAAGAAAACATTTACACTTGATCTTAGCCAAAGGTTGAGAAGTGATGAAGAAAACATTTAAATGATGCTATCAGACAAAAATAATTTCCTGCTGATAATTGTCTTGACAAAATTCAAAATATATTACTGTATGAAATAGTGATCTTCAATTTGATGACTGTAGTTTCATTATTAAGAACTATAGTATTGATTTGAAAAATTTGCTTTAATGAATGTGAATGGGGCATAGTTATTTATACGTATTGACCTTTTAAAAAACTGGAAAATTACTTTTACTCTCACTTTTCTTGTTTGAGAGAGTTACCATGGGATTTCATGTGACTATATATGTTTGTGTAAGGTACTCATATTAATATCTTCAAACATTTAATGGTTAGTCCTTTCAAAACAGTGCTATTTATTGTAATAATTTATAAAATCCTGACAAGTGTACTCATAACTCTCCAAGAATACTGTCCTTTGTACAATTTTATTTTTCCTTTATATACCTCTTCATTTCACCCGTGCATTTTTCTATACTTATGACCCATGACGTATAGATGATAAAGGCACAGAAGTAAACAAAATGGAGAATGATGTTGATTCTTTGCAATTTTAAGTGTTATTCTACCTATTTTTTAGTATGTAGCTTATGCTTCTTGATTTTTTATGGTTTTTATAGAATTTCTAATACATATTTTTAACTAATATAAACCCATCTTCAAATAATGTTGTCTCATGTCAGGTGCAGTACATGTGTTTTCTTATAGAGTATTTCCAATTTCTCCCTCTCATTCTGCATGAAATTTTAGCCATTCTTTTCATTTATATAGCAGCTGTCATCTCTCAATATAGTCTTACCATTATTAGTTCTTAAGGTATCTCCAGTTCACTTAACAATAAAAGAACAAAAATGTTTTATTTTACCTTTATTTTTCCTCCTCTGATGCTCTTCCTTGCTCTCTATGGAACTTCATTTCCCACCTATATCATTTTTCTTTTGCAGTTCTTTAATATTACTTGTAGGACAGGGCTGTAGGCAACACATTCCTACTGTTTTTGTTTCCCTAGAAAGCCAATATATCTCCTCTTTCAGAAGATTATTTTTCTTCATATTGAGTTCCACAATGCTTTTCACTTTTTCTCTTTCAACACTTTAAATATTTTTTCTGCTATCTTATTTGGATAGTCTATGATGAGAAATCTACCATAATGCTTACTTATCTATGTGTTTCATAGATGCATTGATTTCTTTCAAGATTTTTTTCTTTTTAGATTTATGCAGTTTAAATATGATATAACTAGGTGTTGTTTGTGATGTTGCTGTTTCTTGTTATTTAATTAATTTATATTTCATTAACTGATAAATTAATTTTCTTGTTGTTATTCTTTATCTGCACTTTTTAATCCCTAGTGTGATTTAGAACATTAATTTGAGAAATTCTTGCCATTCACACTGCTAATATTTTTGGTCTGTTTTGTTTTTTCCTTCTTTGTGTTCTCGTACAACAATCATACCTATGTAACACACATTGTAATAGACTTACTTCTCTTAGATGTTCTGTTCTGCTTTCATTTTATTTATCTTTTCTTTATTCTTAGCATGAGAAGTTTTATTGACTTATTTTCAAGATCATTCTATCAATAACACTATCCAGTCTATTTATGAACTTATTGAAATAAATCTTATTTACATTATTGACTTTTCATTTCTAATATTTCCATGTGATATTTTCATTTCTTTGTTTAGATCAACCACCTGTTTTTCCATGTTGTCTATATTTTTCCTTAGTGTCCTTAACATGTTAATTAATCTTTTAGTGATAAATATTTGAAATAATGCATTTTTTAAAAATAGAGATTCAGTAATATATATGTTACAAAGAATCAAGTTGTATATATCAATCGGTTCAAAATAAATGGTACACTTGAAGAAGGATACCCTGTCTCCGAATTCCAACATTCTGTTATATATGAGATTAATAGTGATAATTTCTTTTCCTTTTAAGATTGTTTTGTTTTGTTTTCAGGCACAGTCTCTCTTTATAGCTCAGGCTGTCCTTGAACTCACTACACAGCCCAGCTTGGCCTCCACCTCATGGTGATCATACCTCAGCCTCCCTCGTGTTGTGATTACAGGAGTGCAACACCATGCCTGGAGGCTTCAGATTTGTTTTGTTTTGTTTTCCCTGGAGTATACTTTATAGATTTTTTATAGTTTTGCCTGTAACCTCAATGAGTCTAAGAAAAATAATTTGTTTTGTTTGTTCAAATTTTCCAGTTTCAAGTCCAAAAATGATACCTTCTAAAGTCTTTTTATATCTGATCTGTATTTGACTATTGCTTTTATTATAAATATCAAATATGCCTTTAATTTAAAGAACTTTTAAAATAAATTTACTTTTATTTATTTACATTTTTATTACATACTTTCTCATAAAATAAAGTATAAGGCATATATATATATAGTCAGTTAATGCATAGCTTGATCAATTTACTCAAGCTAAATATTTCTTTGTGCTGTTGCAAATGGTGGATTCCATTTTCAGTTGCTTAATATTATACCTATTATCATTCCCTTTATTTTGTTAAGTTTTAGCTTCACAGAAAAACCCAGCGATAGGTACAGAGATCCACCATATCTTCTTCTTTTCTACACATTTACAGCCTTGACAAGCCCTCCTGTGTTTTTTTTTCATATATTGAATAATGCTCTTATGATTAATGCTGTAGTAAATGTAACAGTGCAGAAATTTTTGCGATACTAATTTTATTTCTTTCAAGATATATCCAGACATGGGATTGTCGAATCATATGGTAGTTCTTGTTTTAAGTTTGGAAGAAACTCCCTATGATTTTCTTAAAGGATGTAGACTTCACAGTCTATTGGTATCTCACTCAATACAGACTCGGTACTTTCTAGGTGTGTAACCTCAAATGATATGCTGGACCAGTTTTGATACATCCTGTACCCTATTTCTGTATTGCTTTTGTTTTTCCCTGTAATTTCTCACATTAAATCCAGAACAGTATTTTGAAAATATGAATGTATCTTTATCTTCTTTTCATTTTGTATTGACAATTTCAACTCATGGTTTTACTTTGAAAATAATTCTTCCTTAAAATACAAAGTGATTTTTACATTTTACAAGTTCTATGTATTTGGTGAGTGTCTACTTCTATTATTTTTTTCTCTGTACATAAACTGATTTTCTGACTTTTAGTTCTCAGGTAATTAAATTCAGAGTTTCAAATATCACCAACATGCATCCAGTATAGGTTTTCTGTTCTATTCTTGTTTAATGACTCTGTTATTTTATTTGTTTAATCATCTGCAATGCTATATTTGATATTTTCTATTTAGAAAGAGTTGTCATTTATTATAAAATTCTCCATCCAATAATTCAGTCTTCAAATCTGTACTCTAACATTTTCCTTAATAGTTTATTGATTTGGCTTTACATTTTATGTACAGAGCTATACTCTTCATAGTTTCCATTCAACTACTGTATGTTTTCAAATTCATGGTTCTTTTCTGCCATTCTATTTTTCTTATTGTTCACCTGTTCCAATACCTATTCAGTATTGTAGGTAAAATTATTAAATTTGAGGACACTATCATTATTTTTAAGGGAATCCTGTTGTACTCTATGTGTTACCTATGTTGAATACTACTTTAAATATGATTTTTATTGAACACTAAATTGTCTTCTTTTCCTAAAGTATTGTGATGTTTGATTTCTCACATCTATCTATCTATCTATCTATCTATCTATCATGTATCTATCTATCTATCTATAGATCAATAGATAGATAGATATGAATACTTTCCGAAAATGTTCCTAAAAAGCTGATTGAAATTTCCAGAAAAAAGTTATGGAATCAATTTTCCCACCAGTTATATCATCCTGGTGTAGGAACACAAAATAATCAGAAATTCTGTCTCTGTAGTTGATTATCAATGCTTGTTAGTGAGAACAGAAGGATAGCAAGTGGCAGAGTATGGAGAAGAGGAACTTATGAGCAGGGTTTAGTTAGGGTTACCAAGATCCATGTCCTAGGTAGGTAAAAATAATGCTCTGCTATTACATCCAGTTATAAAATAAAGGTGTACATTTGTATTTGAGGGCAGAGTAGGGGTATATTCATAGACAGATGTTTACTTACTTCTCTTTTACTGTTTGCCTGCACTGCTTATATTATGCTCAAAATTCCCCTGGCTTTCTATTTGGCAAATGAGTTTCTTCTTTTTTATTTCATTTATTTTGAGCTTTGTATCTATTCATTCTGCTTCAGTGGTTAGCACGCTTCCATCCTCAACTCATCTTTCAAAAATCTGATGATATCCTTTGTCTGCTCATTTTTAAGTTTTATGATCTTCATCAATTTATTTTCCTTTCATTTAAATAAGATCAGAAGAAAGACAAAATAAAAACATTATAAATGTTTTTTGTACGGAACTGTAATTCAGTGTGATCACTCAGTTTCCTCTGAATCTTGTAGCTTGTTGTTGCTTATGGGTTTAATTGTTTAGTACAACTGCCATATTGGCATTGTCATCAATTTAACATGGCATTGCATTTCTTTCTTCATCCATCATTGATTCTGAGCACTACTTAATTAGATAAAAAGAATGCAACAGTAGGATGTTTCTTTTTTCCTTTGCTTGGGCATTTAAAAAATAACTAGTCTATTTCCAGTACAGTACATTTGATCTCAAATGTACCCCAAGGTTAGTGAACAAAAAAGGAGCAAAGAATCAGTTATTTTATATGAATGATGTTATTCTTTTGTCATCCTTACTTACAATTGACTTCTTTATGTAATGAAGAATGGCCTTTCAGCTTCCAAAAGATAAGAGCATCCATGTGTGTACAACTTTACTCAAGTTGCTCAATTAGGAAAATACAGAGTCAAAGAAAAAGTTACCATGCATCATTTTCTTGAAAGTCAGTTTTTCTATGTATTTTCACATTATTACTCAGCAAACAGAGACCCACATTTGTTCATACAAACTAGATGTCTAGAGATTCATAAAGCCACTTAAAAACTCAAAAAGAGGGTGTAGTAAAGCAGATCAGGCACATCCCACTGTCCCCAATCGCAATAAATACCTGTATGTTGAAACATCAAGCGACTAGATGTTTTGATGGTGTTGAGGAATTTGAAGAAGCAATTGAGTAGAATTGAAATCAGAAGCCAGTCAAAGAAATCACAACCCAAATTTTCCTAGGTGATGTTGGTAGAAGGTAGAAGGGTAGAAAAAAATCATCTGAGTACATTGGCTACCCCTCTCACTATGCTTCCTGACACGAGTGAGATTCACCTATCACCACACCATACCAGCATACATAGAAACTTTTACCAGTGCTTGGAGTACGGGTGAAACCTGTCACATAAGTTTGTCAACACAACTGAAGGATTCTACTTAGTATCCATGTTCTCTATTTTAAGTTTTTACTCCTAAATATGAACAGATAAGCAAGAACACCTAGGTCTTTAAGGGAAATAGAAGCACAGCTTCAAAAACAAAACAACTCAAGTGAAACATTCAGCATCACTTTCATAATGAGCCAAATGAGGAACTAGAGAAGAATTTTGGAAAGGACTTTTAATTCGTAGATTTGGAGCAATTTTTTAAAAAATGTTAAATATGTAAAAATGGAAAATGCTATCATGAAAATGATGAATGAGGGATGATGAAAGAGATCTTAGATATTGAAAACATGACTGCTTGGTTCAGTTTCAGTTTGCATTTAGGACTAATATCTGCCTAATTTTCTTTTGTTTGTCTTTAAGTACCAGCAACAGTTCTTTATAAATTCATTATTTATTTATTCACTTTCCCCTGGGAATATATCATCAAACTTGAATCATTAATTTAAAAGTTGAAGGGAGGGAAAGGGAATGAGAAAAAAAAGAACCAAGATATATCACCTGCAGGTACCAATTCCCTATGATGAATGTGATCATTATGTATACCTAAAATGTACCAATAAATTTAATTAGTAAAAAAAATAAGTTTGTGTAGCTTACCTAGGTCCCTATCCATTGCTAAAATAAGACAGAATGTTTGCTTCTCCAGAACCACAGCACTGTAAGAATTTCTTTTAACCTTCAGCTTTCTGCTTTGCCCTTTTTAATCTGGCCCTGACTTGGTAAGAAAGCGTAAAAGAGAGAGAGAGAGAGAGTGCCCCATGGAGTCCTAAGAGAGAAGAGAGAGCTGGCTTTTAGATCACATGGAAAAGTCCTAGTAAAAGCTTTGTCACTTTCTCAGAAATGTGTAGTTAATGTATAGGGACAATTTAGAGAAACTATTGAGGAAGAAAAGAAAATGATAGGAAGCCACCTTCATTTTATAGAAAAAGAACACTAGATCAGGATGAAAAGAGCCGATAGAGTACAGAAAAAATTTTCTAGCAGCAGAATGAAGAAGCAAATGTTTTTTCTTTACATTGGTGAAATTCAGTTACTTTCTTAGTTCAAGAAAAATATATTTTCATCTTCCAAGAAAAAATTTGGGTGAGAAATATTTCTAAATTCTTTAAAAATTCTACAATTACTTGCACCCAATTCAACATCTATATAAAATCTAACCTGGTTTGAGCATAGTGATTTACTGCCATGATTGTAATCTGTGATTAAAGAAATTTAATATTGTGTTAGAGGCCCTGCATGATTACCAAAAATAATGCATATTTGAGTGAAATCCTGAGATTTAAAACTCATTATTTAAGCAATCATTTAAAAATATGTGAGAATTTGTTGTAATTTAGCTACTTGTCTATTAGAAGGGTCAAAAAAATGTGAATGATTAAATACAATCTGAAAATAATTATAATGTTGAGGATGATAGTTTCACTTATATTATTGTTTATACTAAGTAAAAGATGGTTATGAAGATTTTTAAAAGTTTTATATTTTTAATTTGCCCTTAATACTGTCTCTCAACTTTCTCTCTCAGCTTTGCTCTAGAAATAGAGCTTCCTGTATCTTACTCATTACTCTCTTGCTTTTCCTGGGTTTGGCTAACAGCACGGAAGTTGGGGTTTTGTGTGTGTGTGTGTGTGTGTGTGTGCGTGTGTAGGCTCTTATTTCACTGTGGTGGATTTAAATTGAAAGTAACCATTCATTTCCACAGGATCTTGGCTACTGTCAGTAGCCTTCTTTCAAATGCCTTTTCCCAATCTCTTAGGTCTTACTCTTTCACAAGCTATTCTAACCTCTTACACCTTTCACTCTAGGTGTGATATTTCCATTGCTGCAAATCCAAAGCGTTTGGTGTTGCACCTCCCTGGGTGCTTATCTTCATTGATTGCAAGCTTATACTTTACAAAAAGTACTTCAATCATTTTTCTTGAGTGACCAATCTGTTTTCTATTGGGACTTTAATAGTAGCAATAAAGTGAGTTTTCTAAACTCATCTTTGCAAAAGAAGATACATTTTGATATACAAAAAATAAGAAACTGTCTAAGTGTTATATGCTTAGTTATCCTGTAGCAAAAAAAAGCCACTGTAATTGGAAAAATGAAATTTAAATTGATTATATTATAAATTAATTGTAAAATGTAACTCATCTTCCTGTTAATTCCTATACCTTAAGTCTTTTGTGTCAATTTAGTCTAAAAATAATTTCAATCTTGCTTTTGAAAAAACTAATTTTATGAAGAATTGAAAGGATTTTATATTAAGGTGGTCCCAAAGAACAGTTTAAATTCTTCGGTGTGATTAAATGACTAGAAGATAAATGAAAACTGTAACTTTTTGAACTACATAAAAACCATAAAAATATTGATAGATAATATGTTTATACAATTTTGTTTTCACTATATGTTTTAAATGATTAATTATATCAGTATTGTATGAGATAATTCAAGTTTCTTTGTGCTACTCTACAGGTTAAATTATTTGGTGATACATTGGGACTACTAAATTTTGTTTGTTTGTTTGTTTTGGTACCCGGGATCAAACTCCAGACTTTGCACCACTGAGCTAAATCCCCGGCCCCAAGGACTATCAACATTTGATCACTGATTAATTTTATCATGAAGTCATGAGAATCTAAAATGCTATTTGATTTCCAGTGAAGATCATTCTGAGAATGATGTTTTTACTCAGTTGTAAAAAGAACTGCACATTTTACTAAGATAATCTCTTTTGTTTCAAACAAGTTCAACTATGTAGAAGAGATACTACACTTTCCCAAGTACAGGCCAGTGACCTTGTCAATGTATGTCTTCTGGTCTCTCCACTGGAGGGTCAGAGAGTCCTTCCTAACACTGTCCCCTGCTTACAAGGGTGAGAGAAGGAAAAGTGTGAATGACTACATTGCTTCTTCTGTTTTCTTAAATGCCAGGGTGCTATATTTTGGAATAGTTTTTTTCCTGAATTCTATCATTGGTATTCAAGAAAGTGAATTTGAAGGGGGGATTGAATAATGTAATGTTAAATCACGCGATAAAAAGTATCAATAAGCCTGTAAATACCAAGGCAATTTCTAGAAAGTTAAATAAATATGCTTCATTTGAAAATTTGAAGTTTTTTCAAATGACATACTCAATATGCAAGAGATTACATCATGCCAATATGGAAAAAATGCACAAATATTTCAAGTAAAAATGTATTTTAAAATTCAAATATACAATTTTCTCTTTTTAATGACCTTGTCCAGATCAAATATGTAAAAAACATGAAAAAAAGTAATGTATAGATCTATGTCCATTAGAATACATTCTGTTCTTTGGTTTCAGTGAGGAAGCAAATTGTAAAGGCAATATACTTGGATCCACATACCAATGACATTTCCTTTGTACAAAAACTTAAATTTTATTTTAGACTTTTATATGACTAGCTATAACTTACAGCTGATTAAAAGTGCTACATGTAAACAATTTTATATGTTCATCATTTCACAATAATCACATTCTATATTTTCACTATGCTATTTCCCCATCATACTCTTTTAAAATCCATTATGACAAGAGCTTCTAAGTTTATCTTGAAATTCAATACATTATCTTGGATGACATGTGCAATAAATAAGTAATATAATAAGTATTACTTCTAAATAGCTATTTAATCACAAGTAAGTCACTGATATTTGAAAAAATAACCTGAATAAAATTTTATCTTAATGATTTTTCCAAGTAGATGAAAAATTATGTTTTGGCTTTTATGATAGTAAAAAATATTTTAATTTTTCTTATACGTAGAAAAGTAAGCTCATTGTCATATGTCCTTCTTAGTTTTGCATCTTCAGAAATGTGATACTTGATAACTGGGTTTGCATAGTGACACAATGAAAAAGGAAGGATATTTTACACATTTTACTACAATCATTTTGTCTAACCCTCTTAATGCTGACAGAAACCTGACTAAAGTTTGGTCAAAGAGAACATGTTTTTCAGCTATTCAGCCTGTTTGGAGTACTCTTTCCTTGACAAAATATTTTCCAAAATTATTACAATGATTCAGGTTCTATAATCCTTTGAAAAAGCTTGTTCAGCCTCAGAAAGACTAGAAGTTTCATCATTTGCAAATATCTCCACAATTGCAAAAAAGATGTCCAATTATCTGATAAAACAAGTATATTGAATTCTACTTCCTACAAGTTAATTGTTTCATTGATTTTTCTCACTTTGAAATCCTTACACTCGAGTCATAGCCATGTCTATTTAAAACATATAGGCTGGCACATGTACAAATTAATCTTGGAGAAATAGAAGTCTGCTTTCCCCCTTTGCTCTGAGGGTGGTGGTGTAATGACACCTTTGTGCTTTCTCAGGGTGCATCTGGTTTCTGCTCAATAGAGGAAAACTTTATTCATGGGATAATGGAGATGGATTATTTTTCATTTAAAGTCGAATCATACATTCCATGTCACTTCATGATAAGTAGATGGTTATATTTCACCATAGTTTATCTGAACATTTCTGAGTTTTAGAAATTGGAGCTGTGGCAACTCATGGGATTAATAGTGTTAGGAAAAATGGACCTTGGGGTCTGTCAGGAGGAGGCATGCATAGTCCAGTTTTAGCCTGAATCTTGTCAAATTAGTGAGAGTCTCATTATCCTTCACTGCCTGATCAAGAACTTCATCCTACAGGAGATGTCTACACACCAAGCTTTCCATCACAGAGGTCAGTTTTGCAAGATCTTCTCCCCTTGGTGGCTGCTCTTAGTAATGTGTCATCCACTGACACATCCTCCCTTCGACCACAGCGTGCTCTTTGGCTATGTGCCCCAACTGGCCTGTTTTATGCAGAATGAGGCCACTGAAGGGTTCTTCTCTTATTTCGCAGTCATTCCTGAGTAAAATTTGTTTTTACTACTTTACTTTCTAGGTCTGTTATTTTTGTTCACAAAGTCAGGAATGATTTTACTCAAGATTATTTCAATAGGGGTGAGGAGATTGAGATTAAATACATGTAAGTGAAAGGTAGTAGGGTTTTTATGTGTTTTATACACTGGAGGAAATATGTAGTGTGGATGTAAGGAGAGGGTTCGTCACTTTGTTTAGGTGACCTGTGCTTACTCACCAGTGCTGTGGGAGATAGAGGGAGGTAGGGGCATTCTCCTTCTTGGTGAGTCCAAAGGCGTGAACACCAGGTCTTTGATAAAGACAACCCATGGGTTTAGAACTGGCAACAAGGGAGAAGATTTTCATGCTGAAGGGGTAGGGAAATAATTCATAATTTGCAGTTTCCTGAAGTAAATTCTTTAACAAAGGGGAGGATAGATATCTGAAGTCAGGAAAAATCTTTATCTTTGTTTTGGCAGAGCTAAGGGAAATGTTAAGTCCTTCTTGGTTCATTGAATATCTCTGCTAATAATAAGCCTTCTTAATGAATTGGATATTTTTACTCACTTTTAGATATTTAAAAATTTATGTGATAACAGTTCTCTATGATTTTAATAACAAATCATGCTTTTTTGTGAAACATGGTTATTATCTGCAGCAGCACATTAACATTAATATGTTGTCTTAGAAATGTTGAAGGAAAAGAAATTTCATTGAAAACCAAAAGGGAGACATAGTCCACAACACTGATTAAAAGCACAGAGGCTGGATACAGTTTGTTATGTAGAATAATTCTGTGCATTTCATGAGTTGCATTAGGTATAGGAAGCCAAGCACATTTCCTTAGCATTCATTTTCTCGTCTTTTATATCTGAGTCCTTATCCCAAAGCTGCCTTCAGAGGTTGGGATATGGCATTTATGACACACTGGACTAGAGTTAGTCATTAACTGAACATTGTGAAGCATTTATTGCCCCTTAAATTTTCATTTTTTTAATTTTAAAAATACATCATCAGACAATTCTACCTAAGTTGATTCTGACAATTAAATAAGACAATTTAAGTTCAGTTGTTTCTTTATTGGTAGAGAATAATGCTTTCTTTCTTTGCTTATTCCTTCCTCTCTCAGAAAAAAATGTCAAAAATTCAATTATTCAATTGAGTCATCATACAGGGAATAACATTTATCATTCAGAAAAAAGATGAACAATTTTTCAGCAGGTTTTTTTTTTAACTGGAAGTTGTAGTTCTTGGATTTTCAATGATTGCTCAAAAATCATTTGCCTTGCTTGCTAAGTGGAGTGTAAAATGTAAAAATAATTTTTTTTTACTGAATATGCCTCCCAAATATCCTTTAAGAACAAGACCACACAAATTTTCTGACATCAAAATCTTACAGTTATATTCTAGTGCTATGGGGAAGCAGGAAATCACATGGTTAATCTGCTAGTCTGCTCTGGTTTACATAATAAAATGCCACAGACTGAATGGTTTAGACTAAAATTTATTCTTATGGTTATGGAAGATAGATGTTTAAGATCAAGGTGCCAACAAGGCTGTTTTTTGCTGAGGCTTCTCTTCTGGCTTGCAGAGAGCCACCATTTGGCTATGGGTCACCTGTTCTTTCTTGTGCCCTTTGGTGTCTCTTTTTGGAAGAGCTCCATTTTATAAAAGAAAAAACCCACATTTCCTTTATCCAGTCTCCAGTTGATGGGCATTTGGGCTGTTTCCGAGTTTTAGCTATCACAAACTGTGCTGCTATGAACATGGGTGCACATATATCACTGTGGTATGATTTGTTTAATTCTTTGGGGAAGATCCCCAGCAGTGGAATAGCAGGATCAAATGGGACTTCCAGTCCTAGTTCTTTGAGGTATCTCCATACTCATTTCCACAGTGGTTGCACCAGTCTACACTCCCAACAGCAGTGGAGCAGGGTTCCTCTTTCCCCACAGCCCCACCAACATTTGTTAGTGGTTGATTTCATGATAGCAGCCATTCTTCCTGGAGTGAGGTGGAATCTCAGCATTTCTTTCATTTCCATCTCTCGAATGACCAGTGATGTTGAAAATTTTTTCATGTATTTATTTGCTATTTCTACTTCCTTGTCTGAGAAATGTCTGTTCATTTCAGATGCCCATTTTCAGATTGGGTCTTTAAATTTGGGAGGTCTGATCTTTTTAAGTTCTTTATAGATTCAAGATAGTAGACCTTTGTCTGAGGAAAAGCAGGTGAAGATTTTTTCCCACATTGTGGGTTGTCTCTTCACACTGCTGGTGGTTTCTCTTGCTGTGCAGAAGCTTTTTAATAAGAAGAGATCCCACTTGTTGATTGTTTGTGCTAGTTCACAGGCAACTGAGGTTTTGTTCATAAAATCTTTTCCTACACCGATGTCTTCAAGAGTTCTACCTAACCTCTGTTCCAACTGGTTCAGAGTTTCTATTTTAATATTTAGATCTTTAATCCATTTTGATTTTAGTTTAGTGCATAGCTAGAGATATAGGTCTAGTTTTAATCTTTGGCAACTTGAAATCCAATTTTTCCAGCATCATTTATTAAAGAGGCTGTCTTTCCTCCAGCGAGGGTGTTTGGCTCCTTTATCGAAGATAAGATGGCTGAGTGTGTCTGACATTGTTTCTGCATCTTCTAATCTGTTTCACTGGTCCTCAGGTCTGTTTCTTTGCCAGTACCATGCTGTTTTTATCACAGTAGCTTTGTAGTATAGTTGCAGATTGGGGATTGTAATACCCCCGCCATGTCTCTGTTACCTAGAATTGCTTTTGCTATTCTGGGTCTCTTCTTGTTCCAAATGAATTTTTGGATTGTTTTCTCAAGGTCTGTGAAGTATCCTGCTGGGATCTCAATTGGAATTGCATTAAATCTATATATCAGTTTTGGAAATGTGGTTTTTTAAATAAAATGGAGTACTACTCAGCCATAAAAAATGAGAAATTAGAGACATTTATAGCTAAATGGATGAACATTGAGGTGATAATCTTGAGTGAAATAAATAGGACATACATGTATAAATGCCAAATAGTTTCTCTGGTGTGAGAAACTGAAAGTGTAAATAAGGACTAAAATGTATAATAGGTAATGTGAAATAGGAAGAAAAGGGACAAAGGGGAAGGAAGTGGGAGGGCTAGGGGAAAGGATAGAAGGGAATGGGATTAATATGAGAAAATGGAAAAATAGGAACAAAATCTTTGTAAATAGGGAGGACTGGAAGGGTTGAAGGGAGGGCTGGACAAGGGTGAAAAATAAGAACCAAGAGAGATTATGTAAAGGTGCAAATTTCCAACAACAAATGTCATTATATACCTAAATGTCATTGTATACCTAAAATGTACCAATGATTAGAATGAATAATCAATAATGCAAAATAGGAAGAAAAGGTCCAAAGGGGTAGGAGTACTGGGATGGGCAGGGGAAAGGAAAGAAGGAAAAGAAAAATGATGAGAAATGGAAAAAATGGAAATAAAGTCTTTGTAAATAGGGAAGGGTGGAGGGGGTGGAGGGAGGACTAGGAATGGGGAAAAAATAAGAACCAAGATGCATCATGTAAAGGTACAATTCCCAATGAGAAATGTAATTGTGTTGTATACCTACAATGTACCAATATAAGAATAAAAAAAAAAAAAAGAAGAGCTCCAACCCTTCAGGATTAAGGACTCACTCTTGCAATAACCCTGAGCTTTAGTTTCCTCTCCAAATGCCCTTAGTAAAAAGGAGATGCTAAAAAAAAAATAAAAAATAAAGAATAAAAATAAATTTTTAAAAAAAGGAGATGCTATTTAGTTTGCAATAGACTTTCAATCCAGGCAGTATGGGTAGGTCATTTATGCTACAAATAACCACAGTGTCCAGGACTTTCTGGTCACTGCCCACTACAATTCCAAATAAATTCTCTTTCTTCAACTTCCAAATATTTTCTCCCATAGAATAGATGTCATGAGAATTGCTTCTCCAATTACTGTTTATTGTAAGACAGTAATATGTTAGGACCTTTTACATCTTCTGATGGCCAACTTTTTATCATATTTGAGAATTGCATCTTTGGAGTTAGTATAGTTGAAAAAAGTAATCTATTTATCATTATCCATCTTAATAGCAAATTTTCTTGTTTCTGGTTGAAATATTTCTTTAAAAAATCCTGAAACATTAATAACACTGCCAACATAGTTGTTTAAATTTGCCACAAATAGAATTGTAGTCAAAAGTTATATTCATCCACAAACACTATCTTTAAATCCATAAATAAGTTTCTTTAAGAATCATACCCTTCTGATTTTTCAAGCTTAGTGATGATGAAGCACAACACAAATTTCAATGTAACACTTTTTTTATTTTTTAAACACTAATATATTAAATTTGCTTTACATTAAAGCAAACAAAGTATATATTTAAAAATGTGAAGGAAATATGTCAACAAATTTGTAGATATAACTTAATTACCGATCAATGTTTGCATTGATATTAATGACTTTGGCACATTCCACTGTAGTAAAGCCAACTTTGGGGGATCACAGAGTACCAGGCAGTATAATGAGCGTGCTCTTCAGGAAGAGTGCTCATGGCTCCTGAGCTATGCCTGTGACAGAGTGGAAGAAGTTGCCCAAATTCCTGATAAGAATGACTAAATCGTGCCAATATAAAACATGTTTGCCAATGACCATTTAACATAATAAAAAGTGACAGTTTGGTCTCGCGAGGCAGGCGTGGTGCCACTGAACTAAATCCCCAGCCCCAGTCTTGATTTTTGAAACTAGGACAAATACTTTTCTAACTAATGAAAAATAGAAGACTGCCATGTTGGTGGTTCCTTACGATTTTGATACCTTGAGGCGAGATCTCAAAAGCCAAAGATACAGAAAATGAATGAATTGCGATAAATAAATTATGTTTAAAGGAGTTCAGAACTCTAAACAAGGTAGTGCATTTTATGCTTTGATGGTGATCTGGCTGTTTTGAAGCTCTGTGCCCTAGGGGTCTACTGGCAGGGAAAAGCTCTGCCATTTGCTCCTCTGAATTTTATTTCTGTACTACAAATGAAGGAACCATACCAGCCTTGAATAATAGTCTCAATCTTTTTTCTCTGTCATTTCCTCTCTTGTTTGTTTTTGAATTGTTTTCAGGTAAAGACAATTTTTTAATATAGCAATTTAGCTTAAAACTATTAACTTTTACTAGAAAAATAAAATATTTTCATGGTAATAACTTATAGCTAAACATTCTTTTTCATTTCTATTTACTGCTCAGTCCACGACTTTTTATTTTTAATGTAGTACATATGTTGTTTTGTGAGTCCTTTGAGAACATCAGTAAGTTCTGGGTTTTTCAAGAGCATGTTTACGACCAAACAAATCCTGTATCCTTTCATTTACTTGAATTGAATAATCCATGTAGGCGGTATTCTTCATTGTAACAATATGCAAAATATACAAAATCCAAAACCTACGGTCATCTAACATTGATGCGAAACACATACATCAAACTTTGAGAGAACGTCAATGTAATAAATGTGTTCACCAGAACCCTTAAAATTATTTGGTGCATGAATTTGTGCATGTTGATGTTGTCAGGATCGAAGGAATATTACACTTATGAATCATTTTCACTTGAATATCATCATGATGATATTTTATGGTAGATGCCTTTGTTACTGTTTCTCTTTTTCTTGAAGATACTGCATATGGGGGATGAGTTCAGTATTTAAATCTGCATGCTACTCAAACTTGTAATTAAATCCTTAAAAGGATCGTTTCATGCTTGTATCCTCTATCCTTGCTCTATTTCTTCAGAATTATTTCTCTCTCCCTCCCTCCCTCCCTCCCTCCCTCCCTCTCTCTCTCTCTCTCTCTCTCTCTCTCTCTCTCTCTCTCTCTCTCTCTCTCCTTTTTCCTAGTTCATAGTGTTATAGCTCTATGGTGATAAAGTTAATGGGGAACTTTCAGTCCATTTTCACCTCTTTTGCAGGCACTAGCTTCTGCCTGTTGCCCAGGCAAAACTATTCAGAAGAATTTTCTAATTAGCAGAAATCTTTGCATTTCCTAGGGGAAATTTCTAGCTTATGCAGTAGCTTTTAACTCTGGAAGAAATGTGCTTCAGTTTAATTTGTGTGTGAATATGTTGATTTTATTTATTGTAGTTTGAACAATACTTTTAAATCTGTTTTATTTATTTTACTAAGCATTTTCATACATATCCAAAATTTTTTCCAGGAAACATACACTGCTATATTTTTAGAATTAGCAGTATTAAATTGGGCTAGATATGCAGCTCAGTGGTAGAATGCTTACAAAGGATACACACGGACCTGGGTTCCATCCCCAGCACTATGTCAATAAATTCTAGGCTTATTTTTGTGTAAACCTACAATAGTAGACCTGTATGTCACTGCATATAGGTAGAAAGTCACTCTAAAATGGCTATAGCTCTATACTTTCATCTCTTTCAAATTTGTTGTTTATCATAGAAAATTGAACAAATGAAGAGATTATTTAAATTTCCCTTGTTTTCTTGTAACTGAGATGTAGGTCTCCATAAAATATAGCTACTTGGTATGGATAAACATGAAGAGGTTTGTTAAATGTACATTGCTTTTATTTTTGTATTAAGATAAAGTGACATGTACACACATATGTTATTTAATGTTTTCAATTTTTAAGATGATTTTTAGTATTAGGTAAAAATTCTAACATATTATTTTATTTCCATTTTAGAATATGTATCAGATTTAGACTTGAAGTTTTACTATAAAGAAAATGTTACTGAGTTTGTAAGTATTTGATTATGTTTTTAGACTTGATATTTCATAATATATAGAATATTTTGTTAGATTAATACAAGTTAGTATTTGATAATACTTTGTTTCCTTTAGAAAATTGCAGTGTGTGAATTAAAATTTTATATTAAAGAAGTAATTTTCTTCAGAAAGGTAAAAATCACAAAAATGGGAATGGAAGAAATGACAATGAAATGAGGATTGCCAGTTGATTTGGGATGCTAAATATAATGTGTGATTCTTTTTCTGGTTTTATAGTTAATGCCTACAGTTTTTTCTATTGTAGAAAACATTTTATGAATAGAATCTTTATGATGATTTTCAAGAAGCAAAAGGAGAAGATAGAGTGTATTGGATTTCTCTTAGCCATGAATACATTAGAGTGAAGACTGCATATTAGAAAGATTTAGTGCAGGTTTCATTGAACCTTTAGCTATTCTAGAACTATCATCTTTTAAATCAATACCTTAAAATCTGATATTCATTATTTGAAACACAAGCTAATGTCCTCACACAAGCTGATATATATATATGTATATATATATGAGCTGAAATATTTTTAAACAATTATTTATTTGAAAAATATTTTAATAGCAGTGAATATATATATATAAAACATGATATGTGATTTATAATTTATTGACCTTTAACTAGGATTCAGGTCTAGAAATAAAAGCTAATTCACCCTTCATTTCAAACAAGTCTGAAATATTGAACTATGCTAAATGAAGTGCTACACTTTCTCAGATGGTCAATGTTGCCCAAAGAAATTTTTGGAAGTAAACAAACTCACAGCAATGCTGTGCATTAGATTTCACTTACTGAGCCAAAATTTGAGGTCATCCCTTTGAAATATGGAAGAAAATATCTTAAAAATGAAAAATAACCTTTTTTCCAAAATATTTGGTATATAAAGGTCTTCATGGTCTAAACCACAGCTATCATCTATTTTTAAAGGCACTGATGCAAGCACTTTTTGGGTTAATTTTATATATCTTATTGGGCAATATTAAACATAATACAATATTTTGCTAAAATTTCTAAGATACACTGGATTTTTCAGAAATTTTGCAGCTTTTACTTCATTTTTGCAGTGTACTACACATATATTAGGTAAAGAAAATTCAAAAAGAGACAACTTGAATTAACGCCCATAGACCGCTATAAATTTCATATTTTTTTTTTAAGTCTTGAGTCCTCAAGTGGTATTTTTACTTTTTGTTAATAGAAGCTTAGTTAATGGAGAATAAGAATTGAGTAGTTGCCATTTAACTCCTCAAAGTGCATTTAAGTACTTATTTCAAAAATAAAATGTGTACAAAGTTTGGGTGATTTATTAGCAAGGTATTAGACATGAAGGAATATTTGGGGGAACAAAAGAATCTCTTCAATGTTAAACTGCTAAGAATGCATAGGTAGGAGGTATCAAAAGGTGAAGAAACATAGTATAACAATTTCATATCTCTTCATTTCCTCAACCTAGAGACTTAAGCTCTTTGTAATGTTTTTTTTTTGTAATAGTTTTAAGACATTCATTTAAGAACTTCATTTAGTTGAATTTAAATATTTCAAATTTGCAATGTAGTGGAATGCCACTTGTAATAAGTTAAAACTTACTATGGTGAAATTCTTTTTAGCTCATATAACTTAAAATCACACAATAAATACAAAACTGAGTCCAATAACTACTTTTATAACAACTGGGCTACTGCAGTATACATAAATAACAGTTCCATCTGTTCTAGCCTGTAAAAGTTTCTTGAGCTAAGCGGTGACAATCCAGCTCATTAACACATGCGTGCGGTCCTTCTTAGATGGGGCCTCAATGAGGCCTGGCCCATTACTTTGACCATTATTGCAGTCCTTTGGACTTTGGATTCAGAACACCACTTCTTTTTTTGGTACCAGAGATCGAACTCAAAACCTTGCACTTGCAAGGTAGGTGTGGTGCCACTGAGCTAAAGCTCTGGTCCCCAGAACACCACTTCTTAACCTAAATTATATATCAGTAGTTAAATTTTGCAAAACATGCAATAAAGAAAAACAAAGTCAGGTTATGTTGAAATACTACACAATAAAAATGAATGTTATGTCATACAGAGAGAGACTTTGGATTGCCATGAATGACTAAGAGAATTTTCTTCACCAATCCCAGGGATTCAATTCTGCCACTTTCCTCCTCTCTCCATCTTTGTGTTGCCTGGCTCAGAGACAGGGCAAGAGGTGACAGTGGCTGCAGCACAGGGACAGAGAGGCTGCAGCCTGGTTTTCCCCTATGACTTCATCACGGTGAGGGAAATTGTCTCCAATGTAATAAATATGAAAATAGACTAACTGGAT
Organism: Heterocephalus glaber; assembly: GCF_053883595.1. Lineage (NCBI taxonomy): Eukaryota > Metazoa > Chordata > Mammalia > Rodentia > Bathyergidae > Heterocephalus > Heterocephalus glaber. The sequence goes on from NW_028258333.1 coordinate 11,449,569, forward strand.
CATAAACTCATGGCAAAGTTCTCCTTTGATTGTGATGAGGGGCAAGATCTTTCCTTCAAAGAAAAAACTGTGAATATAAAATCAGATTAAATAACATTGTTGTGTCTATGTTAATAGCAATTCAAGTGTTTAAGTGTTTAAGGTACTCATTCCGAGTTTGGGGAAATCAATATATCAAGTTCTCAAATTCAGGTGGACATTTATTGAGTATTAATTTTTTATTGTTTCCAGGTTGCTGCTGACAACCCTGATTATAAATGATTAGGACAGGTTTCTACTATGGAAAATGAAAACAATATAATCTTAGATATTATGAGAATAAATTATATCAAAATTGTATTAAAATTACATGTGATTGAAAATTGGAAATCAACAGGACTGACTGCAATACAATCATATATTTACATTCACATTTGGATAAGAAACTGATCTTTTTCATATTCAAGAGATTACTTAAACTGTTCAAATAATTTAGAAGTTAAGTAATTGCTTTTAGTAATTGGCTTTTTATTTTGTACTTATCTAATTATATTATAGTTATGAAAAATAATGCTTTATATAAAAAGCAAATATTAAAAGTATTCAAAGAGGTAACGAAGGAAGCTTAGATAAATTAAAAATAGAGAATTTGAAAAAGCATGAGACTCTGTTATAGGTAAAGATTTTTAAACTGCATAGTATGCTTTACATTTTAGACTTTGCTTCTTGAAAGAAAATTTTAGGTCCTATTTGTAGATTTCCTGTACAATTTTGGTTGCAAATCTTAGTTCTTAAACATTTTTCACATTCATTTCTTCTAATATATTTACTTGTTTCAATGGCTTTGATATTTTAATACCATCAAGTAAAATTTATGAGAGGTCACTTTTGGGGGCCTGATATCTGTAGGAGGCCCTGACAGACCAAAGCAAAGTGCTAATTACATGATCACTCTGAAACTAAGGAAGCAAGTAAAGTGCCTAATAAACTAGATTTTCCTGATAACAAACTCACAGCAACCAATATGAAAGGGTCAGCCAACTTGAAGATGTCATAAAGAATTCCCCTCTGTTCTGTCCCTTGCAAGGAGAGCAACCTGAAGTACCTGATGTTAACTGAAATGCTGTTTTCGTTATTCTGTTTCCTTCTTCCCACGCCTCATAACCCGATTGTTCTCCTGTGCACAGTGGAGCACTCATTCTGTTTCATGAGGTGAGAACCCGTCTGATTCATGGAATGCTCAAAGAACCAATTAGACAGGGAGAATCAACAAAGAGATTATAGCAAATTAAAAAGCTGCTGTACAGTAAAGTAATCAATTAGTATCCCAAAGAGACAAACTACAGAATGGGCAAAATTTGCCACCTATTCCTCAGACAGAGGACTAATATCAGGAAAATATAAAGAACTCAAAAAAATTAGATCACTTAAAACAAAAGACACAATCAAGAAATGGCCAAGTGAAATCAACAAACACTTGTCAGAGGAAGCACTGCAAATGGCCAACAGATATATGAAAAAAATATTCAACATACTTGCCCATTAGAGAAATGTAAGTTAAAATAATGGTAAAGTTTCATCTTATTCCAGAAAGAATGGTAATCATCAAGGAGTCAAAAAATAACAAATTCTGGCATGGCTATGGTGAAAAATGGACCCTCCTACACTGTTGGTGGGAATGTAAACTTGTACAACCATTATGGAAATTCTGCAAGAAAGTAAAATCATAAATTCCATATGACCCAGCTATTCCTCTTCTAGGTATCTTCTTCAAAGAGCTGAAGACATTGTTCTACATTGCACATCAGTGTTTATAGCAGCACAATTCATAACAGTTAAATCCTGGACGCAGCCTATATAGCCATCAACAGATGACTGGATAAAGAAAATGCAGTATCTATACATAATTCAATACTACTTGGGTACAAAGAAGGACAAATGTGAGACATCTGTAGGAAAATGGATGCCCCTGGAAATATATAATATTGAGTGAAATAAATCAGACTCACAAGCTAATATAACTTATAGTATGTCTCATTTGAGTAAGACAAAGTTCAAGCAATGAGCACAATAAAGGATAGAGAGAAGGAAACAAAGGAAGAGATCTCTTGCCAGTGAGAAGAGGTCCAAGAGAACATGAATGAAGGAAATGGAGAAATAAGTAGAATAAAGATATGCCATATACAGGAACCTACTAATCTCAATGAATGTAAACATTATGTCTCATAAACATGAGATAAGATTAATAATATCAACAAGATCGAAAATGGGGAAAGGGGATTTAGAGGAGGACTGAAGGAATTAGTAGTGAAGAAGGGGATTAAAAAATAAAGAACCAGGCTGTATTATGTATACATACCCGCACCCCAAGATGATTGTAAAGTGCATGTACTTCAAAGGTGTACTAATAAAAAAAGAAACAGACAGATAATAAAACACACAAACAGAATTTATTAGAATTTTAAACTAAATTTGCTGTAATTTAGTTTTGACCAATGCATAAGAAATCAATCAATGTAATCCGGATAAGCATATTTAAAGCCATGATAAAAACAATTTGATTATTTTCACCTCCTTCAGAAAATAAAGTGTATATCTCTTCTTTTCCTTCTTTTTCTTCTCCTGCTTCTTCCTCACTATCAATATGAATCAAAATTTATTATTTTCAGAATACCTAAGACTTTTCAGAATATCATAACCTTGTTGCAAAGAAATATTCTTTTAATTTACAAAAAAAAAAGAAATGAGAGCAATTGAAATGAAAACAAAATTTTAAATGCACTTTGCCATATATTTAGGCTCCTCCAAACAAATTTCAAAATGGTTTAAATTTGATTTTGTTTCTTTTCCACGTGGAATAAAACCCCAAGCCCCCTCAGGAGAAATGAGCCAGGATAGATAGGGAGAAGGTGGCATGACTGAGGATATCTGAGAAGGTCATCTTGAGTTCCACAGTTATTTATTTTTCATGTATAATTTCTCATAATTGCCCTTCTTTTGATTATTTGATTATAAGTCATTAATTTGAACAAATTAAGATGCTGTCATAACTAATGAATTTCTTTGATTGAAAAATACACAAAAACTAAAGTTATGCAAGCAAATTAATCGTTCATAGCCTACCTTCCAGTGTGAACAGATGTTTTAATTAAAATTGACTGTGAGATAAATTACCCCATGGTGTAATTTAATAAATAGTCATTGAAGCAATAAATTACAATACCAATAAATACTTGACCATTACTGCTCTTTTGTTGGTTTATTGCTATAGACATTGCATTTGCTTCAATGTCATTTTTTATAATTGTTTGTTAAGAAAACAGTTTATTTCCCTTTTTCTCATTAGCTTTTCAGAAATTTTGATTGTCTGCTTTAGCTTCCATTTGTTTTTATAATCACAAAACATGCAGTTATCTTCTTGAGGCAAACAAATAAAAAGTCTTCTAACAGTAATAACTGCCAGAGACTCCTGTAGTCAGGTTCCAGTCCCCAGCTGCCCAGTATATGATGCCGGCTTGTGAAAAACAATACACTAAGAGACAGAACTAGGAGAAAGAAAGCAGGGTGCTGGGATGACCAGTGCTGGTGCAACTGACAAAGGCCATGGCCAGTCCCAGGCACTGACTTTTATTAGCTATCATTTGGGGTAAAGGCGAGCTACGTGCAGCTTCTATGGAAATTAATGTAAACAAGGCTCATAAAGAACAAGACATAGCATTCTCGAATTAGGAACAGCATAGATAAAATATATGGTTGTTATTAAAATGCTGTCCTTCTAGTCAGAAGGTTTTAGCTGTGGGAATGGAATTTTGGTCCAAGTTACTCTGACCTTGGCTTTTAGGCTTCAGCCAGACTCTTGTCTATAAAGAAGCCAATTGTGGGGTTAGCTCTTCGCAGCCTGTTTCAGGCATAATCAATATCATGGTCCTCTGCAATAATATTTCTGGAAATCTGATAAAAGAAATAGTTTTTCCTTATTTTTTCCATTTAGATTTTTAGTGTGTAAACCTTGAAATCATGTTACAAGGTGCAGGTACTTGAGAGCTTTATTGGGTGGGTGGAGGGGTCTGTTAAAGTGATTTTTTAAAAAGAAAGTAAGTATCAAGTGAGGTTTGTATTTAGATAGCACTAATATAAGGTATAATACTGTAGATTAGGTTTTATGAATGGATAAAAATAAATTATATAGTTTTGAAAGTTTTGTAAGTACATACTGTTAATATGAATAATTTATCAGGTCCTTGTCACATCATCCAGAATTGAAGTTTATTTGTTAGACACATGATCATTTATATTACAAAGAATACTGCTTATTTTCCAAGGAAGTTTAGAAGCACTATTTTCCTAAATTTAGTTTATGGTCTTCTAATATTTTTATTATATCTATACTCTTTTGTCACCATTTAGATTGTTGTCTTTTTATTCCCAACCTCCACCTTTTTGAACATTTCATTATTTATATATAGTTAACTTAATGAAAAATAGTAAGCAAATTTTGGAAATTGATTTACAAGAATACCTATAATACTCCAAAGATGGATTTCAAGGATGGAGACTGGAAGAATTCATGAAAATTTGTATATGATGTACAATATGTTAAATAAGCCTTGCTTACAGTAGCTATATTTAAAGTACAGTATAAAAAGTATAACTATATTTAAGGTATAGTATCTATATTTATACTACTTTTGATTTTAAATATTTCATTTTACATTTTCAAAATTATTTTGCACTTTTTAGTTATGAAATTCAGCTTCAAGTCATAACATTATATCCCATGAATTCTAATCTTTAAATCACTGCAGTAGATATAATTCTGTTAATAGTATTAAAATTATCAAGATATTTTTGCACATAGTTGCTTTTGCTTTAGGTTAAAAATATACTATGACTACTTATTTTGCTTAGTTGGAAAAAGAAACCCTGTCAGATGCTTACATAATGCACATTTCTCTGTCACCATCATATTCCTCACACTGAATATTCCCAGACTTTGCATGTAGACATTTTATTTTGAATACTTTCAGGATCACCTGAAAATGATATTAAGGGAGTAGATTGGAGCAGCTGTATCCAAGGTCTTAGTTCACCCTATTTCTTTTCATGCTTGGATGACTGTGAGTCTTTCAGTTTGTCATCTCCTCCTCATGAAGCAATTGGTTGTGAGCTGCCCTGGAAAGACCACCTGATGCTCTGCAGCTCTCTTCATGTGGGGAGAAGTCCGCAAACAGCTTCAGTTGAGAACTTTCAGTCCCCATTTTTCCCAGCAGCTAACAAATGAGTGTCTCAGTTATTAGGGGTGAAATGTGCCTGGGTAGCACTGTGATATTGATCACAGTGCCAATGCCTGCAGGACTCATAATTCATTAGAGTCTTGCACATTTTTTAAGCTTCCTGCTCTTGGGATTTTGTGTTTTCATGCTCATGACAACAGTTCCACTTCTGTGCATTCTGTCAACAAGTCAGTCAGAGCATGTAGGTAGCAAATGTCAGAGCCAAGTACTTTTACCTTTTCTTGAACAATAAAGATTCCTGTCATTATCTTTTCTACCCAGAGGAAAGTTTCAGAAGCTGATTACAAATGAATAGGCTTAATGGCAACACAGATAAATTAGACTTCATTTTATAAGAAACACAAAGAGAAGAGATATTGGCAAGTCATATAGGGTAGTTTAATTCCTTCTGTCAACGTTTCAGATTCTTATTTTATCAACAACTATGATTACTCATAGAATTGAAGTTTAGAGAGTGGGACAGTTTTATTTTGCTGTATATAATACAGACACTGTTTGTTCAACTTACATTTTATATAATGTACACACATATTGATAAAAATCACATAACTCTCCTATTCATGTATCCACCATTCCACTTAAATTCTCCCTAAAGTTAAAAGTCTTCAGTGTCTTTGATATTATTACAGTGAGCTGTTTTTATAAACTGAGCCAGATAATTAAGAAGGTTCGGGGATTTCCAAAGGAGCTAGTCTTCTTATATGAATTTACAGATGGTTCATATAGTCACTCAAAATGATCAAGAATTTGAAATAGTTTCTTATCCAAGATGCAAACAAGCAGTGGAAATTTATGGCTGTTCAATTTTTCTTATTATATTTTATAGACTACATTTAGGAAAAAAATAGGGACTTGTGTCTGACCTACTGATATATCTTTGCAAGATGAAATTTATTTTCCTTAACACAATTTGTAATTTGATATATCTCTATGTTATATTTTAAGATCACATACTTAAATTTTATTTTTCTATTAAGCAAACTGACAATTTTCCCATATTTGTGGAGAATTCCACAAAGAGACATTACAATGGAAGATTTTCAGAAATTGTTGAGCATGAAATCTATTAAGAGAAGATTTTTAAAAATAATTTGGGATTAGGGCTGGGGATTTAGCTCAGTGGTTCCGCTGCCTGCCTCACCAGTGCAAGTACCTGAGTTCGATCCCCGGTACCAAAAAAAAAATTGGGGATCATTTCTTTAGATGTAATTTCATGTTTACACCTATACTATCTTGTAAAGGCCAAAAAAACCTCACTTTTCAGAAAAATTTTATTGTTACTTAGCCACTTGGTATTCCCCTGATTAACAAACATATCAATCATGTTTTAGCTAGGAATGGGCATATTAATTTGTGTAAACATATTAAATTTTAAACTAATCGTATGTTTCTTGACTTAAAAATTATAAATGAGAACCTCTTGAGAGCACTAATATTACTAATATCAAGTTATCATCTCAGAAAGATACATTTTACATTCTATTCTTTTTTTTTTTTTTTTTTGGATCGCACTCAGGACCTTGTGCTCGCAAGGCCGGCGCCGGAACCACTGAGCTAAATCTCCTCGGCCCTTACACTCTATTCTTATTTTTAAAGTATATTATTTTCCAGAAGTAAGAATTCAGAGTGAAAATATAGAAGATGTTAAACTTATATGATGCTACAAAAATTTTAGTAAATCAGAATATAAATGAAAAGTATACATGTGAATCGAAATTTAAGACTTTTGAGTGTATTGTCAATAATTATGTAGAACATTGATGAAAAAGAGCTGAATGAGTTTGAAAGCTTGCAATCTATTTTCTCAAGGAGATGCTTGGTGAACCCTTTAGAGACCGAGTGCCTTAAATGCAACCTCGAACCCAGGTATTAACGCAAAGTACCCGCGCTGCCCCTATGGGCGCTGTTATTTGATGCGTGGCTGGTGGGGTGATGCGAGGTCGACAAGGCTCAGAGAGGGCTCTGAGTGAAGTCTGCGGCACGAATGCCATAGGTTCGCCAGCCCTGGTGTAGAGTATTGCACGCGACTGACCCTTTCCTTCTATTTCTACCATTTATTTTTGTTAGCGCTGTCTGCTGCAATTGTTGGATGATTATGCTTTATTGCTCACCAGAAAAAAGTGAGAGATTATGACCCAGGAGCTCTGAAACTGTGCTAATTATTTTAGTTTCAGGAGACCTGTAATAAAATAATATTACACCTAGCTTTTTTCAAAAAGAAAAAAAGCACTTAGTAGATATTTTTGGTAATCATGAATATATTTATCATAGGATGTTAGTGAAGCCTACAAGTTTTTTGTTTGTTTGTTTTTGTTTTTGTGTTTTTCTTTTAAAAAGGTCTGATAACTTTTTCTTTCATCAGGCTTTCAGCCTTCCAGACCAAAGTGTAATGTCCTCAAGGCCACTTCCTCCATAACCTCTAGATGAAGGAATCGGTGGGAAATCAGGCAAGAATTACGATGAATTTGTCACATTTTAGGGTGAAGGTCAGAAAATTACTTCCCTATTCAAAGATTATTTATGGATATTTATGTAATGAAAGAGTATTTATAATCTGCTCAAGAGGGAATCCTTTCCAATTAATTAGTGTATCTATGCTGACTTAGTTTGATCTTGTAATGTGATTTTTGTAGAAAAGGATTCAAATATGCATTGGATAGAATACTACACTTTAGAATTTGGAAACATTAGTATTTTATGTACTATCTGGACAAAAATGTGTGTAAGTGAAGAAGCTTCTCAAATTATTGAAAAAGAAACTTTTTTTTTTTTCTCATGGAAGGAAGAAACAAAGGAAAATGCATTTGCTAATGAAATAGTATTATCTCTCAAGTGCTTTTGACCTGACAATTACTCTACCTTCATTTTAGTGATGTTTATTTACTCCAATACCTATCTCATAGGGCAAAACTTCTGTTTTTAGTATTTACAAATAAAAATATTTTGTTAAGATCTCTAAATGCCCTAGGGCATTTTTAAGGTTTTATCACTTTTAAAACCATAGATTTGAGGTTGAGATATTTTGAAAAAAGAAATCTACTGAATGCTTTGTGTCAGACCTTACTTTTCAGTATTTAAAGATAAAAAGATAATGAAAGATGTATAGATTCTACTGAGTAGATTTTAAATTAATGTCATGAAACTTTCTTTGATATCAAAATGTAAATCTAAATCTCTCTTCTTAAAAATGAACCCTTTTTAAAGTATATATTATGGAAAATGAGCTGAGAAATTAGCAAATAGAAACATATTTGTTTTAGATCATGATACAATGTATTTACCATTGTTATTCTTTAATTATTTTTGTCATTAAAATTATTCTTTCACATATACAAAAGCTTTTATGTTTGCTTTATTAACATTGACTTGCATTATATTGTTTTATTGTTTTTGGGGTTTTTTTTGATACCAGGGATCAAACTCGGGTCCTTGTGCTTGCAAGGCAGGCAGTGGAACAACTGAGCTAAATCCCTGGCCCCAAGACTTGCATTATATTAAAATTAAAAATTAAGAAAATAGTCCCTTTAATCATGCCTGTTGTTCTATTTGATTATACTATATGTAATGATGATACTTTGAATAATATAATCATATTTTTAATGAATTATTTTTTTTTTTCAGAAAGAATCATTATACATGTCAGGAGATGATGAAATAAAAGTAAGGAAGGGAATATAATAAAAAAATAGTTTGAAATTCATTCTATATTGTTCTTAATGTGAATTTGTACAAATTTTTTCCATGTTAATTTACATTTTTGTCATTATGGCCAGATATTGTAAATATCATCTTTGCCATTAAAAAATCATCCTCAGAGGAAAGAGAACTCAATTTTTCCCTAATTCATTGTTTTTTTCTTTTAAATTCCTTTGCTGATACATAAAAATGTGTAGATGTATGGAATGGCATGTCATATTTGATTTATGTATATAGTTGATAATGTTTAAATCTGCCTTAACATATTTATCTCATCAAATACTTATCATTCCTTTGGAGGAAAACATTCAATCTTCTTCCTTCTAACTTTTTGAAATGTACAGTACATTAGTGTCATTTATAGTCACTCTACTGCTCAATAGCACAACAGGTCTTCCTGCTCCTATCTTACTAGAATTCCATACTAATTGATTAACTTTCCCCCAAGAGCTTCTAGGAGATCTTTGAATCCAGAGACTTTTTGAATTTGTTTCAACATGTTATTTTTTCTGTGTATTAAATTGATAGAGTAAAATTTTTGAGTGGTGTATTTAATTTTTGTTCTTGATCTGTTCTGTTGTGTTTTTTGTGTTTTTTTTACTGAGGGCTTTCCCATTGAACTACATCCTCAGCATTGTGTTGTCATCTTTGTTTTGTTTTGCTTTGAGACAGGGTCAAAGGATATTGGAAAGCTACACATTTTGGACTTGATCCTTTTGTTTCAAGCCCCAGAGTGGTGGGATTACACACATACATCACTAAATCCAGCTGGTCAGAGATTTTCAGTATTTGTAATTGTATTAAGATCATTTTTTCTTTTTATCTTGGGGTCATGTGTCCAATAATACATCATTACATCTTGGATATAAATGTGGAAATGTTGAAAAAAATTAAGTGAATTGATAGAAAAGTAAACTATACTTGGGTAACAAGATTACAAAACAAAAAAGACAAAGATTGAAAAGGAAGTAAATAACTCGAGTAATACAGGAATCATGTTCCTGCAAACAACTTGTAATCAAAATATAGTAAAAAATATTGAAAGAAATGTAGGATTTTTTTTGAGCCAGACACACATTCAAATTGCATCCAATAAAAGCTCTTTATACCAAGGCATTGAATCTGTGAAGAGAAGAGAGGTAAGATATTCCAAGTTACCTTGGTTAATGATTTTATTCATTTGCAATTATCAAAATTTGCATGAGAATAATCGTATTTTGATTGCTATTTTGATTTACATCTTTCTAATGGTACTTTCACATTAAAGCATACCTTATTCCTGACCATTTTAAAAATATAGTTCACTAGATTATCATACTTTTAAAAATCAAATGTTTAAATAAGCTTATGAGTGAAATAGTAAAATGTACGTTGAAGAAAAATCTAATTAAAAAACCTGAAGAAACAAGAAAGAAAATAGGAACTCTTTTGTCTTCACTCCTTCTACAAGTCTGTTCATTATTGCATGACCAGTAAAGCAAAAGGGTCCCTAATTCCCCATTTAATCAGAGGTTCTGGAGAGCAGAACAGACACTGAAATATAAAACCAACATCATAGAACTCTGATTTACTCTCCTTTGCAAAAAAAAAAAAATCAATTTTATATTTGATTGTTCAGTGGATCCCTGCTCTGTGTTAATTTGCAAGATGCCAATCTGTATTTTGAATTTAACTTCTTAAAAGCAAAGAAACCTACAGAAAACCAACTTTTACTTCTTATTTACTGGATGCCAAGTGCATGTTTTGTGTGATTAACATTAAAAAAAATCAAGATCAAACTGTGTATTTTATTTGTGATGCCATTTTCAAAGTATCAGGGCTTGTGGGCATTTCAAGTAGCATTCCAAGGAAGATAAGACTGCATTTACTTTATGGACAGGTCTCAGCTTATACATGGACTCTAGGTTGGAAGCAAAAAATATTCCCATTTTATCTACTGGGCAACTCAGGTATAACAATGTTAAATTATTTCTCATAGTTCAAATGATATAGAAATCCTGGCACTCTTCCACAAGGTCAAAAGGAAAAAAACTTACAGTTCCAGCTGTTTTACACTCTCCCTACAAGAAATTTCAAAGTCCTTTTCTTTAAAAATATCAAGTGATTGAACTTATTCACAATTAAATCCCAAATAATTCTAGTATCTTAAAATAAAATGTTGTCAAAGTAGTTTGCATTAGCTACATATATTGGGTTGATGCTATTACCTACAGTATGAAACCCACTCAGGTACTATATTCCTTTCATCTATTATGTTGAAAATGCTATATAAAATGTTTTTAATCTTTCCTTTGTGATTATATATTTATCTCTATATAAAGCTTATTCTTATTTCTTTAACACAGATTTTCAATTATAATCATCTTTGACCACTATAAGTATTATAAAAAGAAGTAAATTAATAACAAGTAACTAATACAAATTGTTCTGAGCAATATTGGAAGCATACGCCTACATCATTGTGGTATAATGAAGAATTGGAAAAAATGTCATCAGTTACTTTTGGTACCTACAAATGTAGAAGTATTCATAAGCAATAAAGCATAGAAATAGGTAAATTCTACATGTACCTGAAACATTCAACACTTACACTGGCAGAGCTGTACTCTGAGAATTTATATATCAGTGGACACAATTATATACTGAGGAACTTTTCATTCAAATACCAGGTGCTTTTTCTGCTTCTTCTGCCTCTGCTTCTTTCTGTTTTTTTTTGTTTGTTTGTTTGTTTTTCTTTTCAAGACTGGATACTGTGAAATGTGGAATTATGTTGATTAATAGCATGGAAATTATTGTTCATCCTCCAGTTTGATGGAGACAGTTTTTGCATGAAAATATGTATTTCGGTGAAGTTGTCCCTTTAAGATTGGAATGTGAAGTTGTTATTTCTCTCAGAGAAATCAGTGGTTGACAACTATATTGGATAACTTTCTCAGAGTGTCTCATGTCTTTGTAACTCTGCCTACAAATCTTCATCATCCTAGGCCCTTGTATAGCACTTTAGTGACTGCTGCAGTGTCTCAACTCCTTGAGTTCCCACTGGCTGAAATTCCACAAGCATCTACCTCCCCAGCAAATCCTCTAGCCACTCTCAGACTCAGTTGCAAGGTTAGAGAAGGGAGTGGCATGAGGCTTCCCGTCTACTGTCAAGTGGACCTGTTGGTACAATTCTAGCTTCCTAGCTTATCAACTCTCTTATGGGACAAACTGAATAATATGCATTGGAGAAAAGCAGTAATAGCCCGATGAAAAATCCTGTTATCCTTTCCTATGTAGAACTACTTCCAAATTTGTTTTTTCCATATGTACTCTATCTTAGTTCATTTTGTACTGCTCTTAAAGAATATTTGAAACTGGACAAAAATTGATTTAGCTCATAGTTGTGGAGTCTACAAAGTCAAAGGTCAGGGACCTGGCCTATGAGTTGATAAGTATGAAGACAGAGTGGCATGAGAGGTGAAGCATGAACAAGAAAGGACCAAACTTGCTTTATAAAAATCTCCCCTCAAAATGACTAACCCACTGGTGTGATAAAAGAGTTTGTCAATCCATTCATTAGGGCAGAATGCACATGAACTAACTACTTCTTATATCTCTCCACCTATCAGCATTGTTGCACTGAGGATGAATTTCCCAACAAAGGAAACTGGGGGACACGTGTCGCTCCGTGCCACATTCTGGTGGCTAAGTGTGGAAATGCCAAGCAATTGTCAATGTCACTCAAGCACACAATGTAACAGCAGCACTGCAGTCTCACAGCATCTTTTACTTGCTTTTCCAAACTATCCTGTCTCACCACTCATCTGCTTTCCCTGCTCTACTGAGATTATTCAGAAATAATTCAATGTAATTGATGATTTTCACTCTCAGGCTTCTTTTTGTTTTGTTTTTAGATATTTGGAATAAAATGACATATAGCTCTTGGGTCTTAGAAATCCCAAAAGCTCATTTCATTTCTATGTGTCTGTTATGACTTGTGTTTAGATGTTCCCCCGCCAAAGTCTCAGAGTTTTTCAGAGGTGGCTGAATCTAGAGTGTGTGATTGATTCATGGTACAATGCTAGGCCCGAAGGCACTAGGATTAAGGGCGTGAGTGTTACCCCCCCTCCAAGTACAGAGTAAGTAACTTATTCTGACTAAGATAAAAAGGGCAGAAAGCCTGTTAAGGTCCCTTGTTGCTTTTGCCGTCTTCTGCTGTCACAAACTATTGCCCCTCTGCCATGTACCCTATGCCTTGGTTGATTATGGACTGAAAGATCTACAAACTGTGAGCTAAATAAACCCTTTCCCCTTTAACTTTGCACGTCTGGTATTTTGTTTCAGCAACAAGAAAGAAAAGTAACTCACACAGTGTCCTTGTTTCTTAACATATTATCTGGGGCCTCATTCAGGCAATTCTTGTATGATAAGCATCTGGATTATGAGAATGGAGACTGTCTCTCCACAAACACTTGGTTCCTTGGTTTTACCTTTTTCCATAACTGAACTTGACTAAGAAAATGAACAGCTGCAGATTTATTCACCAAATATACATGGAGGAACTGCATGTGTCAGGCACGATGCTAAATATCAAAACACAAAAATGGAGTAAGTTTGGGTTCGAACAACACAGTATTCATGACTAAAATATAATTTTATATAAGTTTTTCAAATCCCAAAGAAAGACACCCAACCTTTACCCGGATTTTATTTATTATTTAATCAAATCAAGTTGGCATTTAGAAAAAGTGGAGTGAATACGATGAGATGTATGTTTTGTAAATATTACTTTACATCTTCTCGAACACATACAAGGTAGATGTCAATGGCCCTACATAGAGTTAGTGCTCACGCGCCAGTTCCTAGAAGAGAGCATTCCCTTAGCTAGGGAAAATAGCTCACTGCTCAGAAATAAAGCAAGACATGACAGCGTATTACTTAAAACACACATTATCTTGGGGATTAGATATACCTGGTGTCAAATTCTGTTTGTATAGTTGGGGCAATTACTAATTTAAAAAAATTAATCAATGAAAGTCTAAAATTGTATTATCTACTTTATATAATTTGTTTATTTCTAATTCTCTAAATATTTATAGATTCATTTCCATGTCCCAGTATGATTCCTGAAATTGGAATTAACACAGAATATTATGTTTTTGACCTTATCAAGCTTATGTAACAAGGGACAGATAAAAAGATTACAAAATATTATAAAAATTTGATAATATTTCCAAAAATACTGTGGGTTTATATATATAAGAGGAATAGAATAAAGGACACAAAATGAAAAGCTTGGAGATATTTTCGCCCACAGGGTCAGGGAATTGAGGAAGATGACTCAGGAGCACTCAAGGAGCATTTTAGGCCAAGGGCTCAACAAAGCTCAAGGCCCTCAGACAACGCGGCCAGCACCAAATCCTGTATGGCTAGACTACAGCACAAAGTAAAGAATGAATGCTTAAGAGGTACCCAGAGATTTATTCATTTGAGGCTCATGTGACATTCATTTATTATTTTTAAATAAGAAAGCCCCAGAAAGCCTTTGCATAGGGTATTGAAATGCTCTGACTCATTGTCCACTGAGTGTTTTGGCTCCTCTGTGAGGAACATACTGCAATGGGGAGGAGTTGAAGAGGAGAAAATGAAGATGGTTATTATGGTGGCAGAGCTGATAATAAACACCTGGCATGCTGAAATGTAACCACTGGCTCACTGCAACAGCTCAGGCTCAGGTGACTGAAGTAAACTCCTTAGGTGCTCTAGTATATACTTGTCAGTTCATTTTTATTATTATTTTGCCCCCTTCCCACCTGCTTTTTTCTCTTTCTACCCTTTGCCCTCTCTATGTACTCTCTTTCATTACTTTGATTTTTTCTGTCAGTTTATTGCTATGAACTATTGATTACTAGAGTTATGTTGGGAATAAAATCCATTATATTTTTGTAAGGAAACAAAGTTACTCAATGTGCCAAGAAATATATTTTTTCCTGGAGATAAATTCTTTATTTCCATAATTTGTTTAAATTCCCACAAATTGAATAGAACCTAATTTTTAAAAAAAGTTTTCTCTCTAGTTTTTTTACATTAAAACATTACTCAGGTCTGTTCTTAGCAGCTACTGATGAGTCAAGAGAATGGTTTTCAGCACTTTCTATTATTATCTTTTTTGTGGGTTGCATTTACAAGTGGTCCACATATTCTTTTTCTGCCCATCTCTTGGATTTGTATTTAAATTTATAAAATATGTACATTAACAAATAGCTGATGTAGTTGATATAGTGTGTTACTGATTCTTTTTAAAATTTATTTTGTAATTCAGTATGATTGCCAAGGAATTCAGGTATGAAAATTTCTTATATTTACCCTCAGGGAATATAGAGCTTTGTGGTAAAACATATAAGTAGACAGAAATTAAATTGTGGTAATCACTAAGTGGCACACATTTATGCAAGAAAATCAGAGTCTAGCAGAAAGTCTACAAATGTCTGTCTAAATGCTTCCGGGAAGATATTTCTGACGGTCCCTCCTGAGTTACTTTTAAACAGGAATCAGCAGATCGGAGAAGAGCTGGGGGAAGAGAAAGAAGAAAGATTTGTTTTAAGAGAGAATGTGTCAATAAATGAATGATACCCCATCCTTGAAGTGAGAAGAAAAGAATTGTATGGAAATAAACAAGTGGTGAGCTTTAATAAGCTTGTTTATGCCAAAGCAATGTTCTTAAATTTTATTTTGCTTGTGAGTAGTGAGAATAGTTTTGGTATTGTAATATCCCTTGTCATACAGTGTGCAGAAGAGAGCAACACAGGTTCAAAAGAGTATTGTTAACTATTTCTGAACATCTAGTCCATCTTCAAAGGACTTGAGAATGTGAAGCAGTATTTTTGAGATTATCTCAGATTGGTCTAAACCTGAACCGGAGACACCTCTTCCTCCAAGTTCCACTGAAGCAGTAGAATCTTAATAGGAATTTATAAGGTATTGGTGATCAAAATAAAAGTCAGTTTTGTGACATGGGGTCCTTCTTTGTAATTGACAGGGAGGATATGACCCTTGTGGGAAGGAATAAATGCTTGCATTTCAGCAATAGTGGTGTGAAAGGAGACAGAGAATGAAGAAGCATCAGACCTATTCATGAAGTAAAGACACAGCACAGGCTGATTGATGTTTAAAATGTACAGGGAGGTGAATCAAAGGTGGTTTCCAACATTTTGATTATGATGGCTAGGTGGATAGAATCGCCATTCATGAAGTTAAGTAATCAGAAAGAAAAGAAGTTTTCATGAAGAATGCTTGATGCTTTCTATTTGGAGCAGTGGACCTCAGGGACTTCCTCCTAGTCCTTTAATGATGACCTCTTTCCCTGGCTGTCTCAGCTAAAGCTTTATTTCCTCTGAGAATAAAATCCTTGACATGTAAGAGCTTTCTTCTGTAAGTGCTCATAGCATTATCTAATTTAATTCCCTTTTCACAGTGTTTCCAGGTTTTATTGTGATTATATTTTTAACATTTGCATTTCCTTGTAAACTGAGGTTCTATTAGAGGAGATACATACATATGTCTTGTTTATAGCCTTGTAACTGTTGTAGCATTTAATACGCACTAAAAATATTCAACAAATGTCTATGTGAAGCTTCCCAGCAGAATTTGTGGAGCTAAGTCATCATCATCAGAAGTACCTTGCTCCATGTTTGCAGAGTTCCTTGTTCCTATGCTGTAAGGTAACATTTATTTATCCAGGAAAGATCTCATTCTTCTTGAGATTATTTGTAAGGTGATACAATGTATTGAAGGAGTTTGAAATTTATACTGTTGGTGTAATTTAACTTGTAGTTCCATAAAAGTATTTCTCAAGGCCAGAAATTAATGTCAGTGAGGCAGATAGCATTGCACAAAAGAGAAAGGAGCTCAGGAGGTACAAAAAAAGAAAATAGAGATGTTTGTGCATTATCCTGTGTGCTGTCATGAGAAGACAGTTACTATTACCATCAAGTATTTTGTCCTTCTTTTTCAAAGGCGAGGGCACGGTACTTGATGTATTTTTCTAAGAACAAAATTTTGATATTACCAATAACAAAAATATTTCTCTTGTTTCTTTTTTCTTTCATCAGTTTTATACACTCAAAATTTACATTTTTGTCTTTAATTGAACTTTAGTTAATTTTGGGGTATGATGTGAGGTAAAAACCAGTATTTGTTTTATTCCATAAGTATTTTAAAATTTTCTGGAACTCTATATTTTAGAGTGGCTTTCTTTTTAATCTTAAAATTCTTTTGGCACATTTGTTAAAAATTGATGTTCTAGGGCCAGGGATTTAGCTTAGTGGTTTTGCCGCTTGCTGTGCAAACCCAAGGACCTGAGTTCGATCCCCGGTACCAAAAAAAAAACAAACCAAAAATTGATGTTCTATTTCATTCCACTGTGCTGGATGTCCCTTCCTCCACTGGCCTCAGTTCTACAGTTTTGCAGGGAATATTAAAATCAGTCTTCCAAACTTATTTTATGCTTTTAAAATTATTTCACCCTTTCAGTAAATTTTTAGGGAAAAATTAAAGATTTCTGGAATTTCTATTGGAATTTTGTGTAATCAAAAATAATAAAAATTAATATATTAGCAATATTGAATTTGCTCTCTCAATACGTCACACACCTCCATTTACGTTCTGCTTAATTGTATTCATCATGGAGATATAGCCTGAAATGTAAAGAAATTGCATTATTCCTTGTCACATTTATTTCTAAGTATTTTTTGATTTTGCCATTGTTATGAATGGAACTTTAAAATTTCTTTTTCATAGGCCGGGGATTTAGCTCAGTGGTTCCGCTGCCTGCCTCACAAGCAGAAGGACCCGAGTCCGATCCCCGGTACCAAAAAAAAAAAAAAAAAAAAAATTCTTTTTCATTATTGATAGTGTATGAATACATACATTCTCTTTTAATTCTGTCACCATGTTCACTTTAAATATTGACTCAGATATTTATCTTGTACAGTCCTCAGAATTTTTGTACAGACTTTCCCGTCATCTTTAAAAAAGTTTATTTCTTCACATTTTGCTACTTACGTCTTTGACTTCTTTCAATGCACACTTTAATTTTAAAGCTATCTTGATGGAAAGATGTGTTTAACAAATAAAATTTCTTTTATAGATAAAATGCTATTTATATTTTTGTTCCATTCTATTTTTAAATTAGTTGCACGATTTTCAAGTTGTGATATTTCTTAAGAAGTAGTTTACAGAATTCTCTTTTTTCTTTAAATTTCTGTGCCACCTCTAATATTAATTTCTTCTTTATTAATGTCTTACATGAATAATTTTTAGATTTATTAGTGTTATTGTCTATTTCAAATTTTATTGATTTTTGCCTTTATCTTCATTGCATGCTTTATCCTTTCCTTCATTTCTTGGTAGAATATCATGTCATTGATGTTAGATTTTCTAAAAAAAAAGAATAAAAATCTTTTAAATTAACATTTCTGTCTAACCAGGGCTTTATGTAAATCTTCAAAATTTTGATCTCCTTTATTTTAATTATCATTTAGTTTAACTAATTTACAAAATGTTTTGGTAATATCTTCCCTGATCTAAGGAGATTATAACAGTGTGTAGTGTACTTTCCAAAAAATTGGGAATTTCTTATATATGCACAGTCTTTCAGTCATAAGACTAGAAACTAAACAAATGCAAATATTCAGAAAAGAGAATGAATAATATGCACAGAAGTGCAGTGAACTCTGAGACAATTTCCAATATCATAGTATGTATACAACTATATCCCCTGGGAGAAAATGAGAGTATTTGAAGAAAGAGTAGATAACAATTTTTCCAAATTATATAAATATTGTAAATCTACAGAACAAAGGAGCTTAATGAACTCCAAGTAATAAAACATAAAAAAACTGGTATTGTAAACCTATTATAATGCATAGAATTTTAAAAGACAGCTCATACTAAATATTGATGTGTATGTGGAATAACTTAGATTCTCATATAATAATGTTGGGTACAATCACTTCAGAAATCAGTCTGATGGTGTCTTAAAATGTCAAACACAAACCTAGTCTGTGATCAGTCTTACCTAAGTGTTATCCAAGAATAAAGAAAGCAAATGCCCATAATGTCTTCTACACATATTCATAATATATTCGCTTATAACAGCTCAAACAGGAAACAATCAAAATGTCAACAACAAATGAATGAATAAACAAATCCTGTTCTCTTCATATGATGATATACAATTCAGCAATTTAAAAAATTTCAAAATAATTATCCTAAGCAAAATATGATTTAAAAATTACATATAATAAGATGTAATTTATACATTTTAGATGATGAAAACTAAAGTTACAGTAAATGAGCACTGGTTTTGTGGAATGGATGGCCAGAGAGGATGAATGAGAGGGAAATTACAAAAGAACAAAATGGAAGTTTGGAAAAATATATGTGTTCCTTTTCTTGATTTGAGTTTACATTTTTATGAAAAATATAAATCACAAAGATGTTTAATGGTTTTATATATATATATTCTCAGGAAGAGATTATGGAAAGAAAAGTCTGACGTTTTTTGATACAAGGTACTAATTACACTTTGTACAATTTGAATTAAATTTGAATGTGTGCTGTTTCTTTTGTGTTTTTTCAAGCAAATAAAATCCCTCTTCTCAGGAATCTGTATGACAAATGCTATAGTTTCTTGTCATTCCTCTCAGACACATTTAGAATAATAAAGAGACAGAAAGGAGAGAGTCATTTGAAGGGTTTTCTTCACTGACATTTATTGTGGAGAGTATTTTGTCTCTACTGTGTCTCATTTCCATCCCTCAAGAGATAAGAAGTGCTCCAAGATGGCAGAAATGTAGTAGAAGCCTCATTTAATTATTATTTAGTATTATACATTTCATTGATTCAAATGACTCTTTAAAAATCAGTGGGGGCTGGGGATGTAGCTCAGTGGCACTGTGCCTGTCTGGAAAAACCCAAGGTCCTGAGTTTGATCCATGGTATCAAAAGAAGATAGTAATAATAATAATAATAATAAAATTAAAAAGTTAAAAATAAAAATCAGTGGGCTGATATCTGTTTCCTATACTCTAAGACTTTCACAAAAAAGTGAAATAACAGAGTTTCAATAAGAAACTTCTGTGATCTAATTTTTGAAAAAATAATTAAAACATCTGTCTCATTTTATTTTTCTAATAGCTTTCAGAATTTTACTGATTAGAATGCTAGGATCAGGTTACTCATAAAAATGTTCAAGTATATAATATAACCTTCATTTAAGTGAAAAGAATCATAAATAATTATTTCTCTCTCTTGTTCTGTCTCTCTGTAAAGAGACAGAGTGATCATTTGTTAATCCCTCCATCCACCTTTCTTCTTTTCTTTTATTCTTGATGCTTCCCTTCTTTCTCTTCTTGACTAATATATACCATTGTGGTAACCTGTGCTTCAGTATGGCGGGAAGAGTATGTTCAGGGGTGGAGAGAACATCCAAGTGGTAATTTGAAGTTAGTAACTGGAGGGATAGCTTTATACTGTGTTATGTACAACAACACAGCACCCCAAATTCTTCAGAGTAGGATTAACTTAAGTTAAACCATCTCAGGTAAAAAAAAGTTCCCATTATCTTTTTCTCCTTATTTAGAAGATATCATTTTGAATGACACAATGAAGATATTTTTGAATAATATGTCTTTTATTTAGAATAATGAATGATGATGAATAATAGGGTGTGGAAGAAAATGCTAGAGGAAATCAATATTTTTATAGTTACATTTGTTTGTCTAAGGGTGTCTTCTTGCACTGTGAAAGTGTGGTGTGAGCTTGATTTCTTGTAAAAGTTTCAAACTGCAATCAGAACTAATTTCCATAAAAGACAGCAGGTAAGCACATTTCACAGCATATTTCCCTTTCACACAGGAAGAGAAAGGGATAAGAAAAAGGAAAGAAAATCATCAAAGAGTTTATGAGGTCGTTTCCTAAACGAAGTCGAACATTAAAAAACAGCCCTTGGCTTTGGATGGAAAATCACTTAAAGTTATTCAGGTTCTATGGAATGCATTTAAGGCAATATAGCAGATGGGGTATTGAGTAACATCTTGAGTTAATTTATTTTTGAAGTACACAATGAGTTTTTATGATATAATTGAATTAGAGAATACTAAGGGATATCTTTCTCCATTTATTTTTGTTGTTATCTTGGAAAAAGTTTCCTACTACTTGTGCAATTATTCTTATACTATGTAAGCTGTACACTTGATTCAACACCATGTGCATGACTTTTTAAAATATTACTTTTTTCTTTTAGTTCTGAGAAGAATATGGACAGGCAGTGTGTAAAATTGCTGGTATGATGTTTATGAGTGAATCAGCTTCTTCTGCACTGAACCAGGTCTTACGTCTTACAATTCCAGAATTTGAGTTTATTATTGTATTTTGATATAAAGCAGTAAAACAACTTGTGTTCTTCATTTGAAAGTGGAAGTAAATCTTCTATCCTGCTAAAACTACAAAGAATAATTTAAATTTAAAAATTAAATACAAGTGGTAATTTTATTAATGAAATTAAGTGTGCATGTCTGAGGATGTGTTCACTTAATGTCTCAAACATTGCAAACTTTCACTTTCATTCTTGAGAGCGAAAAGGTAGAAAAATAATACGGTTGAGGTAAATTACACAATGATCCTTTTACTTAAAATTTATAATATACTTTATTTATAATGTACTTTTATAATGTACTTTTGTTTATAATGTACTTTTACTTATAATTTATAATCTGCTTATAATTTATAATGTACTTTTTCTATCATTCTGTTAAATAATATAATTTGAGAAAGTTAACTAGTACCGATCAAATACGACTTCAAGCATATATTTCTCCAAAATCAACTTCAAATAATTTCACATCTATAAATCCATAAAATAACACATTGACTCAGAATAAATTAGATTGAAATCTTATAACTCATTGGAAGAATCTTGGAATACCAATTAGAAACTGAAAGAACACACATCTCTTTTACCAATTATATTTTAATATCTCCTCCAAAGAAGCCTAGGCACAGAAACACTGTATGTTAATTGTTCCTTATCTGGAATGAGATTTCCGTTGGATTTTCAAGGACATAAGGACCCTCCGTGCATCTATGAGTTATTCTGAGATACTGAACATGCTGAGGCATCTATCATAACCCACTCTGCAGATCTGTGAGTGACAGGTAACTTGTCAGCATCCACTTTCTTTCCCTTCCACTGTGGCCACTTGGCAGCTTTTGTGCATTCTGTATTGTGCAGGTGCTTTCTCTTGGCAGCTGTGCTCAGAAAATAGAGTGATCCAATCACAGCATCAATGAGCCTCCCTACAGAATGTTTGCTGCCTTGGAAACGTTTGCACTTGCCATATGGCAAGGGTTATCTCAGGCTATGAAACAGTATTTGTTTGGACTTTCAGACCTTGAAAAGCATGCAGGATTTGTTATGGTGAAAACGTACACATTGTCAGACAACTTATAATGTAGTTGCACAATTAAGTCAAAGAGAAGCTTGGATTTAAATGTCATGATATTAAAAAGTGCACATTAATGTAAGCAATTCTTTTTTTGGTATTAAATTACTTCTAAAATCTTAGTACAGTTTTCCTGCTATATCTATGAATTCCACATCCACAGCTTTATCCACCCATGGATAGAAAATCCTTATAAAAATCAAATGCATCTATACTGAATGTGCAGGCTTTTTTTGTGTGTCATTCTATAAATAATTCAAGAACATTTTACACAGCATTATATTAAGTATTATAATTAATCCAGAGTTGATTTAATGTACAAGGGAAGATAAGCACATATTTTATGTAAATACAGCACCATTTTATATAAGTAAAATATAGTGTTTTCACTGGGGATCCTGAACTAACTCTCCTAGGGCCCTGAGGGACACATAAGCTTTTCTAATGTTTTAATTTTATATACCTACATGTTTAAGTTATAATGTACTAAGAGATAAAAATAAAGCATTGGCTAACAGTTATGAAGACTCATTGTTTCATCAGATTGTCTCTTCACACTGGGTCTGCAGTGGCTTTGGTTTGCAGCATCTTCACTGTAGATGTGGACTAAATGGTGGCTTGATCTGGAACATAGCCTTCTAAAAGATGAAAACAGATTTGATAGAGGATTTAAGGCCGATTCTCAAAGTTTTTACTGGGAACTGGCACATGTAAATTTGTCTAAACTTAATTTGCCCAAACAAATCACAGTGTAAGCCCACTGCCACACAATATTGCTGGCATATTTATTTCTTCCAAAGAATAAATATATATTATATATTTATACATATATTCAATTGAGGCAATTGAGGGAGAAGTGCAGATAAAATTAAACAACAATGACTACTGCAGTGGTTAGATTATAAAAAATATCCACAAAATTATATGTCTATAGCATTGAATATTTTATTTCTTGTTTTGTTTTTGAAAACTAATGCACATTACCTTTTTAGAGAATTATTTTTATTCTAGTTAAAAATAAAAGGAAGAGCTCTGATTGAATCTTTGCCTTACTTGAAAATAAATTATAGAGGTTTCATCATGGCCAGCTAGGTCGTAGTAGCAAGAGGGTTGACCACCCAGATGTGCACCAGAATACTCAGGTACACTGAAAGGGAGGCAAAAAACAAAAAAGACAGGTAGGGAAAGGAAAACAGAAAAAGAAATTCTCCAAATCCAACTTAAGAATGAAGGAAGTTTAGAAAAAGCTGCCACACCATTCCTGGAACCTGGCTCCCCTTACACTTCCACGCTGGGAGGAGCCACCTGGAGAAGAGGACCCAGTGCCCCGAGGGAGGGGCCAGCACCGCAATGGCAGTCAGGCTAATGGAAAACGTTCCTCGCTAACCTTTGGGCCTCGCCACAGGAAAGGGGAACACAGCAAGAGAAATTTTAGGGCCAGGCATTTGAGAGACTGAAAGCAGGTGAGCAGTGTTTGAGAAGGAGTCAGCGGGAGCTTAAGGGAGTTGAGGACAGGTGCACGACCCTCCTTAGAGACCAGGATTGAGCACTAAGAAGACACAGGTGCTGCACTAGTGGGCAGCATCTGTGAACACCTGAAACAGGCATGCATCCAGTCTTCCTCCAAAAACCTGGAGAGCTGGTAGGACATCATGCCCATAGGACATCATGCTCGCTGCTGAAGAGCCCACTGTCATGCCTGAAAGAAGCCCACACTGCCCCTACCAGGCCACTGAATAAAAGGAGCCCCGAAGATTCGCGGAATTCAAAGCGTGGAAAGTGTGGCTTAAGAGAGAGTGAATAAGGCCCTGGCTAGCGCCAGCTCAAACTGGGCACTGCACCCATCACCCTGCATCCTCCCCTGCTCTAATGGACTGGGGGCACCGTATTTTAAGACAAAGGCAAAAATCTTCAGGTGACCACAACTCTCTGTGGGGAGGCAGGCACAGAGGGTAATCCAGGCCAACAGGCAAGACTGCTTCCTTTTGTGGCTTTTAAATAGCATAGAGTTTTGTTGTTGCTTTTTTTTCTCTTTCCTTTTCCTCTCACTTCTTTTCTCCTCTCTCTTCCTTTCTTCCTTACTTGTCCCATTATCTTCTCTCTCTTCCTCTAGTCCATTCCTCCTTCCATATATATGGTGTCTGTATATTTGCAAAGGAGGAAAACAACTCAACTGTACTTTAATCTATGTAGTAGTACCTTGCATGGGCAAGTCAGGATAACCTTCACCAAAATTTCATAGAGAGGAATTAAACATAAGAACTAATAGCATATCAATAGGTTCAAAGATTTCACTGCTTCCTTCAGTCTCCAATTACACTTCTCTTCTTCCGTTTCTCTTCTTTCCCCAAAAAGTCTCTTCAATCCCTTCTGTACTACCATTTACTCCAGGTATAGAAATGATTTAGTAGGATCTGATTTCCTGTCTTTTTCTCGTTGTGTCACCTAGGGGCTGTTGGTTTCATTTCCCAAGTTCTCTTGTTGATTTAAAAGTATCTCTCTTCTCTCCTCTCCTTCTCTTCTTACTGATTTATTCTCTTCTTTTCTCTCTTCTTTCTTTCTCTCCTTCTTCCACATCCCTGGCTATTTGTTAACAGCAGGTAGAGAACTAATAAAAGTATGGAATCGATAAAGGAAGTTTTATTGTACAAGATTAATGTAAGATTGGATCTGTTGATGATGATAAAATCAGTGCATGTTTTTCCTTGAATTACAGCTGCCAGGACTGTATATATTATTAGACTGAGTATGTGAAAAAGACAGACAGATAGACAGATAGCAAAACACAGATTGAATCAAGAGCAAATTGCTAGAAAGTGAACTTTAACTTAAGAGATCTCCAAACTAGTAACAAAGTCTTTCCATTGTTAGTTGCTTCTCAACATCAGTACACACACACACACACACACACACACACACACACACATAGAAACATGAAAAATGAGCTAAAAAAGTTCTTCTCAAATTCTCAGCTCCCCCAAAGCTGATCCAAGGGGGACTGATGGGGAGGAAATTAAAAACAAAATGGCTGAACTATAAGAAATAATAAAATAAAAAAACAAAAATCAGACCAACAAAGTCTCTAGGCTGCTCAAAGATGACATAAGGAAACAGTTAATAGACTTAATACAGAAAATTATCATTGAGCTTCAATAAGATAAAAATAGAAAAGTAGCTGAGCTAATCAATTGATTCAAATAGGAATGACCAGTTTAACAAAGAAATATAGTCATGAAAATGTACCAAAGATAAATCCAGGAGACAAAAATTTCTATTCTAATTACAGTGAACAGAAGAGACCAACATGAAGAGCATGTGTTGCAGGTAACCATACACAGAGACACCTAAAAATCAACAAAAAAACAAGGAAAATTGATCCAACAGCTCTGAGGTGACACAAAGAAAACTAACCTAAGAGTAACTGGAGTTAGAGAAAAATCCAAAGAGAGAAAGAATAGTGGAAAAATCTGTTCACAATATCCTAGCAGAAACACTATCAAGTATGGGAAAAGGGAAAGAATTCAATGTAGAGATAAGCAAGGCATATAGAATTTGAAGTACCCACCACCAGGAAAGAACTTTTTAATGACATATAGCCAAAATCCCAGAAACCCAATATAAGAACCAAATCTTAAAACCTATTAGAAAAAAGGAACAAATCATTTGTAAAATAAACCAATAAGAATTACAGAAGCCTTCTCAACACAAATTTTAAAGACTAGAGGAGCTTGAAGTAAAAGCCCTAAAAGAAAGGAATTTTTCAACCCAGACAAATGTATCCTGCAAAACTGTCTTTCAAAATTGATAGAGAAATAAAAAGCTTCCATGACAAGTTCATCTTAAGAAATACAAGGTCTTTAAACTAGCACTTCACAAAATTCTCAAGGATATACTACAAAGAGATAATGATGCCAACAATGCCCCAAAAGCCTAAATAACTAACAGGGAAAAACAAAGTAATCAGCAGGAGAAAAACAATGCAGTGCCAGGAATAAGACTGGAGCCTATTACAGAGGATTCCAATGTTTCAGGGGTCCCCAATAATTATACATCATCATCAAGTAGGCTTCATCAAAGGGATGTAAGGATATTTCAGAATATGCAATTCAATGGATGTAATGCATCACACAAACAGAAGCAAGGCCAAAATCACATGACCTTCTCAATAGATGCTATAATAGAAAGCCTTTGATGAAACCCAACATCTACTTATGATTAAAAAAAAAAAAAAAACTCTTGCAAAATAAAGAGAATGAAATTAAAGGAATGTCTTTACAACAAGAAGCCCAGCTTTTCTGCACAGATGGCATGATCCTTTACATAGACGTTTCAAAGAACTATACTGAAGACACCTAGAACTAATAACAAAATTTGGCAAAGCAATAGCTACCAACTTGAAAATATCCTGCAAGTAGCAAGCTTTTCTCTGTATGAATGGAAAGTTTTAATCATGCTAAGATATCAGTTACAACTTAGCACATTCTTTGTAACTAGTTATAAACTACAATGAATTTTCTTTAATCAAGAAATCAATAGTGTTTACATAAATACCAAAGTACTTTTGGTTTTCTTTAGTTATCAATTTACAAAATACTTTTCTTTGAATAAATAAGAATCATGGAGTCAAGGAATCAAAAATATAGGGAAGTTGTAACTAGGCCTTTTAAAAAGTGCCTCAAAAATATTATGCCATGAGCAGGGGATTTAGCTCAGTGGTTTCACTCCCTGTCTTGAAAGTGTAAGGTCCCGAGTTTCATACCCAGTACACAATAAAAAAAATCATGCCATAAGTTAGGATTTTGTGATAATTTTGGTATTTGTTGGTTTTGAATTTCATGATTCATTGTGATCTCTTTTTCACTCTAAAGAAATATTTATCATTTTATATTAATTTTGTATTTTCAATATTGTAATGTTTTTCTTTGAAAAGGCTAAAAATTGTAAGTCACACAAAACCTAGATTAAGAAGGTAAAGTGTCTGACCCTACCTTAGTGAAAGGAGATATCTCTGCTGGGTTTTTTTTTTTTTTTTTTGTCTGAAAATGCCTTTATATCACTTTTATTTTTATTAAGTTTATTGGTACATTTTAGGTATACAATATAATTACATTCATCATTGGGATCTTGCACCTTTACATGATGTGTCTTAGTTCTTATTTAATCCTCATTACCCTGCCCTCCCTTCACCCCCTCCACCCTTCCCTATTTACAGAGATTTTGTTTCCATTGTTTTCCTTTTCTCATATTTTTTCTTTTCCATTATTTCCCTTACCCTACCCTTCCCACTTCCCCAACTCCTTTAGACCTTTTCTTCCTATTTCACACTAACAATTATACCATTTGAAAGTTATTTACGCTTTTAGTTTTTCACACCAGAGAAACTATTTGGTATTTACACATGTGCATCTTACTTACTTCACTTAAGAGTATGGTCCCAATGTGTATCCATTTAGCTATAAATGTCTCTAGTTTCTCATTCTTTATGGCTGAGTAGTACTCCATTTTATAGAAAAACCACATCTTCTTTATCCAGTTTCCAGTTGATGGGCATTTGGGCTATTTCCAAGTTTTAGCTATTACAAACTGTGCCGCAATAAACATGGTTGTGCATATATCACTGTGATATGATTCTTTTAATTCTTTTGGAAAGATACCCAGCAGAGGGTTAGCTGGGTCAAATGGGACCTCTAATTCTAGTTTTTTGAGGTATCTTCATATTGATTTCCACAGTGGTTGCACCAATCTGCACTTGCACGAACAAGGGAGAAGGGTTCCTTTCTCCCACAGCCCTGCCAGCATTTGTTATTGGTTGATTTCTTGCTAGGATCCATTCTTTCTGGGATGAAGTGGAATCTCAGTGTTGTTTTCATCTGCATCTCTCAAATGAGCAGTGATGTTGAACATTTTTTCATATATTTATTTGCTGCTTTTACTTATTTAAGAAATGTCTGTTCATTTCAAATGCCCATTTTGATATTTTTTTCTTTTTCTTTTTTTTTGGTACTGGGGAATGAACTTGGGTCCTTGCACTTGCGAAGCAGGCAGCAGAACCACTGAGCTAAATCCTCGGCCCTCAGATGCCCATTTTGAATCAGATTTTTATATTTGAGGGCTCTGATTTTTTTGAGTTCTTTATATATTCTAGATAATAGTCCTTTGTCTGAGGAACAGCTGGTAAAGATTTTTTTCCCACATTGTAGGTTTCCTCTTAGCTCTACTGGTCATTTCTCTTGCAGTGCAGAACCTTTTTAATAAGATGAGAGCCCAGTTGTTGATTCTTTGTGCAAGTTCCCATGCTACTGAGGATTTGTTCATAAAATCTTTTCCTATGCCAATGTCTTTAAGAGTTCTAACTTACCTTCCAGTAAGTTTAGTGTTTCTGTCTTAATATTTAGATCTTTAATGCACTTCAATTTTAGTTTAGTGTTTGGTGAAGGATAGGGGCCTAGATTTAATCTTTGGCAGGTAGAAATCCAGTTTTCCAACACCATTTGTTGAAGATGCTATCTTTCCTCCTGTGAGGATGATTGGCTCCTATGTCAAAGATGAGGTAGCTGGGCATGTCTAGAGTTGTTTCTGTGTCTTCTAATCTATTCCCCTGCTTCTCAGATCTGTTTCTTTGCAAGTACCATGCTGTTTTTTGTTTGTTTGTTTTTGTTTTTTTATCACAGTTGCTTTGTAGTATAGTTTCAAGTTGGGGATCGTGATACCTATGTCATGTCTCTGTTGCCTAGATTGCTTTTGTTATTCTAGGTCTCTTCTAGTTCCAAATGAATTTTTGGATTGTTTTCTGTGAAATACACTGTTGAGATTTCAATCAGGATTCCATTGAATCTGTATAGCAGTTTTGGAAGTACGGTCATTTTCACTATGTTGATTCTTCCTGCCCAGGAACAAGGGTTGTCTTTCCATTTTCCTATATCCTCTTCTACCTCTTTTTTTAAAGTGCTGTAGTTTTCAGTGTAGAGGTCTTTTGTCTCCCATGTTAGATTGATTCCTAGATATTTCATCTTTTTGGATCTTATTGTGAAAGGAATTGTTTCCCTAATTTCTCTCTCAGTGAGTCTGCTATTTTTGTACAAGAAGGCTATTGATTTTTGAGAGTTGTATCCAGCTATACTACTGAATCTGTCAATTAAGTATAGAAGTATTTTGGCAGAATTTTTGGAGTCTTCTATGTGTAATATCACATCATCAGCAAATAATGATAGTTTAAATTCTTCCTTTCCTATTTTTATTCATTTTATTTCTTTCTGTTGTTTAATAGCTGGGGCTAATGTTTCCAAAACTATATTGAACAGGAGTGCTGATAGTGGACATCTTTGTCTTGTTCCTGATTTTAGCATGAAGGTTTTCAGTTTTTGACAATTTAGTATGATGTTGGCTGTTGTTTTTCATAGATAGCCTTTATTAGCTTGAGATAAAGACCATCTATTCCAATTTTCTGTAGGGGTTTTATCATGAATGGGTGTTGGATTATGTTGAATGCTTTTTCTGCATCTATTGAGTTGATCGTATGGTTTTTGTCCTGGACTCTGTTTAATATGGTGTATTACATTTATTGATTTACATATGTTGAACCATCCTTGCATCCCTGGGATAAATCCAACTTGGTAAGGGTGTATGATCTTCTTGAAGACCCTCTATATTCTGTTTGCCAGTATCTTATTGAGGATTTTTGCATCTATGTTCACTAGCGAGATTGGCCTATAGTTCTCTTTTTCCATTAGGTCTTTCCCTGGTTTTGGAATCAAAGTAACCGTTGCTTCCAGGAATGAATTTGGAAATATTGCTTCCCTTTCAATTTCACTGAAGAGTTTAAAGAGTAGTGGTAATAGACCTTCTCTAAATTTCTTGTAGAATTCAGCAGTGAAGCCACCAGGACCTGGGCTTTTCTTTCTTGTTAAAGATTTTCAATTTCACTGATTGTAATTGGGGTGTTTAGACTTTTTATGTCTTCTTTGTTCAACTTTGGTAATTCATATATATCTAGGAATCTGTCCAATTCTTCTGTGTTTTCCATTGTATTAGAGTACAGTTTCTCGAAGTAGGTTTTGCTGATCCTCTGGATTTCTGCTGGATATGTTGTGATTTCACCTTTTTAGTTCCTAACTGCATGAATTTGAGCCTTTTCTTTCCTTTTTTTGACAAGATTGGCTAAGGATTTATCAATTTTATTTATTCTTTCAAAAAACCAACTCTTTGAATTGTTGATTTTTTTTTTATAGTTCTCTTAGTCTCCATTGAATCAATTTCTGCTCTGATCTTTATAATTTCCTCCCTTGTATGAACTTTGGGTTTGTTTTGCTGTTCTTTTTCTACACACTTAAGGTTCAGCATTAGGTTGTTTATTTGAGCTTGGTCTGTTTTCTTAATATGGGCATTTACTGCTATGAAGTTCCCTCATAGAACTGCTTTCATTGTGCCCCATAGATTTTGTATGTTGTATTGGCATTATCATTTAATTGTAGAAACTGTCTAATTTCTTCTTTAATTTCCTCTGTGACCCATTGGTTGTTCCAGAGGATGTTATTCAATTTGCATGTGTTTGTGCAGTTCTTGGAGTTTCTTATGTTATTGATCTCCAATTTTATTGCATTATGGGCTGATAATGTACAGGGGATAACTGCAATTACTTTGCATTTACTTAAACATGTTCTATGAGCTAGCATGTGGTCTATTTTTGAGAATGACCCTTGTGGAGCCGAAAAGAATGTGTATTCTGATTTTGTGGGGTGGGAAACTCTGTAGACATCTATTGAGTCCATTTCTTCAAAAGCTTGGTTCAGTTCTATTATTTCATTGTTGATTTTTTGTCTAGATGATCTATTTGTGATGGTGGTGTATTGAGGTCCCCCACTACAATTTTATTAGTGCTTATTTGGTTTTTCATGTCCATTAATATTTGTTTTGTATAGTTGGGAGGCATTAGTATTTGGTGCATATATATTTATGATTGTCATATCTTCCTCTTGGATTGTTCTCTTTACAAGGATATAGTGGGCTTCTTTGTCTCTCTTAACTAATTTTTGTTTGAAATCTATTTTGTCTGCAAATAAGATAGCTACCCCTGATTTTTGCTGGGCTTCTGTTGTGTGGAGAACTTTTCTCCATCCTTTTACTTTCAGTCTGTGAATTTCTTTGTGAACTAAGTGGGTTTTTTGTATACAGCATATGATTCTGCTTCTTAATCCATTCTGCCAGTCTATTTATTTTGATTGGTGAGTTGAGGCCATTAACATTGATGATTATAACTTATATGCTTTGGCTTATCCTTGTCATGTTATTTTCCTGTTGTTGGCTCTTTTATTTTTTATTCCCCCTCCCCTTTAATTTCTTGCCTTGCCTGGTGGGTTTGCTCATTTGGGCCTTATGGAATTGTGACCTTCATTTCCTTTGTCCCAGATTTTGTTTAGAATTATTTGTGAGTGTTGGTTTGGTTTTCATGAAAATTCTCAGGTGTTCTTTGTCATGGAAGTATCTTATTTCCCCGTCAATTTTGAAAGATAGTTTTGCAGGATACATCAGTCTAGGTCGGAGGTTGCATTCTTTTAGGGCTTAAAATCCCTCACTCCAGCCTCTCCTGGACTTGAAGGTTTGTGTTGAAAAGTTCTATGATTCTGAAGGGTTTCCCTTTGCACGTGATTTGTTCCTTTTCTCTAGCTGCTTGTAGTATTTTGGTTTTTTGTTGGGTTTCAGGGATCTTGATTATTATATGTCTAGGTATAGATTTTTTTGTCATGGCTAGTTGGAGTTCTATATGCCTCACTCATCTGCTTGTCAAATTCTTTTGCTCTGTTTGGGCAGTTTTCTGGTATTAATTCTGCAAACAGTTTTTTTTTTTTTATGTCATTTGTACTTTCTCCTGATTTTTCATGGATTCCTATCAGTCTTAATATTATTCTTCTTTGCATCATCTAGGAGCTTCTGGATCAATTTCTCATGGTCCCTTACTATTTTTAAGAGATCTCTCTTTTCTTGGTCACTGACTGCAATCTTGTCTTCTATATCTGATATTCTCTCTTCACAATTGCTCATTCTGCTGTGAATGCTTTCAATAGACTTTTTAATCTCCTGGATATCTCTTTGAATCTTTTTCATGGTTTCCATTTCTTTCCTATGCTGGACATCCATGGTTTCCATCATGGTCCTGAGCTCATCTTTTTTTTTTTAAATCTGTTTCTGTTCTAGAGTCTCTAATCATGTCTTTCATTCTGCTCACCATCTCTGTGGTTATCTGGGAAATTATTTCCGTTTTGAATTTTTCTAGAGCTTCATTCATCTGTTTTGTTACTTCCTGTGCCATCAGTGTAGGGTGTCCAGGTGATTGATTATCAGACTTTTCCACCTTGTTTCCCCCAGAATTTGCTTTTGGTGAGCTGGTAGCCTGATTTTGTGTTTTGCTTAGCTGTCTTTTAATTTTTATTTTTGTTGTTGGTACTGTTTTTGGTTCAATTCCTGGGTTGATACTTCAATATTGCTTATTGTAAATATATTTGTTGCTTGTATTTAAAAAACACTGTGGAATGATTGTTTCTTAGAAGTGTCTTCCAGATATATCTGGCTGTTTGTTAGGTTTTGAGTCTTTAATGACTCTTAGGCCATCATGTTATCAGTATACCAGGAAGGACAACAGATTTGATCAATCACAACACCTTAGCCCAAGTGATACAATCAGCAACAACAATAACATCAAGCACAGTTTAGAAAATAACAATTTATGGTAGTTATTAATGTATTACTTTTAAGCATGTTAATTAAATCAAAATCGAGGACCAGCCCAAAATATGTCTATAGTGAATAAACTCTTCAATATAGCAACTGTACCCTTTGGTTTGGAGACTTAGAAGGAGTTGGAGAGGGAGAGATAGGTATGATAGGGAAAGGTTAGAAGTGAGGCTGGAGGGCAGATGAAGATGACACAAACTCTAGGAAGCTGTTGAAGAGAAGAGAAGACAGAATGCAAGAACAAACACACAAACAGAACAACCTAACAGCAGTAGGAAGGCTAGAAACTGTATTCTCTTTCCTTTAAAATGAATGATAATTGAGAGAAGGAAAAAGAAAAGAAAAAGTAAGAAAAAAAGAAATTCAAATTAGGACAGGAACAGGAATAAGAAGGGAAACAAATGAAGAACAAGGTGTGAGAGAGATAGCAAAAGAGAGAGAGAAAGATAAAAAAGAAAAGAAGAGAAAATGAGGGAAAATATTTGAAAAGAGAAAAGAATAGATAAAAATTAGAAAAAATATTAAAAATAAGAGAAAAAATTACTTTGAAGATAAAAAATAAAAATAAAGTGCCTCCTTCAGGGTATGTCTCTGCTGTCACTATAGACAGTGTGGGCAGGCATGTGCAGATCTAAGTTAATTAGTCTCAGCAAGCCAGCAACTGTCCCCTAAGGTTCAGGCTGATTTCTGCTTGCAAGACCCAAGCTGAGATCTCTGACCTCCTTCTGGGTTGGACTCTGCAAGGTACTACTACAGGTTCCAGCTGCCCTTCCCCTGAAGTCCAGGTTTCGATGGGAGGTGGTGATTCCCTCCAACTTACCAACTATGGTGGTCTAATGTGCCTTTATTGCAGAGATTTTCTTTACTTTTCCAGTGGGCTTCAATTTTCATCTAGGAGCCTCAGAGAGGCCCTCTTTTTCTTGTTCACTTCTGTTCTATCTTCTGGAGCTCAGATCAATGTCCTTTCTGACCCATTTCCCCTCTGTGGTGTGGATCCAAGTGCTGGCTTGGCCCAGTGGTCAGAGGTGTGTGGGGGGGGCATCTGCTCCTCTGTGCTGGAGGGGCAGGGCCACAGGGCCTCCCCTGGATTTTATTAAAAATTAATTTTATTGGTACATTTTAGGTATACAATATAATGACATTCATCATTGGGTATTTGTACATTTACATAATTTCTCTTGGTTCTTATTTTTTCCCCATTCATCTGCCCTCCCTTCAACCCCTCCTTCCCTCCCTATTTACAAAAACTTTGTTTCCATTTTTTCATTTTCTCATATTAATTCCATTCCCTTCTTTGCTTTCCCCTATTCCTCCCACTTCCCCTTCCCCTTTTCCCCTTTTCTTCCTATTTCACCTTATCTATTATACCTTTCAGTCCTTATTTACACTTTCAGTTTCTCCACTAGAGAAACTATTTGGTATTTACACATGTGTGTCCTATTTATTTCACTTAAGAATATGGCCTCAATGTGCATCCATTTAGCTATAAATGTCTCTAATGTCTCACTGGATAAAGAAAATGTGTTTTTTTAATACAATAGAGTATTAGTCATAAAAAATAAAAAATTAGAGACATTTATCCCCTGGGTTTTGATGACAACACTCCTATAATTTTCCTAGTCTGGGTCCTCTGCTTAAAACTTCTTATGTTCCATGTATATTTTTTACTTTTGATCATACTTTAATGTTTTCTATTTGCCTATTTGATTGCTAATATCCTTCATTTATTTATTTATTTTTTTTGGTACCGGAGATCGAACTCGGGTCCTTGTGCTTGTGCAGCAGGCGGCGAAACCACTGAGCTAAATCCCCGACCCATGTCCTTCATTTATGATAGGGCAACTTTGGTAAAAATATGTATGTATATATTAAAATATAATTGCATTTGCTTATTACTTCATATGTAATATTCACATTATGTCAAATGAAAATTTTATTTATACCTAAATGGATGAGAAATATTTTAGTCCAAATAAAACATAAAAAACATTTTATAGTGTGCCCCAGTAATTGAGAATATTCTACAATTTTTTTTTCAGTATCACTGAGATTATAGGGTTTTTTTGGTTAACAGGAAAAAAGAAAGTCTAAACAATATTTTGAGAGTCTAAACAATATTTCATTTCTTCTATCTAATGAATTCCTTTCTTCATTATGGATTAATCATTTATTCTAGCACCTATAGTGTTTCTATCTGCTCTGAAAAGTGTCTTGCTAACTTTAATAGGCTTGCTGGAGGCATTCAAGAAAATTGCTATCTTTAGCTCCCTTTTTTTAAGCTTCCAAAATTCTTGCCACCTCTCCATTTGTTTTCTATGGTTAATTGTTCTACTTCCTCATTTCAAAACCTTTATAATAAGATACAGTCATCGAGTTTAAGGTTTATGCAATTTTATAGTTTGGATGCTTTCTCATGAAAGAACTTGATCTTACCAGCAACTGGATTCCGAATAACATTTAAGGTTCTTCTTCAGAGGTTTCTGTCGGACAGCAAATCAGGCTTATGTGGATTTTTATCATCAAAGTGTGACCCCTTTCTAACCTTTGTCTAGTTTAGTTATACCTTTTCAGGGACATTTATTTTACTGTCTCTAACTTTCATTAAGTGATGATGTTTTTCTGTCCACTGAATAAAGCACCCATATTAAAATGGATTACAAATTAATTTTCTCCCATAAGCCTAAAACTCTTCCAAAAACCTCTTGGGTTCATTTATATTTTCCCAGGACATTCATATATTTCTGATATCACTTGGTTAAGGTCTAGAAGGCAGATTGTTCATGTTGTGCATGCTAATCATTCATCCACCTCTCTTTTTTCATAGTTCATGAGATACTTCATGTTGGCAAGGTAATTAAATGTCTTTTACCATATGATGCCTTCTGTAATTAAATCTGTACCTAGAGAATAACAATATTTTATGTTGAGAGCTTCTGTCAAGTAAAATAAATAATTAAATTATCATCTCCACTTCTGAAAAATTAAGCTATGAATTCTCAAATCTATGAAGCGGAAATTTTAGCTTTGACAAATACAACATATATTTATGTGTTCAATATGAAGAAACTGCTTAAATGTATAACTGGAATAAAAATTCTCTAGAATTTAGTGTTTTGTCCATTACGTTAACTAATTAAATTATAAATGTATTTTATGATAATTTTAATATGAAGTGAGGACTTATTTCTTCTTTTTAGGAATTCATTTGTATAATGTTATTAATGAAAAATTTTGGACAGTGCAGTATTTGTGATTAATGGTTAAATTAGTTTGACAAGTGAAAAATAAAAATATGCTTTAAAATGATTGCAAAGAAATAATTACGGAAAAACAAATCTATGAATAAAATTTGAAGGATGGTATTCGACTTTCACCCAGAAGGGCTTTTATAGATTATTTAGAGAAAAAATCAAATCACTTGTGTGCAAACATACACAGAAAAACAAGCATACCAAGATACAACAGGGTTAGTATAATTGAGCATTTCATTCTAATAGATTTGTGGAAACTTTAGTAATAACCAAGCCTTACCAATCATAATGAATCCTTATAATTTTATGTAATTAAACAGCCACATTCTGTGCTCCTGGATTTGCACTTGAGGCAGAGTTGCTAGGGTTCTGAGACACCAGTGTAGCAGGAAGTTATCAAAATAGCATCGTCATTATGAGAACTGATAGAACACTTACAGGGCTAAAGAAACTACTGTCATCTTAGTGCTTGGACACACTAGCAGTAGTTTAGCCTTAGATACTTTGATTGAAGGGTGTGATGGAAATATATTAGGCATCGAAAACAGAAACAAAAACAAAACCTGATATGTTTCCAGGAGCCGCACCGTGAGAGTAGCAGTAACAATTTAGCGTTTTGTTTGGTGGTGCTGCGGATTGAATGCAGAGTGTTGTACATTGAAGCCAGTGTTCTAGCAATGAGTCCCAACCTTAGTCTCAGCAACTTTTCTTTATGTACATAAATGTGTTAGAAACATAATATTTTCTAATGTAAGCTTCAAATTTAATTTCAAATAACAAATGATATCTCAATTATTGAAAAAATAAGTCACATATTAACATATGCAGTGAAATTAACTGATCAGCCCTCTAATCATATCTATTAAGTATATTATATAATAAAGCATACTAATTATCATTAGTATGATTTAACTGAAGCATCTTTTCATTGGTCTAAAATGTAGGCGATTGTAACATTTCCAGTAGATGTGACATTATAATTTCTATACCTCTAAACAAATCTCATCAGGAAATTAGAACTTTAAGTGCATTTGCAGAGTCAAAATGCAAAGCCCTAACCATAAAGACAGGACAGGAACAAGTAGTTCTCAGGAAGAGAATTGAAAGACACTACTTAAAGGACATGGGATTTTATTTTGAAAGGATGGAAATATTTTGAAACTACATGTAATCAGTTGTTGAAAACTTTCCAATTTACTAAATGCAATTTAATTATTTTCTTTGGATTAGTCAGATTTGTGTTATATTAATTTCACCCAAATGAAATATTTTTTCCAAATTCAAAACTCCCATCAGATTCCCATGGCACTCCCAGAACAGATTCTTCCTTCTCAATACTCATTTATGCTGGGCTCTCTCATATGGTACACATTGATGAAGTCCAATTTTCTTTCTCAGATATTGCATGAAGGTAGCATATTTTTCTATCTCATTTAAGAATTCCTAAAATTTTGAGTTTTTGTCATTAAAAAAAGATTGTTTAATAAAGGAAGAATTAATGTTATTTTACGATTTTGATTTTATCATTTTTAAATATCACATACATTCTTTCACAGATATACAGAAGTCATGTAAATATGCACACATTTTTCACAGTAAAGCAAATATAATAGAAAAATGAAATGCTTTTGTATTAGGTCTTCAGCTTATGTCTAATTCCAAGCAAAATTTAACATTTCCTTCTAGTAATATACTCAACTAGCCAAAATTCTTATACAAGTTTCTATAGTTACACATTCACAGTGCTCTGGCCTTCCATAAGGTTTTTAATATTCAGGTTGTTTGTCAATAAAATATTGTCAATAGTACCCAAGAGTGGATTGGTAAAAGCAGAAAGAACATTCCCAAGTCTAAGCATCATTATGAATACACGGAGAATGCTTTTTTAAAAGTCCTACTTATTGATTTTTATATCTAGGATAACAATTCTTATTTGCTTTATTAAAAGTATTTTATTATAGTTAACTGTTCTATTTCAATGCCCATCATAATCCAGGGTTACACACCCAAGCACCCACTTAAATTTAGGCCACTGGCCAAGTCTCTTCCTCAACTTCCTCATGATTAAAAAGGACTATTTAAAGTTTATGTCATAAGAATATAGTGCTGATTAAATAATATTAGAATGTTTGAAATGACAAATGTTGTCAAAATAACTTTTCTATAAGTGTTATGGTTTTTAATACAGTATTTTTTAACATGATTTAAACATCAGATTTGAGGGAGGGGATGGGTAGGAGATGAAAATAAAAGAAATGATTAATATGCATTATGTACATGTACCACCCCCATGATAAATGTAATCACCATGTACAGTGAACTTGTATGAATAAACCAGTACCAGTTTGTACTATTACACATATAGCACCTTCCAGCAGAAATTAGCATAGCCGAGGCAATATTCTCCAGAGAATTTACTGTCCGAGGCTTACTTGCTCTCTCTATCAGGATCTTGAATTCATCACCTCAGTTGGGACTCACTGAGTCTAGAAGATCAACCTAAGCTATTAACAAAGTGTGTAGAGGGTCCCTTTAACTCCTTTATGAGCACAGTGAAATCATTTGTTCACATTACAAACCTATTCAATGGAATGGAATTTTTACAATAAAATCTAAGCATAAAAATAAACCACAAAATATGTATGAAATCAATGCAGAAGACTTGAGTTCTTTCACAGTTATGTCATAAACAGCTAGTTAAAATAGCCCCTAAACATCCTAAAGAGAAGTCTTTCTTGAGGTATGATCTAGATTTTTTTTTCTTTTTGGTATGACTCACACTGTTTTTTTCTGATACCAATCTGCTCAGAGATATTTTTCTTTTAAGATCATTTTCTATTTTTTAATCTTTTTAAAAATGTATTCACAAGCCGTGTTTAAAACAATGTTTATCAATTTGTTTCAAAAGTCATATGTGCCTGCTGAGAATGCCTATTGCTCTATTTATCTTCACACTAGAATATTATCCATTCTTATTTCTGTTTCTCTAAGGCCCTACAGCGTTTTCACACAATCTGCTCTTTCTATGTGTTTCTTTTCTTTTTTTTTTTTTTTTTTTGTATAGTTTCCATGTTTTCAGCTCACGGTATTAATAGTCCTTTTCTCCCTCTGCTTTTTTGTTAGTGAAAATACATTCCCAAAATAGCATCTGAGCAGGGAATTAAAAAGTCCCCCATTAAATAGAAAAGATGTCATGATACCATTTCTGTATGGAACTACTTCCTTTTTATTCCCAGGATATTTTCACCTGTTATTTACTATTATACTCTTTCCGTTTATAGGCTCAGGTGTCCAGTTATCTCACACCCAATGTTTGGTAAAGAACAAAGTAGCGAGTTTGCATTTATTCTCTACTTCAGAGTTATCTGAAATAGATAAAAGTGTCAAAGTACTCTCATGTTTATCACCTTTTCCTCATAGTTCAGATGAACATTGGAGAAAAATATTCTTTAGTTTTTATAAATACTATTATTACTTCAAGTATATATAACATAAACATAACATTTATTTTGTTCACAGACACAGTGTTTATTTAGTTCTTTATGAAGTACAGCATATAGACTCTAGAAAATAGCCGTACTGTATACTCTGTCATGTTAGGAGTACTGGTCACCGGAAGCCAACTACTGCCTTATCTTAGATTAGGGCTCATAATCCCTAGTCACAATAACATATTTCATATAAATATTGTTTTCAGTACTTTCATCATGAATTAAAGAGTATATACTATGCAACATAGTTATTGATATTTTATAATGAACTTATTTACCACATTCCCCAAAGAGTGAAATGAATATATAGTTTAACTTTTTTTGAAAGATAAGAGAACCTCATAATGTATTAATGGCTCAAATTATTTGAAGTCCTCTTCTCAGTTTACATCTCCCACTGAGTATCTGAAATACTCTGTTGTTAAGTGCTCTTGAGTTGTACCTCTGGTGTTTTTGTAAAGACCATTGGTAATTGTACAAAGTCAGTGTGTTTCAGTGAATTAGCTGATGCAAGCTAACAAACAAACTAGACACAGAATTATACAGTCAGAGACAGAAATGTGCATGCTTATTCCGGAAACTTTATTTGTTTTCTTTCACTTTGTTGTTTAGGTTCTGAGTCAAGACCTCACATATCCTAAACACACATTTTAACACTGAGCTACATCCCAGCCTGTCATTATTTCTTAATTGGATATGAATACAAAATAGTGGACAAGGGAAAGCATCCCTACTGATAGTTAAACAGAGTAACTGACTAATCAATAGATTTAGATACTGGTTGCTAACTTCAAAGAAAGCCACCCACCAGGATCTCTAGTAGAAGCACATTGTTAGGGTTTATATCTAGATGTCCTCTAAAACCCTTATGCACTAGTAGGCCAAGCCTTTGGCAAATGATTGGA
This sequence comes from Heterocephalus glaber, assembly GCF_053883595.1. Classification (NCBI taxonomy): domain Eukaryota; kingdom Metazoa; phylum Chordata; class Mammalia; order Rodentia; family Bathyergidae; genus Heterocephalus; species Heterocephalus glaber. Next base: position 11,490,397 of record NW_028258333.1, read on the forward strand.
TTATGGGTGGGGCTGCTGACTTGCTGTTAGGAGGTGGGGCCGTGACCTGGAACTAGGTCCCTGGTTACTAGGGCCATGAATTGGAAGGGTCTAGCTCCCTCCCTAGCTTCTCCTCCACCATGGCAATCTGTAATGTTGCCCTGCTTTGGAGCTTGCTGGCCATTCAAGGACTGACACTTCTATACACGGTAACCAAAAGAAACCTCTCCTTCTTCAAGTTGCAGGTGTCAGGTATTTTTTGCCAATGACAAAAAAAAAAAAAAGTAACTAAGACATACACAATATTTATGGGTTTTGTGGGGGGGGGGTTGCCAAAATTCCATAACCAAGGAATGAAATGACAGAGTTACACAGGAGCAAACACACACTGCCCTTCAAGTTACAGGCAACATGTCTTTGAGGGCAGCAGCTGCGACATCCCCAGGTCAAATGTGGCTGGCTCTGAGGCTCAAGAGGGCAAGGCCTGAGCCTCAAAAGACTGTTTTTAGGCCTTGAAACCTGATGGATCCTGAGTTTTTGTTGGATTAAAAATATTTCTATTCTTTAAAATGTCTCTCTTTTTGGATGGGAATATTTGTTTTGTGCTTGTCCTACTCGTGTTGGAGAAGCAGATAACTTGTTTTCTAGTTTCACAAGTAATAAATAGGAAGAACTTTGTCCTTGAATGGATCAGACACAGAGCTGCACCCATATCTGATTTAGATAATGAAGTTTAGACATTTTTGAGTTGAAGTCATTTAAAAATTTTTGAATTTAGAAAGCTGAAATGAATTTAGATTTGAGGGGAACTGAGGATGTGGTAAATGTATTTTATATGTAGAATTGATGTGAATTTTGAGGGACAAGATGACATATTACAGTAGCTTGAGTAGTGTGCCCCCAAATTCAACTTAATCAAAATCTGAAAATATGACTTTATTTAGAATAGAATCATTCCTGATTTATTAGTTAGGGAAAAGTTTTAACTGTATTATGGTGGACCTGAAATCCAAATCGGTATCTTTAGAGCAGAATAGAGTACAGACAAGGACTGTTATGGCCTCTATCTAGATGTCCCCCCAAAGCCTCATGAGTTCATAGGTCAGCCTTTTGGGAGGTGGCTGGATCATGGGTGTGTGATATACTGGGATTAAGGATGTGTGGTACTAACTCAGTTTACTGTTTGGAATTAGCATAGTTCTGGGGGTGGCTGAACAGATTTACTGAAGATGGAAGCCCCACCCTGGATATTGGTGGCAGGACACAAAAGACTTGGTCCAGGCTAGAATAAAAAGGACAGAAAGAAGTTAGGCTTGCTACTTGCTTCCTCCTGCCTCCACTGCCATGGACTGTTTCTCCTCTGGTGATGTCCCTCTGCCATGCTGCCCTTCCTTGGACCCAGCCAATTATGGACAAAAACCTCTAAAAACTAATGGCTAAATAAACTTTCCTGCTTGTCAGTATTTTGTCTCAGTGACAAGAAAGTCACTAAGACAAGCACGCAGAGAAGACACATGGTATATGAAGATGGACATAAAGTATTATTGCCACAAGCCAAGGAATGTCAGGAGCTAGCAGAATCTGGAAAAGACAAGGAAGAACTTCTCCTTCTGCCTTTGGGAGGGATGGTCAACCTGATGACATTTTGGTTTATGACTCCTGGCTTCTGGAAATGTGAAAGAATGGATTTCTTTTTTTTTTTCAGCCACCCATTTTTTGGTACTTTGCTACAGTAGGCCTAGGTCACTAATATAGCACAGTATAAGTAGCAATACAAAAGATATAAGTGATTTATAAACATAAGTGTTTCTGAAAATGGATCATGATCAACACTTCTATTTTGTAAATTGAATAGTAATAACAATAACTTCAACATTGAGAAAAAATAGTACCAGTATTAAGTGCTTTACAAATATCATCCCATTTAATTTTTGTGCTAAACTTATTTACAAAGTCTCTGCTATCATTGTTATATTTACAGATAATGCAAATGTTTTTCTTTAAATGTTTCTTTAAATGTTTTTCTTTAAGTTCTAAAATTCATCCAATATAAAGAGTAGTCAGTAGGAGAGCAATTTCGAATGTTGAAGCCCTAAACTCCAGTACCCTATAACATGATTTTAGTTTCAACTGTGGGAGAAATTATTTGAGTCAAGGTCATTAGGGTGGGCCCTAACCATTGTGACTATTGTCCTTATAAAAATAAAAATATTAGATATAGTGATAGACCTGAATAAGGAGAAGATTATGGATAAAGACACAGGGAAAAGGTATTTGTCTCTTAAACGAGTGAAGAGGCCTGAAATTAGTTCTTCCCTTAGAACCTTCAAAGTGAAGAAACTCTGCTGATATATTGATTTTACTTGGTCTTCTGGTCTCTAGAATTGTTAGGTAATGTATGTTTTTTTGTATAAACTACTCAGTTTATAGTACTTTGTTACAGTTTTCCTAAAAAACCAATATACTATTTATCATAGTTTATTTTAAAAAGCCATTTAGCATATATAAAGAATGAGAAACACTTATACTGTATTATGTTTTCCTGACTATTGACCTATACTCTAGTCAGTAAGCCTTCATTCACTGTAATAAATTGATGTTTCAGGGAAAATTAAATTTTCTAAAATTCTTTCTCAACTTGAAAAATATTATTTTGTATTTTTCAGTTAAATGTGTCAATATCATTGTCTCAACATTCATTTTTAAAGTGAACACTTCTCACAAAATGTATCTCTTTTTTTGGTCCTGATTGGTGTATGTTCGCAGGATATTCAGCTTGCGGGATTGATAGAGATATCTTATCTTGATTTTTTAGTCTCTGTTATGCTCTATTCAATTTCCATTGCACATTATATTAAAAGTTTATTTCTTCAATCTAATCTTAATACTATTTTTATTAAAGTTTTGTAGCTACTTTCATCTATGGTAGTTACTAGTTTGCCAGTATTTGATCAAATTATAGCACATTATACATACTCCATAAATGTTTGTAGTTTACAATAACCATCATAACTGCACATGGAATGAGACAGACTCATGGTAAATAATCAATAGAAGACTTTATTCTTTTTCTCTATTATCCATTCAAACAAGTTTTGTGGGCTAAATTCTTTTCATATAACAACAAAACCAGGTCAGCCACATTATAATTTGCAATTAATAAAATGTCATCTCAGTATTTTAGAAAGCATTTATTATAATTATACATATGAATATATAAATATATATATATATATATATATATATATATACATATATGGCTGATACTTAGTAGATATGGTTCTAGATGCTTGGAAATACCAGAAGAATCAGACGTATATCTCTGCTGTTTGGAAGTATAAATATTTAAGGAGTGGATTGTGGATGTAATTGCAAAACAAGGTTATACTTGGCTACTAAGGTAGAATTCCAGGAGGAACACATGATTCATGATAACCCTATATGCACTTTTCTCTACGAGAGTCATTTGATGTGAAAAGATGCTATGGATGTTATCCTTGATTGTAACTAAAACAATCAATGACTCAACTTTGGCTATGGTACACTTTTAGGTCAGCCACAGTCCACTGTACACATTTGCTATGAATGATGTAATTATGTGTGCTTTCTGCAGGTCGATCATGAGCCTGTGTAATCTTAGTATACCCTTCTACTGTACTTGGATTGATGCTTTGAGTCAAATGGAAAGGTCAATACAACACTTACCTGGAAAGTCACCAGGAATTCTAAGGTAGACACAAATAGCTTATTGGATGAATGTAGCCGCTTTGATCTAATAATTGCAGAGGACATCATTGAGGTCAATATTGCAGCTTTGGTTTATCTTGCTCTTTGAAATCCATTTGGTGGTAGCTTTGTGTGTTCTCTAAGATAAGGGAAATAGATTTGTTCCAAGCCTCTGTCATATTATTCAGTTCCCAATTGAATGGTAGGTTGAAGAAAAAATTCACAGAACACAACATGTAGAAACAGGTGGGTTTATCTTTTTACTCAAAATGATTTCCTAAAATTCAGCCACATTTCTTTTAGTTGAGCTATAGGATCTCTGACTCTGTTGTTCTAAACCCTTTCCTTTTTTTCCACCCGGAAGAGAGTAGGCCATGGTCAAATCACTACGAGGATATCTTATTTCAGTCTAAATTTTAATCTGTTCTCCTCTAAATATGCATTGACAATCTTCATCAGTAGTTGAAACAATGGGAGACCTTTATTCTCATCCTTCCTTATCACTTGGATGAGAACACTTGCTACCAAATTCTAGGGAGTCTTCCAAAATCCCATGTCATATTCATATACTGACCCACAAAATTATTTCTTTTCCAGAACCATGTCTCTGAAAATATTCAAACCTCCTCATTAATACCGTCAAGAATCTTGAAGTGTCTGAGATTTTACCCCACTTGTAATTTATGTATCTAGTTTGCCACAACTGCAGGGATGCTGGAGGAAGATGTAAGACTTCAGGATCATATCCAGACGTTGACATTAGTCATATCACAGGAAGAAGCCCAAATGTCATAGGGACCTCATACAAAATCCCAGGTGGATTCTGTGCAGGCCATGAGGTTGAAAATAGCTGTGAAAACTTGAGGTCAGGGACCCAAACCTCTTACAACAGTACTAACCTCTGTCCCAGATAGATGCTTTGCTTTTATAATACTAGGCATTAAACAAGCTTGCATTTCCTCTGGAAGGAGACAGTCTTTTTGTCTTCACAGCCTATTTCCTATGCAAACATTCTCAAAAGGCTGTCTAAACCAAATGCTGTGTGTGCCTTCATATGTACAAAGTGCAGAAAAATGAAAAATCTATGCAGAAAATACCTTACAATAGATATACTGGCAAGCACTTGGTCATTGCATCACCTACATTTTCACTGAAGAGGTAATCTAAATTTTAACAGTTTTTGTCTCCTCTGTGTAGCCCATTTGTCCTTCTAAGCTTTTAATGTACTAGCAACTTTCAGTTCATCTTCTCTGTAACACAGTGCCATTTATGTAATAGACAGCATGATGTTCTGGGAGATGTGCAGGCAGGCCAGATATCTTTGGATTCTGTTATGACAGATGGCACAGATATTGCATAGCTCTAAGAAAAAAACTGTAAATGAATATTTCTGTCCATCTCATGTGAATCTGAGCTATCTCTGATCTACTTTTATGGTGGAAAATATAATGCATTCATCACATTAATGCCTGCAAACTCTGTACCTGGACATTTATGAATCTACTTCAGCAAAAATACCACATTAAATGAAACAACTGTCATCAGAACAACTGCTTTTTATGTCTGTAGTAATCTATAGGATTTTTCAACAATCCACTCAGTGTCTTTGAAACCCAAACTTATACACTGAAAGGAAATACAGTCAGAACTACCCCTAGTGATTATTGCACGCATTATATGGTGACCCTAGTATTTACCATTTAATGGAATGTAGCCCTATTTTGTATTTACTATCCTTGATCAAGTTGGAAACAGTTATAGAAGTTTGCATTTTGTTTTCACTGTAAGAACACATGTCTAACTAGCAAGGACTAAATGTAAGTTCCTTTCCTAACTGCTAAGAATACTGTATTCAGAGACAACCCAAATGACCTCTAATTTACCATCTTTGCCTTATGGTCCCTCTGTGGCTCGGACTCTATGTTTTCCCTGGTTCACAAAAACGCTTTTCTGAAAAGCGGTGCTGCTTTGAATCTCCAGATAACAAAGCCAACTTGTACAGTATAAAATGAACTGAGTTAATGGTCTATAGACCTTTATGGGGGAAATCTGAGATAATAATTTCAGTGTACATTTGGTAACATAGTATAAGAACCCATGTTAGAAATAATTCTTAAAGCAAAGTTTTTTTAATTGAAAAATTGGCTCAGTCTGGGAAAGAAGCCAGAGGAAAATACTCTTTATGGGAATAATCATCTTCTGCCCTTTGCTCAGCTACTTTTCTTATCTTTTTGGATTATATGTCAAATAGTACCCATGTTTACTGCATCTATTATTCTTAAGAATACCATGCTTTTGAACTACCGTTCAACAGCTTGAGGAACCAAGATCCTCAGCTACTCCTTTAATGTCAGTAGTCATTATACAAATTAACATCTCCTGGTTTCTCCTGCGTATGTACTGCCATCTGGTAATTTGGGGTTCACAATTCTCATATATATTAATGAGGCCCAGTATTTGATTCTGTGGTTGTTTCTCTAACAGTCTTTTCTGTTCTACAGGGAGAGAATCACAATTTTTTATAAAGCAAATAGTGCTCTCAAAATATTCTAGATGACTTATTGGTGGACTGTCTAGTGGAGAATTCTCTGCTAGTGGCCTTCTGTTTTGAAACAATATACTCTTTCATCCTAGACCACTACTTGCAGGCTTCTTTATCTATTTTTACAGTCTTCCAGGGCAAAATCTAGCAGTTCGGCTGTACTGAGCGCTGGCTATTGTTTTTGTTCAGGTTTCTAAGTGACATTCTAGGAGTGAGTTAGATCCATATAATAGAGTCCTTCTTAGAGTGACATTTTAAAATCTTATGTTTCAGTTGTCCTCTTGATTAACGACTCTGAAACTCCAGCTTTACAAATAATCCTCTGGTTTTTACCAGTATCTATAAGCTCATTTTTGTAACTTCATCAATGGCCTATTTCCAAACTCATCAGCATCAGAACATCAACAGGTGGCATTTGCTTTGACCTCTAATCCTAACTACTAGTGTGTCAGGCAAAATAACATATGAGGGCAGCTTCTGAGTGGGCTGTCTGTACCCTGTGAGTGGAAGGGCTCTGAAGCAACTTTCTGCAGAGTTGCTACTTTTGTAATTTGGAAAGATGAGTCGACTCTTCAAGCTCTTACATTCTAGGTGCCTGCAGAACAAACATGTTTAAGAACACCCTTAAAGATATCTCCATTCTACATTTCAGGATATAAGGTTTTCCCAACTTGAATCCTGACCTTGTATCATTGATCTGCATTGGCAGTGGATTCCAAAATCTCCAGAGCTTTCTTTCTCTACAGATAAATGTGTAGATCAATTAGCTGAAAATGAAGCTACCAAAGTGCATCTCGGGCTCCCACGCCTAGCCATTAGCAGCTTCTAAGCCACCTTTCCTCTTATTTTCTCTCATTCACACTTCAACAAAATTGGCAGCTATCTCTCCTGTCTTGGTGGGGCGGGGAGTCTTCATTTTCTATATTTATTCCAAATGTTGGGAGTTTTAAACCTATAGTATTATTCCTTTCCATGAAATTTCACTAGACCATCAGTAGTGGAATATTTATCACCGAGGATGCTGCACTATGGTATGAATTACTTGTACCATCAGTAACATTAGGATAATGGTTTCCTCACTTAATGAGTGGGGAGAGTCAGCCTAAATTCTTTTCTTATTATGTGTATTCTTGGACCATTCCAGGACTATCTCAAGAGTTTAATAGATGACTTCAAGTTGTCTATGAAGTAGATAACAAGATATCATTAGATACACAGAAGGTAGACTGAGGATTAGAAGTGTGAAGGAAATCTGAGGTAGGAGGCAGGTCAGACCCTTGAGATGCAGAGAAAAATGGTTGACTGCAATGCATCTCAAATGATTTAGATATTAAGTCCTGCATCATACATAAAGGGCTGGGAGTCTTGGAGTCCAAGCTGAAAAGAGCCTGTGGAGGATTTTGCGTGGCTGTGAGTATTGTAGTTCCTGTAGTTCCTTAGCACCCTGTCATTCCTGCTGTCTCATGCCTTCCCAGCAGCAAGGAAATATTGTTGTGGAACAAGCCTGAGACTAGAGGACATGGCTTTGTGGTTTGTGTTCATGCGAAATTGGCCACTGTCTTAGTCACTTCCTCATTGCTGGCACAAAAATCCCAATACTGACAACTTAATAGAAGTTTCTTTTTGGTTCAAGCTTTCAGTCCATGCTCAGTTAACATCAAGGCAAAAACTGCATGGTGGAAGAGTGTAAAGGTGGAAAGCTCCTCATATGGTGGCAGCCAGGAAACAGAGAGCAAGTGAAGGAACCTGAAGGGAGCTATGCCCTCCCAGGCCACACCCCCAGTAACCCACCTAACAGCAAGCTCAGCTCTGAACCTATGATCCACAAGCCGCACCTCTGAACATAAGAGACTCTGGGGGGATATTCAAGATCTAAACCACAGGAGTAACCATGGAGAAGGCTGGACAGAGCACATGCTAATGAGTCCTCTAAAGCTAGGATAGGACAAATTGAGCATTTCCCCAAAAGTTCAATAAATATTTGTTACATAGCTCCCTGTAAAGCAAATATTATATTACACAAGATAGTTAAGAACATCCATTGCAATTTGATAAGCTTTATTTTCTCTCACCCTAGTGACATGAACCATAGCTATCATGATGTATCTTAATCAAATTAGAATATCCCTCAGTGGATTTCAGCTTAGATAAATTGTACCGTTTAGTTTATATTTCAAAAATAGGCTCAAATGTTTAAAATGGCCACAAATCCATTTGGAGTTTTTAGGCTGGGTTTTAAAAATAACCCCCTAAGGCTTGCTTAGAAGTATTTCTAATCCTTCCAATTTAGTTGTGAATGAAGAGTGACCTACATCATATTTTTTTTTCTAATAGAGGGAGTAGGAATAGAACAGCATGCTCAGTCTGAAAATAAGCAGCATGCCTTGTCTGAATATATTTATAGCTGGGATATTATCTTTTGCTCGCTACACTCAAAAGATTAGAGGGTCAATGTATTTGAAGGAGAAAAAGTAGTACTACCCTGGGAAGTAAAACTATTAAGAGCAATGGAATTTCACACCATGAGTCTGCACAAAAGACGTACATATTGAGACCTATCAAATGTGTCTTTAACTTCTGCATAGGGGGTAGGAGGGCAGCAGAGAAACAACACAAACAGTTGAGAATGTAGCCTGAGACCAAGGGCAAGCAATCAAGTATGCAATCATGGAGCTCAGACTAGTCCCAGACAGTTTCACACTGCAGATCGAATAAGGTCTAAGAGATAAAAGCAGTTAAGACAAAACAAAACAAAACAAAAGAATAGAAAAGTAAAGATAGGGAAAGTAAGAATTTTTACATTCTGAAAAACTTCATACATTATATGGCTTTAAAGTTATATGTATAGCCTCACACCCATAATCACACATTTGAAAGATATGTACCCATATCTTTCTCATTGCTATGTCCCCATCTTCTTTAAAAAGGCCTTACTTTTCATGTCATCAATCTATGCTGCTTAGTGCTTGGCCATGCTGAAGGCATGTGCTGGATGATGGATAAATCTTTCAGTTGTCACAGATGTTAAGCTCTGGTTCATTCTCATTCTCTCTAGCATTAGTCCTCTATCAGTACTGGTTAATTTTGTTGTACAAAAATAAGCTTCGCACACCTGGATGTCTCAGCTCATTAAATCCTTCTCCCTCAATGCTCATTTCTGTGAGCTTTAGTCACTTTCTTCTATGTAATCGATTCAAACTTCCAACACTGAGTTTCCCACACCATGTGTGTTTCAAGCAGTATATCCACAATCTAATGCACCTTTCTAACCCTTGTTTTTCTCTCTTACTCTTAAACTGTCTTTATAAGTCATTAAACTTTACCAGAATCTATAATCATTTTCTCCTATCATCCAACAAATTTTCATGTCCTCTCTTTCCTCCTTGATTAAATTTTATTATCACTCTCTGAATGAACCCTCAACTCTTTTGCTTCTCTCACTCTTTTTTGACAATTTGCTTAAAAAAGGACATTCATACACCATGCTCCAATCAAACTATTTAACTCATTGAATCCTTCAGTGCTGTATCTGCAAATGTTGAGGGAAAAATTCTTTGAGGTAGTTTTATGGGTATGAATAACACATCACCGCTAACACTGCTACGACCGTTAGCCATAATTGCTAACTTCACTGCATTGTGACATCTAGCCAATTAGCAAAGAATATTTCTGGGTATGTCTAGTGGGATCCTGTGAGTGTGACCTCTCCAGCACTCTTTCCAAACTGCTCTTCTTTCGGCTACAATGAAGTGAAGAGCATTCTTCCCCTGCGCCCTCTTCTATGCTATTTCTGCTGTGGAGCTAGCTGACCATGGACAGGACTCTCTGAAAGCATGAGCCAACCTCTCTTCTTTTAAATTGTGAGCATTGGTATTTTTTTTCAAGCAATGAGAAAGATAACTGATGTAATTGCCTGTTTACTTTCTCTATTTTCTATAAAACAATGTGATTTTTCTCCATCATCTTTCTAGCTCAAATATGATGCATTTATTCCAATGATCAAATTTTACATATGACTGTGAGGATTTGAGAAGCATTCAGAAGAAAGCTTCTAGACATTCTTACCACATGCCACTTTCTAAAAACATAGGCATTGTATGTTTTTTTCATCTTTCTGCTATGATATGAATTCACTTTGTTCTTGTCTGTCAACTTTTCTCTATATTGGCTCATTTTTCAATTCCTAGAACATCCTGCCATAATCTTCTATCTCCGTTTTTGAAAAGGAATAACCTGATTTTTTAATCTTCACTTCTAGAAATTTAATTTCTCCCTTGCATGAAAAAAATGTTCAATAGAATTTTCTTTTCATCCCCTGCAATTTTCCTTCTCATTTCTTCTTATAAATTCTTTACAATTTCTCATGTTAATTGATAAATCCAGAATTCATTTCACTCGACATTTAGAAGTCCTTTGGGCCAAGTGACTCATTTCTCTTACTCATGTCTCTTCCTTGAAATACCTCTTTCAGGTTTCCAGTTTCCATAGAACCTCTTTCCTCATCTATCATTAGTCTCCATTTCTGTTTCCTCATCATTTCTAAGTCCTCATAATGAGGATGTGCCTTGGATTTAAATAAGGAAGCATTTTTCTCTATATTTTACGTTGGTGATCCTACCCAGTTTCATGGTATTAAATATCCTTCCTTTCTAGAATTAACAAAATTTACTTCTCCTTCCTAATTTTGTGTTGCTTGTTTGAGGAAGGCAAGTGGACTACTGGTTGTATCCTTTTCCATCTCATTTTATAGCTCACACATTGAGCTATAAGGTGTGGGAGAAAAGCCACCTTTATTGTCTTTGTGCTCTCTTTCTTTGGACTTGCTATTCATAAGGAGTTTCTAATCATTCTTCTTTAAAGTATACCCAGAATCCATCCTCTTCTCTATCTATATAACAGATTTATTGGACAAGCTGCAGATAGACTTTTTCTGAATAAGAATCTCCTCTTTTCTTCCCCCTTTTATTCTTTTCCAGGATGGAGTCTATTGCCAACAAATTTTCAGGTTAATCTATTTATAAAATGAGTGAAGTGCTTACCATTCTTCTTTTGGAAAACATATAGGAACAACACTTGATCTCAAATCATACATATGCATTAGTCCCCTTTTCCCATCTACTACAACTCAGTTCTCTACTATCTATTTCCTCTGCTTTGCTTACACTGGCCTTACCGTTCTTCCAAACAACTGTGGTTTGTCCTATTCAGTGTTAAGATGAGTTCCTATTGGAATGAATACTCCTTCTACTGATAACTAAATTACTTTCTTATTTTTTTATCAAAATAGTGACTGGTTCATTGTGGAGTCCTATAAATTTTTCTTTATAAAGGGAGCTATTTTTGATATTTTTACATATCTGAGGATTGATATTTATTGTAGCTTAATAGTATGTATGGGTAGCAGTCTGGGTACTATTCTCAAAATGTTCTAGAAGATTTCATGACTTCATGCAACTTAGATCATGGAAGTTATACAATGCACCAACCTTAAAGGTTTATCATTTTAAAATTATTATGTTATTTCCCATGAAAGAAGTAGAATTCTTGATTTTAAATACTTGGAGCTATAGTATATTATACTAGAAATAACTCAGCACTAAAAAAAAAGTCACCTACTTTGATTTTTGAATTAGAGAAAATTGTATGCTTTTGAAAAATAGCTATAAAATTCATTTAGCTTGATGCTAAAATACCTCCTTCAGCTGCCCTGTGCAAAATTAGATAAGAGACAGGGAAAATGACTCTACTCTTTTTCAGTCCTCTTATAAACTGCTTAACTGATCTACCCCATTAGCTCTTCTTAGAGTTAACTGCTACATCCTAAGGTCTACTTAGCTCCATGGTGCCACGGCTGTAATGGCTTGATTGATATCACTTCTAGAGAACAAACCATTTTTTAAATGTATTATTCCAAATTACTTTTCTATAAATGCCTGTCTAAATTGAATACCTGCGCTGTGGCTTTCTGAGTTTCTGTTTAAACACAGCTGTAGCTACCATTTCAACTGACGAAAGCACCTCTGTGCCAACTTGGAGCTAGCTGTAAATTTATGCTCCCACTGGAAAGTGCCCAACAGCATGTTTCAGTGGATCGTTTGCAGAAGGTTTGTGGAATGGCTGTAGATTAGCTGCAATGGTAATGGACGTGAATGTATCAGGGGTGATCACTTGAACGTCAGGAACAATACAGGGAGCCTTGGGAACATATGAATGCTCTTGTTGGGAACATGTATTTTAGGAGTAAAAGCTCTGTTCTATCACATTTTTGGGAATAACACAAATCTTTGTGGGTTACATTATTTTACTTTTGTAGTTCCTTTACTTCATGCTTGCCAAAATCTCAGCTAGAAATGTCTAATGTGCTAAATGAGCTAATCTCTAAGGTTTCTTCCAGTTTTAAAATTCTACAACTCTGTGGCAAGCAGTGCTGGAAATGTACTCATAGTTATAGTTTGTTCCCTAAAATAAAAATGGAATAAAACAGATGAAGATCCAGGTGTCACATGAAAAGCAAAATGACTAACTGTATCAATACGAAGTACATTGTGTCCTTGTTGCTTAACTACAAGGAACATTCCATGCAGTAATTTGTTGCCTGTTTATTTTTATGCATAGAAATTCATGTATCCTGCAAGTAAACAAATTGATTCTACCTCTGAAAATTCAAAGCATATTAGGAAAGAAAAAAGAGGAATCTGTTTACTAAAAAAAAGTTATTATGTTTCTTAAGTATTTACCAATTAAAACTCACTCCAGTAGTTAAAGATTGAAAGTGGTATGTATTTAATACTAAGAGAATTTTACTTGGTACAAGTTAATTATTTGATGTGTCTAATGGGAATGTTTCTCATGAAAACGACAAATGGAGATTCGTGGAAAGAAAATTATCATTCAGGATTTTAAAGTGGTCTTTACACATGTTAGTCATGTAATTCTTTGACTGTAGACTTCCAGCTCCCTGAGAGAACAAATAAATTTAATAAATAAGTAAATCAAGAAGTTGAATGTGCATTCCAAGCATGAGATGCTGCTCAAGTAAATATTTAAAATGTAGATGTAATGGCGGTCTTGTTTGATTTTTATAACTATAAAAGGAAATACAGAAGCTAACTCTTGGCTAGATCCTAAAGCAGCATTGGCACAAATAAAATGATATTTCAGCTCCATATGTATCTTGTGTATGAGAGATGGATTTCATGATACATTGATATAAACTGCTTTTCTCCTTTGGTTCAAGTTTCTCTTTCCTACATAACCAATAGGTTTAGTCATGTGGATGATATGTAGACATCTACGTATGAAAAATGAAGTTTTACCTCTGGAAGAAATTAACTTTAGTGTGATGAGAAGCTGCAAGCAGAGACTCCAGAAAGGTTACCGGAGCTGTGGATGCTAAACGTGCAGAGCATCATGGGTGGAATAGGAACATACCAAACTGAGATTAGTTCAACGCTCTCTGATTTGATTCTTATTTATAAATGCAAACATTGTCAGCATCAGCTCTTTCCAGGGAGAATGAAGTAGTACAGAGAGAAGAAGAATAAATTGTGAAGTATATGTCTTTTTCTCCCAAATAGGCAGGAACAGAAGCCTGCTGACTAACACAGGTGTTTACAGGGTCAATAGAAAACCCTGGTTAAAACAAGAAGTCACAGCAATTAGTATCCTCAGCTCCTACAATAAGTATCTATATAGCTTACCGCACCTTCAGGGCCTTTGTCCCATTGCCAGCTAAAGAGAAGGGGTTGTGGTGGTGCTAGGGGAGGGGGTTGGACATCAGTGCATAAATCTCTTGCAAAGCTTCACCTTTATTTTCCACCAATTAGACTTCAATTTGTTTAAAATCATTTTATTTTTACAGTGATATAAATCACAGGAAAATTTATGTCAGAATAAAAGTACTATGTTAACCTTTCTTATAAATAATTTGTGTGATTAAACTAAGGGGAAATGGATTCTAACTGTTCAAATCATGAGAGACCTGGGTGTGGTGGCACATACCCATAATTCTAGCACTCTGGCTGGCTGAGCAGGTGGGTTGCTAGTTTGAACCCTATCTTGGCAGTTTAGCAACTTTGCAAGATCCTGTCTAAACATTTAAAAAAGTAATAATTAAAAAAAAAAGCATTAGGGACTTAGCTAAATTCAAAGGCCCTGAGTTCAATCCCCAATCCTGGAAAATAAAACAGTTTATATGTATGTATATTTTATATGTATTTATGTATTATATTTTTGTATGTATTGTCTATTTTGTGTGTATTGTATTTATTGTATTTTGTATTATGTATATATGTATATATTATATTTTTAAATTATACATGTTATACATAGTTTTATATTTTTTATTTGGTGGAGGAAGGGTATTCTAATGTCCATACTGAATACAAATTTTTAAAATAAAATAAGAAAATATGAATATTTCTGTTAAGCAAATGGGTCACACACAATGTAACTGCCCTATCTAGACATTAAGCTTGTCACCAACTACCCTCCTACTCACAGATGTAAATGCAGACTCTTCCTCTCTGAACACTCCACAGTGTGCTCCTCCTCACTGAAGCAGGCAATGAGGCCATGCCTGCAGGAGAGATACTTTCTGGGTTTAAAGAATTCTAAAATCAAGAAATCTTCACTGCCTATTTCACTTTATCATTCTATTTATTACTTTATGTGTAGTTAGAAAACATGCAACTGTTAATTACACAAAAAAGGTTAAAAAACAATATAGAGAGAGAATCATGATTAAAGACTAAAAGAAATATTATCAGAAGAGTAGAAATTCTTCACTGTTATATTCAGGCATAGTTAATAAAAAGTATCAATAAAAGTATTGACTTTATTAAAATACTGTCTGTAAGTGCAGTAATCCACTAAAAGAAAAGATGAATTTCTTGGAAATTTCTCTCTGTAAGGATTTATTTGTTGAAGTCATTATCAACAATAAAAGAATAGAGATAACACTGTGGGCCATTGGTGATGTGGAAAACAAACAAAGACAATCTAATATAATGTGGGCCCTTCGGGATTTCTGAAAAATCAGTCCAGCAAGGCTAACACTCATTAAATTAGAATCATAGAATAAAAGAATAGGGAAAAAGCCAAGACAGAAAATATTAAGGAATTCATACATTAAATCAACAGACTGTAAGAATCAAGAGTTAAAAAGTAATGTCTGCAATAAAAGATGAAGATTGAAAGTTTAAGAGAAAATATATGATAGGGAAAGGAATAAAGACCACATAGACTTGTACTCCTGATCTACACCACTACATTTCAGGGAGATAATAGGTGAGAAAAAATAGATTAATTAATTCGTATTTCCACAATTTAACACTCAAATGAAAAAGAAATATAGACATTTTTAGAAACAAAAATCAGATAATTGATTGTTGAAAGTAAAATTAAAATTTTATTTAAATATATATTGTTTTAAATAAAAATTAAGTTCGTATTTGGGGATAATGTTAGTTAGCTGAAGCTACTATAAGGAAGCAGGACAAACCTGGTTGCTTAAATATTTTATCTTCTCACATGCTGGGGTCCAGGAAGCTGAAATCAGGGGGCTGGAAAGGTCAGTCTCTCTGGACTCTCACCGGGTCTGTCTGTCACTGTCTCTAAGGTCGCTGACAGGGGAGCTGCAGTATTCACACAGCATGTGCTGTAGGTGGGTCTGTCTTTGGATCTTTTTTTCTTTCATTAAGTTTATTGGTACATTTTAGGTACACATTATGATCACTTTCATCATTGGGAATTTGTACCTGTACATGATATACATTAGTTCTTGGCTTTTCCCCCTGCCCTCTCTTCAACCCCTTCATCCCTCCCTATTTACAAAGACTTTGTTTCCATGTTTTCATTTTCTCATATTTTCTCCATTCCCTTCTTTCCTTTCCCCTCCCTCTCCCACTTCACCTTCCCCTTTGCACATTTTCTTTCTATTTCACATTATATATTATACATTTCGATCCTTATTTACACTTTTAGTTTCTCATACTAGAGAAACTATTCAGTATTTACACATGTGTGTCCTATTTATTTCACTTAAGAGTATGGCCTCAATGTGCATCCATTAGCTATAAATGTCTCTAATTTCTCATTCTCACATTTTCCTTATCCAGTCTCCAGCTGATGGCCAATTGGGCTGTTTCCAAGCTTTAGCTATTATAAACTGTGCTGCTATGAACATGGGTGCACATATGTCACTATGGTATGATTCTTTTAAATCTTTTCAGAAAATACCCAGCAGGGGAACAGCTGGGTCAAATGGAACCTCTAATTCTAGTTTTTTGAGATATCTCCATACTGACTTCCACAGTGGTTGCACCAGTCTGCACTCCCACCAACAAAGGAGAAGGGTTCTTTTCTCCTCACAGCCCTGCCAACATTTGTTATTGGTTGATTTCTTGATAGAAGCATTTATTTCTGGAATAAGGTAGAACCTTAGCATTGTTTTCATTTGCATGTCTTGAATGACTAGGAATATTGAACATTTTTTCGTGTGTTTATTTGCTATTTCTACTTCTTTGTCTGAGAAATGTCTGTTCATTTCAGGTGCCCATTTTTGGATTGGGTCTTTAAATTTTGGAAGTCTGATTTTTTTATATTCTTCATATATTCTAGACAGTAGACCTTTGTCTGAGGAATAACTGGAAATTTTTTTTCCCACATCGTGGGTTGTCTTTTTACACTGTTGGTGGTTTCTCTTCCTGTGAAGAAGCTTTTTAGTAAGAAGAGATCCCACTTGTTGATTCTTTGTGCTAGTTCATGGGCAACTGAAGTTTTGTTCATGAAATCTTTTCCTATGCCAATGTCTTCAAGACTTCTACCTAACATCTCTTCAAGCTGTTTTAGTGTTTCTGTTTTAATATTTAGATCTTTAATCCATTTTGATTTTAGTTGAGTGCATGGTGAGAGATATAAGTTTGGTTTTAATCTTTAGCAATTTGAAAGCTGATTTTTCCAGCACCATTTATTAAACAGGGTATCTTTCCTCCAGTGAGGATATTTGGCTCCTTTGTCAAAGATGAAGTGGCTGAGTACATCTGGAGTTGTTTCTGTAGCTTCTAATCAGTTTGACTGATTCTCGGGTCTGTTTCTTTGCCAGTATCATGCTGTTTTTATTAGAGTAGCTTTGTAGTACAGCTTCAAGATGGGGATTGTGATATCCCCTACCTTGTCTTTGCTGCATAGAATTACTTTTGCTATTCTAGGTCTCTTTTTGTTCCAAATGAATTTTTGGATTGTTTTCTCAAGGTCTGTGAAGTATGCTGCTGGACTTTCAATTGGAATTTCACTGAATCTATGTAGCAGTTTTGGAAATATGGCCATTTTCACTATATTGGTTCTTCCTATCCAGAAGCAAGGGGTGTCTTTCCATTTTCTGATACTTTCTTTGATCTCTTTTTTTCAGAGTGCTATAGTTTCAGAGAAGAGGTCTTTGATTTCTTTTAGGTTGAATCCTAGGTATTTCATTTTTTTTGGATGCTATTGTGAAAGGAATTGTTTCTCCAGTTCCTTTTTCAGTGAGTCTATTGTTCTTGCAGAGGAAAGCTATTGATTTTTGTGTGTTGACCTTGTATCCAGCTACTTTACTGAATTTGGTTATTAAGTCTAGAAGACTTTTGGTGGAGTTCTTCAGGTCTTCTATATAGAGTCTCATGTCATCTGCAAGTAATGACAATTTGACTTCTTCATTTCCTATCTTTATTCCTTTTATTTCCTTCTATTGTCTAATTTGTATGGCTAATGTTTCCAAGACTATAATGAACAGGAGTCATAACAGTGGACATGCTTGCTTGTCTTGTTCCTCATTTTAGTGTGAAGGATTTCAGTTTTTTGACCATTTAATATTATATTGGCTATTGGTTTTTCATAGATGGCTTTTATCACATTGAGGTAGAGACCATCTATTCCAATTTTTTATAGGGTTTTTATCATGAATGGGTGCTGCATTTTGTCAAATGCTTGTTCTGAATCTTTTGAGATGATCATATGAATTTTGACTTTGGGTCTATTGATACAGTGTACTACGTTTATTGATTTGCATATGGTGAATCATCCCTGCATCCCTGGGATGAATCCCACTTGGTCCAGGTGTATGATCTTCCTGATGATCTTCTGCATTCTATTTGCCAGTATCTTGGTTGGGTCTTTCTCTGCTTTGGGGATCAAGGTGATGCTTGCTTCCAGGAATGAATTTGGGAGTATTGCTTCCCTTTCAATTTCATTGAAGAATTTAAACAGTAGTGCAGTAGTTCCTCTCTAAATACCTTGTAGAATTCAGCAACAAAGACATCAGCATCTGGCTTTTCTATGTTGTTAAATTTTTAGTTACATTTTCAATTTCATTAATTGATATTGGATTGTTTAGAATTTTTAGGTCTACCTTGGTAATTCATATGTATCTAAAAATCTGTCTATTTCTTCTATGTTTTCTATCTTATTAGCATATAGGTTCTCAAAGTAGATTTCTCCTGGGTCTATTGTAATTTCACCCTTTTCATTCTTAATTGTGTGGATTTGGGCTTTTTCTTTGCTGTGTTTGGTAAGGTTGGCTAAGGGTTTGTCAATTTTGTGTAGCCTTTCAAAGAACCAACTCTTTGCTTCACTGATTTTTTTGTATTGTTCCTTTAGTGTCCATTGCATTGATTTCTGCTCTGATCATAGTTTCCTCCCTTGTATGAGATTTTTGTTTATCCTGCTCTTCTATTTACAGAAGCTTGAAGTTCAACATCAGGTTGTTTATTTGAGCTCACTCTGTTTTCCTAATATGAGTATTCAGTGGTATAAACTTTCCTCATACAACCAATTTCATTGTGTCACATAGAATCCAATATATGGTATTGCCATTGTTATTCAATTGTACATATTGTCTGATTTCTTCTTTAATTTCTTCTATGATCTATTGGTTATTTAGAAGTGTGTTGTTCAATTTCCATGTGTCTGTGAAATTCTTGTGGTTTCTTTTGCCATTGATCTCCAGTTTTATTGCACTCTGGTCTAATAATACAAAGAGGATAACTTCAATTTCTTTGCACCTACTTAAACATGTTCTATGAGCAATTTTGGATCTATTTTGTGATCTATTTTGGAGAATGACCTTTGTGCAACTGTAAAGAATGTGTATTCTGATTTTGTGGGGTGGAACACTCTGTAAACATCTGTTAAGTCCATTTGTTCAAGAGTTTAATTGAGTTCTAGTATTTTGTTGTTTATTTTCTGTCTACTTCATCTATCTGTGACAGTGGGATATTGAGGACCCCCACTATTATTGTATTAGTGCTTATTTTGTTTTTCATGTTTGTTAGTATTTGTTTTATATAGTTGGGTGCACTATTATCTGGTGCATATCTATTTATGATTGTCATCTCTTCCTCTTGGATAGTTTCCTTTACAAGGATGTAGTGGTCTTTTTTGTCTGTGTTAAATAGTGTTGGTCTGAAATCCATTTTTTCTGCAAATAGGATAGATACTCCTGATTTTTTTCAGGTTTCTGTTGCATGGAGTATTATTTTTCACCCTTTAAATTTCATTCTATGTGTTTCTTTTTGAATTAATTGTTTCTTGTGTGAGGCATATTGTTGGATCTTACTTCTTGACCATTTCTTCCAGTCTATTTCTTTTGATTGGTGAATTGAGACCATCAACATTGGTAGCTATAACTGATATGTATTGACTTATTCCTTTTATGATATTTTACTGTTGTTGGATTTTTTTCCCCCTTTTGCATTTAATTTCTTGTGTTGTCTGATGGCTTCATTGTCCTGGACTTCATGGGGTTATGACCCTCATTGTCTTTTCCTAGGATATTGTTTAAAATTTTTTGGAGTGTTGGTTTGGTATTCATGAAGTTCATCAGGTGCTCTTTGTCATGAAAATATCTTATTTCTCCATCAATTTTGAAAGATAGTTTTTCAAGGTACATCAATCTGGGTTGGAGGTTGTTTTCTTTTAGGGCTTGAAATACTTCAGTCCAGGGTCTTCTTGACTTGAAGTTTTGGGATGAGAAGTGTGCTGTGATTCTGCTGGGCTTTCCTTTGTATGTGATTTGTTTTTTTTCTCTAACTGCTTGTAAAATTTTGTTTTTCTGTTGGGTTTCTGGAATCTTAACTATTATATGCCTACATCTAGATTTTAATTGGCACAGCTAGTTGGAGTCCTATATGCCTCATTCTCTGTATGTCAAGTTTTTTTCCCCTTCTTGGGAAGTTTTTTGCCATATTTCTCTGAACAGTTCTTTTTTAGATCACTTGCACTCTCTTCTGTTTCTTCATTGACTCTGATTAGTCTTATGTTATTCTTTTTTTGCATCATCTAGCAGCTGCTGGATTGATTTCTCATGGTCCCTTACTATTTTTAAGAAATTTTTCTTTTCCTGGTCACTAATTGCAATCCTGTCTTCTATATCTTGAAATTCTGTCCTCACATTGGCTCATTCTGCTGCATAAACTTTCAATGGAGTTTTGAGTGTATTGGATATCTGTTCACATTTGTTTCATGGATTCCATTTGTTTCATATGCTGGGATTCCATAATATTCCTGAGCTCCTCTATTTTTTAAATCTATGTCTGCTCTAGAGTCATTAATCATGTCTTTCACAGTCTCTGTTGTTATCTGAGAAATAATTTCTGATTTCACTTTTTCCGGATCATCTTTTTCTGCCAGTTCAGGGAGTCCAGGTAGTCAAGTTTCAGATTATTCCAACTCATCACCCTTGGAGTTACCTTAGGTGATCTGGGAATCTGGTTTTGAGACTTGTTTGTATGTCTTCTCATTTCAACAGATAGATCTTGCTTCACCTTTGTTGAGGTGACTTTTTGCTCACTGAGTGGGCTTCAGTTCTCAACAAGCCTCAGACAGGCCTTATCTCTGCTGCTCACTACTGTGCCAATTCCTGGACTCAGAATAGTGGCCTTCTGGATTCCTACCCTGGGCTGTTGTCCAGTTAGGGTTCTGAGTGGGACCTGCCCACCTGCATAACTGCTGTCTGGGAGGGCCTTTGCCTGGGGGTTGTGCATCAGAGTCCCTGGTGTCTTAGCAGACTTCTGGCTGGGGCATGCACTTACTTATGATACCTGGGAGGGCCTCTGGTTGTTGCCTGCATGCCTGTGCAGCTCTTTTCCAGGTAGGCCTTTGGTGGCTGGGGCCTATAGGCCCAAGCTATTGGTGTCTGGGCCAGGCCCTGGCTGGGATGTACACACCCATACCACTCTGGTCCATATGGTCTTCTCACTGGGATCTGAGTGCACTTAGCAATGGTATCTGGGTCGGCCTCTCTGGATTCATTTATTATACATCCCTGTAGGGACAAGTGCTGCCAACCCCTTGATTTGGGATTATTAGTCTACAGAACTCTGAAAAAATAAAAACTTTGAGCTAGGGATTCAGCTCAGTGGTGTCACACTTGCCTGGCAACCACAAGGTCCTGAGATCAATTCCTTGTACTGGAAAAAAAGAAAAGTTTTATTTGAGACAATTATAACAATTTTAAAACATATGTATATATATAATATATTTATATGATGCATATGTATGCATACATAAGCATAAATATAAAATATGTAACACAAGATTAGATACAAAATCTATCACATTATAGTAATATCAACTCATATTATTTATAAATTTCAACATATTAAACATGTATTCTAAAATATATTAATTTAAATTAAATCATATAAATTATTTATAACCAATATTCATTAATTGTAGCTAAGTTGTAATGAGGAAAAGAGAAAGTATATTTGATTATATAACATACATATAAATGTCTATTGAGAGAGAAAGAGAAAAAGGAACAAGTTTTTCTTATTTTCATGACTAATTTTTTTTCATATCCTTATGCTCCTGCTCCTGGTATTTCTCGTTAAAATTGTTGTATCTTTGCTTTTAGGTAGTTTTATTTGTATAAGAAATCTATTTTAATCAGTACCATACCTGTAATAAAATTAATTTAAAAATTAATATTCAACTCCACCAAATAATCTATAAAGTATACATTAAAATACAAAGATAATTCCCTTACGCATCGTGGCAAAATCTTATTATATATCAAAAATATTACTAATATAATCTCAGGACCATGTGTAACAGAAACAAAAAGAAAGGAAAGAAAAAACTATCTGAAAAACTACAAAAGTTGTAAAAAGTTAGAAATGTGTAGATGGTATACAAATCATACAGAAATGTGAGTACATTAGCATGTGTTTCCTTTTTCCTTCTTTTTTTCGTGTGATTTTTGTCACAATTGTGGAGCACTGAATTACATGAGATTCTAAAATTTACAGAAAATTCTGGACTGTGTAGACATAGGAAACAGAAAAAAAGTCACAAATTTTGGAGAGAATCTCAGAGGGCAAGGACTAGAGATGTATGTTCCTTCATTGTATAGCTATTCATATGAATCTTCAGATACACTGTGAGCTTCTTATTGCCAGGACTCAGTAAGGAATGAAGGCACTAGATGAAGAACTAGACCACTGGCATAAAGTTAATATAAACTTCTTATCTCTGTATATGTGAGACAGGTCCAAGCCACTAAGGAAACACCCAGAAAATGATATAAGTTTAAATAATACTCAGTTTAAATAATACTTGGAAAGTAAGCACTTATGGTCTGATCTATTAGAATTGTCACCTGCCAAAATAAAAACTTTAACACTCTCCAGGAGAGAAAAACAAAAATACGGACTGTACAAAGCCATCACTCATGATTCAGAATACAATGGCAAATTACTTGGCAAATAATTTGGCAATTTAAATGGCAAAATACAAAGAAATGTGATAAAATAGCAAATTCTCAAGGGAATAAATAAAAACCAAAAAAATGTGGATAATTTGGAAATAGCAGTCCAGCTCCTCAAAGAATACTAAAAATTATGTTCCATAAGGTAAATAAACATGCTTTGCATATGATTTAAAATGTAAGAAATCTGAATAGGAAACAGGTACCATAAACAAGAAGAAAATTTAAATTGTGGACATATAGAGGTGAAAAAAAATCTGACATAAACCTGAATATCCTCAATTTCAAAGTAGAGACAAAAGAAAAAAATAGTAAACTCAAAACAGATTAAGAGAAGTGATCTAATCAGAAGAGAAATTGTATGTAAACTAAAAATAACCAGAGCATTGGAGACTTGGAAACATATGATTCTGTATTAAAATCTACCATATGCATAAGTAAAATTTCAGAATAAAAGAAAGACAATGAGACCAACATAAAATTAAGGATATAATGGCCTAAAATTTCCTAAATTTGAGGACACATACATATGAAGTTTTTATAATTCAGAAAATCTGTGAGCTATATTAATTTATATTTGTTATCAAAACTCTTTATATTCATTTCTCTAATAAATACTTCAGATGAAGTGGAAACATCAATAAGAAGTAAAAAACAGAAATAACACTGCTTTCATTATAATATATTAGAAGAGGTGGGGTTTTAGTCCATTGATAGATTGCTCAGCTAGCATTTACAAGGCCCTTGGCTGATTCCTCAGCACAAAAGTTAAAAAAAAAAAAAAAAGGAAATGCAGGAAAGAAAAAAGGAAGGAAAGAAGTTGAAAGAAAGAAAGGTGGGAAAGAGGGAGAGAGGGAAAGAAAGAAGGAGATAGAAAAAAATAGGTCATTCTTAAACAGCTTTTTAAAAATGAAATTAATATAACCCTAACAACAATAACAACAAAAATCCCTACTATTAAAGAAAAACACTTTTGACACATTGACAACTGTTAAACATTCTGTCACATTTCAAACTCTTACTAAAAACATCTATTTAAAATTAATATCAGCAAATTACCCAAATTTAATATCATATTTAACACCCAAAATATGACTTTTTGCCAAATGACATTGTTCCACTTTTGGCTTAAGTGTTGGATGTAGCAAAAAATCATTAACAAATTAGAAAAGAAATCAGAAAGAAAATATGGTCTACATATTTTCAGATGACAAGATTATTTATAAGAAATTGTGAAGCAGTATACATATAACTATTATAACTCATAAATAAATTTACCAAAGTAAAACAATACAAAAAGTGCAAGGTAAGTTGTATATTTATTATATGTGCTGCTGAAGCAAAATTGTATATTTATATGTATAGAGAAAAACCTGTTTCTTTTTAAATTCAGTCATAATAAATGAATTCAATTTATTATGGTGTTAAAAAAAACAACAAAATAACAAAAAAGGCAAAGGCAGAGGAGAAATGTATTTAGACAACTAACACCTTTATATTGAACATTACAAAAATCATTAAGAAAATTTTAAAAAGACTTAATGGAGATAATTATGCAATATTTACAGATTTTTTGAATCCAATATTTCAAAACGTAAACATCTCCAATCTGAACATTAACAAAATCACACTCTCCATACAAATTTCAGCAGGTATTTTTAGAGAAATTGAAAAATTTATTTTGTAAGTTGTATGGAAAAGCAAAAGACTTACAATAGTCAAGGCAATTTTCTCTTAATTTTGCTCTTGAAGAGTACAAATACATATACATATGTTGTGTAATTTTAAGATGCAATATTAATCAATGTATATTTCTGATTCTTTTTTTAAAATTTTATTTTATTGGTACAATTTAGGTATACAATATAATGACATTCATCACTGAAAATTTGTACCTTTACATAATCTCTCTTGGTTCTTATTTTTCCCCATTCCCCTGCCCTCCCTTCAAACCATCCATGCCTCCCTATTTACAAAGGCTTTGTTTCCATTTTCTCATTTTCTCATATTAATTCCATTCTCTTCTTTCCTTTCCCCTCCCCTTCCCACTTCCCCTTCCCCTTTGCAGCTTTTCTTCCTATTTCACATTATCTATTATACCTTTTAGTCCTTATTTACACTTTCAGTTTCTCACACTAGAGAAACAATTTGGTATTTACACATGTATCCTGTTTATTTCACTTAAGCATATCACCTCAATGTGCATACATTTAGCTATAAATGTCTCTAGTTTCTCATTTATTTTATGGTTGAGTAGTATGACGTTTTATAAAAAAAAAAACACATTTTCTTTATCCAGTCTCCAATTGATGGGCATTTGGGTTATTTCCAAGTTTTAGCTATTACAAATTGTGCTGCTATGAACATGGGTACACGTATATCACTGTGGTATGATTCTTTTAATTCTTTTCCCCCCAGCATTTGTGCGTTTTTCATTGCTTGATTTCATGACAGCAGCCATTCTTTCTGGAGTGAGGTGGAATCTCAGCATTGTTTTCATTTGCATCTCTCTGATGACCAGTGATGTTGAATACTTTTTCATATGTTTATTTGCTATTTCTACTTTTTTGTCTGAGAAATGTCTGTTCATTTCAGATGCCCATTTTCAGATTGGGTCTTTAAATTTAGGAGGTCTGATTTTTTTTAAGTTCTTTATAGATTCGAGATAGTAGACTTTTGCCTGAAGAACACCAGGGGAAGATTTTATCCAACATTGTGGGCTGTCTCTTCACACTGTTGGTGGTTTCTTTTGCTATGCAGAAGCTTTTTAGTAAGAAGATATCCCACTTTTGATTATTTGTGCTAGTTCATGGGCAACTGAGGTTTTGTTCATCAAAAATTTTCCTACACCAATGTCTTCAAGAGTTCTACCTAACTTCTGTTCCAGGTGATTCAGCATTTCTATTTTAATATTTCGATCCTTAATCCATTTTGATTTTAGTTTAGTGCATGGTGAGAGATATAGGTCTAGTTTTAATCTTTGATAAGTTGAAACCCAGTTTTTCCAGCCCCATTTACTAAAGAGGCTAACTTATCTCCAGTGAGGGTATTTGGCTCCTTTATCGAAGAAGAGATGGCTGAGTGTGTCTGGAGATGTTTCAGCATTTTCTAATCTATTCCAGTGTTCCTCAGGTCTGTTTCTCTGCCAGTACCATGCTGTTTTTAACACAGTAGCTTTGTAGTATAGTTGCAAGTTGGGGATTCTGATACCTACCCCCTGCCATGTCTCTGTTATCTAGAATTGCTTTTGCCACACTGGGTCTCTTCTTGTTCCAATGAATTTTTGGATTGTTTTCTCAAGGTCTGTGAAGTATACTCCTTGTATTTCAATTGGGATTTCATTGACTCTATATAGCAGTTTTGGAACTATGGCCATTTTCACTATATTGATCCTTCCTACCAAGGAGCAGGAGATGTTTGTCCATTTTCTGATATCATCTTCAATCTCTCTTTTCAGAGTGCTATAGTTTCCAGAGAAGAGATCTTTGATTTCTTTCATTAGATTGACTCCTAGGTATTTCAGTGTTTTGGGGTACTATTGTGAAAGGAACTGTTTGCCCTATTTCTCTCTCAGCGAGTCTATTGTTCTTGCAGAGGAAAGCTATTGATTTTTGGGTGTTGACCTTGCATCCATCTACTTTACTGAATTTGGTTCTTAAGTCTAGAAGACTTTTGGTGGAGTTCTTGTGGCCTTCTATACAGAGTATCATGTCTTCAGCAAATAATGACAATTTGACTTTTTCATTTTCTATCTTTATTCCTTTTGTTTCTTTCTCTTGTCTAATTGCTGTGGCTAATGTTTCCAAAACTATATTGAACAAGAGTGATGATAATGGACATCCTTATCTTTTTACTGATTTTAGTGTGAAGGATTTTGGTTTTTGACCATTTAGTATGATATTAGCTGTTGGTTTTTCATAGATGGTTTTTATCAGATTGAGGTAGAGACCATTTCATTTTATTCCAATTTTTTGTAGGGTTTTTATCATATGCATGTTGGATTTTGTCAAGTGCTTTTTGTGCATCTATGAAGATAATCATATGTTTTTGGTCATTGGTTCTATTGATATAGTGGATTACATTGATTGATTTGCATATGTTAAACCATCCCTGCATCCCTGAGATGAATCCCACTTGGTCAGGGTGTATGATCTTCTTGATTATCTTCTGCATTCTATTTGGCAGTATCTAATTGAGGATTTTTGCATCTATGCTCATAAGTGAGTTTGGCCTATAGTTCTCTTTTTCATTTGGGTCTTTCTCTGCTTTGGGGATCAAGCTGGTGCTTGGTTCCAGGAATGAATTTGGGAGTATTGCTTTCCCTTCAATTACATTGAAGAATTTAAACAGTAATGGCAGCAGTTCCTCTCTAAATGTCTCATAGAATTCAGCAGTGAAACCTTCAGGACCTGGGCTTTTCTTAGTTGGTAAGCTTTTAATTATGTTTTCAATTACATTGCTTGATATTGGGTTGTTTAGAATTTTTAGTCTTCTTTGTTCAACTTTGGTAATTCATACGTATCTACGAGTCTGTCCGTTTCTTCTGTTTTCCATCTTACTGGCGTACAAGTTCTCGAAGCAGGTATTGATGATCCTCTGCATTTCTGCTGGTTCTGTTGTAATTTCACCCTCTTCATTCCTAATTGCAGGGATTTGGGCCTCTTCTTTCCTTTTTCTGATAACATTGGCTATTGGTTTGTCAATTTTGTTTATTCTTTTGAAGAACCAACTCTTGGCTTCATTAATTTTTTTGTATTGTTCGCTTTGTCTCCATTGAATTGATTTCTGCTCTGATCTTTGTAATTTCCTCCCTTGTATGAGCTTTGGTTTTGTACTGCTCTTCTTTTTCTAGAAGCTTGAGGTTCAGCATCAGGTTAATTTGGCTCACTCTGTTTTCCTAATATGAGTATTCACTGCTATGAATTTCCCTTGTAAGACTGCTTTCATTGTGTCCCATAGATTCTGATTGTTGTTTTGTCCTTGTCATTTAATTGTAGGAACTGTCTGATTTCTTCTTTAATTTCTTCTGTGACCCCTTTGTTATTCAGAAGCATGCTGTTCAATTTCTATATGTTTATGTAATTTTTTTGGTTTCTTTTGTTATTGATCTCCAATTTCATTGCACTATGGTCTGATAATATACAGGGGATAGCTTTAATTCCTTTGCACTTTCTTAAACACGTTCTTTGAGTAAGTGGTTTTCTTTTGGAGAATGACCCATATGCACCTGAAAAGAATGTGTATTCTGATTTTGTGGGATGGAACACTCTGTAAACATCTGTTAAGTACATTTTTTCAAGAGCTCAATTGAGTTGTAGTATTTCATTACTTATTTTTTGCCTAGTTGATCTATCTGTTTGTGACTGTGGGATATTGAGTTGTCCCACTACTATTGTATTAGTGCATATATGACTTTTTATGTCAGTTAGTATTTGTTTTATATAGTTAGGCAGACTAGTGTTTAGTGCATAGATATTTATGATTGTCATCTCATCCTGTTGGATTGTTCCCTTTACAAGGATGTAGTGTCCTTCTTTGTCTCTCTTAATCAGTGTTGGTTTGAAATCCATTTAGTGTGCAAAGAGGATAGCTACTCCTGCTTTTTATTGGTTTCCCGTTGCATGGAGTATTGTTTTCCACCCTTTAACTTTCAATCTATGAGTTTCTTTTTGAATTAAGTGTGTTTCTTGTATGTTGAATTTTGCTTCTTGACCCATTCTGCCAGTCTATTTATTTTGATTGGTGAATTGAGACCATTAACATTGATGGTTATAACTGATATGTATTGACTTATCATTGTCATGGATTCATTCTGCTGTGCTTCCTGGGATTGTGATCCTCATTGTCTCTTCTTAGGATATTATCTACATGTTTTTGGAGTGCTAATTTGGTATTGATGAAGTTCCTAAGTTGCTCTTTGTCACGAAAGTATCTTATTTCTCCATCAATTTTGAAAGAAATTTTGCAAGGTACATCAATCTGGGTTGGAGGCTGTTTACCTTTAGGGCTTGGAATACATCACTCCAAGCTCTTCTTGCCTTGAGAGTTTTCATTGAGAAGTCTGCTGTGTTTCTGATGGGCTTTCCTTTGTATGTGATTTGTTTCTTTTCTCTCACTGCTTGTGGAACTTTGTTCTTCTGTTGTGTTTCTTGAATCTTAACAATTATATGCCTATGTGCAGATTTTTTTTGATCAAGGCTATTTTTAGTCCTATATGCCTCACTTATCTGTATGTCAAGTTCTTTTCCCCTGCTTAGGAAGCTGTCTGTCATTACTTCTGTGAAGAGTTTTTTGTTTTTTTTTTAATTTGATCTGCACTCTCTCCTGTTTCTTCATTGACTCCATTCACTCTTATGTTATTCTTCTTTGCATCATTTAGCAGCTGCTGGATTGATTCCTCATGGTCCCTTACAATTTTGAATCAATTTTTCTTTTTCTGGTCCTTAATTGCAATCTTATCTTCTATATCTGAAATTCTGTCCTCACATTGGTTCATTCTGTTGCGTAGACTGTCATTAGAGTTTTAATCTCCTGGAAATCTGTTTGTATCTCTTTTATGGATTCCATTTGTTTCCTATGTTGGGATTCCATCATGTTCCTCAGCTCCTCTATTTTTTTATCTGTGTTCTCTCTAGATTTATTAGTTATGTCCTGCAATATGGGTACAATTTCTGCTGTTATCTGAGAAATTATTTCTGATTTCATTTTTCCCAGATCCTCTTTTGTTGCCAGTTCAGAGAGTCCAGGTGGTTGAGTATCAGAGTGTTTCATCTCCTTTCCCTTTAGGGTTGCTGTAGGTGATCTGGAAGCCTAGTTTTGAGACTTGTTTATGTGTCCTCTCATTTCGATGGGGGGTGGGGAGTGCTGTTGGCACCTGCACAGATCACCTCCTCTGGGATGGGAGCCATGGATTGGCAGCCTGGAAGCTCCTTCCTCTGGGCTGGGAGCAGTGGAACCTTTGGTTCTTAATTAAAACATGTCTATAGGAAATAATTGTACATGGGACAATCATAGTATTTTTGTAATAGCTGTGAACAATGCTAATCTCCATAAACAGAGTAATAGATAAAATATTAAGAGATATTCATAGAATAAATTGTTTTCCAGAAATAAGGAGAAATTATTTATGTGCATGACAAGATGGATCATTTACAATATCATTGTTTTGAGTTAAAGCATCAGAAAAATGAATAGATATTGTATCAATCCTTTTATATAAACATCTAGTTAATGCAAATAATAACTATGAAAAAGTTTCAATTTTTTGTTTCCTAAAGAATTGCTAAGGCATGAAGAATTACTAATTTTGCTTTTAATTACTGTTTCTTATATGTATACTTATTTGAAAACTAATCAAGTTGCTCAAACTAAATGCATGATATTTATTATTTCAACTGTATCATATAAATGTACTTTAAAACATCAGCCTATCTATATGTCAATAAAAAGAGAAGAAACAGAACTGAGCATCTAAAATTGATTAATGTGTAAGTAGAAATAAAAAAAACATGAGTCCAGTTTTAAAATATGTATCCTACAAATATTTTTACCTGGAGTAGGTGAATTTACAGTTGTTTAAAAATTGAAGTATTAATTTCAACAGCATTGTGGCATTAATAAACACCAAGCATGATTTCAAAATTTCAGCCATAATTGAATAAGTTTTATCACTGATATCCAAAGAACTGTCTTTGAGAACTGATGGATGTTTGGAAGAGGTAGGCTGCAGAGTGTTCATGGGCCCATTCTCCCATTTTGGAAATTGTACTGGAGGTGCAGCTTCTGTGATCTATTTATACGTATCAATAAATTATTTTCTGAATAAACTAGTTAAAATACATTTTTGGCAATTAATATAACAGATCAAAATAACATATTTACTCATTTAATCTTACATAACCTACAAATAATATTCAGTTTAATAAAAAGGAGAGAGAATTGCAAGGAACCATAAAATGCAATTAATCAAGATGTTTTATGGAAAAATTTGGACCTAATTAGTTGATCTCCAAAACACCAAAATTTAAGTATTTGCTCTGCACATAAATTAAAAGGGAAATTACACATACATTCTTAAAATATTTATATAACATAATATCTCCCTTACTAAACATAATCAAGTAAAATATACAGTGTTATGAAGTAATCTGGTGTACTTATTTTCATTACCATTGATGAAATGCAAATGAATGTAGAATATCATGGTATTGTTTTTCATATTGTTTTTCAATCATTTCATAATTGAAATGAAAAAATATTACTGTGTGTTAATCAGGCATATGTAACTATGTGTGTGTTTTATCTATGAATATTTATTTGTTTTCAGCTGAAAAGTTTTAAAAGATTTTTCAGGTTAAAATAATGGAAATTTAAATAAAGTATAAGAATTTATGAGTTTAACATGGTGCATATAATTCAAATGAACTTTGGTAAAGTAATAGAAACGTGAGTTTGAAACATATGCAAGTGGGAATAGCAAAAAGTACTGAGCAAAAAAGTTTTATACTGTTAGCGATATTCATTTTTGTGTTTATAAATAGTGATATTCACGTGTTTATTGTTTTATAAGTTATGGTCAAATATTCTCATTAAAATAAAAAGATTTGTTTAAATATCCTGTATATAAAATATAATTAATTAATTTTACAATATTTCTAATTGTAATTCCAGACATATTCAAACTAAAGTTTGAGTCTTTAAACAAATAACTTCAAAAGTTTCCTTCTATGAACCAAGAATAATATTTCCCTTAATATTTATGGAGGTTTAGCCTTAATTTTGAGTATTATGCAATTTAACCACTAAATCAGGATGAGAAAGACATGTTCTGTGCTTTCAAACTTTTTAATATTTGTTTACATATCATACTGTCATTCCAAGTTTGGTTATGATTATTACTGAGATGCTTTACACAGTGAGCTTTATGAAACTAAGTCTAACCTATATAAAATATCTTTGTCTTTGTGTCCCTTCCTGTCTACATCTGTTAGGCTTTGAAAAAACAAAGGAGAAAAATAAGTGTGAACATAGGAAATACACTAAGTTCTTTGCAAAGACTAATTACCAAAATTTAGGTTAGCTTTTAATGAGTATTTATGAAGGAATGTTTGTTTGTGTACTTGTAATCTCTCTTAGTCTTTTGGTATAGTCCATAATTATTAAGAAAGTCTAATGGGATATATTATTTTAAAATTATTTTCAGCTCCCTGAACATATATACCATGATATATCTTCATTAGAAATATATGAAGCTATATTCTTTCAATCTTCACTTCATTAAAGCAGGACATAAATGCAGTATATCATGTTTATATGTATGTATTTTGTCATCATGATCTATTCACATACAGGGGTACTAGTGCAGCAGAGTAAATGGTTTTAGCTGAGTGATCTTCAAGGCTCAGAAAAAGTAAATGAATCTATTTTACTTCTTTTTAAATTTGCAAAATATAAATACTGTATTTTACTTTGAAATCATGTCATTGTTAGGAATCTTGCAAATGTGTATTTGTTCTGATATATTCAAATTTATGACATAAAAATCTGGAATATACAAAATAAAGCAAAAATTTGATGGAAGTAAAACCTCGACATATTTCCTGACAGCTTTTATTTTTGGAATTTAATATAATCATTTTTACATTTCTCTAAATGTATAATTTAAGGGAAAATACTCAAAGCATTTGATTTACATTTCTATAATTGTCCCGTGGCCAGAAGTTTACATTGATGGTTATAGAAATTAGATGAGCAAACATAATGTAATGTGAAAGCCTATAAATTATGTATCATAATCTTAAGTGTTACATGAAGTAATAAAATTAAAATGGGAATCCAAAATGGACTGTTACAATTCTAGCTTTTTATAACTATAACTTTAGGGATCAAAAACACAGCTTTTGCACACTAAAAACTTACTCTACTCTTGACCTACCTCCTCAGCCCTACCTTTTTTCTTAAACATTTTATTTTGTTTTGCTTTTATATTATTAAAATTTGGGTGATATTGTCATTTCTTGCCTTAAACTATTTCTGAGACTCAAGCAGATAATAAATATGAAGTCTCTTCTGGAGTTAAATTCCAAATGTGAGATATTATTTAGTACCTAGACATTTATAAAATAATATAGTATATCATTTCAGTTTTTCATTGTACTAAAATAGACTATCTGACATTATTATAACATGAAGAAAATTATAATTCTAATATCAATAAGCACAGTATACATCATTTACTAACTATAATAAATCTTCTACTTTACAAATATAATGTATTTTCCCATTGTCATGAAGGCATATCAACTTGGGGATGGAAGTATAATTTTTACCATTGTGGGGATTTTTTCACTCAATGCATTTTCAATTTTAGTACTTGAAACGTGAACTCTACTCAGTTCTGTTTTATTTCAACATTCATTTTTACACATGCTCATATGGTAGTCTAAAGAATCCATTAGAAAGAAATTTTCATGTAAAGAAGAATAGATCAGATATACATTTAAAATCTTACAGGACTTATGATACAATCAAACGTGTCACAGTCAGAAAGACTAGACCAGGTAAGGAAAACAACAGGAAGTTCACCTGCATTGTGCTATCTACATGATGAAGCAACAGATATAAATGAATTTCTGAATTATATTATTAAATCAATAGTGTTTGGGAACAAAGACATAATTAATTAATTTATCAGTACAGTTTAAATAAATTATGAGCTAATGTTTAAAAATACATGCCGAAATGTGATGTTAGTTACATATTGGTGTAGGGACTTTAATTTCTTATTTTTCCTCTGCAATGCACGTTATTATTTGAGCCAGTTGATGGCTTGGAAGTGTGAGCAAAGTTCTATATTACTGAGATGCTTCATTCAAATGTCTTTGGGTATAGTTTAATCCAAAAAATAAGAAGTTTCATTTCTTGCTCTCTGGGAAACATTTGTCACTATAAATTGCATTCATCTTGAAAATATCTCTGTCCTTAGGTTGTTTTTCACTCTGCTTTCTTTGTCTCCCTTTTTCTTGAATATTCCTTTTAATCTTCCTTCCTACCTACTTTGGTTTTAAATTCCATTGAAGTAAGTGTTTTGTTTTTTCCCTTTTCTTTAAGATTTTATTAAAATGTAAGACCTCTTTTTTTGCATTTTATGTAAATGCTGATAGTCTATATTTCTAAAAAGAACTTTTTTTTTGTATTAAATTCTTTTCTTGGTACATTGTAGGTATACAACACAATTACATTTCTCACTGGGAATTGTACCTTTACATAATGCATCTTTGTTCTTATTTTTTTTCCCCATTCCTAGCCCTCCCTTCATGCCCTCCACCCTTCCCTATTTACAAAGACTTTACTTCCATTTTTCCCATTTCTCATCATTTTTCCTTTCCCTTCTTTCCTTTCCCTGCCCCTCCCACTACTCCTACTCCTTTGGACCTTTTCTTCCTATTTTACATTATCGATTATTCATTCTAATCATTGGTACATTTTAGGTATACAATATAAGGACATTCATCATTGGGAATTTGCAACTTTACCTACTCTCTCGGTTCTTATTTTTCACCCTTGCCCAGCCCTCCATTCAACCCCTCCAGTCCTCCCTATTCACAAAGATTTTGTTCCTATTTTTCCATTTTCTCATATTAATCCCATTCCCTTCTATCCTTTCCACTACCCCTCCCACTTCCTTCCCCTTTGCCCCTTTTCTTCCTATTTCACATTACCTATTATACATTTAGTCCTTATTTACACTTTCAGTTTCTCACACCAGAGAAACTATTCGGTATTTTCACATGTGTGTCCTATTTATTTCACTTAAGAGTATTGCCTCAATGTGCATCCATTTAGCTATAAATGTCTCTAATTTCTCATTTTTTATGGCTGAGTAGCACTCCATTTTATAAAAAAACCCCACATTTTCTTTATCCAGTCTCCAGTTGATGGGCATTTGGGCTGTTTCCAAGTTTTAGCTATCACAAACTGCGCTGCTATGAACATGGGTGCACATATATCACTGTGGTATGATTCTTTTAATTCTTTGGGGAAGATCCCCAGCAGTGGAATAGCTGGGTCAAATGGGACTTCCAGTCCTGGTTCTTTGAGGTATTTCCATACTGATTTCCACAGTGGTTGCACCAGTCTACACTCCCACCAGCAGTGAAGCAGGGTTCCTCTTTCCCCACAGCCCCACCAGCATTTGTTATTGGTTGATTTCATGCTAGCAGCCATTCTTTCTGGAGTGAAGTGGAATCTCAGTGTTGTTTTCATTTGCATCTCTCCAATGACCAGTGATGTTGAACATTTTTTCATGTATTTATTTGCTATTTCTACTTCCTTGTCTGAGAAATGTCTGTTCATTTCAGATGCCCATTTTCAGATTGGGTCTTTAGATTTAGGAGGTCTCATCTTTTTAAGTTCTTTATAGATTCTAGATAGTAGACTTTTGTCTGAAGAAGAGCAGGTGAAGATTTTTTCCCACATTGTGGGTTGTCTCTTCACACTGCTGGTGGTTTCTCTTGCTGTGCAGAAGTCTTTTAATAAGAAGAGATCCCATTTGTTGATTGTTTGTGCTAGTTCAAGGGCAACTGAGGTTTTGTTCATAAAATCTTTTCCTACACCAATGTCTTCAAGGGTTCTACCTAACCTCTGTTTCAACTGGTTCAGAGTTTCTATTTTAATATTTAGATCTTTAATCCATTTTGATTTTAGTTTAGTGCATGGTGAGAGATACAGGTCTAGTTTTAATCTTTGGGAAGTTGAAGCACAATTTTTCCACCACCATTTATTAAAGAGGCTATCTTTCTTCCAGTGAGGGTGTTTGGCTCCTTTGTCAAAGGTGAGATGGCTGAGTGTGTCTGGCTTTGTTTTTGCATCTTCTAATCTGTTCCACTGGTCCTCAAGTCTGTTTCTTGGCCAGTACCATGCTGTTTTTAACACAGTAACTTTGTAGTATGGTTGCAGGTTGGAGATTGTGATACCCCCTGCCATGTCTCTGTTACCTAGAATTGCTTTTGCTATTCTGGGTCTCTTCTTGTTCCAAATGAATTTTTGGATTGTTTTCTCAAGGTCCATGAAGTATGCTGCTGAGACCTCAATTGGAATTGCATTAAATCTATATAGCAGGTTTGGAAGTATGGCCATTTTTACTATATTAATCCTTCCTACCAAGGAGCAGGGGATGTCTGTCCATTTTCTGATATCATCTTCAATCTCTCTTTTCAGAGTGCCATAGTTTTCAGAGAAGAGGTCTTTGATTTCTTTCATTAGGCTGATTCCTAGGTATTTCAGTTTCTTGGATGCTATTGGGAAAGGAATTATTTGCCCTATTTCTCTCTCAGTGAGTCTGTCATTAGTGTAGAGGAAAGCTATTGATTTTTGTGTGTTGACCTTGTAACCATCTACTTGACTGAATTTGGTTATTAAGTCTAGAAGACTTTTGGTGGAGTTCTTGGGGTCTTTTATACAGAGTATCATGTTATCTGCAAATAATGACAATTTGCCTTCTTCATTACCTATCTTTATTCCTTTTATTTCCTTCTCTTGTCTAATTGCTGTGGCTAATGTTTCCAGAACTATATTGAACAAGAGTGGTGATAGTGGACATCCTTGTCTTGTTCCTGATTTTAGTGTGAAGGATTTCAGTTTTTGACCATTTAGTATGATATTGACTGTTCATTTTTCATAGATGGCTTTTATCAGTTTGAGGTAGAGACCATCTATTCCAATTTTTTGTAGGGTTTTTATCATAAATGCATGTTGGATTTTCTCCAATGCTTTTTCTGCATCTATGGAGAGAATCATATGGTTTTTGTCTTTGGCTTTATTGATATAGTGTATTTCATTGATTGATTTGCATATGTTGAATCATCCCTGCATCCCTGGGATGAATCCCACTTGATCAGGGTGTATGATCTTCTTGATGATCTTCTGCATTCTGTTTGCCAGTATCTTATTAAGGATTTTTGCATCTATGTTCATTAGTGAGATTGGCCTATAGTTCTCCTTTTCAGTTGGATCTTTCTCTGCTTTGGGGATCAAGGTGATGCTTGCTTCCAGGAATGAATTTGGGAGTATTGCTTCCCTTTCAATTTCATTGAAGAGTTTAAACAGTAGTGGCAGCAGTTCCTGTCTAAATGTCTTGTAGAATTCAGCAGTGAAGCCCTCAGGGCCTGGGCTTTTCTTAGTTGATAAGATTTTAACTATGTTTTCAATTTCATTGGTTGATATTGGGTTATTCAGAATTTTTAGGTCTTCTTCGTTCAACTTTGGTAATTCATATGTATCTAGGAATCTGTCCATTTCTTCTGTGTTGTCCATCTTATTGGCGTATAGGTTCTGGAAGTAGGTATTGATGATCCGCTGGATTTCTGCTGGGTCTGTTGTAATTTCACCCTTTTCATTCCTAATTGCATGGATTTGGGCCTTTTCTTTCCTTTTTCTGACAAGGTTGGCTAAAGGTTTGTCAATTTTGTTGATTCTTTCAAAGAACCAACTCTTGACTTCATTGATTTTTTGTATTGTTCTCTTAGTCTCCATTGCATTGATTTCTCCTCTGATCTTTATTATTTCCTCCCTTGTATGAGCTCTGGGGTTGTCCTGTTCTTCTTTTTCTAGAAGCTTGAGGTTCAGCATCAGGTTGTTTAGTTGGGCTTATTCTGTTTTCCTAATATGCATATTCACTGCTATGAAATTCCCTCATAAGACAGCTTTCATTGTGTCCCATAGATTCCGATATGTTGTACTGTCATTGTCATTTAATGGAAGGAACTGTCTGATTTCTTCTTTAATTTCCTCTGTGACACATTGGTTATTCAGAAGTGTGTTGTTCAATTTCCATGTGTTTATAAAATTTTTCCAGTTTCTTTTGCTATGGATCTCCAATTTCGTCACACTATTGTCTGATAATATACAGGGTATAACTTCAATTCCTTTGCACTTTCTTAAACATGTTCTATGTGTGAGTATGTGGTCTATTTTGGAGAATGACCCATGTGCAGCTGAGAAAAATGTGTATTCTGATTTTGTGGGGTGCAAGACTCTGTAAACATCTGTTAAGTTTATTTGTTCAAGAGTTTGATTGAGTTCTAGTATTTCATTACTTATTTTTAGTCTAGTTGATCTATCTATTTGTGACAGTGGGGTGTTGAGGTCCTCCACTACAATTGTATTAGTGCATATATGACTTTTCATGTCCGTTAATATCTGCTTTATATAGTTGTGTGCAGTAGTGTTTGGTGCATAGATATTTACGATTGTCATCTCTTCCTCTTGGATTCTTCCCTCTACAAGGATGTGGTGTCCTTCTTTGTCTCTCTTAATAAGTGTTGGTTTGAAATCTACTTGATCTGCCAAGAGGATAGCTACTCGTGCTTTTTTTTTGAGTTCCTGTCACATGGAGTAGTTTTTTCCATCCTTTAACTTTCAGTCTATGAGTTTCCTTTTGAATTAAGTGTGCTTCTTGTATGCAGCATATTGTTGGATTTTGCTTCTTGATCCATTCTGGGAGTCTATTTCTTTTGATTGGTGAATTGCGACCATTAAAGTTGATGGTTATAACTGAAACATATTGACTTGTCATTGTCATGACTTTTTCCTTTTCTTGGGTTCTCCCCCTTTACATTTAATTTCTTTTCATGCCAGATGGGTTCATTCTGCTTTTCTTCCTGGGGTTGTGATCCTCAATGTCTGTTCCTAGGATATTGTGTAAAATTCTTTGGAGTGCTGGTTTGGTATTCATGAAGTTCCTAAGGTGCTCTTTGTCATGAAAGTATCTTATTTCTCCATCCATTTTGAAAGATAGTTTTGCAGGGTACATCAATCTGGGTTGGAGGCTGTTTTCTTTGAGGACTTGGAATATGTCACTCCAAGCTCTTCTTGCCTTGATGGTTTGTGTTGAGAAGTCTGCTGTGATTCTGATGGGCTTTCCTTTGTATGTGATTTGTTTCTTTTCTCTGACTGCTTGGAAAACTTTGTTCTTCTGTTGTGTTTCTGGAATCTTAACAGTTATATGCCTATGTGTAGATTTTTTTTGATCAAGGCTATTTGGAATCCTATATGCCTCACTTATCTGTATGTCAAGCTCTTTTCCCATGTTTGGGAAGTTTTCTGCCATTATTTCTGTGAAGAGATTTTTTTATGTCATCTGCACACTGTCCTGTTTCTTCATTGAGCCCCATCAGTCTTATGTTATTCTTCTTTGCATCATCTTGCAGCTGCTGGATTGATTTCTCATGTTCCCTTATAATTTTGAAGCAATTTTTCTTTTCCTGGTCACTAATTGCAATCTTATCTTCTATATCTGAAATTCTGTCCTCATATTGGCTCATTCTGCTGTGTAGACTTTCAATGGAGTTTTTCACATCCTGGAAATCTATTTGCATCTGTTTTATGGATTTCATTTGTTTCTTATGTTGGGATTCCATCATGTTCCTGAGCTCCTCTCTAGATTTATTAATCATGTCTTGCACTAGGGGCACAATTTCTCCTGTTATCTGAGAAATTATTTCTGACTTCATTTTTTCCAGATCCCATTTTGTTGCCAGGTCAGTGGGTCCAGGTGGTTGAGTTTCAGAATTGTCCATCTCATTTCCCTTTGGGGTTGCTGTAGGTGATCTGGAAGTCTGGTTTTGGGACTTATTTACATGTCTTCTCATTTTGACTGGGGCAGGGGGCTGTTAGCACCTGCATGGATTACCTCCTCTGAGCTGGGTGAGGTGGGCCAGGGGCCGTGAGCAGTGGTAGGGATAGTGACCCAAAAGCCCTTTCCTGTGGGCTGGGAGCAGTGGGAGGGATGGTGGCTGGGAAGCCCCTTCCTCTGTACCAGGAGCAGTGGGATGGTGGCTCAGAAGCCCCTCCCTCTGGGCCCGGAGCATTGGGAGGGATGGTGGCCTGGAAGCCCCTTCCTCTGGGCCAGGAGCAGCGGCATGATGGCTCAGAAGCCCCTACCTCTGGCCCAGGAACAGCAGGACTCAGTACCTTGGTCTGGTGGTCTGATGTCCTCTTTTTCTTTGTAGTGTGGAACCAGGTGGCTTCCTGTCTTCAGTGGGGTGATTCGGTGTCTCCTGCATTACTCAGGACCTTGGTAGGGCATGCACAGACCTTCCTTTGTGCAGCAGGATGATTCAGCATGTTCTGTGAGACTCAGGACTTCGGTAGTGCGTGCACAGACCTGCCTGTCTGCAGCAGGCTGATTTGGCATGTTCTGTGTGATTCAGGACCTCAGTAGGGCATGGGCAGACCTGGCTGTCTGCAGCAGGGTGATTTGGCATCTTCCGCATGACTCAGGACCTCGGTAGGGCATGCAGAGACCTGCCTGTCTGCAGGGGGCTGATTCGGCATGTTCTCTGTGACTCCTCTAAAAAGAACTTTTATGTGTGAAAGTGTAATAAATGACAAAACCTCTATCTGGATGTCCCCTTGATTGTTTATGGACAAAAAGGAAAAATTAAAGTTTCCTGTATTATTTTCTACATTCTCACTGTCTTTTTGAGATTTCTGTTTCTTTCAAAGGCATCATTATTCATAAAATAATGCTTGCTCAAAGTATTCAACATGCACAATTCCTTTTTTCCTCAATTTCTAAGTGGAAAATTGTAGAATTTAGTTATCTAGTTGTAAGAATTGATTACAAGAAGTTTGTTAACTGAGAAAATTAAG
Source organism: Heterocephalus glaber (assembly GCF_053883595.1). Lineage (NCBI taxonomy): Eukaryota > Metazoa > Chordata > Mammalia > Rodentia > Bathyergidae > Heterocephalus > Heterocephalus glaber. The sequence goes on from NW_028258333.1 coordinate 11,531,040, forward strand.
AAGTCATTCCTGGGAATTTCCACAAGTCTGTTTGTTAAAAGAATTCCAGGAAACTTTAAGAGACTTTGTAAAAGTTTTATAGGAGAAAAACAGGTTTTCCTAGTTTTCTTATTAACCATTGTCCGGGGTCAGAGGACCGTGACACAATGACTGTATGGGTGGTGAGAGAGATACTATTCACTATGTACATCTGTGTTGTTTGCGGTGGGCCGGTGGGCTTGATTTCTGCTGAAGTTGCCCTGCTTTCTTGATACTATCTGATAAGAAGAGGGCTGTGGTGTGCTCTTAGATGTGTGGATTGGTGAACAGAAACAAGGAACTTGTAAATTCGCCTGTAGCTTTTATGAGTCACTTAAAGTCACTTGTTATCACCAAATGTTAAAAACAGAAAGACAATAGCCAAAATAACTAAGGTGTTTTCCTACATGTATAAAAGCCTTACTTCTTTCCTTTGTGATTGTCAAACAGTTCCAGGAGAATAAACTGCTGTTCACCCCCCAGGCTGTCTCCTTTTCTTTCTTTAAAGGTCGGTGCTCTCCGGGGTCTCTGGTCTTCCTCTAGAGAGTCCACCCACATCTATGACATATTGACACTTTAATTTTGATCTTTCCACATTTTTGTATCCATGTCCTCCCTTTTCTATTTAATACTCTAGTACAAATTTGTTACCTTCTGTATGCCTGGCAGCTTTGTCAGCAGGCTATTCTTGCTTCATTATTACCTGCAGAGCTGAACAAATCAGTATGTGTTGTGTACTGATCCAATATTTTACACTGACTTCAAAATAAATTAATGATACTTTATCATCCACTTAGTTAAAAAATACTCTGAGTTAAAGTAATTCATTCAAGAATATCTCAAGATATTTTGTTTGTTTTTTTTAATCTCTGACCTTCTATGACCTTATACACCTCTTATTTTCTTTCTTTTTTTTTTTTTTTTTTGGTACCAGGGGTTGAACTTGGGTCCTTGTGCTTGCCCAGCAGGCAGGGAAACCACTGAGCTAAATCCCTGGGCCTACACCTCTTATTTTCAGTATCTCAAATCTCAGTTTCTCTTACATATGACACAGAACCCTACATTATGTCAGAGTCCCAGATGTTACTTGAAGGCATTTCTTTCTCCTGTATTCTTAAGTACCTTTACTTCTGCCTCCTGTTTTGTGTGAAATATCTATCATTATATTTTAATTAGGATTATATGTCCTAATTCTGCTTATTGTTTAATTCCAAAGATATGTTTTTGTGTTACATATGTGACTGGGATTTACATTTGAAAAGATGTGTTATATTTCATTGTTATATTTCAATACTGTCTTTGTGTTTTCATTTTCTTTTGATATTCATTTATTTTTGCTATAATTGTCTTTTATTCCTTACATAATACAAAGTGTTTGAGTTCAAATTTTCCGCTTTGCCCAAAGCTACACTTTAATGATATAGTTCCTTGTTTTATACATTGTGAATAAAATAAGAAATATTATGTTGAATTAAAGTAACATGTTAGTGATGGGAATATATGACTAAAAAGGAGAAATTGTGAAGCCAGAGCAAAAGAATTAGCATAATTCATGGATGAAAATATATTTTGTATGTTTTTCTTTCTTGAAGATATAAACTGTATTTTGAAGTTTACATTTGCCTGGTAGAAAAACTAGCCAACTGCTTGAATTTTCTCCTGACTATTATTAAACAGATGATCCTATTGTACATTAAGTGATACCAGTAAATATCAATTTGATGATGCTTGTATCAAGAAGATAAAAGATATTTCTATCTTCATTTAGAGAAAGTAACACCTACTCCCTCTACTACGGGTATTCCACTATACTCTGATTAAGAGAGAACCTTGTAGAATTCTCTCTTACATCTGCCCAACTCACCAATTGCTTTTTTAGATTCCTTAGGGTCTGGACCCTAATGAGATTGTACATTTCTTAAGTTTCAATGGTGGACCATAGAATTTCAAAGTGTGGCATCACTTCTAGCAAAGAGTGAGATCTTCATAAGCCCTGTCTAGTATTTGCAATTTAAAAGTATTTTATATTATCTTTGGAGTTAAGGGTCTTTGAGTGTTGAACTGTGTTATTATTCTATTAGTAGTCACATTTCCCACAATTCATCTCACCATTGTGAGATTAGTGGCCACCATATTGCCTGTCTCAATGTGCAAGCTCCATCAGATCAATGATGATGCAGTGGGTGTGTTAACTGGGACATCAGGTCTACAGCCCTAAGAATTGATCAAAATATATGGTGAATATCTAAATTTTATAAATAACAATAAAAATGCATTGCTCTAAATATCTTTCAAAATATTCCCACCCACTGTGAACACACTTAAAATGTCATTCTTGCCACTTTCTGAAACAGTTTTGGAAATCCTCTTTTATGTCTTTAGGAGGTATTATCAAAAATTCTGTGCTGCTGCTGAAATACATTGAATGGAAGGGCAGGCTGATAAAAACATTATAGTGTGCACTCACTCACCTTATTCACTCAGTATGGCACTATACATCTTCTGTCTCTTCCTCAAAGTTAAAGTGACTATGGAAGGTAAACTGTTTAAATTGAGGACATCAGGCAGTGATTTAAAGTGCAGCTAAAGACATTCAAAGGAAGGCTTCTAGAATTGCTTCAGAAAGTGGCAAGAATGATGGAATAAGTGTGCTCAAAGCAAAAATGAATATTTTCAGGGGATTGATGACAATGTATCTTTTATTATGTTATTATAAATATATGACTTCTTATTATATAATATGTATGAATTTTCTCTTATATGTATGTCTTTTTTTCTGTTCCTAGCACTTCCATTACATATATTTGATCAATACAATTAAAAAATACACTATAATCAACATAGTATAATTCAGTTACTGAATTCAGTTGTTAAACTCTTTGTACCTATCCATTATTTTTTACCCATAGAACTCAGAAAATTTCAAAAAAATTTCCTTAACATTTTTCAAGAATTTAAGTGTATTTAGAATGAGAAATAATAAGGCAGAACCAACAGTTTGTGTGTGTGTTTGTATGTTTACTATTCTTATTTCCTTTCAAAATTTCTCTTCAAATCCAAAATTTATTCTATTAATTATAAGCATGCTTTTATTGCACTAGGCATAGTGGAGAGATACTTGTGGGAATTATGCAAACTATTTTGTTTTAAAACTCTTTTGTAATGAGTCCATTTCTTAGGACAGACTCTGAGACAGGATCACGTGCATGTCAGCCCATGCTTTGCAGCAAGAAATTCATTTGTAACTGGTGTCTGTATTATTTATCATAGCGTAACTGAGACTAAATACTTGACAAACACAGTTTACTAGAAGAAGGGTCCATTTTGCTTATGGCTTCAGAGGACTCAGTCCATGATTGGCTAGTACCAAGTCAGGAACAGTATAGCAGAAGGGTGTGGTGGAACAAAGCTGCTTGGTTCTTGGCTGCTGGGAAGTAGAGCAGGGAAAAACTGCAGAAAAGAAGTGGCCAGGCACCTGATGGAGCACCTAAGGCCATCTCTCCATCACATGCCCAGAAAAGTCTGAAATATGCTTCACTAATCCCCTAGGTCACTCTAAAACCAATAAAGGTGAAAATATAGCTTCATTGCCAAAGTATTATATTCGTTGTAGCTTGACTGTGACCATGATGTAGTATTCTGAATTGTAATATAGAGATACTAATTGATCTCCCATCTTATAGCTTTCTTTTAATGATTAAATTAAAAAATCCGTATAAAATAATTATTAGTTACCTCTATTTGTCTTAATAATAATTGTATACATATAAAATTTAGAAATAGAAGCATGTAATTTTATTATGAAAATAAAAATGGATGAGAGCTCATATGCATCACATATCTGCTCTGCATCATTGATTTATATATTGTCTTTAATTATTTTAAGCAGTTTCTATGCTACAAATAAAGATTCACAATCTAAAAAATTGATTTCTCTAAAATTAATAAGAAAATAGGACACAGGGTAGAAGTAAAATTTTGTTTTTATGTTAATCCATTCCCTTTCTTTACATGATCATCATTTCCAACTGGTTTGACTCAACAATATTATTGCTGGGATCTCTTTCAACATATTAAAATAAATACAGACTAGAGAAAGCTTTTTCAATTTCTCTTTTATGCGTGTGTATTTTTATGTATGTACATGTGTGAAGAGGCAGAGATAACAAATCCAAATCAGAACACAATAAAGTGATATTAAGAAATCAAACACCGCATTTGGTTCAGTCAGAATAAATTGTCATGTAAACTATTTACACTTCTTATTTAATTTGATAGCCCAATTACAGGTAAACAGTTTAGCAGGTCAAGGATACAACAGAATATTATTTGTGGGTGTGAAAAATTACAGTAGAATACAAGAAATTATCTTAAACCAGAAAGTATAAATGCACAGCATACTAATGCAAAAGAGGTAAATTTATGTTATTAAAATATGTATGAAATGACTGCTCTGGAAGTAATAATCCTATCAATATTGGCAAGGCATTCCAATTTGAAGTTTGGTATTATTATTTTGTTTATAGGAATGTCATTCTTGAAGTGAAGGTATAAATAATAAGCATACAAAAATAAAAAAAAAATTTATGGGCCGTCACAGATTTGCAGAGCAGTATAAAATTTAAATGACGTAAATTTTACAGTTTGAATTATTATGCACTCTGTGAATCACTGAAACAGTATATATTCCTACAAATGTACTACACTTTTGTTTCTTAGTATGAGGATGTCTTTATCATTTCCATATATTGTGAAACTTCTATACTTTATAGGTGATATTGGCCTTACTCTTATAGAAAAAGAAAAAAATAGTATTTCCTATAAGTTCTAAATTAGTTAACTTTCATGTTATTATGTCATATAATGGCAGACAGCTTGTATTTTCCTTTAGAATCTGTTTTCAGGCTAGCTGTGCTGTCTCCCATTTGTGACTGCAAAATCATGTTATATCAACTTAAATAGAGCTAGAGATGCCTAGAGGACTAGTGAAGCACAGTTTTGGATGTGTCTGTGGATGACTACCATGTAGGCCGTTAAACTTAGATGGAAGGCCCACCCCAGATGTCTTTGTCACTAACCAACTGGTTTTCAGGATGGACAAGATAAAAAGGGAAAGAAAAAGGAAGTACTTCCATTTTGGAAGAGCTCATGTCTTGCTCTTTGCTTTGCGCATTGGTCTCCAGTTTCTTCATTCTTCCAGTGGAGACCCACTGTGGAGATTCTATGCTGAGCTTTCAGGCTTATGACCTTGGACTGGTGTTGCATCCTTGATCCCTCTTGTTTGGTAGTTTCCATCCTTTTGGGCTGAGTGACTACTGGATTATACGGCTTACCAAGATATGGATAACTACTGTGAATTCTTCCATCCCTCATCCTACAGGTGTCACCAATGATTCCTCTGCCTCTGAACCTGTATGTATACCAGATAAACTTTCTTTCATAGTTATACATATATTATCTATTGATTCTCTTCCCCTTCAGAAATCTAATTAGTATACCACTCTGACTTGTGAGCTAGATCAGTGGAGATTCAAATTTTTCATTCCTAGAACACAGGCAAATAAAAAATGGGTCTAAGATATTATTTTTCTCTTGGAGGAGAGAGAGGCAATAGGTTAGGTCAAATACCTAGGCACATTTAAACCACTGTTGAGCCATAGGATGCATCACATTTTTCATAGCCAGAGAAATGGAGGCACACAAACTGTACACTTGCTGAACAATAATTCAGCTAATCTCAGCAAGGCAGTCAGAACCAAAGGAATAACTTCAAAGCAAAGGCATCTGGAACATGCTAGATATACAGCTAATGTTTACCAGATGAATTCAAGACAGACAGAAGTAGTTTTACTGACAGTTATCCGTTTATGATTATACATATTCTTCTAAGTTTTATGACCTTATTATATTATTTGTGAATAGTCTAATTCCAGTTGTAAACTGACTGTTCTCTATAATTTAAATTTTTGTTATAGTCACTATTTTCCTGTAGCAAGCAATTTACAGAGAATATATGCCATTTTCTAACATAACAAAATTGATTATCAGTATTGGTTTAAACATTGCTGAAATTTTCAATATGTAATTTTCACTGATAGTTATGCAGTGTTATCATAGAAAATTTCTGTGCCTTTTACATAGTTCAGTATTTATACACCTAATCATGATCCAAATAAATACAAGTGAATACGAGTAAAATTGTCACTCACACTTTTAACAAAGCATATTGATAATTTTCCAGCAAATATTCTTTCTTTTCTGGGGAATTATGGTATCCTTGTCATGAATCAGCTTTTCTGATTATATTGAATTTATTTGGTTTCTTAATCTTCTGTTATTAGATAAAATTGGAAAATATTATGTGTATTCAGATATACAATTACAGTATTTTAAGTGGTACCACTAAGTATTTAAGGAAAAATATACTACTGTGATATGATTAACAGAATGAATCAGGAAAGAATCAATGAATTCTTAGGAAACACAAACATGTTTTATTTTCCAAATTATGTACCTAGTCATGTAGCATTTGTTATGAAATATACCAGCAGAAAGGAGTCTAAATGATCATTTAGCTCAAGGGACAGTAAATCCATTCTGTAAAGAGCCAGATAGTTAAAATTTCAGGAATTATGGCTTTTCTTTTCATTGTTGCAAGTTCTCAAATTTGAAGTTGTAGTATACCCAGTCATAAGTAAAACATAGAAGAAAAGGTTTTAATAAAACTATTTTTACAAACACAGGATATTGAATGGGATTTGGCCCAAAGTAGTGAACTGAACATTGATGGGATCTAATATATTTATTAGTCAGATAAAGTCCTTGACACTCAAGAGAATTTGAAGTTATTATGCCACAGCATTTATGCAAGTTCTATAATTTATTGAAGATTTGCAATACAAATAGCATCAATTATTGGTTCAAAATCCTGCATAATCAGTCCTGATGGTAGATGTCATTGTCTTTGATTAACCTTATTTATGATGTAATAAAAAAATCCTACCTTAATTTGTTAAGCATAAATATTTGAAATCTTGACATGATAAAGACTTTTGAGCATCTTACTGAATGACATGAAATGTTTGTTTAAAATATAATCATTCAATTGGAAAATGTATTATTTTAATTTGACTGATACAATGAAATTCTAAGCTGAGCACAGTTGCACATGTCTATGTTCTCCTCTCTTCAGGATGTAATATTAAATAGCATAACTGAGGAGGCCATGTCTGGATCCAGATTTACGGGGGTTAGGAGAGCAAACAGTACTCAGATCTGCAGGGAGAGAGCTCCTGAAATGGCAGCTTGCCTGATATGTTTGAGAAAGAGGAGCAAGCCCAGTGGCTAGACTGTGGCTAGAAGGAGAAAATAGAATCTGAGGCAGTGAGGAGTGGGAAATGCCACAGAGGCTATTATCAAATGCTGGAATTTATTTTGAGTGATATGGGAAGTGATGGCAATGTTTAAATGGAGGTGTGCATGACATTCTAACAAGACCATTTTGATCATTGTGCTGATAATAAACTTTATGAACACAGGATGGGGGAAAAGACCAATTAAAATGACATTGAAATAACCTAGGCAGGAGGTGCCACTATTGGGTAGGAAAGTGGCAGCAATTAAGTTGTTCAGAACTGAACTTGACTTTGGCTCAGAAGGCCTGGTGAAAGCGTTTACTATTTATTTAGAATCATTAGCCCCGAAAGAGGGTACAAGCTTCAAATGAAGGAATATGGAAGAAAAACAGAAAGATCCAAATACTGTTACTGGCGAGTTCCAAAATTAAGAAGTCATGAAGATTATTAGATTATTAGAAGAGATGAAGCATGAGACAAAGAAATATATATATATATATGCACAGTATCTGAAGCAATTATAAAAAATATTCAAAGACTTAGGTAAGTTATCAATTTAGTTATGTTCTGCTAGTTGATCAAATGAAATGAAAATAAAGAACTGTCCTGTTGCGTTAGAATAATGAGTCATCAGTGAACTTTATGGGGTAAGTTTTCTTGGGGAAGTTAAGGAAAATTTACCTGAGTAGGTTCAAGAGAATTGGAGGAAGCTAAAGCAAAACAAAGAGTGTGGCCTACGTTTTCAGTAAGCAAAGCTGTAAAGGAGAGAGTGGAAGTTGTAAATAAAAGGAAGGAGATTTTAAGAGAATTGTTTTTTTTTTGACCTTTTATTTATTCAGAAAACTAACATGGAAAGAAAATTTTGAATAAAGAGGGAATATCAATGAGAATAGCCACAAGGAATCCTGAGTAGGAAGAGGAGCTGTATTTAAAGCTCATTTATATATCTATCTACCTACTTATATTATTAAAACTACTCTATAAACTAATTAATATATTAAGTGGTATTTTAAAGGCTTATTTTTCTTATATAGAATAACTTTTTAAATTAAAGTTGTCAGTGAAAGGTTGGAATGCATTGACACTTGTGAATCTTCTGGTTAATAAGGTTATGTAATGTTTATAAAAAATCTCATCAGGTTATTTAAAATATTTAATGAATTAACAGGCAAGATCAAAGCTGATGATAAGGAAAATGGGGGAGGACTAAGAATGGAGGATAATGTATGAGGTACTGATGTAGGAAATTGGAAGAGAAAGTGGACTGGAGCAATAAAATACCATTGTGGGCCATCATGACAGCCCTCTTAAGATAGGTGAAAAGGGAGACATGTCTGTAGGGTGGGAAGGTGCAGGAGCCCACGTGTTCTGAGCAGGACAGCCCTTAGAACTATGGTCTTTGATTTAGTCAGATCAAAGATACTAACCAAACAGCACAGTGAAGTAAGGTAAGAACAAAACCTTGAGAGGAATGGGGAATTACACTGATTATGGAAGCTAAGGTTTGGACAGAGAGAAATGAGAATATGATAGGTTTTAGACTCATAAAGTTGACAGAGAATCAATGGATATGCTTCTTTCTGGTGTTTATATGAATAAAAATGAGTCAAATGTTAAGAATTAGAAAGTGTAGTCAGTCTTTGTTAGTTTTTATTTATTTTGATGTTGCCATCTTTCAATTTGACCAGGGAGAAGAAAAAAAAAATTTGCAATACAATAAAAAGATTTTTGTCAAGGTTTGGAGGTAGACAATAAGAGAGGAAAAATAAAATAGATCTATAAGTTCAATTATAATTGAAACATTAAATTTGGAGACTGGAAACAACCATATCACTTGTTGCAGCCTATTCTGTTTTGGGTCCATGAAAGGTTAGACACTGCCAAGTGATGAGGTCCATTTCATTCTGAGGCTGTAGGAATAGAACTGAATTCTAACAAAGGCATTGTACCCTCATTTTCTCTGAGCTTCTGAGATTTCCTCTCTAATCAATATTCTAATTGTAATGCAACTGACACAATAGGACATGAAAGAAAACACCTGGTAGTGGGGAGGATCAGAATTCAGTCACTGCAAAAGATTCACCTCAGATGCATGGAAGTACTGTTCTAGTTGCTGGCTTTTGACAATGAAAGCTGGTATAACTGTGTAGCCATTTAAAACTCTCTGCTTCAGATGTAAAGAAAAAGTGAACAGCATTAGTTAAAAGGAGATCAAATATTTTACTCTTGAAAAATACATTAATTTGATGTTTGATTTTTCCAAATTATGAAAATGGAAACATATTATTTTCTTAGTTCATCAGTTGAGTTAGTTAAGCATTCTAACCCTCACTTAAAATCCTAGCTAAAATGATTTGACATACCAAAGAAAATTTTTAACTTTCAGGTTAATATGATGATACTACACATTTAAACTAAATAAATCCCAAATCAATAATTTGGCTTTTATTCATACAGAAAATTATGAACCATAAAGCAGGGTTTTATTTTGTCAGTATTGTTAAGATTTTAATTCCTACATGCAACATGGGAACTGATTATTCCTCATATATATAAAAGTTAGTGTCATGTGGCATTGTTATTGTTGCTGATTTAGTGAAGTATGAAAATATTTACTATGATAGTGAATGTTTTTGTCTTGCACTATATCATGAGAAAATAACATTTCATTTTGCTATCTTTCAGAGCTGACTGTGATGGTATAAACCTGTGATTTGAGAGCTCAGAAGGGTGAAACAAAAGGCTCACAAATTCAAGTCCAGCCTGAGCTATATGGCAAATTCAAAGCCAACCTGAAATTTGTCACAAGACCTTGTCAGCAAAAAAAAAAAAAAAAAAAAAAGAATGAAAATAAAACAAAAACAAATTCTATCTTTATGGATTAAAATTACATTTTTCCAGGAAAACAAAATATGGAACACTCTTGGAAGAGTCTCCTCAAATGAGAAGAATAAATCAAGAGAAAAAAATAAACCTATGCAAGACAGAAAATCATAGCAGCAATGAGTGATGATAAATTTGTTCAAGGGACATCTGACTCATTTATATAGTTATGTGCAATATATTAGACTACATTCCCAGTAATTTTGAGTTCCAAATATAGACCTTTGATATAAAATACCCTTGTATTTTACAAATGTGTTTTAAAAATTGAATTGATATCAAGTGCAAATTTTTGCTTTCTTTGTACTCAGAGAAGCCATTACAATTGAATAAACAGGAAAATATTAATTTCAACATGTTGAGTTTTCCCTCACACTAGCCAAGTGTTATGGCTTATATCTAGATTTCCCCCAAAGCCTCATGCACTCATACGTGGAGTTTTGAGGAGGTGACTGGATCATGGGTGTGTGATAGTGGATTATGAGCATGTGGTAACCAAATCGCTATACTGATCGGAGTAGAACAGTTGCAGGTGATGGATTTACTAAAGAAAGAAGTCCCACCCTGATTGTGGGTATCACCAAATAACAGGCTTCTAGCTTGGTGGAATGAAAAGGAAAGGGATGAAGGCAGGCTCATTGCATGCTGCTTCCTCTCTACCCTGATATGGACTGTTTCTCCTCTGTCATGGCCCTCTGCTACAGAGTCCTGGCTTGGAGTTAGCTGAATATGAACCAAAACTTCTATAAATTGTGAGCTAAAATAAAGCTTTCCTCTTTTAACTTGTGGGTGATGGGTATTTCACTTCAGTAACAAAAAAGTGACTAGGATACCAGATGTATAAAACCAGTGCTTTCTCACATGTTAGTATCAACTTTTTCTTTCAAACACATAGAATACTCAAATTAGTAGCTTTCTTGCTTTTGAGCAAAGCCTTATGAGGGTGAATGAAGAAGAGGATGCTTGTCACATTCAGGATAGGCCACTTAATTGCTACAAGAGTTGTCTTTTTTCTCTTTTTTCCTATGCTATTTGTTTGAAGAGACCCAAGGTTAAAATGAAGGAGTGGTAGGTAGAGAATAGTTGTCAAAGTGTGCTCTCCCAATTTCCAGGAGATTTTATATACATTAAAAATAAGATTGTTATGCTAAGTCACAGAGAAGTTTGGGCTAACTTGTTACCAAGACCAATCCATAATACCTATGTAACTTTAGGCAAAAAGTTAATCTGCCACAGGTTTAGCTTTCCCTTCTGTAACTTCAAAGCCATGTAATGGATACATCTGAAATATTATAAATTTTATTTTTATTTAAAAAAGAGTAAATGACCTATGAAAAGATAACTGATGTGGAGTTTATTTGAAATTTTCTTTATGATGTTATCAACATTATTTTATTTAAATATATAAAGTTTTATTATTTAATGGAGATTTAAAAATTATGCATTATTGATTAATTGAGAAAAACGTTTAAGCACTATAATGAAGCTCAAACACTTAGACTAGTGAACCAAAGGTAAAATGTCTCCCAGAAAAAAAAATGTTCTCAATATTTTTAAGCAGGTCTGCAAAAGCTAAAGCAGGTGGAACTCAGGAATACTACTTTAACATGATCCATAGACAAAAGTGAAGTCATTTTAAACTTTAGGATGGTAAAAATGATGTTTAAAAAATAGACACTTTTTAGAATAATTTTTGAGAGCCAAGGAATAAGCTTCTCCTGAACTAGTAAGCAAGGAAGCAAATGTTAGGCATATTCTCATAAACCACAGCATTATCTTCCTAATAGTGTCTTTAAAGTTAACAAGCTGTTAAAGGTGTAATTCTGTACAAATAAAGCTCTCCATTTGATTTTCTACCATCTTTTTTTAAGGACTGGCTTAATAAGAGGAACAAATAAAATACCCATGTTTAAATAAAAATATAAATAAATGTGGAGATTCACATGACATTTTTACCTATAAGTACAAAGTATTTTAGTCATTGGGAAAAATTATGTTATGATAAGCAATTTGTCATTATTCTTTAAACTCAGTATCTTGAAAATTATACAACAGAAAATTAAATGTCATTAGTAATAACTAGACATCATTAAATTTAACAAGTTATATGTAGTAGTTTTGTCTCCATAATCAAGTAAAAAGTTTAAAGAAATACTATAACTAGAATACAGAAAATACCATCAATGTGCAAGTAAGTTACCTCTTAGTAGATTTCTTTTTACTTTATGCAAAGGATTTAAATTCTTAAGAATTTAGTGTTAGTGCTGAAGATAAGCTGGATGTAAATACACAAGACTGTGGAAGAATTGTGATTTTTTTTACAGTGCTCTTTTATTTCCATTCAATACATTTTTAACATAGTTTATAATTGAATTTTTAGTGTGTATTTCTTGACAACTGTTCCGTGTTTTAGAGAATATAACCTTCTAAACCGAATTTTGCCTATTCTAAGAACTTTTCTTGATGAGTAAGAAGTGATTATGTATATAATTATGTTCCTCCCAGGCAAAAAAATAAAATAAAAATAAAAAATAAAAAAAAACACATAAAGGGTGGGATACAAAGAAAACAGTTCTAATTTTAGGATGTAAAGACCAAAAAAGGCAAGTGTCCTAGCATACAGTCCCTACACTCTCCAAGGCTGAGGCAGGAGGATCCGAAAATTGAAGCCTGATGTTGATTATTAGAAACTTGATGACACCTTGTCTCAAAATAAGAAAGGGCTGGGGAGGTAGTCCAGTGTGAAGTCTATGGATTCAAACCCAACTACTACACAAAAATTTACAGATGGAACGAATGAACATATGTCTATTGGACATTCTGGGAAACAAAATTGCATTTTGGTTCCTCCTTGGAGAGAAATCTGTGGATTGTATTCTCTTGATCCTAACAGTTTTTCATGAGGATTCCTGACTTAAGAATGAGGAGGGTCATTTTCTGTGTCACCACCCCCACACCCCGGCCCCGGAACCTCACCGGCCAGTCAGAAACCCGGCATGCTGATGAGTCATATATTTCCTAGAGGAAAATAAATTTTGTGATGCAGTTTTGTTATATGTAAAATAAAGATTTGGGCTTTTTTTTTCTGAAACACACAATGTCTGGGGAGATGTGAATAAGAAGGAATTGCCTCAGGCTCTCTTACTCTGCCTATATAGGACACACTACCATTTATGCTTTATATAGCAAATCGATTTGAGTGCAAAATGTACAGTTTCCATACATCTACATTGTAGTGTATAAATAATAACTCCGTTACATTCACCAGTATTCCTAAGAATATCTACATAACAAATATCTGGATATGATTAGAATGATCTCTTTCTCTCTCCCTAAATTGGAAGATCTAATCAGTTCAAGGTGAAGTCTATGACTATGTGAAACAAATAAAAGGTATGTGTACAAAAATAAGAAAAAAAAGTAGTAAATTTTACTTTTGAGACCTTGTTTCAACATTTCTGGAAGAACTGAGCCTCTCCTTGTAAACCATGGCTAATTTTATCACATATATTCCAGGTAACTAAGCAATGGCTTGTTTCAGAGATAAAGAATTTGGTCTTATAAAAATCTTCTAGTCAATGCTAAGTTCATTTTGAAATATCCAAGGAACCTAGAGAGTAAACCTACTCTGACTCTGTGTACCTGAGGCTCACCTGAGTCACTTTCCTTGATGAATAAGAAGTGATTACACATACAATTATGTTCCTCCTAGGAAAAAAACAAACAAACAAACACGAAGGGTGGGGTACAAAGGAAACAGTTCTAACTTTAGGCTGTAAAAAATACTTCTCCTTTGAGGCAGAAAGTAGAGGCCAGAGAGTAGAAAATGAGCAAAGTGAAGAAAGACTTTATGATGTTTAATATTATTTGTCAAGTTGGCTAGGGTTTGGTGTGCAGATGCTTTTCAAATGGCAATTTAGATATTATGAAGATATTTTTCAGGTATTATTAACATTTAAATCAGTATACTTTGAGTAAAGAAAATGACCATATATCAAGTGGGTGATTCTCACCAAATATTTGAAGGACTTAAATATTGACATCCCCTGGAGGAAGAAAAATTTTGCCTCCATACTGACTTGGGACTGAAAAACGTCCCCTCTTCTTTGGGATGTTAGCCTATTGGCCCACTGTGCAGTTCTACTTGTTGGTCTCATGAGCCAATTATTCAACATAAATCACTTCTTTAATACATTTATATACATATTTGAATAGATGTAGATGTGGGACATATATACATTATTGGTGTTGTTTCTCTAAAGAACCCTAGATTAATACAGCCTTGCAAGTAGATTGGAGTTATAGCACTATAGCACTTGTTATTTCTTGCTTCATTTAGAAAAAAAGTTGACACTTACATGCCTTCTCTGTGCCACACTCTTTTCAATAAGCATTGCTAAGACCTACCTTAATGTTTGTCCACAGTGAATGGTACTTTGCCTGCACTGACAGTTGAATACCTTTAGTTGATGAGGTCAAATTTAGGCAATATGTGGAGTTTCCCAAAAGAAGGAGAAAAAACCGTCCTTGGAAAAAGTTTAAACTTTCCCTCACTATCCAGGCTTAATTGACACAACTATGATTCATCCTCTAAGCAGAGTCAGGGATTGAATGTTGATGGAAAATAGTAAACCAACCTCATTTGGCCTCTACTGACATTGTTATTGTGAACATTGTCACAATGGTTCTAGTATTTTTTTTTCAGTCCCTGGAATGATCTACTGTGCTTTTCCTGTGACTTGTTTTACCTGTTTACGATTCCCTAAATTCCACATTCAAAGGGTTTAGGGTCTTCTCCATCACAAGGGTAGAAAAAGAGAAAAGGAGCTGTGAAGAGTGATCTTTCGTCTTCTGTCTCCTGAGAAAACATTCCCAAGATCCTGCAGCTCTTGCATCTTTGTCCAGGATACCCTGGGTGGTGTAAACCTCAAATATTATTAAATAATAAGGGAATCATAATCTCTAATTGGTTGTGAAATTTTCTGAACTGATTTTAAGTGCTTTTTAGATCATTGATCACTGTACAATGATTCTACTTCAAAAGTAAACCTAGGAAATACAGGTAACCCAGATAAAATCACCCAGACTTGTATAAACAGTTTTCTAAAATTACTGTCTTTACTTAGTTTTTGATGCTTTGACTAGAGGATGGTTAGCTCCCCTTCTTGACTAAGTTCATATCCCAACCACTTCCTTTATTGCACTTTCACCTTATTCCATTCATTTCCAACCTAGTCTCTACATAACCAGGTGTCAAACAACTAGGGACTGATCCTATGTCTTGAATTACTCAAATTAGCCAATTCACAGGGACCCCAAGATGCCTCATCTTGTCCTTTATTCCAGTACCTGCCAGCCTTCTCTATTTTGGATCTTTAAGTAACAAACAGTTGTGCTTTCCACCTACCCTAGTGTCAGTGTGTTATGTACTGTCATTGTGTAAAAACCACTTTAAATCTTATAAAATGGCATGCTAATGAAATAAGCCCTTGTAAGCCATGCACTAATATTTTTGAAAATATATATTACTTTAGGAAGGACATACCTGAACTTTCTAAGATTACTGAGAGTGAAAATAAATGACTGGTGTCAGACTCCTTTGAAACTGTCATAGAAATTATGTAACAATTTTACAGCAGGAATGTCCAATTGAGATATTCTCTTTGTAAGTGCCACATACCACATAAAGGCCTCACATGTTAAACTGCACTGTATTATATTTGTATATTTTAAGAAACATCTAGAAAACTATACTTGGGCAAATTCATAATTCATGAATCTTGGAAGCAGCCAATGTGTCCATTAACAGATGAATGGATAAAGAAAATGGTATTTACATACAATGGAATATAGTACTACTTTGCCATAAAGGAAGATGATCTTGAGTCATTTGTATGAAGACAAATATGCCTTGAGACCATAATCTAATACTCAGACATGCCCTAACAGATCTCTTGCCCTCCAAATATATTCCTCCTTTCCTCCACTGTGGAGTAATTTCCAGTTGGTAGTCTGTATCAGGTATTCCTACCAACACAGTAACTCCCTTTTTAGCTTGCATATTCAAACACACAAGGAGTCTAAAATGATCAGGCTTTGTGGGGGAGGGGAGGTCAACACATAAATTTCACATTCAGCAAATATTACTCAAAAAGTGACAAGATGTTTTAAAACTTGCATTATTTTATAAATAATAAGTTTCCACATAACTATCTCACAAATAACAACTAAAAATTATATGAGAATAGCAAAACAGAAATCTGCAAATACCAGAAATCTGCAAAAAGTGAAGAAATTCAGGCAGACTGAAATATGTTGAGATTTTTCAGGACAAAAAAAGTGGCACAGATTTACTTTCCTACTTTTTGTTTCTGTTTTGTATTAATGTTCTGAGGGAAGCCACATTTTAGTGGAGATGTCACGTTCCTAAATCTTTGATAGAAAGATTGCCTAAGAATTCATGGGGTAAACTCGATAAAATAAAGTAAGAGAAAAAGAACCCAAAGGATATCTGAAAAGTATCTTCAAGTTGGCCTAAACCATGGGCCACACAGGGACAAGGCAGAATATAATCTTGTTGGATTTAGATATGTGTCATCCCAATATACACATGCCATAGGCTGGAATATAGGAAAATTAACTTAAATCTCCAGAAAATGATTGGAAACAATAAGAAGAAATAAATATTTTGCACTTATAAAGAAGGATACACCATTTTAATAAATATTTAAGCACTGTATGGTAGTAAAAGAAAAGTGAAAGTGAGCATGGAATGAGCTAATAAACAAAAATAGATTAGAAATTCTGAAGAATAACAAGAAAAATAGGAAAACAGCTAGGATTTCAAGAGCATACGAGACAATACTTGCCTAATATACAGAAATTAGAGACTTAGAGGGAGAGAGAAAAGATAGAAGAGATTAATTTAGAGATACAATGACTAAAAATCTTCTTAAATTACTAAAATATATAACCCTACAGTTCAAATAGAGTAAATACAAAGAAGAATCTTTAACATACATTAGTCAAATGGCTGAAAAACAGAGAGGAAAAGAAATTATAGAGATAAAAATATACAGATAGAGAATTAATTAAATGTCTATATAAAGAAGAAGAAAATGAGACAATAATAATATGGAAAGATATTTGAGGTTGTCACTTGTCTTGCTTTTTCTCATTGTTGAGACAAAATACCTGACCCAAATTTAAATGAGGAAAGGGTTACTGTAGCTCAGTTTGTGGATGTTTCAGTTCATAGTTGCCTGGCTCCAAAGCAGGCTGGCATGCCAGAGGGATATCACAGAGGAAAAAGAGCTCATGGTGGGCAGTGAAGCAGTGAAGTATTACAGAAGCAATAAGTGATGACAGAAGCCTTCTTTCTGACCCCAAACAAATTTCCCCCTAAGGTCAACATTAAACCTAACCATATGAGAGAACCAGTTGTTCTCATCCAATTCAGTTTGCAACTAGCAACTAGCATCATGGAAAGAATTAATTTCTGAACTGAGGTACCACTGTGTTCTATCCAGGGTATACTCTGTTAGGGCAGGTAGCACACACATCCAAGGTGGGCATTCCCATTATACACACCCAGAACTATGACAAACCAATAAGTGAACTAATTTAGTAATCACACACCCTTGATCTTAGTATCACACATTTAACCCCAGGACCACATAATTTAGATCCAGCTACCTCTGAAAATACCCATCTCCCCATCCACATCTACACACAAGCTATAACATCATTAGAGAAGTATAAACTGGAACCTTCCTTGGAACAATTTTAGATACCATTTTTAACACCACTATATACTTGTACAGTAAATAAAGAAAAGTATTTCAATATTAAATTTGGCAGCAAGATTTTGCCAAACTCCATATGTCACATACTACTGGTGGTAATGTTAAAAAACACATTCACTTTGAAAAACAGCAGTGAATATACTACCTATCATTCCACTTCTAGGCTTTTCCCTTAAATAAAAGAATACATATATTAAAAATCAATAGGCAAGAATGTTTATTGCAGTGTTAGCTGTAACAGTCCAAATGGAAAAAAAACACTCTAAAATACAGCTATACATCAATAGATAAGAATATAATACAATAATTATCAGCATTAAAAATATGATGAATAAAACAATGTGAATGAGCCAAAGTCCTTAGTTGAAGGGTAAATGTCAAATAAAAAAATACATGTTCCATGTTTTCCTTACCGTACAATTTGCAAACTACATTAAACAACAGTGACAGATTAATGAATATGAAGTGCTTGAGAAAACCCAGAGGTTTAGAGATGAATCTACTGAAAAGGGGGATATGAAAATTTTGAAGGAGTGAACAAAATGGTCTGTATAATATTTGTGTTAGTTTTATACATTATATTGGGTACCATTTAATAAAAATAGATGATAGCCCCTCATCGTACATAATTTTTTTCCGCAGTGCAGTTGGTTAAAATTTTAGGAATTACAAATAAAAATAAAAAGTCAAGATTCTGACTTTCAAGTATTCATGTAAGTAAAACCATAGAATGTAAATAAATGTTCTATCAGGAACACAAATTTAGAATTAGAGTAAAATAAAAATATGGGAAGCAAAATAAAAAAAAATAAGCACAAATGTGTACTACCAATTAGAATATGTAAACACTAGAATTGAAAATAAATTCAATACCTAGTACTTTGAAAGAATCCAATTAAATAGATAAACCGGCAGCTAATCTAATCAAACAAAGGAATAATTGGATAATCATATGAGGCAACTAATTATAGAACAATACTTTGCTTAACTCTGTTTAACTAAATTTAAAATTGACTTCAAATTCTCAGAAAATGTAAACTTCCAGGAAAGCATAAAATGTAAACAAACCAATTATCATAGTAAGATTTGAGAAAGCTGTCAAACAGCTCCTCTCCAAAATAAAACAAGACTAGAATATGTCACAAGTGATTCTATCAAACCTTCAAAGTAGAAATATTTTTAGTGTTATTTAAATGTTTCCAAACAGAGAAAGGAAGAAAAACTCCTCTTACTCAACAAAGTCCCTTTTTAATACATTCACAGAATTTTTCTTTATATATTCCTCGCTCTTTTAAAATACTTACTGGTTGCAATAATAGGCTAGGTGGAGTATGGATAGCTGACATGATGTTCCTCTGGACATGTGCATGTATAATTTCTTTTGGACGAATGACTGGAATGAACCTAAGTAAAAACTTATGGGTGAGTTGCGGGAAAGCTGAACTTTAGGAAATATGGGGTGGTGACACATAATCCAGACTTGGACACCCAGAATTTCTAAAACAGGACAAAATTTCCTTTGGTAGAAGTACAGCATAGAATTGCCTCCACTGATCTGAGTTGATGCCTTATTTATTTATTTTACTATTCTGGAAAAAATTGACCTCATGTTAATTACATATCCATTTTTTTTGGTAATTCCCTTTATTTAAATGTTCAAGTCAATCAACGTATTTTAAATGTATAGCATAAATTCTACCCATAAAACTGAAAGAGAACCAGAGGCCAATGAGAATAGGAACTGGAGAGATGCTGACTTTAGTTTATGTGTAAATTCAGCTCATTTATTATGGCTATTTTAATATATGGTGATTTTTCATTAATTAGTTGAATATTATTCTGTAAAACATATAGTGGTGGTTTATCTTTATAAATTTTAGAGCTTTCCTTAACAAAAGAACACACATTTATTTGTCTCTTTTAAATTTCTCTACTTGAAAGCAATTAAATGTGATCACTGCCAAAGAAAATGAAAGATAAAACAGAATTTTAATGAAGAAACATGGTAGAGTGCTATTCCATTAGTATTATTGGAGTGGAAAATATGCAACTTAAAATTTATTATTTAAATAACTTTAAGTATACAATTCTGTGGTATTAATACACTAACATTGTCATACCGTCATCACCATCCTCCATCCATAAAAGTTAGTCAGATGTTTTCAAAAATAATAATGATAATAAAAAAGAATTTCATTGACCTATTCAGAGTTTGAGGTATTGGTAGTAGGAAGAAAAGAGAAAAATGTTCAAAAATTTAAGAATAGTAGTCCCAGTATACATTTTAATAGTTTTAATTTCCACTTCTATGATAATGATAAAATGCCTTGAAAATAAAAATTTCTGTATTTGGAAAGATTATTTTACCTTTGTGAAATATTGATTTTATAAATTTATTTCAGTAAATAACATAAGACCTTCGAATTAAGGTGTGATGCATAAGGATTAATTATAGAAAAAAGAATTCAAAAATTTCAAATAAATGTATAAAATGACTCATTCTGCAGATGGTTACTATTTCAGAGAGATTGCTGCCAAGAAGCACATACATTTTAAAAATAAAAACCAGTATTTGGCATTGCAATTTCTGAGTCTGGTTGTTATAAATGAAATACAAACTTCAAACTGTCAATTTTCAAAGTATATAGATATGTATGCATATATTGTAGTGTATAGTAATTTAATAACTTTTATTATGATATAAAAGTTTGAAGTTTCAAATACAGTATTTTGAGTAACATTTGTTTGGCTTTCTTCTAGTGTATAAATGTAATCTATAAAATACATGCATCTGAATTTCACTTTGAAAATGTCAATTAATTATCTTCTTTAAGAATGAACATACTCCTATAGAACTATTCTATTCTTTTTCATTAATAATAATAATTACTCAAGTAGCTTTTTTTTTTTACTTTCCACTAACTTAAAAAAATCAGGTATTTTAAATATATAACATAAATTCCTTCTATAGAACTCATACAAAAGAAATCAGAGGCCAGTGAGAGCAGGATCTGGAGAGATATTGGTTATAGATGCACTGGGGAAATATTGATTAATGTGTGCTCAATTATACTTAGATGAGAATGAAGAGCTTTTGTAAACAAGTGCAAGTGGTAAGAACTCTAAGTCACAGTAGTGTATTGTAAATTTCAAAAGGCCAGAAGGAGAGATTTTGAAAATTTTCATTATAAAAAGTTATAAATGCGGAGATGTAGAGAAGCTCAGCTGGTCCCAGCACCCGGAAGGAAGCTACCCCACCACCATCCCAGGCTCCTAGGGCAGAGAAACTCAGCCAGTCCCAACACCTGGAAGGAAGCTCCCCACCTCCATCCCAAGCTCCTAGGGCAGAGAAGCTCAGCCAGTCCCAGCACCAGGAAGGAAGCACCCCACCTCCATCCCAGGGTCCTAGGGCAGAGAAGGTGAGCCGCGTGGGTGCCAGAAGAACTGCCCCCCCCGTGGAAATGAGAAAACACATAAACAAGCCTCAAAAACAGAGTTCCAGGTCATCTACAGCAACCCCAAAGGGAAACGAGATGGAACAATCTGATACTCAACCACCTGGACTCTGAATTGGCAACAAAAGAGGATCTGGGAAAAATGAAATCAGAAATAATTACTCAGATAACAGCAAAGATTTTGCTCATGGTGCAAGACATGATTAATAAATCTAGAGAGGACACAGATTAAAAAAATAGAGGATCTGAGGAACATGATGGAATCTCAACATAGGAAACAAATGGAATCCATAAAACAGATACAAACAGATTTCCAGGAGATTAAAAATTCCATCGAAAGTCTGTGCAGCAGAATGAACCAATGTGAGGATAGAATTTCACATATAGAAGATAAGATTGCAATTAGTGAGGAGGAAAAGAAAAATTGCTTTAAAATTGTAAGGGAACATGAGAAATCAATCCAGCAGCTGCTAGACGATGCAAAGAAGAATAAAATAAGACTGATTGGAGTCAATGAAGAAACAGGAGAGAGTGTAAATGACAGAAAAAAACTATTCACAGAAGTGATGGCAGAAAACTTCCCAAGGAGGGGAAAAGAACTTGACATACAGATAAGTGAGGCATATACGACTCCAGCTAGCCTTGATCAAAAAAAATCTACACATAGGCATATAATAGTTAGGATTCCAGAAAGCCAACAGAAGAACAAAATTCTACACGCAGTGAGAGAAAAGAAACAAATCACATACAAAGGAAAGCCCATCAGAATCACAGCAGGCTTCTCAATGCAAACCCTCAAGGCAAGAAGAGTTTGGAGTGAAGTATTTCAAGCTCTAAAGGAAAACAGTCTCCAACCCAGATTGATGTACCCTGCTAAACTATCTTTCAAAATTGATGGAGAAATAAGATATTTTCATGATAAAGAGCACCTCAGGAACTTCATGTATACCAAACCAGCACTCCAAAACATTTTAGACAATACCCTAGGAAAAGACAATGAGGATCACAACCCCAGGAAACCCAGCAGAATAAATCCACTGGGCATGACAAATTAAATGCAAAGGGGGACAATCCAACAAAAAGAAAAAGTCATGACAAGGCTTTTAAAACTTTTGACTCCATCTCCCTAATGAGTGTATAATTCAATCTTATTATTGTACTGATTAGTATTTTTCTGATTCTAGAGTTGCACACCATTCCTTGTGCTATACTGGCTATTTATCATCTTCTTATGTCTACATTTTAATTAAGTTGTCTATTAATGAGCTCTAGGAATTCTTTATATATTCTGGTCATAGATTATATGCATTGTAAATATGGTCTGTTTAAGGACTACTTTTCATTTTAATGATGTCATTTAAGTTCTAAATTTTGATGGAATCTTATTTATCAAATTTTTCTTTTATACATCATTTTTTTTGTATCCTAGGTAGTTCTTGCCTATCCTGAATTCATAAACATTTTCCCTTATAATTTCTTCTTAAAGTTTTATACTTTTAGTCTTTCTTATTTAGCTTCATAGATCCCTTCAGCTTATTTTCATGTATGGAAAAAAAGGGATGAGGTTAATTTTTTATATATGGATAACAGGTGTTCTAGTGCTGTTTGCTGAAAACACTATCTCTTCCTTGGCTCTTGAATTGAGTTGATATTCTATAAAATGCTAAAGTTAAATAACCTTTCAAAACTCAGTGGACCATATATGTGTTGTTCTATTTCTAGATTCTCTGTTTTATTCAAATGATCTATATGTCTTTCCTTACCCCAACACTGCCTTGATTACTGTAGCTTTAGAAGAAGTCTTAAAATTAGGTACTAAATGTCTTCTGACACAGTTTTTGTTTTTGCTTTTAACTTTTCTATGTCCTTTGTAATCCTACATAACATTGAAATTTCAATATCCAATTCTTCATTTATAGCAAGTATACACAGACCTGAATTTTTATATATACCTTGTATTTTCTAATCCTGCTAAATTCAAGTACAAGTTCTAGGGGCTCCTAGAGATTTCTTAGTATTTTCTCTGTAGATGATCATTTCATCTACATATAAAGATTTTGCTTCTGCTGTGCCAACCCTATCCTAGTTGTGTCATTTTATTGCCAGACTGTTTTGTTGGGGACTAGGTTTGAAAGTTTAATGGACAAATGAACAGTAGACATATCTGCCCTTGTTCCCCACTTTAGGGAGGAAGCATTGTATCTACTCCATTCATATATGTCATTTTTGCTTGAAGTATGGAGTATATGTCTTTGATCTGTTGAGAAGGTTCTGTTCTACTTCTAGTCTACTGATAGCTTTTACCATGAACAGCTGTAGAATTTAGTCCAATAATTTTCCTCCAACTAGTGACATTATCATATGGCTTTTTCCTTTTCTCTGTTTAAATGATGACTTTTGGGGGGTGGATCTTCCAATGCTGAACCAACACTGCCATCCCTATAACAAAACCACTTTCTACATCCTGCCAGATCTGACTTCCAATAGTTTGTTTTGTTAAACAAATTTCTATCTATGTTCATACTTTTTTCTTCTATTGTCTTTATCCAGTTTTAGGATTAGCACAATGTTGAGTTCCTAAAATGAGGGGAGAAGTGTTCCTTCTTTTCTGTGCTTTAATTGTTTGATACAATTTATCAGTTAAAATGTTTATGAGCCTGCTGTTTTCATATAGGTTGGTTTTCAAGCTAGGAATATAGTTTCTTTAATAGGTGCTATTCAAATTGTATATTTCCTCCAGAGTTAGTTTCATTAATTTGTCTTCCAAGTTACTTCTTAGAAGTTGTCAAATTTATTTCAAAAAAAGGTTTTTATAATATGCTTTCTATATTCTTTAAAATTCTGTAAAATCTGTGGTAATGTCTCCTAGATCTTAATATTGTAGTTAAAAAAATGTATAACTGATATTGTGTAACAGGAAGAAAAGGTCTAAAAGAGCAGGGGAATTGGGAGGGGTAGGGGAAGGGAAAAAAGGGAAAGGAAAAAATATGAGAAGAGGAAAAAAATGGAAACAAGGTCTTTGCGAATAGGGAAGGGTGGAGGCGGTGAAGGGAGGGCAAGGGAAGGGGAAAAAAATAAGAACCAAGAGACTCATATAATGGTACAAGATCCCAATGATGAATGTAACTCTATTTTATACCTAAAATGTACCAATAAAGTTAATGGGGGGGGAGGAAAAAAAAGTTATAAATGTGAAGGTAACATTGACCTATATGGGCGAGATGCTGCCTGAGCCCACATGTGCCACCCCATTTCCCACCTGCTCCTTAGGACTTCAGAAAGGAGTGGAATGAGTGACTTGCAGAAAGATGGCAGAGTGGTGAACAGCATTGAAAAAGCCCAAGATTTGGTGTCCAGACACTAGCATATAGGAATGTGAGGAAAAGAAGAAGGAGTTAAGTACATCCATGGGTCCCAACAAGCATCTGAAGCAAGAATTTAAACCCACAATTAAAAGTGAAGGAAACCTCAACACAGAAGGTGGTGGCAAGCAGCACTTTCTCTCTGAGCCATGACTCACTACCTGTGAAGGGTAGCTGAAACATGTAGATGCATGGTGACTACTGGTGACCCTAGAGGCTTCCATGGAAAAATGCACCAGTGGAACAGAGCACTGGATACAGTGGAGTTTAATGGCTGGTGAGTTATTTAGGTTCAGACATTCCTCTGGAGAGGGCATTTTGCCTGTAGCCAAACTGAGAGACAGGCCAACTGAGTTCAGAATTTACAGCAGCTGTGGGCTGGCTCTATCTAGAAATTACCTGTGTCAGAGTGAGGTGGAACCAAATTCAAATTGGTAGGAGGGGAAGGAGCTCAGTTCAAGCCAGCAGGGAGCTGAGTTCAAGCTGGCAGGAGGGACATGGACTGTTGGGCTGAATAAATTGGGTTCCAGCCTTACAGTAAGAAACAAGCCCGAACTTCAGTGGAACTAAAGGTGCAGACTCACTGGGATTATCCACTACCATGCCATAAATGTATGGCTGGCTTGCTGGGACTAGTCAACATGGATCTGGGCTCTGTCTTCTCATTCTGTCTATCAGCAGGAACAGAGATATTCCCTGAAGTTGAGATTTATTTCTTCTTTTTTTCTTGATTGTTTATTCTGCTTTTATAGGAATGTGGAAATTGTTTCTAGTTTTCTTGTTATTATTCTACTCTGTTCTTGTTTTCACTTCTTCCTTCTCTCATACTTTCCTGTCTTCTTCACCAGTTTCCCAAAGTTTACATAATCTTCCTTTGTCCTCCAGCTTTGCTTCTAATCTCTTCCTCTTCTTATATTTCTTTATTTTTTTCAACAACCTCTTTTACATTTTCTTCCCTGAGGGTGAAATTGCCATATTAAGGACATATTTACTGTATACAATCTTCTGTTTTTTTTCAGATATTGTTATATAACCACAAATATAGTTCATATGATTAAAGATGGCAAGTTAATAGTTATCACAGTTTGTCATTTTCTAGGCTCTGTTTGATGGTATTATTTTGATTGTACTACTTTTTCCAAGGAGTCTTAATTATTCTAATCAATTGTTCTTTTTGGTATGCCAAGACTGTGATTGCCTAAGGGTCATAAACAATACTATGGGGACAGTGCTAAAGAACCATGAACCAGGCAAATAGGCAGAAATGTCTCATCCCCAGTCATTTGTACAGGTAGGATCTTAAAACAGCCTCAGAAAAAAACCTAACTGGAAGACATCTCTGAAAAGTAGTCATTTCTTCAGGGTTCTAAATACTTGCCATTAATGCTACCTGCTGTGAGCAAATTACAAGCACCAACCCAGAAATTAAACTGAAAAAAAAAAAATGAGAAGACACTTAAGCATGATGCAACCCCACACTTCCAGCTCACCAAAGGTGAACCCAGGGGAAAATGAGATAGAACAAGTTGAAAGCTACCCATCTGGATTCTGAATTAGTAACAGTAGAAGTAACAAATGAGATTAATAAGGCTGTAGAAAAAATGAAATCAGAAATTTGGTTTGGTTAAATTTCTGATTTGGTCACAGAGTTGGTGACTATAATGAAAGACATGGTTAATAACTCTAGAGCAGATACAGATAAAAAAATAGAGGAGCTTAGGAAAATGATGGAAATGATGAATGCTTAATATAGGAAAGAAATTTAATATGTGTAACAGATTCAAACAGGTACCAGGAGATTAAAAATTTCATTGAAAATATATGCAGCAGAATGAGCCAATGTGAGGACAGAATATAAGAAATAGAATTGCAGCTAGTGATCACAAAAACAAATATTTCTTAAATAGCAAGGGACCATGAAAAATTGGTACAACAGCTGCCAGATTATTCAAAGAATAACATGAGTGATCAGAGTCAATTAAAAAGCAGGAGATAGCTCAAATGACATAAAAAACAGAAGTAATAGTAGAAAGCTTCCCAAACATGGAGAAAGAATTTGGCATACAGATAACTGAGGCATGTAGAACTGCAATTATCGATGATTAAAATAGATCTACACCCATTCATATAATAGTAGTTATTACACAAGAACACAAGAACAGAATATTAAAAGTTGTTGGCAAACAGAAACAAGTCAAATACAAAGGAACAAACATCAGAATCACAGAAGACTGTTCAACACAAACTATTCAGTCAAGGAGAGCTTGGAGTGAAGTATTTCAAGCCCTAAAAGAAAACAACATTCAGCCTAGATTGATGTATCCAACAAAACTATCTTTCAAAATTGATGGAAAAATATAATACTTCCATGACATAGAAAAAACAAAAAGTTCATGACCACCAAACTAGCATGCCACAGTGTTGTGAAGGACATTCAAGAGATAAGGAGGACTACAACTCTATGAGCCCTAACAAAATGAATCCACCAGGACGGGCAACTAATTAAACAGAGGTGAAATAAAAGGGAATAAACAATGGGAATATTACATGACAAGAATAAGTCAATACATATCAGTTTTTACCATTAATGCATATGGTATCAATTCCCCAAGCAAAAGAAACAGACTGGCAGAATGGATCAAAAAACAAGATCCAATAATATGCTGGATGGAAGAAACACATTTAATTCAAAAAGAAATTGGGTTGGGGATTTAGCTTATTGTTTTCGCCGCCTGCTGCACAAGCACAAGGACTCAAGCTAGATCCCTGGTACAAAAGAAAGAAAGAAAGAAAGAAAGAAAAAAAGAAAGAAAGAAAGAAAGAAAGAAAGAAAGAAAGAAAGAAAGAAAGAAAGAAATTTATAGTCTGAAAGTCAAAGGATGGAGAATAATAATCCATGTGATAGGAAACTCAAAAAAGTAGTGGTAGCTATTCTGATTGTAAACAACCTGGATTTCAGGTGACTGAGAAACATAGTCACTACATCCTCATAAAAGGACCAATCCGAGAGGAAGAGATACCAAACATAAATACATGTGGACTAAATACCAGAACACACAACTATACAAAACATATATAAACAGACATGAAAAATCAAATAATCACTAATACAATTATAACAGAGGAAATTGACATACCACTGCCACAAATAGATTAATTGAACAAAAAAATCACAAAGAAGTATCAGAACTGAAGCAAACTTTTGAAGAAATGGGCCTAGTAGAAGTCTACAAGAGTATTACACCACATAACATCAGAGTACACATTCTTCTAGCAGCAGATGAGATATTTCCCCAAATAGACAACATACCATCTCATAGAACATGCTTAAGTGAATCCAAAGGAATTGAGATTATCCCATGCATATTATCAGACCATAGTGAAATGAAATTAGAAATCAATGGGAAAAGAAATCATAAAACTTGATAAATATATAGAAATTACATAACACCCTCCCGAAAAACCAGTGGATTACAGATGAAATTAAAGATGAAATTAGAAAGTTTCTACAAGTAAATGATAATGCTAATGCAACATACCAGAATTTATGCAACACAATGAAAGCAATCATAGGAAGGAAAATTATAGAGGTTAATTCTCATATCTGCAAAACAGAGTGAGCTCAAATAAACAACCTAATGTTGAACCTCAAACTTCTGAAAGAGAAAAGCAAAGCCCAAATTTTTTTTTTTTTATTTTTTTATTTATTTTTTATTTTTTTTATTGTTACCAGAGATCGAACTCGGGACCTTGTGCTTGCTAGGCAGGCAGCGGAACTACTGAACTAAATCCTCGGCAAAGCCCAAATCTTATATGAGGGAAGAAATTATAAAGATCAGAGTAGAAATTAACACAATGGAGACTAAGAAAATAATACAATGAATCAAAGAGTTGGTTCTTTGAAAGATTAAATAAAATTGGCAAACACTTAGCCAATCTTATCAAGTAGGAAAGAAAAGACTCAAATCCATGCAATTAGTAATGAAAAGAGTGAAATCACAAGAGTTCCTGCAGATCTTCAATACCGACTTGAAGACTGTATTTTAGTAAGATGGAAACCGTAGAAGAAATGGACAGATTTTGTAGACACATAAAGTACAAATCAAGAAGATATAAAAATTCTAAATAAACCAATAGTCAATGAAATTCAAGATGTAAATGAAAACTGACCAAGAAAGAAAAGCACTGGCCCTAACAGATTCACTGCTGAATTCTACAGTTTAGAGAAGAGCTAATTTGTTACTTCTCAAACTCTTTAATGAAATCGAAAGGGAAGCAATATTTCCAAATTCATTCTTGGAAGAAAGCATTACCCTAATGGTCCAACCAAAAGAGGGAACCACAAGACAATATCCCTAATGAATATGGATGCAAAAATCCTCAATAAGGTACTGGCAAACTGAATGCAGGTAATCATCAAGAAGATTATACACCCTGACCAAGTTGGATTTATCCCAGGGACCCAGGGTTGGTTCAATATCTGTAAATCAATAAATGTAAAACATTATATCAACAGACACAAAACCAAAATCATATGATCATCTTATTGGATGCAGAAAAAGCATTTGATAAAGTACAAACCCATTGATGATAAAAGCCCTAGAGAAAACTGAAATAGATGTTCTTTATCTCAGTCTGATAAAAGCCATCTATGACAAACCAACAGTCAACATCACACTAAATGTTGACAAAAACTGAAAACTTTCACTCTAAAATCAGGAACAAGACAGGGATGTCCAAAATAATCACTCTTATTCAATATAATTCTAGAAACATTAGCCAGAGAAATAAGACAAGATAAAGAAATAAAAGGATAAAGATGGAAAAGGAAGAAGTTAAATTATCATTATTTGCAGATGACGTGATACTCTACATAGAAGTGCCGAAAATCTCCACCGAAAGACTTCTAGATATAATAAGGAAATTTGGTAGCATATCTAGATACAAAATCAACACTCAAAAATCACTATCATTTCTGTACATAGAAAAGAAATTTACAAGAAACTAGGGAAACAACACCTTTCAGAATAGCATCCAAACAAATAAAATACCTAGGAATCAATCTAAGGAAAGATGTAAAACGCCTTTACATGGAAAACTATAGTAGTCTGAAAAAGGAAATTGATGAGGATATCAGAAAATGGAGAAAATATTCCTTGTTCTTGGGTAGGAAGAACAGATATAGTGAAAAAGGTAATACTTCCAAAATTGTTTTACAGATTTAATACAATCTGAATCAAAATACCAATAGCATATCTGACAGAATTAGACAAAACAATCCTAAAATTCATTTAGAACCAGAAGAGACATAGGAAAGCAAAAGCAATTCTGGGCAATAAGGGCAAGTCAGGGGATATCAAAATCCCTGACTTGAAATTATAATACAAAGCTACTGTGATAAAAATCACATGGTACTGTAGAGTAAATAAATAAATAAAACAGACCCAAGGATCAATGGAATAGATTAGAAGATGTAGAAACAATTCCAAACACATGCACCCACCTTATCTTTAAGCCAAACACCCTCTTTATGTAATGGTGGAAGAAAGATAGCCTCTTTAATAAATGGTGATGGAAAAACTGGCTTTCCACATGATAAAAATTAAAACTAGGCCCATATCTTTCACCATCCACTAGACTAAAATCAAAATGGATCAAAGCTCTAAATATTAAAACAAAAACACCAAACCTAGTGGAAGAAACAATAGGTAGAACTGTTGAAAATATCAATGTAGGCAAAGACATCAATAGCAGTACATCAATCACACAGGCAATATCAAAAAGAATCATCAACAGATCTTATTAAAAAGTTTTTACACGGCAAAAGAAATGATCAACAAAGTGATGAGACAACCCATACTGTGGGAAAAACATTTGTCAGCAGTTCTTCAGAAAAAGGACTAAAATTTAGACTATATAAAGAACTAAAAACAAATCAGACCCCTCCAAATTTAAAGACCCAGTCCCAATTGGGCATCTGAAATGAATAGACTTCTCAGGAAAAGAATTAGAAACAGAAAATAAATATCTGAAAAAATGTTCAGTATCACTGGTAATTTGAGAGATGCAAATTAAAACAGTGCTGAGATTTCACCTCACTCTAGAAAGAATGACTATTATCAAGAAATCAGCCAATAACAAATGCTGGTGGGGCTGTGAGGATAAAGGAAAGCTTCTCCACTGTTGGTGAGAGTGCAGACTGGTGCAATCACAGAGGGAGTCAGGCTGGAGATTCCTCAAAAAAGTAAAACTAGAAGTTACATTTGACCCAACAATTCCTCTTCTTGATATCTTTCTGAAGACTTAAATATGTAATACCATAGTATTATATACACACCCATGTTTATAGTGGCACAATGTGTAATAGCTATACCCTGCAAACAGCCCAAATGCCCATTAACTGGAGACTGGATAAAAAAAGACTTTTTTAAATGCAATTCAGTACTAGTCTGCCACAAAGAAGGATAAGCTTGATATATTTCTAGCTAAATAGATACACCTTGAAATCATACTCTTAAGTGAAATAAATCAGACACACATGTTTAAATACCACTTGATTTCTATATTGTGAGAAATCAAAACTATAAACAAGGACCGAAATTTATAATAGATATTGGGAAATGGGAAGAAAATGTTGCAATGAGAAGGAAAATAAAGAAGAGGGGAGGGGGAAGAAAGGAACAAGAAAAAAGAGAATAGTAGGAAAAATGGAAACAAAGCTTTTGTAAATAAGGAGGGGAAGAGGAGTCAAAGGGAATGGAGCATGGGAAAAAAAGAAGAAGCAAGATATATCATGCATGGATACAAAATCCTTATGAAGAACGTTGTTATATATATCTGAAGTCTACCATCAAAAAAGAAATCATAAATGAATAGACAAATATGTTCAATCTTATTTATACCTTATGCAATGAATACATGTACTGACATCATAGGATAATCCATTAATATATACACTTTTATGTTGTTATACACAAGTTAAAATAAATTAAAGTTTAAAAATAAATCATGTTACACTTAAAAATATAGAGATAGCAGTGCCTCTGACTAATTAGCAATGACTCAGAACCCCCAAAACATTCCCCAAAATGGTTTGTTATTTTGTCTTACAAATTTCTCCTTTCCCTGCTCTCAGAAACTAAGTTAAGATTTGATAAAATGGTAGTAATTTTAAAAACTGAGATTTAGAAGTAATTCCTCCAAATTAAAAGAATATGCCTGTCCCCTTTCTCCTATTACTTTGTTTGAGACATGGTCAGGGCAATCGAAAACA
This sequence comes from Heterocephalus glaber, assembly GCF_053883595.1. NCBI lineage: Eukaryota > Metazoa > Chordata > Mammalia > Rodentia > Bathyergidae > Heterocephalus > Heterocephalus glaber. Next base: position 11,563,191 of record NW_028258333.1, read on the forward strand.
TGCTAAGTATCCCAGGCAGAAAGGGTTTTGATGCAGAGAATTAGTGGCTTACACACCTTTGGGATACCAGGATTGGTAAAGGTTAAGAAGACTTCTGTTGGCCCTGAGGTAATAGAGAATTGAAAGAGGTACAGGAAAGCTGCTTTGAAGATTTCAGCTATCTGACCTTTTAAAATGGGCAATATTTGCTAAGCACAGCAGAGAGCTGTTATTGAAGACCCAAGTTTTATGATGATAATGTACAGCAGACACTGGAGTTATGATCAGTCTGACATATGAACATCTTGGCTTAAAACTGGAATTTTAGTTTTAATATACAAAGTTTTGAGTTCCAACCTGAATGTCAGCCACTTGTGCTTCCAGATGGTCTCAGATACAGATTTAACACTTAAAGAGTTCCAGAAGGAACATTACTACATCCCTTCCTGTGTGGGGTTAATTGAGAAATACTGGGCCCATGTCTCTCTGAGGACACTGAGGTCTGCCTGTATACAGGAGAGAGACTGTGAAGGCTGTGTAGAGGAGGCTTAGCCTTCCACTGACCAACTGGAGTTACAACCAGCCCTCAGGAGCAAACTGAGTTCATAAGTCAAGGATCTACTGTACATGAAGCCCTTCATACCTTCTTCTGGTCAGTGATTTCTTCTAGATTTCAAATTTTTACATAATCCTCCCTCATTAGAAGAATATAAATGGCGACTCTTTGTGTTAAAGATATTGAAAATCTAGGTCCAAGGTTCTCCACTAAGATAAAAGTTTGAATGTAAAAAATACAGAGTTGATGAACGTCATTCAGCATCTTTTGGGAAAAAACAACTAGACAAGGAATGTTAGCAGAGGTTAAGATATGAAAACCCTTTCCTAAGCTTTTCAGAGCAATAAAATATAACCTTATTTTCCCAACTAATATGAACTATCCTCTTAAATGACATTTGGGGAAATATCTAATATAATACCGGAAACTCAATTCTATGTCCAATGCAGTTAGTCATTTCATGAGTTCAGAGCATGACCTTTAATATATGGCAGAACATATCATAAGCATTAGTGGTAAAATTATCTCCAGAGATTCCCAAATCTGTGAGAGAAATAGAAAAATAAATATCACCAAACAGCCTATGCTGGGTATAAGAAAGTTCTATAGAGTGCTCCAGTAAATCATGCAAAAAGCTATGTGCAATTCACTACTAAAAGAGTAAGATTCCAAATATTACTCATATAATGTGGATGATTTGGCCAAGTAAAATTTAATTTTATTACATTAAACTAAATAATAAACACACTGATTTGTACCTGGAGTATTTGCAAGCAGAGGCTCAATTTGTATTCCATGACACACATTTTCAGGGTTAGAAATTAGGAAAATATAAGACTACTTTGATTATCCTTTATCAGCGAGCTTATGATCTTAAATCCTTTCTTTTATCCTAACAGAATAAATTAATTTTTTCTTATTCACAAACTGATATGTTGTTATGAGTGTCACACACAAAATAGAGATAATAATTTACAATCAGGATCAAATAACATTTGCAGAGCAACCCTGATGCACCAGAAAGCTAGAGACATTGTTATATATCTGTTTAACTCACTTGACAACATGTACAGTACCGAGTACATTTTATGTAGGAATGATGTGTATGTGAATGTATGTGTGTGTGCTTGTGCTTGAATCTATCAACAATCTCCCAAGACTTCCTTCTAATTCTGACTTCTACGTCTACAAGAAATGATTGTTCTCATTAACCTTTAGTTATCTAATAAGGTGCTAGTCACTTTTATTTTACATTTCAAAAAATTTGTGCTCCAAGTTGGTCCTGCCACACAGCTTATTTTACTAGTAAAAGATATGATATTCTGTATAATAATTATTAAAATTAGGCTTTTTAAAATTATAATTGTGATATTTAAAGAATTTGTACTTGTTTCATCTTCATCAGAATCTTTAGACATTTTAGAAATTGATAATATCCCAGGAGACTCTTCTAAGTAATTTAATATTTACAACACAGTAGAGCTCATTGTCTACTCTTCAATACATTTCAGGTAATCACTAGTAGTACTATCCCCTTAGTCTATGTTAACTGGAAATAGATATGAAGATAGGCCTGCTATGTTATTTGGCTCTCTGTCATTGTGACAAGATATTAGACAAGAACAATTTAAAAGAGGCAAGATGACACTTTCAAATGTTGGAGTAAATGGTTGGTTGGATCCATTGAGAGCAAAAGGAGAGAGAGAGAGAGGGAGAGAGAGAGGAGAGAGAGAGAGAGAGAGAGAGAGAGAGAGAGAGAGAGAGAGAGAGAGAGAGAGATTATGTACCCTTATCCATTTTAATTTCCTTCAACTAGATCCCAACTTCTATCATTCCACTACCTTCCAATAACACCATAAAATTGTGGAGTTGGAGGAATCATAATGCCATAACTTTCCAGAAGCCCACCACCTGCCAGCCAAGCACCTGGCACTTGAAAATATGAGCACATTGTAAATCTAAAGCTCAGTGAGATTTGTCTGTAGAGTTTTGTTGGGAAAACCTCTGAGTACATTGTGAGAAAGGAAAAAAGTGGGAATGGCAAAGTGAGCAGCACCCTGGTGAAGCCTTTGTGGAGATGGTTCCTAGACAGCCTTTGTAGAACATCCTGGATTGAGTCAAGGGGGCAGTACTTTGTATCTTTGCATCTGCCACTCATGGCAGCATGCAGCCCACATGAGCAGGAAAGGCTGGAAGCCTGGATGCTCAGCCCCATACAAACTCTGAGGCTTTCCTGTCTAATGAGTTTCCTTACTAGACCACAATTCACACCAAGTCTACACTGAGACAAAGACTTCTGGTATGATTTCACTAGAAAAGACTCTTGGAGGCTTAGTGCCTGGTTTTCTGTGGGCATTACCCTATGTGTAGCTTCTTTTGGTGATTTTGATTTGTATCACATGGTGTAATAAATTACATGTGAGGATAACTTTGTGCTCTATCCTCTTAGCAAATCATCAATCCTGAGGGCAGTCCTAAGATTGTAGGCTAGAAGAGAGCTTCAGCTAGCTCAATGCATGTCCTTATGGCAGAGGACAGGACCCACTGAAGCGATAGCTTTAAACAATTAGCAGACATTGTCTCCAGCTTTGCAGAGTGTGAGTTTGTCACACTCAGAGAGGGTAAACAGATGGAAAATTACTGTTAAAATAACGTGAATACATGTGCCACATACATCCACCAGCCATTGCTGTCAAGTGGGATCAACCTGGGGGGGGGCTTATCTATAATTAGAGATAGGCTTATTTCCTAGAGCAACAATAAGACACAGGTGAGAAGGATGTAACTATGACCACTAATACTGCAGCTGCATCCAAGGACAGACCAGAGATTCATCGATGTCTCTTCACTCCCTTTCTCAAGGTTTCTCTGACTCTATTAGCTCATCCACTGGCGTAGGCAGTGGGTCTGGGGGAGCTCAACCAGAACTCATTGCTGAAGGTCTTAAAACACCTAGTACCATCCACTTTTCAAACTGTCTCCTAAAATACCCATTTACCTTTAACTTTGGGCATGGGATCAGCAAGAGTTCCGTTAGTGGTTCAGCTGAGCCGTAAACCTAGTCTTTGCTCCTATTATAAAATAACAATGTCATCTTCTCCTTATGAACAAGACAAGTTATTCATCACCAACTAAACCAACTTATTATATTAAAATTTCTTGGAATGAGAAGCCTGAGCTTATAGAACAGCCATTCTCACATAAAATTCTGTGGAACCCCTGCTGTGTATCTTTATGCATCAGCCTTTTGGAAGCTAAGACTCTCTCTCAAAAAATCTAAAATAAAAAAGTGGCAAGCACAAATAACCAAAAAGGATCTCTAGGAAAAAATGTTAAGGGAAGACATTTTTAGTTGCTGCCTTGGACTCTCAAATCCAATGTACTTTTTGAGATACTCAGCCACAGAGCATTTGATTGTGGATGCATACCATATCCTGGAAGATGGTAGCTTATAATACTTGGGTATCCTTTACTTAAAATCAAATTCCTCCACTGGACCTTTAAAAGGCTATTCCTCCTTTGTATCATGATGAAACATCTGGGTGAACCTACATAGAGAAGTGTACGGATCTCACTTCAATGGCTAGTTTTAACTACACCTGTAATATAGAGTGATCCTTTGTTTTCATGCGTTGTTATGAGATCTTGGGTCAATGACTGATGACTCTTAACTATTCCTATAGCTATGTTGACTGTCACTCTGCAGAAAAGAAAGAAAAGACAATTTGGAAAATCCATGTGATTCCAAGGCAGAATGAATTTGGCTCCTTACAATATAAAAGATATCAATACAGTGAACTTATGCCAGATGATCTGTTGTTTTTCTTTGACTATGGTTTCATATCAGTGGTTCAGTGTTGGTTTCTCTTGAGGACAGGTTGGACAGCTTGCAGCAGGTACATTTTTAAAAGTGTGCCCCATACAGTATGCCTATGCATGACATCTATCTCTGCCACTTGACTTCTCCATTTATGTGTTCATTGTCTCACTGCTGAGGTGGGCAAAGACAGCAATGAGTGAAATTAATAGGATGAGTCATTGTGATTATTGATTGGCTAGCTGTGGATATGGTCCCATAATGTCAGACATGACAGAAAGATCTTTATATTGCCTGTAGACTCCCATAGGTCTATACTCATGTCTCCTCCCCTGAAATTTTGTTACTGATTTTCCAATTTTTCTTCTTCTATGGCTATGTTCAATAAGATAGATCATCTGTCATTTGTCAAGCACCCACATATATTCTTTGTTTTGGAAAAATTTCTTTCTTCACAAAATGGATATCAAAGTTAACACCTGAACATTTTTGCAGTAGAAGGACTTACTTTACCTTGTCCCCTGGAGGTCTCTCCCACTATTGGCTCAAATTTCTATGCATGATCATATACATCCTTGGTCACAGATATACCATTTTGTCTTATGGATTACTTCTAGATTGGCTCATCTTATGGTATGAGGGACTAGAGAGAACCCAATTCTAACTGCACGATTGCTTCATACCCCATATATTAAAATTTTTACAGTATATAAGATTGTCTGCTTCAGTTTGCATGACATTTTTCTATTAACCTAAATTCCTGTGTTACTCTTCTCTTATGGAGTATTAATACCAATTCTGCATAAAATCCAAAAATATTTCTCATGCACCAGTGTCTGATGAACCACATCCCCAAAGCTTCAGAGGAATGTTGCTTGGGCAAGCTGCAAAACCTTACCTCTCTGTGGACCACATGCACAGTTGTAGTCTTCTATGTGTCTTCTTAATTTTAATTATGAAATATTGAAGGAAATATTTCTCAGAAACTACAAAGGCCTACCAACTCTTGTATTTTATTCTTCATAGTGGGATAAAATGAAAATGTCCATTTGTTTCTCACAACAGAGAAAACTGGTAAATGAGGATCAAAATGTATAATTGATAATGTGAAATAGGAAGAAAAGGTCCAAAGGGGAAGGGGAAGGGGGAGTGTGAGGAGTAGGGGAAAGGAAAAAAGGGAAAGGAAAAAATATGGGAAAAGGAAAAAAACAGAAAAAAAGTCTTTTTAATAAAAAGGGGTGGAGGGGTTGAAGGGAGGGCAGGAGAATGGGGAAAATAAGATCCAAGATATACTATAAAAAGGTACAAATTCCAAATAATGAATGTCATCATACTGTATTTCTAAATGTACCAATAAACTTAATGAATAAAAAAAAATTCCATTTGTATGTCAAGCTACTTGACTGAAAGGCTTTGCTGATATTGACTGAGTCCTGAATCATGGTTCAGCTTTCCCTTTTCATACCTAAATTTATGTTTGCCCAAATATAGCATCCTCAGCACCATGCCTGTGTGAAATCTCTCTTGGCTTCTATTGCTACCAGTTGGCCTTTCTCTAATTTGCATGTACTGTTTCCCTTTGTAGGCCAGTATAACCTCAGTCAGGTTATGCTTGGTCTGGCTGAGAAAAAGCAGAGATTGATATAAATTCTGAAAGTGTTTTGTAAGGTATTTGTCTGTCTTAGTTTTTTGGGGTTTTTTTGCCAGGTATTTACAAGGGAGGCAGTATCATATAATAGGGTGAAATTCACCACTTTGGGGGGCAACAAGGCATAGAATTGTAGTTCTGTTACAGTCAAGTGGACAAAAATAGTCCAAGTTTTTGTCGACGACAAGAAAAGAATTGCTAAGCTTTCACTTCACAGCAAGTAGTTAGGTTTATTGAAGATTGCAGGAGGACAGTAGCAGGAACAGGCAGGGTGGTGAGGGTGAAAGAAAGGGGGCGGGGAAGCGGAATCCTGAGAAGCTTCCTCACTACTCGGCTTCCAGTGCTTTAAGGGTCAGACACCCCTGACTTCAGGTTCCTCCCCTTGTGGTAACATACCTCTGATTCCTGGGCCTTTTCATTTTGTCTTTCACTGGTGTCAGAACTAATGATCTGCCACTTCAGGCATTACAAACTCACCAGAGTGGTGCCATGCATTTACAGGTTAACAAGGGAAGGGAGTAGCTCACTCAGTTTTCCTGTTTCTGACTGTAACAGTTCTCAACTAGGAATTATTTGCTACCTATTGAGGGTGAGAACACTTTGGTACGTTCAGGAACAATGCTAATTATCACAAATATAATTATCACAACTCTAATTATCACTACAGCTATCTAGTGAGTGGAAGCTATGGGTGTTCCTAAACATGCTTTAACACACAGTATAGCCACGTACACTCTCCAATCACTAGATAGCAGTAATTGCTCTTCCCCCAATGTCGATACTCTCATTAATAGAGCTCTGAGATTGGCATGGGAAGTGAATCCTGTCTAAGATTTCATTTTTTAAGCTTTAGCTACTTTTGTAACTAGATCAGAAGCTAGTCTTTCTAGTCCATGTACAGAGCCACATGTAAGCAATTTATGAAGGAACTTTGGAGTGCACCTGAAAAGTGCAGTTGGGCAGAGGAAGACTCACCTATGATGTGGTTGATTGGTTTGCTTTATAAGCCAGTATGCAGAACTGTAGAGCTGAAGTATCTCTTTAGAGACAGAAATGTGGAAAACTGAGTCAAGGATGGGCCTTTGTCACACATAGCTGGCAATTTATGGGAAAAATGCCTTTTGAACAAAGTGTCACTTGGGAAGAAGGCAATTAATTCTGGGAATTGTAACTGTGAACCACGAGCATCATTTCTTCTAAGAAGTTGAAGGGTGGACATGCTGACCTTGAAGAGGGGATCCAGACAGAACACTACAAGATGTACTGTAGCTATGGTATGAGAGACCAGATCCCTGGCATCAATTGCAAGATTTTCCTGAAATGTAGAGAATCTAGAAGAAATTATGATGACAATTCATAAATAAATAAGTAAATAAATAAATACACATTTATATGTAAAATCCTAAAGAGTTAAGTGACAACAAACAATTGATAGAGGCATTGTTAAGAAGTGGAAGAGAAAGGAGAAAATATGAATTAATAAATATTTATCAACAGTTCTCTATGTGCTAGGAAGGAAGAAAGTCAGATTAATGGCATATAATTGATAATTACTGATCTATATTTAATTTATATTAAGAAAATATATAAATGTTGACTGGTTACAATTTATATTGATAATTCTTCCCTTTAATTTTGGATAGACATATTTTTAAAAAGAAATTTCCAGTGTGTACCAGGTGGTATCAGGAATTATATATGTCTGTTGTTATGGAAAATGATGTTCTACACCCACTCTGTTGAACTGTCTGTAAAGATTCTGCCATAAGACTTTCTGAGCAGATTGGTAACTGAGCATGGAACAAACTACAGAAAAATTTGGAATTTATCTTTTGTATCAATTTGTTATAATTTTTGCTGCTTATACACATTATAAAAGGAAGTATGTCATATTTTAAGGCTCATACAACCTTTAGACTCTTTAGTAAAAAAATGCTCTGTAAAAAGGTGTTTCAGTGTTGATACTTATTGTTTGTAATTTATATACTTCTAAAACTTAAGGTGATATAAAAATAGAGAATGGCTTTCCTAGTTGCAATTGTTTTGATCTTTATGATCTCCCTGAACAACAAATTATGGAAGACATCTATCACTAAACTGCTTCGTGTACATAATTGATAATTACTTTCTTTGTATTGTGTTTGAGAGTTCTGTGTTCCTACTTTCTCATACTCAATTATTTTTTGTTTTTCATTCCATGTTCTGAAGCTTGATTCATAGTACATTTTAAACTTACAACAATTTACTCTTCCTCTCATAAAATACAGAAAATTCTCTTTAGTTACAAAGTGAGATTTCTTTATACATTTTTTATAATTGAAAACTTTGCAATATGATATGTGAAAATTATAAAACAAGTCTTATACATACATAATTTAGTTCATTAAGATTAATGATCCTTAAATCAAGGCATTCTTTCTTTACTGTATGTAAACACACCTGCTGTCACACACACACACACACATGCACATGTGCCCACAAGTTGAAGGATATTTAACAAAATCTGAAGACATTTTGATGTCTTATCACTAGGGAAATGTCTTTCAGAATCCAGTAAATAGATGCCAGCAGCGATACTATCCATCACACAGTGCACAGGGAAGCATACCTAAATAATAGTAGACTGAATATGATGCTTATTTTATGTATCCTTATTATATTAAATAATAAAAACACCAACAGTAATAGGATTAGTAAGTGAAACTTGATAACAATCTTGTTACAATTTCTGAAGTTCTTTTACATTACAAACATTGTTTCCGTAGTACACGCTAATAATATTAAATTATTTCTAATATTAAATAATATTTAAATATCTAATTTTTAACCAAATTTGAACTTGTGGCTATATTTGAAAATATGTTTTATTATTTTTTGAAATTAAAATTATTCATTAATTTAAAAATTCCATAAAATAAATATTGCATTTATCATATAGATTAATTTTCTTTTTTTCTAAGATTTTAAAATTCAAGTTTCATTTTCTAATATATGATTCCCATTCTTAAACCAATATTAAAATATATTATTAATGCTGAACTTGTCAGATAAATTCTATATTTATATTAATTGTATTTATATTAAAGCAAATCAGGAAGTTAAATTTAAAACAAAATATAATAATAAAACATCACAATAGGTTTATAGGTATAATATAATATACAGCCATTTGTTATTACTTAGAATTCATCAGTAAGAAAAGATGTCTGAGATTATCTTGCAAATGAAAATGGACAATTTATACTCATTCAAAAATGACAAGAAAATTTGCCATCGAACCATGAAATTTATTTTTATTTTAAGCTTCTGTATGTTTGTATTATAGTTTGACCAATTCTTCTGCATGTTTTTAAGCTGTACTACTTAAGAATTTCCCTGAATTGATTTTTTGTTCTTTCTCTTAGAAAAAATTGTTGAATTTACAGACTATATTTATATATCCACATTTCATCTAGCACTACATAAGAATAAATTCTTAACCACTATTGTGATTGTTCTGATGAATTTTCCTATTTCTGGATCATAGTACATAACACCCACAAATTAAAGAGGAGAAATTTGTTATTTGACTCGTGTTTTCAGAGCTATGTTCATGGTTTCAATATAGAGTTGACTGGATCCAAGGGAAAAAAAAACATGGTGGAAAGGAGAGGAAAGCTGCTTAGTTCTCAATAGACAGAAAGTAGATCAGGGAAACAGCAAGTAGACAGGAAGGAGTCAGAGACCAGATATGGTACCCAAGGTCAGACTTCCGTGGTCCACCCACATCCACACAGAAGTGTGTTTTACTAATCCCTTAAACTGCTCCCAACTTGATAATCTACATTTACTGTCACAGTGATGAACTGTTTCCAAGCAGAAAAAAATATTTTTCTAACAGAAAACTGCATAAAGGACAAATATATTTCCTTTCACTTTTATGAAGTGATAAATTTAGTCACTCAAGAAATTTTAAAAAACAACAGACTTTTCATTCACGTTAGTAAGTGGTTTAAAATCTAAGGATATATCTTGATGATGTAAACACATGCAATTGAGCCTAATTAATATCAAAATTTTCATTTGAGGGACTGTGGTGAAAAAAAGGATTTAAAAAGTTCCCTGTCCTTTGATCCTTTAAAGGTATCCCTATTGCCTATGTTTTTATCTTTACTGATGTTATTTGGCAAAATAATGAAAAAAGAGTTTCTGAATTATTGTTGGCTAATAATCCCTGACCTAAAGCATCAGGTTAGATGAAGTGCAGTTGCATGAATGAATTATGATTGGAATTCTTCAGTTTTCTACAAAGAAATACTTTTAAACTACCTGATTGTGTCTTATTATTGTGTTTTAAGCTCCTATAAATTGGGTAGTCTCTTATTTGCACTCAAAATGAGCTTATTTATTAAACTAAATCTAACATAATAAAAATGTGGAAAAAGTAGACCCAATTGTATATGGAATATATGAAGAGGAAAAAATAGTATAATGAATACATAGTTAAAATGTAGGTGTATTTTTATTAAGGGAAGAATATCTCTGGCCTGCTGGGGGCATTCTTGGATTGTTTTATGACATGATATATTTTTCACATTATTTTTTTCTTTGCTTCATTTTTTGGATTGATTAGAATATATAGAGAGAGTAATGTCTTGTAATGTGTAGAGTGTAAAGTATGAGTGTGTAATGACCAGCTATTTGGAGAGCAATTGAGTTTTATTTTATTTGGCTATTGGATATATGTTGCATCAGTTAGGGTTCATTAAGAACCAGATCTAATATATATTCATAATTTGTTGGAACAAAAATTTTAAAGAAAAAATACCTGCTTAATGTATGTGTACATATACATAAACATATTAACAAAATAGGAAAAAAAATTACAACTGCAATCCTTGTTTCTGTCACTGATAAGTAAGTACCTCAGTAGGTCTTGGACATTTACCTTGAAGGATAACCCATATATTCTTTTTTTAAAAATTCTTTAATTGCTACATTTTAGGTATACAATACATTTACATTTATCATTGGGTGCTTGTACCTGTACATGATGTATCTTAGTTCTTATTTTTTCCCCATTACCTGTGCGCCCTTCACCCCCTCCACCCTTCCCTATTTACATAGATTTTGTTTCCATTTTTTTTCTTTTCTCACAATTTTTCCTTTCCCTTCTTCCCTTTCCCCTTGCCCTCCCACTACCCCTACACCTTTGGACGTTTTCCTATTTCAAATTATCAGTTATTTTTTTAAATCATTTTCACCCTTATTTACACTTCCAGTTTTTCACACTAGAGAGACTATTTGGTATTTACACATGTGTATCTTATTTATTTCACTTAAGAGTATGGCCTCAGTATGCATCCATTTAGCTATAAATGTCTCTAGTTTCTCATTCTTTATGGTTGAATAGTACTCCATTTTATTTTTTAAAAAATCACATCTTCTTTATCCAGTTTCCAGTTGATAGGCACTTAGGCTGTTCCCAAACTTTCTTTATTACAAACTGTGCCGCTTTAAACATGGGTGCACATATATCACTGTGGTATGATTCTTTTCTTTGGGGAAAATAGCCAGCAGGGGATTAGCTGGGTCAAATGGGACCTGTAGCCCTAGTTCTTTGAGGTATCTCTATACTGATTTCCCCAGTGGTTGCACCAGTCTGCACTCCCACCAACAATGGAGAATGGTTCCTTTCTCTCCACACCCTCCGCCAGCATTTGTTATTGGTTGATTTCTTGCTAGCAGCCATTCTTTCTGAGGATAACCCATATATTCATTCTTGAAGGTCCTGAGTCATATGTCACTCTTCCTGCATTGGATTGTTTTATTGACTTTAACAATGGGGCATGGTCCAGGACATGCCCTTTGAGATTTCTTGCACTCCAAATATAACCTTCTTTTCCTCCATTGTGGAGTGAGAGTTTCATTTCCAGGTAGCAGATATATCACCATTGCTAACATGCTTTCTATTTTTAGCTTGTTTACTTGGAGGGATGCAGTGTCCAAAATGACTATGGGAAATTCTTAGCATCCCGTTCAGTGGAATCATTGTTGTAGTGCTGGTGTAAGCCTTCAGAACTCTGAAGCTAAGACTTCTTAGGCACCAGGGCACAGTGTCCTGCGAAGAGGAAGGAAAAAATGTTTGCTAATACCTCACTAGAGTTAAGTTTGTGGTACTATTTACACTTTCACTCTTTGATTCCTGGACCTGTGAATCTTGGCTATGGGAAAAACAATATAATGGAAATCTTTCCCCAGTCTGGCAAGGTGTTACTACCTAGCTGTCCCTGTAATCACATCTCCAAAAGATCATTCTAACTTTCTCTTATTCCAGTCATTTCTGGATAGCAATGAACATGGTAAGACCAGTGAATTCCATGAGCATAAGTGCACTGCATCACTTCTTTGGCCATGCAACATTTTCCTTGGTCAGAAGCAACGTTGTATGGGATACCATGACAGTGGACGAGACATTCCATAAGTTCATAGATGGTAGCATTGACAGAAGCACTATGTGTACAGAAGACAAATCCATACCTCGAACAAATGTCTACTCCAGTAAGGACAAATCATTGCCTTTTAATATTCCAATATAACCAATCTACTATGAAGTTGTAGGTTCATTGCTTGGAGCAATAATGTCACACCAAGGAGTCAGTGTTGGTCACTGTTGCTGGCTTTGTGGATATTCATCAATGGCTATAATCAGATCAGCCCAGGTGAGTGGAAGCTCAAGTTGCTGAGCCCATGCATAAACTCTATGTCTGCCACATGACTACATTGTTCATGAGCTCACTGGACAATGACAGGGGTGGTTGAAGAAAGGGATTGACTGCTGTCCACAGGACAAGTCATCCTATTAACTCGATTATTAAAGTTCTCTTTAGTTGCTGTCATCTTTTGGTGAGCTTTTACATGAGACACAAATATCTTTATGTTCTCTGCCAACATGGAGAGTTCAAATCACATAAGTCTTCCACAAATAACTTTGTCACTAATTTTCCAGACATGTTCCATCCATGTCCATGACCAATTGGCCAGAACATTAGCTATAGTGTATAGTCACATATTGGGGCATTTTGTCTTCCAAGAAAATGACCAAGTGTGCTGCCAAAATTTCTACCCACTGTGAAGATTCCTTTGTACACTATCTTTCAGGAATTTCCTAGAAAGGAGATATAATGCTACAGCTTTCTACTTTCCGGTAGTGCCTAAATAATGTGAAGAATCACCTGTAAACCAGGCCCTAGACTCCTTTTTTCTCTGGAAGTTGATAATATGGTACACCTCACTAGGCCATAGGCACATTCTGGAGGAGAAAAGACAATGTAGAAGAAGTAGGAACTAGGGATGTTTGGTCAACTTCTTCACGTAACTTGCTTGTGCCTTCTGGACCTGCTTGGGCTCTATCACATATATACCACTTCCATTTGATGATAGGCTGTTGCTGTGCCTGTCCAACCTTATGAATTGATGGGGAAGGTACTGTCTACTTCATGATGAGCAGGCAGCTCAGATTGTATGCTAACCTGGTGGACCGTGGTCAAGTGTTCAGTTTCCACTGGAGCCCACTAGCAGGGCAAGAGCTACTTTTTAAAAGTAGAGCAGTTATCTGCTGATGATGGTAAAATCCTGAAGACCTTCACTATGATTCACCTATAGAGGCCTTCCAGATGCTCCAAATAGCATCCCTATCTGCCAATGACAGCTCCAGTACCACTGCATCTGTTAGATATATGGCCCCAGTGGCACAGTAGCCTACACAGCAGCCTGGTCCTGTTGCAGAGAGTTCTTTCATTCTGAGACTCAGTCACACTAGCAGTATTTTGAGTCTTTCAGTTAATAGGCCAAAGTGACACTCCTAAGTGAGGAAACTGCTGCCTCCATAACTTGAATAGACCCACTAGACTTTAGCCTCTTCGTGGTTGTAGGGGGAGCCAGATGAAACAACTTGTCCTTCACCTTGCTTTCTCTCCAAGGCCCATATCACTGAACTACTAGAAATTTCCCTGAGGTAGAAAGACCTTGAATTTTAGTAGGAATTATTTCTCATTTTCTGACATGTAAATACTTTACTCAGAAATACAAAGTGGTTGGTACCTCCTGCTCATTTGATCCAATCAGCAAAATATCATCAATATAATGGATCAGTGTGATACCTTGTGGAAGAGAAAAACAATCAAGATGCCTGAGAACTAAGCTGACACAGACCTGGAGCATTAATTAATGCCTGAGGTAGGAAAGTGAAGGTGTTTTTCTAGCCTTACCAGCTGAAGGGAAATTATTTCTGATGGGCCTTATGAATAGGGACAGAGAAAAAGGCATTTGCCAAATCAATAGCTAAATACCAGGTAGCAAGAGATGTGTTAATCTGCCAACCAACAAAATCACATCTGGTACAATGACTGCAGTTGGAGTGAGCAGGAGATTAAGTTTAAGGTAATCCATCATCATTCTGTGAGACCTACTCATCTTCTGCATAGGCTGTATAGGCGAGTTAAATGATGATGTAGTGAAAACCAATTTCTGTGTGTCTTTCAAGTCCCTGATGGTGGCATCAATCTCTGCAGTCTCTTCAAGGATGCATTATTGCTTTGTTTGTTTATCTAATTGTTTGTTTAAATTTGAGACAGAGTCCAGAGTCTCATCTGTGTAGTTCAAGGTGAACTTCAATACACTGTGTAGCTCAGGCTGCCCTCAAAATTGCAGTGATCCTGACTTTAGCTGCTGGAATGCTGGGATTACAGGTGTGTACCACCATGCCTGACCCAATGTCATTTTTGATTTATTATTTTCCTAGGCAAAGTCAGCTGTAATTGCTTTTATTTGGGTTTTCCAAACATTACAGTCTTCGCACTGCAGGTTAGGGCATCAATGTGGGATTTTGCCAAGCACTAAGTGTATCTATTCAAATTATGCACCCTGGAATTGGGTCATGACTACAGGATGAATTTCGGTATCTAATGGACCAACTGTGGGCCTTGGCTAAAACTGAATAGATCACCTCACCTCCATAGGTCCCTCCTCTTACTTGAAGGGCAGAGTAATATTTGGATTTCCTAGGAATTAACATTAGTTCAGAATCAGTGTCCTGTGGTGCCTGAAATGTTTGATCATTTCTTTCTCTTCAATATAAATGGCCCTAGATCAACCTGTGTCTACATATTTGTCTCCCTCTCCCTCTCCCTTTTCCATAGTGCACCAGGGTCTTTGCTCAGTGTTACCTGGCCTCCCCTTAATTCACAGGTTATAGCTCTAAACTGGCTCAAATCTTGGAATTACTTGAGGGCTCCTGATTCTCTGACAATATGATTTGAGGTTGATTTCTGTTTGTATGCACTAAAATTTTCTCCTTATAAAAATCCAGTAAATTTTAGTAAGCTTCCTGTTCATTTCACTTTGGGGAACACTGTGAATAATTCAGCCACTCCAAAGTACTCCTAATGTCAAAACATTCTGATCATGACTTTGCTTTTGCTGTTCATTATGGTAAGTACATGCTTCTTGTCTTTGGAAGTTCAGTACTTCCCCTTCACCCCACAACTCCAGGATCCAATTAAGCCCATCACCTTTAAGATCCCAAATTGCATGACTGTAGTCCCCATTGTAAAGTCTTGCATACAGATAATAATGACAGGACTCTCCAAGGATGCTGGTGCTCTTGTCATAAATAAGTTCCTTAAGATATTAGTGAAGGTTAATCTCAGTGTGTAGGATTAGGTTTGACATGGCAAATCTACTCCAGCATTCCCATTTTGCTGATCCTTTCAGTCCTCTCATTAGCAGTAAACCAATGAGTAAGAGGCATATTTACCTCATTCACAGTGGAAAATCTTTTGGTCTATAGTTCTGACAACCAGCCAAATGAACTATTAACAGCTTTTTGAATTCTATGAGCTGCAACATTAAATTCAGAATCTGTACTTCATAGGACTTTATGAAGAAACTCAGTATGATCCAGGTTTGTGTTTCTTCCACCATTTTCCTATACACTTAAAATCCATTTGTATTCCCATTCTTGAAGGCCTTGGGTTATAAGAGTGAGAAAACTGAAATATGTCTTTGGGAGTATAGTAGACCTCCTCATGGCCAATGCTGTGTATCTCACCATTAGGAGCATTTTAAGATTTGAGTCTGGTCATAGGCATAGAGAGAGAAGTGGGTGGCAAATGTAGGTCCTGAGAAGTGTCAGGATCATCTTGCTTGTAAACTGCAAAGGCACCACAGGACAAGTGTCCTCAGGTGTAGGAGGCCAGGTCAACACTGAGCGGGACAGGAATGGAGATGCCTCAACCACTCAGGGTGGAGAAATGTCAAGCTCTGAAAAAGTAATCTTAGCAGATTTAGGAGCTCAATTTCCCAACTTCATAATATTCCTCACAAGCTTCTCCATTTTAATTTACTAAATCCCATTCTTTTCTAATCAGTGCCCTCACTTTTATGGCAGATATACTTTTACAATAATAGTTTAACTTATGCTGCATTTCAGGCAAACAGATTATGAGGGTTTATGTTTGGGTTTCTGCAACTTCAGCCCTGTGGCTAAAAAAGAGAAGATTCTCTTTCAGGGTACACTTAGAAATCTTTTACTTTTTCTCCTCATATTCTTTTTTTTTTATTAGTGCATATCAGCAGTGCACAATGTTTACATTCCTGTGTAGAATTGGTATATGTACATAACACATTCCTTTTTTCGTCCCTTTCCCTCTTATCACTTCGTCCAACTCTTGATTTTTTTCCCACTGGAGAAAGTATACCTATTTCTTGTTATTGATATTTTATTTTCCTCTTTATTTATGCTTTGGTTTCCTCATATTAGAGAAACTAAGTGATGAAAGTTTTTAAGTCCTGTGTCTGATTTATTTCATTTAACATCATGTTCAAAAGGTGCATCCATTTTCCTACAAGTGACTCAGAATTATCATTTTTATATCCAAAGTACTACTCCATTTTGTGAAAATGCCACATTTTTATACATTTATCTGTTTATAGACATGTAGGCTATTTGTAAGATGAGCTGTTATTAGTTATATTGCAATAAACATGAGTATGCATGCATTACTGTAATCTGATATTTCTATACATATCTGAAGCTGGGAATTTGAGTTTTTAAGCTCCTTACTTTTTTATTATTAATTTTCTTCACATTTTAGAAGGTTTTAAATTTTTGGTGCATGTCTGGAGCTCATGATTTTCTTTCACTAGTTTATCTAGAGGTGCTAAGGGCACCTGGCCAGCATCATTATATTTTCCACTTGTCTTAGTTATTTCTTCATTGGTGGGACAGAATATCTGACACCCAGAAGTTAACAGGGGAAAGGTTTATAAAAGCTCACAGTTTTAGAGGTTTCAGTCCACAGTCATCAGGACAGAATGATGTGGCAGCATGGCAAAAGAAAAACAGTCCATGGCAGGGCAGGCAGAAAGCAGTAAGCAGCAGCAATGAACCTCCCTTTCCCTTTATATTCCATCCAGGCTACAAGCCTTTTGGATAGCACCACCCACATCCGTGCTTTCATTTTAGGTAAAACCATTCAGCCACATCCAGAACTATGCTAAGCCAGTCTGTGGACTAATCCTGTATCACATACCACTAATCCAATATCACAGACCCATAATCTAGCCACCTGCCAAATGACCCATCTATGAGTGCAAAAGGCTCTAGGAGGACATCTAAATACAATCCACAACAATCTTCCAAAAATATTCAAAAGTTTTATAAAGCGAGTCAACCTTAAAAAGTTCATACCATGGACAATCAGTATTCTCCACAATATCAGGAGACCCTTGGGTCTCATCAAATTAGAGAGCCAAATTCAGGAACCAATGATTCTCTAAAATTATTAGAGAAATGCATTTTACAATTCTACTTCTCCAGGACTCTTAGTACCAAAGTCAGTCAGGGTTCACAGGAGGAACGCTCTATGTTGACAGATCACAATTAACTATCACATATGTCTTTCCTTGAGCTTACAGGGATAAGAAATGCAACACTTCTTATGTTAACTCATTCCAAAAATGCTTGGGATTAGCAGTCAAAGTATGGTTTTTTGGGTTTTTTTCTAGATATTTTAAGAAAATTCTAGTACTTAAGAGCTTTTTTTCCCTAAATGCAGAATTCTGTGGAGATTTGTGGATTGGATGTAGAACTGTTAAGAAAGAAAAGAAGGGCCAGGGATTTAGCTCAGTGGTTTCGCCGCCTGCCGCACAAACGCAAGAACCCAAGTTCAATCCCCAGAACCAAAAAAAAAGAAAGAAATGATGAATTACACAATAATGCATTCATTGTACTTCTAGCCTAAAGAAAGGGATTTGTTGAATGAGTAGACCAGAGTATGAGTTTGAGGGAATTCATTGATCTTTGCTTTAAGTGGCTATTAGTTGTATACTCTATTATGCTGCACCTATATTTCTCCCAGAAAATGTTGAGATTGTAGAAAAGTAGTTAAGAATTCAATGAAAAAAGAGCTGGAGATGTAGCTTAGTGGCACCATGCCTGCCTGGCAAGTGCAAGGTCCTGAGTTCGAGTCCTGGTACCAGAAAAAAAATGAAAAAGGATTCAATTAAAAGAGACAGTATCATTTTCCAATACCATTTATTTCAATAACAATAATTGGTGGTAGGATGTGATCAAGGTATATTATATGCATCTATGAACATGTTATAGTGGATCTCAACATTTAGTATAATTTATATGCACATATATACTCATATGCATTTTAAAAATATGAGCAGAAAAAACAGAGACATTGATGTTAATCCCCAAGAATATGTTTAAATATGTGTTAACAGACTCTATCTTTTTCTACATTTATCCCTGCAGTAGAGATGGCATGATGAATGGTTTTTGAAGGTGAATCTAACTTAGGATAACTTAGTATATTAGATGACAGAATGAGGAATTGAAAGATTATTGCTGAATTAGATGTAGTAAAGCAAATTAAATGAAATATATGGGGAATAAGTACAAAGTATCACTCTTAGTTGCAAAGAAAAATTGCAGAAACATGGAATTAAAAAATAAAGTTTTACACTAGCATGTTTAAAAAAGATAAATGAATTCTAGGTGACCAAAGCTTTTATAGGATTCTGTTGCATACTGTGAAAAATGCAAATTTTATCTTAGACTTCATTAACATAAGTAGAGAATTTAAAGTAGGGAATTTGAATATTCCATTGTGACCTCAGACTCAGGGTGCATTTAGGGTAAAAAAAATTCAATTTGCATGTTAGATTTTTAAGAATTATCATGCAAAAGAAGATATGCTCAGAAGACAATAGGAAGTTTCCAAGAATGCTTTAATATAGCAATAAGCAATATGAATAAATGAAGCAAGAAAATAACATTTTCTGTGTGTGTGAAATATCTTGGTTTAGAATGGCATATATTGCATACATGTCACACAATACCTGAGGAGAGAGTGAAATACAGAAGCAAAAATAGGTAGGTATTTCACATAAATATAGAAATTTTTGAATATTCAGTAAAGTAATGAGATGATCTCTGTTTTAGTCTGTTTCTTTTGGAAAGCAGTCACAAATTGGTAATAATAATGCAAGAGAGAAAAAATAATGCAAGAGAGCTGATGGATAAATGCCTGTCAAAGACAATGAAGAATAAAAACTAAGATTCAATAGAAAGAGACATCAAATTATGATGCAAGGTTTGAACCTGTGAAATGAGTAGGGTAGGAAGGAAAATTAGCTAGGAAAAGACTCCCATTATGGACCAATTGGTAAAACATTTAAGCCAAGGGAGATCTTCCAAGGAGTCTTTTAAAAGGTGGATTAGAAGAGCAACATTTTGGGAAGACATCCAGGATTCTAGGATCCCTGTCTTAGTCATTGACTCATTGTAGCAAGCAGGAGTGAGACTTTGAAATGAAGTCTAGAAAATTCTAGAAATGTGGGAGTGGTAGATTTCTTGATACTACATTTCCTACCATGTTTGATACTTTTCTCTATTTGAGAATTGGATATTTTATTCTGTTAAAGAACAGCTTCATGATTTTCCTCACATGAACTAGTACATAGAAATTATGCTAAAGTGCATTCATTAGTTAGGTCTTCCAGATAGCTAATGCTGAAACTAAATTGAGAGCCAAGACTATTGCAGAGTAGCAACAGAGGAAAAAAATGAGGTGTTATAAGTGTTCAAGGGAAGCCAAATAAAGTCACAACCCAATCTGAAATAAATATTTTTCACTACAAGAGTCCTTTGTTGGGTGGATATGGCAAGACTCCTTTACTGTAGCTTTCTTTATCATTATTGAGAGTCATCTTCACAAGTATGGCCTCTTCTCAAACACCAAGGCATAAATAAATAGATTAGTATCCATGGAGTGTCAATTTTTCAGGCTTGCTGCATGTCCCTTTTTGAAAGAAGGTCTATATACTACATGTGCAGTCATTTATCACATTTTGTTCCATTTGTATCCATACTCATGCAGTGGCTCCTTGAAAGTTTCATAGTTTATCCCTTCCAATGTGTAACTTAAAAAAGGGAAATTAGTGGAAGCAATTGAGAGCTCTCTTTCCTGTAGCTGTTTTGAGGACTGCAACTAATTGTATCTCTCCTCTGTTATGCATCATAAATCTCATACACAGCCCACTAATATCTCTATTCACCTTTTGTCCCACATAGATCTATGTAGCTCAAATCTTTATTTTAGGACTGGGTGACTTTATAAACTTTTCCCCCTCAAGCACGGATTGCTGTATTTGTCTGTTCACTATACAGATAGAGAATATTAATTCACAATCAAATGTGTCATCTGAGTTTTGCATATTTTCTTGCTGTCAATATTATAAAAGCATCTACATTTTTCTAAGACATCAAGGCAAATGTCCCCAAAATACCATATTAGTAAGCTTTCCTGTTGCTGAGAAATATTCCACATTCACAATTTAAAGGAGGAAACAATTAATTGAACTTAGTGTTTCAGGATATTAAATATGTGTTTACCAAGCTCTAAGGCAGAAAATTCAAGGTGCCAAAGCAAAGATGCTTATTTACTGGCAGCCTTGAATCAGAGAAAGGTAACAGTGGCAAAGAGGAAGGGAAAAGGGCTCATACATACTGTTCAAAAACATACCTCTGTGACCCACCTGCACATACATAGAAGCAGTTTTCATAATGTGTGTAATGTTTCTTAATAGAATGAAGTTAATATATAAGGATTTATGGGCACCATCTACCCCTTATCAACATTGCACCAAAGCACATCCCCTTCAACCATTTTTAATCTCAAAATACAAACAATAGCAGTTAGTAATTTTCTTAATATAATACAACTATCTTATGTACAACCAGATACACAATAATCCCTTTCCAAAAATCTCAATTATTCCAGCATTTTCAAAATTCTAAGTCTAGGTCCATTCTGAGACACAAGACAAACTCAGAGGTTAACCTCTGTAAAAATCTAAAATAAATTCTATAATCCTAAGGTAAAATGGCACAATGTAAACATTCCCATTCCATAAGAAAGAAAAATGGGGAGAGAAAATGAATACAAAGTAAGTCAGAAATATAGCAGGGCAAAAATTAAGTCTGGGATGCAGGTCAAGCAGTAGTGAAGTCAGTTCCAAAGAACTTGGCAGTCCCAGACCTGAGGCCTTGCTGGTTGCATCCCATATGGCTTCTCTCTTGGGTTGACTCTCTGCACCTTTCCTTGGCTGCAGTTTTCCTGACATCTCTAATTTCCTGAAATTCCACTGTACCTTTGGCTTCATTCCCACTGGTTCATGCTGTGCCATTTCAGGGCTACTTTTTTTTTGCCTCCTAGGCCTTCCTTTTAAATCTTGGCAAAAGCTTCCAGAAACCAAGTTTTTTGCATTCTGAGTACCTGACACACCAGTATCATGTGGACAATCCCAATGTCTGCTGTCATTGTGTGCATTAGTCAGGCTCACTTGGACCATGGCTGCAGTAAAGTATCTAGATGTCTGAGTAAGGTGAAAAGAATCCTCCCAGGGAAGTGCCAGGGAAGTGGGGGAGGGGGAAACCCAATTCTCCAGGTAGCACTCTTTAAGCAGGAGACTATCTTTTGAAAAAAAAAGATTCATATGTTTTTACCCTTTATTTTGTCATGTGTGGTGCCTAGTTGATTTCTGAGATGTCTTTAAAACATCTTTCTTCTTGTCTGTTCAAAGAACTTGTTTTCATTTTAATGACACTAATCTCTTTAGCAGCCATAGTTTTTTGGTTCTAAATTTACACATGGTCTCTTCTGAAACAAAATATGTTTTTCAATTTTTTCTGCTCTAATTTGCATTAAAAATCTGGCTAAAAGTAGCTAGCAGTACCTATGGTATACCCTGAATGGTAAGCTCTCTTGAAATTTTCTCTTTCAGAACAATTAATCCACCACTCTTCTTACTCTTCCATAGTCTTAGGAGATAAGCAAAATGTAAACCTATTTTCGGCCAGAGTGTAACATGCATGGCCCCTATTCCAAATGCCAATGTAGCTTTTGTTCCTAATTGAAATGCTCTGTGCCTGGCCTTTACTGTCTGTATTCCCATCTGTATTCCAATCTTCTGAGTTCTGACCACAATCACCAATCAGGTTCTGCTTATAGTAGTCTAGGGTTTCTGTAGCCAATACCTGCAAACTCTTTCAAATTCTTTGTGTAAACTGATTCCAAGTGCTTCTAAATCACATGGCCATGTACAGTCGTGGCAATAATCCTAATTTTCTGATGCTAATTTTCTGTATTAGTCCACTTCCTGTTCCTGAGACACAGTACCTGAAACCCACAACATAAAGGAGAAAATGTTTTATGTAGCTCATGGTTTGAGGAGATTCAGTGCACAGTTGGCAGGCTCCAGGGAAGTTACACTATGGAGACAAAGTAAACATGTTTAATTCCTGATAGCCATGAAGCAGAGCAGAGGATCAGTAGCAGAGAGAAACATGAGAAGGATCATATAGTAGCCAAGGACAAGCCACTATGACCCACCTGGTCACATAAAGTAGTGTGCTTTACTTATCTGTGAGATATTTCTTAATTCAATAATGTTGACCTATCTGGATTAAAGGTCACAAATAGGAAAGATTCTTCCTGCTTCTTGTTCACCATCAAAACAGAACCCTGAGCTGTGAAAAGGAGAAACATAAGTTAGGTGAACAGATCATTGAGAGTGAAATCTCTGCTTATGATTTCCACAATCATGTAATTATCCTATTGGGCATGAACAGAGAGAAATTCCTGATTCAGTGAGGATGGAATTGTATGCTCAGTACATTGGACCAAACTACAATGCTGCTGCAACTTCACCATGCCATTTGAAGTCTCTATCATTATAGCTATTTCTGAGTGGTACAATATTCAATATCGAATCACTTCATCATTTTATTCATTGTAACTGGGCTCCTGTGCTGATGATGAGTGATGTGGGATTTCATGCTTAAGCATTGGTGTTCCATACTCTCAAGTCCCTGAGATTCAACAAGCAGACAATGCATGTGGGCCTGAAATAAATACTTATTTCTGTGAACCAAAACAATAGCTATTCCAAGACACTGGAAACCAGTTGATTTTCCTGAAGCATTATGTGATACACTCTATTTTACATTTAAAAGTGAAGTAGCAAGATTAGCCTAACTAAGTTCTTACTGACAAAACCTGGCTCACAGAAATTGGCTGAGTCATTTATGAATGTTTGGTTGTATAGTTGCTCTTCTATGGGGAGCATTTTCTACTTCATATGAATAAGTTATACAAAGATCTTGTGCTCTTGTAATACTCCTTACATCCATCAGTCTCTGTTTCAGGCCAGCATGTCTTTGATCTTCAACTTTCATTCCTGTGACTTTCTGACAAATTCTTCAGTTCAGTAACCCCTCTACCCAAACTCAGCCACTTCTTCAAATGCTGTGGTTCCATGCTAGGCTACAATTTAGTATGGATGCAATCCAGTCACTCTTTAGTTTCTCCTGAAATCAACATCTTTAGCTAATCATGGCTAAATACAGATCTGATAATTTTCTTTATTTCTCCTGGTCTTAATGGACTTATCATATAGACTTTGATGAGAATTGAAGGAAGAATGCTCATGGAACTTTGCTTATCTCATTTTGTCCTGTTTTGGTTCTGTCCAATATTTATTATTTTTTACCATTCAAGAAATTTGCTGCTGGAACTGCCTGATGTTGTAGGTCTGACAGGACTCAGCGTCTGATGTGTAGTTTCAGACACAAATTCATTTTGGCACCATTGTAAGTGGTCAAGCTCTAGCACATCATAGGTGAATTACAACATATCTTTCAAGACGTGATTTTGTACTACAAAGAATGTGGCCTTTCATAAGGACTAACACGGTGATCATATTTAATGGGACTTGCATTAACTCGATAGTGCATGGTTTACCTTCCAAAACTGTAGATGCCACTGAAGTGTTGATTGTTTTAAAGCCTGGACATCCTGCAGAGATGTTTCTGGTTCTTCATCATATTGAAAGAAAAAAATCTTCTTTATAACTAACTGTGTAGTCCGGGGAAATATTTATAGGAGTAAAAATAGTCTGTACAAATCTTCAGGATATTTAGTAGGTGTTTTATATATTTATTGTGGAAAGGAATACAAGATATTGCAATGTGCAATTTGATTTGGAGGGAATATTACAGAATAGAGTGGACCCTTGACTTATGAACTCAATTCATTTGCAAGGGCTGATTGTAACTCAAGTTGGTAAGGCTCTTCAAAGCCTCTGAAGTCTCTCTCCTGTATACAGTCTGATTGTGTCCTTAGAGAGACACTGGCCCAGGATTTCTCTATTAACCCCACACAGGAAAGGATGTTTTAATGTTCCTTCCAGAACTCTTTAAGGGTTCAAATTGTACCTGAGACCATCTGGAAGCACAAGAGGCTAGCATTTGGTCATAACTCAATACTTTAGTTGTAAGTTAAAACTAAAATTCTGACTGTAAATCGCGTTGTTCCTATGTCTGGAGAGTCGTAACTCGAGGGCCCATTGTATTTTTAACCAAATGAACTCTGGAATATTTTACTAAAATGACATCTCCTTGGTCTTCATTAAGATGTATATTCATACATTGCTATTCATGTATTTTGTTAAAGTCTCACCATGGTGTACATATTGGCCTCACTGAATATGATGCTTTACAAATGTATTATTCCAGTTTTGACCCATCAAATGCTGATGTTGCAGCAGTCTATAGGATCCCTGAGTCCAGTAATACAGTCCATGTCTTTCATACACAAAATCCTATGTTTGATCTACAGTATTCCCACCCACACACTTACAGTCCATCTAGTTTCCATAGGGGTCTATCTGGAAAACCAAATTGACATATAGTAAGGACCATCTCCTCTTCCTCCCTTAGATCTCTAAGTGTTTCACATGTCTCTATCATGACATATGATCTCTAATAGTTTATAGGAGGAAATTTGAGAGACTTCTATTTATCCTTTATCACCTTCCAAATTCTCCATGTGCATGTCAATCCAAGTATAAATTGTATTAATTTCAGTTAACTATTAAGAATCTGTTCAAATGACTATCAAGTAAATTCATTAATACATGAACCTTATATATGATGGATTTTTCAAGGACTCTATTTTTTCCTGGACCACAAGAACCAGATTTAGTAAAAGGAAAGGCCTGGTGTACTTCATGCACCTGAGAATCAATGACACCTCAGATCTTGTGCTTAATATTTCTTAAATTTTAATGCAGGTTTCTTCGGGCTTTCTGTTGTCATGTTAGCAACCGACCACTTGGAGAAAAACTTGTACAAACATTCAGCATATTCTTGCCATGATGTTGCTGGGTACTTCTTCCTATTGATCTGATTTGAGTCAATACATTTCAGGGGTAAAACTATGGTAACTGGACCACACATGATTATTTTAATAATATTTGTACTCTGTGTTCACTCATTTTATTTAATTGTGTATTATATTATGATTACATTACACAGAACCAATGTTAGTTACTCAGTCTTTTGCTCTTGAAGATCTTACTCTCTATAAAACTCTCCAAACCATCTTGGTTGCAAGTTTGATCTTCTCAATTTTTATAAAAATTGTATCTCCCTGAAGCTTCTGGTGGTTCTTAAATGATCTATGTTCTCCTTTGTCATTAATTGTCCAGTTTCTGTGAACTTGCCTTCATGTTTAGCTTGTCTAGAGTTGCTCTTGAAGTTCTTAGTAACTATGGTGAACATTTCCTCACTGTCTTGATAAATTGTGTATTCTTTTGGTTTTCCCTTGGAGTCCAAATTTTTAGGCTTTCTGGCATGACATAATGTGTCTGCTGTAGCATGCCTATCTCCATCATTTGTTTTTCTCCTCCTCTACCATCTTCTCTGACAGCCTAAACTTTCAGCTTCAGTCACCTAGGCTTTCATTCTCTCCAGGATTTTAGGAGCCAACCTGGCAGTGAGTCTACCTCTACTATGGTGTCTTTGCTAAGCTATTAAATTCTAAATTCTGAAAATATCCCTGTGATGGACTAATTTGTGGTCAGTTTGATTGGTAACACCCAGCTGAACTGAGTCAGCATGGTTCTGGGCATGGATGACCCAATTGAGGATTGTTGTTAGAAAGGCTAAAAGGAGTACGGGGAGGGGGAGGATTTCATACTGGTGATTTCCCAAGAGAAGTTTTGTTGAGGCTAGTTTTTGTGATATGAACTTAGCTGTCCCAATTAGAGGAGGAGATCAGGTCCTCCATGTTACAGGGGATAGCTGCTGTTCTCTTTGAGGGAGCTCTGGTGTTCACCTTTGTCTTGAGTATTGTTTGCTGGCTCCAGTGCAGATCTCTCAACTTTCTGACACAGATCCTTCATGTTGCAAGTGTAGACTTTGTGGCTTCCACCATGGGTCCTGTGGCCTTTCCTGTGGCCTTTCCAGGCCCTCAGCTGGATTCTTTGGACCTCTAGTGTGAGGACAGATCTCTTGCACCTTTGTACATTTAATTTTTGGCAAATATTAGCTAATCTTTTAAATTTATGTGTCCTATATGAAATTATTCCCTTGAAAACCCTGACTGCAACAATCCCCTTGCACACAAATTAAGCAAACTACAGAAAATGATATAATAGTGTTTATAAGACTGTTCTTGCTATAGACACTGTCATGGCTTATATCTAGAATTTCCCCCCATATCCTCATGCACTCATAGGTGAGGCTTTTTTGAGGTGGCTGGATCTATGTGGGGTACTATTATTAAGAATGTGTAATAACTAAATGGGTTTAGTACAGATTTTGGTGTGGATAGTGGAGGGTGAATGCTGGGTATGGATGATTCCAATCAATAAGTTTATAGACTCCATGGAATGAAAAGGGGGTGAGGTAATGCAGGCTTGCTACTGTTGCTGCTTGCTGCTTCCCTGGCTTCCACCTGCCATACCATGAACTGTTTATCCTCTTCCATGTACCTTGCTATGCTGTGCTGCCTTGGAACTAGCCAACTTTTGACTGAAACCTCTACAAACAATGAGCTAAATAAGCCTTTCCTCCCTTAACTTTTGGGTGTTGAGTATTTTGTTTCAGCAATGAGAAAAGTAACTAAGACAGAAGCCAACCATAATTTAGGGAATTCCCTGGGCCCTCTTATTTCAGATTAGCTGGCCACAAAGTTGCAGATCCCCATGGACTCCTGTACATTTAGTAACTCACTATAATAATTCACATAACTCCTTGGTAACTATTATAGCCACAGGCATGAAACAGGAAAGGACACATGCTTAGAACCAGCCCAATGAGACAAATAGGGAAGAATCTGAGGTTTCCAATTTGTAACTTTTGTCACACTACAATTTGCCTTATTTTCTTATTAGGTCAATGAGTATTGACAGTTCAAAATTCTCAGTAAATATTTGATATTTGGAGTATTTATTTGGGGCCAATTACATACAGGCGTCCCTTGAAAGTGAGTTAGTGTATTTAAACAACTCCACTTTCTCTGGAGATCTGAACTAATGTAGAATGATTTAAAGATTGATTATATCACATTGTTAGACTCTCCAAATATGAAAGGAAAACAAAGAAATTCTTCTCAATCAGTACATCTTAGGAGCACAAAAGCCAAAATATTCTCTGGGAAAAGTTAATTTTTCAATATACACCTCCAGGTCCATAACTTCATGCTTCATCAGTCTTATGCTCTGGGAGAGTTGGCCAGTGGCCCATATATTCCAGTGTCTTAGGTGAACCTTGGGCTCCTGCATGCTGCTGTCATAGTCTTACAGTTCCTTTGGGGAAAGTCCTCCACTCTTTTTTCCAGGTCTGGCCTATCTCAAACTGACTTACCTAGATTATTAAGGCCATTCATTGACAAAGTGGGTGCAGATGTTGAAGACAAACTTTTATTCTTTTGAAAGATCTCCCTTCATAGGGTATTTATAACTCTTCATGAGCAGAACCAGGCCATTTATGCAATCTCTATGGGCAAAATGTTCCCTTACAGTGTCCCAGGATTAAATAATTTCCTAAGTTTTAACCATGAAAGAACAAAGCTTCCTCAGTTGAGCATTCAGTCACTTAAAATTTTCTCCTTATGTAGGAAATGAGGGATCTTCATTTTAAGATACAAAACAAGGCCTTCTGGCCTTCACATTTTTTAAACCTTTCAGTTTTCATTATCCATCAAAAGTGTGGCAGTGAAACTTAATAACTATCTATTTTATTTCTTTGCATGCATTTTAATTTTTTTCACACATCTGCATCACTGCTCTGACTAGAGTACTCTTTTCTGCCTTTCATTACACTTAATTTCTTAGGCCAACACTAATACAAATATTATAAATAGGGCCCCCACCTTATGCCAGGAGAATATTTGTGCTCTTGACTATGTTCTATATCTGCTTTCCAGTGAACAAAGCATTTTAACATCTCAGAGTGTCCCCTGTCATATCAGGCATTACTCTCACTACTACCATGTCAGTTGGGTCCAGAGGAAAGTAGTCATGTGAGATGTTATTTTATTTATTATTTTTATTTATTAACAACAGACAAAAGAAAACAGAGAAAGGTGATTTGAACTTGTAAACCTCAGAACATGATGCAATAATGATAAATATTTTATTAGGCAATATTGAACTCTACATCAAAATTTGATTTTTGAAAAAATTCCACACAAGTACTAGTGGCCAGGAACTTGTCCTATATAGTCTTAATGGTGTATGGCATTCACATGTCAAGAGCATGATCTTGACTCAAAAGATGAGGCAAGTTTTAAAAAAGAATTAATGCTTTTCTTGAAGGAGTGAATTAAGTGTAACAGAGGGGAATCCAGTCTTGCAGGACTGGATTAGATAGCATGAAACTGGGTTATCAAGTGAGTTTGGCTCTCTTGCCCCGTTTATTTATTTAAGTAATCTTCCTTTCTCTCAAGTGTTCTGATCATGCAGTTCTGTCCACCATGGTAGCATGAGATCATTATCAGCAGTGAGTGGTCAGTGCCAAACCCTCAGATCTTCAGGAGTATATTACATAACAATGCTTTTTTTATAAAATATTTAATTTGAGGTGTTTCATTATAAAAACAAAAAACACACTAAGATGATATGTTAACTATATTTGTCTTTAAAAGATAGAGTTTGGAAATATTAAAATAATCATTTTAAATTTTATTAATTTTATTGGTACATTTTAGTTGTACAATGTAATGACATTTATCATTGGAAATTTGTACCTTTACATAATCTCTCTTGGTTATTTTTTCCCCATTTCCCTGCCCTCCCTTCAACCCTCCATCCCTCCCTATTTACAAAGACTTTGTTTCCATTTTTTCATTTTCTCATATTAATTCCATTCCCTTCTTTCCTTTCCCCTATCCCTCCCACTTCCCCTTCCCCTTTGACACTTTTCTTCCTATTTTACATTATCTATTATACCTTTTAGTCCTTATTTACACTTTCCATTTCTTACACTAGAGAAACTATTTAGTATTTACACATGTGTCCTATTTATTTCACTTAAGAATGTTTTTCTAAGACAAAGAAGTAGAAATAGCAAATAAACACAGGAAAAAAAGGTTCAACATCACTGGTCATTTGAGATGCAAATGAAAACAATGCTGAGATTCCACCTCACCCCAGAAAGAATGGCTGCTATCATGAAATCAACCAATAACAAATGCTGGCAGGGCTGTGGGGAAAGAGGAACCCTGCTCCACTGCTGGTGTGAGTGTATACTGGTGCAACCACTGTGGAAATCAGTATGGAGATTAGCACAGAGAACTAGGACTGGAAAACCCATTTGACCCAGCTATGCCCCTGATGAGTATCTTCCCCAAAGAATTAAAAGAATCATATCACAGTGATATATGGGCACCCATGTTCATAGCAGCACAATTTATAATAGCTAAAACTTGGAAGCAGCCCAAATGCCCATCAACTGGAGACTGGATAAAGAAAATGTGGTTTTTTAATAAAATGGAGTACTATTCCATCATAAAAAAGCAATCTTTAATTTTTAAATTTCACATGAATAGTTAAAGCTTTAAAAAATATCCAAATAGATCTTCTCTGTTCATATATATGTATTTTATAAGTATATAGAAACACTTCAACCATATATTACCTTATAATATATCACTTTTTATAATGTCTGACACAGAACATATTCAAATCCTCTGATACTAACTGTGGTATCCTTGAGGAAATATTAAATACTCTGTGATTCAGTTTTATCAAATATAAAGTAAGAATGACAATAGTAACTCAAATTTGTTTTATGTAAATTAAATTTTATAATGAATTGCTTATATTAATTGTAGAATTTGAGAACTAATATAGCACATTTTCCATAAAGAAACAATGAAAAGTGATACAATTTGGAGTCTGCAGAACAGTTAGACCCGCTACTTATATTTAAAATGTAACAAGTAAGCTAATAAGAACTCTTGTTCAATATAGTCAAATTGGTAATAATTATAGACATAAGTTTTCAAAACTGTTAAGTGAAAAAAAAATATATGTTTTCACGAATTCTACCTAACTTATCTTCCAGCATGTTTAGTGTTTGTGTCTTAATATTTATATCTTTAATCCACTTTGATCTTAGTTTAGTGCATGGTGATAGGTATGGGTCTAGTTTCAATCTTTGGCAGGTTGAAATCCAGTTTTTCCAACACCATTTATTAAATAGGCTATCTTTCCTCCAATGATGGTGGTTGGCTCCTTTGTCAAAGATGAGGTGGCTGAGCATGTCTGGAGTTGTTTCTGCATCTTCTAATCTATTCCACTGATCCTCAGGTCTGTTCCTTTTCAGTACCATGCTGATTTTATCACAGTAGCTTTGTTGTATAGTTTCAAGTTGGGGATTGTGATACCCCCAGCCATATCTCTCTGTTGCTTAGAATTGCTTTAGCTATTCTAGGTTTCTTATGGTTCCAAATGAAGTTTTGGATTGTTTTCTCTAGTTCTATGAAGTATATTTTTGAAATTTGTATTGGCATTGGATTGAATCTATATAGTAGTTTTGGAAGTATGGCCATTTTCACTATATTGGTTCTTCCTACCCAGGAGCAAGGGATGTCTTTCCATTTTCTTGTATCCTCTTTGCTCTCCTTTTTCAGGGTGCTGTAGTTTTCAGAGTAGAGGTCTTTTGCTTCCTTAGTTAGATTGATTCCTACATATTTCATTTTTTTAGATGATACTGTAAAAGGAATTGTTTCCTAATTTCTCTCTCAGTGAGTCTGTTATTTGTGTACAAGAAGGCTATTGTTTTTGAGTGCTGACCTTGTATCCAGGTAGGATACACTCTACTGAATCTGTCAATTAAGTCTAAACGTCTTTTGGCGGAGTTTTTTGGGTCTTCTATGTAAAGTATCATATTGTCAGAAAATAACAACAGTTTAACTTCTTTTCCTATCTTTATTCCTTTTATTTCTTTCTCTTTTCTAATTGCTGTGGCTAATGCTTCCCGAACTATATTGAACAGGAGTGGTGATAGGGGGCATCCTTGCCTTGTTCCTGATTTTAGCATGAAAGTTTTCAGTTTTTGACCATTTAGTATGATGTTGCCTGTTGGTTTTTCATAGATAGCCTTAATCAGGTTAAGATAAAGACCTTCTATTCCAATTTCCTCTGGGGTTTTTATCAAGAATGGGTGCTGGATTTTGTCAAAAGCTTTTTCTGCATCTACTGAAATGATCATATGGTTTTTGTCCTTGACTCTGTTAATATGATGTATTACATTTACTGATTTATGAATATTGAACCATCCTTGCATCCCTGGGATAAATCCACCTTGGTCAGGGTGTATGATCTTCTTGATGACCCTCTGTATTCTGTTTGCCAGTATTTTGTTGAGGATTTTTGTATCTATGTTCATTAGGGAGATTGGCCTGTAGTTCTCTTTTTTGGTTGGGTCTTTCCCCGGTTTTGGAATCAAAGTAACACTTGCTTCCAGAACTGAATTTGGAAGTATTACTTCCCTTTCAATTTCCTTGATGAGTTTAAAGAGTAATGGCATTAATTCTTCTTTAAATGTCTTGTAAAATTCAGCAGTGAAGCCATCCGGACCTGGGCTTTTCTTTGTATGTAAATATTTTATTACATTTTCAATTTCATTCACTGTAATTGGGGTGTTTAGAATTTCTTTATCTAGGCCTGGGGATTTAGCTCAGTGGTTTCACCACCTGCTGCACAAGCGCAAGGACCCGAGTTTGATCCCTGGCACACACACACAAAAAGAATTTCTATATCTTTTTCATTTAAATTTGGCAATTCATATGTATCTAGGAATCTGCCCATTTCTGCTATGTTTTCCATTTTATTGGAGTAGAGGTTCTCAAAGTAGGCACTGATGAGCCTCTGGATTTCTGTTGGATCTGCTGTGACTTCACCTTTTTCATTCTTAATTGCATGTATTTTTGCCTTTTCTTTCCTTTTTTTGATAAGGTTGGATAAAGGTTTATCAAATTCATTTATTCTTTCAAAAAATCAACTCTTTGATTCATTGATTTTTTTTTGTATTGTTCTCTTAGTCTCCATTGCATTGATTTCTGTCCTAATCTTTATAATTTCCTCTCTTGTATGAGCTTTGGATTTGTTATGCTCTTCTTTTTCTAGGAGCTTGAGGTTCTGCATTAGGTTATTTATCTTAGTTTTCTCTGTTTTCCTAATATGAGCATTCACTGCTATGAATTTCCCACATAGAAGTGCTTTCTTTGTGTCCCATAGATTCCTGTATGTTGTACTGGCATTTTCATTTACTTGTAGAAATTGTTTAATTTCTTCTTTAATTACTTCTGTGACCCATTGGTTGTTCAAGAGGGTGTTATTCAGTTTCCATGTGTTTGTTGGGGTTTTGTCGTTTCTTATGTTATTCATCTCCAATTTTATTGTACTATGGTCTGATAATATACAGGGGGTAACTTCAATTCTTTTACATTTACTTAGATATGTCCTATGAGCTATCATGTGGTCTATTCTGGAGAATGACCCGTGTGCAGCCAAAAAGAATGTGTATTCTGACTTTGTGGGGTGGAACACTCTGAAAACATCTATTAAATCCATTTGTTCAATAGCTTGGTTCAGTTCTAGAATTTCCTTGTCAACTTTTTGTCTAGATGATCTTTTTATTTGTGATAGTGGGGTATTGAGGTCCCCCATGACAATTGTGTTAGTGTTTATTTGGATTTTTATGTCTATTAATATTTGTTTTGTATAGTTGGGGGCATTTGTATTTGGTGCATATATGTTTAGGATTGTCATCTCTTCCTCTTGGATTGTTCCCTTCACAAGGATGTAGTGATCATCTTTGTCTCTCTTAATTAGTTTTGGTTTGAAATCTACTTTGTCCGCAGATAAGATTGCTACCCCTGCTTTCTTCTGGGTTCCTGTGGTGTGGAGAACTCTTTTCCATCCTTTTACTTTCAGTCTATGAGTTTCTTTTTGAGTTAGGTGTGTTTCTTGTATATAGCATATTGTTACATTTTCCTTTTTAATCCATTTTGCCAGTCTATTTCTTTTGATTGGTGAATTGAGGCCATTAACATTGATGGTTATAATTGATAGATATTGATTTATCCTTGTCATGATGTTTTACTTTTGTTGGTTCTTTTATTTCTTACTTTTTCCCCCTTTCCCTTTAGTGTTTTACCTTGCCTGGTGGCTTCCCTCTGTTGGGTCTCATGGAGTTGTGACCTTCATTGATTTTTTCTAGGATACTATTTAGAATTGCTTGTAGTGCTGGTTTTGTGTTCATGAAATTTCTGAGGTATTCTATGTCATGGAAGTATCTAATTTCCCCATTGATTTTGAAAGATAATTTTGTATGATACAACAGTCGAGGTTGGAAGTTATTTTCTTTTAGGGCTTGAAATACTTCACTCCAGGCTCTCCTTGATTTGAGGGTTTGTGTTGAGAAGTCTGCTGTGATTCTGATGTTCTTTCCTTTGTAGGTGATTTGTTTCTTTTCTCTAACTGCTGGTAGGATTTTGTTCTTCTGTTGGGTTTCTGGGATCTTGACTATTATATGTCTAGATGTAGATTTTTTTGATCTTGGCTAGTTGGAGTTCTATATGCCTCACTTACCTGTATGTCCAATTCTCTAACTCTGTCTGGGAAGGTTTCCACTATTACTTCTGTGAACAGTTTTTTTTATGTCAATTGTGCTTTCTCCTGCTTTTTCATGGACTCCTATCAGTCTTATATTATTCTTCTTTGCATCATCTAGCAGTTGTTGGATTGATTTCTCATGGTCCCTTACTATTTTTTAAGAAATCTCTATTTTCATGGTCTCTAACCATGATCCTGTCTTCTATATCCGATATTCTATCTTCAGATTCCCTTAATCTGCTGTGGATACTTTCAGTGGAGTTTTTGATCTCTTGAATATCTGTTTGAATCTGCTTCATGGATTCCATTTATTTCTTAGGCTGGATATTCATGACTACCAGAATGTTTCTGAGCTCATCTATTTTTTTATCTATTTCTGTTCTAGATCCTCTAATCATGTTTTTCACTCTGCTCACCATTATGAGGATTTTTGGGAGATTATTTCTGCTTTGAATTCTTCTAGACCCTTATTCATCTGTTTTGTTACTTCCTGTGCTATCAGTTCAGGGTATCCAGGTGGTTGGTTATGGGACTTTTCTATCTCATTTCCCCCAGGATTTACCCTTGGTGGGGTTTAAGTCTGAGTTTATGCCTTGCTTAAATGTCTTCTCATTTTTGTTTTTGGTACTGTCCTTGGTTTAACTCCTTGGTTGATAGTTTGAAATTGCTTATTGTAGGTATCTTTGTTGTTTGTAGTTAGAACCCTTAGGGAATGATTTCTTCTCAGAGGTGTCTTCCCGATATAGCTGGTCTTTAAGTTTGAGTCTCTAATGACTCTAAGGCTATCTTATTTTCCTCATACTACGAAGGTTCATTGACTAAATCAATACCAACATTTTACCCCAAGTGACACAATCAGCAACACCACTGCATCAAATATATCTTTGAAAATGACATTTTGTGGTAGTTATTAATCTAGCATGTTTAGCAGTGTGAATTAAGTCAAGATCGAGGACCAACCCAACATATAGTGAATAAACTCTTCAATATAACAACTTTACCCTTGGAGGTGGGGAGTTAGAAGGGGTTGGGGAGGGAAGGATAGATGGGAAGAAGGATAGGGGAAGGTCAGCAGTGTGGTCAGAGGACACAGGTGAGAAAGAAAAAGAGAATACTAGGAAAATAAAGAACTCTGAATGAGGACCAAAACAGGCACAAAAAGGGAAGATGAACAATGCAAGAGAGCAAGAGAGTGAATGTAAGAGAGAAAGGAAAGAGAAAAGAAAGAAGAAAAGACAAAAAAAGCATAGTAAAACAAATATTTGCAAAGAATAGGGAAAAATAATTAAAGATAAGAGGAGCAAAAGAAAAGAAGAGAAGAAAACCCCCAAAATAATAAAAATAATTTTGGGAATAAAAAATAACCATGAAGATGAAGGGCCTCTTTCAGGATATGTCTCTGTTGTAACAATAGACAGTGGGGGTTGCAGTGTGCAGATATAAGATAATGAGTCTCAGCAAGCTAGTCTCAGACCCATGAGATTCAGGCAGATTTCTGGCTGCACGTCCCAAGTTGAGCTCCCTATCTTCCTGTAGGGTTGAACTCTGCAGAGTTGTATTGCAGGTTCCAGCTGCCTTTCCTCTGAAGATAGTCCCAGTCTTGATGGGCAGTGAAGATGACTCCAACTTACCCAGTACCATGATCTGGTGGTCCGGTGTCCTTTGCATCTTTGTAGTGCGGAACCAGGTGCCTGTACAGAGGAGGGGGGTGCGGGGGCAGGCGGGGTGTGTCCAGTGGATTGCTGCCAGGGCACGGGCTGATTTGGCACATTCGGCATGACTCATGACATTACTGATACTATAATTAATTGTATTTGAACAATTTTTTTTAATTTTTTTCTGTTTATCCCAGGTTTTCAAAAGTGACACATATCTATACACAGTGGAGTATTCTTATAATGCCACCACTTATGGATATAAAAGCTGAGGAGTTCAAGCTGAAGTTTAGAATATTTCCTGAATAATTTAGTGAGACTCTGGAGCAAGGTGGTAGAAATACTCTGGGTTTGGTCTCCAGGACAGCTAAATATATAAATAAATAAATATTAGCATTTTAAGAGCTAGATTTAATTCCTAACAGGTTATAAAATCAAACTATACATTTGATAATTCTAGAATACACAAAATACTCATTCAATTTATCTGCTTTGCTGTATACAACTTGGAAATGACCTTGGATTGATCCACCGTGAAGAATTTGGGAGAAGCCTGAGACCCTGACAGTCCAGGTACCACATACACTTACACATTTATTTGTATACTGAGAGATTCTCTCATTTCAGACAAGTTTCTAATTTTACTTAAAATTCTTTTATTATTAAAGTTACCGGTGGTACATCTAAGGAGAATTTGCCATGAGATCTTCAAGTCAGCAATAGAAGACAGAGTGTGTGTCCTACAGCACTGTATTTTGATTTATTTTTCTTCAATATATGTTAATGTAGTATTTGAAACAAGAAGTTACAACCCCAGAAAAATTTCTTCGAAAATAAATTGTAATCTTTTAGATTTTAAAGCACCTGTCCTGTACCCATACCTTGAGCCAATATTTTCTCCTGGTCACAAATGACCACTAAAACTAGTTTTTCCTGGTCACTATTACAGATATGAGCAAAAAAGTCTTTAAGAAATTAAATATTGAAAATTTCTTAGTTCATAACCCTTAACCATTTGGCAAAGAAAAATTATAATTTTTACTCAAAATGTTTATCTCAAAAAAATAGTTTCACAAACATTTAACTGCTTCGAAGAATCATAGGAAACTACACATTGAAAGAAGTTGAGAGATCATACAGTCTCACCTTTCAACAGTCAGTGAGCAAGTGGGGATCTGTGGAGTTGGCAATGTTCTATTTATGCCTGAGCTTCATGACAAAAATGCTTGGACTATCTCATTTCTCCTTGGAAAAACTATATCTAAAACTTTATGAGGTAATGTATAAGAATAAAGAAAAACCTGATAATTTCTAAACAATGAAAATAAGAGGTTAATATTGTATATTCTATTTTTAACCATCCAGCTGTGATACACAGAAGGATGAACATACCATGAAAAATAGAAATGTAAAAAAGATTCTTCCATTACTTACAGAAAAAAAAATCATGTAGGCAACTACATGCTAACCCTCTTCACAGAGGAGTGAATTTAAAAGGGAACAATCTCTCTTATCTTCAGGCAATCAAGAAGAATTCTTAGGTATGATGATTTTCTTGAATAAGTAGTTCAATGCTCTGTCACCAGCAGAGCATACAAATATTCAGTCAGTATCAGTCAAGGAGACTTGGCCAAATTTACTGGATGCATTCACAATTGTAATTGTATTTATGTGTGCATGTATGCACATGAGGATAACCAAATTTATTCATAAGAAGTATACATAACATATAAAGATAAGGAAATTTTTACTTTGATTGATGAAAAGATGGACAATAATATATTTTACATAAAATGTGAAATTTCATCTCTCCCATACTGTATATTCTTCTATCATATACACTTTTACAACTAGGTAAATTAGAAATTGGATATAAAATAATTTTGACTATTATAGATATGAGTTGGTTTTTCTTCCAATCATTCTCAATACAATCAATTATTCATAAATATTTTTTAAAAATTAAAGAGGCAATATTTGAATATAGATAGACACTTGAGACTTAGATGAATTTTATCAGAAATAAGGATAATTTCTATGTTCTAATGAATCTAAATAATAATCTGTTCTCAATTTTATATCAATAAATTTTTCCTGGGATAGTTAGACAAAGTATAATAACAGAATGCAAAATCTCCAAAGAGATGAGACTTTATTCATGCTTTTTCTTTTTGGTACTGGGGATCGAACTCAGAACCTTGCACTTGTGAGGCAGGTGGCAGAACCACTGAGCTAAGTCCCCGGCATCCGAGGCTTTATTCTTGACAAAATGCAACATTGTAAAAGCTTTTTGTAGATATCTACAAATATTTTATTTATGAATGATAGCACATGAACTACTTTTTTGCAGAGATCTGATGCATACGCTTTTCTAATGTTACCGCAGAAAAAATTTCAAACCTTTCAAGCTTTCTAGAATATAAAACTATAGAAACTTATATTTAATTTCCCACATAGGATTTTCAGATTGCCTTTTTCTTCTTCATTTCAAAATATTCCAGTATTGAGAAACTAATTGGAGATATTTCTCATCAACTCAGTCAGTGTAAAATGATCTCATTGCTTAACACTGGTCTAAAGCCTATTAAAATTAATGGAAGAAAGAATTACACCACTGAGTGGAAGTGATACTGATGGCTGGAATAGAAGTGAATGGGGAGAATGAGCAAGAAAGGTTACACTCACCTAGGGTTCTTTCCCATAAGGCTTTTTATTTGGTGATAGGAGGGAGGCATAGATAATTTTCAATTGCTTCTTTGTGTTTACATGCCTTCTTAGTTTCTGAGTACTTTTGCCTATTCATTGTAGTTATTGAACAAGTTGTCTGTGTGTATTTTCTTTCCTTTTATACTATCAGATCAGTTTCACTACTACTTCTCTTTCACCTCTTCTATGTTCAGCCGTTAACAGTGATAGGAAAATAGATTTGTCCTGGTTACAAGGTTCAGACTAGCAGTGTCTAGATATAAACAGTACATAACAGGAATAATTTCGCTATCCCAAATAGCACTGCAATTATTTCCTCTTTATTGACACCCAGGTCACTATACTTCACCTCTCTATGCAAATAATGTGTCAATCTCTTCTCTGATGCAATCTCTTCTCTGATTCTTTAAGGTCTTTTGACATGACTATTTATTATACTTTGATAATTAAACTTGAATTTTAGCCAAACATTTGGGAATACTTGAAAATGAACCACCATGTATTTTGTTGTTTTTTCTGAGTCTCCCTCACTTAAACACATCATGCAAGAAAGTTATACATAGAGGTTTGAATTATTCAGTTTTCTGAGATAGAATAAAATTAGAATAAAGAGGAGACATACAGATAGACAGATCATGATGATGAAAAGTCTCAACATCTGCTGATGGAAGCCTGCAGACTCAGGAGAGCTTATTGGTATAGTTCCAT
The DNA here is from genome assembly GCF_053883595.1 of Heterocephalus glaber. Lineage (NCBI taxonomy): Eukaryota > Metazoa > Chordata > Mammalia > Rodentia > Bathyergidae > Heterocephalus > Heterocephalus glaber. Next base: position 11,602,784 of record NW_028258333.1, read on the forward strand.
CTGAGAAACACAAGGAATGAGAGTGTATCTTCCAGTCTGATCCAAGTAAGAAGGCAGGAGAAGAATTTCCCAGTTTGAGAAGTCAGACAGAGAGGCATAATTCTTCCTTGTCTGTTGTATTTTACTCAGGTTTTCAAAGCATTGGACAAAGATCATCCTCAATGATCCTGTTTTGCTTAATCTATTAATTCAATTCATGAACTCATGCAGAAATACCATCACAGCACAAACCAAATAACATTAAACCAATTATCTAGGCAAACCAAGGCTCTGTCAACTTCACGTATAAAATTATTCTCTACAATTGGCAACAACTAAATGCTGTTAGGTCAGAGCCAGAGCACAGTAGTTCCTATAGGCCTAATTGTTTCCATTTCCACAATTAATGGTTACCTTGTTTAAAGGATATGTATATATCTAGTTGAAAAACTATAGAAGTATGATTTAAAAAGTAAACATTTGGTAGTTAATCAGAATCCTTTCTTATGAGAACCTAGTCACTCCCTTAATCAATGTTCTGCGTGTGTATAAAGTGGCACAATCCTAGGAATTTTATTTAGCATTCATGACTGATATTTTGATTCAGGCTAGACTTTTATTAACTTGACCTAAACCTACTGCTTTTATAGGTCAAAAAATATTTAGCAGACTTCTTATCTGTTTCACTTCTAAGAACAACACAGTGAGCTCAACCAATGCCAGAATTTTGGAGAAGGCTGATTAACTTGATTGTTGCTTTGAGAATGCCATCTCATTTGGTACCAATGTCACCTTGCCTTTGATGGTTAAGTGTAGCCACAATATCTATTTATTCCAATTGAATTTAGCTTTCCCAGTTTAGATACTGTGGGTTTCACTATAATTTCTTGTTTATAAAGAGGATCAATCATAAAATGCTATATGATGCTCAATCAAACTTCATTCAGGAAATTTTTTCTCACAGTTGTGATGAAAGATGCATGGCTTCTGATCTTCCCAATGTGGGATGAGTGAATCTACTTTCCTATTTTAATCTGTTTTTTCCACCCTTAGCATCCCTTTTCTCATGTCAAAATAATACAGGTACAGTATTTCAAATTTATTTACTGTTGGTCAGCTTTTGGGCTGTGTGTCAATAAAAAATAGCAATCTTCATAGTCCTCAAGCTACAATATTACATGCATATCTCTAGTTGGTGAGCCCATTCTAATGATTTCTTGATTCATTTCTATGATTTTCCCACTTTTATTGAATAGCGACAGTACCATTCTCAGATATATTCTTTAGATTGTCATCTATATAAATTACAAAATTAGTCTATATCTTTTAGAGTGTGGAACATGGTCATGGGCTCACATTGTACCTTACCTTTAGAGAGTGCCATGACTTTAGTCTACTTACAGGTCTAATAACAAAGAAAAATGGCGGGTGAGTACTGAGATTGGTCTTGCATGAAAACTTCCTCATGGGAAGTCATTATAGTCATATCCTCCCATGTACCGTACATCATCTCTCAATGACTTGTAATATGTAATAAAATGTCACATAGTTTTATATTTTAATTTTCAGAATGCAGTAATAGGAAACAAATCTATGTATGTTATCTCCAAATATTTTTGGACTATGGTTGTTTTGAATTTATGAATGCTGAATCAGCAGACACAAAGAGTGGATGATGAAGTTTCTTCAGGCCATACAGGGTTCATCTCTTGAAATAGGAGCAGAGATATTACTATCAGTCAGGGAAGCTTCTTCCACAAAAGTGGGGAGCCAATTTCCACTAGCAATGAAGCCATTAGAATTTAGGGGCTCAGTGTTCACAGCTTTGTTAAGATCTTCCCACTCATCTGCATTCCAGATGTTGGGATATAATTTCTTTCCAATCAGTGTGGTCACTTCAACATTAAAAGTCCTATAAGGCTGGGAGTTCATCTTTTGTTTTAATTCAGTCTATCACAGGATGACATCGTGTTTGATTTTCCATAATCACATGACTTTGGCTATGTATTGTTGCTTTCAGATCATTTCTTTGGAAATTCAGCAGGGGTTTTAAAACTTGGAACTCTTCCTTTTCTTTTGCTACTTTATCCTGTAACATAAAGATCAGTTCATCAATCTTATTAAATATACTAATTTCTCTAATATTTCTAAAACTATCATAAATATAGTCACTTAGGTTCTTGCTTCTTATAAGCTGTTGATTCAGAGTATCCATATGGATGATTGGTGTATCTTCATTGCCAGGTCATTCCATGGATTACCAGTGTTTCTTTTACTGCTGGAACCAGATTTATTGGCATATTTACCTCCAACTGAATTGGTGAACCAAACTGAGAAACTTCATGACTGATTCAGAAAATTTATCCCTAATTCTGTTCTTCTGCAATCATTCTAAATAACCAAATCTGTACTAACTTTATGTGAATTTTGAATGTATCATTTTGTTTATTTACATAAACCTCCTGATGCTGAATTCATCATTTTTATCTGTACCATAGATATTATTTATCTTTAATGGAAAGATTTAAAAGCAAGTCCAAAATTTTCACAGTGGTGTTAAAAGTATGAATAGTCGGACCTCATTCTCATCTCTGATATGAAATGTATTTGTGTTTATTTTGCTAAGCTTTTGTTTTCGGATTCAAATTCATATTTCATATTGTAATATTGAAAAAATACAAAGCTATAGGCCTATCTCTTTATAACAATATGATTCAATTTATATATAAATTATAAATTATCTATGCATAACTCTATAGTTGTACATTTATATAGTTATGTCTATGTATATGTGTATGGTGGATGTTATGATATAAAATTTTGGCTAATAGTAGTAGATCATAGGAGTACTGCTGGCAGAAACCTCAGCTGTCAGCACTCTTCTGAATGATCTTGGTTAAGACAACTCCAGGGAACCTACCTCAGTGACTGGGTACATCCAGAACATAGAGCTGGTCTTCCAGAATATACGTGGAAGATTTAGGAAAGGCCACTGAAGCTTGAGAGATCCTTGTACTTGCTGAGAACTTCATTGAGACTTCTTATCCACACCTCTTTCTCTAACCAGAGCTGCTTCCTCTTTTTCTGTTCCATGGAATTTAATTCTGTGGGCACATCTTAATAAATACTTTGCCAGTTAATTAACTGCTAGAGTCATCTTCCAGAGAACTCAACCTTCAATAATGATATAAAAATGAGAAATAGATGATATACTACTGGACAAATATACATAGACTACCTGATATGTAGCAAACACAAAGTAAGCTGAATTACATCAAAGTTCTACAAATTCTATTCAAATCAAAATATGTATATGATCTCTTTTTATTATGAAAATTTAACCTTGCATCTAAGTTCAACTATTTATTAAATGCTAGTTAGGGAAGTTACTTCTATTTATAAATTTAGAAATCTTTACATTAAAAATAATAATAAATCATGATATTGTTGCTATTAAAATTCAGTGAAATAAGTGGTGTGGAAATACACTTCCTGGAGCACTCATCAGTTTTCTACTATAGTTTTAAATATTACATGAGAATGCATGTTAATATAGAATCAGAATATGGTGGTTGTTGTGAAGCTGGATAAAGTCATAACATGTTGCGATACTTTCTAAGAGATTGCTTTCAGATAAAAAAATTAATAGAAATATGTTTAGAACCATAGTTCAAATAAATCCTTAACATGGATTAAAATTGAATTGCTGTATTGTATTCTTTTCTCTTTATTCTAGATTGAACCCATGTGTGCTAATCATGCACTGTTACTACCAAGCTGCACTCCCAGCCCCTAATTATTTTCTGAAAGAAGAGTGGACATGTACTAAGGGTTACAAATTATAGTTTAGAGTTAGGTCATTTATACAGATATTCAGAGGAAATGTCTCCCGGGATAGTTTTCTTTTCAAATTAGTTTACATGCATGTAAGGTAGAAGACATGAAATGGAATGGGGATATGATTAAGCATACCATCAGCATATTTTTTGTGTTGTTTCAGGAAAATGAAAGCAGTGGGGTCAAGTTGTATAATAAAATTATAGTTCAATAGGGTTCCATATATGCTTCTTTTTAATCAGAAGTAAAGAAGCTTTGATTCTGGGTTAACTGAAAATTTTCGTATCACTAGAAGAAGGAATTTTGCTGCATTATACTGTAAAATGCATTGGGGTAACCTAAGGCTAGCTATTATAAATCATAAAGAAAGTCAGGTTTATTGAATATCAGATTCCCATTAAATCACATTCATACACAAAGAGACAGTTCAAATTGCAATTGAAGTTGTCAGCTTTCATTCATCTTACAGAGGATTATTCCAGCTGCACATTATTCATTCTTTTGTACTTTGAGTCAATTTATCTGAGTCTACTTGCTGTAAGAAGATGAAAAAGGACAGGCTGGAGTTTTCCTGTTAATACTAAAAATAAGTAGTGATTTTTGATCATGAAAAATATCTTTTCCTTTGCAAAAATGTGTAAAGCATCAGCCCAATTTATGGTTCACCTGTAAGCCATAGAAAAGACAATCAATAAAAATGATGTACAAAAATTAATTAAAATGCCAAAAAGTCATTTTTTCTGGAATGGCCTGAAAATAAATTATTTTTATCTGAGAAGTTTCTAGTAAGACACAATGAGAATTATTAAAGTGATAGAGTGATCTGCAATAATTTCAGCCAACTTTTATTCTGATGCATACAGATTTCCTGTGAAGTAAATACAACCAATTTGAAGTGGCTTAGAGAAAAATTGTAAAATGTTTAAAAATTGATCTAAGATGGTTAAGCAATTGCAGAAATCTCATTTCATATTTTTCATAATCTCTAAATTTTAATATTATTAAAAACCTTATAAAGTCACCATTGTAATAAAAAGATATGCTGTATCTTTAAAATGTGTAATTTGAACATATAACATAAAATTTAAAATTTTATATAAATTAATCCAACTAAAAAATAGTATGCAATGGAATAATTAAATTCTAAAGTTTGAAAATCAGATATAGTTCTTCTGTAGCTTATAAGAAAAAATACCTAAGTATTGCACTTAATTTTTCTTTTGTCATTTCACTGTCTTTTAAAATAAGTTTGATTTGATATTAGTATAAGTATCTTATGAGAAATTTGACTTAAATATTTGATAATACACTTTCAGTGGCCATTCCAATTATGTGTATTCCTAACTAACTTCTGGATATCTGTGACCCTAGGATGTGAACACTAACATCTTATTCTACATCAGCCAGTATTCATGACTCTCTCCACTGCAGCCTTGGTTCTCTGTTTTATGCAATTTGTCATTAATTAACTTATTTATTTGTGTTTTCCTGACTCATTGTTTATTCATTCTGTAAGTATTTATCAAACCTTCCTTAGTAGGCCTTATGATAAGCTCCAGGATTTCATTTATTTGCTTATAGATAGTTCCAGTCCTTGTAGTTTAACTCCAGCTGTGGAAATAAACATCAGTCAAACTGTCACACAAATGCAAAGTGATATTCCATTATGAATACTGGGAAGTACCTATTATAAAGGAAACTGTTCTGTTGAGAAGGAATCCAACAGTTTGTCCTGCTTTGTCACTACTGATGCTAACACAATATTTTAAATATATTATTTGTGGTATTTTATCCAGTGCTCATAAAATTTGTTACCTGCCATTCTGTGATAATTGACCCCTTTTAACTAACATTACTTATCATTTGTACCTTCTTTTCCTATAATAAAAATACAACTAGAAATAAAATGTATTCAGTCTCATGTTTATATTTATGTCTATTTTAAAACAATTAATTGAGATGTTGATAAAAGTTGAAGATTTTAGTATTGTCCTATTGTAATTGAGGATGGCTTAAGAGTAAACCTTGGTTAATTTCATTCAAAAAACATTTATTACAAATTTCATATGTTGGGAATGGATATACAGGAAACCTACCCCAAATCCCTGTATCAAGGCCATTACATTGCATAATGTATCTGAATACGTGTAGATAGGTGTGTTTAGAGGGTAGATTAACTGAGAACAAGTTAGCCCTAACCTAATAGATAATGAACATTTTAAAAACTTTAGTTCATTGCATGTCTTAAGGGTTATACAAAGGAAAATTAGATATTTATTGATTCAAAAATCACAGCTACTGAAGTGTTTCTTATATAGGTTTAAAAATATAATAAGAATCACTAAGAATTATCTTCTCAGAGAGTTGACTTTATGGAGTATATATTCTACTTTTCAAGCTAAGGGGAAAAACATCAAGAAAAAAGAGAAGACTTCTGAGAAGTAATCTGGCATAATGACAATTTTGTCATAAAGGGAATTGCTGTGTGTATATAATAATCATGGTTATTTTTTAGAATATTTAAGAGCAAATAAAATTTTAATTTTATGAGTATTATTATTATTATTATTACTTTTTTTTTTTGGTACTGGGGATTGAACTTGGGACCTTACATCTACGAGGTAGGAGACAGAACCACTGACCTAAATCCCCGGCCCTATGAGTTTTATTCTATTAAACAATCAGTACTTAACAGGAAAAATATGAAAGAAAAATTATTGACTTTTTAATAATTATTGAGTGTTTTTAAAAAAGCATAAAATTTTTTAACCTCACTGTTTTGGGGGGTACTAAGTCTAAAAAATAACAACAGAAATAAATTCCTATATGAACTACAATGAAAATGACAATAGAACTCTACAACAGAAGCGATCTTTAATTCATTACACCTAAAACTGCCTTCACACAAGACAACAGCATTTTCTATACATACGTATTGCTTATACTGACAGCATGTGTTTTGCTTTCCTGGCCTTTTTGTAGAACATATTTGATATCTCACTGGTCTTGCTGTTTTGTCATGAGGTTCTTATTCTATTATACAACATGTAGTTAACAGGAACATAAAATATCAGTACAATAAAGTATTAAATTATTATTATGTATTATGTGTTTAAAATAAACATCAACATTTTCATGTCAGCTGTGTACTTGCTTACAAAACCTAAAGAATAACATCGAAAATAAATTCCTCTTTGCACTACAGTGAAAGTATCAATAGAACTCTGTGCTTGGTTCATGGGAAGCTGTAAACCAGATTTTCATGCAAAACTTCCCTCGAGTCCTGCTCACCAACAATCCCATCACCTGTGGCTTGGCGGCAGGCCAAGCAGCAGCACTTTGTAGCTTCTCAGAGGTCAATCAAGTGCTGCCCACTGTGATCTTTGATCTCTAAGAGAAACACATTTTGTTCTCTGAAAGGTCTGGTTTTACATGTTTTCTCTTAACTTTCCAAAATATAGCATCCTTTAATTTGCAGGGTTTCATTGGAATCTACAAACTTAGTTATAGGTTGGAGTTGAAATGTCAGGATTTAAAAATCTATTTTAAGAAGTCAAATATTTTTCAGGTAGCCTACAGGTTATATACCTCACTTTGCATATCAACAAAAAAAGTAAATAGGAAGCTTCTATTTTAGGACAAAATCATATTGTTTCCTATGGGTTAAGTTCTAAATGCACTTCTCTTTGAGGATGTTATCATTTTAACAACTCTATATGCTCTTGTTAGATTTATGTGAAATCTGTTATAAATCTCCTTTTAGAAAAATAGCAAGGTTGCCAAAGCATTTAACTGATTTAAAAGCACTCCATATCATTTCCCTTTGAAGTTGTCAGATCTTGCTCTTACAGAAAATATTTGTTTATACTTTCCTAGTTCTTTGGTACTTCATCTAAGTGCTTGAAATTGTGGAACTATGAAATTTAATTAGTTAACTCATTTATTAATTTGCTTATTAGTGCTTCATTAGTTTTCTTTGAGTAGTGATACTTCTTCAATGATTTCTATTCAATATTTAGCACTGGACTTCACCCAGTTTTAAAAATTGTACATTAGTGTTTTAACACATTTTAAAGGTTTTAAAGTTTTCTTCAGAAGAATCAGTCATTTTGAGTGTTTGCTGTCTTTTAACTGATAAATGTTATTAATAGTAAAAATTATTATTATGCAATCTGCATGTGAAGTTTTATTATTTTGCTAATGGTAGGGTAAGTTTGAGTTTTGCTACTGCCTTTGTTACCTTTGTGCACATTACTGTTTTCAAACTCTTTTTTTATAAATTCAGTTTTCATAATTGTGGCCCACATTCTACTTTAGGAAATTTTACACAATTATTTAAGCATAGATAATACACACACTTTGTATATGTAGCAAGGAATTTATCTCTGAACTATTACAAGACTAATTTTAATTGTGACTTTCATTTTTGAAATTGTAACTTTCAGCTATTACTTTTAAGTACATTGCTTGAATTATTATAGTTATTAGTACATATTTTTTGTACAAAATAATGAGTCCCGTCATGATAATTTCATATATGCATAAATCATACTTCACATCAAAAGAGCAAACAACCCAATAAAAAATTATCAAATGAACTGAATAGACACTTGGGAAAGAAGAAGTACAAATGACAAAGAGAAAAACATTATAAAAATGAAACTGGCACAGGGAAATGCAAATCAAACATGCATCAAAATTCCATCTTATCACAGTCAGATTGGTTTTTATGAAGAATGCAAAAGACTAACAAAGGCTGGATCCATACTTTCTTTTTGTCTCTTTCATAGTAAGGAGGACCACATGGATTTTTAGCTGTTGACATATCTATTTTATGTGAAATATGTTGCTAGCAAATTTTTAATTATAGGATATTCTTTTCGTATGACTCTCACCCTAATGTAGATACATATTTTCCATTCTTGTAAGGATATTTACTCATTTGAAAACAAATAGGATGAGAACACATCATTATTTCAAGTCACAAGTACGTGTCAACTATACAAAAAGGTCAACATGCACTGTACTAACAAGTTCAACGTCTCAGATAGGCTCCTGCAGACATTAACATGGAAGTTCTATGTGTGCCACACTGGTTACCACATAGCTCCTGGGCTCCAGCTACACTGGTCTTTACTTAGAGATGCTGCAGTAAAAGAAAGTTCACCTCAGGAACCCTCCAGAAACCACATCCTCTTCCCAAGATCTACCAAATTAAAGATTTCCTCTATTCCCCATTTGTTTTTCATCTTTGACATTGGGGTTCTGTTTTTTGTGTTGGTAATGTAACCTAATGGTTTGATATTTTATCAAGTTTCACATGTGTTTTATATAACCATTTTTTAGTATACAAAGAATTTTCCTTTTATTGGGGTTGGTAGTGTTAAAATATGGAATTTAGGAATCAATTTATACTTTTTAAAAAATGTCTGGAATTTGTTTTTCTGTACAGTCTCTTACTTGAGGTATAATGCTTTTCTGACTGGATGTGAGCTTTGGCATGTAGGAGATTTTTTTTTTTTTATACCAGGGATCGAACTCAGGACCTTATGCTTAGGAGGCAGGTGCAGTGCAACTGAGCTAAATCCCTGGCCCGCCATGTAGGAGATTTTGAGAACAAAATCCCAGTGATTGATCCTTCAAAAAGTATCTTTCAACCACAGCAATTTCTAGTGCAGATAATTTCTTTGTGACTGGAAAATACAGAGTCATAAAACACATAAAAAATAAACAGAAAACAAAGATATTCTCCCTTGTGTTTACACTCTAGCAGAACCCAATTCTCTAAAGAATTTGATGTGTTTATTCAGCCTCCACTAAATGAAAGTTTATTAATTAAATTATGAACATATGAGTGAACTACAAGTTCTTCCCTTATGAAGTTTAAAGTGTACAATGGAAAATATAAACATTTATTAGCAGCAAACCTGGTGCCATCTGCAAGAAGGAATAGCAAGCTGGAGAAAGAGCAGTGTTTAAGTCTTGCCAAGGAAAATGATCCAGAAAAGTTTCATCAGAAAGAGTGGCATTTAGATGTGCATTCCAAAGCATATTTTTTATTTTTAATTTCTGGGACAAGAGTTGAAAAAAATAATTTTACAAGTAAGGGAAACCATACTGTTGTAGGACAAAATGACCCACATAAAGGGACAAAGATTCATAGGCCATATAGGCATGATGGATACTCCTCTCTGCATAACACTCGATAACTTCTGAAATGATTCCTATCTATTCCTTGACTTCTCTAAACTTGCAGTTTTTCATACATATGTGTGACAGAATAAAATAATTTTAATAGTATTTAGTATATTCATTTCAAAACTGCTTTTAGTAAATGATTTCTGAGAAATTAAAAGCTCAAATAAGGTATCACATTTTACTCTTCGGTATATAAAATTTCATAATTAATACCAAATATCCACATTTTGCATGTGTTTCCCATGTGTTTATATTTTATAAATCCCCAAATAATTTGGATTTTCATATGTAAAGCAGATATATTTAGACTATCTAAAATGAAATTGTTTATTCACTTGGAGAAAGTGGTGAAAGACACTCAAAGAGAAAGTAGCAATGCAGAATTGTAAAGTTTAAAATTGTGTCACTATTTGAAGACTGTGAATTAATCCAGTGTCACTAGAATATGAGGTGGATGTAGAAAGTAGTTAGACATCTGGGAAAAATTTAGAGCAGATTGTAAAGGAAAATTTTTTTTATGCTGTTACATTTATTGTACAAATACACTCAGAGTAAATTAAAATTTTAAGTATTTAGAATCCTAATCAAGACTATTGCCTGAAAATATGGTTTTGAAATAGTTTTTAAAAAAACATTCCAGTTTATGCTTAACTAGTCTTCAAGGTAACAATCTTGGGATAGATGTGCTAACAAACTAAACACTTTTCTGATTTATTGTTGTATGTAACAGTAAGAATAGAAATCTCTGAACTTTATTCAAAGATTGGGATTGCTTTTAATGGCTATTATATCCAATGGTTAAATCTAAGATATGACCAGTGCATTTGATCCAAATATCCTTTGTTGGTGAAAAGAAATAGAGTGATAAAGAAAGCAAACTAAAAATAATAAAACTTTTATTAACCTGCAATGAAATTTGTACACAAAATATATAACTTCAACATATAGTATTTGATATAAAAATTATACGGAAAAGACTACATATAAACAGTTGCAGGGTTGGTGGTGGGTGAGGTCACTGTAATATATGAGAAAAGAATAAGAGTATCTGAGAAGCAATATCATGCAGTTCCACCAAGAAATCTTTATTGAGAATTAACGGCAATGCTGTTTTTTTTAAACTCAGATATTTAAAGATGAAACAGATTTATTTGTTTTGCTGATGCAGAGGACGGAACTCAGAGTCTTGTGAATGTTAAGCAAAACTCAACCACTGAGTTACATTCCCAGACCTAAAAAAGACTGAAATCGGTCTTCAATGTAATCCAATAAAAACATACATGTGCACACTGAAAGACTATTTAATTATGGGGAGGGGATTTAGCTCAGTGGTTCTGCTGCCTACCCTGCAAACTCAAGGACACAAGTTCGATCCCCAGTACCAAAAAAAAAAAAATCTAATTAAGCAAATGCTTTATTTAGAATGAATTAAATTAAGAATCATCACCCAAAAGAATTTGAATGGAATTGGAATCATTCTTTACTACAAACATGTATTAATAAAAATTTTTGAAACAATTGAATCAATCTGGAATCCATTACCTTTATATTAATATATACAGAAAAAAACTTTTATAGCTAGCTGGACAGGATCGAAATAAAATGTTCTCCCCAACACCACACAAATAGTTTGAAATAATCTGTAATCAGAAAAACGTGGTCTCATATTACAAATTCTAAACTGCTATAGAAGCTCTTACACATGTGATGAGGAGAAAAATCCTAATATATAGGACAGGAGAGAAAGATAGGTACACTTATTTCTTAAAATAATAATAATTTTGTATTTTTAACTTCAATTGAGGCATTCAGAGCTTTTTAGATTAGGAGAACTAAAAAATAAAAAGGAAAATAAGGTTAATACTATAGAAACAAAGCTTCACAGAAATGTGATACTATAAACATACAATTTTACATGTATGTAACACAATTAGAACATAGTTAAAACCTTGAAAAAGTTTTAAAGAGAAGTTACCTGAAAGTTAAATAAATGTAGAATTATTTTACAAATCTATTCTTTTTCAGCTAAAGGAGAAATGAAGTTTGTAGGAAAATTACAATAAAACAAGCAGTCCATTTCTGTTTATACTGGAAGTACAATTACAGATAATTGAAGAAATTTAGAGACGTACCATTAAGGTCAACTAATAATAACAGATTCTGTTGTGAGAACTTCTGGATTAAAGTTTGGATTCCTCACAGAGAACAAAGTATCTCCCAGGAGGAACAACTAAACATTCACTAAAGGGCTAATTAGAAATAGCATTTTTTCTACTTGCAGGAGACAGACTCAATGATCTGAATCCTACATTTAGCTCCTTGAACTCAGACACATAAGATCTAATTTACAAGTTGCCAAAAGATTCAGAGAACTGAAAAAAATCGTCGTCTCCCATATTTATGACACGTCACAAAATTATTTAAATGCTTATTTTCTCTAAATATACGGAGAATATTAATATAAATGAGCTATAGAAATGTAATAAGTATATGTCTAGGTTTGAAATGTACTTATTTAGGTTGTATATTTAGTTAAATACTGAATATTGTTAATTTTGGAATCACATTGATAAATTAAAACAATGTAAATGCATTGCAGGAAGAACACTATTTTGCTAAATGTTGTTGTGTCTACTTATGGTTAGATTGCAAGACATTTTTAAACTATTAGGGAAGCAGGACTGAGCATCAGAGAAAGCATAGTTTGAAAGAGCAGAGAGATGAAACAGTCTTTTTACATGAGGTAACTACTTTTTGCTATTCAATCATCTGGTTCCTTGATGAAATCTAAGGAAATTTAACTAATACGTTATTTTACTAGTTCCAGTCAATGTGTACATAGACCTTAAAGCAAAAATTTATTTTTTTTAGAATTTGAAATTATGTAAGTTCCCAAACTCTCTTTACATTTTAAGAGGATATAGCCTCTTTATTGCCTTAAGATAAAAACTTATTACACATATTCATAACATCTTAGAGGTAATTAGAAAAATGACTATGAGCTGCAATAAAGCATATTTTCCTCAATAAACTATCATTGATATTTTCATAGGAAATATTTTAAATTTCTGAAAGTTCTTTGTAATAATATTACATAAACTATGCATTTATTTTTCATCATATAAAAATAATGACATGTTATTGGACATGTGGTTAAATATTTCACTAACATGCTTTCATAAAATGATAGCCTGAGCTACAAATTAAAGGTCAGACTGGACTACATAATGAAACACTGTCTCTAAGGCCAAAAACAGTATGAAAAACATAAATGAAGCCGGGAGTGGTGAAACACACCTGTAATCCCAGCAGTCTGGTAAACTGAGGCAAGAGCACGCCAAGTTTGAGCAGAGCCTGGGATTTACCACTATTGACAGATTGTTTCCCTATTTCTTCCAAAATAAAACTATAATCCTCAGGAGCAAAGGAACATACATTTGATAATCTAGATTAACTTTTACCTGAGTATTTTGAGGGGAATGAATGGCAATGTGTATTTTGCTGCAGTAATTTTATTTTTAATTTAAGTATTCACCATAGTCTTGGACAAATCTCATACTATAATACAATGGATGTATAAAAAAGGAAAATTGTGTTAATAAAGTCTTAATTGAAACCATTAATTCCACTCAAATAAATGGAAAATAAATCTACCTTAACTATTAACAATGTATCATGCAAATGCAATGTTTTACACACTGTTACAAATGAAAATAAGAGAAGAATTATAACACTAACATATTATTGAATAAGCAAATACTACTACAGGAAGTTAAGAAAAATTAAAAAATCAACATAATGCAAAATAAGAAAAGTAGTAAAAAATGTACAAAGCCCAACGAGTTTTCAAACACCAAAATTATTGAAAATTTTAACATCTTAGAAAAACTGCTCTAAAGAATGTAATATTTGGGTGGATTTAAATACTGAGTAGAATTTTAAGGGAATGAAAAATGATGATTTTAAGAAGAATTCAATATTGAGTAAAAGAATAAAGAATTGACACCACTTGGAAGGATATTTATGTTTCTAAAAAGATCATTAACACAAACACAGAGTGAGGTCTAGTAGGAACACAGAGATCTAGCTTGATTTAGCAGGGTCACAAGGGTGCATCTCAGCTATTTCCTCTACTTAACATTTCAACTCTGATCAGTTCAGCTCTTGGCCCTGTCATCTCTACTTAAAGTGATGGGCATGCAGGAAAGAGGCCAAAACACTGTGAAGATTTATTAGGACCCAGGAATTAGAAACTTTAGAGATGCTACCCACACCTACTGAGAATACATTTTGTTCCTTATCAACACTTCAAGAGTCTTAATTCTTGTCAAATACTTACACAGTGTTACTTATCAGTAGATGAATGAGCTTCATATTTTACAGATGAAATTGGACATGTCCACCCAGAGCACATTCTTAACATGCCACTTTCTTGCATTGAGTATCTTCTCCTCCAGGGTCTTAGCATAAAAATATAAAGATCCAAAGATAAAGTAGTTTGTGTGCAAATGAGACAGATAGAAAAAGATAAAATCTCCACAAAGCAGTGTGCACATCCTACTATATGTGTGACAAAGGTGTTTAGAAGCTATTTGCTTACCATCATGCTGAGGACACAGCTGACCTGTATTTCAAAGCTAAATCTGAGATACTGTTTAATACCAAATGAAAAGTACTGTAATTCCAAACACAGAGGCACCTTGATTAGATGTCAGAGGTGGAATGTTTGAAAGAATTAGGTGGATGACAATTATTTGCTTTTAACCAAAGTCAATAACTGATGTGAGGGTACATAGGAATAAATAGAAAGAAGATTGTATGAATTATTTGCATTTAGTAAAACAATGAAGATTAAAATAGTCCAATAATAAAATAAATAAAAACATCATATTTAAATTCATCACCAAGGAGCATTTCAAGGAGTATTGATTAATTTGGCTTTAAATTTTCTCTGAAGCCATTATGAGGCCACAGGCAAGATTACCTGGAGTGAAGAGAAAATGGGAGATAAGGGAATATTTACCAGTGCCATCACATCTTTCCAGAAGCTTGGTTAAGAACATCAGAATCAGGTTAAGAAGGTAGCTCAATGGGAGTTGTGGTAGATACATTTATCTGTCCAAACTCTTTCACTTAGGCAGCCAAATCTTCCTCTATCCCATGTGCTTTATGTGCCCTGGAAATAAGAATGGTAGTGTCATCCAAGTAAGTCAATTAGAGTATATTTCAGGGAATCCTCTACTTTAGAACAGATGCCCTTTTCTCCTATGTAGGTTGATACTACACAAATTATGTCCTTCTGACCTTTTGAAAGTTATCTCTTCTGTCCCGTGGGGAGAAACTGCAGATATAAAGAACACAAGTGCACACTGGGGATCAATAGACAGGAATGAAGGGCATGATTCTAACAGCAGAGTGAGAGCAGCTGACCTCTGATAGAAGAGAAAGGTGGAATACTCTAGATTTCAGGTGGTGACCAAAATATTTACATTGTGAATCAGCTACTTAGGTTTCATGTCTGCTGGACAGAACTTAAAGATTCCTGTTAAAAATAGATATTCACAAAAAATAGATATTCACATTCCAAAAGGAAAAATGAGAAAAACTATTCTGTTCAAAATAAAATCTTTCACTTGTATCAAAACTCTCTTCCTATTATACCTTTCCAGTGAATGTGATCCATCAGTATTTCTCATTTTTTTTTACCATTTTTATTTTACTCTTGTAATAGCTCTTTTGAAATATGAAACACATAAAAGGAAAATAAAAATATAAAAGTGGAACTCAATAACTTACCATGTGGAGAACACATGTATGGTTCACACTGTGAACACACATTTTATTTTGCCTGCTTTTGAACTTTATATAAATAGAATAATACAGGCATTCTTTGTACCTATGTATTACTGGCAGAGATACTTGTGATTTTTTTGTTCCCAGTTTCAATGGATTTGGGATAACTCTGCCAGTGACCTCTAATCAGTATTTCTCCCGAACAGAGGGCACAAATGGACAACATATGACATTCTAGAGCTCTCTTTCTTTCATGAACACTACAGGTTCATGTTGCAAACACACAAACCACTTAGGTTTGGAATTATTATTGAAACTGTGTCTTTTTTGACAGAAATGTCAGTATTTTGTAACTTGAGTAGATAAATTGTAGTTAATTAATATTTACATAATATTTTTTTTCATATATTTTTGTTTTGTTTTGACTTTTATTAGTACATGTTTTCAGTATATGATGATTGGATTCACTGTAGAGGACTGGTAAGTGTACACCACGCATTTCAGTTCCCTTCCTTTTCCCTCTTCTCATCAATCCCTTTTTATTTTTCATTCATCAGATTCATTTATCTTATAAGACCTTATGAAGTTAATTTTCATCTACACAGATTGAAAACAAGACTAAGAGTCCAAAGAACATATAAAACATGTATGGTATTACAATTGTATTAAAACAAAGTATACTCTTACATTGTTTACACTGGATCACAATATCTTTTTTCCTTATTTTTCCTATTTATATATATATATATATCAGATAAGAGAAACGATGAGATATTTGAGCATGCATCTCTGAGTTACTTCACCTAACATTATAGTCTTGAGGTATAATCATTTTCCTACAAATGTCTTAAGTTTATCCTACTTTATGGGAGAACAGTAGTCTCTTGTGTGAAAATAACATGTTTTTTATCCATTCAGCTGTTGATGGACATGTAGGCTGTTTCCAAGATTTAACAATTATGGATTGTGCTGCTATAAACATGAATACATCACAAGGGTGTGATGTCTTTAACTATTTTGAGGAGATAGCTAGAATGGGAATACCTGGATCAAATTTTAGTTTTTTGTAAGGAATCTGCATACTGATTTCCATGCTGCTTGTATCAGTTTACACTCCCATCAACAATGGAGAAGGATTCCTTTCTCCCCACATCCTCACCTGCATTTGTTATTTGTTGATTTATTGATGGTAGCCAGTCTTCCTGGGGTGAGAGAGAATCTCAATGTCATTTCAATTTGCCTTTCTCAAGTGGACAGTAATGTTGCATACTTTTTAAATGCTTATTGGTCTGTACATTTACATTCAAAATTACAATATTCTGATAATATTATATTTTATCCATAAGACATACATAAGTACATTATTTAAAATTCCTTATGGCAATGGTTTTTTTTTTTGCTTTTTTTAGAACAGTTATCCTATTTTCTCTTTGGGGATTAATAATATAATTGGCTTTAAAAATAAAATTTCAAAATATTTTACAGTTGTTTCTTTTGCTAAAGTTTGTTTATATTATTCTGTTTTAATTTAGATTATATCTTATTGCTCTACTGTGTGTCTTGAGTGATATTTAGTCTTTTAAAAACTTGTCTTTATTAATTACCTTGGAGTCTATGACATATGTGCATATTTTCTTAAAATTCATTATAGGATGAACTTCCATTTAGTGTAATTTTCTTTTATATTTGAGAACAACAGCAAGTTTAAGGTTACTAATATATTTATTTTTCCACCAAACCTCTTAGTTTTAAGGGCTATTTTCAGAGGCTCCAGTAATATTTTAAAGATACCATTCTATTTTCTTCCATTCTGAGTTTCTTGTTCAGAATAAAGCTATAGGATAAAGCTGTTTTTGGCCTTTCCTCAGTTTTTAAAATTTCTTTTCTCATGTGTTTTATAGAAATTGTACTATAGTGAGATAGGTAGGAGTACAGATTGAGAATTTATGGGTTATTTGTAAAAATCCATGATTTATTTCATCAGTTATAGAAAATTCTCAGCAACGACATATTTGAGGTTGTCTCTGGAATTTTCTGTATTTGCACAACATTTATATGCACCTTTTGAAGGTAGGGTCTGCTTTATATTTCTCATATGACGCATCATGCTTTTTGTTTGGTTTTGTATTCAATCTTTATTGCAATCTACTCTAGTTTTTGTATTCTTTCTTTGGCTTTTCCATATCAGCCTTTAATCCCACCTATTGAGCTTTTACTTCAGTTTTAGTATACTTCTTTACTAAAACTTCCGTGGTCTTAGCATTTTTAATTTCTATTAAAAAAAACTCTCAAAAAATCTTTATATAGTACTTACATCACTCAACAAATGTAGAATTACCATTTTAAGACTATGTTTTAAATTTCACTTTTTATCCAACAATTAAGCACATTCATATTTCTTGTAGTTTTCCTTGGAGTTTTAGGATAAGACTTACTAAGTTTTGATTCATATACTATCATGTTTTCCAAGTAAGTGTATATTTTATTTCAATCTAAAGTGTGTATATAAAATGTGGGAAAGATTTTAGGGTTTTTTGTTGTTGTTCTTCATATAAATATCTAAATTATTCACATATTATCTTGTGTTGGTTTTTTTAGAATTAGTAACAATTTATGGTGTGGGCTAAAATGACCGTATCTTCTCATGAAGGAGAGAAAACAACTGCTTTGTTGACTCTAAACTGTATGGCTTCTGTTTGATTTTGTCTATAAAGGATTTTTTTTTTTTCTACAGAAACTGATAAGGCACTATCTCACTGTCACTTTAAAAATAGCTTGTAAGTGATTGTTCCTGCAAAGACAATTGGGTTGCATTATAGGTTGAAAATGAACTACTTGAGTTAATCCTACAATTTTATTAAACATCCATTTTCAAAGCATCTAATACACAGCACATTAATATACCCTGTTCTGGGCACCTGCTATGCCCCTTTTGGGATGTAACAGAACTCCACTTATAAAATCTCCACCAGTGGCCAATTGTGCTGTGTAGAAGACACAGGGCCAGTGTTCAGCACCCTGCATTTGTTTTCATTCTCTGATTACTGTAAACGCGGCCTGCAGACTTGACACAACTCCAGCATTTCCACTGGAACCCAGAGTCACAAACTTCATAATTTATCTCAGACCACAAATGACACTTAATTTATGTAAAGAAATGCATTTGTCTTCCTGGCCTCCTCTCCCTATCAGACATACAAGTTGCTAAGACAGAGGAAAAATTGTTCTTATGATCCCTTATGATTCTCTGTGAGAAAATATCATAAGGCTCGGTTGGATTTTTGAGGTCATCATCATTTTATCTCCCTTCTACCTCCAATTGACTGGCTGTATTAACTCACTACCTGACAAAAGTACCTCTAATTAATAAAGTGCACAAAAAAGTAAACTTTTAAAATGACATGTTGCAGAAACTTTTAGTGTTGAAAACCCTGAAGCACACTATTGTAAATGATTTCATAATATAACTTAGTCATTTTATTCATAAGGAAATAGATTCAGACGGGTTAACTGATGACAAGATCAAGAGTGAATCCAACCTAAACGGTTCCATTCCAATGTTCTTTCTGGCTTCCTGTACCACTGAGACTGGAATTGTGGCTATCTTTGTGGGTTATCTACACCCAGGACTGTGAAAGGCAGCAGGGCAGTGACCAGCAGGAAAGATTGGCAGCTGCTGAGTGCCCCGTGTGACTTCACTGTATGGATAGAAGGGCTAAGGAAGTTAAGGATGGCTCAGTTCACAAACTTAATGAATTCCATGATTCTGGAAAAAATGGCCTCATTACTGTTGGTGCCAAAGAGATGAACGCAAGGACTTCTGGGAAGATGGCTGAGTGGTGAGAGCGAAGAATGAGCCTTGTTGAGTGTCAGAGTACAGCAGTGGACTGGAACAATGGACACTGTGGGCTGCAGTGCCTGGTGAATGATTCCAATTCAATTTAGGGGACCCTAGGAGAGGGATTTTCACATATTATCTTTGAAAAAAGTTGTTTTTTGTTATTTATCTATTGAAATATCTTGGAAAATTTGGGTAAAATTGATTGAACATATATGTGAGGATTAATTTCTCGATTTTTCTTATTTCATTAATCTGTGTATTTATCTTTTCCCAATAACAAGATGTCATGGAGGAAGCATGAACTCTGGCAGCATGAATCCTCTAAGACTTTGTAAGAGAGAAATTATTGCTTGATTTTTTTCAAATTTATTTTGGCTGTTCTAGTTTCTTTGGATTTCCATGTGAGTTTAAAATTTACCTGTCAACCTCAGCAAACCAAAAAGCGAAGAGTATAAATTAGACTGTTTAATATATAATTGAATATGAGGAGAATTGAATTCTTGATAATATTGAGTCTTGATTCATGAGCATGGGATAACTCTGCACCTAATTACAACTTTTAAAACTTTTCTTAGTTATATATTACAATAATTTCTATACAAGTATTGGTTTGCTATGTAAAAATATAACTAGGATAATTTTTTCTCATCATGGAAAAGGTATAACTAGGATAACTTTTTCTCCCATAAAACTTGATTCTATTTATGGATTGTCAGAAAATTATCTCGTTTAATATGATATATGTGGTACATTAGCTAAAATGTTCACTATAAAATTGTAAAAGTAAAAGGTAAGATAAAGAACATAGTATATTTTACATTTTCATCTGACAGAAATTAATTTTACCGCCTAAATTTCTCCTCTCTCCCAGCTCTCACATTACAGTGGTACTGTGGTTAACAAACTCAACTCTCCCCACGATCTGGTTACAAACAGAACTGGAGAAGACCCTAATCTAATTTCCCTGGAAGGTCAACATTGAACTTAACCTTTGAATTTGATTCAGTTCCTGTCCAACTCGGTTTGGGCTCATAATAATGTAAAGAATAAAGTTCATATAGGATGGATTGGGTCTCTTAATCCATAGCTATTACTGATTTTAGTTTCATATGAATTACTCATGGGTCCACAGGACCCATACATTTTATTTTTATATAGGTAAAAATATTTATGCTAATTTTTTCTTAGTAAACAGGTTATGTAGATATTTGTAACATACAAAACAAGATCAATTTTCAAAACACTTAGGACAAAGTTTCTTACAACACTGACTACTAGTAGCATTTTGTAAGTGTCACGTTGGATAGTGGTTTTTCTGTCCTTGCTGACAGAGCATACAGAGCATCTTCTTTTACTTTTGTCTGGGCTCTTCTCTAACAGAAATCTCCAGTCCCAAGATTTCTGCTGTAAGTTTTCAGACTTTTATGGGCACATGTTTAGTAGATATTCTGGAATGCAGATTTTCCTCAATTAACTGTATCCCAAGGGTTTTAATAAAATCAAAACATTTTTTATTATTTCACCTCACCATGAAAACTGGCACAATATAGGAGATAACTCATAACCTTTAAAATGGCATAAAATATTGCCATTGGCCAATGGTTGGTTCTCCTGGACATCAAATATAATTCCTATTTTCCATCTAAATTGTCAATTCCAGATTTTGTTTTGTTATAAGTGAATCATTTTAGACTTTTTTTTCTCAACAGAATCACCATAGTGAATATTTGATTTTAATATGTCACTTTTACCTTTTTTTGGTACATACAAAACTAATGTGCTAATAGCAGAATTTCCAAATACTGATAAGTGAACACTTCACTTTCTATTTGGTAAAAATTCAGATGGCAGAACCCTCTTATGTTTTTTCAAAGTGCCTGTATAAGTCAAATTTTTCTTTCTAAGTTCAAGATGTTCCACTGACCTATACCAACTGTCAACAGGAATATTTCTTTTAGTACCTTCAATACATTCCCTAAACCCAAGAACAGTGTTTGTAGGATTTGAAAAGGTGGGTTTGGTTGGATTAGCTGTCTTTACTTCAGCACTAGCATGTATTTCTGCATTTCACATAGGATCAACTGAAATCTGCACCTTTATGCCATATTACCTGGTTTGTTAGCCACAAACCTTCTAAAACTGCAACTTCTTGAGAAGGTACCAGCATCTCCTCTATGATTGAGTGAAATCCAGGAGAGTAACATGACTTTGATCTGCTGATAAATTTATCAAGTAAGTTGGAGACAGCAGCTAACTTGTTGACTCTCTCTTTTCTAGTTTCAACATTATCAAATCTAAGGCAACACACTAACAATGAAAATCCAGGCAGACGCATAGTAGCACAAAAAACAGGTCTTCCTGCTCCATCTGTTGCCCACATTAAATGGATATCTTCATAATTAGACTTTCAAGACTCTAAAAACTGTAAAAAAAACTTAAATTAGTACTTTGACACAGGAAAAAATAAGTGATGTCATATTTACTATCAATGAGTCCTCAGG
The DNA here is from genome assembly GCF_053883595.1 of Heterocephalus glaber. Lineage (NCBI taxonomy): Eukaryota > Metazoa > Chordata > Mammalia > Rodentia > Bathyergidae > Heterocephalus > Heterocephalus glaber. The sequence continues at coordinate 11,624,933 of NW_028258333.1, forward strand.
ACATGATATAATCTTCTCTGCAGAATTATAGACATTGAGCATGAATGTCATGAATTAGACTAAGTACTCTGGTGGTGGGAAACTTCAGAAATACTGAGCAAGCAATATTGACAAATTAAGAAAGCACAGCAGTTTTAAAAATGAGTCAGGTCCTCAGGACCTGTCTATAGAAGCTGCAGGTTAAACAAATTTCCCTGAGGAACCAAGAACATCTTTCACATCTTTCATAATTTAATTTTATTAATTCTCTCATTTTACATGGGTATCTATCAATTTCTTTATTTTCAACAAGCTGTATTGACCTGAAAATCTTAATAGTTTACATGATTATATCCATTCCCCAGTAGAACCTATTTAAAACAATTTAAAACTTAAGATATTTAGTCAATGTTAAGATTATACCTGTGGGTAACAACACATCATTGCAAGTGATGAAGTAATAACAGTCATGAATATAAACCTGAGGATAGAATTTTAAAAATAATACTCTCCTAATCATATGCAAATAATATGAATATAATTTCCACATATAATATGCAGTTTCTGAAGAAACTTGGATGGCAGTAAAATTATATGCTTTTGAAAAAATACTTCATGCTCTAAAAGTTAACTATAGTAATAAAAAGGCAGTGTCAAATATTCATGTGAAGAGTTTATGAAATGAAATATTAGAATATGTAATATTAAATTATATATAAAATAATTCTAGATGCATTATATAGATAGACACACCAAAAGGTAAAAAATTATCATTTTCACTCTTCCTTTCATTGAAACTTTTTATAACCACTGTGTTCCCAAGAATTCCTTTTAGAAATTATCTCCTTATAAAAATGGAAATCAACTCATTTGTTAAATTTAACTTGTATTCCTAAATATGTTTTTAATATATTTTTGTATTTAAGTACATTTATTTAAACAATCTCAGATTGGTCACTATTGTATGAAAGTAATAATTCTGAGAATAACCATTGTGAATGCTTTCTGCCTCCAATGAACTACAATTAAAAATGGGAAAAGTTAGAAAAGATAGCTTTCTGATAAAAAATACAAACATTCATCATATTCCTGTCCAGAATAAGAAGTGATGGTATATTAACAAACTTCTTTCTGTAATTTGCAGAAGGAAAAATATATATTGATCTTTCAGTTGGTATTTTATTTTTAATGACAGAATATCCCTCAGGTTATGTGAGAGATACTTTGCAGAAAGTCGTCTATCAATTCTGTGATTTTTAAATAAGTGCCAAAATGTAACACAAATGATATTTTTCTGTAAGGAAAGCATTTTCATAGCAAACATTCTCAGGGCTGTAGCTAAATTTGTTCCATCTTGGGTCTCATTATGGAATTCATGACTTCTCTCCTCAGGAGGTCAAATGCCCTCTCACACATCAAAATTAATCAGATGTACATGTTTGATTGGTTCCACTGCCATAGCTGCAGGCTGTCCTGCTTACCATACCATGACCGTGGAAATGCAGGTATTATACAGTTTGTCTTTTCATTTTTTTTTTCTGTTCTGTGACCTCACTTTTGCATTTTGTGGAGTCTAAAATAGCAATGCTCCTGCCTCAGGCCTCTAAGATAGCCACACATTCTCCACAGAGAGTGTGGGATTATTCCGTTACAAATCACTTTTAACATAACCCCCTTTTTCAGTGTGAGATTGCTTGCCTAGCTTTAAAACATGTGCTTAAATGGATTGAATTATATTTACCAATAAGAAATTTGAAAAAAAAACTTTTAAATACCTTTTTGCTGTTTTCTGGAAATGCTGAGTTGCTCTGACAAGCTGTGATATAAATGTCTCTTATTTTTGCATATTGGGAATATTTCTATTTTGGTCCAATCATAATTACAGCTCACATGTATCTGCCATAACATCTCTCTTTTCTGGCAACTATAATTTTTCTGTTCAGTCTTTACCAGGTTTTTCCTGTTTACTTGTCTATTGCCTGTCCTTTGTTTTAAACTGCTTTTACTTAATTTCTTCCAGGTGTCAGTACCCTGATCTCTATTTGAAAAATGTCACCTACTTAGTGTTTGAGTCCTCATGGACTCTGTGTGCTGTTTTTAGTACAGAATGATGGACAATCCCTTGGACACCCTTAGAACATATCATATTTCATGTTTGCATTCTCTGAGGTTTTTTTCACCTTTTTAAAAAAATAATAATTTTGTTTTTGTTAAACCATAACAATTACCAAAATAGCATACAATGACAATGACAGATGAACACATTATTACAGTTTTGATTCCAATCTCATATTATATGGCTTTTACAAAACAATTTACTCACAGTAAACATGTACATTGTAAGAATTAATGCATTCACAGCAAATGGACTATTTTTACATATACATACTAATTGATCATAGGTAATACTTTCATTGTGGACTCTTTTGATGTCCAAATGTCATTTTAGTGCTTTTATATAAAAGTTCCAGTGCTTCTCATTTTTCCTCATTTTGTTTTTTTAAAAAATAAATCTGTAAATTACAAATTAGATGATATGATGTCCTAAATATACACTAAAAGATTTGTGGGATATTATTTTATATTTTATATTTTAATAGATAAAACCTATTATGGACAGCAAATAATTTTTAAATGTTGAATGAATCACAACAATCGTCTACTTGGAAGACCCCAAAAACTCCCCAAGAGACTCCAAGAGCTAATATCTAAATTCCCTAGGGTAACAGGACACAAATTTGGTACTCAAAAATCAATAGCATTCCTATATACCAATAATGAATTCACTGAAATTAGGAAAACAGTACCCTTCAAAATAGTATCAAGAAAAATGGAATACTGAGGAATTAACCTAACTAAGAAAATGAAAGACTTCAGCAATTCAAATTACATTATTCTAAAAAAGGATATTGAAGAGGATATCAGAAAATGGAAAGATATTCCCTGTTCCTGGATAGGCAGAACCAATATAGTAAAAATGATTACGTTTCACAAACTGTTGTATAGGTTTAATGCAGTCCTAATTGAAATACCAGTAACACTCCTTAGGGAAAAAGCAATCCTAAAATTTACATGAAATCAAAGGAAACCTAAAATAGCAAAAACAATTCTGGGGAGCAAGGTAGGGATATCATGCCAGACTTCTAGTTGTATTACAAAGCTCCAGAGATAAAGACAGAGTGGTAATGGCAAAACAAAACAAAAAGAAATAAACAAAAAATCAGACTTGTGGATCAATGGACTAGAATAGAAGATGTAGAAACAACTCCAGGTACACTCATTTATGCTTCCTTTGACAAAGGGCCCAAATTCCCATGCTGAAGGAAAGATAACCTCTTCAAAAAATGGTGCTGGGAAAACTGTCTATCCACTTGCCAAATGTTGAACCTAGACCCATACCCCTCAACATGCACTAAACTAAAACTGAAATGCATCAAAGATCCAAATATTAGAATAGAAATGCTTAGTATTCTGAAAGACAAAATGGGTAAAATTCATGATGACATAAGTATAAGCATAGGCTTTCTGAACAAAACCCTGGCTGCACAAGAAATAATACCAACAATTGGCAAATGGGATCACATAAAATTAGAAAGCTTCTGTAAAACAAAGGAAACCACCAAAAGAGTGAAGAGACAACCTTCGTAATGGGAAAAATTTTTTTGCCGGCTACTCAATAGATCAATATTTAAAATGTAAAAAGAACTCAACAACATTAGACCACCCCCAGATTTAAAGACCCAATTACAAAATGGGCATCTGAAACGAATAGACCCTTCTAGGTTGAAGAAATACAAACTGACAATAAATACATGAAAAAAATCTTTAACATTTCTGGGAATTTGAGAAATGTAAATTCAAACAACACTGAGATTCCATCTCACTCCAAAAAGAATGGCTTCTATCAAGAAAACAAGCAATAACAAATGTTGGAGGGGCTGTGGGGAGAGAGGGCCATTGGTGGTGGGAGTGAAAATTGATGCAACCACTCTGGAAATCACTATGGAGCTTCCTCGAAAAAACTAAAAGTAGAAATTCCATTTGATCCCCTTCTATTTCCCTTCTAGGTATCTTCCCAAAACAATCTTTAAATTTAAAGAATAAATTTTCACTTCCCCAAATCCCACTAAGATTTTTAAACAAGGACGGGCATCTTGTAGGGAAGTAGCAATGTTATCGATCTGAGAAAAATCAAGGGTTCCACTGTGCCTCCAGAAAGCTGCATATTAGCACGTTGTGTTTGTTTCTATATGTGACTCACAAATTATCACAATCATCTTAGTAATTAGAAATAATATCAAGGACAGAAATGCATAAGCATATTTCATACAGTTCTGTTTCAGTCCTGAAAATCATTCAATGGTGTAAGTCTAGTTTATGCAGAATTGATTTTGTAAGTAAATTTTAACAGCTATTAGGCAAGAAACATTGATGAAATTGGACACCAGTTGACATGAACTAGAAATTTTATTGGAAGTAATTTAAAAAAATACTCCCTTTTAAAGGCATATTTAATTTACCTAGAAACAATATTATGTTGTCACTATTTTTGAGGAAAATAATTTCTGTTGTGTAATTTTAAATGCAAAATAAAAAGCTTATTACATATTCATTCAAATGTACATAATTATTACTCATCTCCTAAAATTTATAGCATTTAAAACATTGTCTCCAGTTTGAAAAGATAGACCTCAAACACGAAATGAAAATTTTCTGTGATATCTGATAAAAAATTATATCATGAACCGGGGATTTAGCTCAGTGGCACCACACCTGCCTCACAAGCACAAGGTCCTGAGTTCAATTCCCTGTACAAAAAAAAAAAAATCATTCCGGAAATAAAACCATGCTTTTATTATGACACCATAAAAGCAAAGACAGTGTAAACATTTTTAGTTTTAGAAAGTAGCATAACAAGAATTGAGCAGTCATTCCTCTTAAATTAAAAAAGTAGCTCTCCAACAATATTATCTCTTTTTGATTAAAAATAATTCAATGTCAAAAATAGAGGTAAAATTACTTAATGTAGTTACAAACAATTATTAAAAACCAGAAAAAGTTTTATTGCTATTAAAATATTTTAATGCAAAGAATGTTCTGGATATGTTTCTGCTTGTGGGAATTTACAAAGAAGTATGTTAAAAATTGGTTAAATATAATCTTTTATTTCTGTCATGTTATTGCCTCCCAAGTAATCACAATATTTTGTAATAACTGGATATTTTTTATTGTAGTAGCTAAATTACCACTTTAAATATAACCTCTTAGGAAAGACTAGGTGTAGTCATTTGGTCCCCAATGTTAAGTAATATTGTCAGATGTAATAGGGGTAGTTAAGGTAAAATGTTTTTTTAAGTTTGAAATATGCATTTAAACAATTTTTTCTTTAGTGTCACCAGAATACTCAAGATTTTATCTGCCATAGGAAAGATAGCATTACCTTTTGTCATTACTCTGGCTTGAGAGTCACTCATGAATGAGATTTCAAATTTATATATTATTGAAAAGAAAATATTTCAAATCAAGTTTTAACTATAGTAATTTACTTCAGGATGGTGATACACACTGAGAAATGTTCCATTAGGCAATTTCATTGTTGTGTGAACTTCATAGTATGTACTAGGACAGTAATGGTAAACCTTGTACAGATGAGTGCCCAAACTGAAACCCAATACCCAGTTATCTATTGCAAAGTTCCAACACTACAATTAAACTTGAATAGGGAGATTTAAGATTAGATGAAACAACTCATACATTAACGTCTTTTTGTCTTAAAAGAAAAACACAGTAACAAAGCTTTCAATGATCAAATAACTCTTTATTGCAAGGTAAAAATTTGCATTTGGCATGTTTTTGCACAGTTAATATGCTCTTTGCTATTGTATGCATACTGATAATTTATCAAAACTTTTAAAGTGTAAATAAGGATCAAAATGTATAATATATAATGTGAAATAGGAAGAAAAGGTCCAAAGGTTTAGGAGAAGTGGTAGGGGTAAGGGAAAGGAATAAATATGACAAAGGGTAAAAATGGAAACAAAGTCTTTGTAGATAGGGAGGGGTGGAGGGTTGAAGGGAGAGCAGGGGAATGGGGAAAAGTAAGAACCAAGATGTATCATGTACAGGTACAAATTCCCAATGATGAATGTCAGCATATTGTATACATAAATGTACCAATAAAATTAATGAATAATAAAAAATTCCTGGCTGGGGCAACTTGGATCATGTGCCAACAGGGAGAGCTCAGTGTACTCACTGTGGCATGCATGCCATAGGTTCACCACAACTGTACTAGGACAAGATAAGATGTCTGGGAAGCCACTAGGCTACATAATGTTAGGAGACAGTACGAGATATGCAGTCCACTCTTGGCGAATACATCAAAAGCTTTTGTAAATAAGGAAAGGAAGAGGGGTTGAAGGGAAGGGAAGAGATTGAGGGAAAAAGAAGAATCAAGATAATTACACACAGGTACAAATTCCCTATGAAGAATGTGATCATTCTGTATAACTAAAGTCTATCAATAAAATTCATATTAAAATACATCATTATAGGGCCCATGACTGTGTACACATATTTTTTAAGTTGATTGTATTTATTTCTTAGAATTCATAATTTAACTAGATTGTGATTATTTATTTTATAATGCTATGTATCACATTATTTAGGGACTAAATAGGGTTCTTTAAATCATTTATCCCAACAATAATAGTTTAGATATAAAAAAAATTTAAAAACACTTTTATGAGGCTATCTTAGTTCATTAGCGCTGCTGTAACAAAAGGCCATGATCTGTGTAGATTACATATTAAAAAAAGAAATTTGTCCTCATCATTTTAGAAGCTAGGAAGTTCATGATCAGGATGGCAAAATAGTCTGACTCTGTGAGAACCTAGTCTCTGTTGCAGATTCTCAGCTTCTGACTGTGTCCACAAAATGGGACATCGCTCATGATCATCCTTCAAAAGACTACACCTCCTCATACCTAATACATTGCCTTAGTAACTGCAATTTCCCCTCATGAATTTTGCATAAACAGAAACATTCAGACACAGTAATTAGTGTTCCAGAAATTAGAAATAGGTCTCATCATTTCTAGGTGAGAAAATAGGATTATGTGTTGTAGGAAACAAAAAACAACAGTGAATAGGAGATAAGAAAATGAATCACAAGCTCACATGTGTTTTGAAAACACATTAATGTTTCATATGACCTTGTGATCCAGAGACTGTTATCTATTAATGGAGGATGGCAGTAAACAGAATCCTACACTGTCTTCTCCACCTCTAAAAATGATGTCCATGTACTATCGCTGGAGTCTGTGAAAATATGATGCAGAGCAGAAAAAGAATAATTAATATTGCAGATGGAAGGAAAGGTGAAACACACCGCACCGTAAGATAGGGTGGATATCTGGCTAGGTCCAATCTATTGAAAAAGGTAAGAGGTCCTAAGAGAGGAAGAGGGAGGGATAAGAAAGAGAATAGAGAAATGCCGATGTGAAAATAACTGAACTCACCTTTACAGGCTTTGAAAACAGAGCACAGGTGACAGGCCAAAGACTTCAGCAGCTTCTAGGTGCTGGAAAGAGCAAGGAAGCAGATTGCTCCAGAGAGTCTCCAGAGAGGCACACAAGCCCACAGCACCTCGAATTTAGGTCAGTTAGATCCTGCTGGGATTTCTGTCCTCTAAACTGTAAGATAATATATGAATACTGAAATAAGCTTGTTGTGATTTATCACATCAACTGAAAACTAGTACAGAACTAAAAGAAAAGTTGAGCTACAAACACCTGCAGCTTTCTGAGGAAGTGGTTGACAAAAAATGAAAGAGGCAGAAAAAGCAGAAGAGGTCTTGAGAATGAAATGTATTTGAGCACTTTTAGTCTGAAATGAAGATTCAAATACAAACTTCCACCAGGAAATAAGTTTAACTAGGTATTACATTTAAGATTGTTACAAGTGGAATCCAGATTTAGTCCTTCAAAATATTAACATGAAAGAATGACACCAGAAGTTGACACTTCTTTAAATGAAAAAGAAGGAAAGGAAAGAAGCCAGTGCATCTGTTTATGGTCGTGTAGCCAGAGATAGAGCTCTGTATATGTGGTGCCAACATCTATCTATCTGTTCTCAACAGTCCCTCTAAACTGATCTTTTCTAGTAACACGAGAAATTGTGTACTACTTCCAATAAAGAAAGCAAAAGCATGGCAATAAATCATAGAAATTATGTTAAATTTTCTAATTTATATTTCTCATCAAGGTGAATTTTCTCTGTAGGACCATCTTCCTGAAATGAAGTCATGAAATTTACTAGTGGGGCATCATTTTTTAAAAAAGCCCACTTCAAAATTACATTTATGCCTGAAAAAAAGGCCAAATTGAACCCTGGTGTATTCTTAGAATTCTAAATTCTGCTAAACTGAGCTTCATATCATCAGCATGATAATGTAACCCTATCTTTCTGCATCATTGCTTGTATGTACTAGAATGTCCGGAAACCTATGTCGGGAGAGGCCTCATCTCTGGATAGAATGTGTGTTGCTTAGTAACAGTGCTCTTATATACCTAAACAATGAATATCTTTTAATTGGACTTTTCTAAGAAATCTTTTAATTCTGAATCATAATAAAACACACTGTTATATAGAGAAAATTGTATCTACCTAAGAACATTGAAATTATTGTAAGTGCATAAGAGAGAAATGGTTCCAGTTCCAAACACAAAAGTTTAATAGGTATTTAAACTGGTTTGATTATGTGACCAAAAAAAGAAAAATTCAAGAGCTCAGCATTTCTCTGAATGATAGAGCTTGGCAAGTACAGTGGCGCCTCAGTTCACAGACTTAATTATCAACATGACTCTGGTCGCAAACTGAACTGAATGAGAACAGAATCAAATTTCCCCATAGGGTCAACTTTTAACCTAACCATTGAATTTGAATCAGTTTTCATTCAATTCAGTTTGCAATCAGAATTGTGGGAAAAATTAAGTTCGTGAACCAAGGCAGCACTGTATGTTTCGGGCCTGGGTTCAAGCTTCAGTAGGGAAGAGAGAGAGAGAGAGAGAGAGAGAGAGAGAGAGAAACTTGCATCCAAGCTAATGTTTTTTATTTAGCATGTTATGAAATTTTTAGATAGTAAATAAACATTTTTACAAATAATTAAATGAAGCACATTTTAATAGAAATATCTGACAGAAAAACATTAATATATAGTATTAATGTACTTTTACTTTTAATATAAGAAGTGAAACGTATAAACTTTAGTTATTTTGAAACTTGAAATCAAGGTAATACCTCCTAAAATGCTTTTAAACATATTGTGATGTTTTCCCACCACACAAATTCATGGAAATATAGTAATTGAATCATATTCAAAATTAGTTTTTAATGTGTGAAGATTGTAGAGTCAACAGCCCAAGATTTGCTTTCATCCTGAACACAAAAAAGATTAAAATAAATATGTTTTCAGTTTTGTGACAATAAATTGGGACTCAATGACAGCTGAAGTAATATTTAGTTTTGTCATCTCCAATAGAAATAACTATGGAGAAGGTTGTATATTCTTAGTATAGAAAAATTAATAGCATAGGTGTAGAGATATTCTAAACTTGATTTGAAACATGGTAAAGACATTTATTGACTGTGACATTTTCATAATCATTCTCAACATCTATCTTATTATCTTTAAAATGGGGCTTTTAAAAATTTCTACATCCATTTATGGTGAGATTTAAATGATAAAATAAATTTAACTTAGTAAACTATGATTTCAAACTTGATAGAATCACTGATTGTCATTACATAAAAGATCACTTTCTCTATATATTTACATTGATTGACCATATGCATATATATAGCTCCTACACAAGAATGCTAGATTGATTCAACATTTTCTATTTTTGAATTATTATTAACTTCTTCAATGTTAATATTGCATAGTCTTTTATAAGAATTGAAAATGTGTATGTGCTCTAAAAATACAGACCTATTATGAAGAGACTTTAGTTCCATTGTTAAGGATGCTAGCTGACCGCTTTTAGTAGAGTACAGAGGCTGTTACACCAACTCCAACATCTATTATCAGACAGTGGTTCTGGGTAAGGACAAGTTCCTCCTGTCTCTTACGTGGGGAAAATCTGATCATTACTGAGACAAAACAGTTTAAGCAGGGCTTTGGGTTAGCAGGAAGACTTTGACACTTTGCTGGCTTTACTCACATCTTAAATTGGCAGCAGCAGCGAGCAAAGTAGAAGAGCGCTAATAGAACAACTGGGAATGACTGAGTTCAGGTTTCAGTTCCAAATTGAATCAAGGCGTGATCATTACCAAGAGGAGCAGCAGAAAATAATCCGAGCCATCACAGCATGTGAATTTTAATTGACATTTTAATACTTCTTTAGAGTTATCTCTAACTTCTTACAGATGCTTTCTTAATTTTAAATATTAAATTTTCAAAAATCATTTTGTTCTCAAGTTGAATGAGTTCGACGGGTTAAACCCCTTTTATTTCATAACACTGCCATCTTACGGTAATAACCTAGAACTACACCTGGGAACCGTTCATTGTCAAGATTTTTCCTGCCTATTCCGAATAGAAAACAAAAAGGGAAAAGAAAAAAATGTAAGAAAAAGAAAGACTGGAAACAAAGTCTTTGTAAATAGGGAGGGGTGGAGGGATTGAAGGTAGAGCAGGGGAATGGGGAAAAAATGAGAACCAAGATATATCACGCAAAGGTACAAATTTCCAATGATGAATGTCATTGTATTGTATACCTAAAATGTACCAACAAACTTAATGAAATAACAAAACAAAGCAAAACAAGATAACGCAATTAATTAAAATAGGAGAGACGAAATATATCTGGAGAACATTTTTTTTATCCTTGAACTATTGAAGGAAAAATGATTTTTCATTTAAAATATACTTAGTTATGATTACTTTCTTATTCTATTATATATAATTAATGACCAGTAATCAGTTTTGAAGAGTCATGTGAAAGGATTTGTTCGAAGATTAAAGGAAATCACATTTTTATCTTCTTACTATTAAAATATAATTTAATTTTTTATGCCTTGGTCATAATTCTACTGCAGGTAAGCTTTTTGTTATATGTACATTATACAGGACATTATATTTCACAAGTATTCAAATATACCTAATGAAAAATGTCTATGTTTTGTTTACCAACATCCACACTTTGGGATGCAATCAAAAGGAAATTATATGAAAAATATATGACTATAGTATTCACAGTAGTCTAGAAATGGAAACATCTTAAGTACCCATCTACTGGTATATCGCAAAAAGACTGTGATGCACAGAAACACTAGAAGAGTATATACACCTGTAAGAAGAATGAAACCTTGCCATTTTGTTGCAATATGTATGGAACTGGAGATATTTAATGTTAAGTGAAATTTTCCAGGCAGAAAAAGAACAATATGGCATCTTTTCACTCATTCATGTATGTAATTTATAAAAAGTGATGCCTTGCATTTTGAGACTAGAATAATGGTTACCAAGGATGGTCAAAATGGGGGGAAAGAGGAATGGAAATGTGTACTAAGTTGCAGTTAGGATCAAGAAACTCTAGTGTTTTGTTTTCACAGTATGGAATAGGTTACAGAAATGTGCTATGTATTTCTAAAGCTAGAAGAAATGATTTTGAAATACAGTATTTCACTATGAAAATGAGGTTTGTTTATAAAAACCTGTTTTCTCTGATTTAAATGTACATAGTGTAAGGTGTGATCAAAAAGTAAAATGAGTATTTAAATATTTTAAATTACAGGAAAAAAATTACTATTAATCTCTCAAAATCCTCTACCTCATTTTGAGCACATTCATACCATCATAATTACCACTTTCTAAAACAGTTTTGAAAGTCTTTTGTGATTGTATTAGTTGTCCTGTCTTGGCTACCTTGACATCCTGAATTAATTACTCAAGACATTTACCTTTCATGGTCATTTTCACTTCCAGGAAGATGTCACTTGTGACAGTTCTGGTGAATAAGGTGGATAAGACCATACTATGCTTTCCCCAGCCTGCCTATGGCACTAGGCAACAGTATTCACCAAGTTTTGATTCCACCTCATAAACACAATCACAAAAGACTTCCAGAGCTGAGAGTGCAGATGGCCCAAGCAATGGGATGGATGTGTTTGAAGCAAGGTGGGATATTTTGAGGGAAATTACCAGCAATGTGGTTTTTACTGTTACACATTGTTTTGTTTGAGCATTAACCATATATTTTGATCACTCCTTATATATGGATGATGCTACTATATGGTATAACATTAATGTGTGAAATTTTGATATTTATATGTATGAGTTGTAAATTATCAATAAACATATGGCCTCAAAAATTGAGTCATGTTTCTGATGTTTTTCTCTCAATAGTTTCTTAAATTTAGCCTCTATTTCAAATCTCATGGAGTTATCTGGTTAGATTTTCTCTCATTCTCTAATTTCTTTTTCAAATTGTATCTGTTCATCAAATGTTTAACATCAGCACGGAGACATTACATATCTAACAATAAACCTATCTGTCCCTTAAGTGCCTTTTTTCCTCTAATAAACATATTCGCCTCTCCTCCTTAATGTTTAAACTTTCTACCACTCCATTTCCCTCAATAAATAAAGCTCTGTGTAACTTTTTTCATAGTTTGTGAATGGTTTCTGTAGTTGATAACTCTCATTTTTCTCTTCCTATGCATGCTTCATTCACTGGGCTCCTAGTTTACCCTCTTTAGATTAGAGAAGTCATCATAAGGTCTCAAATGCCCAGAGCAAGACAAATGTCCATTATCTGCTGGACACCCCTCTTATCTGGGTGAAAATTTCCTCTGTCTTTTATTTATGCTCTATTCATGCTTCATTTTGTACTATGCAATGTCAAAAATGTATTATGAAAGAACTTTCATTGGAATTTTATTAAAATTCTCTTCATAAATTACAGAATACTATTTGAAAAAAATATAAGACTTTGAAGAGATGAGATATAATTAAATGCTTTTATTGTTTTGGGTGCAGAGAGGAACAAATAAAAATAAATTCCATAAATAAATGATGGGCATTACTCCGGAAACTTCAATACTTTTACTCATGTTTGAGAACAAATTCTTACTAATCTGTCATTACAATTTTTACCAGTTTGATTCAATGTGCATTTATGTGGAAATTTAGCTATTTCTCAGTGTAGCCAGTTACTTGTCATCTGCTGATAGTATGCTGACAGCATCAAAGAAATGTTTCAATTCTCCTTTTAAATATTTGAAAGGCCATACATGTCTCTTGATATAGTGGCACATTTTCTGCCAAGAAAAAAAGAACTATAAAAAAGTACTAAAGAAAATCTTGGTATTCTCTGCTCAGATAGAACACCCTTGATGTTCCAAGCTCCAACCATAACTCATGTTCCTACATCTAAGATATCATCCTTGATCTTGAAGGAATCCTCATCTTCTCTTATGAAAATCATCATCAGCAGAAAATCTATAGCAGAAAACCTCCATTTAAAAAAAGGTGTTAGGGACAGCGAATTGGGATCCAGGCTTTATACACCAGAAACAGGATTTTAGAGAAGATCTGTCTTCTAGTGCTTCATTGAACTTGAGATAGAATTAGTAACTGTTCACTCTTGGAATTAAGATTTTTGAATAAGAGAAGAGTAAAACCCAAATGAAATCTAATTAGATACTCAAGAAGTTTGTGTATTGCTTGACTGAAGAAGGAATAGGCGTATTATGGCCAAGTGAATACATTAATTTTTGTTGAGTTAAAAGCCCTGGACTCATTAATAGAGACTCTTTTCTAAAAATAGCAGTTTTCCACTAACTACCAATTGAAAAAAGGTAAAGGATATAAATGTCTTCCTCTGCTTTCAGAAATATCCTTATGGGCTTGGGATAAGAATAAATAAGTTTTCCTGTTTTGCACATAACTAAATTATTAATTAGAGCAGAAAAAATCATAAAAACTTTTAAAATAGTTATTTCTTAGAAAAACTTCACAATAACAAAATGTATTCTCAACGTGTTTTTACGCTTACATAAATAGCATAAGAACTGTAGCCCATTCTAGATATAGCTCAAATGAATCGAGGAGAAAGAAGAGATTCACTATGAATTCAATTAAAGTGTCTTAAAGTATCCTGATATTCCTGAATTAAAATCCAATCTACTGGATTACCTACCAATTATCTTGCATTTTCTATTTTTTTAGTATCATAAAATATAAAAGACATATTGGTTAGTTTGAAGGGTAATATACAGACAATCACACCAATTTCCTCTCAGAAACATCAACTTCAAAATAAGGATAAACACTAGTCTTAATTTCAAAATTGAATCTGTGAAGAATTTATTGTTATGTGTAATATTTATATTCATTTCTATTTCTAATTAATTATTCCCTTGAAAAAATGCAAAAACATAATAGAGTTTTTGTAACATTTGGAAGTAAAAGGGATTAATTTTTAATTTAATGTGTATGTTTATGTCTAAGTTCAGTCTTCTATAACAAAAATATTATAGATTGTATGCATGGCTAAAACAAAACAAAACAAAGAACAACATTCATTTCTTATGGCTCTGAGGTTGGAATTTGGAGCTCAACATGCCAGGATACTAAGCTCTGGTTAGCACTCTCCTGGTATCCCCATAGAAAGGTGAAAGACTGAATGAAGAAAGTTCTCTGATGTGCTCCCTCCTCCTGCTCCACTCCTCTTCTTTACCAGTACTGATGATCAAGCCCAGAGGTGTTCCACCACTGATCAACTACCTCGGCCTTTTTTTCCTTTCATTTTGTGACAGTGTCTTGCTAAGTCACTGAGGTTGACCTTGAACTTATTATCTTCCTCTCTCAGCCTCCCCAGTAGCTGAGATTACAAGCATGTGCTACTGCACCTTGCATAGCATCCATGACATCACTTCTAATAAGGGCACTAATCCCCCATGAGGATTTCACCATCATGAGCAGATTACCTCCCAAACTCCAGCCTCTGAAATCATTGCATTGAAGGTTGGGATTTCAACAAAAAATTTGGACCAAACACAAATATTTGCTTTATAGTTGTGGAATTCCATAAGTGCTCCTGGTAGAAGGAGTTTTTCTTTCCTTAGAATTTAAAACAATTATTGATTTGGCTATGGTAAAATCTTGCTATTTTAGAAGATTTTCCTCATCAAAATTCTGTCCTAATGTAGTTTATATTGTCATTCCTTATATCATGTTCCTTATCTTGCCTTAAATTCTCATTCAAGCCTTTGGTGCTTCAGAAAAGACTTCTGAGAAACTTCCTTATCTGGTTTATGTGTTTTTCCCATGTGAAGCCATCATAGCATACTTACGCTATGAAACACTGATCACATTACACCACAACACTGAAACTGCCTTTTTATTTGCCTGTGTCTTTTTCTCAATTATAAGGATTGTAAACTCATAACCCATGTCTAAATGCCCTTATTGAAGACAGCACCAAAACGACATCACATAAAGGATGGTAAATAAATATCTCTGGATGGTTGAATGAAGTCCCCCAGAACTTTCTACTGTGACAAATAATTTTTACTCTCTCAACTGTATCTACATACTGAGAACTTGTACCTTCTGTGACAGTATGACTTAAGTGTTTGTTCCACAAAATTCCTGTGCAGAAAGATAAGAGTATTAGACAATAAATAAATGTTTACTACAGAAAGTTTTTATATCAAACTTATTCTCTAGGAAAACTGCTTGCTTATAAGCCTACTATTTGCCCAGAAATTCTGGCAGCAGACTCTAGGCTTATTATGTCTACTGAATACAGATGATTGTGTCATAAACTGTGCCTAATCTGGTCTAGTTCCCCTCTTTGAAAGATATAAGTCAAAACATGGAAATCCAGACTCTAAAATTCAATAGTTGACTTTTTCTAATTTTTTTTTTTTGAGAAAATGTTAGAATGATATTCTTTCTTATAACTAATTAAACTTAATTCAGTCTAGTTTTCATCAAGATAGCTTTGGATGTATTTGTGACATGTCAGTAGCCAAGACTACCAAGAATTTAAACTTTCTGAGAAACAGATTATTGTCTTACACATTGTTTTATTTTACTACTCTCCAATTTGTGTATGTATGATATACTTCAAACAGTCATGGGCAAAGTAACTGATTATTTGAATTGTCTACAGGCTTATAACACAAAGATGTTACCTTAATTACTTAAAAATTTAATACCATTTTTAGTAGTTAAAATCTTGTGAACTTATTAGAGAGAGCTTCTCATTAGTACAGAAATATATTTATCAAATATACATATGTTTTTCAATTTTCTTGAAATATCTTTTTCAATTATTTTCCCTCTATGTGGATGCATAAATAAATAGACACTAGATTTGAGTGTCACCAATTTTACCTGAGGGTTTCCCTAAAACTCATGCAGAGGAAATGAAGATATATTCATAATTTTAACACAATAAATGGCACAGTAATTTTGTTTTGTTTGTGCTCTTGTTCAAAGTAATTATGGATAGCATATAATGTGCTTTAATTGGCCCTTGCCAATAACTCCAGCTAAATCTTATGGTGAACAAAACGGGGACAAATATATAATGAATAAAAATGTCTTTAAATTTTTGTTTAATTTTTTGAAACTTCTTTTTAACTAACTGAATATTTAGCTTAAATTGTAGCAAGGGATTTTGCTCAAAAAATGCTTGCTGCTAAGATCTCTTACATAAAAGGATACAGAGCAAAAGCACAGGAAAGTGACGTTCTGAAAGAAATCTAGCACAAGGCTCGGGGCTTCTCCTTGTCTGAGGACTCAAAGCAGTGTTCTGTTTCTAGCACTGAATGGTAGACATGAACCTAAAGTCCCTGTACATGAAAATGTCCCCAGTGTGTCTTAGGGCCTCAGGCTTTTATGCAAGTCTGTTCTCAGTTATGATTTTAAAACTAATTTATATGTAAAGTGCTATTTTGTGCACAAATATCACTCAGAAATAAAAGGGAATGAGGCAATAACAAAATTAATTTGTTTTAAAAATGAAACTATACATGATTTATTAAAAAAATCATTTAAAATATTATAACTACGTATGTCAATGGTCTTTCTTAGCCCTCTGTGTGTGTATGTGTGCGTGGTGCACGTGTGTGTGTCTTCTTATGACAAAATAAAGATAAGCTTTCTAATGGCAGAAACCTCAGCTTTTGAAGGATATGAGTGTAGATGTTACCTTTGTGTAGAAATTTGGAAAGGAGCAAGATTTCTTTAAAGCAATGCAAATATAAGGCAGAGTCAATTAGAATTAGAACCATGAATAGGTTCTGATACAGCAGTTTTGCTGATGGACCAATTTCACTTCCTGAGAGCTGTCTTACTTGGAGCTTGAAGGTTAAACATACAATTCCTTTAAACAACCAAGCCAGAAAACACTCTTAAACACAGAGCTTCTATGGTATTTCTCAGGCTTTCCATCATAGCGTCTTCTCTGCTCTTCTTAGTTGTTCCTGTCCACAGCTTTCAGTACTCAGCTACCCCTTTCCATGTAGTGTAATATTAATTTTCCAAAATACTAACTTCCATGAATTAAAATTCCAACCCATGTGTTTTACATGAGTGCTAATCTTGTTTTACATCATTGATTCCATTTTGGAATATTTAAAAGTTCATAATAGTAAAAACCCCAACAAAATATTTTAAATATATATATATATATCATTTCTTATTCTAGAACTGTATAATAAAACATATACAGAAAATAATATAACTTTCAATTACTGTAAAGTATGTGTGCTTCTGTTTTGGACACTGAACTACAATATATTGGATACTAACTATGAGGAATACATGGAATATATCTTGAAATTTCAATATATTTTAAAGTAATATGAATTGCCTTATAAAATATCAGACATATGGTAATTCAAATATGCTATAATTTCTACATTAATTTTGCTGTTATCTTCCATTTTTCCTTACATTCAGAAAAGAGGAGCATTAAGTCCTAGGTTATAAGATAGCAGGCAGCAGAAATAACAAATAAAGTATTTCCATAATGTCTGCAAACACAGTCCAAATCCTAGAAATTTAGCTGTGAGGAAGAAAATTCCACATAAGGAGAGCAAACTTCACAGCATGAATAATCCAGACAATACTAGCTCTGAAATTCTCTGCAGATTACCACTGTGAGAGGAAATGAAGAGTTGAGGAATCTGAGGACCCTAGATCATAAATGGCTCCAAAGTCCAGTAGTCCATACATATTCTTTCTCCCACTAGAGTAGCTTTGGAAAGTTGGTTCAAGTACGGGTCCACTAAAGTACACAAATAGATACTAAAAGTGTTCTTAAGGAAGCATTTTCAAAGATCCTTCTGTCTCACTACATTCTTAATCAAAATTTGCTCATATAAAAGTGCTCCAAATTAGTATGGTTTATTGAAAATATTGTTAAAATTAAAAAATTACAATGGACTAAATATCTTTATGAGATAAAATAAAAAGAATCATTTAAATTTTATGAATTAACTTTTATAAGGCTCGTGATACGAATTCTTTATTGATATTTTCTATTTAAACAGATATTTGCCAAAGTAAGGAAGTAAATAGGAAGACAATACTGGTGAAATATACTAGTTTCCTATTCTTATAGAAACAATCATTATTCACTCAGCACTTTTTGTTGAGTTGGAAAAATATGTAAAGGACATAATTTTACTGTAAAGTTGTATTTTCTTAACATTACAAGAATTATCCATTTCTGAGAATAATACAAATAAGCAGATCTGATTACAAATAAAAGCAGGTTTTATAGGAATATTCTTATATCTTAAAATTTAAAATTTAATTTATGAGATACAATGTAGGCTTCAGTTAATTTTATAAAGCTAACATAGAAAAAATCACAATGAATGAGAGTGAAGAAGAAAAAAGTGGGAAAGGGCTGAAAATGAAGAGAAAATTTAAGTATTAGAAATTTAATGAAGCTTAAATTGAATTATTTTGACGGCTAACAACTTTTCTTTCCATTTAGATTGATATATTATTTCCTATAATATTACAAATTTGCTCCTATTATACCAACTCTTTAAGTTTTTATATTGTTGACATGTTGAATAGCACAATACTACGGATAAATTGTCACAATTAATGAACCCATATTAACTAAGGGTTAATAAAGTTCACATTTTATTTGGATTTCTTTAGTTTTTACTTCATGGCATCTTTCTGTTTCAGGATCCCATTCTGGTTAAAACATTACATTTAGTTCTTATGTCTCCTTCCGTCCAAAGTATCATTTTGTGATTTTCAAATATAAAATACAGGAGAGAGCAATTTACAGGGTTACTGTATTGAGACAAAAAAACCAGGTGGCATTGTGGAGAGTGCATTTTCGAAGTGTTACTACATCAAGACACATAAGTAATGCATGACCTATGTCTTTTTAGATTACATTGGAAACTTCATGTATTGAACAATATTGAGACACTAGCCAAAAAAAATCCAAAGGCAGTACATTTATAATTTTGGATAAAATTGATATTATACACAGAATAATTTTTTCAATTTTACTGGGATATACTGTATAGTCTCCCTAGACTGTGAGAAACAGTCAGATTTTCTCTTATTTAAATGAGAAATTTTCCAAGTGAACTTTAAAAAATTGTGTTGTTCATTGTCAATAGACCATGTAAGTTATCCTTTAATTTTCTCAACAGTGGAAACAAAAAACAAACATAAAGAATGAAAATTTCTTATGCTATACTAGTAATATAGATTTTGTTTTGGGTCAATTAATCTTTGATGTATTTGGCTAATTCAGAATATAATTAGCAGCATCTCATTATGCAAGATTAGCAACAGTAATCAAGCACTCAAATGATTCTATGTAGTCTACATGTTAAATTTTCCTTTTACAAAAGCCCTGAGAGATAACTATCATTATTATCTCCATTTTGGAGATGGGAAAATTGATAAACAGAAAAGGTAGTAAATTGCATGTTCATGTAGGATCTTAATCACTGGATTATTTTTTCTCGTATGGGAAAAAAATCACATTACCAAACTACTGGTGATTGTAACTTAATTTTTGAGTCCGTTTTATATCTGGTATGACAACATTATATATTATTTCATGGAAGGGTATGTTTTAAGTATCTGTGACCCTGTAAAACTCATGCTTCATTGTACGCCACACAAACCCCGATGAGGCAGTATATTTTGACAGATTATAGTAGCAAAAAGTTCCAGTGTTTGCAGAGTATTACTTTGTTGAAAGTAAACTTTTCCATTTCAGCAAAGCCATTCATAACTGAGAATCACAGCACACTCTGTCATTTCAAGATTCCCTGCACAAAACTTCTATGAGCTACATTTTATCTTTCCTTAGGTCTGAGGAAAGATAACGCTGTATGTGTGCAGTGATTGTAACATAGCTCCACACAATCTCTAACAATAATATCAGAATAAAAGAAGCATTATTGGATTTTCACAAATTTATTTTTACAAATTTATTTTTAATTGCTATTAAATTCATGAAATCTCATATTGTAGGAATGATATATTTCCTATTATGACACTTGATAAAACAATCAAAGGATGGCCTATGCCTTCAAAGTGGTGTGTGGTAAATATCTAAGCAACATTAGGACTTTGTGAAGCAGATTTGGTGTGCCTGGGTTACCAATTTGTCTGGGTCCAGTGAGGCAGAATACCCACACCCATAACAAGTTAAATGAAGCAAGTTTATGACTTACAGCTAGGGAGCAAGGGAAAACAGAAACCTAGGATTCATTGTGAGTCAGTCCCCTAAGGTCAGGAAAGCTGTGCCAGGAGTGGAGGGTTTTATCTGCATGTGCCCCATTTGCACTACAAGAGAGTCAGTTTGACAAGGGGCCCACAATGAGTTTTATGCCACAGGGTAATGAGACTCACCCGACTAAAGTGTTAGGGCTCATTCTGTTTTGTTTCTGAGGATCGGAATAGTGACTGGACTGTTCTGCTCTATCTCCCCTTAGCCCAGAAAGTTACACTCCTAGTATTCTGCAGTTACTCTTGAAATCTGCATGTAGGAGGGGGATTAGATCAGTGTCAGTTCAGTGCCAAGCAGCAGAACTGTCTGTCCTGGAAGCCTGTGACTTTCCTGTCCTTTTTCTAATTGTTGGTGATGCAAGGGAGAAGAGTCCCGGCGCTCAGTAGCTGCACAACACTGTGGGAGGCAGCGGTGCATTAGAATCATTAATACTGATAATTCCTGAAGTGTGGCCCACCTCGGTTCCACTGGGTCACACTCTTGTCTTGACTCTCTGCTTGATCAACATAGCACAACAGCCCAATACAAGGCAAATAGTCATTAAAAGTTGGTAGCCACTCAAGCAAACCAACAAAAAAGAAAAAGATAATGTTAACTTTAGCAATATATTTTACCAAATCGAGTATATCCCAATCGATGTTCATTTGATAAGTAACCAATATAAAAAGTGTCAGTGATATATTTATATTCCCATTTGTATTCTAAGTTTTCCAAATATATTGCCCGTGTTATACTTTCTTGACATTTCTGTTTTGAGTAGGCATACTCAAAGCGGCTCCACAGCCAGGAGAGATGAGTGGCTGTTAACACACAATGCAGTTTCAGCATCTCGCTGCCCAAGTAATACTTTTGGGGCTAGTAGCATCATCGGAAGTTTGAAGCTTGTAAGAAATACAGAAACTCAGCCCAGCATCCCACCTAGTGATTATTAAAAATTCATAAGTGATTTCTATACACACTAAAAGTGGGAAGTATATGTTGGAGAGAGAATATAAAAAGTGTGAAACGAAATTCTTATCAAGAAGATTTGGCAATTACCACTCTAGTCAGGCATGCACACATAGCTTCATCTTGTCATTCAAAGTGATAAATTCAAAATAATGATGCCCAAGGATACAAATTAACCAATTTGCAAAAATATTATTCAAAATGTTTAGACACATCTCCAAAAGAAAAAAACCCCTGAAAATTGTGTGGAAACAATCTAGACATCCATTTCACAATGAACTGCCATGTGTATGTACATTTATTTCATATTATTTAAAAAATAATCTAGACTAATTTCTTTGAAAAATACATGTTTTTCATTTAGACAAAAATATTTACAAAACAGATTATGCACAAGATAAATTTACTATGATGGTTTAACTGTTATCCACATGGTAGATTCAGCAAATAATTCAGGACTTCAATGACACAGTTCTAAGAACAGCTGGAACTTGAGTAATCAATTATAGATGTATCTCCCCCAGGCACCTAGAAAGGATGGGAGTGTATTCCATAGTGTTAAGGATTTTTATTCCCTCAAGGACAAGGTCATGTTAGATCTCATCTTTGAAATGGTGACCGAATTCCCAGAGTTGCAGCATGTTGAATGCATGCATAATCAGGCAGGGAAACTTTGGTTGGAGTGATTCTCTTGTGGTTACTTATCTGGTTGAAATAAGTCCAAATATTTTTAATGTAAAAAGAACTACAATTTACAGGGATGAAAATAATGTACTACTGCATCTTCTTTTCTAATATGTGTTAAAAAATGGTGAAATAAAATACTATCTGAGAGCATGAGACCTTGATTCAGAAAGGTTTGGGCTCAATTCCTGACTTGTTCACAACCTACCTGAATAATTTAAAATATATTAAATAGGTGCTGTGAGTCTTCTTTTTCTCATGGATAAAATGAAAAAAAATTGATCAATTTTACTGATTTATTTAACAATTTAGTAAAATAAATTTTCAGGTAGTAAGTGCTCTGCAATGATTTCTAAAACACTAAATTTCACAATATTATAGCAAAGAAAATATGGCTTTGTTACCCAATACTCTTACCAAAAGTGAAAACTCTCTCTCAGATTCTCCCCATATTATCTTTTCTTTGGAACTTATATCTAAAATATATGATTTCGTAGTCCTCCCAGCTGCAGGAATATCATCATCATCATTCTCAGCAGCACCAGCATCACCACCCTAACTTGAATTTATTGTTTATTATGCTAAAAGTTTTTCATAATTTTTAATGATACTGTTAACATCTTCAGGGAACAGTTTTGCAAAGGTTAAGTAATTTCTCTAAATTCACAATGTGTGATGACAGAGAGAAAGCCCTGGACAAGTAACTCGGCTCGCCAAAGGAAAAAATGTTGAACAAGTGATGATAAAGGCACATAACATTATCATGAACATTTTTCAAGAAAAATTACATGGTAAAGCATGCCATTTAGTTTAAAAACATTTCAGCAAGTTAATTTACATAAACAGCAACCTATCCACCTGAGTTAATAGCTCACTAATAATTGTTTTATTATGCTTTGTCTCCCACATCCCCAAATTTATATTGAATTCCTAATCTTCAGTATCACAAAATGATACCATGTTGGGAAATATGGTACTTAAAGAGATAATTAAGGATAAATGAGTTCATGAGAATGAGCTCTACTCCAACATGTTTGTTGTTCTTACAAGAAGAGATTTAGGGGGATTTAGCTCAGTGGTGCCATCGCCTGCCATGCATACACAAGGTCCTGAGTTCAATCCCCATTACCAAAAAAAAAAGGAAGAAGAGATTTAGGGCAAAGGCATACACAGACAAAATAACCAAGTGAAACTACAGTTAGAAGATGGCCACTTTCAAGCCAAGAACACAGGCCAAGACTGCCAAAACCGGACCTCAAACTTCTAGCCTCCAGAAATGTAAGAAAAGGAATTTCTGTCACTACCCATTATGTAGTGATTTGATATAGTTAGTGTCCATACCTAATTCATACAATCAATAGTTAACCTATTTTGGATTCTATTTTAAGGTCTTCAGACTATTTATACAAATTCTAAACTATTATGACTTGAATGTTCTCAGTTCTAATCAACACTTAATCTTGAATAGTTTCCTTAAAATATTTGAGCCCAGGTACTAAAATATCTATAAATATTGCAGTTCTAAAATACTAGTATGACTGAGACAAAAGACTGAAAATTAGTAATGATTTCCTTCATTCTTTGAAATATGTTGGATTAAACTTAGTTTTGTTTCATTCATTATTAGTTGGTGATATTTGGGGAATGCTGCAGTATGTAGATTTCATAAACATTCTTGAGACTCAGTTGCTTTTGCAGTTCAGAATTTTCAATTTTAAAACAGTAGGCTCAACCGATACAGGTTAATCTTCCAACTCGGGAATGATCTGTCAACCACAGTGAAATAAGTCTGACATTGCATCTGACTCATCTTCAACATTCCAAATGCTAAATTGACTTTGTCTCCTAGGAAATAGGATTACTTATGGTTATCCTGTGGTCACTTGATTGCAACAATTCCATCTGCTGATTCTCATAGTTGATGAAAATGTATCTTATTCCCATGTTTTCTTGTTACCATGTGCTCTCTCTTTACATAATATCTATAGAAAGATGATTGGCAAAGCATAAAAATTCCTTTTAAGTAGTTTGAGAAATAATATTGTGGATATAATTTGAGCAGCATTATTACTGTATCTCTAAAAACTGCTTTGCTTAGTTATACCTGCCAGACATTAGTGTTTTGTCAGGATTTTGGTTGGCAATAGCTTTTGGAACAGGCTTTAGAAACATAAAGTTGATGATCAAAAACTATTAATACTTATTGGTGTAGCTCTAGTAATGTCGTATCAGTATTAATCTAAGCTTATAATCCTTTTTTTCCTCTTTTTTTCCCCATTAAGTTTATTGGTACATTTTAGGTATAAAATACACTTGCATACATCATTAGGATCTTGTACCATTACATGAGGATCTTGGTTCTTATTTTTTTTCCCCTTTACCTGCCCGCCCTTCACCCCCTCCACCCTTCCCTATTTGGAAAGATTTTGTTTCCATTTTTTTCCTTTTCTCATATTTTTTTCACTTCATTCCTTTCCCCTACCTCTCCCACTTCCCCTGCTCCTTTAGACCTTTACTTCCTATTACACAATATCAATTATACATTTTTAAAATTATAATATCAAGGTCTAGGAGACATTACCACAGATTTTACAGAATTTAAAAGGATATAGAAAGCATATTTCAAAAATCTGTTTTGAAATAAATTTGACAGCTTCTAAGAAGTACCTTGGAAGACAAATTAATGAAACTAACTCTGGAGGAAATGTAAAATTTGAATAGCACCTTTTAAAGAAAGTATATTCCTAGCTTGAAAACCTACCTATATGACAACAGGCTCATATACATTTTAACTGATAAATTATATCAAACATTTAAAGCAGAAAAACGAAGATACACTTCTTCCCTCATTTTAGGAAATCAACATTGTGCTAATCCTAAAACTGAATAAAGATAATAGAAGAGAAACATATGAACATAGATAGAAATTTGTTTAACAAAACAAACTATTAGAAGTTAGATCTGGCAGGATGTAGAAAGTGGTTTTATTATAGGGATGGCAGTGTTGGTTCAGCATTGGAAGATCCACCCCCAAAAGTCATCATTTAAACAGAGGAAAGGAAAAAGTCATATGATCCTGTCACTAGTTGGAGAAAATGTATTGGACTAAATTCTACAGCTGTTCTTGGTAAAAGCTATCGGGAGACTAGAAGTAGAACAGAAACTTCTCAACAGATTAAAGACATGTACTCCATACTTCCAGTGAGAATGCCTTATGTAAATGGAGAAGATACAATGCTTTCTCCTTAAGGTGGGAAACAAGGGCAGATATGCTTACTCTTCATCTGTCCATTAAACTTTGAATCCTAGGCCCAACCAAAATAGTCTGGAAATAAAATGACATAATTAGGATAGGATTGGCAAGATAGAAGCAAAACTTTATATGTAGATGAAATGATCATCTACAGAGAAAATACTAAGAAATCTCTAGGAGCCCCTAGAACTTGTATTTGAATTTAGCAGGATTAGAAAACACAAGGTATATATAGAAATTCAGGTCTATGTATACTTGCTATAAATGAAGAATTGAATATTGAAATTTAAAAGTTATGTAGAAGTACAAAGGACCTAGAAAAGTTAAAAAACAAAAAACAATAAATAAAAAACAGACAAACAAAAAAGTGTTAGAAGACATTTAGTACCTAATTTTAAGACATCTTCTAAAGCTACAGTAATCAAGGCAGTGTTGGTGTAAGGAAAGACATATAGATCATTTGAATAAAACAGAGAATCTAGAAATAGAGTCACATGTACATGGTCCACTGAGGTTTGAAAGATTATTTAACATTAGCATTTTATAGAATATAAACTCAATTCAAGAGCCAAGGAAAAGATAGTGTTTTCAGCAAACAGCACTATAACAGCTGGTATCCGTCTATAAAAAATTAACCTCAACTCTTTATTTCCATACATAAAAATAACTTGAAGGGATCTAAGAACCTAAATATGAAAGCCTAAAAGTATAAAACTTTAAGAATAAATTGTAAGGGAAAATGTTTTTGAATTTAGGGTAGGCAAGAACTACCTAGGACACAAAAAACATGATGTATAAAAGAAAAATAATGATAAATGAGATTCCATCAAAATTTAGAGCTTTAAATGACATCATTAAAATGAAAAGTAGCCTTTAAACAGACCATATTTACAATGCATATAACCTATGATCAGAATATATAAAG
Source organism: Heterocephalus glaber (assembly GCF_053883595.1). NCBI lineage: Eukaryota > Metazoa > Chordata > Mammalia > Rodentia > Bathyergidae > Heterocephalus > Heterocephalus glaber. The sequence goes on from NW_028258333.1 coordinate 11,651,525, forward strand.
AACTCTAACAGCTCATTAATAGACAACCCAATTAAAAAGTAGACATAAGAAGATGATAAAGAGCCAGTACAGCACAAGGAAAGGTGTGCAACTCTAGAATCAGAAAAATACTAATCAGTAGAGTAACAAGATTGAATTATACACTCATTAGGGAGATGAAATTAAAAGTTTTAAAAGCCTTGTCATGATTTTTTCTTTTTGTGGGATTGTCTCCCTTTGCATTTAATTTGTCACACCCAGTGGATTCATTCTGCTGGGCTTCCTGGTGTTGTGATCCTCATTGTCTTTTCCTAAGGTATTGTCTAAAATTTTTTGGAGTGCTGGTTTGGTATTCATGAAGTTCCTGAGGTGCTCTTTATCACGAAAGTATCTTATTTCTCCATCAATTTTGAAAGACAGTTTTGCAAGGTACATCAATCTGGGCTGGAGGTTGTTTTCTTTTAGGGCTTATGTCACTCCAAGCTCTTCTTGTCTTGAGGGTTTGCATTGAGAAGTCTGCTGTGATTCTGATGGGCTTTCCTTTGTTTGTGATTTCTTTCTTTTCTCTCACTGCTTGTATAACTTTGTTCTTCTGTTGGATTTCTGGAATCCTAACTATTATATGCCTATGTGTAGATTTTTTTTTTTTTTTTATCAAGGCTATTTGGAGTCCTATATGCCTCACTTATCTGTATGTCAAGTTCTTTTCCCCTCCTTGGAAAGCTTTCTACCATCACTTCTGTGAACAGTTTTTTTTTTTTTTTTTTTTTTTTATGTCATCTGGACTCTCTCCTCTTTCTTCATTGACTCCAATCAATCTTATGTTATTCTTCTTTGCATCGTCTAGCAGCTGCTGAATTGATTTCTCGTGTTCCCTTACAATTTTAAAGCAATTTTTCTTTTCCTGGTCACTAATTGGAACTTTATCTTCTATATCTGAAATTCTATCCTCATATTGGTTCATTCTTCTGTGCAGACTTTCAATGGAGTTTTTAATCTCCTGGAAATCTGTTTGCATCTGTTTTATGGATTCCATTTGTTTCCTATGTAGGGATTCCATCATGTTCCTCAGATCCTCTATTTTTTTATCTGTGTCCTCTCTAGATTTATTAATCATGTCTTGCAATATGGGCACAATTTTTGCTGTTATCTGAGTAATTATTTCTGATTTCATTTTTCCCAGATCCTCTTTTGTTGCCAGTTCAGAGTCCCAGTGGTTGAGTATCAGATTGTTCTATCTCATTTCCCTTTGGGGTTGCTGTAGGCGATGTGGAACTCTGTTTTTGAGTCTTGTTTATGTGTCTTCTCATTTCCACGGGGGGGGGGGGACTTTTGATGCCCATGCGGCTCACCTTCTCTGCCCTAGGTGCATGGAACGGTGGGGGAGGGGAGCTTCCTTCTGGGTGCTGAAGTTTATAATTCTTGATTGCCACACATATAGCCTGAATTCCACTATAATTAATAGTTATTATGCAATACAATTTCATAGATAATGCCTTACAATTTCAATAATCAATCAATTTGAAGATCTTTTGTAAAGAACAATATTGTTCATGTGAGAAATGAAAAAAATAAATTCAAATATTAAATAGTACAAATTTGTTGGAATAGAATTAAGAGAAGGCTTCACAAAGAAATTCAGATTTTAGGGACAGAGAAAGATGGTATTTGAGTAATTTTTGTAGGTAATATTTTTCCCATATATCCAAGAATTTAAACTACTAGTCCAGCATTATTAAACTTATTAAATTATTACTAGAATTATGAAACTATTTTCTTAAGCGCTAAGGAAATCAGGTAAGAGACCTTCTTCTCTGTTTTTAGCATGACAGTAAAAATAAAAACAACAACAATATTGGAAAAAGCAGAAAGGAAATAATCATACATATCATCAACCGTTGACTCCAAACAATCCAGTATAGAAACAAGTAATCTATTTAGGGAAGGAATATGGAAGTGAGCCCAGGTTTAGACTTGAAACCCAGTACTAGGCCTGCCATGGAAAAAATTGCTGCACTTCTCTCAGAGGCTCATGATGACTTTTGCCAGATCAAGGTGAGTGCACTGACTTATTAAAATTTTGTTAGTCACTTGGCAAATGGACTGTCTATGGCAAAGTGGAAGCAAGACAGTATTTGCCGAGGACCAAGAAGTGAAAACTACAACAGGTCTTTATCTCAGAATTAAGCTGCCAGGGATAAGACCCTACAACAGAAAAAAATCAAAGGCCTGTGGGTAGGTCAGAGTAACAAATTCCTATCTACACCTGCACTGACATCATACCTTTCTGAGAGATTCAAGATTTGCATTCATTGTCACTAACCTTTGAGTGGGACAATGGCTGACAAATGCTTCTCCTTAGGATTGTGCAGTATCTTGTAGCTGTGAGTCTTGTCATGGACCATACTTAACAACTGGCAGCCAATTGCACTGTGAACTGTGGTCTTTACTCAGTGCCGTGCTGTGATTGTTGGGCTGTGGGGCAAAAGTGAAAAACATCAAGGTGATTTTGGTGGACACAAGTGTATCACAGAATTCTGAAGCTAGTCCATCAATGATAATACCACCCAGTAGCTGATGAATTTCTTTTCGTTATATTCTTTTATTGGTACATTGTAGGTATACAACACAATTACATTTCTCATTGGGAATTGTACCTTTATATAATGCATCTTGGTTCTTATTTTTTCCCCATTCCTAGCCCTCCCTTCATGCCCTCCACCCTTCCCTATTTACAAATACTTTATTTCCATTTTTTCCATTTCTCATCATTTTTCCTTTCCCTTCTTTCCTTTCCCCTGCCCCTCCCACTACCCCTACCCCTTTGGACCTTTTCTTCCTATTTTGCATTATTGATTATTCATTCTAATCATTGGTACATTTAAGGTATACAATATAATGACATTCATCATTGGAAATTTGCACCTTTACATAGTCTCTCTTGGTTCTTATTTTTCACCCTTGCCCAGCCCTCCCTTCAACCCCTCCAGTCCCCCCTATTTACAAAGATTTTGTTCCCATTTTTCCATTTTCTCATATTAATACCATTCCCTTCTATCCTTTCCCCTAGCCCTCCCCCTTCATTCCCCTTTGTCCCTTTTCTTCCTATTTCACATTACCTATTATACATTTAGTCCTTATTTACACTTTCAGTTTCTCACACCAGAGAAACTATTCAGTATTTGTACATGTGTATCCTATTTATCTAACTTAAGAGTATCGCCTCAAAGTGCATCAGTTTAGCTATAAATGTCTCTAATTTCTCATTTTTTATGGCTGAATAGTACTCCATTTTACAAAAAAACCCACATTTTCTTTATCCAGTATCCAGTTGATGGGCATTTGGGCTGTTTCCAAGTTTTACCTATCACAAACTGTGCTGGTATGAACATGGGTGCACATATATCACTGTGGTATGATTCTTTTAATTCTTTGGGGAAGATCCCCAGCAGTGGAAAAGTGGGGTCCAATGGGACTTCCAGTCCTATTTCTCTGAGGTATCTCCATACTGATTTCCACAGTGCTTGCACCAGTCTACATTCCCACCAGCAGTGGAGCAGGGTTCCTCTTTCCCCACAGCCCCACCAGCATTTGTTATTGGTTGATTTCATGATAGCAGCCATTCTTTCTGGAGTGAGGTGGAATCTCAGTGTTTTTTTCATTTGAATCTCTCGAATGACCAGTGATGATGAACATTTTTTCATGTACTTACTTGCTGTTTCTACTTCTTTGTCTGAGAAATGTCTGTTCATTTCAGATGCCCATTTTTGGATTGAGTCTTTAAATTTGGGAGGTCTGATATTTTTAGTTCTTTATAGATTGGAGATAGTAGACCTTTGTCTGAGGAAGAGCAGGTGAAGATATTTTCCCACATTGTGGGTTGTCTCTTCACACTGCTGGTGGTTTCTCTTGTTGTGCAGAAGCTTTTTAATAAGAAGAGATCCCACTTGTTGATTGTTTGTGCTAGTTCACGGGCAACTGAGATTTTGTTCATAAAATCTTTTCCTACACCGATGCCTTCAAGAGTTCTACCTAACCTCTGTTATAACTGGTTCAGAGTTTCTATTTTAATATTTAGATCTTTAATCCATTTTGATTTTAGTGTAGTGCATGGTGAGAGATATAGGTCTAGTTTTAATCTTTGGCAAGTTGAAACCCAATTTTTCCAGCACTATTTATTAAAGAGGCTATCTTTCCTCCAATAAGGGAGTTTGGCTCCTTTATTGAAGATGAGATAGCTGAGTGTGTCTGGCGTTGTTTCTGCAACTTCTAATCTTTTCCACTGGTCCTCAGGTCTGTTTCTTTGCCAGTACCATGCAGTTTTTAATCACAGTAGCTTTGTAGTATAGTTAAAGATTAGGGATTGTGATACCCCCTGCCATGTCTCTGTTACTAAGAATTGCTTTTGCTATTCTGGGTCTCTTCTTGTTCCAAATGAATTTTTGGATTGTTTGCTCAAGGTCCATGAAGTATGGTGCTGGGATCTCAATTGGAATTGCATTAAATCTATATAGCAGTTTTGGAAGTATGGCCATTTTCACTATATTCATCCTTCCTACCTAGGAACAGGGGATGTCTCTCTATTTTCTGATATCATCTTCAATCTCTCTTTGCATAGTACTATAGTTTTCAGAGAAGAGATCTTTGATTTCTTTGGTTAGGTTGATTCCTAGGTATTTCAGTTTTTTGGATGCTATTGTGAAAGGAATTATTTGCCCCAGTTTTCGCTCAGTGAGTCTGTCATTTGTGTAAAGGAAATCTATTCATTTTTGTGTGTTGACCTTATTACCAGCTAATTGACTGTATTTGGTTATTAAATCTAGAAGACTTTTGGTGAAGTTCTTGGGGTCTTCTATATAGAGTATCAGGTCATCTGCAAATAATGACAATTTGACTTCTTCATTTCCTATCTTTATTCCTTTTATTTCTTTCTCTTGTCTAATTGCCATGGCTAATGTTTCCATAATTATATTGAACAAGGGTGGTGATAGTGGACATCCTTGTCTTGCTCCTGAGTTTAGTGTGAAGGATTTCAGTTTTTGACCATTTAGTATGATATTGGCTATTGGTTTTTCATAGATGGCTTTTATCAGTTTGAGATAGAGACCATCTATTCCAATTTTTGTAGGGTTTTTATCATAAATGTATATTGGATTTTCTCAAATGGTTTCTCTGTGTCTATGGAGATAATCATATGGCTTTTGTCCTTGGTTCTATTGATATAGTGTATTACATTTATTGACTTGCATATGTTGAACCATCCCTGCATCCCTGGGATGAATCCCACTTGATCAGGGTGCATGATCTTCTTGATGATCTTCTGCATTCTGTTTGCCAGTATCTCATTAAGGATTTTTGCATCTATGTTCATTAGTGAGATTGGCCTATAGTTCTCCTTTTCGGTTGGGTCTTTCTCTGCTTTGGGGATCAAGGTGATGCTTGCTTCCAGGAATGAATTTGGGAGTATTGCTTCCCTTTCAATTTCATTGAAGAGTTTAAACAGCAGTGGCAGCACTTCCTCTCTTAATGTCTTGTAGAATTCAGCAGTGAAGCCCTCAGGGCCTGGGCTTTTCTTAGTTGATAAGTTTTTAATTACATTTTCAATTTCATTGGTTGATATTAGATTGTTTAGAATATTTAGGTCTTCTTCATTCAACTTTGGTAATTCATATGTATCTAGGAATCTGTCCATTTCTTCTGTGTTGTCCATCTTATTGGCGTATAGGTTCTGGAAGTAGGTATTGATGATCCTCTGCATTTCTTGTGAGTCTGTTGTCATTTCACCCTTTTCCTTCCTAATTTCATGGATTTGGGCCTTTTCTTTCCTTTTTCTGACAAGGTTAGCTAAGGTTTTGTCAATTTTGCTGATTCTTTCAAAGAACCAACTCTTGGCTTCATTGATTTTTTTGTATTATTCTCTTAGTCTCCATTGCACTGATTTCTCCTCTGATCTTTATAATTTCCTCCCTTGTATGAGCTTTGGGGTTGTCCTGCTCTTTTTTTTCTAGAAGCTTGAGGTTCAGCATCAGGTTGTTTAATTGGGCTTCTTCTGTTTTCCTAATATGCATATTCACGGCTATGAATTTCCTTCCTAAGACTGCTTTTACTGTGTCCCATAGATTCTAATATGTTGTATTGTCATTGTCATTTAATTGAAGGAACTGTCTGATTTCTTCTTTAATTTCCTCTGTTGACCCATTGGTTATTCAGAAGTGTGTTCAATTTCCACGTGTTTATGAAATTTTTTGTTTCTTTTGCTATGCATCTCCAATTTCATTGCACTATAATTTGATAATATACAGTTGATAACTTCAATTCCTTTGCACTTACTTAAACACATTCTTTGTGTGAGCATGTGGTCTATTTTGGAGAATGACCCATGTGCAGCTGAGAAGAATGTGTATTCTGATTTTGTGGGGTGGAAGACTCTGTAAACATTTTTTAAGTTCATTTGTTCAAGAGTTTGATTGAGTTCTAGTATTTCATTACTTATTTTTTGTCTAGTAGAACTATCTATTTGTGACAGTGGGGTGTTGAGGTCCCCCACTACAATTATATTAGTGCATATATGACTTTTTATGTCTGTTAGTATTTGTTTTATACAGTTGGGCACACTAGTGTTTGGTGTATAGATATTTATGATTGTCATCTCTTCTTCTTGAATTGTTCCCTTTACAAGGATGCAGTGTCCTTCTTCATCTCTCTTAATCAGTATTGGTTTGAAATCTACTTGATCTGCTAAGAGGATAGCTACTCCTGCTTTTTGGGGGGTTCTTTTTGCATGGAGTATTGTTTTCCACCCTTTAACTTGCTGTCTATGAGTTTCCTTTTGAATTAAGTGTGTTTCTTGTATGGAACATATTGTTGGATTTTGCTTCTTGACCCATTCTGCCAGTCTATTTCTTTTGATTGGTGAACTGAGGACATTAACATTGATGGTTATAACTGAAACGTATTGACTCGTCATTGCCATGACTTTTTCTTTTTTGCGGGGTTCTCCCCCTTTACATTTACTTTCTTGTCATGCCAGTTGGGTTCATTCTGCTTTGCTTTCTGGGGTTGTGATCCTCAATATCTGTTCCTAGGATATTCTGTAAAATTTTTTGGAGTGCTGGTTTGGTATTCATGAAGTTCCTAAGGTGCTCTTTGCCATGAAAGTGTCTTATTTCTCCATCCATTCTGAAAGATAGTTTTGCAGGGTACATCAATCTGGGTTGGAGGCTGTTTTATTTTTTCCTTTTAAGGAGGCTGTTTTCTTTTAGGGCTTGGAATATGTCACTCCAAGCTCTTCTTGCCTTGATGGTTTGTGTTGAGAAGTCTTCTGTGATTCTGATGAGCTTTCCTTTGTATGTGATTTGTTTCTTTTCTCTGACTGCTTGGAGAACTTTGTTCTTCTGTTGAGTTTCTGGAATCTTAACAACTATATGCCTATATGTAGATTTTTTTTTTTTTATCAAGGCTATTTGGAGTCCTATATGGCTCACTGATCTGTATGTCAAGTTCTTTTCCCCTGCTTGGGAAGTTTTCTGCCATTATTTCTGTGAAGAGTTTTTTTTTATGTCATCTGCAGTCTCTCCTGTTTCTTCATTGACTCCAATCAGTCTTATGTTATTCTTCTTTGCATCATCTCACAGCTGCTGGATTGATTTCTCATGTTCCCTTATAATTTTGAAGCAATTTTTCTTTTCCTGGTCACTAATTGCAATCTTATCTTCTTTATCTGAAATTCTGTCCTCACATCGGCTCATTCTGCTGTGTAGACTTTCAATGGAGTTTTTCATCTCCTGGAAATCTATTTGCATCTGTTTTATGGATTCCATTTGTTTCCTATGTTGGGGTTCCATCATGTTCCTCAGCTCCTCTCTAGATTTATTAATCATGTCTTCCACTAGGAGCACAATTTCTCCTGTTATCTGAGAAATTATTTCTGATTTTATTTTTTCCAGATCCCCTTTTGTTGCCAGTTCAGTGGGTCCAGGTGGTTGAGTATCAGAGTGTTCTATCTCATTTCCCATTGTGGTTACTGTAGGTGCTCTGGAAGTCTGGTTTTGAGACTCATTTACATGTTTTCTCATTTCGACTGGGGGGTGTGCTGTTCGCGCCTGCATGCATTACCTCCTCTGAGCGGGGAGTGTGGGACAGGGGATGGAGCAGCGGTAGGGATGGTGGCCCAAAAGCCCTTTCCTCTGTTTTGGGAGCAGCGGGAGGCATGGTGGTCAGGAAGCCCCTTGCTCTGGACCAGGAGCAGTGGGACGGAGGCTCAGAAGCCCCTACCTCTGGGCCCGGCCAGCGGGAGGGATGGTGGCCGGGAAGCCCCTTCTTCTGGAACAGGAGCAGTGGGACGGCAGCTCTTAAGCCCCTACCTCTGGGCCAGGAGAGGTGGGACCCAGTACTGTGGTCTGGTGGTCCAGTGTCCTCTGAATCTTTGTAGTGTGGAACCAGGTGTCTGTACAGAGGAGCGGGCGTGGGGTTTCCAGTGGATTGTTGCTGGTGCATGGGCTGATTCGGTGTGTTCCACGTGACTTGTGACCTCAGTAGTGCGTGTCCAGAACTGCCTGTCTGCAGTGGCTTTAAAACAGTTTTAAAAAATTATTTTTAACTAATACATGTAAACAAAATATTTGCATATGTTTTTAAAAATTAAAAAGTTTACACATGGCACCACAGAGTACCATGTGGCATTTTGCTACATGTATACATTGTGTAATGTTTAAACTAAGTTAAATATTTATATTTTCCCAAACATTTGTTCATAATTTCAGTAAAATGTCATTTAAAATTCCCCCTTCTGTTTTTTAAAACTGTATACTACATTGCTGACTTCGTGACCCCACAGTGCAAGGGTTCACTGGAATTTTAATACCCATTATTGACTTTACCCACTCTCCGTTTCTCCCACACTCCTAAGTCTCTGGCAACCATGACTGTACTCTCAAATTCAAATAGATTAAGCTTTCCCATTCTGTATATGGGTGAGATCATGCAGTGCTTGTATTTCTATGCCTGGCTTATTTTGCTCAACCTGACGATCTTCATTTCTAACACTGGTGCTCCAAATGGCAGGACTTCTTTTTATGCCTGAATAGTATTCCATTGCATATATGTACCATATTTCCCTTAGTCATTTATCCATTGGTCAACATAACATGGGATGTACTTGTCTCTTGAATGGATTTATTTCATTTCCTTTGGATATATACAAAGGAGTGGGATAGTTGGATCATAGGGTAGTTGCATTTTTGATTTTTTGAGTAAATTCCAAACATGTTTCCCTAATTTCTGCATTGATATAAGTTCTCATCAATGGCATGTGTTTCCTTTTTATCCATATCGTCACCAGCACTCATCTTTTTTCTTATGGAAAATAGAAATTCATATTTAAAGAGTGACATTTAAATTATCATTTTGATTGTTATTTCAGTGATAGTATTGTTGAGTATTTGATGATGTGCCTATCAGTCATTTGCATGCTTTTCTGTAAAAAATGTCTATTTAAGCCTATTGCACATTTTATGATATGATTAGGTTTTTTGTTATATCATGAACATTTTGTCATATTTATAATTTGTAGGTATTGTCTCACATTTTGCATATTATTTCTTGAGGTAATTGTTTTCTTTACTGATCAATGCTTTTATTTTGCTGTGATTCCATTTGCATATTTTTGGTTTTTTACTTGTGGTTTTTGGGTCTTGTTCAAAAATTCTTGGACCCAGTGTCCTAATTTGTTTCCTCCACAGGTTATTCTAGTAATTTCATAATTTTGAATTTTATATTTAATATTTAATCAATTTTAGATAATTGGTTTATCTGATGAAATCTGGAGTTCTATTTTAATTCTTATGCACATGAATGTTCCATTTTCTCAGTCAATAGTATTATGTAATAAAAACTAAAAAAAAAGTATATAGCAATTGATACCTTTTTTATCATTATTTGGATTTAATCATGAAGTATTAGAAACTTGAATGATCAACATGATTGAATCAGTAATTAAACATCTTCTACTAAAAATAAAGCTCATGATCATATGGCTTCACTGCTGAGTTCTAATAAACATTTAAAAACCTAACACCAATTTGCAAATCATTCTGAAAAGCTGAAGGAGAAATTTATCTAAGAGGCTAGCATTACCCTGATATATGTTATTTACTTAATATCATTCTATTTTCAAATCTAGGGGTTGATTGTAGGTACTGCTTTGCTGTATCCCACAGGCTTTGGTCTGTTTTGTTTACATTTGTAGTTGTTCCAGTAATCATGTTTTAAATATTTCCTTCTTTATTTCCTTCTTTATCCATTGTTTACTCAAAATAAACTTCTTCCTTTCCCATGTATTCATATAGCTTCCAAATTTTTTCTTGTTTTTGATGTCTACACTTATTGCTTTGAGGTTGAAAACAATACCTGATGTGATTTCAATTTAAAAAGGAATGTTGATACTTGTCTTGTGCCAATCACATAGTCTATCCTAGAGAATGTCCCATGTGTTCCAATTTTACTACATATACATACTACCAATGTTAGTACATCTATGTGCTGATGAGAAGAATATGGATTATGCAGCTGTTGGATAAAGTGTTCTATAGATATACATTTGGTCAATTTGATAAAGGATGCAACTTGTCTCTAATTTTTTTTCATGATTTTTCATCTCTATGAGCTGTTCATCATTGAGTGTGGGTAGTAAGGTCTCCTACTGTGGAGTCTGACTATTTACATGTACCAATATTTTATGTATATATTTGTGTACTCCAATATAGGGTACATATTTACTTTTGTTCTTGTTGAACTGGCACTCTATCATAATTGCACTGATCTTCCTTGTCTAATTTTGTTCATGCTTTTGTCCATGCTTTTTTGTTTAATGTCATTTTTATGTGATATACATATGGATGCTATTCCTGAAGTTGTTAGAGTTTATTTTCATAGAACTTTTTTCTCTTTCATTTCACATATTTCATTGTGGGAGAAATGAGTTTCTTGTGATGATGTTCTGTTGGGTAGTATTTCTTTATCTATTTAGTAACTTTGTGTCTTTTAATTGGATAACTTAATTCCTATGTAAGGTAATTACAATATCCAAGATTTTACTACAGCAATTTTATAAATTCATTTCTAGTTTTATTCTCATTTCTCTTTTTCTCAAACTCTTTTGGTCTTCCTTTGATTAAGTGTTGTATTCTATTAGTGTGCTTTGATTTCCTACTTTTTATTTTTGGTTTACCTATTTTACAGTTTTGCTTTGTATTTACTGTAAGAGTTACAAAAATATTTTATTATAGCTAGATGCTTTGAAATGATAGCAATATAGCATGATCATAAAGATAAGAAAAGAAGCAAAAATATATTAATAAACAACTACACTTCCACTCTGTTACTTCTTTATTTTATATTTTAATATTCTATTTTACATGTATCTATATTACCTATGTGTTTGCATGTCAATGCAGATGTTATTCTTAATTATTTGTTTTAGTCTTTATGTTTATAACATTAGCAAATTCTGATTATATTTATCCTTAATTTCTCATACCTCGAAAGGTGCAGATATCCAGATACAGGAAAGGTAATTGTTAACAGTGAGACTGCACTCAACAAAGATATTTTATAATGAAGTCAAAAGTAAAATATATGTGAAATTTATGCTATTATATGCTAGAATACATTTTCTACCCCTTTGACAATCTCAAGTTTGACTTGAATCCCCAGTAGTTCAATATTGCTCTTTTAATTCTATTCCAAAGATAAGTCCCCTCTACTTTTTTTTCTTTTATTTCCTTTGAATGGACATTTTCAAAAGCTTCTCTTAATGTTCACTATCTTTTTCATTGTTTGATCTGTCCTAAAATTGATATCGTCTATCACATTTTTAATTTTCCTTAGTATATTTTTCAGCTCAAAGATTTCTGGTTTTTGTTTCATTTCATTTCTCCCACCTCTATGTTAAGTTTCACTGTTAGAGTGTATTAAATCTTCTTTGTGTGTGTTTCCTTGAAGCTCATAGAACTTCCATAAGACAGCTGTTTTAAATTGGTCTTCTAAAAAAACTCCCACATTGGTGCTATCTGGTAAGTTTCTGCCATTTTACTTTGAGTATTCTAGGTCATGGTTTCCCAAAAGCTTCAATAGTGGTTTTCATGTGATTTCATCTGGAAAGTGAAGGATGGTTGCTCATCCTGATCATAATTGGTTTCTTTTGATTGTTCTTGTCTTCCTCAAAATTCTAAGTAGACTAGTCCTTTCCTCTGAGCTTGTAGACATTTCCCTGATATCAGCACTAGATGGTGATATAAGTCCAAATTAAGGAAGTCCACTTTAAGTATGTTATCTTTGTCACTGTTTCAACACTCAAGTGTAATCTAAACAGAGGTTTCTCCCAAATGTACAGCTCGTATGTTTACCATGAACTGGTGTAGCTATTAAAAATATAGTACATACCTATCAGCCTCTCCCTATGTGTAGGCCAGATTTGAATTATCATTCATTCACTGTCACCAGCCAGTGGTCATATACTGAAGACTTTTGTCTAATTCTAAGCAGAATTTCTGTAGAATGATGAGTTCCAGAGTTCCTATGGCCACCACAACTACAGCCACTAAGGCCATGGAGCTGTGTCCTGTCCTGATTCTCCAGCACATCAAAACCACCATAGCACTGGGGTAGTTCCAAGGACTATAATGGTATCTGGTACTTACTATATTTATTCATTGATTGTTGGTACTGGGAATAGAATTAAGGGCCTTCTCACTGTGCTATATACCTCGTCCATTTTTTTAACATGTTGATAAGGCTTTCATTAAGTTCCAAAGTGGCCCAAGCTGAGCTTCAACTTGCTGCTTCTTGCCTCAGCTTCCCAGAGTGCTAGCTTCCCAGAGTGCTAGTGCCACCAGCCTTGGCCCAGCTTGCTGTGGTAGATTCTTTCTCAGGACTGCTCCAACTAGCACCATAAAGATGCTGTCTGGAATGGAAGTCTGATATACTGAGCCCAGATGTCTCCTTACATGAGTAGAACTATCCACATGCAAGCCTGTTTACAGGGCCACTAGGACTTGACCAACTCTAGATTTCATCAACCCAGTTTTAAGATCCACAACAAAGTCTTTTGCTTTCTTTCCTGTCCAGTTCCCAAGGAATAGAATCTTCTCAACACTGTGATGCCCCAGGTTGGGACAACATTGGTGAAGGCAGTCTCTTGGCCACCTAACCTGATGCTGTTAGGTCTCTCTTGAAATACTTGGCTGCAAAGATCTCCACAGCCTCAGTTTTACACTGAAACCCAAGCTGCTGTGTATGATGAGGCCAGTCAACATCTCATCAGAGTATAGATTTCTGCCTTGTGCCAGGGAAACTCTATACCTCAGTCTGTAATGTAAACACTGGTCTCCTGATAACTTCTCTTTGTGGTTGGGGCATAGGGGTTGGACACAGTACACAGTACATTGGCCGAGTCACACCTGCATCTTAAAGTCATAAGGACCTACTTAGTCTTGGGAAGGTGCTTTTTTGGTGGGTGGGGCGAGGTTTTGTTTTGTTTTGTTGCCCCAGGACTACTCTAAAACTGATGATCCTGAAGTAAAAAAATCAAGTCTTTCTCATCAGCAGACAGGTTTCCATCTGCTCCTTGCGGAGGGAGTCTCTGTATAGGAGCTCTGGCTTGTGTAAAGGGATCTTTGTTTTCTGCCTTGTTCTGCATCTCAGTGCCCTCAGACTACTACTGGGCTCTGAGACAAATTCCTACATTAACTTTCTTGCCCTCCTCCTAAAAGAATTGAGTCTGGATTTCCGTTCTTTTGCCTAAAGAAAGTTGGTGGAAGCAATCTCTTTTTCACACAGCTGAAGCATGTCCAGCATCTTAGTTCGTTGGGGTTGGGCTAGGGAAATATTTGTATGTCTCTTTCTGGCACTAGATTTCTCCATGGTGGGCTTGGAGGGATTTGAAGTCTAAGTCTTGGATTCAATTCTTTCTTTCATCTATGGGTAGACCTTGTATCTCTCCATGATGTGTTGTATACAATTGGAGCATGGAGTAATGTGCACAATTCTTTCTAGATCCTCCCTCATTGTTCCTTTTTTTTTTCATTTTATAGTACCTCATTTTATAGCATCAAAACCAGAAACTATGGGGGCCGGAGATTTAGCTCAGTGGTTCCACTGCCTGCCTCGCAAGCACAAGGTCCAGAGTTCGATCCCTGGTGCAAAAACCAACAACTACAAAAAACCCTCAGAAACTATGGTCTCCACATGGCACCCATAGTTCCAATGGAGGTTGTTGGTCACATGGATTGGTGTTCACCTTGAACATTCTTATGTTACATGAGCACTTTCATGTTTCAAATCTAAATATCTTTAGTGCACTTTTTTTTTTGAGACAACATATCACTATGTAGTTAAGGCTTCTGGCCTCAGATTTGCACATTGCTTCTGCCTCAGATGCCCAAATGCTGTGATTATATATGTGTGCTGCCAAGCCCAGCTTTTGTGCATTTTTATACCATTAATTTTATGTCCTACTATGCATTTTCAGGTATACTATCTCTACAAATTTATTCTATCTATATCCAAACATTTTTGCATATAACATTGATTTTTAATCAAAGATAATTAAATGAGGTAGTATTTTTAACCCACAGAGTGCCTTGCATGTAGTAAGAAAATTTTATTTATTATACCAAGATAAACATCAGATATTTGATTATTTTATAATGGAAATAAACAATTAAATATTAAATAGAAACTGTTCTTATTTGTGTCACATCAAGTTTTCTTAAATGTATGTTCCATAGAAATATGTCTGTTAGTCAACAATAAAGAAATACACTTAAATTTTATTAGAATATTCAAAGAACTATTGATAATACCATCAATATGTCCTAGAGGTGATATAAAATTACTTTAACCTTAAAACTACAATTTATCAGACATATGACTACTAAAATACTATATCTCAAGTGTCATTTCTTCATCTGCAGCCACAAAGAAGAATGAAATTGTGTCATTTACAAAAAAAAAAGGATAAACCTGGAGACCATCATTTTGAGAGAAATAAGTCAGCTTCAGAAAGACAAATATCATATGTTATCTTGAATCTAAAAAGATAACAAGAAAGTAGAAGAGAGACCTCTGTTAGATAAGAGGAAGGAAACCAGAGGGAGGGGAGGGAGTGGAATATGGGTAATAGGAATGATACAAGTAAAATACACACATGTGCACCTTGGGAAAGGATAGAATAAGAGAGGTGATGGGGAGTAAAAATAATTAAAGTAGGTTATGTGCATGCACAATCTGCCAAAATGATACTCATTAACAAAAAAACCCTAAAAATTTAAAAATCAAAAAATTTACTGCAGGAGAGCAGGGAAAATTAAATGAATAACAAGTCTCTCACTCTTGAATGACTTCTTTTCCAGGAGAATTGTTCTAAAGTTGGATTTTTGTAAGATCACAAAATGAGAATTATACAATATAAAAGAAAATTCAGAACTCAAATGTTTATAAATCAGGGACTTAGTTAATGTCTTTAATATGCTTTAGCAGAAAGAAAGCATGTTAAATTATTATAGCTAAATATCCATTTAAATATTCATTTAAAGAGTTTATAATACAAATTAATAATATGATGTTTCAACATATAACATATGTAGCATTTATTGCTAAACTTTGTAGTTGCACTAGTACTAACATTTGTTCTGATAAGTGAGTGAGGCTTTCCAAGTTTTTGGTAAATGAAGCTGCAGTCTATCACATATGTCTTTACAACATAAATATATTCCTCACCTTAGTGTGATGTTCTGGAGGAAACAGAGTTCTGAAGAATAGACCCTTCAAGCAGAGAAATTTGAGTCTGTAATAAATGGGCATAGAGGCTGCATAAAATATCTTGTTTTCCTAAGTTTTCTAATCAGGTAATGCTGTCCCATGCTATTACTATGTTACATTTTCTCTTCTTGTTTTGTTTACTTTTGTTTTGTTTTAATAGATACACAGTTCTAGTGCAAAGACTAATATTAATGGTGCAATATGTAGAAGTAAATTATTACTAAATATCCAGAGTAATTGCTCTTGCAGTGCCCAGTACAGAAAAAATCAGGCTTAAGTAAAAGACTAGCATTCAAATCCACAGTGAAGGATGAACCATTTGATGCCTGAGAACTTTAAGACGGTGCTAAAGCACAGGAAATTGAAACATTAAACTTTCTGTTATTTTCACTCTGCGATGGCCCTAACAAATCATTACAGGACAACTGAAATGGCTTATTGCAGCTCATAAGCCAGCTACATGAAGCAGAAGGAGCTAGGTGTTTCTTCTGGCTGATAATGTTTGAATGATCTCAGCATTTTTTTCATTCCTCTGTGCTTGAATATAGAAATATGTGCAGCCATAGTGATCAAACTGCATTTCGAAGGGGATTTTGAGAAGGAATTCATGGAAACCAAATTAATTTTACAATACAGATGATCTTAGATGAAAAATTATACTGAGAAATTTTCTTTTCCTCTTCCTTTAGAGGATTTGATATAAGCTTCAATTCTCTCCAAAAGTTGTTACAATGGAAAAAATATTGTACCTCTTAAAAATAAGTTCATAGTTGAAAATATAAATGTTTAGGAAAGTAAATTTTCTATTTCCATGACTCATTTTAAGGAAGGAAATTGCATTCTTTCCCTCATCTTCTCCCACAGGAATTTTTCTCTACCTGGATATTTTACCAATATCAACAATTTTGTCAGCATTTTTGAAAATTCATGATTTATAATCAGTGAAACCTAATGGATTTTAATAAGAGAAATTACATAATTTTACTTTATGTTATTACAAAGAAAATGATTATGTACTTAATCTCATAATCCAATGTAAAATTTTTTGAAGATCATTAGATTAATATGTAAATCACAATATACAATATTTAATTAATTTTATTGGTATATTTTAGGTATAAAATATGACATTCATCATTGGAAATATGCACCATCACATAATCTCTCATAGTTCTTATTTTTTCCCCCTTCCCCTACCCTCCCTTCAACCCCTCGACCCCTTCCTATTTACAAGGACTTTGTTTCCATTTTTTCATTTTCTCATATTAATTCCATTCCCTGCTTTCCTTCCCCCAACCCCTCCCACTTCCCCTTTCCCTTTGCCTCTTTTCTTCCTATTTCATATTATCTATTATACCTTTTATTCCTTATTTACACATTCATTCTCTCACACTAGAGAAATTATTTGCTATTTACATGTGTGTCCTATTTATTTCACTTAAGAGTATCACCTCAGTGTGCACCCATTTACCTAAAAATGTCTCTAGTTTCTCATTTTTATGACTGAGTAGTATTCCATTTTATTAAAAAAGCACATTTTCTTTATCCAGTCTCCCAGTGATGAGTATTTGGGTTGCTTCCAAGATTTAGCTATTACAAATTGTGCTGGTGTGAACATGGGTGCACAGACATCACTGTGGTATGAATCTTTTCATTCTTCTGGGAAGATACCCAGTAGGGAAATGGGATTTCCAGTCCTAGTTCTTTGAGGTATCTGCATACTGATTTCCACAGTGGTTGCACCAATCTAAAATCCCATCCACAGGGGAACAGTGTTCCTCTTTCTTTCCCCATAGCCCTGCCAGCATTTGTTATTGGTTGATTTCATGATAGCACCATTCTTTCTGGAGTGAGGTGGAATCTCAGTGTTGTTTTCATCTGCATCTCTCGAAAGACCAGTTATGTTCAACATTTTTTCATGTGTTTATTTGCTATTTCTACTTCTTTTTCTGAGACATGTCTGTTCATTTCAGATGCCCATTTTTGGATTGGGTCTTTAAATCTGGGAGGTCTGATTGTTTTAAGTTCTTTATAGATTCGAGATAGTAGACCTTTGTCTGAGGAAGAGCAGGTGAAAATTTTTTCCCACATTGCGAGTGGTCTCTTCACACTGTTGGTGGTTTCTCTTGCTGTGAAGAAGCTTTTTAATAGTAAGAGATCCCACTTGTTGATTGTGCTCGTTCATATGGAACTGAGTTTTTGTTCAGAAAACCTTTTCCTACATCAATGCCTTCAAGAGTTGTACCTAACCCCTGTTCCAGCCAGTTCAGCATTTCTGTTTTAATATTTAGATTTTTAATGCAATTCGATTTTAGTTTAGTGCATAGTGAGATACATAGTTCTAGTTTTAATCTTTGGCGAGTTGAAACCCAATTTTCCAGCACCATTTATTAAGGAGACTATCTTTCCTACAGTGAGGGTGTTTGGATTCTTTGTTTAAGATGAGGTAGCTGAGTGTTTCTGGAGTTGTTTCTCCATCTTCTAATCTGTTCCACTGGTCCTCCAGTCTATTTGCCAGTACTATGCTATTTTTATTACAGTAGCTTTGTAGTATAGTTTCAAGTTGGGTGTTGTGATACTTCTCGCCATATCTCTGTTGCCTAGAATTACTTTTGCTATTCTAGGTCTCTTCTTGTTCCAAATGAATTTTTGGATTGTTTTTAAAAGGTCCATGTAGTATGCTACTGGAATTACAAATAGGATTTCATTGAATCTATGTAGCATTTTTGGAAGTATAGCCATTTTCACTATGTTCATTCTTCTTACCCAGGAGCAAGGGATGTCTTTTCATTTTCTGATATCATCTTCAATCTCTCTTTTCAGAGTGCTATAGTTGTCAGAGAAGAGGTCTTTGATTTCTTTTGTTAGGATGATTCTTAGGTATTTCAGTTTTTTGAATGCTATTGTGAAAGGAATTGTTGCCTTATTTCTCACTCAGTATATATGTTGTTCTTCTAGAGGAAAGCTATTGATTTTGGGGTATTGCCCCTGTATCCAGCTACTTTACTGAACTTGGTTATTAAGTCTAGAAGACTTTTGGTGGAGTTCTTGGTGTCTTCTATATAGAGTATCATGTCATCTGCAAATAATGATGATTTGGCTTCTTCATTTCCTATCTTTATTCCTCTTCTTTCTTTTTCTTGTCTAATTGCTATGGCTAATGTTTCCAGCACTATATTGAACAGGAGTGGTGATAGTAGACATTCTTGTCTTGTTTCTGACTTTAATGTGAAGGATTTCAGTTTGTGAACATTCAGTATTACATTGGCTGTTGGTTTTTCATAGATAGCTTTTATCAGATTGAAGTAGAGACCATCCATTCCAATTTTTTGTAGGGTTTTTATCATAAATTCATGTTGGAGTTTTCAAATGCTTTTTCTGCTTCTATTGAGATGATCATATGGTTTTTGTCCTTGGCTCTATTGATATAGTGTATTACATTGATTGATTTGTGTATGTTGAACCATGCCTGCATCCCTGGGATGAATCCCACTTGGTCAAGATGTATGATGTTCTTGATGATCTTCTGCACTGTATTTAGCATCACCTTATTAAGGACTTTTGCATCTTTGTTCACTAGTGAGATTGGCCTATAGTTCTCTTTTTCAATTGGGTCATTCTCTGCTTTGGGGATGAAAGTGATGCTTATTTCTAGGAATGAATTTGAGAGTATTGCTTCCCTTCCTATTTCATTGAAGATTTTAAACAGTAGTGGGAGTAGTTCTTCTGTAAGTGTCTTGTAGAATTCAGCAGTGAAGCCATCAGGACTTGGCCTTTTCTTTGTTGGTAAGTTTTTAATTACATTTTCAATTTCATTGATTGATATTGGGCTGTTAAAAATTTTATGTCTTCTTCCTTCAACTTTGGTAATTCATATGTATCTAGGAATCTGTCCATTTCTTCTGTGTTTTCCATCTTACAGTCATATAGGTTCTCGAAGTAGGTATTGATGATCCTTTGGATTTCTGCTTGGTCCAACGTAATTTCATCCTTTTCATTCCCAATTGGATGGATTTGGGCCTTTTCTCTCCTTTTTCTGATAAGGTTGGCTACTACTTTGTCAACTTTGTTCATTCTTTTGAAGAATCAACCTCTGGCTTCATTGATTTTTTTGTATCATTCTCTTTGTCGCGATTGCATTGATTTCTGCTCTGATCTTTATAATTTCCTCCCTTATCTGAGCTTTTCATTTGTCCTGCTCTTCTTTTTCTAGAAGCTTGAGGTTCAGTACTGGGTTGTTTAATTGGGCTCATTCTGTTTTCCTAATATGAGTATTCACTGCTATGCATTTCCCTCATAAGACTGCTTTCATTGTGTCCCACAGACTCTGATATGTTGTATTGTCATTGCCATTTAATTATAGGCAATGTCTGATTTTTTTCTTTAATTTCCTCTGTGACCCATTGTTTATTCAGAAATGTGTTGTTCAGTTTGTATGTGTTTATGAATTTCTTGCAGTTTCTTTGATTATTGATCTCCAATTTCATTGCACTATGGTCTCATAGAAAGAAGCTGCTATATCTTTACACTTACTTTAACCTGTTCTATGAGCGAGTATGTCTTCTATTTTGCAGAATGTCCCATGTGTAGCTGAAAAGAATGTGTATTCTGATTTTGTGGGGTGGAACACTCTCTAAACATCTGTTAAGTTCATTTTTTTCAAGAGTTTGATTGATTTTTAGTATTTCATTGTTTACTTTTTATCTAGTTGATCTATCTATTTGTGACAGGAGGATATTGTGGTCCCCCACTAGTACTGTATTAGTGCTTCTTTGATTTTTCATGTCTGTTAATATTTGTTTTATATAGTTTGGCAAACGAGTGTTTGGTACATATATGTTTATGATTGTCATCTCTTCCTCTTGTATTCTTCCCTTTACAAGGACGCAGTGTCCTTTTTTGTCTTTCATACTCAGTGTTGGATTGAAATCCACTTGATCTGCAAAGAGGATAGCTACTCCTGCTTTTTTTTTGCATTTCTTTTCATGGAGTAGTGTTTTCCACCCTTTAACTTTCAGTCTAAGAGTTTCTTTTTGAATTAAGTGTGTTTTTTATATGCATCATATTGTTGGATCTTGCTTCTTGACCCATTCTGCCAGTCTCTATTTTTTGATTGGTGAATTGAGACCATTAACATTGATAGGTATAACTGATACATATTGACTTACTATCATCATGACTTTTTGTTTTTGTTGTATTCTCCTCCTTTGTGTTTATCTTTTTGTCATGCCCAGTGGATTCATGTTGCTGGGCTAGAGGTTGTGATCCTCATTGTTTTTTCCTAGGATATTGTTTAAAAATATTTGGAGTCCTGGTTTTGTATTCATGAGGTTCCTCATGTGCTCTTTGTCATGAAAATATCTTATTCCTCCATCAAGTTTGAAAGATAGTTTTGCAGGGTACATCGATCTGAAGTACCATGTGATAGCTAAAACTTGGAAACAGCCCAAATGCTCAACAACTGGAGACTGGATAAAGAAAATGTGTTTTTTTTTATAAAATGAAATGTCCATATGATATCACATGCCAACCAGTATCAAATGCTTTCAGGGAAAAAAGACTTTATCTAATAATCAAAGCAATGTGCACCAAATTGACTGGACACTAATCAGTATAACTAATTTCTCAAATAGAAAACTTAATTTAAGCTTCTTTTAAGAAGATTCTGAATTTTTTTTTAAATCTCTGAGATTCAGGAAATCCTCAGAGACATTTAACAAAAAGAAAGAAGCAAATAAAAGTATCAAACAGAAATTCTTGAGCTGAACACACTGATATTTAATATATGAAAGATTTCAACAATAAAAAGATAATTCAACCACAAATAATTAATGAACTTAAAGATAAGTTATTTGAAAATACACAGTGAGAAGAGAAAATGAAAAGAAGGAAGCTTATGGGTTCTTTGGGAAAACTTTTGTAAAGCAAATATTTGGGATATTGGACTTCAAGAGGGACTTGATAATGGTAAAGGAGTAAATAGATCATTCAAAGAAGTAGGGACAGAAAACTTTCCAAACATAAAGATTTATACAAAAATTCAGGTACAGAAAATTCAAGGCCACCAGTCCAATTTTTTTTAAGTAAATATACATCATGATATATTATAAGCAATATCTCAAAGGTGAACAATAAAAAGATTTGGAATGCCCTAATATTAAGATTAACAAAAGAAATAATACATGGAAATACCTCATTTCTCTTGAAAGTATATTTCTTAGCAGAAACATCACACATCAGGAGAAAGCAATGTGAGATTTTCAAAGTGATGAAAAAAGTGAAAGTTCCGAGTACCATGCTCAACAAAGCTATACTTCAGAAATGGAGTGAAAACATGAAATAATATATCTCCACCAGACTTGATCTAGAAGAAATGATGAGATATATTTTTGAATCTAAATAAAATAGATATTAATGAATAATAAGAAAGATATAAAAGAACAGAACTAATTGATAATAATAATTATACAGATTTATAATGCTTTCACAAGGTAAATATGTTGCATATGTACAGTTTGAAGAATAAAAACAAAATTTAAAAATAACTACATCAAATATTAAAAGATAGGCAATATCAAAATATATAATGAGGGATCTAAAGTTTTCAATATCTAGGCTAGTCATGGAGTTTAAGTATAGAATTAAGAATTTTTCTCTTATTCTGTGTTTTTGTTCCTATCTATGTGGTCATGTTAAGTTGCTACCATTCCAAAGTATTTTATTATAATCAAAAAACTTCTAAGACTTTTGGTGACCAGAAGATAAATATCTATAATAGATAAATCAAAAACAATAAGCAAAGACTCAAAACACACTGCTAGAATAGATAGACATTAAGAGAATTAGAATAAAAGAACTAAAATACAGCTAGAAATGAAGTTACAAAATGCCTGTAATAAGACACCTGATTATCAACAGTCAACTTGAATATTAAAGGATTGACATCTATAATTCAAAGACTGAGTTAGCTTTTTTAAAAAACACCTAACTCTAAATTATTCACACAAAACTCACTTCACCACTAAGGGCACATGTAACCTGAAACTGAAGGATGCAATAAGATATTCTGTAAAAATAGAATCCAAAAGAAAGCAAAACTAGCCATACTTCTATCAGATAAAATCAACTTTCACTCAGTATCAATAAAAGATTCAACAAAAGTCATTATGTAATGATAAAGGAGTCCATTCAGCAAGGGGAAAATAATTCTAAATAAATATGCTTTCATTACGGGAGCACCCAAATATACCAAGCAAATAAGAAGTTTCAGGAGACTAATAAAGTCCAACACAACTATAGCAGGAAAAACAAACAAAAAGTCAGCAAAAGTTAAGTTATGCATTTTACCAAAAGTATCTAACAGATATCTATAGAAAATTACATTCAACAGCTTCAGAATACATATTTTCTCATTCATATGTGGAACATTACCCACTTTAGGCTATTTGGTAAACCCCAAACAACTCCAATCAAATTTTAATATATTGAAATTATATTGAGTATATTCCAATCATAAAGCAAAAAGTGGAAATAACTAACAAGTAATGCTTCTGAATCTATCCAAATGCATAGAATATAAACAACTTACTTTTCAGTAACCAGTAAATAAAGGGAGAAATAAAGGAAAACCTTTTTTTAAATTCTTGAAACAAATGAAAATAGATACACATCATAACAGAATCTGTGTGATGCAGCAAAATCATACTGAGGGAAATTGATAACATTAAAGACCTACATCAAAAAAGCAGAAATAACTGAAATTGCCTATCCTTGCATCTCCCAGAACTGGACTAACAAGAAAAAATAAAACTCAATATTATACAATGGAAATAAATAATGAAGAACAGAGCAGAATAATTGAAATGCACACTAAGAAAAATTTTTTGAAATGAGATAAATAGGTAATTCTTCAAAAAGATTAATAGGCAAACTATTAGCTACAGTAAGAAAAATAGCAAGATGACTCAAATAAATAAAATGATAGGTTAAAAAAGCGGAGACATTGTACCTGACACCACAGAAAGACAAGATATTATTAGGGATCACTATGAAGAATTATATGCAAACAGATTTCATAACCTGGGATGGATAACGAATTCCTTTATAAGTCACCTCTTTGTCTCTATTAAACTTATCTATTAGCTTCAAATATCTTTATAGGTCCTCTCTTTGTTTTTATTAATTAAATTTTTCTAAAAATTAAATTAAATTAATTAAGTTAAAATTAATTAAATTTTCTTTGTACAAGAAATGAAATGTTTTATTGAGTAACAGTACATACTGGTTTAGGGGTAGACCATTCATTCTTAAAATCTGCTTTTTTAGTGTAAAGATGTGTGACTTTCATAGTTTGAAATGTTATTGTATGTTATTGTGTCATAAACTGATCCAGTAAATTATCATCCAACAAGAACAATGAAACCTGAGTTATGTTTTGGGGGATATTATGGCCACCATCAGAAACAAGTTATGACTCTTCGAAGTGCATGCAGATCTGGAATGGTAAAGTTTGTTGATGATGGTAGTGTATCCTTTAGTTCCGATGATGAAAGTCCTCAAGGAAAAACTGAGAACTGAAAACACCTGAGCAAATGGGTCTTTGCTGCATGTCAGGAAATGTAGGACCCAATTCAAGTAATAGCTTCATTGTTTGCTCCAGGAAATTCCAGGAGATACAATTTAATTAGATGGCACACTGTTCCCTTGAGTAAACAGCTTACATTCTAAGAAAGCACAAGTCCAGTTTCTCTCCAAGATATTCACCACGTTACCCACCAACCCTAATATTTTATATGGTAAATATTTCTAAATTTAAGCCACTTCGTCAACTCTTTGGACATATCACACTACTTGAGCCTAGACCTCAAAATCTTATTAATATCTATTTGTTTTAGCTTCTCCCTTCTGAGAAACTGCTAAAATTCATTAAGATGGCATTATCTATTGTGACAATGAATTCTAATAAATGTAAATTGTTGTATAAACCGGTTGCCTGGTGATATAGGGGGAATTCAACTGTCACAACATTTTATACTGAAAACAGAAAAACATATCAGAAAAAATGACGTTGGTTGAATTTATAACTCCTTCTAGCCAGCTGAGACAAGGTCAAGTTCCCTAGGGTTTTCATGCAATATTTTGGAAGGTAAAGTTAAGGTAGTGACCTTTTTACTTTCTGTATCATGAGGTTCTTAGAAAGGTGGTAAAATATTATAACAAAAAATTTTAAATATATGTACCATAAAATAACTATACACACACACACACAAATAACCTCACAAATATGTGACTTTACTTAGAAATACTGTAAATCATGTATGTAATATACCACTACGCCAGGACACTTTTGAGAGCAAAGTGGCACTGTTGTTATGTATCCTAAGCCACTCAAAAGAAAAGTAAATCATCCCTAACAAATTCATATGCATCTTTACTCACTTATTAGGGTACATTTACATATTGCTTTGATTCATCTATGGCTAAAAGTCTCTACTATGACCACAATTACCAGCAGCAAAACTGCTCTTACTTTAAGAAGATTTTCGAGGGATCCATATCTGACTTCAGTTTAAGATCACCCAGTGAGTTCAAGGAAAGCATCAGGAGATCAAAATCTGATTTTTACTATTTTTGCCTCCTGATATCTCAGAGATTTTTGGTTTTTAATTTAATTCTTTTATTCTTTGTATTTGGGACAAGTGAATCAACTACTGTATACTGTAATATATATATGTAATTTAGTTAAAGTTTCCAAGTGGTATTTACCTGTGCTCTGCCTTTTCTCTGAATATCTAAACAGAGATGCTAAGAAATATCTAAATGTGGTAAAGTACTCAAGTGAATATGAAAACATGAGCAGTCAGCACTTATGTGCCGTAAATGATTTTCATACTAGATAGTGGACTCCAGACAGAGTTTTCATTTAATTTGGTTACTGGCTTCAATGTGGAAAACCTAAAATTGAATTCACATTGTTATACACCAGGATACTTAATCTCTTTAAATAGCATTATTCAGTAGTATCATAATTCTAATGGGAATTGAAATCAGACAATTGTAAAGTAGCTGGTCATTAAAATGTTAATCATAATTTACCTTTCAAATTCAGGAATTTCAAGCTTAAAGCAAATAAAATAATAACCAAAATATTTCATTAAATTTGAATCTTTTAATAGGGTTTCATTTTATTGTAATGTAATTATTTTAATTTTATAACAATTTTGCTTTTTAAAGTTGTTGTAGGTGGATAGTAAAAATATTCTAGAATAAATGTCAAGTGTCTGAATGTATTAGTATGTTCCTTTTTATTTTGTAATTTTTAAATAAAATAGCACTGAAGTAGATTGGAGAAAAGCACTTTTTTAATAATTGTAATATATTATGGAAAATAAGATACATAAAAGTATGAAGAACATATTTTGGAAGATGAAGAACAGTTAATAAAATCATCTTTGTAACCAGGGAAACACTATTAAAATAAATATCACAAAATTTTTTGACATCATTAGCACCTAGTGTAAAACACTAAAGTACTGTCAGAATATTTTAAAAATATGCAAGGAAATTTACATTAGATCCTGTGTGTGTGTGTGTGTGTGAGTTAGAGAGACAAAGAGAATAAAATAGCCTAAGAAGTCAAAAATATTCAAAATGCGATTAAATTTTATACGAAATAATATATTGAGTTAAGCTCTTAATACATTTAAAATAATTTCTGATTGAAATAATGAAAATTAAACATATTTTTAGATTTAAATGTAAAACCACAATGCTCTTGAAAATACGCTTTGAATATACTATGGTTTACTCCACATATCTGTATCAAAATGGGCTTCAATATAGATTTTCACATTATTAGAATATATTTAATTGATTAAGAAATATAAATTTTACTGAAATTCTTGTTTCTGCCTTCAACAAATTATCATACTGAGTCTCCTTTTAAAAACTACCTTTTAAAATTTCAAAGTATAGATGAAATATGTAGTTAGTAAAAGTTTCCCTAAGTTGTACAATCAAACAACAAGCAATGGTATTTCAAATCTGACACTATAGAAAAATTTAGTTAATCACAAACAGATTATTGAAATTCCTACCTGCAACTTTGACATGTTTATTACAAATAGTTTTAAATTTTATTTGTTTGACTGGCTGACATGCTCCTCCTAAAGAAATTAATAGAAATTAATAGTTTGTAATAGCTAAAGTTTGGAAACAGCCCAAGTGCCCATCAACTCAAACTGGATAAAGACGATGTGTTTTGGGGTTTTTTTTTGGTTTTTTTTATAAAATGGAGTACTACTCAGCCATAAAGAATGAGAAACTAGAGTCATTTATAGCTAAATGGATGCATATTGAGGCCATACTCTTAAGTGAAATAAATAGGACACACATGTGTAAATACCGAATAGTTTCTCTAGTGTGAGAAACTGAAAGTATAAATAAGGATGAAAATTATTAAAACGAATAATTGATAATTTGAAATAGGAAAAGGTCCAAAGGAGTAGGGGTGGGGGGAGGGGAAGGGGAAAGGAAAGAAACGAAAGGAAAAATTATGAGAAAGAAAAAAAAATGGAAACAAATTGTATGTAAATAGGGAAGGGTGGAGGGGTGAAGAGCACATAATTAATGGGGAAAAAAATAAGAACTAAGATACATCATGTTAAGGTACAAACACCCACTGATAAATATAACTGCATTGTATACCTAAAATGTACCAATTAATATATAAATTAAAAAAAAGATATCCTGAAAAAAAAAAGATTATAACCTTTCTCGTTTGTAGACCCATTTCCCTTTTGGCTTTGACAGTGAGTTGAAGCATTGCAGAACCCGTCCTGTGGGTAGCAAGGTATACCATTCTCTTATATGACACTTTGCCTCACTACTCTTTTGAGTTGAAGGCAATTAATAAGTCATACATATCAAAGGAAACTTCCTGTCTTTCCCCTATTTGCAGAAAAACAGCACACAAACTTACAAATATCTTCCTCCTAAGAAAGTGCAAATTTTGATTACCAGTAACACCTATAGAGGCCCATTAGCCTATAGATAACACTGAAAAAAACCTAGATTAAATTCCCCAAGGGTTCTTTATCATATATTTACATTCTCACTATTTTTCCCTCTTAGTGAAAATATCATTTGTCTTGATATTTTGCTAAAAACGTATTGTTCTCTGTTGAAGATATTAAATAAACTGCAGTCCTAAGCTACCTCTTTGGAACTGCTGAATCCCTAGGTATAATATGAAATATACATGTAATATCTATGTTCATAAAATTCTGGCTGCTTTGTTTTTCTCTTTTTATTGTCTTTTGTTGAATTTCTAGCTAAGAATTCTGAATTTTTGTTTCTTTCCTTTACCACAAAACAAATAGCTAAGGGTAGTCTTGGGTTAGTAAATGAGCCCTCATATTAACCACAATCAAATCAATTATGCTAACAGCTACATCAACTTAATTTTTTTCCCAGTAGAGCCTTATGATGAATGCAGCTGTGACTGATGTCTTGATTTCAGTTTTATAAATGAGGCTGAGCCTGAGGACCCACCTGTGCTTGGTCCATAGAAACTGAGGTAGAATTTATTGTAGTAGTAAATATGCAGTGAAGAATAAAGCTCCGTTTAGAGGATATTTAACAATGCAAGAAGACACAGCAATATGCTACAGGAGCAGGATCCCCAAGAACTTTTCAAGTGGAATGTAGAAAAGCAGATGAAGTCGTAAGGAGATTGTATATCATGATTTGAGCTTTTAATCATTCATGTTACATATGAGTGCAGATGGAGTAGAAAAGACAGAGAGAAGCTTGGGTGTGATTTAGATAGATCACTTTCATAAAGAAGACTTTACAATGGACAAGATCGGTAATATATTAAGAATAGCCAATATTTCTTGGACACTTCAGTGAAAGAAACTGTCCTACTTCATTTAACAGCTTCAGTTAGGAACAGAAACTACACTGCTTCCTTTAATATCCTCAAACTTCCTCCTCAAATTGTGGTCATTTTTTATATGAAGAAATTGAGGTAAGGAGAATTTATGTCAATTTATGAAAGTTACAGAGTGTAAGTTGCAGAGCTAAGATTTGAATGGGATCCACGGTGCTCCCCAAACCAAGTGCAGCTTTTCTGAAAATGCATCCGGCGACTCTGCAGTGGAATAGTTTATCTCATTGAAGAAAATGCTAAGAAAAAAACCCTTCAAATTCTAATTCCTGGCTTCCTACCTCTGTCTACTTCTCTTGCAACAATGTGAATGATCATTTCAAGTGTTATCATCTCTTATTCTCTTTGCAGTCTATCAACGTTTCTCTTACCTGAATCCCATGCCCATTTCCCTGCCTCTTCCCATTACTAGAACAGTTTAATTTGCATTTCTTCTAGAACTTTTGTTTTCTTCCACCTATGTGATTTCTTTTCACTGGACCACAATTCAGATGATAAGCTAAAAGAGATGAGAATATAAATTTAAGGTACTGGTGCTTAGATTTCAGACTGGCCTATCCTTGTTGGATGTACATTTTGCCATCCTTGTCTGGGCTCATTGACAACCAGTTAAAAAAAAAAAGTAGAAGCTTTTGATTTTAACATATAGGATGTAGCCAACAGGTATCCTGTCCAGCTTTGTTTTGTTATAGACCACCTAGGCTGGACTCTTGATTAAATAAAGAGATTTTTATGGAATTCTGTGTAATTCATACTGGATGCAGGACAAAACACATTACAAATATGGTATTCCATTGCTTCAATTGCTATTGTTTTGTTGTTTATGAATCTTCTCTGGGAAAATAGCTTGGCCACTGGATTCAAATACTAAATCTCCTGCTTATAAGCAATGTGAACGCTGGAAACTTCCATTTCTTTTACTACATTTTCCCCACCCCATAATACCTACCTCATAGAATTTTGTTCTTGAAATGCCTAGAAAGGGAGTCTGACTCAGACACCAAACCTTCTATTGGGAAAATTCACACAAAGCAGTGTAAATATGCAATTTTATATAAATTTAGATTATTTTATTACAGTTGAGTATTATCAAATATTATCTTAAGTTCAGAACCTTGACCAGGTAGATAGAAGCAAAACATTTTCTAAAAATAAAATGATTATTAAAAAATCTAATGATAGATTATTAATATAATTACTGGAATTAATAAACTAATTACAGGATTTTTCAATAGCTGCTATAAAAATAGACTAAAAATTGAAATCAGTAGTAATAAACTATATCTACTATTACTAAAAACTGTTAGTGAATATATTTATATACTACATTATTTTACTGAGATTATTTTTATGATCACATAATCAGTATAAAATATGAATATAGAATTAGATATTATAGTAAATGATTTGCAAAAGGATTATCCAAAGTTCATTTATAATTAATATAAGATATATTTCTGGGATAGATTTTATAATCACTGTTGCATAGTTGTCCTTGATTTGGCTATAATTTATCCCACATTTGACCCAAATTCAAAATTAAACTGTTAGAAAGCTATTGCACTAATGATGTACCATATTTAACATCAATATCAATGATTGAATGTAACAGAAAGTATCTTGCAAAGGCACACATGGATCTGCACAGGAATTGTGCCTAGCCAAGCGTAAACTACTAGTTGTACTCAGTTATAAAATGACCACTTGTTCTAAGAACTCACTGAAACTGTGCTTTTCAACCACACCTCCAAGAGACCAGTAACTCTCTTCCTATTTCCTCCTAGAATTGTTTCAAGTGTCATTTGGAGATTTATTTCTCATCTTAAGCTCTGTCACATTTATTTAACCTTACAAAGCCACAGTTTTGTTTTTTAATGCCAAAATAAGATTATAATTGCACTACTGCAATGGGCTATTGATAAAATTCACCATTTAATATATTAAATGTTTGGCATAATAACTGCCTAAAATAATCAATAAAATAACTGTAACTTTAATTGGGACACATTCTAGTAGTCAACATCAATTTTCTGAGATGTCTCCTATGTGCCTAGAACAATGAAAGCAAATATGTTTTCTCTTTGCTGAGTAACTTCTTAATCCAGCAACTGCAAATGCATGTGTGGATGAGTGGACAGCGGAACAGAGAAGTAGGCTGCGAATAATGATGAAACTATTCCTTAGTTGGAAGTATGGAAAGATGCAAACAGCCAACTCTCTTAGAAAGACAACATGGATATATTTTTATAATTTAAATTTAATTCTGCTCATGCCTCGCCCTCTTCAAACTACTTCTAAAAGACCTTACAATGACCAGGGCAGTGTGAACCATGTTGGAATTTACGGGCACTCTTCATAGCCTTGGGAAAGGCTTCCTTCCACGAGACAATGCTCACATTGCCAGTAAAGAAGTCCAGGGAGACAGGAACACTCAGTTTACTTTTTCCAGTTAGGATTATGCTGGCAAGCCAAATAGAAACTACAATAGCCAGGAAGGTCACTTCCGGTCTTACTCAGCATCACTCCCATGCATTCACACTCCAAGTGCTGTTAATTGTTCTCCTGTGTTAGACAAAGGTATTCTTTCAAACTCCTCCTCTAAATTTGACTTTGACTTTGACCTTCATTCCCAGATTCCTGTATGCAAAGATCCCATGTGCAGCAAGGGTCTCACCAGCCTGAGTTCCAGGTGGGTGAATTTCAGTTTTGTTCTGCACTCACCACAGTTGAAAATGCAGTGAACATAGTATTACTTTACATTCTTTTCTTCACTTCTCAAATCAAGGTGCGGATTCAAAGAGGTTTTACTGAAACCAATCAGTTTAATGCATTTTATGTCTTTTAATATCCATCACAGATAGCAGTGACTACATTATCAAAGCATTTTCCCTTGTATATAACATTTTCATATCATTTGCCTTTTTTATATTGAATACTTATAAAATATAGAAAATACTGTAGTTGATTATACAGTGTTTGCCAATATACCTTCCAACTATGTTCTGCCTATACTGGATCTGTATATACTCCAAAATTAAGGAAATAAATTTCACACTTAAATACAATTTTTCACTTTTTGCTCATTAGTTTTAATTATTATTTTCCTTTTCTCTGTAAAACCAGTTTATGATTCAATTATACATTAACTAATGACAAATCCAATTCAGAAGGATAGAATTTATAGTCTCATATCTATAATCTTGATTTATAATTTGTTTTAAGTGCTTCCTTTAATTAGTTTTACTTTCTATTTTTGATGAAATCTAAATTGTTTTTAAGATCATCATACACTCTGAAAATACTCACTGTTATAAAAACACAATTTTATTTTAATTTTACCAGTATTCATTTATGTATTCCATTTCACAATTTGTTAGTGTTAGAAATTTAAAGTAAATATCAATGTGTCTTCATAAAATTAAATATTTTGTATGCTTACTCACAATTCCATTTTCTGGGGTACATTCTTTATTAATATAGTCTTAATTTTTATCAATAGTTCAAGGGAAAAATTAATGTTAATAATATTTAATTATAATTAGTATTTTCACTACCTTGTCTATTAATCTATTGATAATTTG
The DNA here is from genome assembly GCF_053883595.1 of Heterocephalus glaber. NCBI lineage: Eukaryota > Metazoa > Chordata > Mammalia > Rodentia > Bathyergidae > Heterocephalus > Heterocephalus glaber. Next base: position 11,683,853 of record NW_028258333.1, read on the forward strand.
CATTTGCTTTTAATTATGTTTACAATATTTATTTTGGTACTTAAATAATTCCCATATTCACTTTCAAACCCATTTCAAAACAAATTTCTTATTTGTGAATTCTTATCTTCAACAATTGCTCAGCTAATCAGAATTCAAAACCAAGTGAATTGTGTTTTGAATGCCAGTATGTTTTCAAAGTTTTTCATATTGAGAAGATAATTCTGAATTTTTGTAGCATAATAATAATTTGTCTGGCTATGGAATTATCTGTCGCACCCAATTTGAAGAACAGTTTTGTAAATGCTCAGTAATTCACTCATCTATTTATTCAAGATTAATTGTGAATTTTGTAGCATGGAGAATATATGTGAAAACCTGAAAATATAATTATCTAGTTTTGAGTAAAAAAGAATTAAATAAGAATATCCCCAATTACTTGACATAACCGAATTATATTGAATGTCATCCAGACAAAACAAGAATGGTAACACAAATACTTTTACAAACATTTATGGCTTCATGAGTGGGGGGACAGCATGTGAACTGCAGTGTAACATGCGAAAAAGAGACGATCATCGGTTGAATTATGGGAATAGGGTTTCACACAGAAATTAGCTGGACTGTTTTGGCTTTTACTATTCTATACCAGAAAGTGAAACATGAAGGTGAATATTTCAGGCATGGCTCAGTGGCAGAAGACTAATCATGATAGAAGGTTTAAATTTTATTTCTTTTTAAAAATTTTTTTTACTGGTACATTTTAGGTATACAATGTAGTGACAACCATCATTAGAAATTCACACTTTTATATAATCTCTCTTGGTTCTTATTTTTTCCCAATTCCCCTATTCTCCCTTCAACCCCTCCATCCCTATTAATTCCATTCCTTTCTTTCCTTTCCCCTACCCCTTCCCCTTTGCCCCTTTTCTTCGTATTTCGCCTTATCTATTACACCTTTTAGTCCGTATTTACACTTTTACTTTCTCACACTAGAGAAACTATTCTATACTTAAACTTGTGTGTCCTGTTTATTTCACTTAAGAGTATTGCCTCAATGTGCATCCATTTAGCTATAAATGTCTCTAATTTCTCATTTTGTATTGCTGAGTAGTACTCTGTTTTATTAAAAAAAATCCACATTTTCTATATTCAGTCTCCAGTTGATGGGGAGTTGTGCTGCTTCCAAGTTTTACCTATTAGAAACTATGCTGTTATGAACATGGGTGGAGATATATCACTGTGGTATGATTCTTTTAATTTGGGGGGGAAGATGCCCAGCAGGGGAATAGCTGGGTCAAATGGGACTTCCAGTCCTAGTTCTTTGAGGTATCTCCATACTGATTTCCACAGTGGTTGCACCAGTCTACACCCCCAACAGCAGTGGAGCAGGGTTCCTCTATAGACATAGCCCTGCCAGCATTTGTTATTGCTTAATTTCATAAAAGCAGCCATTCTCTCTGAGGTGAGGTGAAATCTCTGCATTGTTTTCATCTGCATCTCTCGAATGATCAGTGATGTTTAACATTTTTTCATGTGCTTATTTGCTATTTCTGCTTCTTTGTCTGAGAAAGGCCTGTTCATTTCAGATTCCCATATTTTGATTGGGTCTTTAAATTTGGGTGTCTGGTTTTTTATACATTCTAGATAGGAGATCTTTGTCTCAGGAATAGCAGGTGAATATTTTTTCCCAAATTCTGGATTATCTCTTCACACTGCTGGTGGTTTCTCTTGTTGCGCAGAAGCTTTTTAATAAGAAGAGGTCCCACTTGTTGACTGTTTGTGCCAGTTCATGGGCGATTGAGGTTTTGTTCATAAAATCTTTTCCTACACCAATATCTTCAAGAGTTCTGCCTAACCTCTCTTCCAGCCCGTTCAGCATTACTGTTTTATTATTTAGATATTTAATCCATTTCAATTTTAGTTTAGTTCATGGTGAGAGGCATAGGTTTAGTCTTAATCTTTGGGAAGTTGAAACCTAATTTTTCCAGCACCATTTTTTAAAGAGGCTATCTTTCCTCCAATGAGGGTGTTTGGCTCCTTTGTCAGAGATGAGATGGCTGAGTGTGTCTGGAGTTCTTTCTGCATCTTCTAATCTGTTCCACTGGTCCTCAGGTCTGTTTCTTTGCCAGTACCATGGTGTTTTTATCACAGTAGCTTTGTAGTATAGTTTCAAGTTGGGGGTTGTGATACCCCCTGTCATGTCTCTGTTGCCTAGAATTGCTTTTGCTATTCTAGGTCTCTTCATGTTCCAAATAAATTTTTGGATTGTTTTCACAAGGTCCATGAAGTATGCTGCTGTAATTTTAATGGGGATTGCATTGACTCTATATAGCAGTTTTGGAAGTATGGCCATTTTCACTATGTTCATTCTTCTTACCCAGGAGCAAGGGATGTCTTTTCATTTTCTGATATCCTCTTCAATCTCTCTTTTCAGAGTGCTATAGTTTTCAAAGAAGAGGTCTTTGATTTCTTTGGTTAGGTTGATTCCTAGGTATTTCAGTTTTTTGGATGCTATTATGAAAGGAATTGTTTGCCCTATTTCTCTCTCATAGAGTCTGTTGTTCTTGTAGAGGAAAGCTTTTGATTTTTGTGTATTGATAGTGTATCCAGCTAGTTTATTGAATTTAGTTATTAAGTCTAGAAGACTTTTGGTGGAGTTCTTGGGGTCTTCTATATAGAGTATCATATCATCTGCAAATAATGACAATTTGACTTCCTCATTTACTATCTTTATTATTTATATTTCTTTCTGTTGTCTAATTGCTGGGGCTAATGTTTCCAAGACTATATTGAACAGGAGTGGTGATAGTAGACATCCTTGTCTTGTTCCTGATTTTAGTGTGAAGAATTTCAGTTTTTGACCATTTAGTATGTTATTGGCCTTTGGGTTTTCATAAATGGTTTTTATCAGCTTGATGTAGAGACCATGTATTCCAATTTTTTGTAGGGTTTTTATCATAAATGGGTGTTGAATGAGTGTTGGATTTTGTCAAATAATTTTTCTGCATCTATTGAGATGATCATATGGTTTTTGTCTTTGGCTCTATTGATATAGTGTATTACATTTATTGATTTGCATATGTTGAACCATAGGTCATTGATTGACATTGGGTTGTGTAGAATTTTTAGGTCTTCTTTGTTCAACTTTAGTAATTCATACATATCTAGGAATCTGTTTATTTCTTCTGTGTTTTCCATCTTATTGGCATATAGGTTCCCAAAGTAGGTATTGATGATCCTCTGGATTTCTGCTTGGTCTATTGTAATTTTACCCTTTTCATTTCTAGTTGCATGTATTTGGGCCCTTTCTTTCCCTTTTCTGATAAGGTTGCATAAGGTTTGTCAATTTTGTTTATTCTTTTGAAGAACCAACTCTTGGCTTCATTGTTTTTTTGTATCATTCTCATATTCTCCATTGCATTGATTTCTGATCTGATCTTTATAATTTCCTCCCTTGTATGACCTTTTTTTTATTCTTCTCTTCTTTTTCTAGAAGCTTGAGGCTCAGCATCAGGTTGTTTAATTGGGCTCACTCTGCTTTCCTAATGTGAGTATTCACTGCTATGCATTTCCCTCATTAGACTGCTTTCATTGTATCCCATAGACTCTGATATGTTGTATTTTCATTGACATTTAATTGTGGGAATTATCTGATTTCTTTAATTTCCTCTGTGACACATTGGTTATTCAGAAGTGTGTTGTTCAATTTCCATGTGGTTATGAAATTCTTCTGGTTCCTTTTGCTATTGATCTCCAATTTCTTTGCACTATGGTCTGATAATATGCAGGGGATAACTACAATTCCTTTGCACTTACTTAAACATGTTCTTGTTGCATGGAGTAATGTTTTCCACCCTTTTACTTTCAGTCTATGAGTTTCCTTTTGAATTAAGTGTGTTTCTTGCATGCAGCATATTGTTGGCTATTTCTTCTTGACCCATTCTGCCGATTTCTTTTGATTGGTGAATTAAGACCATTAACATTGATAGGTTAAACTTATATGTATTGACTTATAGTTGTCATGACTTTTTCTTTTTGTTGGATTCTCCCCTTTTGTGTTTAACTTCTTGTTGTGGACAATGGATTCATTCTGCTGGACATTTGGGGTTGAGATCCTAATTGTCTTTTCCTAGGAGAGTTAAAAAATTTTTGGAGTGCTGGTTTGGTATTCATGAAGTTCTTTAGGTACTCTTTGTCATGAAATTATCTTATTTCTCCACCATTTCAGAAAGATAGTTTTTCACTGTACATCAATCTGGGTTGGAGGCTGTTTTCCTTTAGGGCTTGAAATACATCACTCCAAGTTTGTTTTGCCTTGTGTGTTTTCATTGAGAACCCTGCTGTGATTCTGATGGGATTTTCTTTCTATGTGATTTGTTTCTTTTCTCTATCTGCTTGTAGAATTTTGTTCTTCTCTTGGGTTTCTGGAATCTTAACTGTTACAAGCCTATGTGTAGATTTTCTTTTTTTTTTTTTTTTGATCATGGCTAGTTGGAGTCCTGTATGCCTCACTTATCTGTATGTCAAGTTCTTTTCCCCTGCTTGGGATGTTTTCTGCTATCACTTCTGTGAATAGTTTTTTAATGTCATCTCTACTCTCTCCTGTTTCTTCCTTGACTCTGTTCAGTCTTATATTATTCTTTGCATGTTCTATCAGCTACTGCATTGATTTGTCATGGTCCCTTACAATTTTAAAGCAATTTTTTCTTTTTCTGGTCACTATTTGCAATCTTATCTTCTATATCTGAAATTCTGTCCTCAGATTGGCTCATTCTGCTGCATAAACTTTCAGTATAGTTTTTAATATCACAGAAATCTGTTTTCATGTTTTATGGATTCCATTTGTTTCCTTGTTGGGATTCCATTATGTTCCTTAGTTCCTTTATTTTTTTAATCTGTACCCTCTCTAGATTTATTAATCATGTCTTGCCCTATGGGCACAATCTCTGCTGTTATGTGAGAAATTATTTCTGATTTCATTTTTTCCAGATCCTCTTTTGTTGCCAGTTCAGGGAGTCCAGGTGGTTGAGTACCATCACATTGTTCCATCTTGTTGCCCTTTGGGGTTGGCTTAGGTGATTGATCTGGAAGTCTGGTTTTGAGGCTTGTTTATGTGTCTTCTCATCTCAATGGTGGGGGCAGGTAGTGATGTGTACTGCTGGTGCTCATGCAGATCACCTCCTCTGTGCCGGGGGCACCTCTGCTCCTGGGCACTGGGGGTGGTCGTATGGTGATATGGAACATTCACCTTCTCTGTGCTGGGGCCAGCTTTGCTCATGGGCACTGGGTGTGGTGGTATGGTGGCATGGACCATTCACCTCCTCTGTGCTTGGGGCCACTCTACTCTCTGCTCTTTTTTTAATGTTAACTTTATTGTTCCTCCCTGTTTAGTTCTGGAGGCTTAGAAGTTCAACACTGAGGTTCCGAAAGGTCTGCAGTCCAGTGTGAGCTGCTCTTTCTGCCTCCAAGATGGGGTCCTTCTGTGGTAAACTCCAGAGGAGGATTACTGTATCCTCATGAGCCCAATGGTGTGAGCACTTAATTTATTTCTTATGACTTGAGATACAGTGAAGAATTTTGTGCAAAGAGATATGACCTGATTTATGTTTCCTTATTTGTTTCTTAAAGTAACAAACACAGCTTATTTTTAGGGAACCTGATTATCGAGAATGAATAATCAGTGAGAACTTTTCTCTGACTTAGGCAAAGCTGATGATGCAATAGAAATGAGAGATGGAAAGAAGTTAATGATCTTGAGCAATATTTTGGAAGCACAACAGATATAAATTACTTAGAAATAAATTGTAAAATATGAGCACATGGAAGGACTCAGAGTTAATTACACATTTTCTCATATGAGTAACTGGAATAATGGTGGCACCAATTAGGAGGGAAAGATTGCAGAAAGATCAATTTTAAAGGGTAAATCAACCTGTCTTTGGAATATCTAATTGGCTTATAGAATGGGCATGCTCATTAGTTTATCTTCATTGAATTTTATGTATTATTTGTTTAATATTTAATATGGTAATCGTATTTTACTCTTCAGGTTTTTAATAGACTGAAATAAGAGTGGTCCCACCAAGTACAGCTACTGTATTCATTTTACACAGATTTCTAATATGGTTAGAATTTAAAATTCTATTCATTAATAAACACATATGTAAGAGTAAGTTACATTTGTCTTAGTGTATATTGTGTGTGTGTGTGTGTGTGTGTGTTGAAGTAAATGGCTTATATACAGGAGACTCAGCTTTATGATAGAACATTTTTACTTTTAACTTACATTTTAAGTGATATATGAAAGCAGCAATTGCCCATATTTATGGAACACCATGTGATATTTTGAGACATATGTATACAATTTGCAATCCTTATACAAAGATCAATATATCTATCTCCTCATACTTTTATTATTTATTTATGTGGAAACACTCAAAATCATTTATTCATTTGACAAATGTAATAAATTATTGTTGTCTACATTCACTTTTCTGTGTGATGACAAGCCTAGAATTCTTGTTCCTATCTGTTCTATTGTACCTATAGATCAATCTACTCCCCTACTTTGCTCCTCTTTACATTCCCCCGTATTTGATATTCACCATTTTAATCTCAAAGTCTACGAAAGCAACTTTTAGGTTCTACACTGGAGGGAGATCATGTGGAACTTATCTTTCTATGCTGTCTAATTTCAGTTAATTCAATGATCTCCCACTGCTGCCACAAATGATAAAATTACATTCTTACTATGGGTGAAAATTATTTTATTGGGTTAATGTCCCATTTTCTGGTTAATTTTTCATCTAATGATAGATATTTAGATTTCTATCTCCTGAATATTGACTATATGCTCCAATAAATGTGAAAGTACAGATATCCCTGTAATGATAATTTGATTTCTTTAGATACATCCATAGCATGTCATTGCTAGATCATATGATAAAACATAACTTCTTGAGGAACATCCATACTATTTTGCATAATGTGTAAACTGATTTTATTTCCTGCCAATATATAGGTTGTAAAAGTTATCTCTCCTCAACATTACTGAAACAATTACTATCTTTTCTATTTTTTATACTAGGTAGTTTTTCCTGGTTCAAGGGATATCTCAATGTTCTTTGATTTGCGTTTCCCTGATGATTATTGATTTTTTTCATTTTTCCTCCTTCTCTTGGCTTTTTGTATGTCTTTTTAAAGCAATGTCTATTTAGATCTATTGTGCATTTTTATTTACTTATTTATTGTTCACTATTGAAGTTGTGAATTTCTTCTTATTCTTGTTAGATTCTTTTATTGGTACATTTAAGGTATACAACACAATTACATTTCTCATTGGGAATTGTACATTTACATAATGCATCTTGGTTCTTATTTTTTCCCCATTCCTAGCCCTCCCTTCACCTCCTCCACCCTTCCTTATTTACAAAGACTTTATTTCCATTTTTTCCATTTCTCATCATTTTTCCTTTCCCTTCTTTCCTTTCCCCTACTCCTCCCACTACCCCTAGCCTTTGGACCTTTTCTTCCTATTTTGCATTATTGATTATTCATTCTAATCATTGATACATTTTAGGTATACAATATAATGACATTCATCATTGGAAATTTGAACCTTTACATAGTCTCTCTTGGTTCTTATTTTTCACCCTTGTCCAGCCCTCCCTTCAACCCCTCCAGTCCTCCCTATTTACAAAGATTTTGTTCCTATTTTTCCATTTTCTCATATTAATCCCATTCCCTTCTATCCTTTCCCCTAGCCCTCCCACTTCCTTCCCCTTTGCCCCTTTTCTTTCTATTTCACATTTCCTATTATACATTTTAGTCCTTATGTACACTTTCAGTTTCTCACACAAGAGAAACTATTTGGTATTTACACATGTGTGCCCTATTTATTGCACTTAAGAGTATCGCCTCAATGTGCATCCACTTAGCTATAAATGTCTCTAATTTCTCATTTTTTATGGCTGAGTAGTACTCCATTTTACTAAAAACCCCCACATTTTCTTTATCCGGTCTCCAGTTGATGGGCATTTGAGCTTTTTCCAAGTTTTACCTATCACAAACTGTACTGCTATGAACATGGGTGCACATATATAACTGTGGTATGATTCTTTTAATTCTTTGGGGAAGATCCCCAGCAGTGGAATGGTGGGGTCGAATGGGACTTCCAGTCCTAGTTCTTTGAGGTATCTCCATACTGATTTCCACAGTGCTTGCACCAATCTACACTCCCACCAGCAGTGGAGCAGGGTTCCTCTTTCCCCACAGCCCCGCCAGCATTTGTTACTGGTTGATTTCATGACAGCAACCATTCTTTCTGGAGTGAAGTGGAATCTCAGCATTGTTTTCATTTGCACCTCTCCAGTGAACAGTGATGCTGAACTGTATTTCATGCATTTATTTGCTATTTCTACTTCCTTGTCTGAGAAATGTCTGTTCATTTCAGATGGCCATTTTCAAATTGGGTCTTTAAATTTGGGAGCTCTGATCTTTTTAAGTTCTTTATAGATTCAAGGTTGTAGACCTTTGTCTGAGAGAAAGGAGGTGAAGATGTTTTCCCACATTGTGGGTTGTCTCTTCACACTGCTGGTGGTTTCTCTTGCTGTGCAGAAGCTATTTAATAAGAAGAGATCCCACTTGTTGACTGTTTGTGCTAGTTCATGGGCAACTGAGGTTTTCTTCATAAAATCTTTTCCTACACTGATGTTTCAAGAGTATTACCTAACCTCTGTTCCAACTGGTTCAGCGTTTCTATTTTAATATTTAGATCTTTAATCCATTTTGATTTTAGTTTAGTGAAGGGTGAGATATATAGATCTAGTTTTAATCTTTGGCAAGTTGAAGCCTAATTTTTCCACCACCATTTATTAAAGAGGCTATCTTTCCTCCAGTGAGGGTGTTTAGCTCCTTTATTGAAGATGAGATAGCTGAGTGTGTCTGGCATTGTTTCTGGATCTTCTAATCTGTTCCACTGGTCCTCAGGTCTGTTTCTTTGCCAGCAACATTCCATTTTTATCACCGTAGCTTTGTAGTATAGTTGCTGGTTGGGGATTGCCATGTCTTTGTTACCTAGAATTGCTTTTGCTATTCTGGATCTCTTCTTGTTCCAAATGAATTTTGGGATTGTTTTGTCAAGGTCCATGAAGTATGCTGCTGGGATCTCAATTGGAATTGCATTGAATCTATATAGCAATTTTGGAAGTATAGCCATTTTCAGTATATTAATCCTTCCTACCCAGGAGCAGGGGATGTCTGTCCATTTTCTGATATCATCTTCAATCTCTGTTTTCAGAGTGCTATAGTTGTCAGAGAAGAGGTCTTTGACTTCTTTTGTTAGGTTGATTCTTAGGTATTTCAGTTTTTTGGATGCTATTGTAAAAGGAATTATTTGCCCTATTTCTCTCTCAGTAAGTCTGTCTTTCATGTAGAGGAAAGCTATTGATTTTTGTGTGTTGACCTTGTAACCAGCTACTTGACTGAATTTGGCTATTAAATCTAGAAGACTTTTGGTGGAGTTCTTGGGGTCTTCTATACAGAGTATGATGTTATCTGCAAATTATGACAATTTGATTGCTTCATTTCTTATATTTATTCCTTTTCTTTCTTTCTCTTGTCTAATTGCCATGGCTAATGTTTCCAGAACTATATTGAACAAGAGTGGTGATAGTGGACATCCTTGTCTTTTTCCTGAGTTTAGTGTGAAGGATTTCAGTTTTTGACCATTTAGTATGATATTGGCTATTTGTTTTTCATAGATGGCTTTTATCAGTTTGAGATAGAGACCATCTATTCCAATTTTTTGTAGGGTTTTTATCATAAATGCATATTGAATTTTGTCAAATGCTTTTTCTGTATCTATGGAGATAATCATATGGCTTTTGTCCTTGGCTCTATTGATATAGTGTATTACATTGGTTGATTTTCGTATATTGAACCATCCCTGCATCTCTTGGATGAATCTCACTCAATCAGCATGTATGATCTTCTTGATGATCTTCAGCATTCTATTTGCCAGGATCTTATTAAGGATTTTTGCATCTATGTTCTTTAGTGAAGTTGGACTATAGTTCTCCTTTTCAGTTGGGTCTTTCTCTGCTTTGGGGATCAAGGCGATACTTGGTTCCAGGAATGAATTTGGGAGTAGTGCTTCTCTTTCAATTTCATTGAAGAGTTTAAAGTGTAGTGGCAGTAGTTCCTCTCTAATTGTCTTGTAGAATTCAGCATTGACGCCATCAGGGCCCAGGCATTTCTTAGTTGATAAGTTTTTAATTATGTTTTCAATTTCTTTGGTTGATATTGGATTATTTAGAATTTTTAGGTCTTCTTCATTCAACTTTGGTAATTTATATGTATGTAGGAATCTGTCCATTTCTTCTGTGTTTTCCATATTATTGGCATATAGATTCTGGAATTAGGTATTGATGATCCTCTGGATTTCTGGTGGGTCTCTTTTAATTTCACACTTTTCATTCCTAATTGCATGGATTCGAGACTTTTCTTTCCTTTTTCTGGTAAGGTTGGCTAAGGGTTTGTCAATTTTGTTGATTCTTTCAAAGAACCAACTCTTGGCTTCATTGATTTTTTGTATCATTCTCTTAGTCTCCATTGCATTGATTTCTCCTCTGATCTTTATAATTTCCTCCCTTGTATGAGCTTTGGGATTGTCCTGCTCTTCTTTTTCTAGAAGCTTGAGGTTCACAATCAGGTTGTTTAATTGGGCTCATTCTGTTTTCCTAATATGCGTATTCAGTGCTATGAATTTCCATCATAAGACTGCTTTCATTGTGTCCCATAGATTCTGATATGTTGTATTTTCATTGTCATTTAATTGAATGAACTGTCTGATTTCTTCTTCAATTTCCTCTATGACCCATTGGTTATTCAGAAGTGTGTTGTTCAATTTCCATGTGTTTATGAAATTTTTCGTGTTTCCTTTGCTATGAATCTCCAATTTCATCTCACTATAGTCTGATAATATACAGAGGATAATTTCAATTCCTTTATACTTACTTAAACATGTCCTATGTGTGAGTATGTGGTCTATTTTGGAGAATGACCCATGTGCAGCTGAGAAGAATATGCATTCTGATTTTGAGGGGTGGAAGACTCTGTATAAAGGAGCCAAACACCCTCACTGGAGGAAAGATAGCCTCTTTAATAAATCATGCTGGAATAATTGGGCCTCAACTTGCCAAAGATTAAAACTAGACCTATACTTCTCACCATACACTTAACTAAAATAAAAATGGATTAAAGATCTAAATATTAAAATAGAAACGCTGAACCAGTTGGAACAGTGGTTAGGTAAAATTCTCGAAGACATCGGTGTAGGAAAAGATTTTATGAACAAAACCTCAGTTGACCATGAACTAGCACAAACAGTCAACAAGTGGGATCTCTTCTTATTAAATAGCTTCTGCACAGCAAGAGAAACCACCAGCAGTGTGAAGAGACAACCCACAATGTGGGAAAACATCTTCACCTCCTTTCTCTCAGACAAAGGTCTACAATCTTGAATCTATAAAGAACTTAAAAAGATCAGAGCTCCCAAATTTAAAGACCCAATTTGAAAATGGCCATCTGAAATGAACAGACATTTCTCAGACAAGGAAGTAGAAATAGCAAATAAATGCATGAAATACAGTTCAGCATCACTGTTCACTGGAGAGGTGCAAATGAAAACAATGCTGAGATTCCACTTCACTCCAGAAAGAATGGTTGCTGTCATGAAATCAACCAGTAACAAATGCTGGCGGGGCTGTGGGGAAAGAGGAACCCTGCTCCACTGCTGGTGGGAGTGTAGATTGGTGCAAGCACTGTGGAAATCAGTATGGAGATACCTCAAAGAACTAGGACTGGAAGTCCCATTCGACCCCACCATTCCACTGCTGGGGATCTTCCCCAAAGAATTAAAAGAATCATACCACAGTTATATATGTGCACCCATGTTCATAGCAGTACAGTTTGTGATAGGTAAAACTTGGAAAAAGCCCAAATGCCCATCAACTGGAGACTGGATAAAGAAAATGTGGTTTTTAAAAAATAAAATGGAGTACTACTCAGCCATAAAAAATGACAAATTAGAGACATTTATAGCTAAGTGGATGCACATTGAGGTGATACTCTTAAGTGAAATAAATAGGGCACACATCTGCTTTGATTCTCATGGGATTTCTTTTGTATGTGATTTGTTTTTTCTAACTGCTTGCAGAACTTTGTGGTTCTGATGAGTTTCTGAAAATCTTAACAATTATATGCCTATGTGTAAATTTTTTTTGATGAAGGCTATTTGGATTTCTATATGCCTCACTTATCTGTACGTCAAGTTCTTTTCCCCTGCTTGTGAAGTTTTCTGCCATTATTTCTGTGAAGAGTTTTTTATGTCATCTGCTCTCTCTCCTCTTTCTTCATTGACTCCAATCAATCTTATGTTATTCTTTGCATCGTCCAGCACCTGCTGGATTGATTTCTCATGTTCCCTTATAATTTTGAAGCAATTTTTCTTTTCCTAGTCTTTAAATGCAATCTTATCTTCTATATCTGATATTCTGTTCTCACATTGGGTCATTCTGCTGCGTAGACTTTCAGTGGAGTTTTGCATCTCCTGGAAATCTCTTTGCATCTGTTTTATGGATTCCATTTGTTTCCTATGTTGGGATTCCGTCATGTTTCTCAGCTCCTCTCGAGATTTATTAATCATGTCATGTCTTCTACTAGGAGCACAATTTCTCCTGTAATCTGAGAAATTATTTCTGATTTCAATTTTTCCAGATCCCCTTTTGTTGCCCGTTCTGTGGGTCCAGGTGGTTGAGTATCAGAGTGTTCCAGCTCATTTCCCTGTGGGGTTGCTGTAAGTGATCTGGAAGTCTGGTTTTGAGACTTACGTGTTTTCTCATTTCAACTGGGGGGTCATGGGGGTGCTGTTGTTGCCCTCGCCGATCACCTCCTCTGAGCTTGGAGAGGGGGACAGAGGCTGGGAGTGGTGGTAGGGATGGTGGCCCAGAAGCCCCTTCCTCTGGGCTGGGAGTGGCAGGACAAAAGGCAGCCCAAAAGCCCTTTCCTCTGGGCTGGGAGCAGTGGGAGGGATGATGGCTGGGAAGCCCCTTCCTCTGGTCCAGGAGCAGTGGGGCAGCAGCTCAGAAGCCCCTACCTCTGGGCCAGGAGCAGTGGGAGGGTGTTGTGAATTTCTTATGCCATCAGAATATTAACTCCTCAGGGATAGAATTTGTCAATAATTTCTACCTTTTTCATGCTTAAGTTTGTTTCCATTGTTATATTCAACCTCTATAGTTTGATGAAATATAATTTGCCTGTTCTTAATTTTGTTTCCTGTTATAGTTTGGAGAACTTTAAAAAATTCTTGATTATTGTAATATCCTGAAACATTTATAATTGTTTGATAATTTCAGGTCTTGCATATAAACCTTTTTTTCCAGTATCGGGGATAAAACTCATTACCTTGTGCTTCTGTGGTGGGTGCAGTGCCACTGAGCTACATCCCCAACAATTGCATGTAAAATTTTAAATCATTTAAGTTGATATTTGCTATTGGCAAGACACGCAAGTCTTATTTTATTCTTATGCATTTGAACCATTTTAGTACCATTAATTGAAAAGACGATCCTTTCACCAGTGTATATTCTTAGTATATTTGTTAAAAAATCAGTTTGTTGGTGATATATGACTTAATGTTTAGGCTCTCTATTTTGTATTATTTGTTTGTAGCTCTCTTTATGCCAATATAGTGCATTTTTATTACTCCAGGTATAATGTAGATTTTGAAGTCATATGGTATAATGTTTCTTTCCTTATTTTTTGCCCCCTCAGGTGGCTTTGGACATTTCATGTAGTTTCTATACAAATTATATTGTTGTTTTTCTAGTTTTGTGAGAACTTTAATTGATATTTTGATAGGATTGCATCAAAATACTAGGGAATTATGGATATTTAAAAAAATTTGTCCTTTTCATCCATGAATATGGAATGTCTTTTGAATATTTTTTTGTGGCTTTTTCAATTTCTGTTCTCACAGTTTTAAAGTCTTCATCGTCTTTCAATACATTAATTAAATTTATTTCAAGGTATATATTATAGCTACACAAAATGAGATTACTTTCTTGATTACATCATTAATGGACAGACTGCAATCTAAGAAAAGTCCAGTACTTAATGGCTTCAGTCCTCTACCAAACATCTAAATAAGAATGAAAACAATTTGTCTTTGTTCAAAAATATTGAAGAGGAGAGAATGCTTTCAATATTATTGTTCAAGACCAGAATTACCCTGACACCCACTTCACACAAGAACATAACAACAAGTAAGGCTACAGGTCTAAATTCTTGATGAACATAGATGCAAAAATCCTCAACAAAATGCTAACATACCAGGGCTGGGGATTTACCTAAGTGGCACTGTGCGTGCCTCACAAGTGCAAGGTCCTGAATTTGATCTCTGGTACCAAAAACAAAATGAAACAAAAAAAAACCTAACAAACCAAATTCTTCAGCACATTACAAAGATGAAGTATAATTCCTCCAAATTACTCATGGATGTTTTAACATGTGAATATCAATAAATGATGTAACATATCAATAGAATGAGTAACAAAAATTCATTGATAACCTTAACAGAGGAAGAAAATGCATTCCTTTAAATTCAATATATCCTCAAGATGAAACTTCTGAGGAAATCAGACACATAAGCTTATTAAAGGCAATGTCAAATAAGCCAACTACTAGCACCATATTATATGAGGAAAAGCTGAAAAATTGTAAGGTCTTGAACAAGAAAACAATGCATATTTTTATCACTTTAGTGCAACATAACAATGGAAATTCTAGCCAGAGAACTCAGGTAAGAAAAGAAATAAAGTATATAAAAGTTGGAGAAGAAAAAGCCACATTTTTACTGATTACAGATGATATGACTTTGTCTATAGATAATCAGAAAGATTATCAAAAGAATAATAAATATAATAAATTTAGCAAATTACAAGATAAAAATCTACATACAAAAATCCAAACCATAGCAGAAAGCACAAAAGCATTCACATTTACAAGGACTAGATTTTTAAATTATAGTAATCTCTTCCTTTAATGTATATACCGTTTCAGAAGATGTTGAGGTGACAACCCCTCAGATCCTCTCTTCCATCAGCACTGTTTTATAACAAGGAGGTTGTTTTTCTTAATGCACCCTTTTCTTTGTTAAATTAGGAAGCATATCTGACGTGTGTGAATGGCTGCTGATTCTTGCAACATATCCTAATTTTCTGATGACTGTCTGACACGTGTTTCCTTTGAACTTTTTATTTTGATGTGAATTATTTCTATATTTTAGAAATATTTTATTATATGATGTTACCTAGTTTAATATTTAATGAAAATAAATTTGTCATTTTTGCTTCTGTTTAAAATATTTTGATTCTTTTACAAGGGATTAGAGAATTAAAAGCTGTCACTTTTCCTAATCTATTTAATAATTTTAAATATATAGAGATATGCTTTTAACTTCAGGGGCTGCATAAGAATCAAATTTGACATTAATATGCCATGTGTCTATTGAACAAATTTGCCATGGGGAGTCACTTAAGAATATGTAAATTGAAATATGATTACCGTAGTTAATTATGAATAGTAAATTTGAACTTTAAGAAGTCTTTTAAAAGCTTTCATTTAATAAACTTATCACATTTCATACAAAAAATATGTTCAGCATAAGCATGTTAGACAGCTCAGAGCATTATAGTTTAATAAAATAAGACCACAGCCTGAATTGTGCTCATTAAAATATATTGTATAAATAGGTTTAATTTGCTGATTTCAAATAGAGAAAATCAAAATGTAATCATAAAATATTGAGAATATCTTTTAAACTTGGTGTTAATCACTTCCCTCAGAACACACACCTTACTTGGCAAAAAAAAAAAAAAAAGAAAGAAATCATTTTTTACATTTCAGAAAATATCTAGTACAACCTGATGCATGAATAATTTATATAATTTAGTTAACAGCTCTGCTTTAGGTAAAGCAAAGAAATAAAATCAAATTTTGTCTAAGTCAAGTTCAATAAACAATTTATTGTTAATGTTTTACTCTTTCCCACTAAGAATTGCTCTTATCAGAATACTTAGTTTTAAGGAAAGGAAACTAAGCTCTATTGAATACTCAGTTTTGTACTACCTGATTACTATTTCATTTGGTTCTTATAACAATCCATTTTTATCTATACTATACTTCATTTTCAAATATGACAAACCATTCTATTCTTCTTAAAAAGGACTGCTTTCATTCCATTGGACCAAGAACCAAATCACCTTGGATTTTATGACAGCCTAATCCATCCCAGGGAAAGAAAGCACTGAACTCCAGCTTCTTCTCACATTCCACATGGAAAGAGGAAACTATCTGACTCTGGTCCCCTTGAGATACCATGTACTGAAAAATTTGGTAAATTTTACAGTTTATTACCACAGCTTTAACAAATAAAATTTACTTATAGAAAAATAAAACTTTTCAAACCTCCCCACAATATACTACTGCATAACTAAAGGCCTACTGGCTGTTGTTCCTTTTACTTGGTATATCATTCCTATTTTCCATTCAACCAAAAAATATAAAAAATAATAATCGGGAAAAACACAAATTGAAAAGAAGGGACAAGATTTACAGAAAGAATTAGATATTGCAGCAATGTTGCTATTATAAGACTAAGAATTTTAGGGAAAAACCTACAATATACTAAAAGCTTTGAATGAAAAAGTAGGTAATATGTAACAACAAAAGAATACGGTAAGCAGAGGTGGAAATTCTAATGGAGTCAGAAAGTAATGCTAGAGAACACAGACACTATAACAGAGATAAAGAACTCCTTTTATGCTTTTCATAGGCTCATTAGTGGACTGAATATGGCTGAGGAAAATAAAGGTTTTGCAAATATGGTAATGTAAATGTCTAACAAAAATGTAAGAAGAAGAAAAAAATTATAAAGGAATATTGAAGACCAATAGGACAACAAAAAATTGTAAAAGGCATAATGGGACTACCAGGAAATGGAGAAACTTTGTTAGAAGCAATATTTAAAGCAAGTAAGAATGAGAAATTCTTCAAATTAATATCAAACACAAAAGATCAGAGAACTTCAAGGAAGATTAATGTTAGTAAAGCATTCACCTAAGGATTTCACTTGAAACTGCAGAAAATTAAATATAGGAAAAATTCCCCCAGTAAAAGACTCAGGAAAACCATTCTCAAGTTATACTAGAAAACAGATACATACACTTTCTCAAAGACCATCCAAAAAATGAAAAAGTACAGTAAATAATTTGAAGTGCTGAGAGGAAATGAAAAAATTCCATCTTAAAATTTTGTATCCTGAAAGACTTTTCTTCAAAAATGAAAAACAGAAAATTAAAAGGAATTTTATGTTAGTAGATTTGCTTTGCAAGGAATGTTTTAAAAATGTTCTTCAGAGATATTGAAAATTGTATAACCCAGAATCTCAGAACTACATAAAGAAATTAAAGGGCATTGAGGAATGAATGAGTGAAGCTAAAAGCTAAAATTCTTCCTTAATCTAACAAATGATAATTGTTCAACATATAAGTAGCAATTCTGATTTCAATTATTTGTGATTATGTACATATATTTGTGAGTACTTAAACATAAGTGAAATGGATGACAATAAGGAAAATACAAGGGACAGAAGAGAAGTATGATTTTTCAGATGATAAGATACAATTTCTCTCAAAGGGCCCAAAGATATTTTAAAAAATGTGAGCAATTGTTATGGCTTGTCTCTAAATGTCCCTCAAAAGCATTATGTACTCAATAAGTGGGACTTTTGTAGTTCATTGAATCTAGGTCATATGATACTAGGGTTAATGGTGTAGAGTACTAAATTTCACTGACTGGAATTAGCATCATGCTGGCTACAGAAAATGGGAAGGCCCACCCTGGTTGTGGGTGGCACTAGCCTAAAGTCTTGCAGCTTGGATGAGATAAAAGGGAAAGAGAGGTTTCCTTCATTGCTGCTTTCTGCTTCTTGTCTTTTACCTGCCATACCATAGACTGTTTCTTCTCTGCAATGCTCCTTTGCATGCCACCTTGAAACAGCAGAGGGCCATTCCAGAGCCAACCGAATATAGACTGAAACCTCTAGAAACAGTGAGCCAAAATAAACCTTTCCTCCTTTAACTTCTGGCTGTCAGGTATTTTGTCTCAGAAAGAGAAAAGTAAATAAGACAGATTTTGTTATTGGGAGTGGAGCCATCACTGTCACAGTACTTGATCATATGTTTCAGAAGCCTTTGGAATTATTTTGCAGAAGAAGTTTTGAATAGATTTGGAGATATTGGCAGAATAAGCAATGTTGGTGGCAAGAGAAACCACCAACAGAGTTAGGAGGCAACCTACAATGTGGTAAAAAACTTTAGCATTTGTACCTCAGACAAAGGACTACTATCTAGAATATACAAAGAACTGAAAAAAAATCAGACCCCCCCCAATTCAAAGATCCAATTCAAAAATGGACATCCAAAATGAACAGACATTTCTCAGAAAAAGAAGTAAAAGCAACAAATAAACACATGAAAAAATGTTCAAGATGATGGGTCATTCAAGAGATGCAGCTGAAAACAACACTGAGATTCCACTTCACCCCAGAAAGAATGGCTGCTATCAAGAAATCAACCAATAACAAATGCTGGCAGTGTTGTGGGGAGAGAGGAGCCCTTCACCATTGTTGGTGGGAGTGCAGACTAGTGCAACCACCGTGGAAATCAGTATGGAGATACTTCAAAGAACTAGCACTAGAGGTTCCATTTGACCCAGCTATTCCCCTGCTGGGTATCTTCCCCAAAGAATTAAAAGAATCATACCACAGTGATATATGTCCACTCATGTTTTTAGCAGCACAGTTCATAATAGCTAAAGCTTGGAAACAGCCCAAGTGCCCATTAACTGGAAACTGGATAAAGAAGATGTGTGCATGTGGGGTTTTTTTTGTTTTGTTTTGTTTTTAAATAAAATGTAGTACTACTCAGCCATTAAAAATGAGAAACTAGAGACATTTATAGCTACATGGATGCATATTGAGGTCATATTCTCAAGTGAAATAAATAGGTCATTCATGTGTAAATACCAAATAGTTTCTCTAGTGTGAGAAACTGAAAGTATAAATAAGGATTAAAATGAATAATTCATATTTTGCAATGGGAAGAAAAGGTACAAAGGGGTAGGGAAAGTGGGAGGGGAAGGGAAAAGAGAAGAAGGGAAAGGAAAAATTATGAGAAAAGGAAAAAACGGAAACAAACACTTTGTAAATAAGGAAGGGTGGAAGAGGTGAAGGGTGCACATGTAATGGGGATAAAATAAGAACCAAGATACATCATGTACAGGTACAGGCACCCACTGATAAATGTAAACATATTGTATACCTAAAATGTACCAATAAAAGAATTTAAACAACAACAACAAAAAAAGAATAAGCAGTGGTGGAATGCTGTAAGCCAAAGTGGATGATAGATTCTGGTCAGACCTTAGAAAACTAGAATGCTGTTAGAAATGCACCTGGAAAAGTCCAGGATCAGGAGGTTTCAGTTAGCAACAAGGACTGCATTGGCAGTTGGACTCCAGACAATGTATATTATGCTCTGGCAGAAATTTCATTTGAATTTGATTGTGCCCAGAGACACTTCATGAGACTGAAATAAAGAGCTGCAGACTAGTTATTTCAAGGCAGTCTAATGTTGAGGTGGATGCATGGATGCTGTTGGGGGCTTTTAGCTAGCTTGACATTGAGAATTGAGAGCAAAGGGCCCAGCAGAATGATTTTTAAAATTTTGAGTTTAGCTAGAAAGAACGCTCCAGTAAAGTTGTGGCCTGTAAATATGGAACAAAGGAGAACTTGATTGCTGAAAATGAACAGAACAACAGAAAAGATGGCCTGAGGACATCACAATAGCCAGAAGAACTCCATTTGCATCCTCAAGATTGCAAAGATTCTTAACATAGAAATATGGGATTTAATGTGTGCCCTCCTGGATTTTGAACTTGTTTTGGTCCCATTCCTTCCTGTTCTCTTATTTTGAAAAGGAATTTTTATCTAACACCATTGTACACTGAAAGTGTTTAACTTCCAAACTTACATTTATATAGGGGTTTACAGCTAAGAGCTCACCTTCAATTAAATCTCAAAGGAGATTTCAACTTGGACTTTTCAGCTATGCTGCAATTGTTAGAACTTTTGCAACTCATAGAGATGGACTAAATGACTTTTGCATAATGGGATGTTTATGAGTCCTTTGGGGCATAGGACAAAATGTTATGACTTGTATCTTTATGGCCTCTCAAAGCCTCAGGAGCTCATAGTTGGGGTTTTTGGACGTGAGTGGGAGCTAGGGTGTGTGATACTAGGATTATGGGTGTGTGGTACTAAATTAGTCCATTGATTAGAATTAGCATAGTTGAGTATGGATAATAGAAGGGTCCACCTTGGATAATAGAAAAGTCAACCTGTGGGTGGCACCACTCAAAAGGCTTGTAACCTGGATGGAATAAAAGGGAAAGGGATGCTTGCTTCTCTGCTGTTTCTGGTACTGCTGGTTCTTGCTGCCTTCTGCCTTCTGCCTGCCACAACATGGACTCTTTATCCTTTTTCATGCCTCTCTGTCATGCTCCCCTGCCTTGGAATCAACCAATTATAGACTGAAACCTCTACAAACTATGAAACTCAATAAACTTTTAATTCTTTAATTTATGAGTTTTGAATATTTTGTCTTAGGAAAGAAAAAATTAACTAATATGCCAGTATATAAAACAAAAATTACACAAATGTATGGACCATCATATAACATTTTAGCACACATATAAGTTGTGTCATGTTTAAATCATGTTAATCTTATCTGTCTCCTCAAATATTGTCATTTCTTTGTGGTGGAAGCTTTCAAATTTCCTTCTCGTGGATTTTTGAAATGCAGAATGTAGTATTGGTATCTATATTGACCTTCCTATGCAAAAGAACAGCATAAATTCTTGCTCCAATTTAGTTATGATTCAACACTCATTGGTCAGTCTTTCTCCATTTCTTCTCACCATCACTCCATTCTCCCGATTCCACTTTTGATGAAATCAACATTTTCTAGGTTGTATATGGGCATGAGCTCATACAGTGAAGTTGCCATGCCTGTATTATTTCACTTAACAAAATGATTCCCAGTTCTTTCCATGTTTATTTATGGCTGAGAGGTGTTTCTTTGTATATATGTACCACATTTTCTTTAGGCATTCATCAGTTGGTGGACATTATTCATTATTGATGGGAAAGCAAAATGGTACATTACTTTGAAAGACAAGTTGGTAGGTTTTTAAACCCAAACATATGATTCAAAAATTATACTCTTTGATATTTTTCTAAATGACCTGAAAATTTATAAAAGAGCTTAAATATTAGGCCTGTCCCAAAACCTGTGTGTGAATGTTAATAACAACTTTATTCATAACTACCCAAAATAGAATGCAACCAGATGCCATTTATGATATTAGTGGGTAGAAAAATCTATGGTACATACAAATAATGGAATATTATTCAGTGTTAGGAAGAGATTTTCTATCAAACCATAAAAAGACTTAATGGACTCTAAATATATATTAATAAGTTAAATAAACCAAATTTCAAAGTCTACATTCTATATTGTTCCAACTTTATGACAGCCTCAAAAAACAAAATTATGTTGACACCAAGATTAGTAATTGTTGATGAAATTTTCAAAGGAGGGATGGATGAATAGACACAGGGCAGAGGCTTTGAGTGAAGTGAACTATCATGTATGAAAATACAGTGGTGAATGCATGTCCTTAGACCTCATAAAGGTCCATGGAAAATTTGCCACTGAGAATGAACCCTAACATAAACTGTGTTGATGGATGATAAAAATAAATCAAAGCATGTTCATTGATCATAATTAATGTAGCACTTGTTTGTAGGATCCCTATCATAGGAAAGATTGTAAGTGTGTGGGAACAGGGGATATATGGAAATTCTCTGTACTTCCTATGAAATTTTTCTTTGAACCTAAAATGTACAAAGTTAGTTAATTCACTTATAAATATTTGTGTGACATTTTCATATATTTCCCTTGTGAATTTTTATACAAAAAGTGAAATTAATTAAATTACACATCTACTTCAGGGAAATGATTGACATGACATACAAAATCATCTTTTATCTTCTCTCTTTATTCAAATCTCCAATATATAACTTTCTAATATCGGAAGTATAATGTGCTGCCCTAGGTTACAAATATATATTCTTCAAGGGAAATATATTTTGGTGTAAGAGTGAGTGTGTATATGTGTATGTATTAATTCACTTAGCTATTATTTAGCTTCTATTTCCTTTCTTTTTCTCATAAATTTCAGTCAACAATATTTAAACATTTGTTATTCTGTTATATGTTTATTTAAATTACTGGAAAAAATTTAAGTTGTCTATTTCTCAAAAAAAATAAAATAAGTACAGTATCTTCTTTTAAAGTTATATTTTTTCCTTTTCGTTTTTCTTTTGTAGTTTTGAATAAAGTACTAAGTACACTAAAAATAATATTGAATGTAAGACAAAGAATGTTGTTTCTATGTTTCTAAAAATATTTGTAAGTCATATACTGTCACTTATTCCACTTAGAGTACCAGTTACTATAGTTACCATTTATGTTTATATACTATAGTTACCATTTATGTTTATATACAAAGTGGGAGGTAATGTCACAAGGATACCTACTGGAAACTGCCATATAATGGAGACACACTCACACACACACACACAAACACACATACACACACACACACAAACACACACACACACACACACTGGAATTGGACCAGAAACTCTCTGGACTCTGCCTCCCTCATTCTTAAATTTCAATCTTAAGATTCACCATCTTTCCGGGCCTAAATGATCACCAGTGTAGCAATGAACAATTTTTCCATATTTTCCCTTAACTTTGCTATGAGTAGGTATACTTCAATACTTACTTGAAAACATATGAAAGTTCTGTGCATTTGGGGAAACAGGAACTATAATACAAAAACTAACCAATTTCTTAGTTTTTTCATTAGCAAAAAAATGGTTTTCATCTTGAGGATTGTTAATGATGAGATCTGAGATTACGTTATTATTAACCTAAGTCATTTCCCATTCTATTCAATTGTCAATTTAAAAATTCAATAATGGCTT
This sequence comes from Heterocephalus glaber, assembly GCF_053883595.1. Classification (NCBI taxonomy): domain Eukaryota; kingdom Metazoa; phylum Chordata; class Mammalia; order Rodentia; family Bathyergidae; genus Heterocephalus; species Heterocephalus glaber. Next base: position 11,707,074 of record NW_028258333.1, read on the forward strand.
ATGTTACAATTACTTTTTGTGTCTGTTTTACTGTTCTGTTTTACAAGTGAATGCCATATGTGAGGGAGCATATTCAATTTTGTAAAACCTGTCTGCTTTCAATACAAGCCAAATACAATTCTCACTAATTGCTTCAAACTATTCTACAATGAGAAAGCTTTAAAATGTTGTTCTGAGTATGTGTTTAATATGAAAATTAAAAAAATTAGTTTAAATATATATCTATATTTTAATCTGTCAATAATTTTCATTTGATACTTGCAAGAAACAAAAGTAATTAACCCTACAACACAGTCTCAGGTTTGAAGAAAAGAATCATAAAAAAGTTAGTATTAGAAACAGTAAATCAAAGCTAATGAAGCAACATTAACACTTTTATGTTGTAGATTCTAATTAAAAAGTCTGTTAATGAAATTGGGGCATTTAGTTAATTGCTGTGAACAATTATTTTCAAATTAAGCTTGGCAATTAAATAGCATGATTAAGCTCTGAGAAGTGGATTTAGGTAGTGATATGTTAACTATTTTACGTGCTCTATTATGTATGGCAGTTTAAACACCGAGTATCTGCTGATTAACAAATATAACTGACATGCAATACTTCTTGGTCTTAGTGATGTATGCAAAGAAGTTTGGTACTGCTTTAAAGACTTACCATGCATAGTAGTTTATAATTACTGAAACCCAAACTGAAAACCTGACCCAGTTAATTTAAATAGATTTTGTTCCTTCCCGTAAATGTCAAGCTTCCTGAAATATGCTTGCACATTTGTAAGTTCCACTGGCTCCTTTTTCACTTAGCACTCCAACTCCTGCTTTTAGTCTTAAGGGTGCCATCACAAGCAAAAACTATTGTCATAAAATAAAGTTTTAAAACTCATTCATTACTAAATTACTTGAACCTGAGTAATAATTGTCTAAATGTAATCACTCCTACTTATATTTTTCAGGTAAAATTTAGACTCAGACCTAGTTTTGAAGCTTATAACACCAAGGCTAAATGGAAGAGTGCAAATTTGAATATCAGTTCCCTTACAGCACACTTCATCTATCTTCTGCAAAATATGACTTTCTTTTATATTTCTGTTAATGCAGTGAATTCTAATTGAAATATGAATTTTTAATACTCCTCATCCTTTCAGATTTTTCAGTCCCTTATATTACCGAACACACGAAATTCTCTTGATTTTCAACTCACAGTTTTCTGGTTTTTGTTATATTTTTCATGTCAGCTCTACATCTTTTCCACCTTTTTTTGGGTCTTTTTTCTATATTTACAATGGGACAATATTCCTTCAAAATTTATATTTTTCTTAGGTGATCTCAGATAATTTTAGGTTTTATTGGAAGAAATCCAGTAAACAAGCAAATTTGTGTTTTTCCCTAATGACCACTCACAATCAATCATATCAAAGTAGGACCAGGGATTTAGCTTAGTGGTTCTGCCTCCTGTCTCACAAGAGCAAGGTCCCATGTTCAATCCCTGGTACCAAAAAAAAAATCATATCAAAATTATCAGTAACAATTAATAGGCTATTTCAGGTGTTTTCCTGTGTCTACTTTTGTTATCTAGACTTGTTTCTTATGCATTACCTTTGAACTAGTTCATTTTCACTTTTATACCACTCCTCTATTAAAGCTATAATCTTAACATAGTGATTTTCCTGTTTCTTTAAACAACACACGTTATCTCTCTTAACCATTCTTTGATATTTTCTTTTTAATTTTTAAAAATATTTATCATTAATTAAATTTATTGGTACAGTTTAGATATACAAAATGATCACATTCATTGTATGAATTTGTACATAATGTATCTTGATTCATATTATTTTCCCATGCCCCTACCCTCCCTTCTACTTCTCAAGTCCACTTCTATAATTACATTGATGTTTATCTGATGTTTTATGCCCCAGTAGTATTTGGTTTATGAAGTTGGGTACACTGGTACTTACAATTTTTATCTAATCCTATTGAATTGTTCTCCTTATCAGGATGTAGTGACCTTCTTTGTTCCTTCCAATCAGTGTTGGCTTGAAGTCTATTTTGTCTGAAATTAGGATAGCTGCTCCTTTTTGCTTTTGGACTTCTTTACATAAAAAACATATTTTCCATTTTTGATTTTTAATCTATGAGCTTCTTTAAATATTAACTGTTTTTCTCACACTTACCTTTAATCTAGAATAAAAATTGATATTTTCAGATGCAATTGAAAACTATAAAAAACTATTAAAAAATGAGAAAAATCAAACCTAAAACTAATACATGTATATGGAAATTATAAATATCAGAAGAGAAATTAATGAAATGGAGAAAACATATTAAAGAATAAAGGAGGTTTTTTTTTAAAAGGATAAAATAATACACAAACTCTTAGCCAAATTTACTAAAAGAGGTAAAGAAAAAAGCTTTATCAATGCAATTAGAAACAAAACAGGTGACATTACAATGGAAAACTCTGAAATCTAAACTGATATAAATAAATATTTTGAAAACCTCTACTCCAATGAATTGGACAATCTAGAAGAAATCAACCACTTTCTAGACAAATATGAATTACTGAAACTGAATAAAAAACCCCTGTGCTCTGCACAACTCGACCAGCTTAGCTGCGTGGGCACCTGCAGGGCCTGGCACCCCCCTTCCCCGCCTCTGGCCTCCTGGCTGTGCCGCTACCTGGTTCCACACTACAGAGGCACAGGGGGTCATAAAGGCCATTGTCTTGAGCTCCAAAAGAGAGAGCAGAAGTAAGCAACAGAAAGACAGCTTCTCTCAAGCTCCTCGATGAAAACTTAAGCCCAGTGGAAAAGTGAAGAGAATCTCTGCAATAAAGGCACACCAGACCACCGTACTTGGTAAGTTGGAGGGATCATCACCTCCCATCTGAACCTGCACTATCTTCAGAGGAAGGGCAACTGGAACCTGCAGTAGAACCTTGCAGAGTTTAACCCTGCAGGAAGACAGGGAGCTCAACTTGGGGCTAGCAGCCAGAAATCTGCCTGAATCTCACAGGTAGGCTACTGGCTTGCTGAACCTCATTGACTTATATCTGTACACAGCTCCCCACATTGTCTATTGTGACAGCAGAGACAAACCCTGAAGGAGGGCCTTCATTTTTATTTTTTATTATTTGCAAATTTTTTTTCTCTTATTTTAAATTAATTTTTATTTTTTCTACTCTTTTCAAATTTCTATTTTTCTCTTCTTTTCTCTTTCTTTTCTCTTCTTTTTCTCTCTCACTCATTCTCTCACTGTCCCACATTGTTCTTCATCTCCCTTTTTGTTCCTGTTCTGGACCTACTTTGGATTTTTTTTTTAATTTTTCTTTTCTTTTTTTCCTTCTGTTGATTATCATTAGTTTTAAAGGAAAGTAAATACAGTATCTAGCCTCTATAGCGCTGTTCAGTGGTTCTGTTCACATCTTTATTCTTTCATTCTGCCTTTTCCTCTTTTCTTCAATAGTTTCTTAGAGTTTGTGTGATCTTCCTGTGTGTTCTGGGCTCACTGCTAACCTTTCCTGATCCTTCTAACTATGTGTCCTTCATTTCTCAACTCCTTCTAACTCCCCAATCCAAAGGGTAAAGTTGCTATAATAAAGAGTTTATTCACTGCAAACATATGTTGGGCTGGTCCTCGATTTTGATATAATTCACTCAGTTAAAGGTGATAGTTTAATAACTACCACAAATTGCAATTTTCTAAGCTGTGCTTGATGCTATGGTGTTGCTGATTGTACCATTTGGGCTAAGATGTTGTGATTGCCTTCCTGGTATAATGAAAATGAGATAGCTTCTGAGTCATTAGAGACTCAAAACCTAAGAACAGCTATATCCGGAAGACACCTCTGAAAAGCAATCATTCCACAAGGGTTCTAAACAAAGATATTTATAATAAGCAATTTTGAAGTATCAACTAGGAATTAAACCAAGGACAGTACCAAAAAGAGAAATGAGAAGACATTTAAGAAAGGCACAAACTCAGGCTTTCACCTCACCAAAGGCAAATTCTGGGGGAAATGAGGTGCAAAATTCTGATAATCAACCACCTGGACACCCTGAACTGATTCCACAGGAAGCAACAAAACAGATGAATGAGGCTCTAGAAAAACCCAAAACAAATAATTTCCCAGATAACTACAGAGATGGTGAGCAGAGTGAAAGACATGTTTAGAGGCTCTAGGACAGAAACAGATTAAAAAAATAAATGAGCTCCGAAACATCCTGGAAGCCATGAATGCCCAGCATAAGAAAGACATGGAAACCATTATTGCCAAACACAAGAAAGAAATGGAATCCATGAAACAGACTGAAACAGATATCCATGAGATTAAAAATTCCATTGAAAGCATTCACAGTAGAATAAGGGAATGTGACAATAGAATATCAGATATAGAAGACAGGATTGAGCTTAGTGACCATGAAAACTAATATTTCTTAAAAATAGTAAGGGATAATGAGAAATCAATCCAGCAGCTCCTAGATGATGCAAGGAAGAATAACATAAGACTGATAGAAGTCCAAGAAAAAACAGGAAAAGGACAATTGACATAAAAAAACCTGTTCACAGAAGTAATAGTAGAAAACTTCCCAGACAGAGGCAGAGAATTGGACATACAGATAAGTGAAGCATATAGAATTCCAACTAGCTATGATCAAAAAAATGTCTACACCTAGACATATAATAGTCAAGATCCCAGAAACCCAACAAAGAACAAAATCCTACAGGCAGTTAGAGAAAACAAACAAATCAACTACAAAGGAAAGCCCATCTGAATCATAGTAGACTTCTCAACACAAACCCTCAAGTCAAGGAGAACCAGGAGTGAAGTATTTCAAGCCCTAAATGAAATTAACTTCCAACCTAGTGTTGTATCCTATAAAATTATCTTTCAAAATTGATGGGGATATTAGATACTTCCATGACAAAGAACACCTGAGAAATTTCATGAACATCAAAACAGCACTCCAAACAATTCTAAACAATATCTTAGAAAAAGACAATGAAGGTCACAACTCCATGAGGCCCAACAGAGGGAAGCCAACAACCAAGGCTAGAAACTAAAGGGAAAGGGGAAAAATAAAAATAAAAGAGTCAACAACAGTAAAATATCGTAAGGATGGGTCAATGTCCATCAATTATAATCATCAATGTTAATGCCCTCAATTCACCAATCAAAAGAAATAGACTGGCAGACTGTATTAAGAAGCAAAATCCAACAATATGCTTTATACAAGAAATACACCTAACTCAACAGGAAATTCATAGACTGAAAGTGAAAGGATGGAAAACAGTTCTCCATGTGACAGGAAGCCAGAAAAAAGCAGGGGTAGCAATCTTATTTGCAGACAAAGTAGATTTCAAAACAAAACTAATTAAGAGAGACAAAGTTGATCACTACATCCTTGTGAAGGGAACAATCCAAGAGGAAGAGATACAGTCATAAATATATATATGAAACAAATACGAATACCCCCAACTATAGAAAATGAGTATTAATGGGCATGAAAAACCAAATAAGCACTAATACAATTGTAGTGGGGCACCTCATTACCCCACTATCACAAATAGACAGATCATCTAGACAAAAAGTTAACAATGAAATTCTAGAACTGAACCAAGTTGTTGAACAAATGGATTTAATAGATATTTATAGAGTGTTCCACCCCACAAAATCAGAATACACATTCTTTTCAGCTCCACACAGGTCGTTCTCCAAAATAGACCACATGCTAGCTCATAGGACATGTTTCAGTAAGTGAAAAAGAATTGAAGTTACCACATATATATTATCAGACCATAGTGCCACAAAGTTGGAGATCAATAGCATAAGAAACCTCAAAACCCCCACAAACACATGGAAATTGAATAACACCCTCCTGAACAACCAGTGGGTCACAGAAGAAACTAAAGAAGAAATTAGACAGTTTCTACAAATAAATGATAATGCCAGTACAACACACAGGAATCTATGGGATACAATGAAAGCAGTTATATAAGGGAAATTCATAGCAGTAAATGCCCATATTAGGAAAACAGAGAGAGCTCAAATAAACAACCTAATGGTGAACCTCAAACTCCTAGAAAAAGGAGAGCATGATAAAACCAAAGCTCATACAAGAGAGGAAATTATAAAGATCAGAGCAGAAATCAATGCAATGGAGACTAAGAATAATACAAAAAAAATCAATGAATCAAATAGTTGGTTTTTTGAAAGAATAAATAAAATTCATAAAACCTTTAGCCAACTTTTTCAAGAAAAGGAAAGAAAAGTCTCAAATCCATGAAATTAAGAAAGAAAAAGGTGAAGTCACAACAGATCCAGCAGAAATCCAGAGGATCATCAATCTCTACTTCGAGGATCTGTACCCTAATAAAATGGAAAACACAGAAGAAATGGACAGATTCCTAGTCACATAAAAATTGTCAACATTAAATGAAGAAGATATAGAAATTCTAAGCACCCCAATTATAATCAGTGAAATTTAAAATGTAATTAAAAATTTACCAACAAAGAAAAGTCCAGGTCCCAGTGGCTTCCCTGCTGAAATCTACAAGACATTTAAAGAAGAACTATCATCATTACTTTTTAAACTCATCAATGAAATTGAACGGGAAGCAATACTTCCAAATTCATTTCTAGAAGAAAGTGTTACTTTGATTCCAAAACGAGGGAAATCCCCAACCAAAAAAGAGAACTAAAGGCCAATCTCCCTAAAGAACATAGATGCAAAAATCCTCAACAAGATACTGGCAAACAGAATACAGAGGGTCATCAAGAAGATCATACACCCTGACCAAGGTGGATTTATCCCAGGGATGCAAGGATGGTTCAACATACATAAATCAATACATGTAATACCCTGTATTAACAGAACCAAGGACAAAAACCATATGATCATCTCAATAGATGCAGAAAAAGCATTTGACAAAATCCAGCACCCATTCATGATAAAAACCCTACATAAAAATGGAATAGAAAGTCTTTATCTCAACCTGATTAAGGCTATCTATGAAAATCCAACAGCTAACATCATACTAAATGGTCAAAAACTGAAAACTTTCATGCTAAAATCAGGAACAAGACAAAAATGCCCACTATCACCTCTCCTGTTCAATATAGGTTTGGAAACATTAGCCACAGCAATTAGACAAAAGAAAGAAATAAAAAGAATAAAGATAGGAAAGGAAGAAGTTAAATTGTCATTATTTGCTGATGATATGATACTTTACATAGAAGACCCAAAAAACTCTGCCAAGAGACTTCTAGACTTAATTGACAGACTCAGTAGAGTAGCTGGACAGAAGGTCAACACAAAAAACAATAGCCTTCTTGTATATAAATAACAGATTCACTGAGAGACAAATTAGGAAACAATTCCTTTTACAAGAGCATCCAAAAAATGAAATATTTAGGAATTAATCTAACAAAGGAAGCAAAAGACCTCTATGAAGAAAACAGTAGCACTCTGAAAAAATAGATCAAAGAGGAAATAAGAAAATGGAAAGATATCCCATGCTTCTGGGTAGGAAGAACAAATATAGTGAAAATGGTCATACTTCCAAACCTGCTATATAGATTTAGTGCAATGACGATTGAAATTCCAACAGTATATTTCACAGAACTAGAGAAAAGAATCCAAGAATTCATTTGGAACTAGAAGAGACCTAGAATAGCAAAAGCAATTCTAGGCAACAGAGAAGTGGCAGGGGATATCACAATCCTCAATTTGAAACTATACTACAAAGCTACTGTGATAAAAACAGCAAGGTACTGGCAAAGAAACACACCTGAGGATCAGTGGAATAGATTAGAAGATGCCGAAACAACTCCAGATATACTGGATTTCAACCTGCCAAAGATTGAAACTAGAACCATATCTATCACCATGCACTAAACTAAGATTGATGCCAATTAAAGATCTAACTATTAAATTAGAAACACTAAACCTGCTGGAAGATATGTTAGGTAAAACTCTTTAAGACATTGGCATAGGAAAAGACTTTATGAACAAAACCTCAGTAGCATGAGAAGTAGCATAAAGAATCAACAACTGGGGTCTCATCTTATTAAAAAGTTTCTATACTTCAAGAGAATCCACCAACAGAGCTAAGAGACAACCTACAATGTGGGAAAAAAATTTTAGCAACTCTACTTCAGACAAAAGACTACTATCTAGAATATATAAAGAACTGAAAAAATCAGATCCCCCCAAATTTAAAGACCCAATTCAAAAATGGGCATCTGAAATGAACAGGTATTTCTCAGACAAAGAAGTAAAAGCAGGAAATAAATATATGAAAAAATGTTTAACATCACTGGTCATTCAAAAGATGCAGCTGAAAACAGCACTTAGATTCCACCTCACTCCGGAAAAGAATGGCTGCTAGCAAGAAATCAACCAATAACAAATGCTGGCGGGGTTGTGGGTGGGAAGGAACCCTTCTCCATTGTTGGTGGGAGTGCAGACTGGTGCAACCACTGTGGAAATCATTATGGAGATACCTCAAACAACTAGGGCTAGAGGTCCCATTTGACCCAGCCATTTCCCTGCTGGGTATCTTCCCAAAAGAATTAAAAGAATCATACCACAGCGATATATGTGCACCCATGTTCATAGCGGTACACTTTGTAATAGTTAAAGCTTGGAAACAGCCCATGTGCCCATCAACTGGGAACTGGATAAAGAAGATGTGGTTTTTTAATAAAATGGAATACCACTCAGCCAAAATGAATGAGAAATTAGAGATATTTACAACTAAGTGAGTGTGTATTGAGGACATACTCAAGTGAAATAAATAGGACACACGTGTAAATACTGAATAGTTTCTCTAGTGTGAGAAACTAAACATGTAAATAAGAATTAAAAGCATTAAAATGAGTAATTGATAATTTGAAATAGGAAGAAAAGGTCCAAAGTTGTAGGGAGAGTGGGAGGGGAAGGGGAAAGGTAAGAAGGGAAAGAGAAAATTATGAGAAAAGGAAAAATTGGAAACAAAGTCTTTGTAAATAGAGAAGGAGGAGGGGGTGAAGGGTGCATATGTAATGGGGAAAAAATAAGAACCAAGATACATCATGTACAGGTAGTAGCATGCAATAAATGTAAACATGTTGTATACCTGAAATGTATCAATAAAAGAATTTGTGCAAAAAAATATTTTTTAAACCCCTGAAACCAAAGATATAAAAATACTAAACAATCTAATATTATGCAATAAAATTGAGGCAGTAATGATAATAATAACAATAGTAATTAATAATAATAATAATAATTTTTTGAAAAAAGAAAAGCCCAGGACACAATGAATTCATCACTGAATTATGGAAGAAAAATAAAATATTCTTCTAACTTTTTGATAAAATTGAAAGAGAAAGAATACTGTCAAACTTATTCTTGGAAGCTGGCATTAGCCTGATACAAAACCAGAAAAGGCTTACCCAAAACGTGAAAAAAATTATAGACCAATCTCCTTAATGAATATGAATACAAAATTCCTCCAGAAGATATTGGTTAACACAATAGAACATGTCAATGAAAAAATCATGCATTATGACCAATTTGGCATCATTTCCAAGGTACAAGGATGGCTCCACAGATGTAAATCGATAAATTTAATATAATACATAAACCCAAGCAATGACAAAAACTAACATGACCATCTCTGTAGATGAAGAATAATCCTTTGAGAAAGCCTTTGGCAGCATCCAAAACCCATTTATGATTTTTTAAAAATGCAAAAAATCATAAAAGGACATTATTTCAACTTGATGAAACCCCTTTATTACAGACCCACTGCCAACATCATACTAGATGAGGAAAACATTTCTGAATACTGAAAATATTTTCCCTAAAATCAGGAAAAAGAAAAGATTATTCACTCTTGTCAATTCTTTTCAATATTATACTCAAAAGTGTGGCCAGAGAAATAAGACAAGAGTAAGAAATAAAAGGAATATGAGTAGGGCAGGATAAAGTCGAAGTATCCCTTTCCTTAAATGAAATGATTCTGTGCATACACTTTCTAAAGAACTCCACCATAGTTCTCCTAGAACTGATGAATTCATCAAAGTAGCAAGATGAAATTAACACACAAAATCAATTGCGTTCCTGCATACTAATGATGAACACAAAGAAAGATTTCAAGAAAACAATACATTGCAATAGTTTCCAAAAAATTCAATATGTAGGTATTAACATAAACTAAGAAATAAAAGAAACCTAAAATGAAAAGTACTTTTAAGAAGGAGAATGAAGCAAGGCAATAGAAAATGCAAAAACATATTCTATTCCTAATAGGCTTAAGTAATAGTTTTTAAACGGCCATACTACCCAAATTGGTAAATTTGATGTAATTCCAACAAAAACATCAACAATACTCTTCACAGGACTAGGAAGACAATCCTAAAATTTATATGGAACCAGAAGAGACACAGAATAGCAAGAGCAATTCTAAGCAACAAGAGCAAGTAGAAGGAATCACAATTCCAGATCACAAGGTATATTACAAATTTACTGTGATAACAACACCATGTACTGGTACAAAGACAAATGTGAATCAATGAAACAGAAATGAAGTTGCAAAAATAATCCAGGCACAGTCTGGCATCTGATCTTTGATCAAGCCTTCACAAACTTACATTATAGAAAAGAGCCTCTTCAACAAATGGTGATGGGAGAACTGAATATTCACATGTAGAAGATTTAATCTAGGTGCGTATCTCTCACCATGCACAAAAATCCAAATAGATCAAAGACCTAGATATTGAAACAGAAGGGCTTACTCTGCTGGAAGAGAAATACTAAAGGTATAGACATAGTTAAAGTCTTGAAGATGTAGCCATAATTAAGAACTTTCTAAATGGTACTCAAACTGCCCAAGAAATAATGTCAAGAATAAGTAAATGAAATTATATAAAATCAAAAGGCTAGTGCTTAGCAAAGGAGATAAACAAAAGACTGAAGAGAATCTACAGAAAAAATTTCCCTGGTACTCTTGGACAGAAGAATAATATCCAGAACTTATAAAGAACTCAAAAAAATTAGGCAGCCTAAAATAAAGGACCCAATAAAAATGGGCAAAAGAAATAGATTATTCTCAGAAGACTAAATACAAATGACCTATAACTACATGAAAAAAAATTAAATGTCTTTGGCCACAGAGAATTGCAAATAAAAACACCACCACTAGGGCCAAGGATTTAGCTCAGTGGTTCCACCACCTGCCTCTCAAGCACAAGGTCCTGAGTTTGATTCCCAGTACAAAACAAAAACAAAAACAAAAACAAAAACAAAAACAAAACACCACTATTCCGTCTTATTTGAGAAGCAATGGTCATTATTAATAACTCAAATAAAAGTGGTGAGGCTGCAGGGATATAGAAACCTCTCTATATTATTTTTAGTAATGTAAACTAGTACATCCAATATGGAAATCAATATAAAGTTTCCTCAAAAAACTAAAATTAAAAATATCAGTTGATACAGCTATTCCCCTTCTATGTATCTTCTGAAAGAATTAAAGACACACATTACAATGATACATGCAGCCCATCTTTATAACAATACAGCTCATAACAGCTAAATGACCATCAATAACTGAATGGGTAAAGAAATATGGTATTTATACACAATGTAGTACTACTGAACTATACAGAAGAATACATTTGAGTCATTTGTAAGAAAATGAGAGACCATAATGTGAAGTGAAATAAATCAGATGTACAAGCTTAAATATTACATGATCTATCTTATATTAAAAATTCAAATATAAATAAATTATAGAGCAAATTCAAAGATATAAAATGAAATGGGAAAATACAACTTCTGCAAATTAGATGGCATTCTATGTACCAAAAGGTAGGAAGGGAAGGGGAAGTGAAGTAAATAGGACTAAGATGTGATATGTACATGAACCAACTCCCCAAGATGAATGTATTATGTATTAGAAATAAGTATAGTAAAAAATTAATTATTTTATCAAACTTAAGACTATTCATTGTACTCGGCAATTCTTGAATGCAATAGAATATTAAAAAAATAAATAAAATTTATAGCCATCTGACTTATTGTCAAAGAGACATACTCCAACAGACTGGCCTCCAACTCTATCTGGAACAGCCCAAGTCAAAATTGAGAGACCATAGGAATAACTTGAATTTGAAACATATTGAAAAACCAGAAAGGTCTTCTACATTGGTGAACTCATGAAATTTTGAGATTTTCATTAATAGATGTAGATGTCATGGTGAAATGTATCCCTCCCTCAAACACACAAAATGACGTGTGGCCTCCCATTGTTTTTTGCCTAATACACTTGTGAATTTTTGTCTTAGTCCATTCAAGGTTCTATAACAAAACATTTTAGACATGATTTATCAACATTTCAAATTATTTTTTCTTACAGTTCTGATGCCTGGAAAGTCCAAGATCAAGGTACCAGAAAATTTGCTGTTTGATGAGGGCAGGAAGATTGTGTTTCTCTATATCCTTAAATGGCAAGAGAAGTCTTTCTCAAAGGCTCCTCGAGAAGAACACTGAGCCCATTCATATGAGTGAGTCCTTTATGACCTAATCATTTCCTAAAGGATCTACATCATAATATCATCATGCCAGGTATTAGGTTTTGAATTATGAATTTTCGGGAACATGAACATTCAGAACATTGAAATGTAGTTCAGTATCATATTTAATTATGTGAACTTCAGTAACCAGATTATTGTATGTGTGTTAGTGTGTGTATGTCTGTGTGAGATACAGAAAATTTTGAAAGATTTCAGTAAATTTATTTAAATAAAACCTTTTAAAATTATATGGTCTATTTTCATAAGAAATATATATAAATAACTGCCTGGTACATGTAATTAATTTATTAATTAACTCATAAAATCAACACTTGCAATCTTATGTTTACTTATCTGAAAATAAATATACAAAATCGTTAACCAAATCGTTAATCAAAATCGTTAACCAAAATCGTTAACATTTTTTTAATGTTAAAACAACAAAAGTAAATGTGTATTGTGGTACTAGTTATCTGTGAAATTAAAGATTTTGACTACTTTAAATGAAAACTAAATAGATTTAATTATAATGGTGTCGATTTAAAACCTGAAAGCAGCAAAATAAGATTTCATGATTATATTTGTCTTTAATGGCATTGTGATTAAATGTTGAATGCTATTTAATAGTACATCAGATGTAAATTGAATTTATAAATGCTTTGGGTTTCAGACCCACAGAGAGCAGATTTCCAGCCGTTTCTGCTTCATATCACCTTAGGTTGCTGTTCCATTCAGTGAGGAAGGCCACCCTCTTCTTAGATCTGGGAGGATGCAAATGTGGGGCTCTTACACAAATACTTTATGTCAACCTAGGTGTAATGAATGTTTCATCACTCTTCTCATCTCCTATTCCTGTACTCTTTGGAGTTCTCTTTGTATTACAAATCTCCTGTGCATTTCAGAGACCTGATACTTCTACTCGTTGCATATATTAAAACATCCCTCTTCAAAATATGTTTATCTTTTCAGGGCAGTGAATTATGTACTTAAAAACACGTACAAATTATTCACAATTTTAAAATAAAACTTATAATCCAACCCCAAGAAAATTAGTTTATTTTGTTTCTTGTACTGCTTGTCATCCAAGAAATATGAGTTTAATTTATTATGTTGTTCTCTCTCAAGTCATTATCTCAGATAATACACAGATATTTGCATAATGTATGGACACATCCTCTCTCATCCACATATATTGAACACACACACACATTTATTCACACAATCTTCAGATTCTGTCAGTTTCCAAAAAAATCTCAATTTGAGATACTTTTCAATTTTAAAATAATTCTCACTTCAATACATGAGACCAAAACTAAGGGTCTCCTTTGCTTTCAGGGACTATTGCCTTTTTTAAAATTCATTTGATTCACTTATGCCAATTATTTGCATTTATTTATTTTCTGGCTAAACTATTTCAGAAAACTTAATGTCATTGACACTCAAAAGTCTTGCTTTCTACCTGACCATAACCTACTTGTGATGCCTAAGAAATTCAAACTACTGAGCAATATCATACAAAAGTAAATTCTTGGACAGGTAACATTAACTGGGCCTTCAGCAATGTAATTCTATTCCCATAGCCACCCCTAAGAATTTTGAATCTCTCTACACTTCTCAAATCTCCAGCACATCTTCTTTTGCTTTCTCTTCTATGAACAAAAGAAACTAGTAATATCGGCATTTATCTTAAAATATTTTTGAAGTGATGGAATAGACAATTTGGGGAAGTATTTCAATTTCTCCCTACTTCCTATTTATCTGTCTTCTATTTTGCTCTTCATATTCACATAGTAAAACCTTGGATTGTGAGTAACTTGTTCTGGGAGTGTTCTGTAAGATGAGCAAAGGGAGGGGAAGGGCAATGGGAGAAAAACTAGCACGATATATCATGTGCAGGTACAAATTCCCTATGATGAATGTTATCATTATGTATATCTAAAATGTACCAGTAAATGTTTTGCTTCAATATAAAAGGAAAAAAGAAATAATGGAGGGCCAGAGATGGTGGCACATGCCAATGATCTTAGCACTTGGGAGGTTGAGGCAGAAACATCACCAGGAGTTCAAGGCCAGCTTGGGCTACATCATAAGTGAGTTCAAGACCAGCTTGAACTACATAAGGAGAACCTGTCAGAGAGAGAGAGAATGGAAATTTAGATGACTCATTTCAGAACCCAAAAATATTCATATTAAGTTATTACAAAACTTTAATACAAAATAATAAAGAAAATACAAACTATAAAGAAAAATAAATTAACCTACACTCACTTTTGAAAAGCTTCATGGCTGGTGTGAGGGAGACAGGAGGGTTATTATTAGGATGACTTTCACTATCACTAATGGAATCACTGCTATTTATTGGCACAATGTAATCTTTTTTCTTGTCATGCAACTTCAACAAGGAACCTATCCAATGACACTTATGATTGCCTCTTTTGAGGATTTTGCAGAAATATGAAATTGCATTGTCATTAAATAGATTCATTGCTTGCACTGCTACAGCTTAATTCTGGTAGTGCTTTTATACGAAATTTGGCACTATTTCCCACATTTTACTCATCTCCCTAATCTCACTTGAAGTGAGGGATTCCTCCACCTTCCTCTCATAATCCCCTGCAGAACAGAACTCCTCCATATCCTCTTGGTGTTGGGAGACCATCACCCACGACGCTGCACAGAGGTGGGGTGGGAGAACTTTGGCTCAGTCACGATCCTGCAACATTGGGCGTCACGTACTACTCTTAATGCAAGACATTCCTCATTGTTTATCAAGTTAAAGTTTATTATAAATATTTGGTGTATTTTTATAAAATTCTCATAGAAAGATTTTTTATTCAGTTTTATAGTAAATGTTTTGTCCTTTTCTATCACTTCCATATTTCCTCTGTATTCACCACTTTTCCTCAGAATTTATGTATTCTAAATCTTTTCCATCACTGAAAATAGCAACAGTAATTTTCACCACTACAATATTAATCCTTTTCATCTTTTACTTTCCCATTTAATAATCTCTACTCAAAAATATTTTTAACATCCAATTTACCCATTAACCCGTAATCTGATTATTTTGACTCAAATCTAAGCAATTGTAGCAGACTTGTTTATTCAGTATTGTTAATTTTCTTATCTTCACAGCATTATGATATTTCATCTTCCATCTTATTTTACCTAAACTTTTGTAATAATTTCTCCTATGTACTCCTAGCTACCAAATTTGTGCTTGAATCTTTTTTTTATTAATTGTATTGGTACATTTTAGGTTTAGAATATAATGAGATTCATCATTGGAAATTTGTACCTGTGTGTAACATATCTTAGTTCTTATTTTTTCCCAATTCCCCTGCCCTCCCTTTAACCCCTCCTCTCCTTCCTATTTACTAAGGCTTTGTTTCCGTTTTTTCATTTTCTCATATTAATTCCATTCTCTTCTTTTCTTTCCCCTTCCCCTCCCCCTTCCCCCTTTCCCTTTCCCCTTTGGACCTTTTCTTCCTATTTCACATTATCTATTATACCTTTTAGTCCTTATTTACACTTTCAGTTTCTCAAAAAAGAGAAACTATTCAGTATTTACAAAAGTGTATCCTGTTTATTTCACTTAAGAGCATCACCTCAATATGCATCCATTTAGGTATAAAGGTCCTAGTTTCTCATTCTTTATGGCCGAGCAGTACTCCATTTTATATATAAAAAACCCCACATTTTCGTAATCCAGTCTCCAGTTGATGGGCAAATATTTCACCTAGCTATTCCTCTAATGGATATCTTCCCAAAATAATTAAAAGAATTATATCACAGAGATGTATGTGCACTCATGTTCATAGCAGCACAGTTTGTAATAGCTTAATCTTAGTTTATACTGTCTTAACAAAAACATTAAGAGCATGCCTGGTTAAGATTAATAGCCTTATCTTGTTTTATGCTGTTTACAGGGGGAAAAAAAGCAGATTCTTCAAAAGTTTCTTTTTCACTGGATTATTTTACAAATTGGCATTCAATTCTCCATATCGCTATGATTTTGAATGTATGACTATTCTCTTATATTCAGGTTCTCGCAAAAATGTTGTAACTGGGTACACATTTTGAAGTCTGACAATAATATTTATTGTAATTTATAATTATAACAATTCAAAGATGTACATATTTCTACTTAAAATATGATGATATGAAGCCTATGATGGTTATTAACTATGCTTATAGAAGGATATGTTGATCTTAAATGTATTTGCTAATGACACAAACAACAGTTAATCTGAACTATTTTACTCTCTCACTTTTTAAAATATATTATTTAAATATTATTATTGCTTTTTTTAGTATATTTGATTGATATCTTGATAGATCTATTGACTGAAAAGACAAAACATAAGTAATCATTATGTTGAATCACTATGATAGTAATAACTATGCAAATAGGCAAGCTGACTGGCATTTTGCACTGATTAAAATCAAGTACAATACATCAAGATATTTCAGCTTCTACAATCAGTCCCAGTGCTTACAATGGAAAACACAAGAATGCTTTCTCTTTAAAACTGCACTTTTAAATTTCTTGGGCATGAGAAATTTGAAGCCATGAAGTGTGAATGTGCTATGTGAATTTTTAAGTAGCAACATAACATGTTCTTTACTTTTTCACTATTTAAAAACAAAACATAAACCTCACTAAGATAAAATTTTCACTAATGCCAGCCATAAAATTCAAGAAACCTAAACAATAGTTTATGAAATTGTTATGTATATTAGATAGAATGATATATAATTGCATTTCACTCTATATTTTCATTACACAAAATATTTTATAAGCAATAAGTTGCTTTACATATTACTTTTACATTCTCATTAGTAATTATTTAAATATAGCAATATAATTTTTAAGTTACTGGAATAGAGGAAGTTGACTATACATATTTAAAATATATATAAATGGGTGGCTTCATATTGCTGTAAAAGATTTATTAAAATATATTCACAGAACAAACTTTAATTTAAATACACCCCTATAACTTGTAATATACCCCTAAAACTGACAAGAATTCTTAAATTCATAAGAGGATTTATATATTTATACCACACTAGAAAAGAAGTCCTCCAGCCAAAGAGAAGAAATGCTGAATTACACTGAAGAATCAAGTTCTTTCATACCTTGGGGTTTTCAGTGATTACCTGACCTCTGCTTTGAAACCCATCCTCTATCCTGCTTTAGACTTAACCCGTGCGACATCTGCTTATTTAGTCTAAGAGTAAATATCACGGCCTTTGTGCTTTTCTTTGTTCACTTCTCTGCTTAGGTCAGGGTGAATTTGCCCTTAAGAACCTTAAAGTCTTTAAAAACACATGGAGGATTATTTGTTACCTGTTTGATTTTCTGGAAGAGCACAGGCTCCAATATAAACAAGATCAAAAATTTTGCTCTTCTTTACAGTGCATACTTAGCTAACATCTTGTAGCTGTTTTTCTTTTTCTCATGCAAATAAATGAATAGCTGTTTAATTTGTCCTCTTTTTTCCCAACATGTGGACCTCAAATTCTTTCTGTAATGCCTATTGCAGTTATTTGCCAAAAATGCTAATTATTCAATGAATCAAAACTCATTTAAAATACAACATTAATTTATACAGTGTTTGTTTAAAACTGGGAAGCCAGTGTGGTGGTGCACAGCTCGAATCCCAGGGCTTGGGAAGCTGAGCAGGGGGATCACAGTGAATTAGAGGCCAGCCTGTCTCAAAAATAAAATAAAATGAAATGAAATAAACCTAGGAATTTAATTATACAAGAGGATTCCAAGGATTCTGATTCTACGGGCCAGAGCAGGACCTACCCTAGAATCAGAAATCTCTGTAAAACATTCACACACAGACTAAAATCTAACCTCTGAATGGTGTTGAATGCTCCATATTTTCTCATCTGTCTCTCCCTTATCATGAGTCACTCTACACAGTGCTCTATAGTTCTCCAAAAACACCATGCACTTTCTTTTTTCACTGTTCATATTTTTCCTTGTTTTAAATAATTAGAAATTTTATCTCTAATCAGTATTCAAATTGGAGAGAAAATGTAAGCAAAGTATACAAATATTTTCAAAATTATTTTCACATTTAAAAAGTCTCATATATACAAAGTCCAGTACCTATCCAAAGAGTGGGATCTACACAAGTTTAGTATATGGCTACAATGTCACTGATATTTATGGATATAAATTTGGGGGATAAACAGATATGCCTATGTTAGAAGAAGTCCATAGGTTTCTTTACACCAGACATAAACAAGTACTCTGGGTTTACAGCCAAAGACAGCAATTAAGAGATGTTGAGAAATATCATGTTAAGTAGTGAGACAGGCAACTCTTTGAATTCTAACTAAAACAGAAGTAGAATTTGCAAGAAATGGCCAAAAAGAGCCATTGGTTATTTTTATTCATTCTATAAACCTTAATTATATTATTAAAACTCATCAATTGATTCAAATTTCAATGCTTTTGTATATTCTATATATAGGATATTTTTATATTCTATATATGGCTTTTATAACTGTATAGGTTAATATTATTTCATTTGATTTTATGCATAAAGATAAACTTACAAAGGTGAGATACAAATGTTTTCATAGTAAATAAAAATAGAAGATAATTATTATTACCTCAGTAGAGTCACAAATATATTGAGTAGATATGATGAGGATATAAAATAATTTTTCAGAGTGGAAATTGATCTTCTAAAAAAGGATATTGTTCAATATATTCCTAAAAAGTAAACAATGTTTATTAAAATAGTGAATGCCATATGCACATATGGTTAAATTTTGAATATATAGAAGAAATTGAATATTACAGTATATTATCCCATCTACATATAAGAATTATTAGGATAACAATAACATGATATTTATGTATTCATTGATCTTGATTTTGACCTTATAATACTTACAGTACAATCTATGTTTCATGAAAGTATCCCTCTGGTATATATGAAAAGGAAAATCATTAAAAATTGACTTTAATGTAAATCTCCTAACACTCTCTCTAGGTGCTTGTTCACTCTACTTGTGCTGTTTGAGTCTAAGTTTATGTCTTCATTCATCAAATGAAGATAACAGATAATAAGTGTCTAATATTAATTTTCATCCATTGAAAGATTATCATGTGTCCAATACAGTGCTGAGAACCTTTAGGACCCAGGATCTATTACGAGTGTATGTTCTCCTCCTTGTAGAAGATAAAGGCACTGAGTATAATAACAAAAGCCAGAATTTCAGGAAATTAAAATTCCCCAAATTCAGGTTTTAACAATTTCTGGTAGTGAACTTATGCAATTTAACACTCTCTCTATCCTACTGTGTTCACGTTCCAACTTGACATAGAAATAGCATCTTTGTAGTGATGTGATGAAAATCAATTGAGGAAATATACATAAATATTTTAAATCAACTCCTGAATAATAAATAGTAAATGTTAGCAGTTTTCATGATTTATATATATATATATTTATATATATATACATTTATAGGCGTATTCTTTTGAAGAAAGCTGATGAATTTCTATTGGAAAAGTACAAAGTGATTTCAAAGAGGCAAATATTGGAGATAATTATCCATGAGTCTCACTTTACTGTATACTACATGGCTGCTTTTATCCTCATTGGTTATCTACATTTCTGGCTGTCCTGCAAGAATTTTATGTCATAGTATATCCTTCTAGAGTAAATGGTAGCTTGTAAATGGTAATTTTTTTTAAGTCAGGTGGACTCACGAACTATTATAAAAAATAAGATGGATTTCCTTTTCCTGAGGTTCTTCCCCTGTAATCCAAGCCACGCCATTGGAGTTGGCTTATTGATTTAAATGTTAGCTTTCTGGATACCGCTATTTTGGGGTGTAAAGAAACGTTCTTTGTTTTGGGTCCAGATGTCTCATGTCTGTCTTCATCCATGAAATTGTAATAGGTCAATGTTTTAGCATTATGGTAGGCAAAGTCTAATACTCTTCATAGGTTTTGGCAATTTTAACAAAATAATCAATAGAAATATACATTTCCAGAAAAGAGAAAATGAGGGTATTGATGAATTACTAGACATGAAAAGTTTAAATAGCAAATTTGTAAATATTGCATACTACAATAAATAGGGCACCATACGAATAAACCATAACTGAGAAGTTTAAACAGGAGAAACATTTCCTTACAGTTTTGGAAAGAAGTATTCTATGAACAGAATCAATTCATGATGAAGACTCTTCCTGGTTTGTTTACTATTATCTTCTCCTCTATGCTCATATGATTTCTCCTTGTTGAATCTAAGCAAAGAAATAGTACAAGTTTTCTGGTGTCTTTTTTATTTAAGGAAATTAATGGAATCACATTAGAATCCCAACTTTGTGACCTTATTTGACTTTAATTACAACCTTATACATCTTATTTCTAAATATAGTCATGCTAAATACTAGACTTTCAATGTATGAACTTGAGCAGGTACAAATGTCCAGTCTACACCAATGACTCAAAGAATTGTGGGTATTAGTGGTCAGTCCCATAGCTTAGGAACAATTGTGTAGTCCTACCTTAAAAATAGTTAAACATTTAAGAAATGTTAAACATTTTCTATAGTAAAAAACAGAACAGATCTTCTGGATTAAGAATTCCTTTAAAAATTTCATCCTTCTATGGGATCATCCCAAGGCAGTCAAAGTTCAGTTGAAGCAGAGAACATGCCAGGTGGGAGAAAAATAAATACTTATACTTAGTGGTGCAAATTTATTCCTCCCCTCAACCATGGAGTTTTTATCCCTTTGTAACCTGAGTAAAGCTGCTATAAGAATAGAGATTTTAAGGATGAGATCAATGTTTCCTTTTATAGAAGGCCATACAATTATTAATGTGTGCAATTGAGGGAAATTTGGAAAAGGGCTAAACACAAATGTTTATAGCTCTGTTGTATAAGGACACTCTCACTTCCCTAACTTTCTGGGTTCTTTGCTGAGATAGTGGTGTCTACATTGAACAGATGGAGTTTATAAATCTTTACTTTGAGGAAATCAAAGAAATATAAATTTGTAAGTAGATTTTTTGAGGGAAAGTCAATACAGTGTTCTGGTTTTGATTGCTAAATTATAAGTAGCATTACAAATGCTAACTCACTAATATATTGTCTTTAAGTTAAAGAAAAAGAGATCATCTTGGTTAGACTGAATTAATCAGGTGAATCATTTTTATAATGACATATAGGTGAGAAAAATAAGTCTATCAAACTGACTCAGCACAGTAGAAAATGTTTTCATTTTGGGAAAGTAGAGAAAAGGGATATATTTTACCAGTTATCCAAGGAAAAGGAAAACTTCGAGTTGCCAAAGACATCAGCCCTACAACTGCAAATAGCTTTCTACCAACATCTGATTGAATACCCTGACCTTGAAATGAGGATCCTAGAATGGCCACAACCCTCATTTGAGCCATCTATGTCCCCAAGCAGTGGATTCAGCCAGGCCATACCTGGAATCCTGGCCTGTAGAAACTATATTATAATAAATATGTTTTTGTAAATTGTATTTTCATGTGTTTGTACTACACAATGATTATGTTCCTCGGGGGCAGTCAGTGCATGTACGCAACACATCGTGTCTCCTTGTTGAACCTCTTCCTCGGCCCTCTTTCTACCCTTCCTCCATCTCTTCACTCTCTTTTGTGCACAACTTTTTTGCTCTACTTCCTATTATATTTATTATGCTCTTTATACAAATCCATAACTTTAAGCTGCTAAGTTGGTGGTAGCTTGTTGCAGAGAATACAAAACAAGTATGGTTTTATTATGTTCTGAAACCATAGTTAAAAACAGTAATTTCTTCATACATTCCCTGAGAGGATTAAAGGAATAAATACACGTTAAAATGATTTCAAAAGTGCCTGGCCCATAGTAAGAGCTAAATAAAGACTGGCTCTTATGATTATATATGATTGCTTTAAGCTTGTTAACATTTCCTTTTATATCCCAATAATTCTAATTGGGGTACCAGGCTATATCAGGCTGCTACTTACATAAGAAAATAATCATAACTTCTCTAAATCACTTATAATACACTCAGAAGACTTTTGGCTACATGGAAAATGTTAAGTAAAAAACTATTTATGTTCCCTCCAAGCTCCCAGAACCTTCCAAAGCAAGCACATGCTGAACATGGGCTGATGCAAACTGTGAAGTAGCAAAGCTGCTCCTTTAGTTTCCAGACCTCCGCGTTACCATCACCACATTTTTAGGCTTTGTATTTAGCTCCAGTCCCACACATCTGAATAATTTTAAATACATGTATAAATGTGATAAAAATATAGTTTGTTTTTTTGTCAATCTAATCTAGCTCTTTTTAGTTTTGGATTTGGCTTTTCACTTCCCATTTATCTGACAGGTAACCTAAGTAATTTCACCTCCCACAACATTGTAGTTTTGCCAGCAACCATTAGACACCTAATATACACCTTGATGCATATGTAGACTTAAATATGTGTCCCAGGTTTTACAAATGTCTCACGCCATGCAGATGATGCACTTTATGAATAAATACAACTATATGTATTTGTGTGAACATGAATTCATACGTGTATGTATTTTACTATATAACTTTGTTCCACCTTTATATCTACTCTCTATGGTCCATTTTTAAAGTCTATGTCTTCTACCTTGAAGTAGACTCCGTTGTTCTTGCAATTGATCTCTTTAGATAGGCGAAGTGGAGAGATGGATGGCGTCACAGCTTGGAATAGGCAGGGAGATGGGCAAAGGGGAGGAGGTTCATGTGGAATTCTCTGGGCTGTGCTTTCAGTATCCTGTGAGAATATCCCTGGGGACTACTTGTCTTTAAAAGAGCATCAGAGTGTTTCAGTCTAGGAGCATAGATGCTTTTATAGGTCTCAGATTGCAGTTGTCAACAGGGGTCCTCTTGGTCAGGTTGCCACTATGAGTCTACTGACCAGACAATTATGTGTTTCTGAGTCTACCCACTTCTTAGATACCTACTTCTTGGAAGTGAGACATGTTTTATTTATTACCATTGCCATAATTAGAACAGAAATCACCAGTTCATTTTTCATAAAGGGAAAGTTACAACATCAAAACTGAGATATCTGAGTATCGATTAACTGCTGCCCATAGAAATGAATTTTCTCTTCCAATTTCAAATCTTTTCAAAAATAATATGAAACTATAAATATAACTAGTACTTGCTTCCCATTTGGTCCAATAAAACAAACTACCAGAAGAATAAGATAGGGCAGAATAGGAATTGTCACCTCAGAAAAAGATTCAGAAATGTTAAAATGTAACTGCATTTTACAATGTAACAGTATCTTACAAAAGTAAAATTAAAATTAAATTCTTCAGGTAGACTTGAATCCAATATGATCGTTATTTGTTAGAAAAGAGGAAACATGAAACAATAAGTCACACAGGGAGAATGTTATCTAAAGAAACCCAAGGAGAAGAGCATGTGGGATGCAATGCCAAAAGCATGCCTCTGTTCTTTCACAGACAAAATTTCCCAAATTCAGATACAGAATTCTAATCCAACCATTTCCCCAGCCTCAGATGCCCCAGCACTCAATGTTGTTCACCGTGATTCTGAGTTGTTCCCTCGTACCTCTGTGGATAAGACTCAGATATTTCCTACATCGTTTTCTGAAACTCTTCCAAACTTTTTCCTAAATTCTGCTATTTACCATTTGGAACAATCTTCTACCATGTCAAACTCTTTCAAAGTTCCCTTATTTCTTGTTCAGATGGCTAGTGGCCACGTTCTCTATAGTTTTCTCAAATATTAATGAATGCATACTATGTGGCACACATTATTCAAATAACTGTACAGAATTTGAAAAGTTATTTTTCACAACAGCTTTATGGCATAAATACCATTATTATTTCCAAATAACCTATAAAGAATATGGGACATGTTAAGCTTAACTTTAGGTCACATAAATAATACCTAACTGTGTGATGAAGCTTAACTACAACCCCAGGCAGTGCATCTAAAATGAAATACTCACATTTTCTTAGCCATTCTTCTCTTATTTTTCCTCTTATAATGAACATGACTCAGAGGCTTGGAGGAGGATAGTTATAGCACTTGCTCATTGCCACCAGAAGACTACTTCTTGTGTCTTTTTCCTTGAATTAGTCAGATTCTTGTTGCTGAGACAATGCCTGAGCAAGTCAACTTAGGGGATGAAGGATTTATCTGGGCTCACTGTTTCAGATGTTTCATTCCATAGTCAGTTGGTTCTGAGACAAAAGCAAATGGCTGAAGAGCATGGCAACTGAAAGCTACTAATGATAATAAGCAAGAAACAAGAAGAGTTGGAAACAGTCAGATATGAAGTAGCTGAGTTCATCCCCACATCTTCATGCATCACTGTCTCAGGTGCTGCTGTCAAGAGTAAAATCCTGTCACACATTGCCTAGCCTCTTAGGTCTTCATTTAAAATATTGATTATGCCTTCATGATCTCATAATTCTTCCACTTTACACGCCTTAATAACTAGTATCATGTGACAATATGGAGATCTGCAGTAGGCTCAAGCCATAGTTGGGAGGCCCCTGGCCTCTGAGTTTCTGAACAGCTGAACATAAGAGAATACTTCCTTATGTAACCCCGAGTAAGTAGGTACTCTGGGACTCTTTTCTCAAAGCAGAGCCTCTTCAAGGAGTTCTCACTTTTACCTCATTAAGCCTGAGTTGAATTGTATCTAGTCAATTCTTGCTATGTACTGAAGCTCTCTTCCAAATTGTCTCAGTACCAAATAGCTTGCTTCTTTTAAAGAGCGCTGTTCTGTTTCTCAACCACAAATTCCTTTGCCCCAGCCTCAGAAGGGCTTCTTTTCTGGCAAAATTGTCAGTATTTTTCAGATATTTTTGCTCTAATTTTGCTCATTATTCTCACTATAAATTTGGCTACAAGTAGTCAGTAAAAGTCATATAATAAGCCTTAACATTTGGCAGCCTTTACATTCCCCCTGCCAGATCAATGAATCCACTATCTTTAAATTCAAACTCATACAAAGTTTTTGGGAAATATATGTTGTGTTTAGTCTTCCTCAGTGTTCTGCTTCTCAGCTTCTATGAGATGTGAAACTTTGTCCTTCCATCATCATATTCCTGTCTTGGACCCAGTCAGTCATGAATTGAAATATCTGAAACCATGAATCAAAATAAACCTCTCCTCTTTTACGGTGCAGGTGTGAGGTATTTTGCCCTAGCAATATAAAACTAACCCACATAGTCATCTTTACTGAGTTAAAGTCCTAAGCTAGGTAAACTTAACTCAATACCTTCTGTGATTTCATGTTTTTTATTCTTTTTCAATTATGAATAGAATATAGACAGTGTTGAGAGAAAATACTCCCCAGCGATTAGAACTTCATATGATACAACTGGTTGTCCAATTTATATGATGAGAGAGATTGTGTAATGCATTCATTTGTACTCTTCTGTGTTCTCTTAACAAGAGCCAGACTTGAACAATCATCACTGCAAAATTGACAGCTGAGAGTTTAGGAAGAGTGGCACAAATTAATCTGCAGATACCTATGGTGATCTGTTCTCAACCAGTGTGGCACAGACTCAGGGGCCCACACACCTAACATAGTTAGCTTTGCAGAGAAAGGTACATGTGGCCCAACTTTGTCTCTTTTTTCCTCATTGAAATTTATTGCACTATGGCTAAATGTTCTGTGATCGATCTACCAATGAGACAAACTGAAGCTACGCTACATATATAGATCTAGCATATACTTGCTAGGGCAGAATTCATCAACCTTTGTTTTTCTGTGAATAGCTAGATAGTAAATATCTTAGGCTTTGGGGGCAACATTGTCATGTTTGCAGAAGCTGAACTATTAGATCCTGCTATATCCCAAAGGAATGCACCAGTAATATGAAAATTATTGGATGCAGATATCCAGTAAAATTTAGTTACAAAATCAGAGACAGTACTCTCCCCAAGAACTATGGCAATCTTGCCCCTAGAGTATCATTCAGTAACTTAGTGCCCAGAACAATACATTTTGGTTTCCTCGTGGAAGCAGTGCTTTTTTTTTGAAAAGAAGACAGCAAAGTCTAGTATGGATTTTACTCTTCTCCAAGCAGTGCTTCTGCCAGCACCACCATTTGTGGTAACTCTCTTCACTCAACATCATCTTTCACGTTTATCAACAGAAAGGGAAGCCAGTGAGACAATAGCTTCATGCCCACAGAATCCACAGTGATGTCATATGCCCATTCAACCAGAAGTAGCTGCCTTGCTGGAATTGGGAAAGCAATCCAGCACTAAAGGACCACAAACCTCACTGGCTTAAAATTATTTCTACATCACAGTCTGCCTGCACAATTATGGATCTGAATTTTACTTTAGGCTTGATTGAGCTTAGTGTGGTTCCAGTGTAAGATCACTCCCCTGGTATCTTATATAAAGACCTAACCTGAAATAACAATAACATATGCATGGGCTTCTCAGGGCAACAATGTAAGAGAAGGAGAAGTAACACACAGTGTCATTTAAATCTTTTGTTGTTAGCACAGATATACTTTGGAAATCACTTGAATAATCAGGGTATAAGACTCCTGCAAAAGTATGGGTCTGGACAGGGATGAAAGAGAGAGAAAAGGCACCCAGGGCTTGCTGAAAACTACCCTATGGATTTGAGTTCCAGAGTGCATGAAATATGCTTTAATTGAGTGACCAACATATTACCCCACCTCCCTTTATCAAGAAAATATGGATGAAGGAATGAACTAGCAGACTCAGAAGTGACTGCTTTTCTCATATTACCACAGATCAGAGATGAAGAATGTTTCTTTATAGTCTCTAAGCCCCATGGTTAATCACTTGATGAATCTTAGTACCAAAGAGAGAACTACTTCCACCAGGAAACTCAGCAGAAATTCTCACAGACTGTAAGTGGAGACTGCCCCCTGGTTATTTTGGGTTCTTTGCACTACTGAACCAACAAAATACAGGGTCACCGTCTAATCCAGTGAACTCTATCCCAACTGTCCAAAGAAAATTTGGTTATGATATGTGTGAAGGATAAAAAGAACAATTTGGAATGTAAGAAATTAACAGTGTCCCTTAGTAATTCAACTGTATGTTAGTCTCAGTAAGAGCCATAGAAATTCAATGAAGAGAAGGGCAAGGACTTGAGGTATCTGCAGTAATAAAGGTTTATACATCCCATATTACTGAGCAAAATTTAGGGAACATGGAATATATGAGTGATGGAAGAAGAAGGCCTGATTGAGAGTTATGCATTAGAAAATGGATGATAACAGTTATGTTTTATGTGGGTTTTGCCTGTGATAGCTAACACTTTAGTTTTCTCTTGTTTAGAAAGAAAGTGATGAAACTTTACCTGTACATGTATTTTATAATCTAAAATATTATGAGACACTTTTCATCAGTTAAACATTGCATGTTTTGGTATTAATTAATTCAGGACAATATTCTGAGTAGTGTACCCTAGGGCTAACCCATTTCTTTTGCCAATCGTTAGCTGTAGAAATTGCTGGAATTGTAACATCCTGAGAGAGAGGAACTACCCATACATTTGTCCTGTCCCTTCTAGGGGATGCAATGGCTTGAAATAGGGAGAATTTACCCAGCTCTACCTTGACTATATTCCTTTCTTCTTTGGAAGCAGGTTGTCATTCCAACTCTTCCAAAGAAGCCATGAAGCCCCTGAGGTGACAATCCAATGCTGCATTTCATGGCCCCTCAGCTATGGTCCAAGGAAAGCATGTGCTTTCAGTGCTCCATCCATCCTAGTGTGTGACTAGTACATTTACTTCATGCAATGTGTCGTGTGGGAGTATCTTTTGTCTAAGCAAACACATTGTGTTCTAGCAGTAGATAGTAAACCTATTTTATAGCTAAAATTCTGTCACTCAAAAAAAAGAAATATACATATGAAAAATTTTTAATTTATCAGACTTATTTTCTGTATTAGTTTTGTGTATTAACTAAGTATTAATAAATATCTGTTTTCTAATTCACGGATAAAGTGTCCTTTGCTTTTCCTTGATGCTAAATGGAATTTTAATAGAAAGATTTCCTATGTATATTTTAATAGTTTGATTCTCTATTTTTATGTAAGAAAGTAAGCACTAAACTAACAATTGGGAGATTTAGAGTTTAATATTGTCTGCATAATCCACTAACTATCTATACATTTTTATTCAAGAGTTTTAATTTTATTAAAATTTATTTTGCTATTCTATAAAATGAAATATCCTAAATTAACTTCATTGCAATCTGTAAATAATATTGAATGAGTTTAAATGTTATCTTAATTTCATTTTAGTGATATAATTAAATATCATTTGAATGAAGAATAACAATTTAATTTACATATATAAAATATTTCTTGAATATTCTGTTCATGCATTATGTAGATGTGTTGGCCAATGCAAACATTAAATATTTAAATTCTGAATATAATATTTCATAGAATAACATAAGTTGATAAAAAAACTAAAAGAGAACATGAAATGTAGATAAATACATGCAAAAATATCTTAAATATTACTGAGATTTTAATCCATATACTACTAATCAAATATATTTGTTTTGAAAAACGATAATAATCAAATTATTTATTATTATAATTTAGTTTCCACTTTAAATAACACATTTTCTATAAAATAAATCAATCTTAAGCACTTTTTATAGAGACCACTTTAAAAGAAGTAATAGGATGAATAAAACTATCTCTTCATGAATGAAGTCTAAGAAGATTAATATAAAAACAAATCCTAAAACACAATTTCTGAAATCACAATCACTTGGAACAGGACCTTTAAAATAACTATGTGTGAGGAAAGGGCACAGAGGTCTCATTCGACCACCTATTTGATTTGTTCCTTGCAAGGGTATTTCTTGAGCGTTAAAGGATGACTGTCTAATAAGAAACACAATTCAAATTTTTACTAAGAAACTACTGCTGTCCCCACTTAATTCTTCTTATTCCTTCTTATCAAATAAAGTCAGTAAATGGTTTCTCTGAACCTTTCATCTCTGCTCCCAGGCCTCCTTTCTACTTCCTCCTATTCACCTCAGAGCCCACACTATCCCATACTGGAGGATGTTTGATTTACTTCAGCATGGATACGTCAGCAGTTCATAGTCTTATTTGTCAGGGATGGTTATTATAACCATTGGCTGTTATAAGGTCAAAGAAACAAATATCAGTCCATAATTCAGTCCTTTTTTTGCCATTCCAGAAGACCTTTCAGATTCTTATTTTTTCCATACAAAAGAAGCCATGTAGGTCAATTCTTAGGAAAATAGACAAAAGAAAATTACCTAAGAAGGAACCCAAACACATAAAGGCAACCACCACAAATGTATGTGGTCAATATTTTCACGAATATAATTCTCTAGCTAACATCAATATGTAACATGACTTCAAAGGGGATCTTTCACATCACTGAGTCACTGCACATGATGCCATGTGATTTCTGCCTCTTCTCCAAAGTCAAAAGGACTATGAAAGGTAAATGTTTTAAATTGATTCAGGACATTGTACAGCCATGATAACACAACTAAAGACCTAAAAAGGGATTCCCAGAAATTCTTCAGAAGGTAGTAGAAATAATGAGATAAATGAAGTATGTTGAGGGCGGGGTGTTAATGGCAATATGCCTTTTACTACTCTAATTTTTTAAAAATGTAACCTTTTATTGTATTTTTTGATCATTCGTCATACACCAGTATCCAGGAGTCTGTTTAGGACTGTATATATTCAAAACATTCTCTCAAGCAAAGGTAAATACAAATTGGAAAAAAATTTCTTTTGAAAAATAAATTCAAAGAGATCTCCTCTCTTCTATTAGGTCATTTACTTTAGGCAATTCATGATTGTAACTTCTCACTCCCTTTGTTTAAAATGTTTGTAGAACTTTTAAGACCTAAGTGAAACTTCATCAGCTGTAGGTTCCAGGAATGTATTCTTCAAAGATTCAGAAATGTAAACACAGAAGAAAACAGTCTAGGTTTCTGTGGAACATTAATGGCATAAATTCATGGTAGGCATCTCCCTCCAGGTTGTAAAATACCTCTTGTGTAAACACACATTTTGTTGTTGTTCTTGTTAATGTCAATTTGCAAACTTAGATGGAATAGTCACAACTATCAAGTGAATTTCAAAGAAACTATGTGTGAAAATGGTACTGCCAAATACTTGAAGACTGATTATGGTTTTCTTGGGAACTTGTATCTGCTCAGCTGATAAAAAAGTGAATTTTTTTTCTGTCTTTGCAGTTGTTTAGTGGATCATCTGTGGTGTATATCATGTCTGGGATTGATGCTTATTCAATATTTAAATGGTTTTCTCAATTGTCTACCTTTATACAGAGGATTTCTGGGTTGGGAGGGGATTTTGGCTTTAAATCTATTTTTTCCAACACTTACATTATCTATTCTTGATCAAATTTCAAGACGGCATAGACATAGATGTAATTTTCACCACATCGCATCATGTCATGAACATGTTTTTTTCCCATGGCCTGAACTCCCCTTAGCAGACTGCAGAATCATTGTGCACAATCCTAACAATCTTGCAAGCCCAAAGGTGGTCTGTTTGGGAAGAAATGTGGATATGCAGGATTATCTTATTCCCTCCAAAATTCTCCATGTGTGGGAAGTAGCTAGGGCTGGAACAAGGGAATAGTGGGCCATTACTTTTACAAAGATGACTCTTTCATCCTGCCATGGTCCCATTCCTTAAAGAAGGGGAATTCTAATGTCCATCTTGTCCTTTTAGTTTAAGAATACTACAGAAACATAAATGAGGGAGAAGTTTCCTGGGAGACAACTGATGTTCAGATGTCAAGTCCTTAACTTGAGGTGAGTAAAAACTCTGTAATTTATGCTGTTGGGCCCGAGACAGTAGATTAGGGCAGAGCAAAGCTGGCTGGGTTAGTAGGTATGACTTGTTAGTTACAAAATGCCAGGACACGGGCACAGAACAGTTCACATACCCCTGTATGAGGACTTCTCACAAGCACTTGAGCAGGTTTTCTACAGGATGCCCAACCATGACATCAGCATGAGGACTGGGTAATACAAAAGGAGACAGGCCACATTGAGTTTTTGCCACTCTCTTTGCTCTGCCATTGGGGCCCACTGTCACACTGTAAGGTGTAGTTCTTTCCCTGTATTTACTTGGCCAAAACTTGCTGTGCAGAGCCTGCTTCTTTTCATGTTTTTAATGAAACTTTGCTAACATTTGTGCTTGTCCTGACCATTTCTTTGCTCAGGGCAGAAACAACCTAGAAGCCACCTCCAAAAGGAGATGCCAGCCTCCCAAAACCTGGTGACAGGCCTACTTTGAAATCCTTGCTTGATGGAGTTGAACAAGAATAGTTTGTAAGAAAACAATGAGAAACTCAAGAATAAATGGGGAAAAAAGCCCTTAGATGAATGGAGAATAGGAATTTATCCAGGATTTCCCAAGTGATTGGAAAGGGAGCCTTAGTAAACATGTGGTACTTTCCTATCTCTTGATTTACACATGCTATTTTATTTTGTCTTTTTGAAGGGATTTTTCTTACCGCAAGAGGAGAAAATATGTTTTACAGTTGCAATTTCTTAACTGAAAATTTGTCTATACATATAAATGAAATGATTCAATGTATACTACTGAACATTAAAAAATGAGAATGGAGTCTTTCAAGGGAACCACTGGCAGACACATGGGAGCTGTGCCCTTATGAAGCAGGTTCTGGTACAGTACTTTGCTCCTTTGTACAAGCTTATTAGGACTGCTGGATTTATAAGCCTCTCCAAGGTGGGGCAATGAGAGTAAAGAAGCTGTTGTAACAGTGTTCTAGAGAGAGGTGTGTGTGTATTCCCCAGAGTTGTGAGTCCTTGTGGGAATGTTGCTTACATACTCATCTAGAGGCTTAGGATGGAGAGACTGAAGTGACTATGCTGTGAAGAAACCATGAAGGACTGAACCTCCATGTAACTCACTGTGATCATTCAAGAGCTTGGAAGAGGCTTCAGTTTTCTATTGCCTACAAAGGAAGGAGTGGAGAAGAAAGAGATTGGTTAGCAGAGTGCTCAAATGGCCCTTAGAAAATATGTACAAAATTCCACTTGTAGATTTAATTAGAAAACTTCTAAACAGCCTGAATTACCAGCAGCAGACTGAATAAATCTCAATAAGACCAGCATCTTCCCTCCTTTGACTACTACTACCAATATAAGAAAAACTTTACCTCCATTAATCCACCTTTCTCACTGTCTTCCACATCTCTTCTTGTTCTGTATCTTTTACGTAACTTAAATCTGAGCAGTGAATACATACTATTCATAAATGGAAGTGACTGAGATGCTACGTAACTTGCCAGGATGTGTGACCAAAATAAAAATATATGCACAAAACACAGTTAAAGTTACTGACCTCTGAAAACCAAAATCAATCTACTTTCATGTAAGTTAAGATACATGAGTAAAACAAAGGGATATATCCTTTGGTTAGCATTCCCTTTACTGGAACAACATAGCCAAGAACATAACTTAGATGGGGAGAAGTTTATCTGCTCATAGTCTCAAGAGCTTAGTCTGTATTGATTGCCTCCAAAGCAAAAACAGCGGCCAAGAAATGCTGCTTAATTCATGTAAGCAGAGCAGCAGAATAGGGTCAGAGAGGAAAGGGGTAGGAAGCACATCCATTGCGCAGGGTCACACCGACACGACCCACACAGTAACACTCAGCAGTCTGCCTGCCGGTCCCCTGGGCACTTCCCAAAACAATCAGGTTGCAAATTGTATAAGAATTATATGAAACATTATTTCATTGTGGTGTTTTGCATTTTTCTGTTTCCAATTCTAGGAGTAAATATGTGTTCTAAAATTTATCTGGAAAAATCATTTTGAATGATTTTCATATTATTGCTCTAGAATAACACACACACACACACACCTCTTCTGTTTCAGTATCTTTGCACATCTGTTTCTCTTTCTTCACTGCATTAAAAGAGGAGTATATTTCTGGCCACCTTTAAAAACTGCTGTCATTATTGGTAACTCCATACAATCAAAATTGAAATCCTAACCTCCTTATTGCTGCCAACTCCAGTCTCTCTGGAATCACCTTTCAATTTGACATCTAATTTTTATGAGTAGTACTGCAATTCCAAAATCAGGCTACAGCCATAAAGTCACTGTGACACTTGTATTTCTTTCAATCTCAAAAGGTAATATATCTATAATACCTTCTTTATGCCACTGTAAAATAGCTACTCTCTACACTTTTCAATACTAACCATAGTCATAGTCCCAAGATTATTAAAAAATAAAATATTTATTCCTATTATGGAAACCTTCTTGTTGGTCAACTCAACTGTGCATACCAATATTATCCACTTAAAATGTGCCTTACTGGCTTCTAAGACTTTTTACATCTGTATATGTATGTGTCATCTAGGTTTCTAATTTTATTATGGGGACATCCATTAATGAACTATCAAAAAGTTCCTTAATTGTTACACTCATCCAGTTTGGTTTCTAATGTAGATCTTCTGTTGCAAATAGCAATCTTCCCATTTCTTCTTACCCCATGCTCCCTTCAACATTACTTGTGTCTTGTGGCAACGGTGCACACTTCACTTCTTTGATACATGAATCTTGATCACATTCAAAGGGAACAGCAATTTTAATATCTTGATTAAGTCTCATCAGACTGTTTGCTTCCCTACCACCCTCCTTAAAAAGAGACAAAGCACCATAAAGGGAGAGGATTTCTCTATTAAAAAAATGGTTTAATCCTGCATAAGAAGAATGGAAGGCAAAAGAAGAAGGGGAAACTGAAAGTCCTATGGATGTCATAACCCCAGGAAGCCTCTGTGATTCTTGAGGTTGAAAGGGAAAAGGGGAAGAGGTTTCAGTTGCTTAAAAGCCAGAAGAAATGGGACCCAAACCTCTCATGAGGTCTTCACCTCACACTGAAACCACAATCTCTCAGGTCAGCTGGTTCCAGAGTGTACAAATAAAGAACAAAGAGGAATGAGCTTGTTGCTGAGGGTGTGGAGCAAAGGAAGGTAATCAGACATAACTGGGAGGAAAACACCTACAGTGAATAGGGTAAAGGTCAGTAATTTGGGTGATTTGAAAGAAACAGCAAAGCTGCTCCTAGTTTTTATTATGCTCTTCTTTAGCAAGAAACTTTCACCGAGCCCACTGCCAATAGGAAGAATGTGACATGAAATCTCCCAGTCTGGCATCAAAATACAATACAGAAATGGGATTCGGCAGTTCAGAGAAAGTGACTGTGCAGAAAGTGAACATGTCAAGCTTTTCATACACCGCGAGAATTTAGGCTCCTTCACATTGCCCACATATTTGAAATCTTACTCATGCTTAGAAACTCAGCAGAAAATATCATACACAATACTTCGATTAATATTTTATATTTTTAGAGGTTGCAATGCTAAATAGTAATAATTAATAATGATACAATTTATTATAATAATTTGTATATAGTTTATAATAATAATGATAATTAAGCATTCTTTAAGTTGTTGATTGGTGAATGGACTTAAAGGCATAGAAGATCATTCATGCTTTTTGTGTATATTCATGTTCAATCACCCCTTCAACTGACTTTCTCTGTTTTCTAAATTTATGTACACCTTGATTATCCCACTTTAAATGGAGTATTGAGTTGTTATGTTTATTGTTATGTTATGTCATGTAATTGAGTTGTTATGTTATTATGCATATAGTGAAATTTTATTATCTTCTGCCTAGCACCAGTAGATTCTATAAACTTTAAATTCTTGCACAAGTCATTTCTGTTGAGATAGGCAAGAGCAGCTGTTCTTCTAAATTCTCCTTGAAAAGAAATATATATCCAATTAATCAAATATGGTTGGTGGAGAAGTTTAGCTTTGCTACCTATACGACTCTCAGTGAATTTTTGCATTTTACATTAATATAGATTCAGTATTTTTACCCTAAAGGGAGTATATGGTCATAGGGAATATATATTTAAGATGTGGTATTAGATTATTTCAAGCGATAAAATTATTTTAATGTTTTAATGAGACCATTAAAGGCCCTCATTTGGCATTCCTTCTGTCACAAGGTCATTAAATCCTCCTCCAAAAACTAGGCTACAGTTGGACTTTATTCTTTCTTTCTCCTTTGAATATTATAAAATAATAAAAATTTTGAATTTCTTCCCCAATTTAAGTGGTAAATGAAGATGAGTAGTATATAATTTTATATGTAACAATCTATAAATACAGGATAAACATTGCTTAAAAGAAAAATGCTATTGAATTGTATAGTTAGGATGCTCTCAGATATAAGCCAAGGGGCTGAAGAAATGATTCATTAAAGGTTATCACAAGGAGAATTCAGAACAGATGCACTTCCCTACTTTGACAGCAATGAGGCTTATAGATACTTTTGATTGTAGACAGAAGACAATAGAAATGCACATCATGTGAACTTCTCTGAGACATGTTGTGAATTCACTGGAAACACTGAAAAGTCATCTTGAAAACAGGATCAGCACAATGACAATGGATGCTTCCCAGCTTCCCCTACACTAGCTTCACTGCAGGCTGACTGATGCTCTAACTGAATTTCCCAGCAACAAATTTGGAGAATTTCTGTCTATATATTATTATTTGCCAAAAGAAGATTCCAGATACAAAATCCGAGACCCACTATTACAAAGATTTATTCTTACCAGTCGAGGAGACCCATTCAGGCTTTCAGTGTATAATTCTTGTTTTAGTGTCTCAGGAGTATTATGCAGACATTAACTTCCAACATTCATTGTTTTCTCATAAGCTTTTATCTTATCTCTTTGCCATATAGTAGATTTGTATTTTTAAGCTCAATTTAAATTGAATATGGCCCTGGGATTTGTTTTGGTCAGTAAGTAGTACATGAGCAGAAGTGGATTTTTTCACTTTGGGATAGAAACATTAAGGGTTTCTTCTGCCAATGAATGTGATCCATGGTTTCCTCTCCATCAGCCATAGAGCAAAATCATAGAGCACATGATTTTAATACAGAGTAGATCCTCAACATTAGCTCTGATGAGCAAAGAGAAGTAGATAGAAATTAAAGCTGATTTCATTGTTAATATGGTGGAGATTCTTTTTTAATTTCAGCATGATATAGTTATTTTTTGACACAATAACAACAATTCCCAAGGCCTTATGAGGAAAATTTCAAATAAAAAATACATATCACAATACATAAAAGAGAAAATCTAGGTAAAATCTACATGTATACTTGGAGCACATATTTAATAAATAATACCAAAAAATTGTCAGAAAATACTGTCACAAAAGAATAGGCGATAATATAAACAATATTCAGAAATCAAATAGTATCAATTTGAAAATTAAATAAAGAGAAGAGGATGGAAATATCAGTCAATGAAATTTCCCATGGAGTAGAAAAAAAAAAAAGGAAGATTGTTTTAAAATTCAAGAAAAAAATACAAATATCAGTATTTTCCAAAATCCTTATGAGTTGAAGAATGCAATAAAAACAAAATATGATAAAATAAATATAAGATACAAAAATTACTAAAATAAAATATACAAATTTTGGAATATTTCCCAAACCAAAGAACCAAATAAAAAGAGGAAACAAATTTACAAGCTCATACCAAAACATATCATGGTAATATTTTGAGAAGTAAGAGAAGTTGGTTATAAAACATTAGGAATCAAAGTGGCTTTGTACTTCTTAAGAACACAACTAAAACACAGAATGAAAGGAATAAAAAAACCTTCACAAAAAATCTGCTATAATGACAATGGGCAGAAAATTTTCAATTTTTCTTGACCTTGTTGTATAATTGTTCTAGCAATGAATAAAATGAAAAATACTAGATTAAAAAGTAAATACAGAGTATTAAAAAAGTGGTAAAATATATATTTCTAAACAATACCCATAGTTTGATTTACTAATTCACAGGCAAAAAGTCTGTTCTACCTTAAAATATAGGTATTAATTTTTCTTCAAGTTATAATTGGTAAATAAATCTCGTGTGTATTTTGCTGTACAATATGATACTTTAATATATGCATAGATTGAGGATTGCTAAATTAAGCTAGTTAACATATGGATTCCCCCACATACATATATTTTTGTAGTAGAAATATTTTAAATCTATTTTTAGCAATTTTTAAATGTATAATCAACTTTTGTTTACTGTGCTTGCTGTGATATACATTTGATCTCTTAAATTTATAATTCTTGTGTAATTTAAATTTGTGTGTAAACCTCTCTCTGCTTCCTGCAATAAAAATCATTTTCTCTGTGTTCACATGTACTCAAATTTTGGAACTCCTAATACAAATGAGAGCAAATAACACTTGGCTTTCTGTTCCTAGCTTGTTTCAGTGAGCATCATGCCTCTCTGGTTGATATAATGTGGATCAGAAATGTCCTCTAATGACCCATCAAGTTAAAAACCTGATCTCCAGCATGGCAGTACTGAGAATTGGTGGAGCACTTAAGAGATGAAATCTACTCAGAATTCTTTGCTCATTGGTGGCATGCCTTCAAAGAGTATAGTGGGACATAATGCCTTCCCTTTTCCTCTCTTTCACTTCCTGGCCACAACGTGACCAGTGGGCTGGACAGCATTCTCCTTCCATGATGTGTTATATAGGCCCAAAGCAACTGAGCAAGTAAATGATGGATTGACACCTATAAATCTGTGTGACCTCATATAAACTTTTCCTCTTGGAAATAACTTTATTACATCTGGTCCTATTTATACTAAAAGAAAGATGAGTAACACAAGTTTCATCCATATTCTGGCAAATTATATATAAATTTCTTTCCATTTAAAAGATGACCAGTATCCCATTGTGTATACATATATAAATTTCTTTTATTGTTTCTGTACCATGGCTATTGTTATTAAGGTTTAAGTGAGCATTAGTATGAAGATATCTCTTTAATACAGCAATTTAACACCTTTTGTATATATGATGTGGCATATCATTGATAGACAATATTCTAATTCTATTTACTTAGTTAAATGATTGAATTGTAGTGGTATCACAGATGAATGGGATCTGTGCATATTTTCTTATATCTGTTTTGCAAAAATGTGTCTGTTTTGAGAACTGTCTACTTGGGTCCTTTGGCCATATTTTCATTGGTTCATTTCATATATTTCTCTGGAACTGAGTTTTTGTATATTTTTAATATTAGTACCTTATGATCAGATGCCAAATCACCCTGCTGCAGATAGGCAGGTCTTCCCATGCCCTACTGAGGTCCTGAGCTGCACAGAACACACCGAAACAGCCTGCTGCAGACAGGCAGGTCTGTGGATGCCCTACAGAGGTCCTGAGTCACGGGGAAGATGCCAAATCACACTGTTGCAGACAGGCAGGTCTGTCCACACACTAAAAAGGTCCCCAGTCACAGGAAACACACACTGAATCAGCCCGCTGCAGACAGGCAGGTCTGTGCATGCCCTACCAAGGTCCTGAGTCACGTGGAAGACACCGAATGACCCTGCTGCAGACAGGCAGCCACCTGATTCCACACTACAAAGACACAGAGGACAACAGACCACCAGACCAAGGTACTGAGTCCCACTGTTCCCGGCCCAGAGGTAGGGGCTTCTGAGCTGTTGTCCCACTGCTCCTGGTCCAGAGGAAGGGGCTTCCCGGTCACCATCACTCCCGCTGCTCCCAGCCTAGAGGAAAGGGCTTTTGGGCCACCTTCTGTCCTGCTGCTCCTGGCAAAGAGGAAGGGGCTTCCGGGTGACCATCCCTCCCATTGCTCCCGGCACAGAGGGAGGGGCTTCTGAGACACCATCCCACTGCTCCTGGCCCAGAGGAAGGGGTTTCCCGGCCACCATCCCTCTGGCTGCTCCCAGCCCACAGGAAAGGGCTTTTGGGTCACCATCCCTACCACTACTCCCAGCCCCTGTCCCACCTCACCCAGCTCAGAGGAGGTAATCCATCCAGGTGTTAACAGCCCCCTGCCCCAGTTGAAACGAGAAAACACGTAAATAAGTCTCAAAACTAGACTTCCAGATCACATACAGCAACCTCAAAGGGAAATGAGATGGAACACTCTGATACTCAACCACCTGGACCCACTGAACTGGCAACAAAAGGGAATCTGGAAAAAATGAAATCAGAAATAATTTCTCAGATAACAGGAGAAATTGTGACCCTAGTGCAAGACATGATTAATAAATCTAGAGAGGAGCTGAGGAACATGATGGAATCCCAATATAAGAAACAAATGGAATCCATAAAACAGATGCAAATAGATTTCCAGGACATGAAAAACTCCATTGAAAGTCTACACAGCAGAATGAGCCAATATGAGGACAGAATTTCAGATATAGAAGATAAGATTGCAATTAATGACCAGGAAAAGAAAAATTGCTTAAAAATTGTAAGGGAACATGAGAAATCAATCCAGCAGCTGCTAGATGATGCAAAGAAGAATAACATAAGGCTGATTGGGCTCAATGAAGAAACAGGATAGAGTGCAGATGACATAAAAAATCTCTTCATAGAAATAATGGCAGAAAACTTTCCAGGCAGGGGAAAAGAGCTTGACATACAGATAAGTGAGGCATATAGGACTCCAAATAGCCTGGATCAAAAAAAATCTACACATAGGCATATAATTGTTAAGATTCCAGAAACACAACAGAAGAACAAAGTTCTCCAAGCAGTCAGAGAAAAGAAACAAATCACATACAAAGGAAAGCCCATCAGAATCACAGCAGACTTCTCAACACAAACCATCAAGGCAAGAACAGCTTGGAGTGACATATTCCAAACCCTAAAAGAAAACAGCCTCCAACCCAGATTGATGTACCCTGCAAAACTATCTTTCAAAATGGATGGAGAAATGAGATACTTTCAGGACAAAGAGCACCTTAGGAACTTCATGAATACCAAACCAGCACTCCAAAGAATTTTACACAATATCCTAGGAACAGACATTGAGGATCACAACCCCAGGAAGCAAAGCAGAATGAACCCATCTGGCATGAAAAGAAATTAAATGTAAAGGGGGAGAACCCAGCAAAAAGAAAAAGTCATGACAATGACAAGTCAATATGTTTCAGTTATAACCGTCAATGTTAATGGTCTCAATTCACCAATCAAAAGAAATAGACTGGCAGAATGGGTCAAGAAGCAAAATCCAACAACATGCTGCATACAAGAAACACACTTAATTCAAAAGGAAACTCATAGACTGAAAGTTAAAGAGTGGAAAACAATTCTGCATGTGACAGAAACCTGAAAAAAAGCAGTTGTAGCTATCCTCTTGGCAGATCAAGTAGATTTCAAACCAACACTGATTAAGAGAGACAAAGAAGGACACTACATCCTGGTAAAGGGAAGAATTCAACAGGAAGAGATGACAATCATAAATATCTATGCACCAAACACTAGTGCACCCAACTATATACTAACGGACCAACAAATACTAACACCCAACAAATACTAACGGACATGAAAAGTCATATATGCACTAATACAATTGTAGTGGGGGACTTCAACACCCCACTGTCACAAATAGATAGAACAACTAGACTAAAAATAAGTAATGAAATACTAGAAATCAATTGAACTCTTGAACAAATGAACTTAACAGATGTTTACAGAGTCTTCCACCCCACAAAATCAGAATACACATTCTTCTCAGCTGCACATGGGTCTTTCTCAAAAATAGACCACATACTCACACATAGAACATGTTTAAATAAGTGCAAAGGAATTGAAGTTATCCCCTGTATATTATCAGACCATAATGTGATGAAATTGGAGATCCAT
Organism: Heterocephalus glaber; assembly: GCF_053883595.1. Classification (NCBI taxonomy): domain Eukaryota; kingdom Metazoa; phylum Chordata; class Mammalia; order Rodentia; family Bathyergidae; genus Heterocephalus; species Heterocephalus glaber. The sequence continues at coordinate 11,748,458 of NW_028258333.1, forward strand.
AGCAAAAGAAACTCAAAATATTTCATAAACACGTGGAAATTGAACAACATACTTCTGAATAACCAATGGGTCACAAAGGAAATTAAAGAAGAAATCAGACACTTCCTTCAATTAAATGACAATGACAATACAACACATCAGAATCTATGGGACACAATGAAAGCTGTCTTATGAGGGAAATTCATAGAAGTGAATACACATATTAGGAAAACAGAAGAAGCCCAAATAAACAACCTGATGCTGAACCTCAAGCTTCTAGAAAAAGAAGAGCAGAACAACCCCAAAGCTCATACAAGGGAGGAAATTATAAAGATCAGAGGAGAAATCAATGCAATGGAGACTAAGAGAATGATACAAAAAAATCCACGAAGCCAAGAGTTGGTTCTTCAAAAGAATCAACAAAACTGACAAACCTTTAGCCAAACTTGTCAGAAAAAGGAAAGAAAAGGCCCAAATCCATGCAATTAGTAATGAAGTGTGAAATTAAAACAGACCCACCAGAAATCCAGAGTATCATCAATACCTATTTCCAGAACCTATACGCCAATAAGATGGACAACACAGAAGAAATGGACAGATTCCTAGATACATATGAATTACCAAAGTTGAACGAAGAAGACCTACAAATTCTGAACAACCCAATATCAACCAAAGAAATTGAAAATGTAATTAAAAACTTATCAACTAAGAAAAGCCCAGGCCCTGAGGGCTTCACTGCTGAATTCTACAAGACATTTAGAGAGGAACTGCTGCCACTGCTGTTTAAACTCTTCAATGAAATTGAAAGGGAAGCAATACTCCCAAATTCATTCTTGGAAGCAAGCATCACCTTGATCCCCAAAGCAGAGAAAGACACAACCAAAAAGGAGAACTATAGGCCAATCTCACCAATGAATATAGATGCAAAAATCCTTAATGAGATACTGGCAAATAGAATGCAGAAGATCATCAAGAAGATCATACACCCTGATCAAGTGGGATTCATCCCAAGGATGCAGGGATGGTTCAATATACAAAAATCAATAAATGTAATACACTATATCAATAGAGCCAAGGACAAAACCCATATGATTACATCCATAGATGCAGAAAAAGCATTTGACAACATCCAACATGCATTTATGATAAAAACCCTACAAAAAATTGGAATAGATGGTCTCTGCCTCAAACTGATAAAACCCATCTATGAAAAACCAACAGCCAATATCATACTAAATGGTCAAAAACTGAAATCCTTCATACTAATATCAGGAACAAGACAAGGATGTCCACTATCACCACTCTTGTTCAAGATAGTTCTGGAAACATTAGCCACAGCAATTATACAACAGAAAGAAATAAAAGGAATAAAGATAGGAAATGAAGAAGTCAAATTGTCATTATTTGCAGATGACATGATACTCTATATAGAAGACCCCAAGAATTCCACCAAAAGTCTACTAGGCTTAATAATCAAATTCAGTCAAGTAGCTGGTTATAAGGTCAACACACAAAAATCAATAGCGTTCCTCTACACCAATGACAGACTCACTGAGAGAGAAATAGGGCAAATAATTGCTTTCACAATAGCATCCAAAAAACTGAAATACCGAGGAATCAACCTAACAAAAGAAATCAAAGACCTCTTCTCTGAAAACTATGGCACTCTGAAAAGAGAGATTGAAGATGATATCAGAAAAGAGACAGACATCCCTTGGTCCTGGGTAGGAAGGATGAATATAGTGAAAATGGCCATACTTCCAAAACTGCTATATAGATTTTAATGCAATTCCAATTGAGATCCCAGCAGCATACTTCATAGACCTTGAGAAAACATTCCAAAAATTTATTTGGAACAAGAAGAGACCCAGAATAGCAAAAGCAATTCTAGGTAACAGACACATGGCAAGGAGTATCACAATCCCCAACCTGCAACTGTACTACAAAGCTACTGTGATAAAAACAGCATGGTACTGGCAAAGAAACAGACTGGAGGACCAGTGGAACAGATTAGAAGATGCAGAAACAACACCAGACACACTCAGCCATCTCATCTTTGACAAAGGAGCCAAACACCCTCACTGTATGAAAGATAACCTCTTTTATAAATGGTGCCTGGAAAATTGGGCTTCAACTTCCCAAAGATTAAAACTAGACCTATATCTCTCACCATGCACTAAACTAAAATCAAAATGGATTAAAGATCTAAATATTAAAATAGAAACACTGAACCAGTTGGAACAGAGGTTAGGTAGAACCCTTGAAGATATCGGTGTAGGAAAAGATTTTATGAACAAAACCTCAGTTGCCCGTGAACTAGCATAAACAATCAACAAATGGGATCTCTTCTTATTAAATGGCTTCTGCACAGCAAGAGAAACCACCAGCAGTGTGAAGAGACAACCCACAATGTGAGAAAAAATCTTCACCTGCTCTTCCTCAGACAAAGGTCAACTATTGCAAATCTATAAAGAACTTAAAAAGGTCAGACCTCCCAAATTTAAAGACCCAATCCGAAAATGGGCATCTGAAATGAACAGACATTTCTTAGACAAAAAAGTAGAAATAGCAAATAAATACATGAAAAATGTTCAACATCACTGGTCATTCGAGAGATGCAAATGAAAAAAACACTGAGATTCCACCTCATTCTAGAAAGAATGGCTGCTATCATGAAATCAACCAATAACAAATGCTGGTGGGGCTGTGGGGAAAGAGGAACCCTGCTCCACTGCTGGTGGGAGTGTAGACTGGTGTAAGCACTGTGGAAATCAGTATGGAGATACCTCAAAGAACTAGGACTGGAAGTCCCATTTGACCCTGCTATTCCACTGCTGAGGATCTTCCCCAAAGAATTAAAAGGATCATACCACAGTGATATATGTGCACCCATGTTCATAGCAGCATATTTTGTAATAGCTAAAACTTGGAAACAGCCCAAAAGCCCATCAACTGGAGACTGGATCAAGAAAATGTGGTATTTTTATAAAATGGAGTACCACTCAGCCATAAAAAATGAAAAATTAGAGACATTTATAGCTAAGTGGATGCACATTGAGGTGATACTCTTAAGTGAAATAAATAGGACACACATGTGTAAATACCGAATAGTTTCTCTGGTGTGAGAAACTGAAAGTGTAAATAAGGACTAAAATGTATAATAGGTAATGTGAAATAGGAAGAAAAGGGGCAAAGGGGAAGGAAGTGGGAGAGCTACGGGAAAGGACAGAAGGGAATGGGATTAATATGAGAAAATGGAAAAAGAGGAACAAAATCTTTGTAAATAGGGAGGACTGGAGGGGTTGAAGGGAGGGCTGGGCAAAGGTTAAAAATAAGAACCAAGAGAGACTATGTAAAGGTGCAAATTTCCAATGATGAATGTCATTATATTGTATACCTGAAATGTACCAATGATTAGAATGAATAATTGACAATGTAAAATAGGAAGAAAAGGTCTAAAAGGGTAGGAGTAGTGGGAGGGCCAGGGGAAAGGAAAGAAGGGAAAGGAAAAATGATGAGAAATGGAAAAAATGGAAATAAAGTCTTTGTAAATAAGGAAGGGTGGATGGCGTGAAGGGAGGGCTAGGAATGGGGAAAAAATAAGAACCAAGATGTATTATTTAAAGGTACAATTCCCAATGAGAAATGTAATTGTGTTGTATACCTACAATGTACCAATAAAAGAATTTAATACAGAAAAAAATACCTTATGAGATACATGGATTACAAATATATTCTCCCATTCACTAGATTGTCTCTTCATCCTGATGATTTTCTGCTTTGTTGTGCAGAAGCTTTTTAGTTTCATGCAATCTTGTCCATCTTGACTATTGTTTACTGTCCTTTTATACTCAATCAAAATATTATATTATAATATAATAAATGTAAATATATTATTCATACAAGTATATAAAGCTTTCCCCATATGCTTTAATTTTGGTAGATTTAGGGTTTTAGGTATTACATTTTAGTCTTTCACCAATTTTGAGTTGATTTTTGTATATGATGTGAAGTAAGAGTCCAATTTCATTAATCTTCTTGCGAATTCCAGGTTTCCCAGTACTAGTTTTTGAAGCTACTGTTATTTTTCTGCTATGTGTTCTTGATATCTTTTTCAAAAATCAATTAATTCTCAGCCCTCTACTCTAATTCATTGGTTTAGTTGACTATTTTTAAGGCTCTAACCGTTGATGATATTTGCTAGTGCTTGGGTTTGAATCTTTTAATTTTTATATTATATAATTTCAAATATAGCTTTTTAAAAATAATGATTACTTACAACTTAAATAAGGACTGGAAAGAAGGAAGAAAAAATTAATCCTGCATAGTATGGAGAATCTTGAAATTATAAAAGCCTCAAAGTTCAGTAAGAGACAGTGTCTTCGCAAAACGATAAAGACATGATATTAGTTATACATAAGCATCATGACTAAAGTCCCTGATGTATTAATAACCCCTCTCTTGAATATTCTAATGATTCATAATAATTCTACAAGTTGGATAAAATACCAAAGAAAATAAATTTAACCAAGGAAGGACAGATTTATGTTTCTATTTGGTCCAAAGGAAATTAAGTTGCTATAGAAAAGTAAAATATAATAAATTATTATTCTTTTTCCTGATATAGAGTGATTTTTGATAAATATTTTTCAATTATTTGTAGGCATTAATACAAGTATATCAGCAGTGAGTATTCTCAGTTTGGGTATAAATAAAACTATAAATTGTTGTAAAACAAAATCAGACAAGATTTTTGGTATTAAATTTACATGCATGTATGTACCTATAAAAATAAATATGCTCAATCATAGGTATACTAGCAATTCAATTATAAATTACATATAAAATATTATAAGACATTATCTCTAAAGTCTAATTTTACTTAGTCTTTGTCTTAGTTACTTTTCTCATTGCTGAGACAAAATACATAGCACCAAAAATCAAAGGAGAGAAGTTTTATTTTAGCTCAATTTGTGAAAGCTTCTGTCAATAGTTAGCTGACACCAAGACAGGGCAGCATGGCAAAGGGGCATGACAGAGGAGAAACAGTCCATAGCATGGTAGGCAGCAGGCAGCTAGCTGCAGAACTCCTTTTCCCTTTTATTCCATCCAGGCTACAAGCCTTTTGGGTGGTGCCATCCATGCCTAGGATGGGCCTTCCCACTATCCACACCCAAAACTATCAAAAATCAATTACTGGAAGAACCAACCACTGGACTAATTACCTCACATCTATAATCCAAGTATTGCACACCCAAGATTTAGCCACCTCCAAAAAGCCCACCAATGAGTGCATGAGGCTACAGGGGACATCCAGATACAATTTGTAACAGTATTTTAAAATCATTATAAATACTAAATGAAAAATTGCTATAATTATAACAGTTGGTAATTCAGGTAATATTTTCCTTGTTCAACTTGAAAAAATATATATACTTTGCTTAAATTCTTTTATTGGTACATTTTAGGTATACAATATGTTTTCATTTATCATTGGATGCTTGTACCTGTATATGATGTATCTTTGTTCTTATTTTTCCCCATTGAATGATACATCTATTGCAATTGCTATTGTAAAAAGTACAGTATGTTGAATAATTGGAATTTGTTCAATTTTAAAAAAACAAGTAGTTTAATGTAAAGAATGTTGAGTGACACAATGAGTTGCAGAAAAATAATATAAATAAGTCAACATCAAACAAGGAAATATACTTATTTATTGTCTAATAAAATGTATATTTTGACAAGATTCTGAGGTCTTGTACGTTTTTTGTACATTTAATGCTATTGTAGATAGAATGAGTGAATGACACTTGTAAATATAATGAAACAGTCATTTCCACAACTGAATTTGAAACCCAAAAAAGCAATGGAATAGTTACTCCTGGGATTACATTATGTGATGTGAAACCACTCTGTAGCTGACTATAGATAACGTAAGAATTGCCAGTCTTAGAGAGGTAAGATCTCATATTGTGAGTGGTTCAATGAAGAATGACAAGTAGCAATTAACTGATTAGTCTATAGTGGCTGAAAAAGGCCCCCAGCCAACAGTAAGGGCCAAAATAAGACTTAAAGCATATAATAACAGAAGTGTAATACTGCCAGCAATCACATGAGCTTGGTAGAACTGAGGTTTCAGATGCGATATCAATCTTGCCCTTGAACTCCTGAACCATAGAATTTGAGATAATACAATTGCATAAACTACTAAATCTATAATAATTTGTAATGCAGAAATGGTAAAATTATGAGGAATATGATACAAATAATGGGTAACTCAGACGGTGAGTTTCTTGAGGAAAAGGAAAACCAATCCATGACCAAAATAAAAACATTTGCTTTTAATAGTAAATAAGATTTTATATATTAACCAAGTAAAGGAAAATAAAGGGGATGCCTCGATTTTCACTGCTTGAGATGTGAAATGGAGGAAAGTAAGGAAAACTTCTTGTAATAACTTCAGAGAGATATTAGTCATTACCTTTTGGAGTTGATTCAACTGTATTATAATGTGAAGAAACAGTAAAAAAAATGTAAATATTCCTTACACTTTAATGAGAATTTTTTGAAACTTTTGTGGTTTTTCCTATATCATGAGAAAATAAATAATCCCTAGATATGAATGTAAGAGACACTTTAATGCATTATCCAGATTCAACATTATCATAGAAAGATTGTTCTATCAGCTGCAAGAAGTAAAGCTATGTACCAGCTTAAACTTTCAGGCCACTTTTAGAAATTCCACTTGCTGTAAAATTCCATTTTCTCCACTTCCCACCTACACTCACATCTGATAACTTGTGATGTACCTATGAAGACCTGGCCTCTTCTTCTAACACAACACAACCCTGAAATGCCATTTAGTTTTCAATATCCCCATAAAGGAACCTGAAACTTTTATTTGTGTTTAATTGTAGCCCAGATTTTGCTCCTGATCAATTATGATTTAGCCACTTCTCCAAAAATGTTGTTCAATTGTATATCAGACTTTATGTTTTCTTGAGAAAATATCATTTAGTAATGGCCCCAAAAGTGGGGCCTTAAGTGCAAACACTTAAGAATTTCCAGTTGAATCACTACTTGAAGGCTTTGTAATGAGAAATTGCTGGTGGCTTATGAATGGATATTTCTTGCCCCTTACATGAATTAGCAACATGTTTGCATAAAGTCACTTGTTGGTGAAATGCCATGTAATACCACTGTAATAGCATGTAATGCTAAATTTCACTATATCAATTATTTTAGAAATTTAGAGGATATAATCACAGTAATAGAGTTAAACAGCCTTGTGTAAGAAAAGGAAAGTAACAAGTCAAAAATATTTCATGTTAATTTTAGGTCTTTTAACAGTACCTAGCAGAGTTTTCAGCCTATTAAGGGACACACACATATCCTCCATTTACAGACGGAAGACTAGAACCAGGCACACAACTTAATTCTAAGAGAAACTAAATTCCAAAGAACTTTCAATTTTCAATCTAAAAGTATCTGCTATGGCTAGGGCCAGACCTTAAGTAAGAAAGAATGAGACATTGTTTTAAGAGATAGAGATGTATGGGTTAACACACTCCATACTCTCAAACACACACACTCTTTTTTTGTTGTTAAATTCTTTTATTGGTACATTTTAGGTATACAACACAATTATATTTCTCATTGGGAATTGTATCTTTACATAATACATCTTGGTTCTTATTTTTTCCCCATTCCTCCCCCTCCCTTCACCCTCTCCACCCTTCCCTATTTACAAAGACTTTATTTCCATTTTTTCATTTCTCATCATTTTTCCTTTCCCTTCTTTCCTTTCCCCTGCCCCTCTCATTACCCCGACCCCTTTGGACTTTTTCTTTTTATTTTGCATTATTGATTATTCATTCTAATCATTGGTACATTTTTCCCCCATTAAGTTTATTGGTACATTTTTGCTATACAACACAGTTATATTCATCATTGGGATCTTGTACCTTTACATGAGAACCTTGGTTCTTATTTTTTTCCCCCTTCCCTTGCCTTCCTTTCACCCCCTCCACCCTTCCCTACTTGCAAAGACCTTGTTTCCATTTTTTTCCTCTTCTCATATTTTTTCCTTTCCCTTTTTTCCCTTCGCCTACTCCTCCCAATTCCCCTGCTCTTTTAGACCTTTTCTTCCTCTTTACACAATATCCGTCATACATTTTTTAAATTACAATATTAAGATCTAGGAGATGCTACCACAGATTTTACAGAATTTAAAAGGATATAGAAAGCATATTACAAAAATCTTTTTTGAAATAAATTTGACAACTTCTAAGAAGTACCTTGGAAGACAAATTAATGAAACTAAATCTGGAGGAAATATAAAATTTGAATAGCACTTATTAAAGAAAGTATATTCCTAGCTTGAAAACTTACCTGTATGACAACAGCAGGCTCATAAACATTTTAACTGATAAATTATTTCAAACAATTAAAGCAGAAAAAAGAAGGAACACTTCTCCCCTCATTTTAGATGCTACACTTGATCTTAGCCAAAAGTCTGAGAAGCGATCTCTCCCCTCATTTTAGGAACTCAACATTGTGCTAATCCTAAAACTGGATAAAGATAATGGAAGAAAAACGTATGAACATAGATAGAAATTTGTTTAACAAAACAAACTATTGGAAGTCAGATCTGGCAGGATGTAGAAAGTGTTTTTTTTTATAGGGGTGGCAGTGTTGTTTCAGCATTGGAAGATCCACCCCCAAAAGTCATCATTTAAACAGAGGAAAGGAAAAAGTCATATGATCCTGTCACTAGTTGGAGAAAATGTATTGGACTAAATTCTATGGCTTTTCATGATAAAAGCTATCAGGAGACTAGAAGTAGAATAGAAACTTCTCAACAGATTAAAGACATGTACTCCATATTTCCAGTGAGAATGCCTTATATAAATGGAGAAGATACAATGCTTTCTCCTTAAGGTGGGGAACAAGGGCAGATTACTCTTCATCTTACTCTTCATCTGTCCGTTAAACTTTGAAACCTAGTCCCCACCAAAATAGTCTGGCAATAAAATGATACAACTAAGATAGGATTGGCACGGCAGAAGCAAAATCTTTATATGTAGATGAAATGATCATCTACAGAGAAAATACTAAGACATCTCTAAGAGCCCCTAGAACTTGTACTTGAATTTAGCAGGATTAGAAAACACAAGGTATATATAAAACTTCAGGTCTGTGTATACTTGCTATAAATGAAGAATTGGATATTGAAATTTAAAAGTTATGTAGGAGTACAAAGGACCTAGAAAAGTTAAAAAAAAAACGAAACAGTGTTGGAAGACATTTAGTACCTAATTTTAAGACTTCTAATGCTATAGAAATCAAGGCAGTTTTGGTGTAAGGAAAGACATGTAGATCATTTGAATAAAACAGAGAATCTAGAAATAGAACCATACATATATGTTCCACTGAGTTTTGAAAGATTATTTAACATTAGCATTTTATAGAATATAAACTCAATTCAAGAGCCGAGGAAGAGATAGTGTTTTCAGCAAAGGGCACTAGAACACCTGATATCCGTATATAAAAAATTAACCTCAATTCTTTCTTTCCATACGTAAAAATAACTTGAAGGGATCTATGAAGCTAAATAAGAAAGACTAAAAGTATAAAACTTTAAGAAGAAATTATAAAGGAAAATGTTTATGAATTCCAGGTAGGCAAGAAATACCTAGGATGCAAAAGACATGATGTATAAAAGAAAATAATTGATAAAGGAGATTCCATCAAAATTTAGAACTTTAAATGACATAATTAAAATGAAAAGTAGTCCTTAAACAGACCATATTTACAATGCATATAACCTATGAGCAGAATATATAAAGAATTCGTAGAGCTCATTAATAGACAACCCAATTAAAATGTAGACATAAGAAGATGACAAATAGCCAGTATAGCACAAGGAATGATGTGCAACTCTAGAATCAGAAAAATATTTATCAGTACAATAATAAGATTGAATTATACACTCCTTAAGGAGATGAATTTAAAAGTTTTAAAAGCCTTGTCATGACTTTGTCTTTTTGTTGGATTGTCTCCCTTTACGTTTAATTTGTCACACCCAATGGATTCATTCTGCTGGGTTTCCTGGGGTTGTGATCCTCATTGTCTTTTCCTAGGGTATTGTCTAAAATTTTTTGGAGTGCCGGTTTGGTATTCATGAAGTTCCTGAGGTGCTCTTTATTATGAAAGTATTTTATTTCTCCATCAATTTTGAAAGAGTTTTGCAGGGTACATCAATCTGAGTTGGAGGCTGTTTTCCTTTAGGGCTTGAAATACATCACTCCAAGCTCTTCTTGTCTTGAGGGTTTGCATTGAGAAGTCTGCTGTGATTCTGATGGGCTTTCCTTTGTATGTGATTTGTTTCTTTTCTCTTACTGCTTGTAGAATTTTATTCTTCTGTTGGATTTCTGGAATCCTAACTATTATATGCCTATGTGTAGATTTTTTTTGATCAAGGCTCACTGGAGTCCTATATGCCTCACTTATCTGTATGTCAAGTTCTTTTCCCCTCCTTGGGAAGTTTTCTGCCATCACTTCTGTGAACAGATTTTTTTATGTCATTTAAACTCTCTCCTGTTTCTTCATTGACTCCAATCAGTCTTATTTTATTCTTCTTTGCATCGTCTAGCAGCTGCTGGATTGATTTCTCATGTTTCCTTACAATTTTAAAGCAATTTTTCTTTTCCTCCTCACTAATTGCAGTCTTATCTTCTGTATGTGAAATTCTGTCCTCACATTGGTTCATTCTGCTGCACAGACTTTCGATGGAGTTTTTAATCTCTTGGAAATCTGTTTGTATCTGTTTTATGGATTCCATTTGTTTCCTATGTTGGGATTCCATCATGTTCCTCAGATCCTCTATTTTTTATCTGTGTCCTCTCTAGATTTATTAATCATGTCTTGCACCATGAGCAAAGTCTTTGCTGTTATCTGAGAAATTATTTCTGATTTCATTTTTCCCAGATCCTCTTTTGTTGCTAGTGCAGAGAGTCCAGGTGATTGAGTATCAGATTGTTCCATCTCGTTTCCCTTTGGGGTTGATATAGGTGATCTGGAACTCTATTTTTGAGGCTTGCTTATGTGTTTTCTCATTTCCATGGCAGGGGTGGTGGTGCTTCTGGCACCCACATGGCTCACCTTCACTAGGGAGCTTACTTTTGGGTTCTGGGACCAGCTCACCTTCTCTGCCCTAGGAGCCTGGGATGGAGGCGGGGAGCTTCCTTCCAGGTTCTGTTACAGGCTGAGCTTCTCTGCCCTCTGGGCTGGGAGTGGAGGGACTCAGTACTGTGGTCTTATGGTCCAGTGTCCTCTGTGTCTTTCTAGTATGGAACCAGGTGGGTGCCTGTCTGTAGCAGGCTGATTAGGCATGTTCCACATGACTCATGACCTCATTAGGCACCCACATTACCTTGAGTGCTCTGAATCTAAATAAATAAATCATTCTTTATTGGTACACAGCAGCCAGTCTTTTCTTAAAGAAAAGGAATAGATCTTCACCCTGAAAGTCAAAATACAATATTGCCAAGATATACTTTCATAAATGTCCTGAATATAAACCTTAAAATTTGAGTTAAACCAAAACACAACCTTTCCAGTTATCTGTTAGTTTATTAAGCATGCGGGGAACTCTCAAAGAAATATAAACATAGAAACAGAATTTATGGAATATACCATATATTAAAAACAGGTTATAGTGCAAATATATGTTTTAAATTTCAAAATTTCAAAATCTATAAGAAAGTACTGTGAATATATTTTCCATAAAGAAATGATGAGATTAAAAGATACATTTGTGTAGGATATTAATGAAGTGTACACAGGTACCAAAACATCACATTTTACACCACAAATATATACTATTTTTATGTTTTTTATGTACCACTTTTCTTAATTACTTTTCCAATTTTTTATTTTAATGTAATACAAGTAGCTATTAATAAAGAAAATATAAAAAACAATTTTATAAAAAATATTTTTCATAACAAAAATAATGAGACAATAACAATGTTAAATACACTGTGTATCATAATTTTAAAAGAATATAATTTCAATTGGTAATCTTTCAACTCAATTCTTAATAATAGTATAATTTTTGCATAAAACATTTTAATTATTAACAAAATATAGTAATTTTGAACAGTGTCTTCTTATTTTACAATATTTATTTTGCATTTTGGCCCTTATTTATATTTTCAGTTTCTCACACCAAAGAGATAATGCAATATTGACACATGTGTGTTTAATCTATTTTACTTAAGAGTATAGTTTCAAGGTATATCAATTTACCTAGAAATATCTCATTTATCCTTCTTTATGGCTAAAAACTACAACTTTTTATCCATTCATCATTTGATGGGCATTGTTTCAAAGATTTAGCTATTAAAAACTGTGCCAATGTGAACATGGTTGTGCATATATCACTGTGATATGATACTTTTAATTGTTTTGGGAAGATACCCAAAAGGGGAATAGCTTCCAAGGAGACCACTAATCCTAGTTTTGTGAGGAATCTCCATACTGATTTCCACAGTGGTTGCATCAGCCTACCCTCCCCCGCAACAGTGGAGAAAGGTTCCTTTTTCCCCATAGCCTTGTCAACATTTGGTGTTGGTTGATTTCTTGGTAATAGCATTCTTCTGGAGTGAGGTGGAATCTCAACGTTGCTTAAATCTGCAGCACTCAAATAAGCAGTGATTTTGAACATTTTTCATGTATTTATTTGCAATTTGTACTTCATCTGAGAATTGTGTATTCATCTCAGATGCCATTTTAGGATTGGGTGTTTTATTTAGGGGTCTAACTTTTTAATTTTTTATATGTTCTAGATATTAGTGCTTTGTCTGAGGAACCACTGGCTAAAAGTTTTTCTCACTCTGTGAGTTGTCTTTTCACACTATTGGTGATTTATTTTTCTGTACAAAAACTTTTTTAAAAGATGATATCATAGTTGTGATTCTTTGTATTATTTCCTGTGCAGTCTTGGTTTTATTCATGAAGTCTTTCCATACACCCGCATCCTCAAGAATTCTACCTATTCTCTCTTCCAGTGAATTTAGTGTTTATGCTTTAATATTTAGATCTATGATCTATTTTGATTTTAGATTAGTGCATGATGAGAGGGTCTAGTTTTAGTCTTTGTCATGTAGGAGGCCACATTTTCTAGCACTGTTTATTAAAGAGGCTATCTTTTTTCAATAAATGTGTTTGGGCCCTTTGTGAAAGATAAGGTGGCTGACTGTGTTTGGGGTTGTTTCTGTATCTTTTACTCTGTTCCATTGATCCCCAGGTCTATTTTTGGGCCAGTACCACACTGTTTTTATCACAGTATCTCTATAGTATAATTTAAATCAGAAATTCTGATGCTCTTAGTCTTGCCTTTGTTGTGCAGAATTGGTTTTGCTATTCTATGTCTCTTCTGGTTCCAGATGTACATTTGAAAAGTTTTCTATAGTTCTGTGAGGCATGCTAATGATATTTTGATTGGGATTGCCTTAAGTCTGTATAATAATTTGAGGAATGTGGCCATTTTCATTATGTTGTTTCTTCCTAACCAAGACCAAGGGATATCCTTCCATTTTCTGATATTCCCTTCAATCTCCTTTGTCAGAGTACTGTAATTTTCAATGCAAAGATCTTTTACTTCCTTTGTCATATTAATTCCTATGTATTTCTTTTTTAAATGCTAATATCAAAAGTGTTGTTTCCAGATTTTCTCTCTCAATGAGTTTGTTATTTGTGTACAGCAATGCTTTGATTTTTGAGCACTCACTTTGTACCCAGCTATGCTACTGAATTTGGTTATTAAATTTAGAAACCTTTTGGTGGAGATTTTGAGGTCTTCTACACAGAGTATCATGTCATCCTCAAATAATGACAGTTTAACTTGTTGCTTTCCTATCTTTATTCCTTTTATTTTTTTCTCTTGTCTAATTCCTATGACTAATGTTTCCAGAAATAATTTAATAGGAATGGTGATAGTGGGCATCCTTGTCTTGTTCTTGATTTTAGAGTGAAAGCTTTCAGTTTTTGATGTTAGTATGATTCAGTATAATCTTAGTGGTTGGTGTGTCATAGTGGTTTTTTTCAGAATGAGGTAAAGATCATCTATTCCAATTTCCTGTAGAGTTTTATCATGAATGGATGTTGGACTATGTCAAATACTTTTTATGTCTATTGAGAGGATCGTATGATTTTTGTGTTTGGCTCTGCTGATATGTTATATTATTGATTCGCATATGTTGAACCACCCCTGCATCCCTGGGTTGAATCCTAGTTGGTCATGGTTTATAATAATCTTCTTGAGGATTTGCTGCATTCTGGATGGTAATATCTTATGGAGGATTTTCACATCTATATTCATTATGGAAATTGGCCTGTAGTTCTCTTTTTTGGTTGGATTCTTCTCTAGTTTTGATATCAGAGTAATACTTGCTTACAGGAATAATTTTGAGAGTATTGCTTCCCATTAAATTTTATTGAAGGGTTTGAAGACTAGTAGCATTAGATCTTCTCTAAATTTCTTGTAGAATTCAGCAGTGAAACTGTCTGGACCTGAGCTTTTCTTTGTTGGTAAGTTTTTAATTACATTTTCAATTTCATTGACATATATTGAGTTATTTAGAATTTTTATACCTTCTGGGTATTTCATATGTATCTAGGAATCTGTCCATTTTTTGTGTGTTTTCCACCTTATTGGAGTGCTATTTATTTCTCAAAGTAGGTATTGAGGAACTTTTGGACTTCTACAGGATCCACTGTGGGTTTTTTTTTCATCTTTTCATTTTTAATTACATTAATTAGAATCTTTTTCCTTTTTTGATAAGATTGGCTAAGGTTTTATCAATTTTATTTCATCTTTCAAAGAACCAACTCTTCAATTCATTGATTCTTTATATTTTTTTTTAGTCTCAATTGTTATAATTTCTGCTCAGATTTTTATAATCTCTTCCCTTGTATGAGCTTTGGCCTTAACTTAGTCTTTTTCTAGACATTTGAGGTTCGATATTAGGTTATTTATTTGAGCTTATTCTATTTTCCTGATGTGAGATTTTACTGCTATAAATTTCCCTCTTAGGACTGCTTTTATTTCATCCCATAAGTTCTGATATGTTGTGTCATTATCATTTGATTGTATATACTGCTTAATTTCTTCTTAATTTCTTCTGTGAAATATTGGTTGTTCAGGAGAGTGTTATTTAAATTCCATGTATGGAGCTTCTGTGGTTTCTTTTGCAATTGATTTCCAATTTCTATGCACTATGTTCAGATAATGTGTATGGGATAATTTCAATTCCTTTGCATTTACTTAAGCATGTTCTATGAGCTAGTATGTAGTGTATTTTGGAAAATGCCCCATATGCAGCTGAGAAGAATGTGTATTCTGATAATTTTGATGTGAAATACTCTGTAGACATCCACTAAGTCCATTTATTCACAGGTTTGTTTCAGTTCTGATATTTCTTTATTATTTTTTTTTTGTTTAGTTGATCTGTCTACTTATTAAAATGGGGTATTGTAGTCCCCTATTGCAATTGTATTAGTGCTTACTTTTTCATGTCCATTAATATTTGCTTTACATAGATGAGTGCACTGGTATTTGATACATATATATTTACAATTAGTATCTCTTCCTCTTAGATTGTTTCCTTTACAAGGATGTGGTGACCTTCTTTGTCTCTCTTAATCAGTCTTGGCTTAAAATCCACTTTGTCTACAAACAGAATAACTACTCTTGCTTTATTCCAGGTTTCTGTTGCATGGAGTATTGTTTTCCATCCTTTTATTTTCAATCTATTAATTTATTTTTTAGTTAAGTGTGTTTCTTTTATGCAGCATATTGTTAGATATTTTTCTTGATGCAGTCTGCTAGACTGTTTCTTTTAATTGGTGAGTTGAGACCATTTACATTGATGGTTATAACTGATATGTATTGGGTTGTCCTTTTTATATTATTTTCCTGCTGTTAGTTCCCTATATTTCCCCTCTGTTTAATTGCTTTCCCTGCCTGGTGGCTTGTTTCAATTAATGTTCTTAGAATTGTGGTCTTCACTATCTCTTTCTAAAATGTAATTCAGAGCATTTTGTAGAGCTAGATTAGTGGCCATAAATTTCTTTAGTTGTTCTTTGTCATGGAATTATCTTATTTCTCCATTAAATTTGAAAGGTTGTTTTTCAGGTAACATCAATCTGGGTTGGAGATTGCTGTCTTTCAGAACCTGAAATAATTCACTCAAATCTCTCCTTGATTTAAAGGTTCAGGTTGAGAAGTCTGCTGTGATTCTGATGGGCTTTCTTTTATAAGTAATTTCTTTCTATTCTCTAACAGACTTTAACATTCTGTTCTTGTGCTGAATTTCTGAGATCTTGGTAATTGTATGCCTTAGTGTAGATTTATTTTGTCATGGCTAATTGGAGATCTACATGCCTCACTTATTTCTGTATCAAATTCTTTTTCCATGTTTGGGAAGATATCTGCTATTACTTCTTTGAACAGGTTTTTAAGGCATTTGTGCTTTCTCCAGGTTTCTCTTTGACTCCAATCAATTGCATATTTTGTTTGTGCATCATCTTGCAGCTGTTGTATTGCTTTTTCATAATTCCTCACTATTTTTAAGATAACTTTCTTTTCATGGTCATTAACCACACTGCTGTCTTCTACATCAGAAATTCTGTCTCTGCCTTTTTTACATCTATTGCATATATTTTCAATGGAAATTTTAATCTCCTAGATGTCTATTTGAATCTGTTTCATGGATTCAATTTATTTCCTATGTTGGGCTTTCATGGTTTCCATCATTTTCCTAAAGTCTTCTAATTTTTTATCTGTGCCTACTCTAGATTCATTGAGCATGTCTTTCATTTTAATCATTTATTTTTTACCTGAGAGGTTATTTTCTCTATAACTTTTTAAAAAAAAAACTATTTTGCAATCATCTCAGAAAACTCAGGTGGGTAGCTTCTTATTTCTTCTATCTCTTTGTTCCCTGGACTTATCCTAGGTGGGCCAGAGGTCTGCAATTGCATTTTGCTTCTGTCTTATCATTTTCAATTTTTGTTGTTTTATTTTTTTCTGTGTTGATACCTGCAAATTTCTTATGGTACATAGCTTTATCACTAGGATTGATACTTTCTTAGGAAATGTCTATTGCTCAGAGATGTCTTCTTGACATATGTGGTTCTTGGCCTTTGTGTGTATCCCAAGATCCTACCTACTCAATTTATTAAGGATCAGAAGTTGCTATTTATGTGGCTCAGCACTTAGTCCTTTGGTACTGGATTATGATGATGGTTATGGCCGCAGAAAGTTACAGTGTTGTTATACAAGGGTGAACAACTGACTACAGCAGGTATGATGACATCCTGGCTAAAGTAGTACAATTACTACTGCTAAAATAGTGCAATATTGATAGCATCAAACACAACCTAGAAACTAACAAACTGTGGTAACTATTAATTTGGTATCTTTAACCATAGAAGCAAGATCTACAGTTATATAACACAATACAACATTAACCAGGAATTTGTATATGATGAGTTTCCCCTTAGTGGAGTGATTTTACCATCTGGGAGAGATTTAAGAGAGATAGGGGACTAAATGATACATGAAGGAAAAGGTAGTAGAGGCAAGGCTGGAGTAGAACAGCTGATTGCCCAAGAATTGGGAAAATGGAGAAGAAGGCAGAAGAGAAAACATGAAGGATAGTGAAAAAAAATAGTAAAGTGAGCCAGAAAGACAAGAGATGATTTTCACTCACATGAAAATATTATAAAATCAAGACAGATAGATCAGAAAAGAGACAAAGAAGATGAGTAGAATAAGATAAAAATAAAGTTATAAAGCTAAACAATAAAGAAAAAGAAATACCAACCTGACAAAAAAAGGAAATGAAATCAACAAAGCAAAAAAAAGAAAAAGAAAATAATAAAATTCTTGTGGTGTCCACAGTTCTGTGGTGTTGTCCAAGGTAGGTAGAGTCCCAAAACTGTGCTGTGTAACTCCACCAGGTCTTCAATAGAATTAATGCTGGGTACGGGGCTGATCTTGTGGGAGCTGCGGCCAACCCAATCAGCATCTTCTAGGGTGTCTCTCTCCACCCCACCCCAACCTTACAGTTGGTTGCTATGGTCCCCAAGGCAGGGACAGCCCAGGTCTTCTCCCAGTCTGTGTGCAGTTGGCTCCACTCTGTCTTTGTACAGACTCCTCTGTTACAGCTCCAGCAGTACTTCTCTATCCTGTCCCATTGTTTATTGCAGAGTGGGGGTTGGGAGGTGCTGTTGCCACTTCAAATTCAACCCCAGCCCAAGCTCCTTGGTTTCCCTTCAATGTCCAGTGGGTTAACTGCTGACCTCCCAAGGCTGTTTAAATCCCACATTCACATCTGTGTCTTTTGCTCAACCTACTGGTCACTGTTTACTTCTTTTCCTATCTCCACTGTGCTGTGGTCCCTAACTTTGCTGTTGCTAAGTATCATGACAGAGTAAAAAGCGAAGGAGGCTGGCAGCCCATCCATGAGGGAGGGAGCAGATTTCTGGTCACTTGCCTCTGTGTGGCTGCAAAATTTGTTGCCAGGCTGCACCATCCTCTGTGTAGAGGAAGGTAAAAGAGGCAAGTGTCCTTTTCTCCCCCAAATCTATCCTGTGTGCCTTGAATAAGTCACACTTTTTCAGTTCAACAATTTCTTGGAGACTTCTCAGCATGGTGATTCTTTCTCCATGCTGCTTGCACTACAGTGATAGCATTGTGGGCTGATGTGCTATTTTATGAAGTCCCATACCTATGTTTTATTTGATCTACTAGTTTCTTATTTCAGATTGATTTTAGCATCAGGAGCTATGTCCCTCCATTTATTCCAATTACCTGTATTTTTAGTTGAATTTTCTCTGAGTAAGTCCAATGTGACTTCCTCCTCTATTCAGCAATGTTGAATCTTAGTTACTTTTCTCATTGCTGGGACAAAATGTCTGACATTCCAATTAAAAGGAGGAAATGTTTATTTATCTTACAGTTCATAGTGGTTTTAGTCCATAATTGTCTGGCTCCATGACAGGGTAGCATGGTAAAGCGACATCACAGAGGAAAAAATAGCTCATGCCAGACAGAAGACAGACAAAGCAGCAAGCAAGCAACTCTAAGAAACCTTAGCTACTTCTTTTTGCCTATTTTACTTCTGATCTAGGCTACTGGGCTGAGGATTGGTGCAAAACCAAACAGTGGACTGATTTAGTAATTATATACCCTTAACCCCAGCATCACACACTCTAGACCCAGCCATCACTGGAAAAGCCCCATCTATAAATGAATGATGCTCTGCAGGGACTTCTAGACACAGGCTACAGCATTTCACCACTCACCTCCAAAGACTCATGCACATCCCTTTGTGCAAAAGGCATTTAATCCATCTCCAAGAGTTGCCAAAGTCCTAACAGCTTCAGCACTGCTGAAAAGTCCAAGTCCAAAGTGAGACATTGGACTTCTGAGATTTTAGGCAAAAACTTAGCTGTGAGACCCTGTAAAAATGAAAAGAAAGTTGAACACTTCCAATATTCAATAGCACAAGACAGATATTACCATTCCAAAAGGTACAAATACAGGGGTAAAAAGAAATAAGACCAAACCAAGTCCAAAATCTAGCAGAGGAAACATTTAATCCCACCGCCTTCTTCTGAAATCTGGGTGGAAGCCTTCTTGACCCCACAACTCTTCCATTCTGCATGTACCTAAAACCAGCATCATACGGATGATGTAACGCTTTGCAACCAGCAGGAGCAGTAGCCAGGCTTCCTTCTGTCTTGGACTTAGGACCTGATTGCCTGGATAGCTGAGCACTCTGAACTCAATCCTGAGGACAAATATTGTCTAAATCACCATCATTCTGGAACATGGTTCTCTGAGATTTCCTTTTCAAGTCAAAGTCTTTCACTTTTGCAATCCTGGGGCTTTGAGGGCTGAGTCCTGCTGGTTCTTGTGATGTCCTCAGGCCACCTCTTCTGTTGTCTTCTGAAATACTTGGAATTTTCTTGCTTGTCTTTTTAGCCACCAGTTTCTCCTCTGTTCCATCTTTGAAAGCCATAACTTTACTAGTTTCCTTTCTGGCCAAACTTACAATGTTTTGAATCATTCTTCTGGGCTCTTTGCTCTTTATTCTCAATTTAAATCTTGCTAAAATCCCCCAGCAATAGGCACACCTCCACATCAACATTATACTTCCTTGAAATTTCTTCTACCAGATTAATTACTTTGCCCCCTTAATATCAGTCTCAGGCAGTCTCTGGACACTAGTAAAATTCAGACAAACTTTCTGCCAAGGCATAACACATCATCTTGAGCCCAACAGCCAATGTAGTGCTGCTTTCACCAATCAAACTCCTGAGCCTCGTTTTACCAGCATCATTTCTATCAGCGTTCTGGTCTTTTGAACTCTGACCAGAATATCCCATCAAATACAGCCTAAAGCTTTCCTGAGCTGCTTTTTCAACCAGCATCTCTGAATCTTTTCTAACATCCCACAAACCAGTTCCAAAAGCTCCTGAACTACATGACCTGGTATAAATTTAAAATTAAAAAATGCTGTGAAGGCAATGACCCATATTAAGTGAAATAGAAATAGAAATAAAAAATATTAAATATTCAACTTCAAAGACTGGAAATATGCATCAAAAATGAATGAAAACACCACATTTTCTCTTTATTACATGTTCAATTTTATTACAATACTTAAATGTGAGTATACCCTGAAGGTGGGCCCAGAGGATATTCTATTATCCAAGTTAGAGGAATGTTGAGAAGTTCTCAAATATCATTTAAGTGTTCAGTGCTCAATATGTAATTGGATTCTTTGTCTGTATGGTATGTTCTGTAAATTCCATATTTATATATGTATGTATTTATCTTTTCTTCCTTAGCTAGCTGGTTACATTTTCCTTTGAATAGAATTTAGATCTGTATTTGATCTCCTGGATCTTACCAGCACATGTTGACTAGGCTTGAAACTCCTTAAGGGACAGAGGTAAGATGTATCACTTCAGAATTTGGGTATCATATGGCAATAAGGATGATATAATACTGAAATTTAAAAGGCCAAGTAGTAGCACAAAAGTGGCAGAATTAAGAATAATCCAGTCATCACAAGAATAACACAGTCATGTTAAGGTAGCCAAGAATATCTGACCTTCTGGAAAACATTGGAGAGTTTTAGGGAAAAAAAAAAAACAAAAGAAAAGGATAGATTATTAGCATATTGTTGTTAAATGACTATCATAAAGCCATGTCATTAATTGGCACTAAGTCTTGCAAATTTTCCATCTCAGTCAATCTTTAGAACAATTATTCTTTGTCTCCTGAAAGAATAGTCCTGAAAGTTTATGTCAAACATTGTAATGAGTCCATCAATTCTTTCTCAATGAGATCTCAGGCCATTTTGAGGAAAAGAATTCAAATCCATACATAAAGTGTAATAAAACCTTCCAAGTTTGAAAGAAACTCAGAGTAGTAATGCACTGAGAGAAGTTGGAGCTATGATAAAATGATATTAGAGGTATATCAGCAGTGCTGGTTTGAAAATATATTGTATAGGACTTAAGCAATCTTCTAAGCAAATTGTAGATTCCTATAGTGCTAAACAATGTTAAGTTGCTTGACACAGCATTTATTCCTTTCAACTATCTGTCTTCAGTGTCTCTAACAAATCATGCTACTAGTCTCTATGATCGTTAGAACAAATGGCTATAAGTAATCAAGTGACAGAATGTAGCGAACAACTACTCAGAAATGGATTGTGATATATCCAAAA
Source organism: Heterocephalus glaber (assembly GCF_053883595.1). Taxonomy (NCBI): domain Eukaryota; kingdom Metazoa; phylum Chordata; class Mammalia; order Rodentia; family Bathyergidae; genus Heterocephalus; species Heterocephalus glaber. The sequence goes on from NW_028258333.1 coordinate 11,770,255, forward strand.
AATCATAAAATTAGCATGCTGAGGAGCAGGCACCATAAATTGGAAGAAATACCTAGAGGATAGAGCATAGATAGGTCCCAACAGCACAGCAAGTGACTCAGCCCTTCAGGCCATTCTCCACTGATCAACATGTGGTCCTTCTTCAGCTCACTGCTGTGAGTCCATGTGTGTGTGGTCAAGAAATCTGTTCTAAATTTGAAATCTGTTCTGAAGAAGAAAAATGTTTGAGTTTGAGAACAATGAATTAGTTTAGACTCTGATTTTCAGTAAAAAGTGGGTTCCTGCACCAAAACAGTGTTAGCTAAAAGTATTTGTAAAATATAGACTCATAGGCATTGAAAAATGATTTGAGTATTTACAGGAATGGAATGAAAGAAACTTGTTCAAGGATGTGGTAAGAACAGGCATGTAGTTGGCCCAATAGAAGCAAAAAGTGGGGAGAATTTTTGTAAAGCAAACTTTAAATCATAATGAAGTAGCCATAAACATCGTGGTGTCCATTCTAGATCCTGCCTCAATATGACAGTTGCCTTTACCTTTCAGAACTTTTCATGAATTGACCATGACAACAGAGAGCCAATTGACATCCAATGATTGGTCAACTGAGAAAGCTGTAAAGGCCTATCTCAATGTCCATCATTAATGAACCCAAAGGGCCATATCAAGTTCAATGCTCTCTGATGGGTTATTTCCTTAAGAATAAAATATATTAGAGATTCTCAGATACATCAAATGAAAAATAATATTGATCCATCCATATCTATTTATCAATCATCTATCTAGTTAATATAAGGAATTGGCTCACATGATTATGGATGATAACAATGCCAAATTCTCCAGATGAAATCTAGAGTTCCAGAAGAGTCAGTGTATCAGTTGGATTCCAAGAGTATCATAAAAAAGAACAAAGTGAAGATAGTCAGAAAGGTTGCTTCTTACTCAGTCTTTTGCCCTATTCCGCTCTTCACCTGAATGAATAAGACCCATCCACATTAGGGGGAAAAAAGCTACATTATTTGGTCCACTGATTTACATATTAATATTAACCCAGAGAATTCCTAACACACACACCACACACACGTGCACACTGTTTAAACAAATATTCCAGCACACAATGGCTTAATTAAATTGACACATAAATTAAGCATCACCATTTCATATCCCAAATTTTCTTTCTGATCAATCTTATTTCTTGTCCTAGACCCACAAATCTTAATGCAAAAAATAAAATTATGCTCCTTGTGTGCTAAGGCTCATCTGAATTTTTCTAGGAAAGCAATCTTGTAATAGCAAATGAAGCCAACTATAAAAAGTATTACAAATTGCCAAATATGTATTATGTTCTAAATTCACATTTCTTCTTGAAATATATATATATATATCATATCTTTTAAATGATAATATGTATTATATGTTTTAGAAAGATCATATATGTGTGGATATATATGCACATTATGTAATGTCATATATATAAATGTTAGAAAATGGAAAATTATAAAGGAGTAAGATATGATTACAGCAGACAAGACTGGATCCCTGTCCTTCAGTCATCATTTTCTTTGTCATTCCTACTATTTTGTTTCTCTCTCTTTTCTGTCTTAAAATGAGTGAAGTGGAGAGTCTGTGCTATGACAGTTGTGCAACCTTCACAGGAAGACTTAATAGGAAGATGTATTTTCTCATGGGCATTGTTGAGAATTGCCATTGCAGGGCCATGGATTTAGCCTAATGGTTCCTTCACCTGCCTTACAACCTCCAGGTCCCAAGTTCGATCCCTGGTACCAGAAAAAAAAAATTGCCATTGCATAGGTGGAAAAAATAATGGAAGAAATAGCATTTTAGACTCTTGTTAACATTGCAGTTTTAATTTATTTTTTGCAAATAATCATTTCAATTTCTGTCATCCATTTGCTCTTAAAATATGTGTAACATTTGCATCATCTGGTAGCCTTTTGTTAATAGAAATTCCTGGGCATCATTGTAGACATACTGAAACAGAATTTTTTTTGTATCAGAAATTGAACTCAGGGTCTCATGCTTGCCAGGCAGGAGCTGCAACACTGAGCTACATCCCTGGCTCAAACTGAAGTTTATAAAATGTCCTAGTAATTATGATGACATATTAAAACTTGAAATCAGTAATGAAAGTAATACATTTTCTCATTCATTATTTTTATTATTATTTCAAAGTATAGTAACCTGTTTTCCAAAGATAGAACAATATTACAAAGTATGTAAGTTATCCTTTTTTGTCTATGAAAATTTATAAGTACAGAAAAATTGTTAAACTAAAGGAATGCTATCAAATTTATCCAACATGAATTTTCATTTTTTCTCAAAAATATCAATATAGAGACAGTATGATGTGATTAGTATTAAGAGCATTAGTTGTGTTTGCTGAAATAAATTATAAATAATTTTGTAGTATTTGTTTTTTCCATGATTGTACAATACCAAGTTTAGCAAGTAAGTTTTTTCAATAGTTTATAAGAATAGGTAGACTAATGTTCAGGTTAGCGTACTGAGTTAGTATCTTGTTTTACAAAATACAGCATCTCTAATTAAAAGAAAGTAGTTTTATTTTTTGTTTAGAAGTTTAAGAATCTTTGAAACAAAATGAGAACAAAAGTAGCTTTTGGAAAAATTGGGTTTGCAAAGAATGAAAGCATGTTCCATTTCCACAGCTTTGATCCTCACTTAATGCTCTATATGACTAGCAACAAAAGGCAAGAAAAATCAACTTTATTATCCACTGGGAAACATTCATGCTGTGTTACATCCAGTCAAGCTCCTGCTACTGCATAGTAATTGGCAGCTAATGGTGGGACCCTACTGTGAGTAATTCTTTTTACTTTAGAGACACCTTCCTGAGGCCTCAAATTATACAATATATATATTTAAAAACAACACAATGTGTTAAACGATCTTATTGAATCATTACAGCATTTGCATTTTTATTTCTCTAAACAACATAAAATAAATCATAATTTCTTTTATTTTCCTCCTCACACTATGCATTGAAACATTACCTCATGACTCACTCAGTTATTTCCAGTTCTAATCAAACCTATACATATTTTCTGACACCTAGGTAGGAGATTATTTTTTAAATCTATGTTTATACTTTCACCAATCATTTCTTTATATTTTAAGATATATTTAAGCATCCATTGGAATTTTGATCCAATTAAAAGCTGGCCAATTTTTACATAGAGCTCATCTTTGATTTTATTTTCTATTCTTTGACTCTTGCTTATTTGTAAAGAACACTACATGAAAAAATAAATTTAAAAAGGTAAATTTGTCTCTATTGTCTTTGAAAATATTTAATTTTATTGGAATACAGGCATCTTTATTAAGGGAAGGTGGCAGAGTTTAATTTCCAAAATTTTCTCCCACAAATGAACCAAAGAAGAAAAAGAAAGATGAAAAGAATAATAATCATCATTCTCACAGGATATTTTAGAAAAACTGCAGCATAATGGAGTTTTCATGTTTTCCGAGGCAAAAGTTATTTCAAATGCTGAGCTTCACTTCTGATGAATGTGTATAGAATCGGAGATTTTCTTTGCCACCCTAAGTAAGACATCCAAGGTTTGCATACAGATATATGTTAAAGCATGGAAAAAACTGAATAATGCTGAAATAATTATAAATATGTAAATATTGTTAATCCCAAAGGAAAATATTACATAGCTCATTTATATTCTCCCTCTTTCCCTCACTTTCACATTTTTTTATCTCAAATTTTATTAAAAGTTATCAATTACTTTTGGTGACTCTATTTCCCAGTAACAACAACGGAAGTTATAAATTTCCAAATCTGAAATAAAAATCAGAATTATCTGAGAAAATACACATCTAACAAAAGAGATAATCCAATTTTCAATGAGGGACCAATTCTGTAAAATAGTTTTCACTTGTAAAACAAAATTTTTTTTTCCAAAACCCAGGACATACTCTTAGTGTTGGGTTTTCTATCAGTTTGAAGCTCAAACTTTTTCACAGCATGTGGTAGCAATATAGAGATTTCTGGATGATCATGTAAATTGATTTTTAATTCCATAATTTATATGTAAGAAGACTATTTCACAGTGTTTTTAATATTTATCTTTAGTAGTACATGTTTGGAGTACCCAATAATTACATTCCTTTTGGCGGGTTGGCACATGTACACGACACATGGCAATGCTTTTGTCATCCCCATTCCTTTTCCACTATCCCTTTCTCTCTCTATCTCCTGGGCCCCTTCCAATTTGCAAAAGATCTATCTCTCTATTTACTATTTACCTTTTATTTTGCTCTTTATTTATATTTACGGTTTCTCATATGTGAGAAAACGTGTGATATTTAAGCTCATGTGTCTGATTTATTTCACTTAATATTATGGCCTCATGGTTCACTCATTTTCCTACAAGTGACAACTTTATTCTTTTTTTATGACATTATATATAAATACCACATTTTTATATCCATTTATCTTGGATGGACATAAAGGCATTTTGCAAGATTTAGCTATTATAAAATTATGAATGGTATTGCTTTCCTGATTTCTTCATCACTAAGACAATTATTGGTGTACAAATTCTCCATTGTATACTTACCTAGGCAGGGGAGATACCATAATCACAGAACTGCTATTGATTTTTATCTGTTGATTTTATATCCTGCTACATTGCTGAATTTGGTTATTGATTTTAAGATTTTTTTGTGAACATTCTTGGGTCTTCTAGGTAGGGGATTATGTCACCTGCAAATAACGACAATTTGACTTCTTCCTTTCCTATACAAATCCTTTTTAGTTTTATTTTTTTGACTTACCTGATTGGTCCAGCTGTTTCAAGTACTTTATTGAACAAGAGTAATAATAATGGACATTCTGGTTTTGTTCCTGATTTTAGAGGAAACTTTCAGGTTTTCCTATTTTAATATGAGGTTGACAGTAGGTTTGTCATAAATGGCCTTTATCATATTGAGATAGGGCCCTCATCTACTTATATTCTTCACAATTTTTATCATGACTGGATGTTGGATTTCATCAAAGATTTTTTTCTAGAACAATTGACATGAATATGTGTTATTTATCCTTGCTTGGGTTTATGTGAAGTGTTACATTTATTGGTTTATGTATGTTGAAACATCTGCATGTCTTGAATGGAGCCTATTTGATCATGATGTATGATCTTTTTAATAATTTGTTCCATTCTGTTTGCTAGTATCTTGTGAAGGATTTTTTCATTAAGGATATTGACTGCAGTTTCCTTTTTTGGTTGGATCCTTGTCTGGTTTTGGAATCATGGTAATGTTAGCTGTCAGGAATAACTGGGAGTACTCTTTATGGTTCAATTTCGTTAAAGTTTGAGGAGTATTGGGATTAAATCTTTCTTGAATTTCTTGTAGAATTCAATAGTGTAGATATTGGGAACTGAGCTTTTCTTAATTGGTAGGGTTTTTAATTATGGCTTCAATTCATTCCCTTTTATTGGATTGGTCTTTGTTTTATATCTTCTTGGTTCAATTTTGGTTATTCATATTTATGTAGTAATCTGTCCATTTTTCTAAATTCTCTAATTTATTAGAGTAACCGTTTTCAAAGTAGTTTTTAATTGTCTTCTGAAATTTGGTACAATTCATTGATTTCACCTTTTTAAATTCTAATTGGATTGATTTGGGTCTTTTTCCTTTTTGGCAAGGTTGTCTGAGGGTTTATCTATTTTGTTCACTCTTTCAAAGAAACACCTTTTCAATTCATTGGTTCATTTTAAAGCTTTTTTACCCTCAATTTTATTAATTTCTGCTCTGATACTTTTATTAGTACATGTTTGCAGTACATAATGTTTGCATTCCTTGTGTGGAGTTGATACATGTATATAACACAACTAAATTCCTTTTTTGTCCCTTTCCTGCCTCTGTATCCCTCCTCCCTCTTTATACTTTTCTTCCTTATATTATCTTTGGCTTTGGTTTGTTCACATTTTTCTAGGATCTATAGGTGAATTATTAGTTTATTTATTTGCATTTGCTTTCTTTTCTGTTAAAGGCTTTCGTAGCTATAAATATCACTCTTAGGGTTGTATTCATTATACCCCATGAGATTTGATATGCTTTACTGGCATTATCATTTGATTCTATTAACTGTCTAGTGTCTTCTTTCATTTTCCTCTGGGACCCACTGATTTCACAAGAGAATATTGTTTAATTTCCATGCATTTGCATACTTTCTCTGGTTTCTTTTCCCAACAATTTATAATTTCTTTGCTCTAAGCTCTGATAATATGCATGGGATAATTTTAAGTCTTTTGGACCTACTTAAGCATGCTATATTAGTTACTATGTTTTCTATATTGGAGAAAGTTCTGTGTGTCCCTGAGAAGAATGTGTAATCATTGTTTTATGGTGAATCCTTCTGTATTAGCTATTCAGTCTATTTGTTCAAAGGTTTAGTTGAACTCTGATAATTCTTTGTTATTTTTTTGTCTAGGTGATCTGCCTGTGATAATGGTGCATCATGGACCTCCACTATAATTGTTTTGATGTTTATCTCATCTCTTTTTGAGCAGTAGTTTTGCAGGATATGACAATCTGGCATAGAAGTTGTTTTATTTTATCCCTTGAAACTATTTACTCCTTTCTCTTCTAGCCTTTATGGTTTGTGCCGAGAAGTCTACTGTAATTCTTTTTCAGTGTTTTTAAAAATTAACATCATCATTGTCAGAGGTTGCTATGAGAATATAGTAATCACACTATATCTCTTTTTGACAGAATATGTAATTATTTTTCAACAGTAACCTGTAGGCAGAAGAGAATTTTGAGGTATTTTCCTGATCTTACACTGTTTCACTGAGTTTTTCCCTTCTAAATACATGTATTCTTCTTAATCATATATTCTGACCATTCAATTCAATGTAATGACCAATTTGATATTTGAAGGATTTTCTTCCTCTGAAGAATCTTGTAGTGGAATTCATTGTCCTGAGGGTAAATGGAATTTATATGAGTCAGAAATCCAGTACTTTTTACTTGAGTAGATTCCATATAGAGTGTTGATTCCGTTTCCTAGTAATCTTATGCTGAATTTCTATATGATTTCTCTGCTACATCAAATTTATTAACCATTATTCTAAATCTGCAACATTATAGGTAAATTAAATATAAATATTTTTATTCTAGGTAAAATCAATTATTTTCTGTCATTTTGAGTTATTGTAACACAGGATAAAACTAACTAAAATCTTATGCTTCTAAAGATTCAAAATCCTATTAGTAACTATAGATATATTAAAACAGTAATTTAAAAATTTGTCTTGAAACCAACATAGAAATTCTCTGAAATATTGATGATTATCTGTAGATAACAGAAAGTTGCATAGTCCCTGGAAATTATTTTAGATAAAGTAATGTTTATACATACATTGTAAAAGGAAATATCTTAGGTTACTGAAATAAAATATAATCTACTAAGCTAAAGATTTTACATTTAATAATATACACACATATATATGGATACATAAAATATGAAAGACAGATAAAAATATTAATACACAAAAATTTTGTAATTGTATATATTGTATTATGTCTAATTCAGATTAAGTATAATTATAGCCTTAAAATTACTAGTATGTGAGATAAATATATAACCTAGTTATTGTCAGAAAATTGGAGAGTTTTAAATGAAAACATTATTTAATATTTTAGCACATTTTCAGTGGAAAACTTCATTTTACTCATAGTTGAAAAAACAAAGAATTTGGAAATTTAGCTCAAGGAATATGTAAAATACCTACCAATAAATTATAATCAATTGTCTTGTTAATGCATAACCTAAAATGAACCATCTGGTCTTGAAAATTTTTCTTTCATTCAACAGATAGTGAGAAATACTGTGGCAATATCTATTTTTAATATTTAATGAGTTTAAGTTTACTATCCACAAAAAATAAAATGAAATATAACTTCCACAATATTTCTTATAACATTTTCAGGTGACAGTACACATTGTTGTGCTTAGCACTTAGCTTCAATTATAACAAAATAGAAACATGGATAGAGTGATAAGCAGTTGTTCTCAGAATAATGTTTTTGTTCTAGACCAGCACCAATTGCAACACAAGTACCATTAATGCCTTCCAGAACTATGGAGGACTTTTTACGTGCATTACTTTCCAATGTGGGTATAAAAATATGACTGTAATATTCAAACAAGGAAAAAAATAACATTAAAACAAGAACTGCTGACAAAGAAAACAGGTTTTCTCTAATGATTTAAAATTTCATCATTCAGTGTGTTTTTGAATAAATAAAAAACTAGGTAACATAATAGAAAGGAATTTTTATGTTCTTTTAATGTAGCAAGTAAATGTATCCAATATATTTTAATTTTAATTTTATGTGAAAATCACCAATGTAATCTAATAGATCTCTTTTATTGTGTATATTATTTATTTTTAAAAATTAATTTTATTGGTACATTTTAGGTATACAGTGTAATGACATTCATCATTGGAAATTTGTACCTTTATTATTCATTTTTAACTCTGCTTTGATATATAAGAATAGACTATTTAAAAATATATACACATTTTAGATTAATGTTTCATGTAAAAATATAAAGATGAATAACAAATTCAGGCATTGTCTTGTTTTTTACATTCATGAATGCAATTTCTTCAGCTTCTATATTTTCTAATAATTGTTTAGCATTTTCAGAAGAAAATTTAAAAAAGAAATACTTCAGAACTTCTTTAGCATATAAAATTTTTATTATAATACAATTATAAAAGTAAAACTATTGCTTCTTCTGACTAAGATCAAGTGAAGGGTAAGAGAATCATCTGTATAAAATCATTATGGGTATGGTTAACACTGAGTAAAACATAAATTGTTACAATATCAAACAGTATTTATAATCATGTTGAAAGTTGGATAACAGAATCCTGAATTACAGTATGCCATTTGTGCAACATTGTAAATATTATTATTAGAAAAGTCTAAAGAAGATGAGTAGGTACAGAGTGATAGAATCCCTATATGCAGGCCAAGGTTTACATTAGCGTAATAAAGTTTAAAGCTTTCTCAGAAATCCCCAACCTAAACACAACAGATTTAAAGCAAAATTTTGATAGACACAGGGATGGATATTCTTTTGAGTAACTCAGTGATAACTCAAAAGTGTCAAGTTCTAGCCACCAGTAATGGATTACAGAATTAGATCTGAGTCTTGCCTTTTAAATTTCTTAATTCTGAAAATGGTTATTAATCATTTGTGGACTTCAACAGTTTCATCACTGTCAACAGCAAGTAATACTAAAGTTAAATGGGAAGTCAGAATCTTCAGCAAGAGATAGGATTCCTTCAATTCAGAAAGGGAACAGAGTTCATTTAAATATAAAGCATTTGAGGTTTAAACCTCAAGACACTGTACTTTGAGAAGGGAAGAGTAAACTGCTTACGAAATGGATGGTGCTGTTTGTTTAGAAACTTGTCCAAGGCAGTTTTGATCCTGAATGTGTCACATCTTGAGGAATGTATTGTGGTCTAAGTTTATTTAAGCCCTAACAACATATATATGGAGATAAATATATATCCATCTTTACAGAGACTACCAATGGTACCAGTTACTATTAATTCCTTTACCTATGAATTCTTTTCCAACTCTTCCAACTTTTCTCACCATTTCTGAATCTATACTTATTGTATAGAGTTCCTGATAACAACATGGCCAGTAAAATTTATACATATGTATTATATTATAAACAAAAAATTTTATCTCTCAATAGATCACAGTAGAGAAGATCCTGAAAAGAGAAACTAGGAGTAAAATAGAGCATGCATTCATAATATGGAGGGAAATAAATTTAAAGAGTAAAATCTTAGCAAAGAACCCCCCTATTTAGATCTAGATAGGGAAACCAAAATGATAATACCCTGTCAACTTTCATATTGTAATGTGTAAACCAATATGTGTTTAGAGAAGTAGGGAGGAGGAGGGAGAGAAACCATGATTCTCTTTCTACCTCTTCCACTGAACCTCATTAATCTAAATATTTTCTTATATATTCATCAATTTAAAAAATAGTTATGAAAAAATATAAGAAATATGATAAATGTTCAGCATAAACACAGGTGTAAGATTATTTAACCCCTTCATAGATCACTTGAAATGCACATCTTGAATGACTACTAACATTGAGATTTAAGTAAGCTATAATGGCATGAAATAGCATTTTTAGTTAAGAGTTTTCTATATGTGTTTTAAGCAAAGTGAAACACAAAGATATAACATGTATTTGAGAAAATAAAATTAATGCCTGGAGGCATTTCAAATTAAACTAAATGTAGAAAAAGATTGCTAAACTATCATAATGTAATGAAATCAACAACTTATTATTTAAAATATATAATGACTAATGACTACTGACCATATGATATGAAAGGACATTATCAGTTATAATTCCATCAGCTGGCTGCATGTCATCACTAGACTTTGAAGAGAATTATCTGGAAATAAATGAAAAACTTAAGTTTGCTGTATAAGTTCAAAAACAAGAATATTTCAGTATGAGAAAGAAAACAGTATCAAATTGAAGCTCACAATAAATTATATCATTGAAATACAATATATCTTTTTGAAACATATTTTGGGTGGATTTTTGTCCAACCGTGTGGGAGTAGAAATGAAGGTCACGGGGCAATACAAATTTCATGTCACTGTAAGGAGTAGCATGTACAAATGCTGTGTAAGAAAATGTTTATATAGCGCTCATGGTTTGTATTTTCATTGAAGAGAAGAAAAAAGCAAAAGGAAATAAAAGGATGTATGATGATTATATTTCCTACTTCTTCCTACTCTGTCACTGATCTGTGCACAGGAGAAGGGATGGTATTATTTTTAATACAGCTAATTAATTGAAAAAAAGAGCTCCATTCTCTAAGTAGACACTGTACCATTTTTCCTTATTATGCCTGCCAATCCTCTGACAGGCTATGCTTTATTGCTAGGATATGCAATATGTGTCAGGCTTTGTTCAAGAAAAACTTACAAGGTGTGATAGAATGTCTTTATTTTTATGAGAAATTGCAAGCACAGCCAGCTCCTGATTTCTGAAGTTATTTTGGATAATTAAATATTATTATTATAAATTACATTTTCATCTTTTCACCTACTTCTCAACTCTGACCTGGAATAAGGGTCGTACTGTTACGTACTGACCTCTTAAAACTTTAACCAACACTATCTTTTATTTAATTGATAAAGAAATAAGCTATGAAACTTCATACTTCTTGCTGTCCATAAGGACACAATTTGAACCTAAGTCTTCTACGTCTCGGTATCCAGGCAAATGGAAAGCTTATAAACAATAAATCCGTACAAGTTACCCCTGATGATAAACCTCTTACAAATTCATTCAGAAAAGAAAAATCAGAATTACAAGTTTCTTCTGAAATCAAATTTAGCTTCAATGTATGTTCAAAGAGGGAGGTAGTATTGACCCTTCACTCTACAGTATCCAGTTGAATTAGCAAATAAAATTAGATAAATTCATAAGTGCTTTAATTTTCAAACAAGACTTTAAAATAACTAAGTTATATTTAAGGAGGATTAAGTTATGGATGTCTCATAAATTAAACAATGTATTCCTAGGAAGAAGGAAAATTTCTGTTTATAGTCTTTTATTGTACTTTCACTGTGATTGTGTATATGAATCAAATAAAATATTTACATGTATATATACATACATTTGTGTTTATGTATTCATATCCATGTAAACATATATGTACATATTAGAACATTTTGCAATATTTTAATTAAATTAATAAAATAAGTACAGTACATAGTGCTAAAATATAGTTTTAAAAATTTGTAACTTATTAAAATCAGTCATTTAAAAATTAAATACATTTAGAAAATAAAAATATATGCTTTTACTGTTTGAGATTACTCAGCATATATATTTTTGTCTTCTTTGATTTTATATAAAATATTGATATATTTTACATACTCATGAATATTAGTATACAGAAGACAAAATGCATTTATGTTCCAAACCTAATTTGTTGTAATATTATACAGTACTTTTCTTTTTTTTCAAAAGGAGTAAAGATTTATTTTGACTGTTTGTAGTGATTTCAGTTCATGGTCTGGCTCCAAGGCAGGATGGCTTGATAGAGGGGCATCTTAGAGGAAAAACAGTCCTTGGCAGAGCAGGCAGGAGGCAGGAGGCAGCAAGCAGCAAACAGCAAGCCTCCCTTTCCCCTCAAACTCATCCAGGCTACAAGCCTTTTGGGTGGTACCATCTACATTCACGGTGGGGCCTTTCCGTTATCTACACCAGAACTATGCTAAACCAATCAGTGGACCAATTTGGTACCACACATGCTTAATACCAGTATCACACACTCTAAATCCAGCCAGTTCCTAATCTATGAGCACATGAGCCTTTGGTTGGGGGACATCGAAATACAAGCCATTGCACTACCCTTAAAATGTGTCACTTGTGATTTATAAAATAAAATATATTGGAAAGAAAACAATGCTATTAAATTTTAAAACCTTAAAAGAGAGGGGCCGGGGATTTAGCTCAGTGGTTCCATCGCCTGCCCCACAAGTGCAAGGACCCGAGTTTGATCCCTGGTACCAAAAAACAAAAAAAAAATTAAAAGAGACCATAAAATGCAACACATATTCTTCCTTAAATGACCTACCCATGTAACAACTGTTTGTACTTATGACTGAGGCAAGCAGTTCAGACTTACAAGCCATCTTTTTTTTGGTACAGTGCTGTATATCTTGTTTATACAGCCTCAGTGTCTTGTTTTGCAAAGTATACCTTGTTTATACAGTATTACAATTTTTGCTGATTACACAGTATAGTACCATACCATAGTTTTATGTTCTGTTATACATCACAGTACTGCATATAAGAGTTATGCAAATAAAATCAAAATAATCAAGTTGTAGTTTTCTTTTTCTTTTTCCTTTTTTTTTTGGTACTGGGGATCAAACTCAGGACCCTGCACTTGCAAGGCAGGCACGGCACCACTGGCCCAAGTTGTAATTTTCTTTAACCATTTCTTTGCTCTAAATATTGCAATGTACATACTATAAACAATTCTTCATTTAATGAACTAGTCACAGGAAGGGAACTCAATCATTAAACAAGGAATATCTGAACAAAGTAGGCTAGGGGTATGGGTCAGTGGCAGAGCACTTGTCTAACATCTAGGAGGCCCTGGGATTGAGCTCTAGTACCAGAAAAACAAAACCAACCAACCAAACAGAAAAAAACCACCCCCAAACAAAATAAATCTAAGCCATTTTCAAAAGAATTCATATTGAAAAATAACATCCTGAAATATATAATTGCACTGTGCCACATTGGTAATTAATTTCCCTCTCAAAGTTTAAAAGCAGGAATTTAATCATTTATTTCAAAATAAATGCATATTGTCTAGAAAAGATTACTGTTTTAAGCAAAAAAAAAACACAATTTCTACTGGTAAATCATAATTTATTTTTCTTTAAATACTTATGCCAAAGAATAGCAGTATGACAGGATGTGGTGGCACATGCTGTACAATCTTAGCACTCTGAGAGGCTGAGACACAAAGATTGCAAGTTTATGCCTAGCCTGAGCAATTTAGATACCTAATGAGACTCAGTCTAAAAAAAAAAAAAAAAAATGCCAGGGATTTAGCTCAGTGGTGCTGCTGCCTGCCTCGAAAACACAAGGTCTCGAGTTTGATCCCCAGTACCAGAAAAAAAAAAAAAGTTCTGGGCATATAGCCCAGTGCAAAGGCCCTGGGTTCAATTCCCAGTACTGAAAAAAAATTCAATTAAATAAATAAAAAATAAAAACATGATATTTGTTTGAAATATCAAAGCTGGTTTTGTGTGTGTGATACTGGGGATTAAATTGCTAGGGTTGCTTCATCACTGAGCTACATCCCCAGCTGTTTTATGTTTTTTAAGGGTTACAATTATTTAGTTTTCAAATAGGCTGAATTCCTTTTCCAAATTATTATGTAGTAAGACATTCAAATGTATTTTAGAGCTCAGTGTCATTCATCTTGCTTTGTAGGGTAAGTTAGTGGAAGGGTGTGTGAAACAACACAAATAACAATCTTAATAAAACAGCTTCAGGATACTGGACCACTTTGTAAAATGCATTTCTGAATTATATCTGAAAACTATTCCAGGCTGTCTCCTGTTTACAAAAATAAAAGAAAAGAAAAAAGAAAGAGGGGTAGCAGAAAAGGGTACAAATCCTACATACATTGACTCAGATTTCCTAGTACAAAGACATATACTAGCCTAATTAAGAAAAAACCCAAGTGTCCAGTAATGTGAAAACTAGCCAAAGACCACATCATTATTTAAAGATTGAAATACAACTTTTTTTTTTTTTTTTTTGAGAAGGGTCTCGCTGTGTAGCCCAGGCTGTCCTTGAGTTTGCAGTGATTCTTCTGACTCAGCCTCCCAAGTGCTGGGATTACAAGTGTGTACCACCACACCTAGGTGAAATAAAACATTTTTAAAGGAAGAAAGAAAAAGTCTATGCAATGGGCGAAAATATTTGTGAATCAAATATCAGATAAGGGACATGTCCAGAATACATAATGACAACCTAATTGTAAAAAAGGCAAATATGAATAGACATATCTCAATAGAAGATATACAAATGGCCAATAAACACATGAAAAATGCTCAGTATCATTAGTCATCAGGATTAAAAAAAGAAATGACAAATGAATACATGCTACAATATGGATGAACCTTGAAAACCCTATGCTAAGTGAAACCAGGCACAGAAAACCCTTCGTCATGTGGAGCAGAGCTTACAATTGTCCACAAGGGTCCTCTTCTTGCAGATAAGGTTGCAGCATTTACTGAGAATCTGTGGATACCAGGAGTTCCCAAAAGGCTCTGGGTTTCTAGACTGCTGGTGTTGGTGGCTGTGCAGCTGTGACTGCTGCTGGCTTTTGCCATCCTCAGGGCATACCTTCCAGAGGTTCCCATTCTGTGATGAGAGCCTGACAGCCTTTGTCCCACCATTGCATAATGTAAGATATGTCAGTGTGACCCAGACCTGGAAATTCTTGGTCCTTCTTCTCAGGATGAGGCTGAGAATGGTTCTTTCCCTGCAGGGCTCCTGTGCCACTGTATCCTTTGTCATTTTGGCATTTTTCTTGGTATTGGTAGCAGAAAGGAGCCTGGGTGCCTGAGAAGTTCTCTCCTGAGGTCATCAGTTTAAGCAAGCGATCCATAAAAGTCAGAGGGAAGTCAGAGCTCTCTCCTCCCTCCATAGCCTGTGTGGGCTGCTTGACTATGACACTTGGTCCTCGGCTCACACAGACCTGGAAAGGATCCCAAAGCTCAAAAGATACCTGCGAAGGAAGAGGAGCAGGTAAAAATGTTTGCCTGCTGCAGGAGGAACTGGAGGGAGGAAAATTGTGAGCCTCACATGGGAGCTTGGACAGGTTAATGTGTTGCTGCTGAAGAGTCACATCTGGTCTCTCATTTGTGCTTTCTACCAGGACATTCCGCAGCTCCCTTCTCTGCTCAGAATACAAAGAATTCTGATTCTGAAACCACATCAGAATTCTGGATTCCAGAATCCCCATTTGTTTAGCCAGTATTTTCCTGTTAGCAGGATCAGGGAATGGGTTCTTCTCAAAGGCTTAACCTAGGATCCTTTTTTGAGTTGTTGTGAGGGCCATCAGCTCTTGGCTGGCTTTTGTTAACCATTCTTGAGTCCATGGCTTCACCTTGTCATGTTTCAGGGATTGATCTTTTCTTAAGGAGTATCTAGATCTCAATAGCTTCCATCTGTGGTTTTTAAACCAATTCTTAATTTTAGATGCCGGAACACCAATTTTTGGGGCCAGTTGTTCCGTGGTAACGTTATCCAGGTGAGGATTGTGTTTAAACCATTCTAGGAGGGTCTCCTTTTGGATATGTTTGTAAACTATCTTGTCTTTCCAGATTTCTTTCTCTTTTTCTGCTTGGAGGGCTATTCAAGTCCATGGTAGTATATAGTACATTTTTTATGTTAAATCAAAAGTTTGGAAAACTGTATATTATATTTTATTGAAGATTATATGACAGCCATCCGCAATATTCTGTGAATGTGACTTTACATGGAAAAAGGGTCTTTGTAGATGTAATTAAATGAAACATTCTGAGATACAATCATGATAGTCCAACAAGAGAGGGGGAGAGAGAGAGGGAGAGAGAGAGAGAGAGAGAGAGAGAGAGAGAGAGAGAGAGAGAGAGAGAGAGAAGATACATAGAAAAGGAAACCATGTGGACTCAGGCTGAGATTGGGATCGTGCATCTACAAACGAAAGAATGACAAAGATTGCAGTTTCTACCAGGAGCTAGAAAAGAAGCCAAGAACAGGATTCTCTTCAGAACCTCTGGGAGTAACCGTATCTGTCCAAAATTATACTTTGGAATTCTTGCCACTAGGAATGTGAGAGAAGATATGTATGTGTTTGAAAACAACCAGTTTGTGGTGATTCCTTGTAATAACCCTAATATCCTTATAACCATATCAATATTTATAATCATGCAATTTATTTTTGAGTTTCTACATGTAATACTTAAATATTGCCATATAAAATTTTTTAGAATATTTCTGGTTAGGATAAAAAATTTAATATCTAATCATTGAATTTTAACCCTTAAAATGATAGAGATTTTCAAGTTTTTCCTCAGAAATCTTAACAATTTACACTGCTACTAGTAGTTAAATGTAATAAAATTTTGGACAAGATCAAGTGATGTTTCTTCTATAATTTCTACAATTGAAAATATAAAAGGCTTGCTTTTGGAAATATAGTTTGTTTTAACATAATATTCATAAATATTAATATCCTACTGTCATCTTTCCTATTCCTAAATTTTAAACTTTTAGCTGAGAATTAGTGAATGCCTACCTATCAGTAGGCATGATCTGGAATAATGTTCCTCTTCATTAGTGGAGATAAAAAAATCACAAACACCTCTTAATATGTATGTATCTTGGGCTAATCTCATAAGTATGTAGTGATAATGTAATTTAAATGTACTTTTTCATAGGTTTCTACTAAAACTGACCTATGAGAGTTCAATAAAGGATTATATGAGTAGCCTTAATCTAATCATTTTTCACCAAATCCATTTAAATAATTTAAAAGATTGTAAAAATAAAATTTTAACCTTCAAATAGTTTCTCTGGTGTGAGAAATTGAAAATGTAAATGAGGACCAAAATATATAATAGATAATGTGAAATAGGAAGAAAAGGTCCAAAGGGGAAGGGGAAGGGGAAGGGAGAGGGGGAGGGGAAAGGAAAGAAGGGAAAGGAAAAAGAATGAGAAAAGCAAAAAATGGCAACAAATGGATCCCATCATTCTTGCTACTTTGTGAAGCAGTTCTGGAAATCCTGTCATACCTTTATTTTACAGGTTTAATTAAAAATACAATTAATGCTGCTGCTGAGTGTCACCTGAAGGAAAGGAGGCTTTAAAAGATTCTGGTGTGTCCTCATCCACCATATTCATCCATCTGACACCATGTGATTTCTGCCTTCATGAAAGTAAAAATGACCAGCTGAACAATTTGAATCAATTCATGACATCAAGGCACCCAGAAATAAAGTGCAAATAAAGTCACTCATGAAACTGTATCAGAAAGTGGTGAAAAAGTAGGGATAAATGTTTTCGAGATCAGGGGAAAGAATTTGAGTAGTATAAATGGGAATGTGAATTTTACTGTAATAAAATCTTAATAAAATAAAATTACTGTATTTTACTGTAATAAATTACTGAATTTTACTTTAATAAAATAAAAGCATGTACTGATTTAAAATTATATGAACATATATACCTTTTCTACTATAAAACACTTTTGCAGAACATCTATGACAGCACAACCAATTAGAAAATCTGCATTAGTTATATAAAATATATAATTATATCCATTAAATAGTTTCCAAGTTAATGACAATTTCAGGGAGTACAAGTTGCAAAAGGACAAAAATAGAAGGTAAATCCAATTTTTTCTTTTTTTGTACTAGGAATCTTTTTTTTTTTTTTTTTTTTTTTTTTTAACCTTGGGAACTTTGTCTTGCAAGGCACTCAGCAGCACCACTGAGCTAAATCCTGGCCCCAAATTCAATTTTGAATGTAACTGTTCCCCTTGAGAAGTTTACAGTATACCTTTGTTGCTAGGAAGATAAGTAAAGCTTTCAGGAGTTAACCAGAACTAGGCAATGAAAAGTTCAAGTTCAGGATTCACCAAGAACACTGTAGTAAGATAAATACCTTCAAGCTAAATATTTATAAAGTAGAAGCAAATCAGAAATAAACAAACTGACAGAAAAAGAGACATAGACCCAAATTATATTTAGTTTCTTATTTAATGTACATTGTTATTTTTAGCCTAATTTTCTTTTATCCTAAACTTCCCAGCAGAATCAAGGATAAACACAAAATTCATGCAGAGAAACATATCTAAAAAGTCTCAATATTGCCTTACCTTTTTAAACACTTAATTCTGAAATTTAATTAAAAATCATTAGATTATCCTTTTTTTCACATCTCTTCCATTGTCTATAATGTCTGATATATTGCATCAGTTAGTGTGTTCGTATCTCTCTGGATCCATTTGCCACTTCCCTAAAATAGGAGTGTTTTAGTAATTACAATCCTATAGGATTTGCTACCTCATTGCTTACCAACAAGATGACTTCTATTGCCATCTGGCTGGCCAGATACTCAATTCCAAAATCCCATCAATGCCTTCTGTTCTCTAGGACAATTTCCCTCATCCATAGTCATAATCTGAATTTTCCCAGATGTAGACCTTCAAACAGATTGAAGCAATTCCTAAGAAAGTTCTTCCCAGGAAATAGCACCGTAGTAATGAAAAGTATGACATGTAGAAGGGGCCTATCCAAACATGTGATGGAGAAAGTTATAACTGGAGCTTATTGCTACGAGAGAAACCCGAGAAATGGTGTAGAACATGCTCTTCAGAATTATTTCTCTCAAGGAATGATAAATACGGGACACTTGTGCACAGACCACTGACTGCAGCAGCGTGACAGCTGCTGTCTCGAGCAACCTAATTCTTGCACTCATGGTCTGACTGGAATGGGGAGAGTTCAGTTCAGGCATTGTAAGTTCTCAAGCAAAGCATAGGCAATTAAACAATGGGTTGGGTGTGTATTAAAGAAGCTCCAACCAATTAATGGTTAAAGACCAGGGGATATAAGTGGAACACTGATGGAATTTACTTCATAGTTTCTAATGCCCATCATTCTAGATTGTTTCACACTAAACTCAAGAACTTATTCAGCTACCTGCATCAGTATTCTCTCTGTTGCTCAACATTTTCACGAAGAATTTTCTGGGTTTATTTGGAGAGCACTACCTTAGCTTCTTCTCCGTTTGGCTTACTCTAGTAAAAATGATCACATTATCTAGAAATTGATTTAACGACCAGAATACCATCAGATTTCTTGGTTCTATTACAAGGCTTAAATACAAAGCTCAGTGAATTTTTACTGAGAATTGTTTTCCTATTTCAAATTTGCAAATCTAGCGTGTCTGTACTTCCTTCTTAGCTCTCTCTATATATACATATTTATATAGAGAGTATATATATATATATACTACAGTCTATATACAGTATAGTCTATACACACATATATAAGTACAGTGTATACAATATATATAATATATCATATTTTATTATTATTACAAACTGATGGCTATATTATTATGATCAAATATATATGTGTACAGAATTGTTTGTGTATACATACATGAACACATGAAGTTCCTGTTTTAGGGACTTTTTTGCACCATGTAACACATCTTCTATACCCCACTGCCTTTTTGTTCATTAACTTTCCTGCCTTGTTGCTGAAGATCTGCAATTTTCTACTTTCCTATTCCCCTTAGAATCCAGCAATCTAAAGTATAAATATGGATAATGGCGGTAAATCCAACCAATTATTCCCTGCTAATTCATTAGCTAGATAATGTGTTATCTCTCCAAGGAAATGTAATGCCTGACTCTCTATATTCATCTTCTATAAAAAGTCTACAGGGAAAATGCTAACGCTGGAAATTTAAGAAGATCCAACTGGGATTTAATTTAGTAAAGAGGGATTTTCATAGAATCCCTCAAATCACATTAATAGAGCAGCTGTTTGCTCTAATTATGCATAAATCAATCTCACATGCCACAAGTTACTCAAGGAATGGGAATATTTTCAGTGCAATGTCTTCTAGAAAGGATGGTAAACAAAATTCTTTTCATCATAATTGGTGATAGTTTTTTTCATATCAAAGTTTTAATAGAGTGAAATTTTAATATTTATAATAGATTTCTGAATAGAAGGTTTCATTTTTATCATGCCTGATCTATGCCTGATGATATATTTGCAGAATACAAAATAGAAATATTAAAATCATACCTAATGGGTTTTTGATAAATAGGTAATACATTATTATTTGCATGCTCATAAAACTTGACTTTATTAACTCTTATATGTAAAGAATTTATTAATAGTAGGAAGATTGTTATAATATTATTCTTGTTCTACTCTATAACTGCTTAATTCCAGAGTTCTTTGTCATCTCAAAAACATCAATAATCCTTTATATGCCAATAATGCTTCATGTGACCTTGGAGCATTTTTTATTCAAATTATAAATGGACAATCTACTGATACTGCTAACCAAATCTTGACATAAATAAAATTCATGATACCATCATTCAATTTTTAGTAAAACATCTGCATTGGCTTTAGAAGTCTTACAGTTTCCCTCTGGAATTATTTACTGCATTTCTTGCTTGGGTCCTGTGTCTAACCAGTTCCTAAATCACATTTTCATTATGGTATAAATAGGTAATTAATTCCTCTCTATCACATTCTAATCACCTTTATGCTTTTTATTTGATTAGGGTGTTTCCTACAACTGTCCCTTCTCAATTAGATCCACCCTGTCATATACAGCTGGATAAAAGGAAAAGTGAGCTTTAAATCAATAGTATCAAGCTATGAAGGAGATGACCATACATATTGGTTCTGATTTGTGATACAAATGATAACACAGTATAGTGCGGAAAGGATAAAGTTTCTATATATGATGGAAACAAATTTAAAATGCATACAGTAGGAAACACTATTTTGACTAATTCTTCTGAATATAAACAAAAATTATTCAATATGGGTTTTAGACATATATATGAAAAGTAAAAATAAATGACTGAGCAAAATTGAATTTCTGTGACTATGGAGTAAGTAAAATGTTATTAAATAGAAAATCTAATTTCTGACCCAAAGAGAAAAGTAATTTGTACTTTACACTTAGTAAAGGATGAACATTTCTATTTGTCAAAAGACATAATTAGCCACATATATTGGATAGAGTTTGTAATTTCAACTACTTGGATGGCTGAAGCAGGAGGATCATAAGTTTAAGGTCAGTCTAAAAACCATGACAAGAGTCTTAAAATTAATGTATAATTAAAGAGTAAAAAGTAAGCGAGGGCACGAAAGAAAATCCATTGCACTCATCTCCAAGAAGGTATATACAGAATATTTAATGAATTTTGAGAAATTAATGAGATAATATTGGAAAATTTAATACAGATATATGCAAAAAACAAAAGAATTCATGTAGTTTTGAGGGAAAGGCAAATTGAAAACAGAACAATGTATTACCGAGCAGTAGTCAAGATGGTTCAAAAAAAGGTACTACAAAGTTTGCTGAGTATGCAGAATAGCTAGAATTCTCATGTCAGTGCAATGCATATTTGTATAGCCACATTAGAAACCTCTTTGGATGTGTTAAAGTAAAATATATGAATCAAATTTCCTATCCTAAAACCATATGTTTGTCATAAAAATTATATTAGAATGTTTTGGTAGTAATTTTCTTAGGAACCAGAAAAAGGCCAAATGCCTAACCAAAAATATATTAATTTTTCTTACAGTGGATTACTATTAGTAATCATACTAAACAAAATTTTGTTGCATGTAGCAATAAAGGTGAATACTCAGTATAATTGAGAGCATAGAAAATCACACACAAAAGATATATGTATGGTTTTATATATAAATAATATATATTTATACAAGTTACATGTATGGATATTATAATTATTATTTATCCATATGAGTAGTATTCTGATATGAGCAACAACATGAAGAAGCTTGAAAATAATATTAGTAAAATAAATTATATATCATAAAAATATTATCCATTCTAACCTGCTTAGTTTATGGCATCCTAGAAGCAGAGCAAGGGGTTAATATTCTCTTAATATAAATTTATTATTATTTCTTTCACCTTTCAAAGCCCTTTCTGAAAAAAACTTTGTTTTCACTTTTTTTGCTGAATTATAGATTATATATTAGAAATATAGAATGGATTTGAACTATTCATCATTATCAGTGCTATAACTCTCTAGGTCTATAGGAATAAAATGGATTTTGCTATGTCTATGCTGATTATAGTGATTTGATGTGGATTAATTAAAACTAAGTAAATAAAGCTGCCATAGTTACTTTTTCCATTGCTGAGACAAATACTTGACACCAAAATTTAAAAAGAGAAAGGATTATTTAGCTCACATGATGTAGAGGTTTCAGTCCATAATCAACTAGCTCCAAAACAGGGTAGTATGGCAGACAGAAATCATAGAGGAGAAGTAGTTCATGGCAGGCAGAAGATGGCAAAGCAACAAGGCACAACCACTCACACCCTTAATCCCAGAGCCTTTGATCTCAGTATTGCACTGTAAATCAATTTCAGCATCACATACTCTAGATCCACCTACTTCTGAAATAGCCACACTTATGACCACATGAGGCTTTGGGGTGACATCAAGATAAAAGTCATAACAAAAGGTTAGTCACTAAATCCAAAATCTTAACATAAAAAAGCAATATTACATGTAGAAAACACTTGAATAGTTTGAGAACTTTGAGGTCAAGAGAGTTCTCAATTTATGTGGTTGTGTTATGTCCAAATCCCCATGGTGATTATTATCATTATGTACTGCAAACATGAACTAAGAAAAATAAAACTTAAAGTTACCAAAAATTTTGTAGCTTTAAACAGCAGGTAAAATTATATATGGTAGTCTCCGGCTGTGGGGTCCAGCATGTGGGAGCCCTGCTGGGTGGGCTGAGGGCAGAGCCACGTTGGTGAGGCAGAGAGAGCCAGCCAGCAAGCCACAATGGTGACAGAATCAGCCTGCTAATTTCTACAACAAAGTTGGCTCAGCTTTTGGCAAGAACTTCATTGGTCACCACTGCTTCCAGCACAAAGGAGCACAGCTAACCTCAGCTCAGAGAGGTAAACTTTCCGGGCTGCCATGCCACCACCCCCAGTCCTGAGGAGCAGAACTACCCCCAGTGCTGAGGAGCAGAACTGCCCCCAGTGCAGGGGTGAACCTTCTGGGCCACAGTACCACCAATCCCAACACAGAGGAAGAGAGTTGACCCCAGCGCAGAAGAGGTGAACCTTCCAGGCCACCTTACCAACACCCCCAGTGCCAAGGAGGTGAGCCGATTGGGTCCCAGCAGCACACATCGCCTCGCCCCTTTGAAAAGAAAAGACACTTAAACAAGTCTCAATAACAGACAACCAAATCACCTAAAACAACTGGAAAAGGAAATGAGATGGAACAATCTGATGTTCAACAACCTGGACTCCCTGAACTGACAATAAAAGAGGATTTGGAAAAAATGAAATTAAAAATAATTTCTCAGATAACAGCAGAGATTGTGCCCATAGTGCAAAACATGACTAATAAGTCTAGAGAGGACACAGATAAGAAAATAGGGGAGCTGAGGAACCTGATGGAATCCCAACACAGGAAACAAATGGATCCATAAAAGAGATGTAAACAGATTTCCAGGAGATTAAAAATTTCATTGAAGATTTATGCAGTAGAATGTGCCAATATGAGGACAGAATTTCAGACATAGAAGATAAGTTTGCAACAAGTGATCAGGAACAGAGAAATTTCTTTAAAATAGGGATGGGCTGGGGATTTAGCTCAGTGGTTCTGCCAATTGCCTGGCAAGCACAAGGACCTGAGTTCAATCTCCAGCACCAAAAAATAAATAAATACATACATACATACATACATACATACATAAATACATACATACATACATATATAAATACTAAGGGACCATGAGAAATCAATCCAGAAGCTGCTGGACAATGCAAAAAATGAATAACATAAGACTGATCAGAGTCAATGAAGAAAAAGGACAGAGTGCAGACAACATAAAAATGACTTCACAGAAGTAATGGCAGAAAACTTACCAAGCAGGGGAAAAGAACTTAACATACAGATAAGTGAGGTATATAGGACTCCAACTAGTCTTGAACAAAAAAAATCTACACATAGGCATATAATAGTTAAGATTCCAAAAACCTAATGAACAAAATTGTATAAGAAGTTAGAGAAAAGAAACAAATCACATACAAAGGAAAGACTATCAGAATCACAGCAGACTTCTCAGTGAAAACCTTCAAGGCAAGAAGAACTTGGAGTGATGTATTTCAAGCCCTAAAGGAAAACAGCCTCCAACCCAGATTGATGTACCCTGCAAAACTATCTTTCAAACTTGATGAAGGAATAAGATATTTTCCTGACAAAGAGCACCTGAGGAACTTCATGTATACAAAACCAGGACTCCAAAAATTTTTAAACAATATCCCAGGAAAAAACAATGAGGATCACAACCTCTAGCCCAGCAGAATGAATCCATTGGGCATGCCAAAAATATAAACACAAAGGGGGAGAATCCAACAAAAAGAAAATGTCATGACGATAGTAAGTCAATATGTATCAGTTATACCTATCAATGTTAATGATCTCAATTCACCAATCAAAGATAGAGACTGGCAGAATGGGTCAAGCAGCAAGATCCAACAATATGCTGCATATAAAAAAAACACTTAACTCAAAAAGAAATTCTTAGACTGAAAGTTAAAGGCTGGAAAACATTACTCCATGCAAAAGGAATGCAAAATAAAGCAGGAGTAGCTATCCTCTTTGCAGATCAAGTGGATTTCAATCCAACACTGATTATGAAAGACAAAAAAGGACACTACATCCTTGTAAAGGGAAGAATACAAGATGAAGAGGTGACAATCATAAACATATATGTACCAAACACTCGTTTGCCAAACTATATAAAACAAATATTAACAGACATGAAAAATCAAATAAGCACTAATACAGTACTAGTGGGGGGCCTCAATATCCTCCTGTCACAAATAGATAGATCAACTAGATAAAAAGTAAACAATGAAATACTAAAAATCAATCAAACTCTTGAAAAAAATGAACTTAACAGATGTTTAGAGAGTGTTCCACCCCACAAAATCAGAATACACATTCTTTTCAGCTACACATGGGACATTCTGCAAAATAGAAGACATACTCGCTCATAGAACAGGTTAAAGTAAGTGTAAAGATATAGCAGCTTCTTTCTATGAGACCATAGTGCAATGAAATTGGAGATCAATAATCAAAGAAACTGCAAGAAATTCATAAACACATACAAACTGAACAACACATTTCTGAATAAACAATGGGTCACAGAGGAAATTAAAGAAAAAAATCAGACATTGCCTATAATTAAATGGCAATGACAATACAACATATCAGAGTCTGTGGGACACAATGAAAGCAGTCTTATGAGGGAAATGCATAGCAGTGAATACTCATATTAGGAAAACAGAATGAGCCCAATTAAACAACCCAGTACTGAACCTCAAGCTTCTAGAAAAAGAAGAGCAGGACAAATGAAAAGCTCAGATAAGGGAGGAAATTATAAAGATCAGAGCAGAAATCAATGCAATCGCGACAAAGAGAATGATACAAAAAAATCAATGAAGCCAGAGGTTGATTCTTCAAAAGAATGAACAAAGTTGACAAAGTAGTAGCCAACCTTATCAGAAAAAGGAGAGAAAAGGCCCAAATCCATCCAATTGGGAATGAAAAGGATGAAATTACGTTGGACCAAGCAGAAATCCAAAGGATCATCAATACCTGCTTCGAGAACCTATATGACTGTAAGATGGAAAACACAGAAGAAATGGACAGATTCCTAGATACATATGAATTACCAAAGTTGAAGGAAGAAGACATAAAATTTTTAACAGCCCAATATCAATCAATGAAATTGAAAATGTAATTAAAAACTTACCAACAAAGAAAAGGCCAAGTCCTGATGGCTTCACTGCTGAATTCTACAAGACACTTACAGAAGAACTACTCCCACTACTGTTTAAAATCTTCAATGAAATAGGAAGGGAAGCAATACTCTCAAATTCATTCCTAGAAATAAGCATCACTTTCATCCCCAAAGCAGAGAATGACCCAATTGAAAAAGAGAACTATAGGCCAATCTCACTAGTGAACAAAGATGCAAAAGTCCTTAATAAGGTGATGCTAAATACAGTGCAGAAGATCATCAAGAACATCATACATCTTGACCAAGTGGGATTCATCCCAGGGATGCAGGCATGGTTCAACATACACAAATCAATCAATGTAATACACTATATCAATAGAGCCAAGGACAAAAACCATATGATCATCTCAATAGAAGCAGAAAAAGCATTTGAAAACTCCAACATGAATTTATGATAAAAACCCTACAAAAAATTGGAATGGATGGTCTCTACTTCAATCTGATAAAAGCTATCTATGAAAAACCAACAGCCAATGTAATACTGAATGTTCACAAACTGAAATCCTTCACATTAAAGTCAGAAACAAGACAAGAATGTCTACTATCACCACTCCTGTTCAATATAGTGCTGGAAACATTAGCCATAGCAATTAGACAAGAAAAAGAAAGAAGAGGAATAAAGATAGGAAATGAAGAAGCCAAATCATCATTATTTGCAGATGACATGATACTCTATATAGAAGACACCAAGAACTCCACCAAAAGTCTTCTAGACTTAATAACCAAGTTCAGTAAAGTAGCTGGATACAGGGGCAATACCCCAAAATCAATAGCTTTCCTCTAGAAGAACAACATATATACTGAGTGAGAAATAAGGCAACAATTCCTTTCACAATAGCATTCAAAAAACTGAAATACCTAAGAATCATCCTAACAAAAGAAATCAAAGACCTCTTCTCTGACAACTATAGCACTCTGAAAAGAGAGATTGAAGATGATATCAGAAAATGAAAAGACATCCCTTGCTCCTGGGTAAGAAGAATGAACATAGTGAAAATGGCTATACTTCCAAAAATGCTACATAGATTCAATGAAATCCTATTTGTAATTCCAGTAGCATACTACATGGACCTTTTAAAAACAATCCAAAAATTCATTTGGAACAAGAAGAGACCTAGAATAGCAAAAGTAATTCTAGGCAACAGAGATATGGCGAGAAGTATCACAACACCCAACTTGAAACTATACTACAAAGCTACTGTAATAAAAATAGCATAGTACTGGCAAATAGACTGGAGGACCAGTGGAACAGATTAGAAGATGGAGAAACAACTCCAGAAACACTCAGCTACCTCATCTTAAACAAAGAATCCAAACACCCTCACTGTAGGAAAGATAGTCTCCTTAATAAATGGTGCTGGAAAATTGGGTTTCAACTCGCCAAAGATTAAAACTAGAACTATGTATCTCACTATGCACTAAACTAAAATCGAATTGCATTAAAAATCTAAATATTAAAACAGAAATGCTGAACTGGCTGGAACAGGGGTTAGGTACAACTCTTGAAGGCATTGATGTAGGAAAAGGTTTTCTGAACAAAAACTCAGTTCCATATGAACGAGCACAATCAACAAGTGGGATCTCTTACTATTAAAAAGCTTCTTCACAGCAAGAGAAACCACCAACAGTGTGAAGAGACCACTCGCAATGTGGGAAAAAATTTTCACCTGCTCTTCCTCAGACAAAGGTCTACTATCTCGAATCTATAAAGAACTTAACACAATCAGACCTCCCAGATTTAAAGACCCAATCCAAAACTGGGCATCTGAAATGAACAGACATGTCTCAGAAAAAGAAGTAGAAATAGCAAATAAACACATGAAAAAATGTTGAACATAACTGGTCTTTCGAGAGATGCAGATGAAAACAACACTGAGATTCCACCACACTTCAGAAAGAATGGTGCTATCATGAAATCAACCAATAACAAATGCTGGCAGGGCTACGGCAAAAGAAAGAGGAACACTGTTCCCCTGTGGATGGGATTTTAGACTGGTGCAACCACTGTGGAAATCAGTATGCAGATACCTCAAAGAACTAGGACTGGAAATCCCATTTGACCCAGCCATTCCCCTACTGTGTATCTTCCCCAAAGAATGAAAAGATTCATACCACAGTGATGTCTGTGCACCCATGTTCATACCAGCATAATTTGTAATAGCTAAATCTTGGAAGCAACCCAAATACTCATCACTGGGAGACTGGATAAAGAAAATGTGCTTTTTTAATAAAATGGAATACTACTCAGTCATAAAAATGAGAAACTAGAGACATTTTTAGGTAAATGGGTGCACACTGAGGTGATACTCTTAAGTGAAATAAATAGGACACACATGTGTAAATACCAAATAATTTCTCTAGTGTGAGAGAATGAATGTGTAAATAAGGACTAAAAGGTATAATAGATAATATGAAATAGGAAGAAAAGGGGCAAAGGGGAAGGGGAAGTGGGAGGGGTTGGGGGAAGGAAAGCAGGGAATGGAATTAATATGAGAAAATGAAAAAATGGAAAAAAAGTCCTTGTAAATAGGAAGGGGTCGAGGGGTTGATGGGAGGGTAGGGGAAGGGGGAAAAAACAAGAACTAAGAGAAATTATGTGATGGTGC
The DNA here is from genome assembly GCF_053883595.1 of Heterocephalus glaber. Classification (NCBI taxonomy): domain Eukaryota; kingdom Metazoa; phylum Chordata; class Mammalia; order Rodentia; family Bathyergidae; genus Heterocephalus; species Heterocephalus glaber. The sequence continues at coordinate 11,799,145 of NW_028258333.1, forward strand.
ATATTTCCATTGATGAATGTCATATTTTATACCTAAAATGTACCAATAAATTTAATTTAAAAATTGTATATTGTGATTTACATATTAATCTAATGATCTTCAAAAAATTTTACATTTGATTATGAGATTAAGTACATGATTATGTACTTATGTACTGTATTTTTTTGTAATAATATGATTATGTACTGTATTTTCTTTGTAATAATATAAAGTAAAATTATGTAATTTCTCTTATTAAAATCCATTAGGTTTCACTGATTATAAATCATGAATTTTCAAAAATGCTGACAAAATTGTTGATATTGGTAAAATATCCAGGTAGAGAAAAATTCCTGTGGGAGAAGATGAGGGAAAGAATGCAATTTCCTTCCTTAAAATGAGTCATGGAAATAGAAAATTTACTTTCCTAAACATTTATATTTTCAACTATGAACTTATTTTTAAGAGGTACAATATTTTTTCCATTGTAACAACTTTTGGAGAGAATTGAAGCTTATATCAAATCCTCTAAAGGAAGAGGAAAAGAAAATTTCTCAGTATAATTTTTCATCTAAGATCATCTGTATTGTAAAATTAATTTGGTTTCCATGAATTCCTTCTCAAAATCCCCTTCGAAATGCAGTTTGATCACTATGGCTGCACATATTTCTATATTCAAGCACAAAGGAATGAAAAAAATGCTGAGATCATTCAAACATTATCAGCCAGAACACCTAGCTCCTTCTGCTTCATGTAGCTGGCTTATGAGCTGCAATAAGCCATTTCAGTTGTCCTGTAGTGATTTGTTAGGGCCATCGCAGAGTGAAAATAACAGAAAGTTTAATGTTTCAATTTCCTGTGCTTTAGCACCGTCTTAAAGTTCTCAGGCATCAAATGGTTCATCCTTCACTGTGGATTTGAATGCTAGTCTTTTACTTAAGCCTGATTTTTTCTGTACTGGGCACTGCAAGAGCAATTACTCTGGATATTTAATAATAATTTACTTCTACATATTGCACCATTAATATTAGTCTTTGCACTAGAACTGTGTATCTATTAAAACAAAACAAAAGTAAACAAAACAAGAAGAGAAAATGTAACATAGTAATAGCATGGGACAGCATTACCTGATTAGAAAACATAGGAAAACAAGATATTTTATGCAGCCTCTATGCCCGTTTATTACAGACTCAAATTTCTCTGCTTGAAGGGTCTATTCTTCAGAACTCTGTTTCCCCCAGAACATCACACTAAGGTGGGGAACATGATATTTATGTTGTAAAGACATATGTGATAGACTGCAGCTTCATTTACCAAAAACTTGGAAAGCCTCACTCACTTATTAGAAAAAATGTTAGTACTAGTGCAACTACAAAGATTAGCAATAAATGCTACATATATGTTGAATTATCATATTATTAATTTGTATTATAAACTCTTTCAATGAATATTTAAATGGATATTTAGCTATAATAATTTAACATGCTTTTGCTTTCTGGTAAAGCATATTAAAGACATTAACTAAGTCCCTGACTTACAAACATTTGAGTCCTGAATTTTCAGTTATATTGTATAAGACTCATTTTGTGATCTTACAAAAATCCAACTTTAGAACAATTCTCCTGGAAAAGAACTTGTTCAAGAGTGAGAGACTTGTTATTCATTTAATTTTCCCTGCTCTTCTGCAGTAAAATTTTTGATTTTTAAATTTTTAGGGTTTTTTGTTAATGAGTACATTTTGGCAGATTGTGCATGCACATAACCTACTTTAATTATTTTTACTCCCCATCACCTCTCTTATTCTATCCTTTCCCAAGGTGCACATGTGTGTATTTTACTTGTATCATTCCTATTACCCATATTACACTCCCTCCCCTCCCTCTGGTTTCCTTCCTCTTATCTAACAGTGGTCTCTCTTCTACTTTCTTGTTATCTTTTTACATTCAAGATAACATATGATATTTGTCTTTCTGAAGCTGACTTATTTCTCTCAAAATGATGGTCTCCAGGTTTATCTTTTTTTTTTTGCAAATGACACAATTTCATTCTTCTTTGTGGCTGCAGATGAAGAAATGATGCTGAGATATAGTATTTTAGTAGTCATACATCTGATAAATTGTAGTTTTAGGGTTAAAGTAACTTTATATCACCTCTAGGACATATTGATGGTATTATCAATAGGTCTTCGAATATTCTAAAAAAATTTAAGTGTATTTCTTTATTGTTGACTAACAGACATATTTCTATGGAACATACATTTAAGAAAACTTAATGTGACACAAATAAGAACAGTTTCTATTTAATATTTAATTGTTTATTTCCATTATAAAATAATCAAATATCTGATGTTTATCTTGGTATAATAAATAAAATTTTCTTACTACATGCAAGGCACTCTGTGGGTTAAAAATACTATCTCATTTAATTATCTTTGAATAAAAATCAATGTTATATGCAAAAAAGTTTGGATATAGATAGCATAAATTTGTAGAGATAGTATACCTGAAAATGCATAGTAGGACATAAAATTAATGGTATAAAAATGCACAAAAGCTGGGCTTGGCAGCACACATATATAATCACAGCATTCTGGCAGCTGAGGGATAAGCAATGTGCAAATCTGAGGCCAGAAGCCTTAACTACATAATGATATGTTGTCTCAAAAAAAAAAAAAAGTGCACTAAAGGTATTTAGATTTGAAACATGAAGGTGCTCATGTAACATAAGAATGTTCAAGGTGAACACCAATCCATGTGACCAACAACCTCCATTGGAACTATGGGTGCCATGTGGAGACCATAGTTTCTGATTTTTGTTGTTGTTGTTGTTGTTTTTGGACCAGGGATCAAACTCTGGACCTTGTGCTTGCGAGGCAGGCAGTGGAATCACTGAGCTAAATCCCTGGCCCCCATAGTTTCTGGTTTTAATGCTATAAAATGAGGTACTATAAAATGAAAAAAAGGAACATTGAGGGAGAATCGAGAAAGAATTGTGCACATTACTCCATGCTCCAATTGTATACAACACATCATGGAGAGATACAAGGTCTACCCATAGATGAAAGAAAGAATTGAATCCAAGACTTAGACTTGAAATCCTTCCAATCCCACCATGGAGAAATCTAGTGCCAGAAAGAGACATACAAATATTTCCCTAGCCCAACCCCAATGAACTAAGATGCTGGACATGCTTCAGCTGTGTGAAAAAGAGATTGTTTCCACCAACTTTAGGCAAAAGAACGGAAATCCAGACCCAATACTTTTAGGAGGGGTGCAAGAAAGTTAATGTAGGAATTTGTCTCAGAGCCCAGTAGTAGTCTGAGGGCACTGAGATGCAGAACAAGGCAGAAAACAAAGATCCCTTTACACAAGCCAGAGCTCCTATACAGAGACTCCCTGCCCAAGGAGCAGATGGGAACCTGTCTGCTGATGAGAAAGACTTGATTTTTTTACTTCAGGATCATCAGTTTTAGAGTAGCCCTGGGGCAACAAAACAAAACAAAACCACGCCCCACCCACCAAAAAAGCACCTTCCCAAGACTAAGTAGGTCCTTATGACTTTAAAATGCAGGTGTGACTTGGCCAATGTTCTGTGTACTGTGTCCAACCCCTGTGCCCCAACCACAAAGAGAAGTTATTGGGAGACCAGTGTTTACATTACAGACTGAGGTATAGAGTTTCCCTGGCACAAGGCAGAAATCTATACTCTGATGAGATGTTGACTGGCCTCATCATACACAGCAGCTTGGGTTTCAGTGTAATACTGAGGCTGTGGAGATCTTTGCAGCCATGTATTTCAAGGGAGACCTAACAGCATCAGGTTAGGTGGCCAGGAGACTGCCTTCACCAATGTTGTCCCAACCTGGGGCATCACAGTGTTGAGAAGATTCAATCCTTGAGAACTGGACAGGAAAGAAAGCAAAAGTCTTTGTTGTGGATCTTAAAACTGGGTTGATGAAATCTAGAGTTAGTCAAGTCCTAGTGGCCCTGTAAACAGGCTTGCATGTGGATAGTTCTACTCCTGTAAGGAGACATCTGGCCTCAGTCTATCAGACTTCCATTCCAGACTGTTGGGAGCAATGATACATAGTTCTAGGGAAAAGTTATTGTTGGCCTGGTTCTCTTTCCTACAGCCCAGCTACAGAATGACTCCGGTTTGGCCTCAGGTCACAGCTGAGACTTCTGTGATCCAGTGGTGCTGTGATTCTCCAGGGCAAGAAACATCCTGGGAGAACAAACATCTGCTCAATTCCTCGTTGTTCTTGGACTGTTAACATCTTGTTTACCCAAGATGTACTGAACTCTCTGCAAGCTTTTTGTTACACCTTGTTTATCCCAATGTGAACTATTGAACTCTCTGTAAGTCATTTGTTGCATTTGTTTCTCCAGATGTACTGAATTCTCTGCAAATCATTTGTTACGAGGTAATGAATAAAAGGTGTGGTGGGTTGGGGGCTTTGGTCTTTGCTGCCCAGAGAGAGCAGCACTGATCAGACCCAAAGCTCAGCTTCTTCTCAGTCTCATTTGTCTACCTTTCCTGTAATTCGCCGGGTGCTGCCCTGGCTCGCAGGAGACCAGAACTCACTGCAGAAGTTCTGGTAACGGCCCCTTCCCCTGTTCCCTACACCAGACAGCATCCTTATGGTGCTAGTTGGAGCAGTCCTGAGAAAGAATCTACCACAGCAAGCTGGGCCAAGGCTGGTGGCACTAGCACTCTGGGAAGCTAGCACTCTGGGAAGCTGAGGCAAGAAGCAGCAAGTTGAAGCTCAGCTTGGGCCACTTTGGAACTTAATGAAAGCCTTATCAACATGTTAAAAAAATGGACGAGGTATATAGCACAGTGAGAAGGCCCTTAATTCTATTCCCAGTACCAACAATCAATGAATAAATATAATAATTACCAGATACCATCATAGTCCTTGGAACTACCCCAGTGCTATGGTGGTTTTGATGTGCTGGAGAATCAGGACAGGACACAGCTCCATGGCCTTAGTGGTTGTAGTTGTGGTGGCCGTAGGAACTCTGGAACTCATCATTCTACAGAAATTCTGCTTAGAATTAGACAAAAGTCTTCAGTATATGACCACTGGCTGGTGACAGTGAATGAACGATAATTCAAATCTGGCCTACACATAGGGAGAGGCTGATAGGCATGTACTATATTTTTAATAACTACACCAGTTCATGGTAAACATACCAGCTGTACATTTGGGAGAAACCTCTGTTTAGATTACACTTGAGTGTTGAAACAGTGACAATGATAACATACCTAAAGTGGACTTTCTTAATTTGGACTTATATCACCATCTAGTGCTGATATCAGGGAAGTGTCTACAAGCTCAGAGGAAAGGACTAGTCTACTTAGAATTTTGGGGAAGACAAGAACAATCAAAAAAACCCAATTATGATCAGGATGAGCAACCATCCTTCACTTTCCAGATGAAATCACATGAAAATCACTGCTGAAGCTTTTGGGAAACCATGACCTAGAATACTCAAAGTAAAGTGGCAGAAACTTACCAGATAGCAGCAATGTGGGAGTTCTTTTAGAAGACCAATTTAAAACAGCTGTCTTAAGGAAGTTCTATGAGCTTCAAGGAAACACACACAGAGAAGATTTAATACACTCTAACAGTGAAACTTAACATAGAGGTGAAAGAGATGAAATGAAACAAAAACCAGAAATCTTTGAGCTGAAAAATATACTAAGGAAAATTAAAAATGTGATAGAAGATATCAATTTTAGGACAGATCAAACAATGAAAAAGATAGTGAACATTAAGAGAAGCTTTTGAAAATGCCCATTCAAAGGAAATAAAAGAAAAAAAGTAGAGGGGACTTATCTTTGGAATAGAATTAAAAGAGCAATATTGAACTACTGGGGGTTCAAGTCAAACTTGAGAATGTCAAAGGGGTAGAAAATGTATTCTAGCATACAATAGCATAAATTTCACATATATTTTACTTTTGACTTCATTATAAAATATCTTTGTTGAGTGCAGTCTCACTGTTAACAATTACCTTTCCTGTTTCTGGATATATGCACCTTTTGAGGTATGAGAAATTAAGGATAAATATAATCAGAATTTGCTAATGCTATAAACATAAAGTCTAAAACAAATAATTAAGACTAATACCTGCATTGACATGCAAAGAGATAGGTAATATAGATACATGTAAAATAGAATATTAAAATATAAAATAGAGAAGTAACAGAGTGGAAGTGTAGTTGTTTATTAATATATTTTTGCTTCTTTTCTTATCTTTATGATCATGCTATATTGCTATCATTTCAAAGCATCTAGCTATAATAAAATATTTTTGTAACTCTTACAGTAAATACAAAGCAAAACTGTAAAATAGGTAAACCAAAAATAAAAAGTAGGAAATCAAAGCACACTAATAGAATACAACACTTAATCAAAGGAAGACCAAAAGAGTTTGAGAAAAAGAGAAATGAGAATAAAACTAGAAATGAATTTATAAAATTGCTGTAGTAAAATCTTGGATATTGTAATTACCTTACATAGGAATTAAGTTATCCAATTAAAAGACACAAAGTTACTAAATAGATAAAGAAATACTACCCAACAGAACATCATCACAAGAAACTCATTTCTCCCACAATGAAATATGTGAAATGAAAGAGAAAAAAGTTCTATGAAAATAAACTCTAACAACTTCAGGAATAGCATCCATATGTATATCACATAAAAATGACATTAAACAAAAAAGCATGGACAAAAGCATGAACAAAATTAGACAAGGAAGTTCAGTACAATTATGATAGAGGGCCAGTTCAACAAGAACAAAAGTAAATATGTACCCTATATTGGAGTACACAAATATATACATAAAATATTGGTACATGTAAATAGTCAGACTCCACAGTAGGAGACCTTACTACCCACACTCAATGATGAACAGCTCATAGAGATGAAAAATCATGAAAAAAATTAGAGACAAGTTGCATCCTTTATCAAATTGACCAAATATATATCTATAGAACACTTTATCCAACAGCTGCATAATCTATATTCTTCTCATCAACACATAGATGTACTAACATTGGTAGTATGTATATGTAGTAAAATTGGAACACATGGGACATTCTCTAGGATAGACTATGTGATAGGCACAAGACAAGTATCAACACTCTTTTTAAAATTGAAATCACATCAGGTATTGTTTTCAACCTCAAAGCAATAAGTGTAGACATCAAAAACAAGAAAAAATTTGGAAGCTATATAAATACATGGGAGAGGAAGAAGTTTATTTTGAGTAAACAATGGATAAAGAAGGAAATATTTAAAACATGATTACTGGAACAACTACAAATGTAAACAAAACAAACCAAAGCCTGTGGGATACAGCAAAGCAGTACCTACAATCAACCCCTAGATTTGAAAATAGAATGATATTAAGTAAATAACACATATCAGGGTAATGCTAGCCTCTTAGATTTAGATAAATTTCTCCTTCAACTTTTCAGAATGATTTGCAAATTGGTGTTAGGTTTTTAAATGTTTATTGGAACTCAGCAGTGAAGCCATATGATCATGAGCTTTATTTTTAGTAGAAGATGTTTAATTACTGATTCAATCATGTTGATCATTCAAGTTTCTAATACTTCATGATTAAATCCAAATAATGATAAAAAAGGTATCAATTGCTATATACTTGTTTTTTAGATTTTATTACATAATACTATTGACTGAGAAAATGGAATATCCATGTGCATAAAAATTAAAATAGAACTCCAGATTTCAGCAGATAAACCAATTATCTAAAATTGATTAAATATTAAATATAAAATTTAAAATTATGAAATTACTAGAATAACCTGTGAAGAAAACAAATTAGGACACTGGGTCCAAGAACTTTTGAACAAGACCCAAAAAGCACAAGAAAAAAATCAAAAATATGCAAATGGAATCGCAGCAAAATAAAAGCACTTATCAGTAAAGAAAACAATCACCTCAAGAAATAATATGCAAAATGTGAGAAGATACCTACAAATTATAAATAGGACAAAATGTTTATGAAATAACAAAAAACCTAATCATATCATAAAATGTGCAATAGGCCTAAATAGACATTTCTTACAGAAAAGCATGCAAATGACTGATAGGTCCACCATCAAATACTCAACAATACTATCACTGAAATAACAATCAAAATGATAATGCAAATGTCACTCTTCAAATATGAATTTCTATTTTCCATAAGAAAAAAGATGAGTGCTGGTGAAGATATGAATAAAAAGGAAACACGTGCCATTGATGAGAACTTATATCAATGCAGAAATTAGGGAAACATGTTTGGAATTTACTCAAAAAATCAAAAATGCAACTACCCTATGATCCAACTATCCCACTCCTTTGTATATATCCAAAGGAAATGAAATAAATCCATTCAAGAGACAAGTACATCCCATGTTATGTTGACCAATGGATAAATGACTATGGGAAATATGGTACATATACACAATGGAATACTATTCAGGCATAAAAAGAAGTCCTGTCATTTGGAACACCAGTGTTAGAAATGAAGATCATCAGGTTGAGCAAAATAAGCCAGGCACAGAAATACAAGCACTGCATGATCTCACCCATATACAGAATGGGAAAACTTAATCTATTTGAATTTGAGAGTACAGTCATGGTTGCCAGAGACTTAGGAGTGTGGGAGTAATGGAGAGTGGGTAAAGTCAATAATGGGTATTAAAATTCCAGTGAGCCCTTGCACTGTGGGGTTACGAAGTCAGCAATGCAGTATACAGTTTTAAAAGCCAGAAGGGGGAATTTTAAATGATATTTTTACCAAAATTATGGACAAATGTTTGAGAAAATATAAATATTTAACTTAGTTTAAACATTACACAATGTATACATGTAGCAAAATGCCACATGGTACTCTGTGGTGCCATGTGTAAACTTTTTAATTTTTTAAAACATATGTAAATATTTTGTTTTCATGTATCAGTTAAAAATAAATTTTAAAAATGTTTTAAAGTGGCCGGGGGTTTAGCTCACTGGTTCTGGTGCCTGCCTTGCAAGCACAAGGTCTCGAGTTCGATCCCCAGTGCCAAAAAAAAAAAAAAAAAGTTTTAAAGTTAAATATTTTTTGAAAGAAAGTACCAATATGGATAATTATAGTTTTTTCAAAAATAATTGAGCTTCTAAAATATTAAAATTATAGATTAAAAAAAATTTATTGTATTTACTGATAATGTAAGCAAGTGAAATCTTCTCTTTCATAGAATTCCATAGCATACATTAAGAATTTTTATGTACAATTTTATTCAATTCATTCATAAAATTCTTAAGAAAACAATATAAACAAAAGTGGTATGCCACTTTCCTGATACGCCATAGTAATTAAATTAAAAAGACACTTTTGGAAACTAATCAGATTGCAAACCCAACATTTTTAAATGCTGAATATTCCAAAATGAGAAGAGTAATGTTAGAGTAATGTTAAGTTCAATGAACACACATTATAGAATGAGTAATTTGGAAAATGTATGCAATCGCAAAAAATGAAACAACATGAATAGCATAAATTATGCTTGAGTTATCAACAAGTACTGTTTTAAGAACTCTATGTAGATAGATTTACTTAGTCTATCCAACATATTTATACAAGACACATAATTATAATAGTTATTATTGCCATTTCAATGATCAATGGGAAACAGACATAGAGCACTTTAAATTTTGCTAAAGATCATACATTTAGCATTTGCTTATACTGAAATTTGTATCTCGTAAATGTAAAAAAACTGGTTCTGCTTTGGAGAATGTACTTCATTGTTTCTCCTATCCTCTTTTTTAGGCAATATTATCAAAATTCTGTGCAGGGACTAGCAACTTGAACCTGATACACTACATGAAAATCGTTTGTCTCTTAATAAAGAGTTGGATACATGACTATGTGTATTAAAATACACTATATTCACAATGACTTATTAATGAGTTTCATTACAATACATACAGTAGCCATATACTGTTTCCAGTTAGATTAAATAACTGAACTTGGTTAAGGCAGACCCAATCTCTATCTTCTAGGACTCCTGAGTTGAAATGTGTGATAGTTACCTGCTGTGTCAACTTGAGTAAGAAAAGCCCACAGGATTGGCTTACCATAGTCTTGGTTGTGAATGAATGGATTACTGAAAATGAAGACCTACACTGAGTGTGAGTGGAACTGACAAATAGGCTTCCAGACTCAATGGAGTGAAAGGGGAAAGAAGAAGGAAGACTTGCTTCTGTTTTTCCTGAGAATCTCCAGTTGTCACCTTTGTTTTGGAAATCCATCTGCTGGCTTCTAGGGCAGACCTTCAGCCTCTCAGTATAGACCCTTCAGTTTCTGGTATGGATTCAATCGGGACTATGCAGTGAGCTTCAAGCTTTTGTCTTTTGACCAGATCTTTTGGATCTCTAGAGCATAGAGAGCCTTTCTACACTCTTCAACACCTAACTCTGCAAGTGAACATTGTTAGCCTACCTTGTAAAATATATTAAACGTGTTTCTCTAGTGAGCACAAACTGATATAAGCTACATTTTAATGAGAGGAAGTCCCAAGATAAGTAACTTTTGCCTCTCACCTAAAAGAGTGTGAGCTGCTTCTTGTCTCACACAGTATGTATGAATTTCCTGGAGTGTTATAAAATAAAATTAGATTTATTCTGTGAAAATTTTCTATTGTGTATCATTCCAATATCATTTGTTTCTAAAAAGGACACATTTCCTGCTATTTGAATATAAAGCATCCCAACTGACACATCGATAGGAAAAAGTCTTAATATTTTAACTTAAACTTTCCATGAATTCATCTAATTAATGAAAAATGAAGCACTTAGTGTATAGAGAGAAAGCAAGAAAAAGGAATTTTGTTGAATTCAACAAACTGAGAATAGAACATGATATTAACACATAAGTAGATCACAATAGAAGAGATTGCATTTAACCAAAATATACAAATTAATTATGTCCACAATTACAAAATCATTACATTCTGTAGCTGTATATTACAGATATTTTTGTGATTAAGTAAGTTTTTGTAGAACAAGTGCTTCATTTTAAAGAATAGATTGAAAGTAAATGATTGTAAATTCAGTTTGCTGTGGTATGGATATAATATCCCTTCCGTTAAAATTATTTGAGTGAGTCTTCATCAGATATTTATTATATATTCCAGTATTTTAAGTTTAGTTTAAGTTAAAACCATACTAAATTCAATACAGAATAAAATATGTTTCTTCCATGACACTGTACTAGTGTATATACCTCACCAAAATATTAAAAAAATTGTGTTTGATATATATTTTTTATGTTGGTCATAATTTTATATTATTTTAAAATGGTATTTTTCTTTGGTTAAAACTATGGTGGTGAGATCAATCTGTAGCAACAGAACAGATCCTACTTAAATGAGAACCACAAAAGTAGTAATATACAACTTTAGACATACTTCATTTTGAAGATGTCAGAGTGCTTCCAAAGAATGAAAGTGTTAGAAATTTACTGCCCTACAGAGCAGAGGTGCCCGTATCTGTGATGCATATTCCTAGCACCAATTTTTCTTAAAAGATTTATTCTATGGAAGATAGATTTTGGGAAGCTGAAAAGACAGGTGATGCTAAGAGGGTAAGAAACTAACCAAAATTGTAGGCAGTTGGACAAGATTGATACGGGGTCCAAAATTGGAAGTTGCGGGTGACCTGTAAATATTTAGTTTTGGACTCTGAGGGATATGCCTTGTATTTCATGAACAGAAAATCAGCTAGCACGCACAGTCACAGAAGGATGCTTGAAACCTGGACAGTCTTGATTTGTATTAAGGATACATTCACATTGCTTAATTGATTCTTGAAGTAAACATTTTTGTTAAAAAATTAATGCTTTATTTTCAAATTGTTCTGTTTCATACATAATTTCTAGGTCTCATGCAGGAGCAATCAGGCATGGAATAAGAAAAATACTGAGGAAAAAGCAGAAGTGTAAATATCATATTAAAACTGCCAAAAATAAAGACACAGAGGAAAATTGTAAAGGCAGCCAGAAAAGGAAATGGAAGAAGACAGAATGAAGGCATATTCCCTTCAAAGAAAGACTTCCCAAAAATGAAACAATAGAAGGCTGGAAATAATATATCAATATCTTTGAAGAGTAGACATAGAATTCAATTCCATCTGAAAATATCTTTCATGAAGACAACATAAATTTTAGGAAAACAAAGACTTGGAGAATTCAGATGTGTCAGGCTCTGACTAAAGAAAATGTTGCAGGAAGATTTTGTATCATTGGAAAACAATCAGTTACAAACACGGGAGTAGGAGAAGCATAAGAAAGAATTTGGTATGTGAATATAAGGTTGAAGCAAATAGATTTTTAGAGGAAATAATCATGTCTTATGGAAATTTACATATATTTGTGTGCATTAAATGTACAACATTATATGTAGCCATGTACAGTAATTAAATAAGTGAAACACACTAAAACTAAGTATGGTGAAATAATTGGAGAAAAAATTACAACCATTTAAGATCCTTATATTATATCAAATGTAGAAACTTCCTAAAGTTATTTTCTATTGAAATTATAAAGGATTTTAAGTATAAGCAAAATATAAAGTAATAAAATTTATATATATATTTAGGAAGATACAAAATTTAAAATTATGTTTCTCTCATTTAATTAATACATTATATCTAATATAAAAATTTGTACCATATAAATTTTATTTGGTGCAATATTCTAATTTTATACATTACATATTTTTGTTTATTTTAAATATTTTGTGTTTATTAATATTTTCTTTCTGATATTATAATGACTCAAAGAATAAGTGAAAAATATATATAATAGACTATTTGCTACAAAGACTAATTTGTTGTAAAAGCACAGGTACCTACATGTTTCTATAATTTGTTTATTTATACTTGAATAACAAAGTTTGTCCTGAAGTTTAGGTAAAACAAATAGATTTCATATTACCTACAGTTTATAGAATTTATTACTTTATGTAATTCTGAGATGGAAAGCCAATATCTCTTATTCTGTTAGGATGTCTCTCTGGGCACTATAGTTTCATGAGATGCTCTTGGGAAGTCTTGGTACATTACTGCATTCTTAGTGCCTAACATAGGGCAGAAGCATGCATAGTTTTTCAAATGACTAAATCCTGACACTTTCTTTAGCAAGAAATTAGCATATAAATGTTTGTTAAAACATTTTTAAACACTTAGCATAGCAAAATTGGGGAAAATTATTATAAAGAAAACAGACCTTGTTTTGAACTTCTTTGTATTTAAAATACAGAGATAGAGAAATGCATAATCAAACACAACAAACACTGAAAGTTCGTTTGGGCTATAAAGGACATAATTCTTTGAGGAAGCTTCAAATTACAATTTAATATTTTATCACGTTTAGTTGAAGTAAAAGCAAATGATTGAACATTATGAATTAAGAAATAAACAAAAAGATAAATAACAAGAAGGGGAGCATGAGACATATATGAAGATTAGCATAAGATCCTTTTTCATAAACATGAATAATGTTCAATGTCACCATTTTGGATAATTGAATATTAAGACAGCAATTAAAACAATTAATAAAATTTAAAACAACGACTGTTGATACCAACTATTGATGAGGTTGTGGAACAAGAGTAATATAACAGTAATATGATTTATCCATTACTAGTGGGATTGGACATTAATAAATTGGAAGATTGTTGGTCAGTTTTTTGCAAAAAGCTGAAAATATTTTTGCAATATGATCCATGCATTGTGCATGTTAATATTTAAACAGCTTACTTGAAAACTTATGTATATACAATATCAGCACACAATGTTCAAAACAACTTTATTCATACTTACAGAAGACTGAAAATTATATCATAATGGAAGAATGGAAAGCAAACCTATCATATATTTATATAGTGGAATATCTATCAATGATAAAAAAGCATGAATGAAAGCCAGAGGCTCCAATGAGGAGAATTTGAATGAGTGAGTCAGATAATATACATATTTGGATGGAATGTACAAGGGTATGAAATAATCTTTAAAAAAACCCTTCATAGACAAGTAGTTGTATAAGCCACTCATCTAAGCAATTTAGAAATTAGTGGGGTTTTTAAGAGTAAAAGCAAAAAATATAGGAGGTCTAATACAAAATATGATGTGTTTAAATTTCAAAAAGATAATCACAGTAAAAAACATGTTATAATTAATTCCCTTGAGAATATTCTCCCTCACTTTGAAAACACTTATCAAATTGTTCTTTTGTATAATTAATTATATTGGTATATTTTAGGTATACAATATCATGACATTCATCATTGGAGATTTATATCTTTACATAATATATCTTGATTCTTAATTTTCCCCATTGCCCTGCCCTCCCTTTAACTCCTCCACTCCTCTATATTTGCAAAGACTTTGTTTCAATTTTTTAAATTTTGCATATTACTTCCATTCCCTTCTTTCCTTTCCCCTACCCTTGCATTTCCCCTTTGCACCCTTTCTTCATATTTCACATTTTCTATTATATATTTTGATCCTTATTTACACTTTCAGTTTCTCACACCAGAGAAACTATTCAGTATTTACATATGTGTGTCCTATTTATTTCACTTAAGAGTATCACCTCCGTGTGCATCCATTTAGCTATAAATGTCTCTAATTTCTCATTCTTTATGACTGAGTAGTGCTTCATTTTATATACAAAAAACATTTTACTTATCCAGTCTCCAGTTGATGGGCAATTGAACAGTTTACAAGTTTTAGCTATTGCAAACTGTGCCACTATGAACATGGGTCACATATATCAATGTGGTACGATTCTTTTAATTCTTTTAGGAAGATAGTAGGGAAATAGCTGGGTGAAATGGGACCTCTAATTATAGTTCTTTGAGGTAGCTCCATACTGATTTCCACAGTGCTTGAACCAGTCTACACTCCCACCAGCAGTGGAGAAAAGTTTCTTTTTCCCCACAGGCCCTCCAGCATTTGTTACTGGTTGATTTCACCATACCAGTCATTTTTTCTTGGGTGAGGTGGAATCTCAGTTTAGTTTTCATTTGCATCTTCTGAATGATATTGTTTTCCTTTGCATTTCTTTTTGAAAATGTTTTCGTATGTTTATTTTCTATTTCTACTTCTTTTTCTGAGAAATGTCTGTTCATTTCAGATGCCCATTTTTGGATTGGGTCTTTAAATTTGGGAGATTTGATTTTTAAAACTTTTTTATATATTCTACATACTAGACTTTTGTCTGAGGAACAACAGGTGAAATTTTTTCTCAAATTGTAGATTGTCTCTTATCTCTCTTGGTGGTTTCTCTTGCTGTGTAAAAGCTTTTGAATAAGAAGAGATCCCACGTGTTGATTCTTTGCTAGTTCATGTGCAACTGAGGTTTTGTTCATAAAATCTACTCCTATGCCAATGTCTTCAAGAGTTCTATCTATCTTCTCCTCCAGCCAGTTTAGGGTTTTTATTTTAATATTTGGATCTTTAATCAATTTTGATTTTAGTTTAGTGCATGATGAGAGATATAATTATAGTTTTAATCTTTGGCAAGTTGAAGCCCAATTTTTCCAGCACCATTTATTAAAGAGGCCACCTTTCCTCCAGTGAGGGTGTTTCACTCCTTTGTCGAAGATGAGGTGGCTGAGTGTGTCTGGATTTGTTTTTGTATCTTATAATCTGTTCCACTGATCCTCAGGTCTGTTTCTTTGCCTGAACCATGCTGTTTTTATTACAGTAGTTTGTAGTATAGTTTTAAGTTGGGGACTGTGATACCCAAACCTTGTCTTTGTTGCCTAGAATTGCTTTAGCTATTCTAGGACACTTTTAATTCCAAATTAATTTTTGGATTGTTTTCTCAAGGTCTGTGAAGTATGCTGCTGGGATTTCAATTGGGATTGCATTGAATTAATATAGCAGCTTTGGAAGAATGAGCATTTTCTGTACATTGGTTCTTCCTACCCAGAAGCAAGGGAACGCTCCAATATCTGATATTCTCTTTAATCTCTTTTGTCAAAATGCTACAGTTTTCATAAAAGAGGTCTTTGATTTTTTGTTGGGTTGATTCCTAGGTTTTTCACTTTTTTGGATGCTGTTGTGAAGGGAATTGTTATTCCAGTTCCTCTTTCAGTGAGTAGTGTTCAGGCAAGCTATTGATTTTTGTGTGTTGATCTTGTATCCAGCTACTCTACTGAATTTGGTTATTAAGTCTAGAAGATTTTTGGTGGAGTTCTTGGGGTCTTTATACAGGGCATCACATTGTCTGCAAATAATAACAATTAAACTTCTTTGTTTTCTATATTTATTCATTTTATTTCTTTCTCTTGTCTAATTGCTGTGACCAATGTTCCAAAACTATATTGAACAGTATTGGTGATAGTGGACATCCTTATCTTGTTTCTGACTTTTGTGTGAATAATTTCAGTTTTTGACCATTCAGAGTGTTATTGGCTGTTGGTTTTTCATAGATGACTTTTATCAAGTTGAGGTTAGAGACCATCTGTTTCAATTTTTTGGAGTTTTATCATGAATGTGTTGGGTTTTGTGAAATGCTTTTTCTGCATCTATTGAGATAATCATATGGTTTTTGTCCTTGATTCATTAATATAGTGTATTATATTTGTTGATTTACATATGATGAATCATCCCTGCATCCATGGCATGAATCCCACTTGGTCAGGATGTATAATCTTCCTGATGATCTTCTGCATTCTATTTACCAGTATCTTATTAAGGATTTTTGCATCTATGTTCATTAGTGAGATTGGCCTATAGTTCTTTTTTCCGGGTGAGTCTTTCTCTGCATTTGGGATCAAGATGTTGCTTGCTTCCAGGAATGAATTTTAGAGTATTACTAAACTTTCAATTTAATTGAAAAGTTTAAACAGTATTGGAAATAGTTCTTCTTTTAAAATCCTGTAAATTTCAGCAGAGAAGCCATCAGGACCTTGGCTTTTCATAGTTGGTAAGTATTTAATTATGTTTTCATTCTCATTGATTGATATTGGGTTGTGTATGTATCTAAAAATCCATCCAGGCCAGGGATTTAGCTCAGTGGTTTTGCCGCCTGCTGAGCAAGTGTAAGGACCAGAGTTCGATCCCTGGTACCAAAAAATAAAAAAATAAAAAAATAAAAATCTGTGAATTTCTTCTGTGTTTTCCATCTTACTAGCAAATAGGTTCGTAAAGTAGGTATTGATCACCCTTTGGATTTTTCTGGGTCCATTGTAACATCACCCTTTTCATTCCTAATTGCATGGATTTGCATCTTTCCTTTCCTTTTTTTGATAAGGGTCACTAAAGGTTTGTCATTTTTATTATTCTTTCAAACAACCAACTCTTTGAGTCATTGATTTTTTTGTACCTTTCCCTTAGTCTCCATTGCATTGATTTCTGGTCTGATCTCTATAATTTCCTCCCTTGTATAAGCTTTGGGTTTGTCCTGCTCTTCTTTTTCTAGAAGCTTGAGGTTCAGCATCATGGTGTTTACGTCAGTTTGCTCTGTTTTCCTAATGTGAGTATTCACTCCTATGAATTTCCCTCATAAAACTGCTCCCATTGTGTCCCATAGATTCCAATATGTTGTATTGACATTGTGATTTAATTGTAGAAACTGTATGACTTTTTCTTTAATTTCCTCTGTGTATGATCTATTTTGGAGAATGACCTGCATGCAGCTGAAAAGAATGTATATACTGACTTTGTGGGGTGGAACACTCTTTAAATATCTATTAAGTCAATTTGTTCAAGAGTTTTATTGAGTTCTAGTATTTCATTGCTTATTTTTGCCTACTTGATTGTTTGTGACAGTGGCATATTGAGGTCCCCCACTATTATGGTATTAGTGCTTATTTGGTATTTCATGTCTGTTAATATTTATTTTATATAGTTGGGTGCACTAGTGTTTGGTGCACAGATATTTATGATTGTCATTACTTCCTCTTGGATGGTTCCCTTTTCAAGGATTTAGTGCCCTTCTTTGTCTCATTTAATCAGTGTTGGTTTGAAATCCATTTGATCTGTGAAGAGGATAGTTACTCCTGTTTATTTTGGGCTCCTGTCATATGGAGTATTATTTTGAAACCTTTTAACTTTCAGTCTATGAGTTTCTTTTTGAATTAAGTGTTTCTTCTATTCACCATATTGTTGGATCTTGCATCTTGACCCATTCTGTCAGTCTATTTATTTTGATTGGTGAATTGAGACCATTAACATTGATAGTTATAACTGATATGTATTCATTTATCCTTGTCATGACTTTGTTTTGGTTGGATCCTCTTCCTTTTCTCTTAATTTCTTGTCATGCCCAATGGATACATTTTGCTGGGCTTCCTGGGGTTGTGATCCTCATTTTCTTTTCCTGGGATATTGTTTAAAACTTTTTGGAGTGCTGGTTTGGTATTCATGAAATTCCTCTGGTGCTCTTTGTCGTTGAAGTATCTTATTTCTCCAAAAATTTTGAAAGATTGTTTTGCAGGGTACATCAATCTGGGTTTTGGGCTGTTTTCCTTTAGGGCTTGGAATACACCACTCCAAGCTCTTCTTTCCTTGAGGGTTTGCGTTGAGAAGTCTGCTGTGATTCTGATGGGCTTTCCTCTGTAGGTGATTTTTTTTTTTCTCTAACTGCTTGTAGAACTTTGTTTTTCTGTTGGGTTTCAGGAATCTTAACAATTATATGCTTATGTGTAGCTTTTTTTTTATCAAGGCTACTTGGAGTCCTATATGCTTTCACTTGTCTTTATGTCAAGTTCTTTTCCCCTGCTTTGGAAGTTTTCTGCCATCAGTTCTGTGAAGAAGTTTTTTATGTCATCTGCACTCTGTCCTGTTTCTTCATTGACTCTGATCAGTCTTATGTTATTTTTCTTTGCATCATCTAGCAGCTACTGGATTGATTTCTCATGGTCCCTTATTCTTTTTAAGAAACTTTTCCTGGTCACTAATACCAATCCTGTCTTCTATATCTGATATTCTGTGTTCACATTGGCTCATTCTGCAGCCTAACCTTTCAATGTTGTTTTTAATCTCCTGGATATCTGTTTTCATCTATTTTTTGGATTCAATTTGTTTCCTATGTTGGGAGTCCATCATGTTCCTTAGCTCCTGTATTTTTTTTTAATTCTGTCTGCTCTAGATTTATTCATCATGTCTTGCACTATGGAGACAATCTCTGTTGTTATCTGAGAAATTATTTCTGATTTCATTTTTTCCAGATCCTCTTCTTTTGCCTGTTCTGGGAGTCCAGGTTGTTGACTATCAGATTGTTTCATCTCATTCCCCTTTGGGGTTGCCTTAGGTGATCTCGGAGTCAGGTTTTGAGACTTGTTTATGTGTCTTCTCATTGCAACAGGTGCAGCCTCCTGTGCCTTTATTACAGGAACTTTTTGCTCACCCAGTGGGCTTCAATTCTCAGCAAACCACCAAGAGGCCTTTTCTCTGCTGCTCACCCCTGTGCCAATTCCTCGGTTTAGATTAGTGGCCTTCTGGATCCCTGCACTGCCCTGCTGTCTGGTAGGGGTTCTGGCTTGGGCCTGTGCACACTTGGGATGGTACCTAGGCATGCCTCTGGCTGGGGCCTGCCTCCCATATGTACCTTTTGTGTGGGAGGGCCTTTGCCTGGGTGCTGTGCACCTAGGTGCTGGTATCTGAGCTGGCTTCTGGCTGGGGTCTCCACATACTTACCAATGGTATTGAGGTGGGGTGTTGCTTGTGTACCTGTGCAGCTCTTTTCTAGGTGGGCCTTTGGCTAGGCCTGTGGGTCCAAGCTGATGGGGTTGGGGTGGAGCCCTGGCTGGGACCTACCTGCAACTGCATTTGCTCTGGTCCACATGTTCTTCTCACTGGGATCTCCTTATCACATTGTTCTTGCTGCTTTCTGCAGCAGTTGTCCAAGCCCTCTTTTGTGAGTTCTTAGTTATGCTGTCTTGGCTGCCTCAACATCCTGAATTGAGTCATGGTCATTTAGACTTGGGGAAGAGGAAGAAGTCAAGGGTGTCAGATCTGTAAGGTTGATGAGGACACTATGAAATTTTTAAGAGCCTGTCATTCTGTTAGATTGTGCTCAGCAGAGGCATTCACTGTATTTTTGAGCATATCTATTTAAGACATGAAAAAGGACAAGTAGAACTACTTTTGAAATTAGTAAGTAAAAGAGGGAATAATGGCACTATATCTTTTCCTGAGACTCTTTTGAGAAAAAAGTAAACATTCACAGTAGGTTTTTTTATTAGTATATGTTTATAGAGCATAATTGCAGTTATTATGGGAAGTTAGTACATGTCCATAATGCATCTTAATTCTCTCTCTTCACTTTTTCTTTTTATTTGTTCTTCATCCCCTATCCATCCATCCTTTTCTGCTTTCTGCTCTTTTTGACTATTGGTCCCCTTCTCATCTGGAAAGCTGTATTTTCATCATTTTTCCATCCTCATTCTATCTGCCCCTCCTTCCATCTCTTGTTCTACCATCCATTTAAAATTTTCATCCCCCCTTGAAAACATGGTCTACTGTACTTGGTAAAAAATTTTTTTTATCATGGGTCTACAAGTTGACACTGTTGAATGCACAGAATACTGACACTGAGAAATTAAATAGAAGGATGGTAGAAATTGGGAACTAGGTTGCTAATTGTTGGGGTGAGAAATTATACATAAGCAAGCCAAAGTGACTAGAATGATCTATGTGTAGTTTATTAGAATGGAAACATCAACACAGTTATATTCAGCTTAATAGAGGCCCAGGATTTTAAATATAGACACAATGATAAATAAATATATATATACTAGGTTTGCCTTGCTCATGTATATTTCCTTGCTTTGCTGCACCAATGAACACTATTAAAATCCAGATCTTAATTAATAATCTAATGCCATTGTGCAAAAAACAGAGGGGACCTAGCAATCCTGGAAGAAAAGCATGATTCTAGTTCTAAGGTATAATATGTAAAAGAGAAGACTGGACTTACTATATTTTCAGAAATTAGTTCTAATAAAAAGGAGAAAAAAGTCTCAATTATAAGTGTGAGTCAAAGGAATACAGAAGTCAAATGACACAGCTTCTTATAGATAAACCTATAGAAATTTAAGCAATTACAATTTTATTAGTAAATAACTAAAAGAATCAAATAAATATCCATGGGTCCAAAGTGATATCAATAATTCCATATAGATAAATGAAGGGTGAATAGGGGAGTAATTTCCAGAGGAGAAATTTTCACACACACAAAAAAATCTGTGCATGTTTCCCCCTCATGGATATGTGCATGTCTCTCCATTTCAGAAGTATGTGTGATGAACAGTGATCTTACTTTAAACAGTACATAATTCAAAGATGTGAAAATAATAATTTGACAGTGGAAAGACCTCGCTAACACTACTTTAACCCTAGAAATGACCAAGATCAACATCAACAAACAGAAAGCAGATGATACTATGGTCTTTTGATATTTTTGATAAGGATAGTATTGCATCATTGTAATTTTCTGTCAAGACTATAAACCACTCTTATAATTAGATAACAACAGAAGTCCAATGGAAGAACATTCTACAAAATATCTAACCTGTACTTTTCACAACTATAAACATGTTGAAACAAGTCAAATATAAGAAACTGTGCTGCCAGCAGTATCTCTGAGGAGATATGACTATTAAGACTAGTAAGTGTAATGAGCCAACCTGGATACTATTTTAAAATGGAAAAACAGAAAAATCTGAATAAGTTATTTACTGAAGTTAATAATTGTGAATCAAGATTGGTTTATTAATTGTAAGCACCGTACTATAGTCATAAAACAGTAAAACCTGGGAGATTGAATTATGTGGAAAACTTCTTTATTTGCACTGATACTCTGTAATTCCAAAGTTGTTGTAAAATACAAAGTTTATTTCCAAAATTTGTAGAAAATGAGACATATGTAGTAACCTCCAGAGGCTACAATTCAGATAAATTGTTTAGATCATATTCCAATGGCAGTATACAAGGTCCTCCCTTGTCAGCTCAGACATAACCATTGCCTCTCCTGTTTCTTCATTGTTACTTGACTACTTCCTTTATTATCATTTGTTGAATTCCTTAACTTGGCCACTCATCTAGAGATTTTCCCTTCCATCTGTAATTATCGGTTAGGAAATTTCTACAATTTGAAAATCCTGATTTTAACAAGGGAATGCAAATTACATATTAATATTGTGAAAAAGAAAAAATACAGATTTAGACTAAAGATGAAATTATGTTACTGCAAATGTAAACGTGTGAACCTCTTTCTTCTAAGATCCCCATAGGGAAACTATCAGAAATGTTTACCTCAGTGATTCCTGATTGCAAGCTGGTTGCTCCTCCCTACTCAGAACACTACCACAGCACACACAGCTACCAGACCACAAAGATTCATGCAGATGAGCCCACATAGCTTATGCTTCATTAGCTTCACATTAAAACTTTCTCTGGTTCCCTCATTTAAGTCTCTTCAAAATCCCATCTGAACAGTGTTGCTCTTTTATGTCAGCAACACTTGCCATTAGAAGGTAGGAGGTGGAAATGTTGAAAGTAGGCTAATTAAAGATCTATTTAGTCTGAATAATCAATACTCTTGGGTGACTTGTAGAATGCCTAAAACAAGAGAGAGGTGGCTAACAATGAGGATGGTCAAGCTCGGACTTCAAAAAGTGTTGTAGTTAGTGTCATTCAAGTTAATACGAACAAGTGGAAGAGGCATGAGTTGGAGAATAATTTCAGTTTGTGGAGTTTTCTTACACCATTTTCATAGATATGTGCAGGAGACGTCTGTAAATCTGAAGAGAGATTTGAGCTCGAAAATATAGATTGGGGACTAATAAGCATAGATGAGTAGAGTTTTCAGTATAGGCAGACACTGAAGGAGCTACAGACTTTAGGAGTAAAGAGTGACTAATCCCAATCTCAGAACAGAAGTGTTTGAAAGTTCAGCTCGAAAAAGCAACTGCAAACTGACTCAGTCATTAGGGAGAAAATGTTAATCTCCTATTTAAACAGAAACAAACATATATTTAATTAGAAGCATAAGAAGTGAAAATTTTGGTTCTGTTGACAAAGTACATAAATTAAAAGGTTTATTTGATTTTATGGCAGTGCCAATAACAATCTTATGAAAAAAAATGTATTTCCCTTTACCATGACCAAATTGTGCAAAACAGCTGTTTCCTAAATCATATACAATTATCAATACAAAGTTTTCAATAACTGTATGATAAAAGCCACAGAAATATTTTAAGTGCATTATTCAGTAGAAATTCTCCAAATGAAGTTCATAGTACACAGCTATGATGAATATTCTCCTAAGGATTTTGCTCTCATTTTATCCTTCTTGCCACACAAAGAAGTAGATACAATTTCCATGAAAATGCTTGCTGAGTGGCTTCCTCCCTATGTGCATTGCTTCTGTCTCTTTTCTTTTTCATCTTTATCCTATCTCAATGCTATATCTCTCTCTCTCCATTTCTCTTTACATCTCAGTTTCTCATACATGGTTTCTAAATCTACAATCCTTTTTCAGTTGCATTTTTATCTTTTTGTCAGACAATTTCTTACTTATGTCTAGAATTTACCTTTCTTTCTAATTCTAATTTTAAAGATTTTAAAATTTAAACATCTCTTATTTTTTGGAAAAATTATCATTTAACATTAATCCTTATGTATTCAAATTTTTATGAGTATCAATATAATAAATACACATTAGTCATCAATAATAGAGACATGAACAGATTTTACCTTTTCCAGCGAGGATGTAGAAATGTGTTTTGTGTGCATTAGAGCACTGTTACATATAAAGACATTTTCTGAAAACATCTTATATCAGTATTTAACAAATGTGGCCTGTAATGTTTTGTACTAGATTATTTGAGATATACAGCTGTACCATCAGGATTCTGGAATCTAATTCTACAGCACATAAATCACAGTCTTTGAAGAAAGCATTCATTCTTTTTATAGCACTTTAAGCACTATTGCCAAAGATTGCTGTGCACCCTAGAAGGTGAGGCAGTTAGGTCTGGAAGTGAAGTTTTTATAATATCCATTATGCTTTTTCAAAGTTATAGTCTCAGATCTTTCTTGGTTATTCTCTTCACCTCTCTGCCATATTCACTGACGTATTTGTTTAATTTGCTATTACTGGAACTATAAATGCAATTTCCTCAACTATTGTGAAGAGATAATATTCTAAAGCAGATTGCTATTTCCTGGGCTTTTTCAATTTGCATTATATTCTTATTATAATAAGTGGAAAGAATATAAAGTGGTTTTTCAAAGGTGGCTTCAATTACTTGTCACCTATGTGGCTGAGTGAATTTCCAATAAAGTAGATATATTGTTTGTTCTTTGGGTTTCATCCTTCATCAAATTTAGTTTAATTGTATTTATTTTTTAAAGAAAATCAAGTAAATGTGATGGTGGCCTTGGAAAGATATTCTTCTATTTTCGAAGATGCAATTTCTAAGTATGTTTATCAGATTCATAGCAGAGAAGACACAATATTTGAAAGATAGTTTTTTAAAATAAACCTGGAAAAGTTAGAGGAAGGTATATGAAAGTAAAGAAGCAAAAATGACATTTTTCCTAGTATGTATACACACATTATTTTTTCATTTTACATTTCTTTTGAAATTTTAGGTGGTTATAACAAAATATTATGACTGATTGAAAAGTATACAAAGATCATCTTTTTTTTTCTTTTTTTGGTACTGGGGTTTGAACTTGGGACCATTCACTTGCAAGGCAGGCGGCAGAACCACTGAGCTAAATCCCCAGTCCCAAACATCATCTTTTAAAATGTATATCAGAATCAAAAATATTCTCATTTAACATTGGATATAAATATTAAATTTCTTTGAATTTTAAAGTTGTAGGTCATTGTCTTTAATTAATATAATAACTTTCGGTTTTTCTTGCTGCTTCGTATAGCTGGAATCCAGCAGGAAAAATGATGCAGCTACAGCACCTGACAACTAACTTCCCCATTTCTCTTGATAAAATGGCATGCCTCTCATTCTAAAGAGTTGAGCAGACTGAAAGTGAATGATAAATATTAAACATGAATTAGTAAGGAAGCAATCACCTTAACAGGGAACCAGTTAATCTCACTTCACACTTAAGGAGCACTAAGACAGAAGCAAGCATCAATTATGTGGTTGTTTTTGATAAATGATGTATTTAGGTGCATAGTATAGAACACTGAATGCATAAACTAGTTATAAGCAAGAAAATTAATTTTACTGAGTAGAAATGATTATCAGGATCAAAAAGCAAGCAAACAAACAACAAACTAAATACTATATGTAGGCTCATTAGCAGAATGTTCTCAAAGACGATTAAGAATCAAGAATTAAAAAAAAAAAGAATCAAGAATTTTATGTTTACCCAAACTATGTAAAAACTACTAAAGTAATATAGATAATTCTAGAAAGTAAAGAAGAATGGAGAGGTGGAAGGGGAATGTCCTTTTTTCTTGGAGCCCACACAAGCTTTGTCTGGGAGATTTTGCACAATGATGCTTTGATAATTGGGGAGTAAATGACCACCTACAGAAGCTTCTCTCCAGCACATACATGCAAGACACCTTAGCTGGAGTGAGTGAAATTCATGGAGAAGCAGCAACACTCCTCTAATACACATTATTTCTCTAGATATGGAAAAGCAACTATTAAATTCAAGGTGAGGATTTTGCTAAATCATTCATCATTTCCCAATTAGTCTAGGGAAAAACGGCTTTGACTCTATCATTATTTTCCACATTACTCTCCAGTGAATGGATTTTGGGTCATTGAATATGCTGAAGGAATCAAGCGTTGTTCATTGTCTTTGATAGGAAACTCCTTACTGGGGCACAAAGACTTCTCTCAGGGCCTCCTTTCTAAACCAATGTTTAAATGTATGATGGCTATTGTGTGTGATTGATAAGCAATTCTGTTAAAAAAACATTTTGACAATAAATTCAAAGGGAAACAGTGACATAGAAATATGCATTGTTTGTTAGTTTTAACTATAATATGACAAGACTCAATTCTTTCCTGTTTAAGTAAGTCAGAAATTTTAGGTCATATATTTATTAACAACCTGTTATGCTTGAGCTATAAGTTAACTGAAGACAAGGAGGATAGGGTCCTGCTTACTATTTACATGGTAATGAGCAGAATACTATCTTATTCAATAAGGGTAGATGTAGTCTGTGATTAAAGATAGATACAGACTCATGAATTCACTAATTATAAATCTCTAAAGTGATTATATTGGATATACTTCAGCAAAATAAAATAAAGCAAAGTAACAAAATTAAAGATCAATGTGAAAGGCAAGGATACGGTATTGAACGGATTAGTCAGACTAATGAAATTAAAATAATAAATGTAAAAATATTATCACAAAATAACGACTCACAGGAATTCCCAAGCTAGCAGGCAGAGTGCCGGAAATATTTGTTTGGTTTATATTCTTGTTTATTGGGAAGATGAAACACTGATTTTCTTTCAGAATAACTTTTGGATTTGCATATTTGTCATGGACAAAATGAATCTGCAGATTTACATGTATTTCAGTTTATTCTTCTAGGTATTTACAATAACTTTTGAAACACATATCTTCCATATATATTAATTTTTAGATATACAAGATATATGTTCTATGAAATGTGAGATTGTATGCATTTTTATGGTTATGTGGGTGCAAAGAATCCAACCTTTTTTGTTCACTCCAACTTTCCTCATTTTTAGGTAAAAGATAAATTTTAAAACAAAAAATGAAGTCTATGACCAACAGTGATTTTCTAAAACATAACCTAGGTGTGGTGTCGTGTGTCTGCAATCAATCGCAGGCTATTTTGGCAGCCTGATAGGATAGTTTGAGGACAGAAGTTTGCAGCCAGCCTGAGAAAAATTTCAAGACCCCCTAAAGTTTTTTTTATTGTATATTTGGTTATGTTAGACAGCAATAAATTCAATAATATTTTTCATAATGGAAAGCATTATAAGTTTTTTGTTACAAATTTCTATTTAATAAAGGTCTTTTTTTCAATGCAAAAAGTCTTAAAATTTGAGAAAATTCTGACAGAAGCCTTAAAAATAAAAATAATTCACTCAAACATTAAAGATTTAATGAGAGAGAGAGAGAGAGAGAGAGAGAGGAGGGCTAATGCATATCAGGAAGTCCAAGGACAGGTTAAGAAAAGCAATTTACAAAAAAGAAAAGATACCTGGCCATTAAACTTATGAAACAGATGCTCAAATTTTCTATAATCACAGAAGTATAAATTAAAACAAAAATGGAGAACATTCTTCTATCAGATCAGCAAACATTACAAATTCTGTTCATGCCTAGATTTTGATGATATTTGTGCATAGTCACTCTCATTCACAATTAAGGATGAGAGATAAAATATTTTAAAGTGATCTAATGTAAATTAATACTAAATGTGCAAATATTCTCTTACATATTGAACATATTTTAGATGTAGTCTCTGTGAATCAGAAATTTAGTACAAGTAAAATATATCAATTTTTAATAATTTGAAATCCTGGGGAAAAATAAAAGCATTTTGATAATATATCTGTTGAGTAAAAGGTGTAGTAATAACTAACTTGAATATATGATAATTTAGAAGAATTAGGATTATGTGTACTCACTTATCTAAAATACATCGATTCTTCTGGCTCATACCATAAGATGTTCAAAATGTCATGCAAATCATAGCATTATACTAACTTTCTATGTATATGTGCCTATGTAGTTATATGTACATATACTTAGATGTTGTTCTATATGAAAAATATTGAGATATAGCATATTATTTTCTATGGTTTTCTAAAAAAAATTAAACTGAAAATGCTGATAGATTTTTCTTTAATATTATATTATATATTAAAATGTGCATTAGCTTTAATAATTATATGACATATTTTCATTTTGATACTTTGTGATAATTTAATAATTGTATAAGATGTCTTGAAATTTTGATATCATTACTGTTTTATACAATTAATTAAAATATTGTTGCTTCTCCACTTATAACATGAAAAATGAAGTTTTACATAGTGATTATCAATTTTTCCTCATAAGCTTTGTGATATTTAGAGAAGAAAAGTTATGTCAAGGTCAAAGTGAAAATAAAAAGTTAAAGAAACAGATGGATTGGAATGATAAACTGAAATTCTGTAGAGTGTTTTCTTTGAAAGAAAATTAAGTTCAAGGTTTTATAACTTCTCTTCAGGCAATAAAACTTAAATTTAGAATGACAAATCTCCATTGATTTAGGCCAGGTAGTAATCTTTGAATCTTTTATGATCAGAAGAAAGTTTAAAATTTGTTGAAAATACTACCTGAATTTTATGTAGAGTTATTGCATAAAAGCACTCATGCTTTTATTCACACTCATGAATATATAAATATTGTCAAACGTATTTGTTTCTTTCTATAATAATGTTTGAAAAGAAAATAGAAATTGAAAGCTAGAGTAAGAAGGACAAAATTACAGTCAGATTAGTTTTCACCATTTCAAAGAAAGTGTACCGTGTAATTAAGTAAAATAATTAAATAGTCTATTTGAAAGTCTGACCTTCAAATTTTTTAAACCTGACCTTCTATTTGTTTAAACTTTCTCTATCAGTTAAATATAATTTCATATAAGATATTTATTTCAAAACAACAAATGTTATGGAATCCTTTCATTTAAAACCAAGAACAGTATATTCCCAGTATGTAACAGTGGATATTACTTAGTCCTATGATAAAAGAGTCAGTCACATCACAGGAAATTGTTTTCATTATTTCAAGGGAAATCTTAATCCCTCCTCCCAGTTAAAATACCTTCCAGAAATAACATTAACCCTTTCATTTTCACTGTAGGTTCTTTCTAATCATCAATAAAGCTATTAAAGCTATAAATTTACCTAACTGTAAAAGAAATCATACACAAAAGATAACTTTATTACACTAAAGAAATAGATATTATTTAAAATAATATTTCAGTAAGAACATCTTTCATCATTTTGCCATCTATTTACTTATTGAAGAATTGTGCAAAATTTACCTTATTCTATTACTTTTATTTGAATTCTTCTTGCTAATCCAAACTTGTTGTCTTGCCCTGGTTCTGCTGCTACTGGATCAGTTTCAGAACCAGCCTCAGAGTTTCCTGTCAGCTGTTCACACTAGGCAAACACTCCTGTCATCTTTTCTGCCAAATGCTAGTTTTTTCCTAGTTGGATTTTCATGTGAGGGATACTTTTTTTATTTCTGAGAGGAATCAAACATACTTGTTTATTATTTTCATTTTTATTTTGAATAATACTCACATTTATTTTGATATCTCTAACTCCTAGTTTAGTCAATGTTTCCTTTACTCCCATGTTAACGCTTTCTGACTAAGTTTTAGTCCAAAGTTTTCCGTTATGTTCTTTTTAAATAGAATCAGAGGCCTTTTACAGTTTGCAGATTTTAGTTTATATCTGCTTTCCCTATCTCTTTAATCACACATTCATGAACACATATATAATCTACAAATATTTATTTTTACATATACAAACATGAAGGCATACACATATATGTTTATAAGTGAATATTTATATTAATATCTAAAACATGTTGTAAAATTACAATACAAATTATATATTAAGCTATTGGGATAATTTTTATTATTTTTGCAGGAATTAACATTGCCCTGAAAAAATGGTTCATATTTTAGAATAAAACTTTATCAATGAAAAAACTACAAAATTGAATCAGTCTTTGCTGATATCTCTGTCAAATAATCTAATTGTCTAATATTCACTTATTGCCATATATTGAATGTTTATTATTAATTTTTGATTTTGAGAAAATTCAGACATAACGCAAAGGAATGGAAACATAAAAATTTCTGTATTCAGTATTCCCCACTTAGCCAGCTTTACTTTCACCAATGTCAGTTACTGGATCAATTGTAGTCCAAAAATTTAGGTGGGCAAATTGAATTTGAGCTCCAAATATTACATGGAAATTTTCACAAATAAATTCATAACTTCTATTATAGTATTTTGTGTGTTTTTTTCTTTTTATCATTAGTTTTTGGTTTTCATCTGTAACTCTGCCTAATTTATACAGATTTAGATTTCATCATAGATGTTTAGGTATGGAGAAATATGTATTATACATAGAATTTGGTACTAATCATGGTTCAAGGCACCCACTGGGGTCTTAGACTTACCCCCTTTGCCTAAGAGGGGACTACAATATTCTTCATCCACTTTTAAAATTTTTAGGTTGTATAATGATGAATACTCAGAAAATAAACTAATGCAAAACTAAGGATCCATTTATTGATATTACTCAAATACATTTAATTGTCTATTAATTTTATTTTTCTGGTGTAAATACTCTCTCTCTTTTTTTTTTTTTTTCTTTTCAGGGATTGAACTCAGGACCTTGTGCTTGTGTGGCAGGTGAGGTAACACTGAGCTAAATCCCCAGCCCTGGTGTAAATTCTAAAGCAGGATCAAATAAACCATTTGTTTAGCATAACTTTTTAGTGTCTTCCAGTATGATTTCTCCTTGTTTCTTTGTTTTTTCTGACGTGAAGTTTTTGAAGAAGGTTTGTCGGTAATTTTGCAGAAGTCGCGCAGTGAGGGTTTATCTGATGAGTGGTCCTAAATATGCTTTAACTAAGAAAGCAACAGAAATATGCCATGCCCCAAAGGTACATAATATCAGAAGGTGAATGATGTTTATATGTAATTACTGGTTATGCTAACTTTGTGCTGCTGTTTTAAGGTGGTTTATGGCAGGTTTCTCAGCAGTAGAATTATATATCATCCTTGAAGAAATGGTTTTTGTCATGTTTTTGCTAATTTTGCAAAAAAAAGTTGATCTCATTTTTAGCATTTTTAATTGAGCAAGATATTCATTTTTCTTGATTGGCTCTTATGACAATCAAAGTATCACTTTTAGTTTGGCTCTTTTGAGAGGTTTAACATTGTAAACTTCTATGATTTAATAATAAATTCAATAAACTAGAACAATTTTTCAGAGATAAATGAGACCAGGTAAAGATACAGCTATGATCTTTGCAGCTATAAAGTACACAGCTTCTAGAAACATTTTAAAATCTTACTTAAAATACACAGTAAATATTCTTGAGGAAAATGGAAATTGAAGGTTAGTACCCATTTATATAAAAGGAAAATATAGCTTACAACTATATCATTCCTACCAACCCATGAAACATGAACAAAACCAAATCATCTTATAAAGCGAATAATGATTTGGAAATGTCTGTTAAAAAATTGTTCATATAAACTCAGCATTTTAGCAAAATAAAAAGTTGCCAAATTTTTCATACACTTCACCAGTATAAGAAGTAAATGGCTTATTAAATTGAGCTTTCATTTTTAAGATCTAGATTTATGTTTTAGGGGTTATGAGCACATATTAAAGATGGACATTAGTATAATTGAAATTCAGCAGAGCAACTGAAAAATACCCAAGCCAGATACATCCTTAGTGACAATGTCATCACTGTACATAATAACTCTAATTGTATATTTTAATATATGTTAGTACGAAAAAGCCTGTCAGCATAATTCAATCATTTCAATTGATATCAATGTGTTCATCCATATTTTCTTTTATTAAAAGCCCATAGGAAAGTTAATATAACCTTAGTTATTTTATAATCATTGGTAATAAATCCATTTTGCTTCAGATTTAAGGAAATGAAGGAGGGTAATACCCTGATATATCAAAATAGAAGAACACAGAAAAGCATACCACATGTAGTGCATTGGTAGCTTTCGGATTTTACAAATCATTCATGTTTTGGTCTTCTAATTGAAAATATTAACTCCAGATTGTTCATTCCAGGTCAATTACTTGAATTAGCAACATAAACATACACGTGTGACATACTGTAGGGTAAGCTATGTTTCAATGCACAATTTAAATAGCTTGGCAAGTGAACAGTCTAACTGGACACTTATCAGCTCATCGCTGACTTCCCTTCTACTCTGCAGGGTCAGTTCTAATGCTCATGATTGTGATGTCAGACCACTCATTTTGTAGAAAGTAGATGTCATAGAAAAAGAACTGAAAGTTTTGCATGTCAATCAGAATGAAGACATTACAATAAGGTGAGTTAGAAAGAATTATTTCTAAGACAGACATCTAAGGATGGAAATTAACTAACTGCTCTAAATATAATATTACATTTTGAAATAATTTATTTTATAGGCTTCTTGCCTTAAAATAATTTTCTACAATTTACATCTAAAATTCATATCTATCTGTAACCTCAGAATATAACAATACTTCATAATGTATTATTTGCAGATCTAGTTAAAGACGTCAAGATAAATATCTTCTGGCTTTATGATGAGACTTAGTTCTAGTTCCTTATTGGAGAAGGATAAAGAGAGAAACAAACACTGAAGACATTTGCTGAGGGAGGTAGAGGTTGGAGTTATGGTACCCGGGAAATGCCTGGGAGAACCAGAGGTTGAGAGAAGCAGAGGGAAGATTCTTCTCACAGCCTTAAGAGGAAGTATACTCTTGCGGGCTCTGTGCTTTTGGACTTTTGTTTTGGACTTTTCTTCTTTAGGGTTGTGGCAAGATAAATTTCTCATGTTTTTAGTCACTGAGATTTGGTACCGAGTTGAATGCTGCAACTGATAAATAACTAAGAACAAAGTTGTTTTGGAATTGAATAAAAGATGATGGCTGGACAAACCGTGAAGCTTAAAATATTGTTTTGAAATGTTGGTCAAAATATGGATATCAAAAGACAATACTGTTGAGTGCTCATTCAGTAGCATGATGGAGAAAGCTTCCATCATCTTAGTAAATTAACACAAACAGAATGATGGCAGAAAAATAATGCTGCTTCTAAAGCAGTTATTTAACATAGCAGGAAACTTAGCTAAATTAGGTTATATTATTGGAAGACAAGCTGAACTTGTAAGCAAAGAATCTGAATATTTAGCCATTTGATTTCTACTTGTTGGCTTTGAAGCACCACCTAGGTGTTGGGCCAAGGCACTCAAGCCCTCTTTTTCAACTTTTGTCTAAAAAATAATTGGAAGATCATTGCTCAGATGATTTGAGGTCAGGTTTTTTTGTATTCCTTCAGTGTACGGTGAATAATGCAGATTTTGAAGTTATTTATTCAATGTTGTGGGGCCAAAAATAGGTCCCAATTTTCATATTACTCTTGAGACTATTCTGTTAAGACCTGTATTCAGGCCTTGTTAATGTCTACTTTAAATATCTCACTTATAAATTCATAATATATTAAGGTGTTAGTGAACCATTTATCATTTAACCTCAGTTTTCACTCTCCTCTCACATTCACTGAAGAGTTTTAATTAGTTACTTTTACTTTTCAGAGTGTTGCTTTATTCTGATTTTCTGTTCTGAGAGGATATATATATATATATATACATATATACATATACATATATCTATATTAGGATAATAAGTGCTAGATTGCTGAAAAAAAGTTAGATTTGACTTCCAACTAAAAAATAAAAGCTCTTGGATATCTGTGATCTTGGGCAGGTTAGTTAGCCAACAATCTTATACTTATTCAATATGGAAGAGACACAATTTTTTTATTGTGTTTTATTTTTAAAGTATAAATATAATCAGAAATAATATTAAGGTTGGTAAATATTTTGTTTTCTTTTAAGATTTTTAAATATTTTCTTAACTTGGCCACTTGCAAAATAATGAATTTTAATTTTCTTTGCCTCATTCATAGTATATAATAATTCACTATATAATTTTTATAGGAAATTATATTTAATTGGAAACATTTAGTTCAAAAAAGACATAATTCATACATAATAAAATCTTTTTCACATACATAATTATATGAAAGATATTTTCCTTGCAAAATCTTCACATGTAAATATCAGATTTAGAATTTAAACTGAAATTGTGCATTGCTCCTTTTGTAGTATTAAAAATTTGTAGATAAGAACTTACTTGAAAAAATATTAATTCTTAGTTTACTATAGAAACCTAATACCTAACATAGATCTAAGCCTTATAAATAGCTGCTACATATCATATTTTTTTAAAAGTTTGAATTTTTCAATAATGTTAATTTAATTTGCCAAGATGATATAAACAATCCAAACCTGCGATGGCTGGTAAATACCTTAACATTTCTGTATTGGTTGACTTCCATTGATAGGACAAAATACCATTGCTAGGACTTACAGGAGGAGATGATTGCTTCTATGCCTAATTTCAGAGGTTGTTGTCCATGCCAGCCTCGCTCCAAGGTTAGAACAACAACATGGAAGGAAAATGGTGCCCTGGAGCAAAGCTGCTGGCTTTCAGGCAGCTTTGAAGCAGAGCAGGAAGAGGATGAGGGAGAGATGCACTCTCTAAGGCAGGTCCTCCTGGACCCAGCTGCAACGGGGCCTCACGTGCCCAGGGCATATCAGCTGCGAACATCAGTGGAAGAAACAAAGAGAGCACTGTCCTCACAGGACAACCACCTTTCCCGGAGTCCCTTTACCCTATCCAGTGGACAGTTAAGGTAAACTGGCAGAGTAACTAAATTTTTGAGATACAGGAAACAAAGTAACTTGGATTTCACTTATAATTTTCTTTGAGCAAAGAAGATTGAAAGGACAGATAAAAACTGTTAAATAAAATTATTTCACAGGATTATTTAATTTTACTTTTAGTCAGAGAAAGGTGATTCTGCTAGTATGAATTTTATATTATTGACAGAACTTTAAAATGAACTGTCAAGATTTCCAATTTTTTCCCAAAACATTATACAATCAGTAGGCTGTAGAAATTATTTCAGAAAATAGTATCTATATGGAGACGGCAGTTGTATTTCATTTGCAATATTCTCTCCTGTATTAATATAATGTTTCCAGATTAGAAATATATCTCCAATTTGAAACTCATACATTGGATTATATGCTTGAGCATGAATTCATAATCCATATATTGAAAATACATGCATACTATCCATGGTACTTTGAATGCGATAAGGAGGATATTTTTTCAACTTCTCACTCACTTATTATTTCTCGTCTAGGAAAAAACTGCATGTAAAACAGATGAGTTTAATAGTGTTTGGTCAAAATCAAATGAGTCAAGAGAAAGTTATTTTATATATAAAGTTGGAATTAATTTAGCTTTCATTTCTCTTTAAATTGAAAAATCATAGTAATATCTCAAAGTGGATCCATCAGTTATTGAAGTACTTCTATAGTTGGTTATCATTTATGTTTACAAATCTTTTGTCTATATTATTTTTCTTTTGATGCAGTACATGTCTAGTTGTTTTTCTGAGTAAATTTTAGACTAAGAAGTTTTAGTTTTGTATTCAATATATCACAAATAATTTTGTTTCAAATCCAATATGTAATTTTAGTTTATCTTCAAATTTGCAGTTGAACCAATCTTTACCATGGTATATTAGAATATATTATTTTACTACAATGTACTGTTTCTAACTCTGGATTATAAATTGTTGGTTTTTATTCTATTTTAGATAATGTGAATATTTCTCTGTGGTAGTTTATCATTTTCTTCTATTGTGTTTCGTATGTTTTATTCTAGAGATGATAGTCAATCATCTACGTATTCGATTACAGATACTATCTGTAATATAAAAACAGACATTTAAATGATTGGGTGGGAGAAATTACTGTTTGGTCAGAAAAACCTGGTGTGTTTTTCTTCAGGATACAGTGTGAAACATGTTTTTAATACTTGGTTTAAATTTGTTACAGTCACAGAATTGATATTTTCAAGGACATATGAACAAAGATCTTTCAAATCTTAGCTATGCTACTCTTCATAAAATGCCTTTGTGTTTGTGACTTCTTGTAAAATTACTAACTGTGGTTAATTCTAATGACTATATCATCTTTACTTCCTGATCATGAAAGTTATTATTTAAATATGGTTAATTCAAAACATGTCTGAAAGCTAATATTTGAGATATGTTAGTATAAAATATAAACATAAGAAAATATACACAAATGTAAAACAAAAGAAATCTAATTAACATTTATCATGAATCACATCAATCTTGTAGTCTGGATGATAGTGTTATTTATTGTATTTTTAAAAATTCCATCCTGTTTTAAGTCTATCTACTGTGGTACAGATTCTTTGTCTTTACTAAATCTTCACACCATCAACCATGTTATTACTTACTTACTATTTTCCTTGTTTAGATAAATGTAATTTTGAAATTTTTCTGTGGGAGTATTTAGAATTAGCCAAATAATTACACAGTGATCAAATACATGGTGACAGTTGAAACCCTAGTATCAGAGGTAATCATATCACCTTTTAACTTAAAATCTAGTAGAAACAAAAAGTTACTGCTTTATATAAAAATGCTGTATATGCTAAGAACTGATATTGTATATAAAATAGAAAATGATACTAAATATAATAGTGCACAATAGAAATTGCATAAAATGGAAATCAGTCAGGTTTCAGCTATAAAATCAATAAAAATGATGTGGTCAATGAATGTATCTAAGAAAAAGGCACAAGACTAAGAGAAATAACCTGAATAAACAACTACAAAACTGAATACATATTTGCTGTAAAATATTTGTAAAATGGAACTTAAATGTGAAAGTTCTAATAAAGGCTTAAACTCTAGAATAGGAATAAAGTAGTTTTATCAACATGTAGCACAAATAAGGAAATAGGTCTTTATCAAGTGCTTTATTTATGTAAATATCAGAAAATATATCATTAGGCCAGGGATTTAGCTCAGTGTTCTGCAGCCTGCCTTGCAGGCACAAGGTCCTGAGTTCAATCTCCAGTACCAAAAAGAAAAAAAAGAAAAAGAAAATATATCATCACTCACCTTAGGTATTAGTATCATAAATAATTAGTAAGTAACTTCATAGCCTGAAATTCTATGGTTTAAGCAAATTAAATGGTTACTAGGTAAATACAAAATTTTCAACTATATAATAATGGAACAGATTCACTAGAAATTATTTAATATAGTAATAATAAGTACACATTACAAAAAATAAAGTCATAAATGCAGAGTTAGATATGAAAGACATATATATCAATTAATAGGTAAATACATGCAAAGGTGGAAATAAAATATGATCACACTAATCATGAGATTGCCAATATCTCACATTGGATGCACATATTCAAATATGTTTTACCTCTTTAATTCAATATGTGTTTTCCTATAAATCCTGATTATTTTTTCAAAGGAGTTAAACACTTAAATATAAAATAAAATGTACAAAGAAAACCTAAAACATTGTCAATTATTTAGATCATAATGGTTGTAGAAATGGTACATTATGGTCCTTCTTACAATATATAATGATCAACTTGGAAAACACTTAAAAAAACATAAAATATTTTTAATATGGAAAATGCTTATTATTTCAGTTACATAATCAGAGGTAGTGATTTTACATGTAATACATACAATTAAGTAAAATATACAAAAATTTTAGAAATAAATACACTGAAAAGTAAATTAGGATTCCCTTTTGGTTGATGAAAAAGTGAGCTATAAAACCATGTATCTTGTTGAAATTAGATTTCTCAAAATTATCAAAAGGACCCAAATGACTTTTTAAAAGCATACAAAATATTAAATTGACAAAAAGATTAACTAAGTATTCAAGAGCTATCTATGTATCATCAAGCTTCATGGTTTTATATAAAATATTTAAAATGTCCTGAAAAATGTCTCTAAGGTGAAAATAAATTAATAGATAAATCTTTCATACTCAGGATAAATCTATAATGACTGTATAATGAAAATTTTGCTTTATTTCTTTTATTTATTATTTAGAAAGTTCCTAGTTTCTACCATACATGAAGATGAAAGATGACAGATTATTTTTCCCTTCATAATAGCAGGATTTATTTGATTGAATGAAAATAATTTTGAAAGGAAATATAACTAAAATGGATTTAATTTTCAGCTTGATGGGAAAATATTTATTAAATTATTTCTTGGTTGTCAATCAGTTAATTTTTTAAAAGAGTAATTTATTCTGATAATGTTGATTTTGAAAACAAATTACTCTATGAAATGTATTATAATTTTCCAGGGTCTTGGATTGCATCTCTCACATGTTAAATTAACTCTTCTTACTTATAACTTTATTTTATGCTCCCAAAAGTTGAGCACAATTATCTTGTAGTAGAAAAAAATGAAATTAAAAAACAAATAAATACTTGCATAGGCATTTCTCCTAAGTTGCAAATAAATGGCCAACATGTATATGAAAAGATCATAATCACCATTAAGGCAATTCACATTTAAAATAAAATAAAATATTCTTTCATACCTGTTAGGATGGTCATCTTCAGAAAAAAACAGAAGAATGAAATATTTATACCCCTGAACACCATTGTGGGAATGCTAAACGGAACATACACTTTACAAAACAGTATGGGAGTTCTAAAAGTTAGAAATAGAAATACCATATAATTGGTCCTGAGACACGCAGAAGATGCCAAATCACCCCACTGCAGACAGGCGGGTCTGCCCATGCCCTACTGAGGTGCTGAGTTGCACAGAACATGCCAAATCAGCCCGCTGCACACAGGAAGGTCTGTGCACGCCCTGCCGAGGTCCTGAGTCACGCAGAAGACACCAAGTCACCCCGCTGCAGACAGGCAGCCACCTGATTCCACACTACAAAGACGCAGAGGACACCAGACCACCAGACCAAGATACTGAGTTCCACTGTTCACGGCCCAGAGGTAGGGGCTTCTGACTGTCACCCACTGCTCCTGGTCGAGAGGAAGGGACTTCCCAGTCACCATCCCACCTGCTGCTCCCAGCCCAGAGGAAAGGGCTTTTGGGCCACCTTCTGTCCCGCTGCTCCCGGTCCAGAGGGAGGGGCTTCTGAACAACCCTCCCACTGCCCCTGGTCCAGAGGAAGGGGCTTCCCGACCACCATGCCTCCCGCTGCTCCCAGCCAATAGGAAAGGTCTTTTGGGTCACCATCTCTACTGCTACTCCTCACCCCTGTCCCACCTCACCCAGCTCAGAGGAGCTAATCTCTGCAGGTGCTAACAGCCCCCCGCCTCAGTTGAAATGAGAAAACATGTAAATAAGTCTCAAAACCAGATTTCCAGATCACCTACAGCAAACACAATGGGAAATGAGATTCTGATACTCAACAACCTGGACCCACTGAACTGGTAACAAAAGGGGATCTGGAAAAAATGAAATCAGAAATAATTTCTCAGATAACAGGAGAAATTGTGTCCCTAGTGCAAGACATGATTAATAAATCTAGAGAGGAGCTCAGGAACATGATGGAATCCCAACATAAGAAACAAATGAAATCCATAAAACAGATGCAAATAGATTTCCAGGACATGAAAAACTCCATTGAAAGTCTGCACAGCAGAATGTGCCAATGTGAGGACAGAATTTCAGATATAGAAGATAAGATTGCAATTAGTGGCCAGTAAAAGAAAAATTGCTTCAAAATTATAAGGGAACATGAGAAATCAATCCAGCAGCTGCAAGATGATGCAAAGAAGAATAACATAAGACTGATGGGGCTCAATGAAGAAACAGGAGAGAGTGGAGATGACATAAAAAATCTCTTCACAGAAATAATGGCAGAAAACTTCCCAAGCAGGGGAAAAGAACTTGACATACAGATAAGTGAGGCATATAGGACTCCAAATAGCCTTGATCAAAAAAAAAAAAAATCTACACATAGGCATATAATTGTAAAGATTCCAGAAACTCAACAGAAGAACAAAGTTCCCCAAGCAGTCAGAGAAAAGAAACAAATCACATACAAAGGAAAGCCCATCAGAATCACAGCAGACTTCTCAACACAAACCATCAAGGCAAGAAGAGCTTGGAGTGACATATTCCAAGCCCTAAAAGAAAACAGCCTCCAACCCAGATTGATGTACCTGCAAAACTATCTTTCAAAATGGATGGAGAAATAAGATACTTTCATGACAAAGAGCACCTTAGGAACTGCGTGAATACCAAGCCAGCACTCCAAAAAATTTTACACAATATCCTAGGAACAGACATTGAGGATCACAACCCCAGGAAGCAAAGCAGAATGAACCCATCTGGCATGACAAGAACTTAAATGTAAAGAGGGAGAACCCAACAAAAAGAAAAAGTCATGACAATGACAAGTCAATATGTTTCAGTTATAACTATCAACTTTAATGGTCTCAATTCACCAATCAAAAGAAATAGACTGGCAGAATGGGTCAAGAAGCAAAATCCAACAATATGCTGCATACAAGAAGCACACTTAATTCAAAAGGAAACTCATAGACTGAAAGTTAAAGGGTGGAAAACAATACTCCATGTGACAGGAACCCAAAAGAAAGCAGGAGTAGCTATCCTCTTGGCAGAACAAGTAGATTTCAAACCAACACTGATTAAGAGAGACAAAGAAGGGCAATACATCCTTGTAAAGGGAAGAATCCAAGAGGAAGAGATGACAATCATAAATATCTATGCACCAAACACTAGGGCACCAAACTATACAAAACAGATATTAACGGACACCAAAAGCCATATATGCACTAATACAATTGTAGTGGAGGACCTCAACACTCCACTGTCACAAATAGATAGATCAACTAGACTAAAAATAAGTAATGAAATACTAGAACTCAATCGAACTCTTGAACAAATGAACTTAACAGATGTTTACAGAGTCTTGGACCCCACAAAATCAGAATACACATTCTTCTCAGCTGCACATGGGTCATTTTCCAAAATAGACCACATACTCACACCTAGAACATGTTTAAGTAAGTGCAAAGGAATTGAAGTTATCCCCTGTATATTATCAGATCATAGTACAATGAAATTGGAGATCCATAGCAAAAGAAACTCAAAAAATATCATAAACACGTGGAAATTGAACAACACACTTCTGAATAACCAATGGGTCACAAAGGAAATTAAAGAAGAAATCAGACACTTCCTTCAATTAAATGACAATGACAATATAACATATCAGAATCTATGGGACACAATGAAAGCAGTCTTACGAGGGTAATTCATAGCAGTGAATACACATATTAGGAAAACAGAAGAAGCCCAATTAAATGACCTGATGCTGAACCTCAAGCTTCTAGAAAAAGAAGAGCAGGAAAATCCCAAAGCTCATACAAGGGAGGAAATTATAAAGATCAGAGGAGAAATCAATGCAATGGAGACTAAGAGAATGACACAAAAAATCAATGAGGCCAAGAGTTGGTTCTTCGAAAGAATCAACAAAATTGACAAACCTTTAGCCAACCTTGTCAGAAAAAGGAAAGAAAAGGCCCAAATCCATGAAATTCGGAATGAAAAGGGTGAAACTACAACAGACCCAGCAGAAATCCAGAGGATCATCAATAACTA
Organism: Heterocephalus glaber; assembly: GCF_053883595.1. NCBI lineage: Eukaryota > Metazoa > Chordata > Mammalia > Rodentia > Bathyergidae > Heterocephalus > Heterocephalus glaber. Next base: position 11,840,544 of record NW_028258333.1, read on the forward strand.
CTTCCAGAACCTATACACCAATAAGATGGACAACACAGAAGAAGTGGACCGATTCCTAGATACATATGAATTACCAAAGTTGAACAAAGGAGACCTAAAAATTCTGAACAACCTAATATCATCCAGTGAAATTGAAAATGTAATTAAAAACTTATCAACTAAGAAAAGCCCAGGCCCTGAGGGCTTCACTGCTGAATTCTACAAGACATTTAGAGAGGAACTGCTGCCACTACTGTTTAAACTCTTCAATGAAATTGAAAGGGAAGCAATACTCCCAAATTCATTCCTGGAACCATGCATCACCTTAATCCCCAAAGCAGAGAAATGCCCAACGAAAAAAGAGAACTGTAAGCCAGTCTCACTAATGAACATAGATGCAAAAATCCTTAATAAGATCCTGGCAAACAGAATGCAGAAGATCATCAAGAAGATCATACACCCTGATCAAGTGGGATTCATCCCAGGGATGCAGGGATGGTTCAATATATGAAAATCAATCAATGCAATACACTATATCAATAGAGCCAAGGACAAAAACCATATGATTATCTCCATAGATGCAGAAAATGCATTTGACAAAATCCAACATGCATTTATGATAAAAACCCTATAAAAATTGGAATAGATGGTCTCTACCTCAAACTGATAGAAGCCATCTATGAAAAGCCAACAGCCAATATCATACTAAATTGTAAAAAACCGAAATCCTTCACCCTAAAATCAGGAACAAGACAAGAATGTCCACTCTCACCACTCGTGTTCAATATAGTTCTGGAAACATTAGCCATGGCAATTAGACAAGAGAAAGAAATAAAAGGAATAAAGATAGGTAATGAAGAAGTCAAATTGTCATTATTTGCAGATAACATGATACTCTATATAGAAGACCTCAAGAACTCCACCAAAAGTCTCCTAGACTTAACAACCAAATTCAGTCAAGTAGCTGGTTACAAGGTCAACACACAAAAATCAATAGCTTTCCTCTACACCAATGACAGACTCACTGAGAGAGAAATAGGGCAAATAATTACTTTCACAATAGCATCCAAAAAACTGAAATACCTAGGAATCATCCTAACAAAAGAAATCAATGACCTCTTCTGTGAAAACTATGGCACTCTGAAAAGAGAGATTGAAGATGATATCAGAAAATGGACAGACATCCCCTGCTCCTGGGTAGGAAGAATTAATATAGTGAAAATGGCCATACTTCCAAAACTGCTATACAGATTTTAATGCAATTCCAATTGAGATCCAAGCAGCATACTTCATAGACCTTGAGAAAACGATCCAAAAATTCATTTGGAACAAGAAGAGACCCAGAATAGCAAAAGCAATTCTAGGTAACAGAGACATGGCAGGGGGTATCACAATCCCCAACCTGCAACTCTACTACAAAGCTACTGTGATAAAAACATCATGGTACTGGCAAAGAAACAGACCTGAGGACCAGTGGAACAGATTAGAAGATGCAGAAACAATGCCAAACACACTCAGCCATCTCATCTTCAATAAAAGAGCCAAACACCCTCACTGGAGGAAAGACAGCATCTTTATTAAATAGTGCTGGGAAAATTGGGCTTCAACTTGCCAAAGATTAAAACTAGACCTATATCTCTCACCACGCACTAAACTAAAATCAAAATGGATTAAAGATCTAAATATTAAAATAGAAACTCTGAACCAGTTGGAACAGAGGTTAGGTAGAACTCTTGAAGGCATGAGTGTAGGAAAGGATTTTATGAACAAAACCTCAGTTGCCTGTGAACTAGCACAAACAATCAACAAGTGGGATCTCTTCTTATTAAAAGGCTTCCACACAGCAAGAGAAACCACCAGCTGAAGAGACAACCCACAATGTGAGAAAAAGTCTTCACCTGCTTTTCCTCAGACAAAGGTCTACTATCTCGAATCTATAAAGAACTTAAAGAGATCAGACCTCCCAAATTTAAAGACCCAATCTGAAAATGGGCATCTGAAATGAACAGACATTTCTTAGACAAAGAAGTAGAAATAGCAAATAAATACATGAAAAAATGTTCAACATTACTGGTCATTCAAGAGATGCAAATGAAAACAATACTGAGATTCCACATCACTCCAGAAAGAATGGCTGCTATCATGAAATCAACCAATAAGAAATGCTGGCAGGGCTGTGGGGAAAGAGGAACCCTGCTCCACTGCTGGTGGGAGTGTAGACTGGTGCAAGCACTGTGGAAATCAGTATGGAGATACCTCAAAGAACTAGAACTGGAAGTCCCATTTGACCCTGCTATTCCACTGCTGGGGATCTTCCCCAAAAGAATCATACCACAGTGATATATGTGCAACTATGTTCATAGCAGCACAGTTTGTAATGGCTAAAACTTGGAAACAGCTCAAATGCCCATCAACTGGAGACTGGATAAAGAAAATGTGTTTTTTTTAATAAAATGGAGTGCTACTCAGCCATAAAAAATGAGAAATTAGAGACATTTATAGCTAAGTGGATGCACATTGAGGTGATACTCTTAAGTGAAATAAATAGGACACACATGTGTAAATACTGAATAGTTTCTCTGGTGTGAGAAACTGAAAGTGTAAATAAGGACTAAATGTATAATAGGTAATGTGAAATAGGAAGAAAAGGGGCAAAGGGGAAGGAAGTGGGAGAGCTAGGGCAAAGGACAGAAGGGAATGGGATTAATATGAGAAAATAGAAAAATAGGAACAAAATCTTTGTAATTAGGGAGGACTGGATTGGTTGTAGGGAGGGCTCGGCAAGGGTAAAAAATAAGAACCAAGAGAGAGTAGGTAAAGTTGCAAATTTCCACTGATGAATGTCATTATACTGTATGCCTAAAATGTACCAATGATTAGAATGAATAATTGATAATGTAAAATAGGAAGAAAAAGTCCAAAGGGGTAGGGGTAGTGGAAGGGGCAGGAGAAAGGGAAGAAGGGAAAGGAAATATGCTGAGAAATGGAAAAAATTGAAATAAAGTCTTTGTAAATAGGGAAGGGTGGAGGGCGTGAAGGGAGGGCTAGGAATGGGGAAAAAAGAAGAACCAAGATGCATTATGTAAAGGTACAATTGCCAATGAGAAATGTAATTGTGTTGTATACCTACAATGTACCAATAAAAGAATTTAATACATTTTGGAAAAAAGAAATACCATATAATCTTATAATTCTTATATTTAACCAAAAGTTTAAAATCAAAATTTCAAAGACATATGGATACTTTCATATCATTACAACATTATTTCTTATAACCAAGATGTAGAAACAATTTAAATATATATGAATGACTGAAAGATGGGTTATGGACATAAAATAGAATATAATTTTCCAATAAAAGAAAATAATTTCTTACCTACTGCAACGTTTGAAGACAGTATGCATGTTGGTCAAAGAAGCGCAAAAAATGCATGTTTCTATTTGTATGAAGTATATGAAATGATCAAACTCAGGAATAAATTGTGGCTTACAGAGTGAGGGAATGGGAAAATACAGAGTTCCTATTCAATGAGATGAAATCTCTATTACATAGGACAAAAACAAATTCTAGGGCCAGGGATTTAGCTCAGTGGTTTCAATGCCTGCTATGCAAGCGCAAGGACCCGAGTTCCATCCCTGGTACCAAAAACCCCCCCAAACAAAAAACAAAAACAAAAACATAAAACAACAAATTCTAGCGATTAACTATTTATGCTACTTTTTGTTGTTGTTGCTGTTACCAGTGATTGAACTCAGGACCTTATCCTTGTGAGGCAGGTGCGGTTGCCACTGAGCCAAATCCTCAATCCCATTTATGCCATTTTATCTCATGGTTAAATGAAACAATAGTGTGATATACAATGAAAATGGTAATAGGGGAAATCTTTTGGTATGTGTTTGTCTTACACAATAAAATAATTTAAAATTAAAATAGGACTAAGAAATCATATAAGAAGAACGTCTCCATGTTGCCAATACTCAAAAAAAGAGTTTATTTGTCTTACTGTGCAATCCAGGTCATTATTGTTCGTGTGTATTTATTTCAATCGAATTCCTCAGAATCACCTTCACATTATTATTCTCAGTTCAAAATTATCTTTTAGGGGCTGACAGGCTTTCTCAATTCCTGCTGCTCTAAAATTGCACGGTTTGTTTGGGTTAATTTGTTTTTCTGTTCACTGTTGTTTGATGAACCTAAAAGCACTTTTTTTCATTGTTTATCACACAAGTGAAATTTCTATATGGCTCACTGAACATGAGATGAAATCTAGCATTCTAGTTTACTATTCCAATACAAAATATTTTTATCTCTCTTTTGTTAAATGACATGTTTAAATCATTGGTATTTTTCTCACAGAAACATATGTTATTTATCAAATTATTTTATTGTCCTCCGTGTGTATTAATTAACATGATACTCATGGAGGCTATATTTAATCTGTATTTTTGATATTTAAAATAAATCAATGAGATAATATTGTGTATAAAAAGCATAGCCACCCAGGTACTGTATAAATAAATTTACTTCAGGAATTTTTTTTCATTAAGTTTATTGGTACATTTTAGGAATACAATTTACATTCATTGTTGGGATCTTGTACCTTTACATGATGTATCTTGGTTCTTATTTTTTCCCTATTTCCCTGCCCTCCCTTCACCCCCTCCACCTGTCCCTATTTACAAAGACTCTGTTTCTATTTTTTTTCCTTTTCTCACATTTTTTCTTTTCCGTTCTTTCCTTTCCCTTACCATTCCCACTTCCCCTACTCCTTTAGACCCTTTTTCCCTATTTCACATTATCACTTATACCATTTGTATCTTATTTACACTTCCAGTTTTTCACAACAGAGCAACTATTCATTATTTACACATGTGTGTCCTATGTATTTCACTTAAGGGTATGGCCTCTCCAAGGAGGGCAGGGGAATGGGGAAAAAATAAGAACCAAGGTAGTTATTTAAAGGTGCTAATTTCCTATGATGAATGTCATTGTATTGTATACTTAAAATGTACCAATAAAATTCATTAAAAAAAAAGAATATGGCTTCAATGTGCATCCATTTAGCTGTAAATGTCTCTAGTTTCTCATTCTTTATAGCTGAGTAGTACTCCATTTTATAAAAAAAAAAAAAAACATCTTCTTTATCCAGTATTCATTTGATGAGCAATTGGGCTGTTTCCAAGTTTTAGCTATTACAAACTGTGTCCCTATAAACATGGCTGTCCATATACCGCTGTGTTATGATTCTTTAAATTCTTTTGCAAAGACACCCAGTAGAAGGATAGTTGGATAAAATGGGACTTCTAATCCTAGTTTTTTGAGGTATCTCCATATTGATTTCTGCAGTGGTTGCACCAGTCTGCACTCTCACCAATAATGGAGAAGGGTTCCTTTCTCCCCACATCCCCACCAACATGTGTTCATTGATTGTTTTCTTGATAGCAGCTATTCTTTCTGGAGTGAGGTGGAATCTCACTGTTGTTTTCATCTGCATCACTCAAATGACCAGTGATGTTGAAATTTTTTTCATATATTTATTTGTTGCTTTTAATTGTTTTTCTGAGAAATGTCTGTTCATTTCAGATGTCCATTTTTGAATCTGGTCTTTATATTGGGGGGGTTACTTTTTTGTGTTCTTTATATATTGTAGAGAGTAGACCTTTGTCTGAGGTATAACTGGTAAAACTTTTTTCCCACATTGTATGTTGTCTCTTAGATATGTTGGTGGTTTCTCTTGGAGTGCAGAGCTTTTTAATAAGATGAGAGCCCAGTTGTTGATTTCTTTGTGAAACTTCCTGTGCTACTGAGTATTTGTTCATAAAGTCTTTTCTTATACCAATGTCTTCAAGAGTTCTACATAACTTATCTTCCAGAAAGTTTAGTGTTTCTGTTTTAATATTTACATCTTTAATCCACTTTGATTTTACTTTAGTGCTTGGTGAAAGATAGGGGTCTAGTTTTAATCTTTGACAGGTTGAAATCAGTTTTTCCAACACCATTTTTAGAACATTTTTAGGCTGTCTTTCTTCCAGTGAGGATGGTTGGCTAATTTGTCAAAGATGAGGTAGCTTAGTATGTCTGGAGTTGTTTCTGCGTCTTGTAATCTATTCCATTGATTCTCAGTTCTGTTTCATTGCCAGTACCAGGCTGTTTTTATCACTGTGGCCTTGTAGTAGAGTTTTAAGTTTGGGATTGTGATACCCCTGTCGTGTCCCTGTTGCCTAGAATTGCTTTTGCTATTCTTGGTCTTTTCTGGTTCCAAATGAATTTTTGGATTGCTTTTTCTAGTTCTGTGAAATGCACTGTTGGGATTTCAATCAGGATTGCATTGAATCTGTATAGCAATTTTGGAAGTATGGCCATTTTCACTATGTTGGTTCTTCCTACCCAGGAGCAAGGGATGTCTTTCCATTTTCTTATGTCCTCTTCGATCTCTTTTTTCAAAGTGAACTTTTCAATGTAGAGGTCTTTTGTCTGCTTTATTAGACTGATTCCTAGATATTTCATTTTTGGATGCTATTGTGAAAGGAATTGTTTCCCTAATTTCTCTCTCAGTGAGTCTGTTATTTGTGTACAAGAAGGTTATTGTTTTTAGAGTGCTGAGCTTGTATCCAGCTGCTCTACTGAATCTGTCAATGAAGTCTAGAAGTCTTTTGGCAGAATTTTTTTGGTCTATGCAGAGTATCATATCATCATCAAATAATGACAGTTTAACTTCTTCCTTTCTTATCTTTACTCCTTTTATTTCTCTTGTCTAATAGCTGTGGCTAATATTTCCAGAACTATATTGAACAAGAGTGGTGATAGTGGACATCCTTATTTCATTCCCAATTTTAACATGAAGATTTTCAATTTTTAACCATTCAGTATGATGTTGGCTATTGGTCTTTCATAGATAGCCTTTATCAGTTTGAGATAAAGATCATCTATTCCAATTTTCTGTAGGATTTTTATCATGAATGAACTTTTTATTTTGTCTAATGCTTTTTCTGCATCTATTGAAATAATATTATGGTTTTTGTCCTGGTCTCTGTTAATATAGTGTATTACATTTATTGATTTATGAATGTTGAACCATCCTTGCATCCCTGGGATAAATCTGACTTGGTCAGGGTGTATGATCTTCTTGATGACCCTCTGTATTCTATTTGCCAGTATCTTGTTGAGGATTTTTGCATATATGTTCATTAGGGAGTTTGGGCTATAGTTCTCTTTTGGGGTTGGATCTTTCCTTGGTTTTGGAATCAAAGTAACACTTGCTTCCAGGGATGAATTTGAAAGTATTGCTTCCCTTTCAATTTCATTGAAGACTTTAAAGAGTAGTGGTGATAGTTCTTCTCTAAATATCTTGTAGAATTTAGCAGTGAAGCCATCAGGACCAGGAATTTATTTTTTATTGAAGATCAAAGTACAAGTAACAAACCAATAACCATAACAATATGTTAACCAGTTAACACACATCATGAATATTGTACAGATATTTATAATTTTTATCTTAATACAGAAAGCTCAAGTTTGTTGGAGATAATCCTATTGCTAAGTAAAAATAACAACATACTGCTTACTGAAGAGAAGTGAATATGTTTCAATTGCTTATTTTTGCATTGATATCAAGCCTTCCTGAGAAATTTAAGAACCAAATTTTAAAATTTTTTTCAATTTCCTTATTACTCAGTTCAATACATTAACAGAAGCATATATCAAAAATGCAACAAAACAAACATTGTATATTATATTTTCCATATTATAGCAAAAATCATTCCATTGTCTTGTATTTTTAATTTTTTAAATAGTGAACACTATCAAGGTTCCACTTCTATGTATAAACTTACTTTAGGTGAAAACTTTGAAAAAATGTGAAAAGAATTACTTTTTCAGTACTTTCTTAATTATGATTATAAAATATTTCTGTAAGCATGCAAAGTTTTCTGTCCAGTGGTTCTCCTCCCTTTGCATTACATCTTTCTGCCTCACTCAGTGCTCTGCTTTCTAGTTTTGTCTGCTCTAAAATTTCATAAAAATAAAATTATAAAGTTCTTCTTCTTTAGATTCTTCTACTCAGCTTGCTTTGTTAAAGATTCATCTTTGCTACAGTGTTAATCAGCATTTCATTATTTTATATTAACATGCAGTAATCCTATATCATATCATAATATGCAATATTTATTCACTGTTTCATGAATATATACATTGTTTCTAGTTGCAGATATTTCACAAATAAACCTGCTATAAATATTTGCATGAGTCATTTTTCCAGTTAAATGCATAGAGATGAAATTATTTAATTCTACAGTGTATTTGAAAACTTATGTGAAACTGCTAACCTATTTTAGACCTTCACCAGAAATACATAAATGATTAAGTTGTTCTAAGTCTTCATTAATACTTAGCAAGTCTTTAATTTTAGCTATTCTAGTGGTTATGCATCAATATTCCATTGAAGTTTTAATTTGCATTTTCCTGACAATATTGAACTTCTCTTTCTGTGATTAAGGGAAATTCATATAACTTCTTTTGGAAAGTATATGTTCAAATGTTTGCCCTTTTTATCAGGTTTCTGGGGTTTTTGCATGAAATTCCTCTATATTCACCTCTTCAGATGACTTTCTCCCTTTTCCAAAGTCAGTCACAATCCTGATTTATGACAGCAAAAAATATTATCAGTTTAATTTCTAAAAATAAATAAATATCTTTAGCTGACACATATGCACATACAACTTCATAGAGTATTAATAGGTTAATATGATGGCTTGATACATATGTATGTACTTCATGTAAAATTTAAATAAGATTAAGCATATTTGTCTTTGCAGACATTTGCCATTTACTTTATGATAATTGTTGTAGTATAAATCTCTATGAATAGGATAAAATAATTTATACTCATATGCACATTTTCTAAAACAAGCTTTTGACAATTCTTAAATGGTTTATGGACATACTTTTTATATAATTAGCTATCATTCAACCATAGCATTATGCTGTCAGTACTGTTATTTTTAGTGAACTAATGCTGTCTTCATTTAAAAATCATTCTTCCTTCATGATAACAACTGTGTGTATGATGCAAACTTCTATTGAATTCATATTAGCTTTTCTTGAGAAGAGTCCCAGATCCTTTTACTTTTTTCCTTTTAAAACCACACATTTTGTAGTAAACCATATAGTTTACACTAAATTGCAAGATTTATTGCAAAAAAAATGCATTCTCTTGATGACTGAGAATTTATTTTAGTATTGCCTTTCTATAATCTGGTGAGCCATTTAGCATCCTATAGAATATAAAATTTGGTGCTTATGTGTATTCTGTCTTCCTATATACACTTATCCTGGGTGCCTGAAAGAATGAAAAATAAAATAAATAATATGTATTCATCTATAAAGTCATCTTTTCTATATAAATGATAATATCCCCATTACAACATTTTATATGTGAAAATCTAATGTAACGGTGTTATACATCTCCAATATGAAAATAGGAAAGTGTTATTTCTTATATAAAATCCATATTGAGTATAATAAATATTACATTTTCACACAGTCATTCACTAGAATATGATCTTATTTTTATGTAGAAAGAAAACACAGTACAGAGTGCATAAATTAAAATGCATCACCCTGTATATAGCCAGTAGAAAACCTGTAATAGGAAAGAGCTCAGTGTATCCTAATGAGACTATGTTAGACTGACTCCAAACATTTTCTTTGTCACTTCACTCACTCATCAGAGCACATCCTTGCTGCTCAGTAAGAAACTTGTGGAACCTTAACATCTTCACCTTTTTGAATAAATATCTCTATGACAAAAATCATACACTATGTAAGGAGATTTAGGTAGAGTGATGTTGCAATACTTCACAAATCTAAGGACTCATCAGTCTTATTTGTGCTCATTATATTAATATATGATACAACATGTATTCAGACATTAATAAAAGTTATTTAGATTGGTCCTTCAAATATTCACCCAAATAACCAAGTTTCTTCTCTTTTCATACTCTGGGAAATCAATATTAACAACTTCCCACTAGAGGCTCTTGATGTTATGGGAAAGTGGTTTGGTTCAGAAAATTCTACATAGTTGTAGAAAAACAGCCTTCTGGTTGAATTTGGTCCATAGGATTTAAGTTGCCAATGCCTCCTCTAGAAAACAAGCACAGACTTGCATAGGGAACAGTAAATTTTGGAGGTGTATAACTTGTAGGAATGTACATTGGTGCCAATGTGTAACCTGTGTCAAGGGCTAGATTGCTCTGCTGCTTCTATTACTAATGGAATGATAGGCTGAACCATTTGAAAGCAACTATAAATTTCAAGTGAAAGTAAATTATTACCTTTTTAAGACTTTGTATTATGAAATTGTCAGCATAATGTTTAAACAGAAATTCAATACTCACCAAATTTTATATTCTAAACTTACAATAAAAATAAAGATTTCTTTGCATTGTTAAAAGTTGTAATTTTAAAAATAGAACTCTAGTATATATTCAGCCATTCATAAGACAAAATGAAAAACAACTACATAATAGATATAGGAATATCAAAATCTTTGTAACAGAAAAAATATACATATAATGGAAGCTGTCAGATACTTTCAGTTGTTATGAATGATGAAATGTAGAATTATGAAATTTAAAAGTACTGTTTTTAAATACAAGCATTTTTATTCAGTATTAATAGTTGTGATATTGACATCAGATGAAGCATTGAATTGAAGTTCCGTTCCTGTGAAATTGTAAGTTTCTAACATTGTTAAAATTTCTTATTTTTTCTGGATCAGATAAAGAAGATGTAGATGATTCTGTCCTGGAGGACATTTCTTCTTTTCTGAAATAAAACTGTGAGTAACTTGTCACTAACAGAAATGTTTACTGCAGAAAACAGAATGCTGCTGAGTTCACAAAGGAATTCACAACTGCCTATCAGAAACAAAATACCACTCTAGAAAATGCCATTTTAATGTAGTATAAAATAATGCAATTTAATCTCTAAGCAGGTGTGACACAGATGGGAAACAAGCATAGTTACCTTTCTATCTCATTCTTTCAACAATCTCTATGATATTACTTACAGCAAGGTTGGTACTTTATTACACAAACTCATTCATTTATACAACTTGCTATTTCATTTCTTTATAAACTGTACAGCACAATCTCAATTAACTAAAAAAATTGTTTGATAAACAAGATGTTTCCATACATTAAAATTTTGAAATGATTAATGAGAAAATTTTGTATCATGTGTTTTGGTACAAATCACATGATATCAATAAAGGGGCTCTTTCTGGGGTAGATCAATGGTATAACACATGAAAATGGTAATACTGCAGTCTGGTGGACTGATAATAAGTTTATTGATAAATTGCATTTTTGACATTGACCCTATGTTTCAGTGCATAATCTTACCAAGATAAAATATTGAAATGCACTTAATAACTGATATTTGTTTTCACATAGCTAATATAACAAATTGAGTTTAGATTTGGAATGTCAAATGTATTACAAAATGTATTCAACACAATATTATATCATCTACTTTTGATCTAAATATAAATGAGTTATATGTTATATAAAATATATATTTATATTTGATATATCTTAAGAACTGATGAAAAAATTTCTGTACACTACACAAGGAAATTTCAATACAAGTTTACCAAATAATGAATATATATGTACTAAAATAGATTGTGAATTACATATTATGATATATATTTTCTGTATGTGTACTCACATTTAAAGAATAGAAATGTACAATATATGAGTTAAATCTGTCATATGATCAAAATGCTAATATGGAAATTTTAAAAGTTAAAAAAACTACAATATTTTTCCATAATTTTAGAAGATATGAAATGGTTCTTTTAGCTACCAGTTTTTAACATCTGAAAAGGGAGTATTTTGAATATGGCAATTCATTATTGTTCCCAAATATTCCATACTTGTCTGGGTCTATTTATTGGGACACAATTCCACAATGACTGTCTAGTGTTGTGAACATCTTGACTGATTTTTCTGCACCACCTTTTCAAGGGTATTTGTAGAGAAATCAGCCATGGAAGGCCAAGCTGCTATGTCTCTATGAAAGAAAGAACCAGTGTGTTTCTTGTCTGGAGTATTAAAGCTTATGTCTCTCTCTGGAGCAAAGAGCAAGCTTGCTTACTTCCCATTTTAAAAGATTCCAATAGTCTGAACTCAGACTTTTCTCATTTAATACAACAAATGTGTATAAAGGGTTGTTTTGTTGTTATTGTTGCTGTTTGTTTGTCTTTGAGACAAGGTCTCACTATGTGCTACAGACTGGCCTTGAACTCACAGCAATCCTCCTACCTCAGCCTCCTGTATTCTTGGATTATAGATTACAGGTGTGTACCACCACACCAGGGTACATGAAAGTATTTAAATGGGCTTTTTTAAAATTTCTACTTGGGGCTAAAATGCAAAGAAAGCTGATGTAAATATTACAGTGTTCATGCTGTGCCAGTGTGGTGAGTAATAATGGCCTTCATCTTTTCCCTTTAAATCTGGTGGTTCATGCCAGCATCCATTAAACTTTTTCAAGCTCAATAGTTAACTTGAAAATGAATGGAAATCTCAGTTCCTTCACAGGACTGACTTGTGTAAGTATGTGATACTTACAGAGACATGACTTTCGAGAAGAGAAGGTGAAGGGTGCACAGGTAATGGGAGAAAAAATAAGAACTCATATACATCATGTTCTGGTACAAACACCTAATAATAAATGTAAATGTATTTTATACTTAAAATGTACCAATAAATGTGTGTGTGTGTGTATATATATATATGTGTGTATATATATGTATATATATGTGTGTGTATATATATGTGTGTATATATATGTATATATGTGTGTGTGTGTGTATATATATATATATATATATATATATATATATAAAATAAAATAAAAGAAGAGAAGGATAATAAAACAGAGTTCCAGGATTTGAGGCAACTTTTGGCATCTGTTACTGAATGGTCTCATCCAAGTAGAAGATGTGTGTAGAAGGGTAAAGTCCTCCACAGTCACAGATGTAAATGATGAGTTGAAGTAATGTAGGGAAGCTACAGTAGTTCGTTAATAGTTCGGCTTGACTAAATTCAAGGTATCTGCTGGACTTTGGTAGGCATTCAACCTCAATGTCAGCTGTGCAAGACTAAACACTGACTTGAAGATACTATCAGCTGGCAGAGCTTATGTTTATTCTTGTAGCTCTGCTGATAATCCATGTAACATCTTTAACTGACTCTTAGTTATTACCCTTGATATTTTACATTCTGCCATTTGGGAAACTATAGACTGAAAACTGAAACATTCCCATCTTAGGAGCTGCAAGCTGAGAAAATGGATCACTGCTGCTGAGTGAACTATGTTACTCATGTATAAGGATGTAATAAAGATGATTTTTTTTAGACCATTTGGAACCAGGTGACTAAAGGAGTCAGCAGTACCTAGATTGTGGCTATTCCAGCCCAGGTCTATCATCATGGCAGAAATAATAACAAACCATTGGAGACAAGGACTCAGATTCTAACATAGAGTTTGCCACTGCACACCAGATTTTGACTCCTTCCAAAAGTTTCCTAATATCTTGCAGTGAAGTGTAATACATTACAAAAAATTATCCTCCTCAACTCTTGGTAATTTGACTGTTACAGACTTTTAACTCCTCTTAGACCTCTTATCATGTTTTTCTACATTGAAGTGCTTTTTCCTACATAATCATCACAACCTGTTGCCCTTACAACAGATCTGTGTTATGATATTCACATCTAGATAACTTGCATCCACTGCATATCATGTGTGTCTATCACAAAAGCCATTGGACAATGAGCTAATAATTAAAGTTGGGAAGGATAAATACATTACATTTGGTTCAATTTTGATACATCCTCACAAATGGACTCAAAATGATTTCTGATTCTATATTCCTCATCATCTCCTCTGACATACACTTCAGTATGGTTGTCTGTTCAGTAGATGTACTGTCCCCAAATAGGGTTTGTCTCTTATTTCAATGATGAATATATCAGTGCCTCTTTCTCACTCTCCATAATTTCATAATTTCTGAAAGTGAAAAGCAAGATGGGATTTGGTAAGCACATCAAGTATTCCATAACCAATCTTGTTATTCTTAGGATCAAACATGTGTCCTCCAAATTTTCATGTGTTCAGAGGTGGATCATGGTAAGAAAAGGCAGGTTACTGGGAGCATTACCTGGAACAATCCATTCATGGTCCTGTCTCATCCTTCCATTCTCTGCATCATGGCTGCCATAGATTGAGCTGCTTTCTTACATCTAGCCATTCTACCGTATGGTTTCTGCTTTGTTGCCAATCAACCATTGACTGAATCCTCTGCAAAATGTGACCTGAAATAAACCTTTTCTCCTTTATGTTATAGGTTTCAGTTATTGAGTACCAGCACCATTGCTGGCACCATTGGAACACATGTAATTCAAATTTGAAAGATTACAAATCCAGGAAAACACAACAGAATCAATGGTAAAGGTGATTTTTTTGAAGGGGGAAGGGATGGTGGTTTATATAATGAGAGATTGAATGATTCCACATGGAAGACAATAACATCTCAGCCTAAAAAGCTAGAAGCTTTGTGACAAGGACCAATATTGCAGCCCCAGGCTGAGGCTGAGTCACTGAAAATTCCCCGTGGAGACCCTGGTCACTGTGTGAATTCACATTCAAAGGCTGAAGAATTTGCAGTGATGTACATTGGCAATTGTGGCAACAATAAACATACCCACAAGAAGAATAATGCCTACATTTGATGGCCTTGGAAATTGAGAACAAAGCAGCCTGAGAAAGGATATTGAGGATTTTCATAGTAGCTTTCAAATCCCATTTGTGAATTATTGTCCTTATAACTGTGATTAAGTTCTTTGGCACATATTATATAGCTGATTTTCTTTTTCACTCTAATTAATAATAATGTGACTCTTTACAATAATAAAATAATTTCCTGAGCAACTTTATTATATTGCCAGAATAATCAACGTGCACAATTTAACTTCTAAACAGTAGCCAAGCTTTATTTCTAAATCAAAGTAAATTTATGTCTTTTCATACCTTTCTATTATTCAGTACCTAACACAATTAAGGAAAAGAAAATCTTTGTTATTGTCCTGCTGCTTTTCCTGGGTGACTGGAATATTTATTTTAGTAGCATCCTTTTTTCCAGGTAGGTTATCCTTCATCAGAGTTTGACATTTGGTGTAAGAAAAACTGAAACTTTCACACTGTTCTGAAATTATTTCATCTAAAGCCAAATATGATCACATATAATCAACCTCTGACCCCACCAGAAGAGACAAATCACTTTGTGTTCAAAGCCCTTGACATAACTATTTGAGTATTTAAAGACCACCCACCTGTAGGAAATGGTGAAGGAAAGACTAATTGTGCACTTAACCCCATATGGGGCAGCTAATATATTTCCTTAAGGGAATATCAGCACTTCAGTTGAAAACAATTTCTGACATAGAAGAATGAAAATAACTTGCCAGTAATGCAAACATAGTTTGCACAAAATATGGGTTTTGTTAGAAATACAGCTATAAGAAGAAAACAACTGTCTGTTGTTTTGCCCCCCCAAGCAAAAAAAAAGTCAATTTTCTTTTATACTAATTGAAGAGAAACATCAACAATCAAGTAATGCTATTTTTATCGTGTATCTGTAAATGCAAGGAGAAAAACAAATAATACAGCTTCATCTTATCTCAACATATTTTGAATCATGTTTACAAAATGACTGATAAAACCAGATGTCGCTCTTCCATAATATTCTCTAATCATTCATATTACAGAAATGTATGTATATATATGTATATGCATGTGTACCTTTTATTCAAATAAAATGAAAAGGCACTCTATGAAAAATAAAACGTTAATGTAGAAATCAGTGGTACATTTACTTTGCATAATATTCCCATATACTTGGATAAACTGAAGAGAAAAATGCCCTTCACCTATTATATTTCTTTTATGCCTAAATACCTACAATAGTTTATATATTTTTGCTTTAATAAATGGAGGGCTTACATAGATTCAAATTAATGATAACTTGAAATTTATTGTTTCAAGGAACAATTTAATTATCTAATTAAACTGTATATTTAACACAGCTAAATCTTTCACTCCTATTATTGATTCTCTGATTCTCAATACAGAAATGAAATATCTAGCAGTTGACATGACAGGTATAAACAGGCAGGATTCTGAATGCCTGTTTATATTCATATTTCAGAGTAATTTGGTGGTAATTTTTTTGAAATATTTTCAAGTACTTGATTTAATTTGATTATCTTATATACTATACCTGTGACTATTTTTTGAAAAAATATTTATCTCAACTTGTATTCTATCAATAGTTTATTAGTTTTTAATGAACTTTGATATCTTACACATGCATAAATATAAGTAACTGAAACATAGAAAGACTAGGAAATATTTTGCAAAAGACTCTAATAAATTACCCCTACTGCAGCACTGATCCCTTCTCCATATTATTTCTTCAATGATTTTTTTTTTATCTAAAGCCATGGTAATTTAACTATAATACAGGAGTGAAAATGATACTATACTAATTGATAAGATTCTTAAGATTGGCCAAGGCGTTCACTACATCCCCATTAATTATGCCTCAATGTATGTATGTGTTTGTGTGTATGTGTTTCAAAAATCACATTCAGATTCCCTGTGGTTTGCTTCCTTGGAGTCTGTGATAGCCTTATATTAGAGAATGACATTTTTCTAATAAACAGCAGAGCAAAATAGCAGTTTTTAAATGTGAAGTAGTGAAAATAAAGTTTGCTAATGTTGCAAACTTATTATTCAATTAAATTTATTTTTCAATAATACATCAAACATAGTGGTAGTGTGATGGATCATTAAATGTGTATATTGCATAATATTTAAATCAATTTGAACATATATGTCTTCTCAAACATGTATCATATTTTTTAATGGTGAAAATATTCAAAATTCTTCCTGTAGCCAGGCATGGTGGCACATGCCTGCAATCCCAGCAGGTAGACCACACGTTTGAGTTCCACTTCAGCTACTTAACAAGATCCTATCTCTCAAAATAAAAAATAAAAATAGTTGAAATGTAGTTAATACACTTTTCCATAGTGGTACTAGTTAAGATTCTTGCCAAAATTGTGCAAGTTTTCTGTCCACATCCTCAGCAGCATGTTATCTACATTCAATTTTGATGATAGTCATTTTTCATGTAATGCCATGCAATTTCACTGTGGTTTTGATTTGCACCAGGTTCTTTAAGTAGATTGTGTTCTCTTGGTTTTAATCTGGGCAAGCACCATTCAGGTCCCACAATAAATGTCTGAACTCTGATTTACTTTCAGATGTGCTTTTGGTGTTGATTTCTATAAAGACCTTTCTTAGTCCTCTATAGATTTTTTGTGGGTTTTTTTCTCCTATTCTGTCTGCCTATGTCTAATATAGTTTGCAATATGGTTTGGGACTTAACAAACAGTAACCTTTCAATGTAATATATTTCCATCAAGTCAACTACAGATATTACTATTTTCCAAAACTTTTGGTTGTTACTGTAATCAAATACCTCTCAAACTCTTAGGATATGGTACATGATAATTATTCCTATTTTTATAAACTGTCAGAAGAAAATCCACATCTTTCATCTAGTATCTTTCATCTAGTATTTGTCTCAAATTAATTAATTCCTAATCTAGACTCACAAATGTTTTTGATGTATAAAATAGCATGATATTCTCAGTGTATTTAACAAGGTTTCCGGATACTATATTTCTTTTGTTCTCTGTTTTTAAAGGGGAGCTTTTGCTAAACCCAAGATCTTTTTATTTATGAGCTTTAATCCTTTGTATATTATGAAGAAGGAGCCAAGAACCTCTGTTGATATGCTCTGGTCCTTATTGTGGTTTGATGTTCTAAAGGAGAGGATTTTTGTTTTTCTTGTCATGATTTGGTAACATTCCTGGCAGAAGAGCCCTATGATTTCAACTTCTCTGTGAGTAATTAAGTTGAATATTTAGATGAGCATTATGGATATCATCATAGTTCCATATCTAGGCTACTTCCTGCAATCGAATTTATCAAAATAAAACTGACATAATGATGTGATTCTTTCCCTTATTTCTCATCTAAGTTTAAACCCAAGAGATGAATAAATCACTATATATCATCCTCTTTAAACCCTACTATATATTATCATTTTTAAAACTTGAAAATACGTATCATAATGATAACACATTCCAACAATATAAAATTTATAAAGGTTAATTATATTTGTGTGCTTCATTTTTCAATTCATATTTCATTTCACTTACAGTAACAGTTGAAAGCAACAATTTAATAGACTTACTAGGTAAATTAAAAAAGGTAACAATTGCTCTGACAAATTATTCTTTTTGGAAAATATCTGAAATTATGCATTATATTTAGTTAAGAAAGTTTAGGGCATATCACATTATGTCATATAGTGTACATTAGTGATTTTTATGCAAATATATTTTGTTACTTCCAAATTATGACTATGACTTTTATTTTGATGTCATTTGTCTTTTATTTTGAACAGGTGAAATATGCAAAAGCATATTTTATTTTATTTTTTAAATGAATTTTATTGGTATATTTTATGTATACAATATAATGACATTCATCATTGGAAATTTCCAGATTTACATAATCTCTCTTGGTTCTGCTTTTTTCTCCATTCCCCTTCCCTCCCTTTAGGAAGGATCATAAACATTGTGAGGGGAAAGAGAAAGATGCACTATCCTTGCATCAAAGGTATATGCCCCTGAAACTCTACACAAAACAACTTGTCATGTGTCTCCCACTGCAGAAACAGTCCTTTGGATAGTCACTGAACATGTGCCTGATCCTACGACCTGTTTTGGTCTACACAGCGTATACAAGACATGTCTCTAAAAAAACTAATTTCTGATAAGTAAAAAGAATGCAAGGAAAATATCCGCCTTGCTCTAGCTTCTGTATCCTACCTTTGAGAGCGTGTACATGAAGGTGATGAGAACATGTCTGAATTCAAAAGAAGTCAAGAAACTCAGAGACATGGTCACAATGTCTGTAGCGTATACATCATCCCCACTTGCTATTAAGTGAAACAATTGAACGTTGTTTCTTTATTTTCTCCACCAGTGGTCAATTTTCTGACCATATGTAGCCTAAATAGTTCAAAATCAATTTCTACTATTCTCACACGCATGTTATGTTTATTAGATCCTTAATGATTAGATTTATACAAGAAGGTTGAAGGCTGATCTTGTTACAACATCTATGACATGTTGCAAATTGTAACTTTCATTTTTAATTGTATGTTAAGCATTAAATCAGAGAATCTATTACCATAGATTTGTTACATAGTCATCTCACAGATGTCAATCAACTTTGAATACACTTAACTTGCTCCAGTTTTTTCTGCACATCTTAAAAAATCTTTATTCACTTATTTAATATGTTTTCTCTTTGTTTTATTCACTGGCAACATATCATCTAACTTGAATCCTAAGAAAAATATAACTTATTTAAATTGGAAGTAGAGTTAGCTTA
Source organism: Heterocephalus glaber (assembly GCF_053883595.1). Lineage (NCBI taxonomy): Eukaryota > Metazoa > Chordata > Mammalia > Rodentia > Bathyergidae > Heterocephalus > Heterocephalus glaber. Next base: position 11,860,129 of record NW_028258333.1, read on the forward strand.
CTAAACAAATAAAATGAAGTGAAATGTAATTTCATATGTAAAGGATCTGACAAATTAAAGCATTGTGTGGTTTTTAAGTTTAGCACCAAATTTTTCAATATTTATCAACTTACGAGTGAAAGGCGTATGCCTATAATCTTAGCCTTCTCAGACAGAAAAAATAAAGATAAAATGCTATGCCTCCCCTTTATGATTTGACTATTTTCCTTTAAGATCTGTTGAAATTTAATCTCCAAGTGATGATATTAAGAAGTCTGCCCTTTGGGGGTGGATTAGATCATAAGTGTTCTGTCCATTTGAATGGTATTGATAACCTCACGAAAGAGGCTGTAAACCATATCCTTGACCCTTTCACCATGTGAAGACAATGAGAAAAGTTGCCTTCTGTGAAGGAGATAGTGTGCCCTTGCCAAATACTGAACCTGCCCACAATTTCAGAACTCTGAAATTTAATTTTTTTGTGTGTTTATATAGCTAATCATCATGTATTTTGTTATAGAAACCTGAATGGACTAAGATAATGCCTTATCAATAATACATGGCCTACATGGATGTTAGTAGCCTTCTGAAACTGATTTAAAAGACTCCAAAGCTTCAGATTTGGTCCCATGGAATGATCTCCCTTAGGCATGTCCTTCTCAGTGTGTTTCCTCTCCAAACACAGTCATCGTGAGAGCCTTCAGCAGATGACAGGAGCATATGTTAGTGTTCTGGTGCTGCACAAACAAAAAGGACCTGAACCTGACAACATGACATATGAATAGGAGAGGTCAAGATGGAAATGAATTTTTAGCTCTAATTTTTTCTGTCATAGTGTTTATATATCCCCAGGTGAAGTCTTGAACATCATTAACACAGATATACCACCTTATCTGTGCTCTACCTAGATTCTTGTCAGAATCAATGAGCATATTATAATGATGGCATTATAATATAGTATATTATAATCTAGTTGCTGGTTTGCTGTTTAATGATATATACCTGAAAGCAATATGTGTTTTTTAAAAAATAAATACATTGAAGCATATTTGCAGGAGAGAATTTTAAGTGTTGGCATTTGAAATTTTTGCATCAATTCTTTGAGTGGAAAAAACTAACATCTATATAATTGTCTCCTTTTTTTCCTATTACTTGGCACATCTGTGTTTTCAAAGTTGTTTATAGAGTAATTTAGGCTTTTTTCCCCAAATATGGTGTTTATTCATCTTGGCATTCCCATTGTCTAGCATATTGGTGTAAATAAAACAGTCCTTAAAATTGTTTCTTTGTTAAACCTAGTTTAAAGTATTTGTAAACAAATATTGAAGGTAGTTTACAAGAGAGAACTTATGTCTATCAAGCTATTAACTGGAATTTTTCGTACATTTGAAAAAAAATAACAAATGACTTTGTGGAGGCTAATCTTAACTGTTAACTTGACTGACTTACACAGTTCCTAGATGAGTCTTTTCTTTCTCTTAAATTCTTTTATTGGTACATTATAGGATGAGTCTTTATATGGTGGGGACGCTTCCCTCAGCATCAGATTAATCCACTAATGCTCAGAGGTGAACGCGTTGTGCGGAGGTGGGGCCTCGCTGGAGCTGGTTCCCTGGGGCGTTCCTTTGGAGGGCTTGTCTCTTATGCAGGCTCTATCCCTGTGCCCTGTTTCCTGGCCCCCATGAAGTGAACAACTTTGTTCCACCAGGTCTTTCCACCATGATTTTTCAGCTTGTAGCCACCTGAGCCATTACAGAACGAAAGATCTGCAACTCTGAACCCAATATATATAAAAGGATTCTCTGAAACACGGTTCTAATGACCACACACACACACACACACACACACACACACACACACTACTGTGTCACTAGACACAGTGTCAACTAAAAAATCACAGCTTAGAGATGAAAATGAAACATGGATGGTACTTCTCTTAAGATCTATGGTGTGTGTGTGTGTGTGTTCATTTCTGCACAATTCTGCTTCTAAGAAGTCCCATACTGATTCCATCTTACCTATACACAGGAATTCATATGAATTTTTGACCAGTGATCCAGGAGTTCTATTTCTTAATCGATAGCTTTAGATGTCTTTGAACAAGACAGTGTAGCACCATAAAAAGAACAAATTTATAGCAGGATCATGCATAGCATGGGTCACTTCTCTACCTTAGAGTCAATGAAATTTCTCATTCAGTCAATGAGGACCAGCATGGATGGAAACCAAGCATCACATAGTGTTTTCAGACTCATTTTAGTGGGCAAAATGAAAATCTATTTTGCAACTATTGGGACATAGAGAGAGAACAAAATTGATTTAAACTATTGTGGTGGTTGATGAATGACACACTGAGAGAAAAACATCAGTCTCTCCACACACCTACTCAATTCTGTCTGAATTCAGAGGAAATACATGTCTCTCTGGTATGCATTTGAGTACTTAATTTATTCCCTCTGATCAGCATAAATACTCTAGTGTTCATTATTCATTGCATATATTCAAGGTGATAAAATAATATTTGACAATGTTGAGTATAAGTTGATAACTTTCAAAAAAGTTACATGTAGAAAAATAATATAACCTCAAAGGGAAAATATATGCATACACAATATATAAAAGGCAATAGCATATAAATATCATTGATATTACAAAATAAAAGAGAAACACCTTATCTATTGAGACCTGAGACTTGAGATTAAAAGAAATCAGAAAGTATTTAAGTTTATTTATAACATGTGTTTGCATGTATGATGTAGGCAGGCAAGGTGGTACACAAGTGTCCACTATCACCACTGCAGTGCATATCAACTTTGAAACATTAGCCATGGCAATTAGACAAGAGAAAGAAATAAAAGAAATAAAGATAGAAAATTAAGAAGTCAAATTGTCATTATGTGCAGATGACTTGATATTCTATATAGAATTCCACCAAAAGTCTTCTAGACTTAATAACCAAATTCAGAAAAGTAGCTGGATACAAGGTCAACACACAAAATCAATAGATTTCCTCTACCTGAGCAGCAGACTCACTGAGCGAGAAATAGGGCAAATAATTCGTATCACAATAGCACCCAAAAAACTGAAATATCTAGGAATCAACCTAACAAAAGAAATCAAAGACCTCTTCTCTGAAAACTATAGCATTCTGAAAAAAGAGATTTCTTCTTTAAGAAGAAATTATAAGGGAAAATATTTATGAATTCAGGCTAGGCTAGAACTACCTAGGATACAAAAGACATGATGTATAAAAGAAAAAAAATGATAAAGGAGATTCCATCAAAATTTAGAACTTTAAATGGCATCATTAAAATGAAAAGTAGTCCTTAAACAGACCATATTTACAATGCATATAACCTATGAGCAGAATATATATAGAATTCTTAGAGCTCATTAATTTTAATTTTTAATATGTCTTTAATTGAAAAATCACTTGAATATTATTCTTTTAACTCAGATTATTTTATTAAATCCATCACTTACCTCTAATTAATATCATTGTTTTTTGCCACTGAATCATGTTATAATAAAATGTGAACTGCGGTTAAATAATTCTACATGCATTCTAAAATTTGAGGTAGTTTCTCCTTGTTAGAACTTCACTGGGTATTAGAAATATTACTTCCCATTATCTATTATTTATATTGCTGTTTTTGCTCATCTTGATTTTGTTTTCCAAACTCCTGCTTAATTCTTTTTTTGAATTTTATTTTATTAGTACAATTTAGGTATACAATATAGAGACAATCATCATTGGAAATTTGCACCTGTACATAATCCCTCTTGGTTCTCATTTTTTCCTATTCTCCTGCCCTCCCTTCAAATCCTTCATCCCTCCCTATTTACAACGTCTTTGCTTCCATATTTTCATTTTCTCATTTTCTTCTTTCCTTTCCTCTACCCCTCTCACTTTCCATTCCCCTTTGGCCCTTTTCTTCCTATTTCACATTATCTATTACACCATTTAGTCCTTATTTACACTTTCAGTTTCTCACACTACAGAAACTATTCAGTATTTACTCCTGTGTGTCCTATTTATTTCTCTTAAGAGTATTGCCTCAATGTGCATCCATTTACCTATAAATGTCTCTAATTTCTCATTTTTTATGTATAGCTGAGTAGTACTCCATTTTATAAAAAAAACCCCACATTTTCTTTATCCAGTCACCAGTTGATGGGCATTTGGGCTGTTTCCCAGTTTTAGCTATTACAAACTGTGCTGCTATGAACATGCGGGCACATATATCACTGTGTTATGATTCTTTTAATTCTTTGGGGAAGATACCCAGCAGGGGCATAGCTGGGTTAAATGGGACTTCCAGTCCTAGTTCTTTGAGGAATCTCCGTACTGATTTCCACAATGGTTGCACCAGTCTGCACTCCCACCAGCAGTGGAACAGTGTTCCTCTTTCCCCACAGACCAGCTAGCATTTGTTATTGGTTGATTTCAAGATAGCAGCCATTCTTTCTGGGGTGAGAGGGAATCTCAGCATTGTTTTCATTTACATCTCTTGAGTGACCATTGATGTTGAACATTTCTTTATACGTTTATTTGCTATTTCTACATCTTTGTCTGAGAAATATCTGTTCATTTCAGATGCTCATTTTTGGATTGGGTCTTTTAATTTGGGAAGTCTGATTTTTTTTTTAAGTTCTTTGTATATTCTAGATAGTAGACCTTTGTGTGAGGAACAGCAAGTGAAAATTTTTTCCCACAATGTGAGTTGTCTCTTCACTCTGTTGGTGGATTCTCTTGCTGAGAAGAATCGTTTTAGTAAGAAGAGATCCCACTTGTTGATTGTGCTAGTTCATGGATGATTGAGGTTTTTTTTGTAAAATCTTTTCCTGCACCAATGTCTTCAAGAGTTCTACCTAACCTCTGCTGCAGCCTGTTCAGTGTTTCTGTTTCAATATTTAGATCTTTAATCCATTTCAATTTTAGTTGAGTGCATGGTAGGAGATACAGATCTAGTTTTAATCTTTGGCAAGTTGAAACCCGATTCTTCAACCCCCATTTATTAAAGAAGCTATCTTTCCTCCAGCAAGAGTGTTTGGCTCCTTTGTCAAAGATGAGGTGGCTCACTTTCTCTGGAGTTGTTTCTGCATCTTCTAATCTGTTCCACTGGTCCTCGGGTCTGTTTCTTTGTCAGTACCATGCTGTTTTTATCACAGTAGTTTGTAGTACACTTTCAAGTTGGGGGTTATAATCCCCCTGCCATGTCTCTGTTACCTAGAATTGCTTTTGCTATTCTGGGTCTCTTCTTGTTCTAAATGAATTTTTGGATTGTGTTCTCAAGGTCTGTGAGGTATGCTCCTGGAATTTCATTGAATCTGTATAGCAGTTTGGGAAGGACCTAGAAAAGTTAAAAACAAAAACAAAAACAGTGTTGGAAGACGTCTAGTACCTAATTTTAAGACTTCTTCTAAAGCTACAGTAATCAAGGCAGTCTTGGTGTAAGGAAAGACATATAGATCATTGGAATAAAACAGAGAATCTAGAACTACAACCACACATGTATGGTCCACTGAGTTTTGAAAGATTATTTAACCTTAGCATTTTGTAGAATATAAACTCAATTCAAGAGCTGAGGAAGAGATAGTGTTTTCAGCAAATGGCACTAGAACACCTGGTATCCGTATATAAAAAAATCAACCTCAACCCTTTTTTCCCATACATGAAAATAACTTGAAGGGATCTATGAACCTAAATAAGAAAGCCTAAAAGCATAAAACTTAAAATCTTAAAATCTATATAGCAGTTTTGGAAGCATGGCCATTTTCACTATATTAATCCTTCCTACCCAGGAACAGGGGATATCTGTCCATTTTCTGATATCATCTTCAATCTCTCTTTTCAGAGTGCCATAGTTTTCACAGAAGAGGTCATTGATTTCTTTCGTTAGGATTATTCCTAGGTATTTCAGTTTTTTGGATGCTATTGTGAAAGCAATTATTTGCCCTATTTCTTTCTCAGTGAGTCTGTCATTGGTGTAGAGGAAAGCTATTGATTTTTGTGTGTTGACCTTGTAACCAGTTACTTGACTGAATTTGGCTATTAAGTCTAGAAGACTTTTGGTGGAGTTCTTGGGGTCTTCTATATAGAGTATCATGTCATCTGCAAATAATGACAATTTGACTTCTCCATTTCCTATCTTTATTCCTTTTATTTCTTTCTCTTGTCTAATTGCCATGGCTAATGTTTCCAGAACTCTATTGTACAAGAGTGGTGATAGTGGACATCCTTGTCTTGTTCCTGATTTTAGTGTGAAAGATTTCAGTTTTTGACCATCTAGTATGATATTGTCTTTTGGTTTTTCATAGATGGCTTTTATCAGATTGAAATAGAGACTGTCTATTCCAATTTTTTGTAGGGTTTTTATCGTAAATGCTTGTTGGATTTTGTCAAATGATTTTTCTGCATCTATTGAGATGATCATATGTTTTTTGTCCTTGGCTTTATTGATATAGTGTATTACATTTATTGAGTTGTGCATGTTGAACCATCCCTACATCCCTGGGATGAATCCCACTTGGACAGGTTGTATGATGTTCTTGGTGATCATTTGGATTATATTTGCCAGTATCTTATTAAGGATTTTTGCATGTGTGTTCATTAGTGAGATTGTCCTATAGTTCTCTTTTTTGTTTGGTTCTTTCTCTCCTTTGGAGATCAAGGTGTTGCTTGCTTCCAGGAATGAATTTGGGAATATTGCTTCCCTTTTAATTTCACTGAAGAGTTTAAACAGTAGTGGGAGTAGTTCCTCTCTAACTATCTTGTAGAATTCAGTGGTGAAGCCATCAGGACCTGGGCTTTTCTTAGTTGGTAAGATTTTAATTACATTTTCAATTTCATTGACTGATATTGGGTTGTTTAGAACTTTTAGTTCTTCTTTTATCAATTTTGGTAATTCATACATATCTAGGAATCTGTCCATTTATTCTGTGTTGTCCATCTTACTGGCATTTGGTTCTCGAAGTAGGTATTGATGATCCTCTGGATTTCTGCCGAGTCCTTTTTAATTTCACCCTTTTCATTCCTAATTGCATGGATTCAGGCCTTTTCTTTCCTTTTTCTGGTAAGGTTGGCTAAGGGTTTCTCAATTTTGTTTATTCTTTTGAAGGACCAACTTGTGCCTTCATTGATTTTTTGTATCGTTCCCTTAGTCTCCACTGAATTGATTTCTGCTCTGATTTTCATAATTTACTCCTTTGTATGAGCTTTTTTTTTTTTTTTTTTTTTTTGCTACTGGGGATTGAACTCGGGACCTTGCGCTTCCGAGGCAGGCGCCAGAACCACTGAGCTAAATCCCCAGCCCTCCTTTGTATGAGCTTTTGGTTTACCCTGCTCTTCTTTTTCTAGAAGCTTGAGGTTCATCATCAGGTTGTTTATCTGGGCTTGGTCTGTTTTCCTAATATGAGAATTCACTGCTAAGCATTTCCCTTGTAGAACTGATTTCGTGGTGTCCCATAGATTCCGATATGTTCTGTTGTCATTATCTTTTAATTGAAGAAACTGATTTCTTCTATAATTTCCTGTGACCCATTGCTTATTCAGAAGTCTGTTGCTCAATTTCTATGTGTTTATGAAAGTTTTGCTGTTTCTTTTTCTATTGATCTCCGATTTCTTCGCACTATCATCTGGTAATATACAGGGGATAAGTTCAATTCCTTTGCACTTTCCTAAATATGTTCTATGAGCGAATATGTGGTCTAATTTGGAGAATGATCTGTGTGCAGCTGAAAACAATGTTTATTCTGATTTTCTATGGTAGAACACGCTGTAAACATTTGTTAAGTTCATTTGTTAAAGAATTTGATAGTGTTCTAGTATTTTATTGCTTGTTTTTTGTCTACTTGATTTATCTATTTGTGACAGTGGGGTATTGAGGTCCCCCACTACTACTGTATCAGTGCTTATATGATTTTTCATATCCATTCGTATTTGTTTTATATAGTTCGGCTCCCTAGTGTTTGGTGGATAGATATTTATGATTGTCATGTCTTCCTCTTGGATTGTTCCCTTTACAAGGATGTGGTGTCCTTCTTTGTCTGTCTTAATCAGTGTTGGTTTGAAATCCACTTGGTATGCAAAGAGGACAGGTACTCCTGCTTTCTGAGGTGTTCCTGTTGCATGGAGTGGTGTTTTCCACCCTTTAACTTTCAGTCTATGACTTTGTTTTTTAATTAAGTGTGTTTCTTGTATGTAGGATATTGTTGGATTTTGCTTCTTGACACATTCTGCCACTCTATATCTTTTGATTGGTGAATTGAGGCCATTAACATTGGTGGTTATAACTGATACATATTGACTTATCATTGTCATGACTTTTTCTTTTTGTTGGATTCTCCCCCTTTGTGTTTAATTTCTCTTCTTTTTCCCCCATTAACTTTATTGGTACATTTCAGGTATACAATACAGTTACATTCATCGTTGGGATCTTGTACCGTTATATGAGTCTCTTGGTTCTTATTTTTTTTCCCCTTCGCTTGCCCTTGCTTCACCCCCTCCACCCTTCCCTATTTGCAAAGACCTTGTTTCCATTTTTTTCCTCTTCTCATATTTTTTCCTTTCCCTTTTTTCCTTCCCCTACCCCTCCCAATTCCCCTGCTCTTTTAGACACTTTCTTATTGTTACACAATATCAGTTATACATTTTTAAAATTACAATCTTAAGATCCAGAAGATTTTACCACAGATTTTACAGAATTTAAAAGGATATAGAAAGCATATTACAAAAATCTTTTTTGAACTAAATTTGACGAATTCTAAGAAGTAACTTAGAATACAAATTAATAAAACTAGCTCTGGAGGAAATATAAAATTTGAATAGCATCTATTAAAGAAAGTGTATTCCTAGCTTGAAAACTTACCTATATGACAACAGCAGGCTCATAGACATTTTAACTGATTAATTATACCAAACAATTAAAGTAGAAAAAAGAAGGAACACTTCTCCCCTCATTTTAGGAACTCAACATTGTGCCAATCCTAAAATTGGATAAAGATAATAGAAGAAAAAAGTATGAACATAGATAGAAATTTGTTTAACAAAACAAACTCTTAGAAGTCAGATCTGGCAGGATGTAGAAAGTGGTTTTGTTATAGGTATGGCTGTGTTGGTTCAGCATTGGAAGATCCACCCCCAAAAGTCATCATTTTAACAGAGGAAAGGAAAAAGCCATATGATCCTGTCACTAGTTGGAGAAAAAGTATTGGACCAAATTCTACAGCTGTTCATGGTAAAAGCTATTAGGAGACTAGAAGTAGAACAGAAACTTCTCAACAGATTAAAGACATGTACTCCATACTTCCAGTTAGAACACCTTGTATGAATGGAGAAGATACAATGCTTTCTCCTTAAGGTGGGGAACAAGGGCAGATATGCTTACTCTTTATCTGTCCATTAAACTTTGAAACCTAGTCCCCATCAAAATAGTCTGGCAATAAAATGATACAACTAGGATAAGATTGGCATGGCAGAAGCAAAATCTTTATATGTAGATGAAATGATCATCTACAGAGAAAATACTAAGAAATCTCTAGGAACCCCTAGAATTTGTACTTGAATTTAGCAGGATTAGAAAACACAAGGTATACATAAAAATTCAGGTCTGTGTATACTTGCTATAAATGAAGAACTGGATATTGAAATTTCAAAGTTATGTAGAAGTACAAAGACCCAGAAAAGCCAAAAACAAAAACAAAAACAAAAACAAAAATGTGTTGGAAGACATTTAGCACCCAATTTTAAGACTTCTTCTAAAGCTACAGTAATCAAGGCAGTGTTGGTGTAAGGAAAGATATATAGGTCATTTGAATAAAACAGAGAATCTAGAAATAGAACCACACATATATGGTCCACTGAGTTTTGAAAGATTATTTAACCTTAGCATTTTGTAGAATATAAACTCGATTCAAGAGCCAAGGAAGAGATAGTGTTTTCAGCAAATGGCACTAGAACACCTGGTATCTGTATATAAAAAAATTAACCTTAACCCTTTTTTCCCATACATGAAAATAACTTGAAGGGATCTATGAACCTAAATAAGAAAGCCTAAAAGCATAAAACTTTAAGAAGAAATTATAAGGGAAAATATTTATGAATTCAGGCTAGGCAAGAACTACCTAGGATACAAAAGACATGATGTATAAAAGAAAAAAAATGATAAAGGAGATTCCATCAAAATTTAGAACTTTAAATGACATCATTAAAATGAAAAGTAGTCCTTAAAAAGACCATATCTACAATGCATATAACCTATGAGCAGAATATATATAGAATTCATAGAGCTCATTAATAGACAACCCAATTAAAATGTAGACATAAGAAGATGATAAATAGCCAAAATAGCACAAGGAATGGTGTGCAACTCTAGAATCAGAAAAATACTGATCAGTACAATAATAAGATTGAATTATACACTCATAAGTTTTAAAAGCCTTCTCATGACTTTTTCTTTTTGTTGGATTCTTCCCCTTTGCATTTAATTTGTCACGCCCAATGGATTCATTCTGCTGGGTTTCCTGGGGTTGTGATCCTCATTGTCTTTTCCTAGGGTATTGTCTAAAATTTTTTGGAGTGCCAGTTTGGTATTCATGAAGTTCCTGAGGTGCTCTTTATCATCAAAGTATCTTATTTCTCCATCAATTTTGAAAAATACTTTTGCAGGGTACATCAATCTGGGTTGGAGGCTGTTCTCCTTTAGGGCTTGAAATACATCACTCCAAACTCTTCGTGTCTTGAGGGTTTGCATTGAGAAGTCTGCTGTGATTCTGATCGGCTTTCCTTTGTATGTGATTTGTTTCTTTTCTCTCACTGCTTGTAGAATTTTATTCTTCTGTTGGATTTCTGGAATCCTAACTATTATATGCCTATGTGTAGATTTTTTTTGATTAAGGCTAGCTGGAGTCCTATATGCCTCACTTATCTTTATGTCAAGTTCTTTTCCCCTCCTTGGGAAGTTTTCTGCCATCACTTCTGTGAAGTTGTTTTATGTCATCTGCACTCTCTCCTCTTTCTTCATTGACTCCAATCAGTCTTATGTTATTCTTTGCATCATCTAGCAGCTGCTGGCTTGATTTCTCGTGTTCCCTTATAAATTTAAAGCAATTTTTCATCCTCATTAATTGCAATCTTATCTTCTATATCTGAAATTCTATCCTCACATTGGTTCATTCTGCTGCGTAGACTTTCAATGGAGTTTTTAATCTCTTGGAAATCTGTTTGTATCTGTTTTATGGATTCCATTTGTTTCCTATGTTGAGATTCCATCATATTCCTCAGATCCTCTATTTTTTTATCTGTGTCCTCTCTAGATTTATTAATCATGTCTTGCACCATGAGCAAAATCTTTGCTGTTATCTGAGTAATTATTTCTGATTTCATTTTTCCCAGATCCTCTTTTGTTGCCAGTTCAGAGAGTCCAGGTGGTTGAGTATCAGATTGTTCCATCTCGTTTCCTTTGGGGTTGCTGTAGGTGATCCAGAAGTCTGTTTTTGAGGCTTATGTATGTGTCTTCTCATTTCCATGGGGAAGGGTGCTTCTGGTGCCCATGCGGCTCACCTTCTCTGCCCTAGGAACTTGGGATGGCAGCGGGGGAACTTCCTTCTGGGTGCTGGCACAAGCTCAGCTTCTCTGCCCTAGGAGCTTGGGATGGCAGTGGGGGAGCTTCCTTCTGGGTTCTGGGACTGGCTCACCCTCTCTGCCCTAGGAGCCTGGGATGGAGGCAGTGAGCTTCCTTCTGGGTGCTGGGACCAACTCACCCTCTCTGCCCTAGGAGCCTGGGATGGAGGCAGGGAGCTTCCTTCTGGGTGCTGGGACTGGCTGAGCTTCGCTCTGTGTTTAATTTCTTATCTGGCTGATGGATTCATTCTGCTGTGCTTCCTGAGATTGTGATCCTTGTTTTCTTTTCCTAGGATATTGTCTAAAATTTTTGGAGGGCTGGTTTGGTATTGATGAAGTTCCTAAGATACTCTTTGTCATGAAAGTATCATATTTCTCCAATTTTGAAAGATAGTTTTGCAGGGTACATCAATCTGTGTTGTAGGCTGTTTTCCTTTAGGGCTTGGAATGTGTCACTCCAAGTTCTTCTTGCCTTGAGGGTTTGCATTGAGAAGTCTGCTGTGATTCTGATGGGCTTTCCTTTGTATGTGATTTTTTTCTTTTCTCTAACTACTTATAGAACTTTGTTCTTCTGTTGGGTTTCTGGAATCTTAACAATTATATGCCTATGTTTACTTTTTTTTTTTTAATCAAGGCTAGTTGAAGTCCTATGTGCCTCACTTATCTGTATTTCAAGTTCTCTTCCCCTGCTTCAGGAAGTTTTCTGACATCACTTCTGTGAACTTCTGTTTTATGCCATCTGGACTCTCTCCTGTTTCTTCAATCAGTCTTATGTTATTCTTTGCATTGTCTAGCAGCTGCTGGATTGATTTCTTGTGGTCTCTTACAATTTTAAAGCATTTTTTATTTTCTTGGTCACTAATTGCACTCTCATCTTCTATATCTGAAATTCTGTCATCACATTGGCTCATTCTGCTGTGTAGACTTTCAATGGAGTTTTTAATCTCCTGGAAATCTGTTTGCATCTGTTTTATGGATTCCATTTGTTTCCTCTGTTGGGATTCCATCATGCTCCTCAGCTCCTCTCTAGATTTATTAATTATGTAATTATAAGGCAACATAGAGAAGGTGTAAATACTTTTCTAAATGCTTTCCTTATGATCCCTTCAAAATACTTTGAAGACACTATAAATTATACAGTAGTATAATGGCACAGGTGGAAAAGCTATGGCTACTTATTCAAACCTAGTCATCTTAGAAACTTCTGAAAAGTGAAAGGTAAGAAAGATCATAAAAAGATGGAATTATATATTTGCAACATAATGGACACACTAGTATACTCAGAAATACATAACTCTTTGTAAAAAACAAGGCAACAGTTGTTCTACATAGCAATATATGTCAGTAAATCAAAAGATTTTTCTATTTGTCTTTGAATTATCACTTTGGAGAATATATGAATGCTTGAACCCACATACCTGGAGTCCAACATCACAGATGTAGACAAAGTAAGGTTTGTAAGTTTGAGAAGACTTTTCTAAGATGTTCATTGAGCATGCAGGTGAAGATAAGATAAAGGACAAACAGACATGATTTTTTTTAGGTGGGACAACATAAAAAGGATCCTTTTGAATATTATCATTCATTGGCAATATACGTAAGTGTAACATTCAAAGATAAGGTATGAAAATAAAACAAAGACTGGAAATGTGGCTAGTCAAGTTGATACAATACTTCATGCTGCATGGACTCCAATCTAACCAAAAAAAGATCGTGAAAATAATCTTTTTGTGACTTGCTGACAACATTAGTACTAATCATTAACAGGTTCTTACTATGATAATAAGCTGTTATGGGTATCCGAGTCTCCCCAGAAAGGCTCATTTGTTAAAGAGGGACTTTGGAACTGATTAAATCATGGGATTGCTATGCTCTACAGTGGATTCATCAACTGAGTTCAGTAGCTGAATTGCGTTATAAGGTAGGGCATGGTTGGGGGAGTCACTGAGGGTGACCTTGAAGGGTAATATGTTCCTCCACAGCTCTTCCTGTTGCTTTCTGTTTCCTTTAAACTGACATGAGCAGCTGTCCTCTGCCCAGGACCATCCCTCATGCCATTTCTACTTAGGAGTTAGCAGTCCATGGACACAAAACAGGAGCCAAAATAAACCTTTCTTCCTTTAAGCTGTAGGTATTTTGAGAAAGTGGCTAACACAAAAGTCTTCATTTATATGTCATTATGTTAAGTGGTAGAATACTTAAATGCTACCCACACCCTAGAAAGTGGAACCTAAGCCCAAGCAGACCTGCAGAGGGTGCGTGCTTCATTCTCCCTGGGTCTCTTGTGGTCTCCCTGCTTCACAAGCCTCTTAAGGCTTTCAGTGTTCTTCAAAGCCCACTGCCTCCTTCAAATTCTCATGCCACATTTTAGGTTGTCTCAATTTCAATAATTTTGAAAAAAAACACAAAACCTAGCATTAGCTCAGTACATAGGCTCTGGGTTGACCTTCATACTGAAAAAAAAAAAAAAAAAACAACCAGAAAATTCTGAGTTTGACAGCATATTAAAAACAAAACAAAACAAAACAAAAATTATACAACCATGCAAAATGTGATTTATTCTGAGAATGCAAGGATGTTTAAACTTATGGATATCAGTCACCATAGTATAACACAGTAACAGAATAAAGAACAGAAACTACACGATCATATCAATTGATTTAAAGAAGAATTTCTCAACAATATTCAACACATTTTCATTATAAAAATAAACATTCAATATACTATGAATAGAACCACCTCAATAAAGAATGGATATGAAAAATCTTAAATTGTTAACTCAGAGTTGAAGAATTTTAAAAATGAACAACTAACTAAAATATATTGTAACATTAATCTGGGCTGCTGGTAGAACCACAACCTAAAATGTAGCATTTCCTAATCTAACAAGAGGTTATATTGAAGGTGAACAGACACCTGTGGGAATGAGAGATTTCCCTGTGTGGCCCTGGCTCATAAGGAGAGTGGAGTGTTTGAAATGATCTGGCAAAGTGGGCTCCATTGATGGGATGGGCAGGCATGGCACCAGAAGGATGCCAAGCCAAAGAGGGAGTCAGAAAGTTTCAGTGAAGGAAGCTTCCATGACCAAGGCCAGGGCACGTGGAGGCCCAGTAAGAAAAGGCTTCATTAGATTGGTGGACTTTTCTTAAATGGGAACAAGATACTCAGACCTCTCGAAAGAATATGTTTGCTCTGTTTAAAGTTACAATTATTGATGCTTACAAAAGTGAACCTGCTATACATCTCTAACCACCACAGGCTCACTGCTACATCAAACTTTCCTGATTGTAATCCCATAGGTTGATCTCAGCTTGGCTAAAACATAGTCATTTTTTAGTATGAAAAGCTCTAGATAAAAGAGTCCCTCTAGCAACACTTTTTAAGCCCCCACCAGGGTCCGTTTGCCTGGAAGCAGCTTTTTGCTTTCATTTTACAATAAATGCTGCCTTCTGCTTTTGTTCTATAATAAATACTTTTGCTCAGTCCTCTTTTGACTCCACCTTGTAATTCTTTCTGGGTTGAGAGAAGACCCCACCAGACAGATTTTAACAGCTTGTGTGAATTGTTAATAAAAATCTTGGGAAAAAAAAATAAATAAATAAAAATCTTCTGGTTTTTGAGAGGGCTCCAGGTAAGGGTTGCAGAAATTAAGATGACTCTTACTGGACACTGGAGGAAAGGCATTCCTTATTACATACTCTTAGGAATTTTAACATTACTACCATTTGTAGTCATGAGGCAATTAGAAAATGCACCTAATGATTTAGGTAATCAGTTGAAATTTGAACTTCTCTGGTATTGTCTTGTAAATGTGGTATTGTCTGCTTTCTCCTGGCCACAGCAACTTCCAAAAGGCAAAAAAAAAAAAAAAAAAAAAAAAAAATAGTGGTTTAAAACAATTACTTTTGAAATGGAATGATAACATGATCATTTAGAAGATTCCAAACCAAACTAAAATAGATAAATATACTGGTGTTTAAAAATGGGCTCTAACAAAAGACACAAACCAAGGCATTCTGAAGAACAAATGCTCTAAACAACAAAGCAGGATGTGATATTAAGAGTTTAGGTAACTGATAGTAGATCAACTATCTTCATTCAGAAAGAAGACCGTCCAGAAATTATGAGAATATACCTTACAAAACCACTTAAAAAGCATTAGTATTTTATGAAGCTTAGGAATATTGTCACTCAGCCTTCTCAACAAAATCTCAAAGTAAACAAGCACTATATCAGATTGGTGGACATGGTTTCAGTATGATAATATGAACTCCAAGTTTGCATAACATAATTTTAGGGAAATTATATTAAGAAGCACTAATAGAGTAGTGGATGCAAAAGGGTAAAAATTAAAAGTGACATTTTAAGCCCCAAATTCTACAGCATAAAGCAAACCAAAAAAGTACAAAAATGTGCTAAATTTCATGAAGAGAAGGATTATATAGAGGAAGAATCAGAATCCCAGAATGTGGAGCCCAAAGCCATGGAGTAGAGTTAGCTGGTTTGAACATCTCAACAAAAAGCTTCCATCAATCATTCAGGGAGTTTTCAGAATTGCTATGGAAATTGCAGACCACCATAATCCCACTTTATTCATATAAAAGAGTTTTCGTAGTAAGTAATTCATCTTTCCCACCTTAATATTTTCATTGAAGGAAGAAAGGGAATCTTTCTTTTCTTATTTTATTGACCTGAAGATGAAGTAAAGTCTTTTTAAAAATTATATTTAAGTTATGTTAAGCAAAAATCATTCCATCTACAATTGACTCAGCTGATGTAATTCTAAATTTAAACCAGATAGAATAATGGGTATTTTTGATGTAAATTTTTTTGGTACTTTGAGAGTGAGTGAATGAATTTTGCATGAAAGAAAGAAGTTATTTGGGAACAGAATAAGGGCAGCTAGCTTTCAAATTTACCCGGAGTTCTACCAGGCTTCTGGTATTTGCATACCTGTCATGCAGTCTGTGTGTCACTGTGGAGCTAAGACAAGGACCAACAAGTGAGGGGCTCCAGGATTCGTAAATGTTAAAGATTATGCCATAAGTTTTTCTTAAGTTGAACAGAGTAATAAATAACTCTCTTTTCCAGTCTTGCTCTATTTCTCAAATAAAATTTAGATTAACTCTAATGCTCACCTATATCATTAGTTAATAAAACAGTACAATTCTAATAAAATTCCTAAAAATGCAAAGTGCCCTAATATTGGAAACTCTCTCCTTATCAATATCTCATTCCTGGGTGGAGGGAAAATATATACTTTCAAGAAAATAATTCAAAAATATGTAATAAATTCCTTTTATTTTTCCTAAAAAAAGCATAACATGAAATATCTCTTTAAGTTTCAGATATTCTAATGCTACCAAATAGGAAAAAAAAAACCTCTGCTATACTTTTGATTTGACTTTAGACCTAATGAATTTCATTCTTACTTTTGCAATCCATATATTTCAACACAATTCCTTTATGTCTTATTTTTTTCAAATTTTTGGAGTGTTGATAAGATAAAAATAATGTCACAGAAAAACCTTAGAGTCACAATATTTAGAAAAAGCAAAACAAAGAAATAATCCCAGAAACACTACAGTGGCTGAAAACCAAGAGAATAATGCCCCGATATAATTTCACAAGACAAACAGCATTGCCAGAACCATAATGTTACACCTGTGATAACCTAGAACCACATTGCTTTTGTTTGAATTTCACTGAGCATATAAACAGTGTTATTTGAGGAAAGAAAATAGACTGATAAAAACAAAACAACTACTACAAAAGAACACAAAAGAATGGCACTTTATTTCAGCTTTGTGAGGATGTAGGTCAATCTGTTCTATTTTTTCCTTCACTTGTGCTTTTTTGATTCTTTAGGGAAAAAATAGTCTCATAAAATAAATGTTTATTTTTAAGTAGTTGTAACAATATCAAATTTTAATGGACTAATATAATAAGGCATTATTTTTCTTAATATTATAGTACAATGTGGTTGTATCTAATTGGTGGGGTATTTTTAGGTGCGTTTTGATTTAAATATTTCCTTCCTAGTCTCTTAGTGCTCCACTGTTACACGGAACCTAAGTAATCAGCAACAGAAAGGAAACCTGTTGGAGAACTTACTCATTGCCTTTCTTGCTACCAGGGGATAAACTTGATTTGTGTTCACATGATACTTTCTGGTGTCATAAGGACCTGGCGAAAATCATTCTCTGTTTTAAAGCCGGTTCAACTTTTTCTCAGTGACAGTGCTTCAAAATGGAAAGGGAAAATGCAAAGCTGGTTGTATTTACTGCCCATTTCTTACAACGAAAACTTGGCATATAGTTCTCTTATGCCACTGCTTTTCCAGACATCCTTGACTAAATTACAAGCGGAGTGCCTAATAGTAACCTCTGGTCCACGTCTGCAGATCACAAGCTCTCTGAGCTTTCTGTAACACCAAACTCTCCAGGCAAATGTCATGATATGTACTTCACACAATGCCACTCTTCTACCGGTTATTATAATTTTCTGTAGCTCTTTCGGGATTACATGATCAGTTTGGATGTTTCTATCGTGATTACTTGCAACTACATTTTCCTGGAAGGTCAATTTCCTTTAGCCAACTTCTAGTCTTGACCTTCTAGCTCTTATCTTGGTTTTGAATTCAAAAGCTGGAGGGGTCTGAAAGAATAAATAAGCCTCAGTTTCGATTCCTTCCATCATTAAGCAATTCTTTATCATTCAGAGGACTCAGAAATAATGTTTCTCACTGTGTTGATTCCAAGCCTCATTTCAGATTTTGTATTTCCCTCTGGTGCTTGTCTACTCATTTTAGTTTCTTAGGATTTGTTAAAAGTTATAAATATTTTCACTGTTCCACTTCTGGTGAAAATTCATGACAATAGATTGGGTCTAATATTAAGGTTCATGTTCTCCTTTCTTCCTTTATTTTCTTCCTCATCACATTTTAAGATTTCATGTTACTATAAAAAATCACCTTGCTTTAAAAAATCCATTGTTCTAGTAAATCCTGGCATTTTTAACTCTTTATATAGGGTCAATTTATCCTGGAGAAATTATCTTAATGCTAATAATCCTTTAAACTGTAAATTGGACCACACGAATAAATTATTTCATTTTTTTAGGTTTTTATCATGTTTAAAATCTATATGATTAGGTTAGTGTCCTCTTATCTGGCAATAAATTGATAATTCTTATCTTTATCAACACTAGACTTCTCAAAGTGATGTGAAATTTGTCACATTCACCAATTATTATCATACATCAAGGCCTATCTACCTGCAATTACTTCTACACGTAATACATCTTCCTCCATTCTGTTTAAAAGTGATATATTACACACACACACACACACACAATATTAGAACATAAACCCACACATATTCCTGACACAGTTACTTCCTCTTTACTCTTTTAATTTCAGCTGGAATATGTATTTTACCTTTCAAGAGCACTTCCCTTCAAATCATCTAAATCAGAAATATGTATTACATTTGTCATCACTATTATTAATAGTGATATGCAATGTGTGTTTGTCATGTGAAAATACTTGTGTCTTCAGTAATCTATACAATTCATGACCCTCTGCACAATGACACTCTGTGTTAGCCAGGATTTACCATTGTGGCAGACCTGTACTTGACTTACTGATGTCTGAGCTGACTCACAGAGAGTCTGCCTGAGCTCAATGATGAAAGGGCTGAGTCTTCTTCAGTTCTGTGATACACTCTTTCCTCATGTCACTCATACTTACTGTGATAATGACATTGTATATGCTTAAATTATAATATATTTGACATTGTAAAGTTCCCCTCTAAATTTGATGTACTTTTTCTACATTTACACTCTATACTTCATATTAATAATATATATCTTTCATAGGTTTCTTAAGTGATCTCTATATTGAATCTTCACACATAATTCTTGAAGGAAATTTTAAATATAATCCTGACCTTAGAATCTCTATGAGTCATTTGTTAACCATTTTTTGATCAAGTTACATTGATATATCTGGATTAATGGTCACAATCTAACTCTTGTCAATGTCATGGTCAAGCATATTTTGTTAACTATACTTAATCTCAAAATAAAGAAAATAATCAAGTCTGTTGATCTGAATGACCTGATATAACTATATCACATGAAAGTAGAAGTGCAATAATCCTTTGCTCTAATTTTCAACATGTCAGGATTTTTAAAAGTCCAAATCTATGTGTCTTTGAAGTATCAGGACAAACTCAGCTGTGAACTTCTGTAAAAGTCAAAAACAAGTTACATTGACTGGGATTTAGCTCAGTGGTTCCACTGCCTGCCTCGAAAGCTCAAGGAACCAAGTTCGATCCCTCGTACCAAAACAAACAAACAAACAAAAACAAATTAGATAATCCTAAAGTACAGTGTCATAGGGTAAACATTTTCATTTCAATAGAGGGTAATAGAGGGATTGAAAAGATTTGGACCAAAGCACAAGAGACCCAACATGGCAAGCACTAAATCTTGTAGCTCCATATCTGGAAACCTGTGCACATGGTGGTAACTGGTAGTGGAATCCCTGTTCCCAACTGAAACCTCCTGAGCCTGGCCTTTAGTGTCTTCATTCCTATCAGCATTCATGATTTCTGAACTCTGAGAACAACTACTCTCTGGCTTTACTAATAGCATTTTAGGTATTTGGTAGCCAGCATGTTTAAATCTTTCCAAACTTCTCTCACAAACCAGTTTCAAAGGCTTCTAAACCAGACAGTCAGGTATAATCACAAACACTTCTCTGTTACTGATTTTTCTGTGTAGTCAACTTCCACTTTGCTGGGTAAAATATCTAAAGCAACTAAAGGTGGGAAGGATTATTCTATAGCCAGCTGGCTGCAAGGCAGGATTATCATGGTGGAAGGGCATGGTGGAGCAAAGCTGATTAGTTGATAGAGGCCACGGAGCAGAGCAGGTAAACAGACCAGAAAGGAATGGGTGAAGTACCATGCAGGGTACCGAAGGCCACATATCCATGTTCTACTCAGAAACACACTGAAGTATGCACTGTCAGTCTGCTAGGTGTTTCTTATTCCAGTGAAGTTGATATATCACTATGAGGAGTCACATATATTAATAACAGGAAGAAACTAGAAACTTTAAAACTTTGAAAATTATAAACACACCTTTAATTAACACCTTAAATAATTTATTTCAAGTATATTAAAATATATTTCAACCAAATCAAAACACCACTTGTCAAAATTTTGAGGGTACAGAAAACATAGCACTTTGAGAGAAATTTATGCCATTAAATCCATAAAGTAGAAAACCTTAGTGATCTATAATCAATAATGTGAGGTTCCACAGAGTTAAACTCAAGATAAAAGAGTAATTTAGGGTTAAACAAGAAAAAATAAAAATATTACCTATATCAATTAAATTGGATATAAGAAAACAAAGGGTCAATAAAAATACCAAAATCTGTCTCTTTGAAAATATCAAATCTCAAATATGTTTATGTATAGCAAAATGATGTCAGTTTTCTCTAAATATATCTATAGAGTCAATGAAATGTTAGCATTATGTTTTAATTGAAATGCTTTCATATATATACAATGAAATCTATGGGTTCTTAATATCATTCACAAAAAAAGTTGCTGAATACAACTACACACACTGATATGATAAGGGTTTTGATTGGAGCTAGGATTAGGGTTGGTGAGGCTTTGACACAAACTGATATAGTGAGGCTTTGACACAAACAGATAAAAAGACCATAGGAATAAAATGAGTTTAGAAGCAAACCATACATCTAGACATGGTGGACTTACAACAGAATTACCTGAAAGGACAAAAGGACAATGGTGAATGAATGGATCTTCTAAAAATCAAATCTCTCTCTCTCTCTCTCTCTCTCTCTCTCCTCTCTCTCTCTCTCTGTCATCTATATATCTATCTATATCTATCTCTCTTTTATATATTCTTGGTTACAGGAAAAAGAACAAGAAAAGGAATCATTTCTTTTCAAGTTCTTTATAAACAATCAAATACCCCAGTGTATGTATAAAGAAAAGAAGTATCTAATGTTAATAAGATAATATGGGAGAATACATGCCTGCTTCTGGGAAAGAAAAGATATCTTACATAGGCTTAAAAGCCCTATGGTTATTGAAAAGATGAATAAATTGACTGCATTTCAAGTATGAACTTTAATAGGTTAAATTCTCTATTAACAGAATATAATTGAGAGCCACCATTTTGAAAATTACATTGGTAACATATTTTCATCTCTTCAGAGTAAAATCAGGAAAATGGAAAGTAAGATTTTTTTCTCAAAAGAAGGAATTTAATATAGATAATTTGGTAAAAGATGTTTTGTGGCTTGGACAATAATGGAAGAAGTTAGGATGCTGAGAATCTAGAAAGCTGTAGGAAAGAATTCTGAACTCAGTCCTATGAGAGGCAGCTGCTTTGCAGATGTTTGTGTTCCTCGAAGGAAAAACTACAGAGTTGTTACCCAATATAGGAGGGAGAAGGTACCATCAGAAGGTGTTGTGAGAAACTGAAAAAAATTATGATGACCAAAAGATAAGTCTCTGCCATCATAGGATTAATCATCTGATCACAGATGCAGAGACTATTCATGAAAATGTGTTTTAATAGCTCTTTTATAAAACAGTTCTTTGAATTTATGAGTTGGCAAAAATTCTCTCTTGAATGTATCCAATTACATGAGTTGTCCATAATTGGAAATAATGTTGCTCCAGCCAAGGAGAAATATCTTCTACAGATTCACACTCCACTGGCTCCAGCTGAAGCTGTGAGAGTAGATTTGGATGTTCACTCAGAAGAGGTGGGAGGAAAGTGAAATCACAGACAGGTGAAGAAAAATAACATAACCCAATTGAAAGTAACCACAGAGATGGAAGAACACTCCGAAATGGTTAATACAGAGAAGCATATTCCGAAAAAGATATGGACAGGTGATTAATGGGGCAATTCTGTGAGGAGTAAAAAAGAGTCCATGGAACCAGCAATTTCGGTATTAAATGTGACCTTTGTGAAACAAGACTGGTAGGCAGAATCGACAGCATAAAAGTCAGATGTAAAACACATTTAATAACTGTAACTAATACCTAAAAACATGATTTAGCATTTAAAAGCATTTTCATCCCTTTACGTTGAAGTTCATGTCCAGAAACCGCTGGTGGATTTTTTTTATATTTTAATATTTTAACATATAACTGGAGGTGTTCAAAGTGGATTTATCAAAACCTTAAGTTTCAATATCAGAGATAATGTGCTATAAATTTGAAACTGTTTATTACTAAGTCTCTCTCTTTCCCCTCCCAAATGTTATCAATTTAGTGAAACAGAAATCTCTTTTTTGCTTCAGATGTACAAAACTTTTGTGCCATGATTAAAGTGAGATTAAAACGATGTCATTATTTTCTAAATTTCTATCACAACAAGCCAAAGAATTTTTGTAAGTTCTTTTGGTAGTATAAGCAATTAATATTCATTTCATTTAAGATACAACGGGTAAATAGAAATGCATATTAAGAATAGTAAATCTGGCTAAAAATATACTAGAATGTGAATTAAAGATCATTCTTTTAGATCAATTTTGAGAGCATTGTTAGATCCGCATTGTGATATATATCATCATTTTACTCATTTTATTTCCTTCATAAATTCTCATTTTGTCACGTAAATTCCAGAAATATTGTTCTTCTGGCTTTTATTCTGTATACTGTATTTTATTCTGTATTCTTTATACAGTATACTGAAAATCAATTAAAACCTGAAAATTCTCATCAGAAACTTGAATACTTGGAAATATTAAGTTGTATAAATGTTTTTTTCAAGCATTCTTTTAGTTATTAGTGAACAAGCCACAATAACTTCTCTTCTCTTCTCTTCTTTCTTTCTTTCTTTCTTTCTTTCTTTCTTTCTTTCTTTCTTTCTTTCACTTTATTTAACTACTACTTCAGATCAAATTGTATACCATCTAACAGTAATTTCCTGTCCAAGGATTTCAAACAGAAGGAACAGAAGCAAATGTCTAAAAGTCATGTGTTAAACTACCAAATAAAATAGTCTGCCCTCTGCCTCTCTTTCTTTTACATCTCTATGTTAAAAATGGCTACGATTTCCAAGGTTTTCTGGCAATAGAATCATTTATCAAGTTATAACAAAACGTTTTCACTTTTTATTAGAAAAGACATGAAGCTGAACAAGAGAAGGAACTTGTACAAATCTTTGGGTTAAAAAATACCTCAAGGGAGCAAGTGCTTTCTCATCTCTGAACTAGTGTATGGATAAGTGTTCACTCAGGAAAGTATTTTAAGCACCATTAATGCCAGCAAAGCACACACTGCAGTCATCTGTCATGAACTGTGGGTTCACTGACTCAGTCCCTCTGAACAACCTTGTTCATCTCTAACTGTTCGTCTGTCTCACAGAAATAGCTGGGGGTGTACATTCATCATTGGAATGATGAGTGGTAAAATCTCCATTCTTTTTTTTCCTACAGAACTCGTGTATTTTCACAGACTGCTTTTTAAGCTCATTAATGGCAATGATGTTATACGGCTGACTCCAGTTCTTTCCATGGGCTGCTGCTCTCATCTCAGGAAGCACTAAAAGACAGGAGGTAGAATCTGGAATGAGAATGCACCACTGGTGGATGAGGGTGATGAAGTAACCATTCATTATCCTTAATGAGGCCAAAAAAAAAACAAAGGGAGGATGAATAGGATGAATGAACTTTTACAAACAAGTAGTGTTCTCCCCCCCCGCCCCAAGTACTATGTAGCTACAGTGAGCAGCTTCTAGTGAGACAGAAGTCATTGCAGGTGGGACATTATTTTCAGCTCTCCAAACTAGATTCCTGCAATATGCTCTATTTGGAGTTCCCCTGGAAGTCCTCCCAGAAGCCTCAGTTACTGCAGGGTGCAGCTGTTGGAAATCATTAGCATAAATAGATTTGGCTTAGCTGGAACTAAAGTCTGGAACTAAAATATGTATCTCAGTTCAACTGTTTGTTCCAAAGCTCTCAATTTAAAAATAAATAAAAGAATACAAAATTTAAAAATTTATATTGTAAATTTTGCAAATCAAAAACTTAAGGAATGTTAATATTGCTTACCTTTTAAAATAAAATCTAAATTTGTGGATAAAAATGTAATATTTTTTTGAATGTGTTGTGAGGTGGTAGTAGTCTTCCAAATTGTTAGCCATAGTGTTTTTCTACTTTATATATGTTATAAATTATTTGTTTTATATACATTCATATATATATGTTACAGATGGAGAAAGATATTTCCATATTTGAACAAAAGAAGTGTAGGAAAGGGAAGTTAACAAAATAATATTTCAAAAATATTCTACCTAAAAATAATACTGTTATTACTTTAATTATATTAACATTAATGTTTATGTATTTAATAATTAATACAAAATAATACCCAATTTCAATGTTTTGTGTTCTTTATATACATCAACTGAGACCTGATGTAATTGTTTTCATAATTTAAAAAAATTAAAAATTGGATATTTTACTATATGAATGCAAAAGCCTAAAGATTCTGTTACTGATTCACTTACATTAAATAAATTAAAAGAAATATATACATACTACTAATATTAAGAACGCATTAAGTTTAGTAAAGGCAGGACTTTAACAATAAAGAGAAAACAGAATGCAACAAAAATAGAATTATGTAATTTGTAAAATTTTCTATGAAACAAGTAAAATTATTATTCATTGCAGACATTGTAGCATCTATATTCAAAGTTCTCTCTTCCCTCACCTAATTATTAATTTTAATTATAGTCTTATGGTATATATTCTCCTTCAGATTGTGACAATTTTATGAATGAGTGATGTTTTCATAAATATATAATTAAGATAAAAATTGTTATTTTTATTTAAAACAATTTTATTTTAAAAATAAAAGTAAAGTATTTAGATTTGGGTAAATAAATACATTCACTCAAAATTGAAGCTCTATATTTGTGAATACAATTACAATATTAGAAAATAAAATAATTTTATTTAATCCAATTTAACAGTTTTCTAACTTTTCAACCACATTGTGGATGATATAAATTCAGAGAAAAGCTGACAATGTGGGGGATTGAGGAATTTTTTCATTTTGTAAGAAATCCTACTATTTTATTCTGAGTCAACAATAGCAATATAAAAACAAAACCAAAATTGATTACTTAATTTTGGATTTATCATAATTGATATATATTACTTGCACTTAAAACCTTTAAGAAATGTAATGATTATTTTCCAAAATTTCTTATCTTTAAGCTTACGATGTAGTCAACATATATTTAGGTAGAAGATAGTTCAAGGGATTGTTTGAGTAATCGGTATTTTCACAATTACTTTTAAGTTTCTGCTCCCATCAATTTCCCTTACCTTGCAAAAATACAATTTTTATGTCATCAAAAATTAAAGAGCCCAATCTTATGACTGACCCAACTATAGTATCTAAATTTTGTTTTCTCTTCTAATTTTTAAAATATTTTCATTTCAAATCATTCTAAGATAATTCTAATATAATTCAGTTATGCCTTTATGGACTATCTAATATAGTATTCATTTCATTGTATGTAGGAGATTTTTATGTTTTTAAAAAACAACTACTCTTACATTAGTCACATGTATAGAATTGTAGTTTTCATGAAATTCTTTCATTTCTTAAAATAATATTCATATATTTGATGAAATAAATATTTAAATTAAGAAAAGGAAAAATTAAAATGTTGAAAGAAACTCATATGACAAAAGACAATGGAACTCTAAATAAATATTAAAAGTTATTTCAAAAAAATAACCCAGTACACTGTTTTGAGATAAGGGAATAGAGATAAATCTGAGCAATTCCAGATAACGAATTCCTCTCTGCATCTCTTCAGTATGGACATTAGGTTATGTATAAGTATTGAGGTTACTAAAAATAAGACAGTTTGCATGAGGTATGAAGGAATAGGTTCCACAAAGGCTAATTTTGGTTAATTGAATATGATTCCAATTCTTTTATTTTGTAAAATATTTCAAGTTTAAATTTTGTACAGGAAAAAGTTTTATCACTCTTAACAAAACTCTATTTTCATGTCAAAACAGAGATTTTTGTTTATAAAGGTATGACAATTAGGCTGGACATATAAAATTTTTCTAGTAAAGCAAGGCCTTTAGTGAAAATAAAAAATGATGACTCCTCAAATTTTGTGTGGCCCTCTTGGGCAATGTTTTGATCACCAGTGTCACTAACCAAAGGAAGGGAACATATTTATTGACTAACAAACTATGAGGATTATAAAAATTTTGAATTTACTTTCTAAAAGATATTCAATGAATAAGTAAAGATGAGTTCTTTAAGGGGATAGTCTTTTTTAAAAATCAGATTCCAGTTTATAACAAACGGTCTGTGCTCATTTCCCAAGATAGTAGACTACATGTGAAAATCCCTGCTGATTTAATTTCACTAATATAGCAAGCTGTAGATTATCAATTCCCAGGGAAGCTTGTTTGGTAAATTTCAAAATGTTTTTATCACAGTAAACATCATCTAATGTATTTTGATGTGGTAAAAATATAATAGAAGATGTAGGTTTACCACTAATAGAGTATAGGGGGAGAATCTGCATATGTACCTTTTTTTGCACATGTCAAAGTTAGATTTCTATGTTTATTTGTCATTTATTTTTCTCTGGGTCATTAGACCTAGTATTTACACACCTATGCACAAGGTTCTATTACAATGGCAGTTTTGAAAAGCAAGAAGTGATTTGGGGCTTTCAAATAGGTGGAATCATTGACAGCATCATGAAGATTCATACAAATTTGGTCTCCCGCATAGTAAATACAGTGTTCCTTGTCATCTAACAGTCAGGAAAACCTTCGGTACATGCTATATAGGTCCAGGAAACTGTGGACTTTGCATTTGCTATTTTCCTGCTTGTATAAATTGTGCCTTGGTTTTCTCTGTGTTGTAAAGCTTTAGGCAAATTGTTTTACTTTTCTAGCATCTTTTATGAAATTTGTGTGTAAAAAAACAGGAAAATTTCCCCTCAGCCCTCTGAAGTTTTGATGGGAAAAAGAAAATTGATGTAGAGATGGTTTAGAAGAAAATGTAAACACAGTTATTAATTGACAACAGGAGAAAAATCACAGCGTGAAGAAAACCACAAGTGTGATTACCCAGTAACCTAAAGTTATTCAGAAACCTGCAGAAGGCTTCAGAAACCTCTTTTCCTATAGGAGAGAGGGAGAAGGAAAATTGCAAGGGGAATAATAAGTGATTTTTAAGAGAACTCACTGGGCCTGGACTACATTAAGTGACCAGGGACAGAGCCTGTGACCTGAAGAGCAAAGCATTGTAAACGATTCTCTGTAAACTGAAATAGAGGACAACGGGCTGTGGAGAAACTCTGACAAGGTGTGCTGATAAATGTCATTCTCACTTCCTGTTGTATAAATTTCGTTAATGGAAATTCCAGGAAAGGACTAGAAGTAATTGGTCTTTTCCTTGGAGGTTCGGATTTGAAACAGGCTCAGAAACCATTTCAGAAGCCTCTCCCTGCACTGACGGGAATAATTAAGAGAAGGTCAGAGAAAACTGGGTCCTGGGCCTGCTTTTAAGGCTTTTAAATATCCTTTCAATCAAATCCCTCAGTGTGCAAAAAAATATACTTTGCATGTGTGTTTCTTCTGAGTCTCAAGGTTGAAATTCTGGAAAACATTTAGGTGAAAACGCTATTATACTTATTGTAAATTTTTTTCAACTTGTTTGATAAAATTACCATAAAATCGATCAAGGTAAAAATTTAAAAATGATCATTTTAAACACAAAAAAGATCATTGTGCAGGGTGAGGAAGATAATGTTCACAGTAATAGGAAAATGTAATATTAAATGAAAGAAAATAAAGCAAATTAACCCTGTTGTACACCGAGCTATAACTTTGTCAAAGAATGTAGCTGTAATTCTCACTACATGTCTTTGAGGTGTGCAATATATTATTGTCTCTCTGTATTAATACTTGGGAAAAAACTAAAAATTAAAATATTTATGTAATTTATTCATACTTATATAGATGCAAAGTGGTAGTGCTGGTATGTAAATATGGATCAGAATGTTTTGACAGCCATAGTTTCTACACTACATAACTCTTTCCTATGACATGGAGATATTTAAGTAAAAATTCTGACTAATTTAGCCATTGTGAAGGTGTCTTCTTTTTTATCCATGCTTCATATTAAAGATCACAACATTATAACAAGTAGACTATAAAATGACTAAAATCCAGATTCTAATTGACTGAGGGATCCATATCTACTTGGATTCATTCAATAGCTGTGCTCATTTTAATTATAAAACAAATAAAATGCAATCATAATGCTTCTCTTAATCTGTTGAAGTTAACTACCAATATGACTTTTTTTTGCAAAATTTTGTAACCTCTAATATTTTTCTTTAGCATTTTAAATATTTATGATTATATAATTTATATTTGATACATGCAACAAATACTGTATATTGATAGTTCCGTAGGTGTTAGCTAATCTATTGCTTTTGATATATGGAGTGGTGCCATAATCAGTTTTGTCCTGAATGAGGATAGCTTCCTCATGCACTTTGTAGAAAGATCATAAATAAAGGAACAAATCATGTGCAATTTCAATATGGAACTCAGTGGAATAGACTATTTCATAAAAGTGAAGTTAGTTTTGGAAGATGAACTAATATTCCCTTTGATTTAATGGTGAAAGAATTTTATTTAAATACTTGAAATTTTGCTGAAGTCTGGAAGATGCAGAATAAGATAGACAAGTCAAGAGAAAGTAAAGATATCCTTAGTGTAAAAAACACAACATACACCAGAACTGTCATAGAAAATGGACTGGTGTTTTGAAATAAGGCCAGACCCCTGCAATTTACTTGACCAAAAGAGCTGTAAGTGCTAAAATTTGAGAGATAAAGATGATTAGAATTCATAAGTAGAGCTTTGATTGTAGAAGTCATTATTGGTTAAATTTCTGTAATTAAGATTCAATAGCATGGGACTGAACAAAGAAATACAGGGAGTAATGTAGAAAGGAGAAAAATGTCACACTGAGGCTGATATTTAAGATACACCTACATTTAAACAAGTGATAACAAACAAAAACAAGGTATGATGGGACAAATAAATGAGAAAAGAAGCAGCAGAAATAGCCAATAAAACAGCCATAAAATAGTCATAAAAATAGCCAACAGACTTGAGAATTTGAAGGAACAAAGCTTGGAAAATTATGCAAAATTATGCGGATTTGTGAGAGAAGATATTATAAATACTCGAAATGTTCTGAATATCAAAATGACAGGGGAGGCAGAGAAGCTCAGCCAGTCCCATATGAGACTGATTGGAGTCAATGAAGAAAGAGGAGAGAGGGCAGATGACATAAAAAAAAAACTGTTCACAGAAGTGATGGCAGAAAACTTCCCAAGGAGGGGAAAAGAACTTGACATAAAGATAAGTGAGGCATATAGGACTCCAGCTAGCCTTGATAAAAAAAAAATCTACACATAGGCATATAATAGTTAGGATTCCAGAAATCCAACAGAAGAACAAAATTCTACAAGCAGTGAGAGAAAAGAAACAAATCACATACAAAGGAAAACCCATTAGAATCACAGCAGACTTCTCAATGCAAACCCTCAAGGCAAGAAGAGCTTGGAGTGATGTATTTCAAGCCCTAAAGGAAAACAGCCTCCAACCCAGATTGATGTACCCTGCAAAACTATCTTTTAAAATGGATGGAGAAATAAGATACTTTCATGACAAAGAGCACCTCAGGAACTTCATGAATACCAAACCAGCACTCCAAAAAATTTTAGACAATACCCTAGGAAAAGACAATGAGGATCACAACCCCAGGAAACCCAGCAGAATGAATCCACTGGGCATGACAAATTAAACGCAAAGGGGGAGAATCCAACAAAAAGAAAAAGTCATGACAAGGCTTTTAAAACTTTTAACTTCATCTCCCTAATGAGTGTATAATTCAATCTTATTATTGTACTGATTAGTATTTTTCTGATTCTAGAGTTGCACACCATTCCTTGTGCTATTCTGGCTATTTATCATCTTCTTATGTCTACATTTTAATTGGGTTGTCTGTTAATGAGCTCTAAGAAGTCTATATATATTCTGGTCATAGGTTATATGCATTGCAAATATGGTCTTTTTAAGGACTACTTTTCATTTTAATGATGCCATTTAAAGTTCTAAATTTTGATGGAATCTCATTTATCAATTTTTTTCTTTTATACATCATGGCTTTTGTATCCTAGGTAGGTCTTGCCTAGCCTGAATTCATAAATACTTTCCCTTATAATTTCTTCTTAAAGTATTATACCTTTAAGCTTTCTTATTTAGGTTTATAGATCCCTTCAAGTTATTTTCATGTATGGAAAAAAAGGATTGAGGTTAATTTTTTTATATACGGATACCAGGTGTTCTAGTGCCATTTGCTGAAAACACTATCTCTTCCTCTCCTCTTGAATTGAGTTTATATTCTATAAAATGCTAATGTTAAATAATCTTTCAAAACTCAGTGGACCATATATGTGTGGTTCTATTTCTGGATTCTCTGTTTTATTCAAATGATCTATATGTCTTTCCTTACACCAACACTGCCTTGATTACTGTAGCTTTAGAAGAAGTCTTAAAATTAGGTACTAAATGTCTTCCAACACTCTTTTTGTTTTTGTTTTTAACTTTTCTAGGTCCTTTGTACTCCTACATAACTTTGAAATTTCAATATCCAGTTCTTCATTTATAGCATGTATATACAAACCTGAATTTTTATATATACCTTGTGTTTTCTATCCTGCTAAATTCAAGTACAAATTCTAGGGGTTCCTAGAGATTTCTTAGTATTTTCTCTGTAGATGATCATTTCATCTACATATAAAGATTTTGCTTCTGCCATGCCAATCCTATCCTAGTTGTATCATTTTATTGCCAGACTATTTTGGTGGGGACTAGGTTTCAAAGTTTAATGGACAGATAAAGAGTAAGCATATCTGCCCTTGTTCCCCACCTTAAGGAGAAAGCATTGTATCTTTTCCATTTATATGAGGCATTCTCACTGGAAGTATGGAGTACATGTCTTTACTCTGTTGAGAAGTTTCTATTCTACTTCTAGTCTCCTGATAGCTTTTACTATGAACAGCTGTGGAATTTAGTCCAATACTTTTTCTCCAACTAGTGACAGGATCATATGGCTTTTTCCTTTCCTCTGTTTAAATGATAACTTTTGGGGGTGGATCTTCCAATGCTGAACCAACACAGCCATACCTATAACAAAACCACTTTCTACATCCTGCCATATCTGACTTCTAAGAGTTTGTTTTGTTAAACAAATTTCTATCTATGTTCATACTTTTTTATTCTATTATCTTCATCCAGTTTTAGGATTAGCACAATGTTGAGTTCCTAAAATGAGGGGAGAAGTGTTCCTTCTTTTTCTGCTTTAATTGTTTGATATAATTTATCAGTTAAAATGTTTATGAGCCTGCTGTTGTCATATAGGTAAGTTTTCAAGCTAGAAATACACTTTCTTTAATAGGTGCTATTCACGTTTTATATTTCCTCCAGAGTTAGTTTCATTAATTTGTCTTCCAAAGTACTTAGAAGTTGTCAAATTTATTTCAAAAAAGATTTTTGTAATATGCTTTCTATATCCTTTTAAATTCTGTAAAATCTGTGGTAATATCTCCTAGATCTTAATATTGTAATTTAAAAAAATGTATAACTGATATTGTGTAACAGGTAGAAAAGGTCTAAAAGAGCAGGGGAATTGTGAGGGGTAGGGGAAGGGAAAAAAGGTAAAGGAAAAAATATGAGAAGAGGAAAAAAATGGAAACAAGGTCTTTGCTAATAGGGAAGGTTGGAGAGGGTGAAGGGAGGGCAAGGAAAGGGGAAAAAAATAAGAACCAAGATACTCACATAAAGGTACAAGATCCCAAAGATGAATGTATCTGTATTTTATACCACAAATGTATCAATAAACTTAAAGGGAAAAAAAAATGACAGGGGAATTTATCTGTGGAAGAAGCATTATTTGTGGTGCTAGCAATGGAACCCAGGGCCTCAGACATCCTGGCAAGCACTCTGATGTTAAGGTAACCTAAACAGTGGAAAAGCATTTTTATTTGAAAAAGTCAAGAAGAAAAATGAAATCACCTGAAGAGAAAATATTATGTCTTGCCTCCTTTTTTAATTTTCACATTGCTGATTTAACCATTTAATTTTTATTGTGATTCTTTCCTGTTCGTGTGTATGCATACACATGTTGTAGTACAATTTCTCATTGTAATATACTAGTTTTTGCCTTCCATACTGTCAGCATGACTTTGGCATGATCTTTAATTTACACATGTGATTGCTTTAAACAATAAGATGTTGGTGAATGTGAATGTACCAATCATTAACCAATGCTTAAATATTTATGCTTACCACGT
Organism: Heterocephalus glaber; assembly: GCF_053883595.1. Taxonomy (NCBI): domain Eukaryota; kingdom Metazoa; phylum Chordata; class Mammalia; order Rodentia; family Bathyergidae; genus Heterocephalus; species Heterocephalus glaber. Next base: position 11,893,226 of record NW_028258333.1, read on the forward strand.
TGGCTATGTCAGCTGCTCCAAAAGATCATATAGCTGTTGTCCATGAATCATGGTTGCAGAACAAGAAACATAGAGCAAATTATGTTTCTTCTGACTTGCTAATTTTCACCATGTGACAAAACTACGAAGACTAGCAGGCACATAATGTGAATTATAACCACTTCAGCTAGTTTATACAGAGAGAGAGAGAGAGAGAGAGAGAGAGAGAGAGAGAGAGAGAGAGAGAGAGGCTAACCATGACATATTGTGTTGAGATACTTACTGGAATATTGTTTCAGTAAACTGGAAGATAGAAATACAGCAGACATGTATTACTGAGGATGTTTCACTACAAGGTTGAAAATGATATTTTGATTACTACTTATTGAATTTTGTTAAAATAAGCTGACCATTTAGCAAGCAAGACTTAGCGGGACCAAAGAGAACTCAGATATTTCAGGTTTATAAAATAAATGTGTTTCTCATTAATGAAAAATACAGACTTTATAATAGAGTTTCAGAGGGGAAAAATTTAACTCAGAGAACTGTGAAAAAGGTATTAACTTAGGGCAAATGTTAAGTTAAGGGCTGCAGCTATAACAAAATTTGTCAATATTTCTAACAACTATAAGAGGAATTCTGTAAATCTAGATAGAAAAAAAAACATAAACAGATGAATTTTGTGGACTGCTTCAATGGTATCTGTTCATACTGTAAGTCTAGAGGTACTGTAATGGCATTTGTGCTAAAGAATTGAGGCTGTATTTTTTAAGGAGCTAAAATGACAATCACCCTTAAGAGTGAAAGGGAAACCTAATTGTGGAATAATCCTTAGCCATAGAGCATGGTATCTGGCATCAAGCTCAGAGCAGGAAGGCTCAGAATTGTTGTAGAGGTAGTAAATGGTATCTGCTTTCCTTTTTCTCCTTTTCATTTATAACAATTTATATTAACTAGTCTATGTTAATCAGCATTCATTCATATATATATGATATGAATATATGACCTTATTTTTAAGAGAAAAAAATCACTCTGAATCACAGTATTGGAGGTTCCAGTCCAAGACTGGGTGGATTGTGTTTTGGGCCTCTGGTGAGCACAACAGTTTGTAAGGACAAGAAGCTGGTGTCAGGGCACACTGCTCACTTTATGAGCCAGGAAGTGGAGGAAAATAAAGAAGGGTCTGGAGTTCTAAAAATTCTTCCAAGAACACATTATGAATAACCTAGGGATGTCTGAAGGTCCACCACCTCTTAATGGTGTCACTCTGGAGATGAGCCTTGGGGAAAAAGACAATATCCAAAATAAAGTACTCTTCCTTTGACTCCTCTCCCAAGATTCGTGTCCATGTCACAGTAGAAAATGTAATTCCATTCTCAAGAATCACAAAGTCATTAAAAAGCCCAATTCCAAAGTCTTCATCCACGATGCACAACAAACTCAGATTATAGTTCTCAAAAAGATAAAAAGTTGCATACTCCAAATTACAATAGGATAGGAACAGATGGAGTGTAACCTTTCCTGTTGTGAAAGAGAGAAATAAGAAAAATAGTAAACTTCCCCTATCCTTCTACCTATCTATCCCTCCCTTGCCAACTCCTTTTAACTCCCTATCCTGAAGGGTAAAATTGCTATAGTGAAGAGTTTATTCATTATAAGCACATGTTGGATTGGACCTCGGTTTTGATTTAATTCACACAGTTAAAGGTGATAGATTAATAACTTTCACAAATTTTCATTTTCTAAGATGTACTTGATGCTATGGTGGTGCTGATTGTATCACTTGGGCTAAGGTGTTGTGATTGATCTAGTCAGTGGTCCTTCCTGGTATGATGAACATAAGATAACCTTAGAGCCATTAGAGACTCAAAACCTGAAGACCAGATATATCTGGAAGACACCTCTGAGAAGCAATCATTCCACAAGTGTTCTAATTACGAGCAACAAAGATACTTACATTAAGCAATTTTGAAGTACCAACCCAGGAATTAAACCAAGGAGTGTACCCAAAACAAAAATGAGAAGACATTTAAGCAAGGCACAAACTCAGAATTCCACCCCACCAAGGCTAAATTCTGGGGAAAATGAGATGGAAAAGTCTGATAATCAACCACCTGGACACCCTGAACTGATAGCACAGGAAGTAACAAAATAGATGAATGAGGCTCTAGAAAAATTCAAAGCAGAAATGATCTCCCAGATAACTATAGAGATGGTCAGCAGAGTGAAAGGTATGATTAGAGGCTCTAGAACGGAAACAGATAAAATGAAATAGATGAGCTCAGAAAGGTGCTGAAAGCCATGAATGCCTAGCATAAGAAAGAAAGGGAAACCAAGATCACCCAACATAAGAAAGAAATGGAATCCATGAAACTGATTCAAACAAATATCCAGGAGATTAAAAACTCCATTGAAAGTATGCAAAGAAGATTAAGGGAATCTGAAGATAGAATATCAGATATAGAAGACAGGATTGTGGTTAGTGACCATGAAAACTGAGATTTCTTAAAAATAGTAAGGGACCATAAGAAATCAATCCAGCAGCTACTAGGTGATGCAAAGAATAATAACATGAGACTGATAGGAGTACACGAAAAAACACGAGAAAGTACAATTCACATAAAAATACTGTTCACAGAAGTAATAGTTGAAAACTTCCAAACAGAGGTAGATAATTGGACATACACGTAAGTGAGGCATATAGAACTACAACTAGCCATGATCAAAAAAAAAAAAAAATCTACACCTAGACATATAATAACCAAGATCCCAGAAACCCAACAGAAGAACAAAATCCTACAAGTAGTTAGAGAAAAAAAAGAAGAAATCACCTACAAAGGAAAGAACATCAGAATCACAGCAGACTTCTCAACACAAATCCTCAAGTCAAGAAGAGTGTGTAGTCAAGTATTTCAAGTCCTAAAATAAAATAACTTCCAACCTAGACTGCTGTATCCTACAAAATTATCTTTCAAAATCGATGGGGAAATTAGATACTTCCATGACAAAGAACACCTGAGAAATTTCATGAACACCAAAGCAGCACTACAAGCAATTCAAAACAATACCCTAGAAAAAAACAATGAAGGCCACAACTCCATGAGGTACAGCAGAGGGAAGCATCAGGCAAGGTAAGACACTAAAGGGAAAGGGGTAAAAATAAGAAATAATAGAACCAACAATAGTAAAACATCATGACAAGGATGAGACAACATTTATGAATTATAACCATCATTATTAATGGCCTCACTTCACCAATCAAAAAAATATGGACTGGCAGAATGGATTAAGAAGCAAAATCCAGCAATATGCTGTATACAAGAAAAACACCTAACTCAAAAAGAAATTCATAGACTGAAAGTAAAAGGATAGAAAACAGCTCTCCATGCCACAGGAACCCAGAAAGAAGCAGGGGTCACAATCTTATTTGCAGACAAAGTAGATTTCAAACCAAAACTAATTAAGAGAGACAAAGATGATCACTACATCCTTGTGAAGGTAACAATCCAAGAGGAAGAGATGACAATAATAAATGTATATGCACCAAATACGAATGCCCCCAACTATACAAAACAAATATTAATGGACATGAAAAACCAGATAAGCACTAATACAATTGTAGTAGGGGACCTCAATACCCCACTATCACAAATAGACAGATCATCTAGACAAAAAATTAACAACTAGGTTCTAGAAATGAACCAAGCTATTGAAAAAATGGACTTAATAGATGTATACAGAGTGTTCCACCCCACAAAATCAGAATACACATTTTTTGGCTGCACATGAGTCATTCTCCAAAATAGACCACATGCTAGCTCACAGGACATGTCTAAGGAATTGTAAAAGAATTGAAGCTACCCCATGTATATTACCAGACCATAGTGCAATAAAATTGGAGATCAATAACATAAGAAACTGCAAAACCCCATAAACACATGGAAACTGAATAACACCCTCCTGAACAACAAATGGGTCATTGAGGAAATTAAAGAAGAAATTAGACACTATCTAGAAATAAATGATAATGCCAGTACAACATACAGGAATCTATGCGACACAATGAAAGCAGTTCTAAGAGGGAAATTCATAGCAGTGAATGCCCATATTAGGAAAACAGAGAGAACTCAGTTAAATAACCTAATGCAGAACCTCAAGCTCTTAGAAAAAGAAGAGCATAGCAAACCCAAAGCCTGTACAAGAGAGGAAATTATAAATATCAGAGCACAAATCAATACAATGGAGACTAAGAGAATGATAAAAAACAATGAATAAAATAGTTGGTTTTTTGAAAGAATAAATAAAATTGATAAACCTTTAGCCAAACATCAAAAAAAGGAAAGAAAAGCTCAAATCCGTGCAATTAAGAATGAAAAAATTGAAGTCACAATAGATCCAGCAGAAATCCGGAGGATCATGCATACCTAATTTGAGAACCTGTACTCTAATAAAATGGAAAAACACAGAAGAAATGGAGACAGTCCTAGATACACACAGATTGCCAAAGATATATTAAGAAGATATAGAAATTCTAAACACCCCAATCACAATGAGTGAAATTGAAAATGTAATCAAAAAATTTATCGAAAAGAAAAGCCCAGGTCCTGATGGCTTCACTGCTGAATTCTACAAGACTTTTAAAGAAGAACTATGACCTTTACTCTTTAAACTCATTGTGGAAATTGAAAGGGAAGCAAGGCTTCCAAATTTATTCCTGGAAGCAAGTGCTTCTTTGATTCCAAAACCAGGGAAAGACCCAACCCAAAAAGAGAACTACAGGCCAATCTCCCTAATGAACATAGATGCAAAAATTCTCAACAAGATACTGGCAAAGAGAATACAAAGGGTCATCAAGAAGATCATACACACTGACCAAGTTAGGTATATCCCAGGGATGCAAGGATGGTTCAACATCCATAAATCAATAAATGTAATACACTATATTAACAGAGTCAAGGACAAAAACCATATGTTTGGGCCAGGGATTTAACTCAGTGGTTCCACTGCATGCCTCGCAAGCACAAGGTCCCAAGTTCAATCCCCACTACCAAAAAAAAAAAAAAGCCATATGTTCATCTCAATAAATGCAGAAAAAGCATTTTACAAAATCCAACACCAATACATGATAAAAACCCTACAGAAAATTGGAATAGAAGGTCTTTATCTCAACCTGATTAGGCTATCTATGAAAAGCCAATAGCCAACATCATACTAAACTGTCAAAAACTGAAAACTTTCATGCTAAAATCAGGAACAAGACAAGGATGTCCATTATCACCACTCCTGTTCAGTATAGTACTGGAAATAATAGCCACAGGAATTAGAAAAGAGAATGAAATAAAAGGATTAAAGGTAGGAAAGGAAGAAGTTAAACTGTCATTATTTTCTGATGATATGATACTTTACATAGAAGACCTAAAAAACTCATCCAAAAGACTTCTTGATGTAATTGACAGATTCAGTAGAGTAGCTGGATACAAGGTCAACAGTCAAAAAACAATAACCTTCTTATTCACAAATAACAGACTCACTGAGAGAGAAATTAGGGAAAAAGTTCCATTTACAATAGCATCCCCAAAAAATGAAATATCTAGGAATCAATCTAAGAAAGGAAGCAAAAACCTCTATAAAGAACTACAGCACTCTGAAGAGATCACAGAGGATATAAGAAAATGAAAAGACATCCCCTGTTCCTGGGTAAGAAGAACCAATATAGTGAAAATGGCCATACTTCCAAAACTGCCATGGACATTTAGTGCAATGCCTATTGAAATTCCAATAGTATATTTCACAGAACTAGAGAAAACAATCCAAAAATTCATTTGGAACCAAAAGAGACCTAGAAGACCAAAAACAGTTCTAGGCAACAAAGACATGACAGGGGTATCACAATTCCCAACTTGAAACTCTACTACAATGCCACAGTGATAAAAACAGCATGGTACTTGAAGAAAAAAAAAATGAAAAAAAACAAAACAAACAAAAAAATCCAGCATGGTACTGGCAAAACAAAACAGACCTGAGGATCAGTGGAATAGATTAGAAGATGCAGAAACAACTCCAGACATACTCAGCCACCTCATCTTTGACAAAGGAGCTAACCACCATCATTGGAGGAAATATAGCCTATTTAATAAATGTTTTTGGAAAAAATAGATTTCAACCTGCTGAAGATTAAAACTAGACTCATATCTATCACTATGCACTAAACTAAGATTGAAGAAGATTAAAAATCTAAATATTAAAACAGAAACACTAAACTTATTGGAAGATTAGTTAGATAGAACTCTTGAAGACATTGGCATAGGAAATGACTTTATGAACAAATCCTCAGTAGCACTGGCACTAGCATAAAGAATCAACAGCTGGGATCTCATCTTATTAAAAAACTTCTACACTCCAAGAGAAACCACCAACAGAGCTAGCAGACAACCTACAATGTGGGAAAAATTTTTCAGCAGCTGTCCCTCAGACAAAGGTCTACTATCCAGAATCTATAAAGAACTGAAAAAAATCAGACCCCTCAAATTCAAAGACCCAATTCAAAAATGGGCATCTGAAATGAACAGACATTTCTCAGACAAAGAAGTAAAAGCAGCAAATAAACATACAAAAAAAATGTTCAACCTCACTGGTCATTCGAGAGATGCAGATAAAAACAACACTGAAATTCCACCTCACCCTAGAGAAAGTAGTTTCTATCAAGAAATCAACCAGTATCAAATGCTGGCGGGGGTAGGGGGAGAAAGGAACCCTTCTCCGTTGTTGATGGGAGGGCAGAGTGGTGCAACCACTGTGGAAATCAGTATGAAGATACCTCAAAGAACTAGGGCTAGAGGTCTCATTTGACCCACCTATTTCCCTGCTGTGTATCTTCCCCAAAAATTAAAGACCTAAATATTAAAATAGAAATGCTGAAGCAGTTGAAACAAAGGTTAGGTAGAACTCTTGAAGACATCGGTGTAGGAAAAGATTTTATGAACAAAACCTCAGTTGCCTGTGAACTAGCACAAACAATCAACAAGTGGGATCTCTTCTTATTAAAAAGCTTCTGCACAGCAAGAGAAACCACTAGCAGTGTGAAGAGACAACCCACAATGTGGGAAAAAATCTTCACCTGCTCTTCCTCAGACAAAGGTCTACTATCTCGAATCTATAAAGAACTTAAAAAGATCAGACCTCCCAAATTTAAAAACCCAATCCAAAAATGGGCATCTGAAATGAACACACATTTCTCAGACAAAGAAGTAGAAATAGTAAATAAATACATGATAAAATGTTCAACATTACTGGTCATTTGAGAGATGCAGATGAAAACAACACTGAGATTCCACCTAACTCCAGAAAGAATGGCTGCTATCATGAAATCAACCAATAATAAATGCTGGCAGGGCTGTGGGGAAAGAGAAACCCTGCTCCACTGCTGGTGGGAGTGTAGACTGGTGCAACCACTGTGGAAATCAGCATGGAGATACCTCAAAGAACTAGGACTGGAAGTCCCATTTAACCCAGCTATTCCCCTGCTGAGTATCTTCCCCAAAGAATTAAACGAATCATACCACAGTGATATATATGTACCCATGTTCATAGCAGCACAGTTTGTAATACCTAAAACTTGGAAACAGCCCAAATGCCCATCCACTGGAGACTGGATAAAGAAAATGTGGGGTTTTTTATAAAGTGGAGTACTACTCAGCCAGAAAAAATGAGAAACTAGAGACATTTATAGCTAAGTGGATGCACATTGAGGCAATACTCTTAAGTGAAATAAATAGGACACACATGTATAAATACTGAATAGCTTGTCTAGTGTGAGAAACTGAAAGTGTAAATAAGGACTAAAATGTATAATAGGTAATGTGAAATAGGAAAAAAAGGGGAAAGGGGAGGAAGTGGGAGGGTTAGGGGAGAGGAAAGAAGGGAATGGAATTAATATGAGAAAATGAAAAAGTAGGAACAAAATCTTTGTAAATAGGGAGGAATGGAGGGGTTGAAAGGAGGGCTGGGCAAGGGTGCAAAATAAGAACCAAGAGAGATTATGTAAAGGTGCAAATTTCCAATGATGTATGTCATTACGTTGTATACCTAAAATGTACCAATGATTAGAATGAATAATGGATAATGCAAAATAGGAAGAAAAGGTCCAAAGGGGTAGGGGTAGTGGGAGGGTCAGGGGAAAGGAAAGAAGGGAAAGGAAAAATGCTGAGAAATGGAAAAAATGGAAATAAAGTCTTTCTAAAGAGGAAAGGGTGGAGGGGGTGAAAGGGGGGCTAGGAATGGGGAAAAAAATAAGAACCAAGATGCATCATGTAAAGGTTCAAGTTCCCAATGAGAAATATAATTGTGTTGTATACCTAAAATGTACCAATAAAAGGATTTAACAACAAAATAATGTATCATACCACAGCGATATATGGTTCACCTATGTTTATGGTGGCACAGTTTGTAATAGCTAAAGCTTGGAAACAGCTCAAGTGCCCATAAAATGGAAACTGGATAAAGAAGATTTTTTTTTAATAAAATGGAGTACTGCTCAGTCTTAAAGAATCAGAAACTAGAGACATTTATAGCTAAATGGATGCATATTGAGGCCATACTCTTAAGTGAAATAAATAGTACACACATGTGTAAATACCAAATAGTTTCTCTAGTGTGAGAAACTGAAATTATAAATAAGGGTTAAAATGATTAAAATGAATAACAGATAATTTGAAATAGGAAGAAAAGGTCCAAAGGTGTAGGGGTGGTGGGAGGGGATGGGGAAAAGAAAGAAGGGAAAGGAAAAATTATGAGAAAAGAAAAAAAATGGAACCAAAGTCTATGTAAATTGGGAAGGGTGGAGGGGTTGAAGGGTGCACAGGTAATGGGGAAAGAATAAGAACCAAGATACATCATGTACAGGTACAAACACCCAATGATAAATGTAAATGTATTGTATACCTAAAATGTACCAGTAAAAGAATTTTTAAAAAATGAAAGAAAAAGAAAAATAGTAAGGAGGAATTAGCCCAAAGCAAGAATAGAACCCATAAAGAATGAAATTCAATATAGAATCTCATGTTCTGTTTCAGGAGAGCATGATAATAGAAAGTGGATTCCAATGCATGGAGTATCTTCACTCCTATAATCTTCCTCATTTCCTCTCACATGACCTTGCTCTTGGACAAGTTTTGCAAGTTGCCCACAACTTCTCTTAACTGGTGTCTTATATTCTTGCCATTTCCAGCTTCCTATTGCCTCCACTGCAGCTTTTGTTTCATTTCCACAGCTCTGTTTTCCATATCCCTGATGAAGGCTGCTTACAGGATCCTGACTCAGAATCATTCAGGCTGCCCTCCCGGTATTTCCTTTGAAATTTTATTGGGATTTTCCATGGGCCCTTGACTCTAGCATTCTGCATGCCTACAAAACCAGTACTACATAGACAATGCCGCGATCTGAAACTGGCATGAGGTATACTTGTGTCTTATTGAATTATAGCAACTGTAGCCTTCTGTGAAACCTCTCATTATAAACAACATGCATTCAAATTATTTCTACATTAACAAGGATAGCTTTTTATTAAATTCCAAATAAATTCCTCATTTCCCTTTGAAACTTCCTCTGATTGGTCATTCGATTAAATGTCTCTCCTGTCAACATTCCTAATAAATTCTTGTCTTCTTTTCCCGCTCCAGAGTCACCTGTTAAGCTTTGAATGAGCATATTAAGACTTACTCTATCCTGATCCCTCAAACTCCTCCAAATTTTTCCTAATTCTGAAGGTTTCTCCACATTATATGGTATAGGTATAGACAATGTTTGTCTTCCTTACTACCAATTATCTGTGCTAGTAAATTTTCTAGCACACTAGTAAAATAAATATGATAACCTCACTAACACAACCCTTTACTTATTTCGGTTTTCAGTTTTGGATATTTAACTAAAACTTTTGTGAAACCTTTGCTGTGAGCCTCTCATGAACATGACATGTCAGGTGACAATGTTGGTTCATGTGTAGCAGAGAAGACTACTCAATCTCATGAGCCAGCTAGCACATGGAATGACAAAGGATTCAGCGTCCCCCAGTGTCCTCTGAGGGTGTACCCCAATGACTAAGGACTGCTCACTGGACCCCTCACCTACAAATTTCACTGTTTGAGGATGCCGGCTTGGGTCCACAGTTTAATTCATGGCTCTTTGAAGGATATTCAAGACTCATACTACAGCAACATTTAAAAAATATTAATTTTTTAGAAGTACCGTGGATTTTGTGATTTGAGAGTTTGGTATACATTAGGTTGCTAGGATGGCCATTACAAAGTAAAAAAAACAAAAACAAAAAAAAAACCCTCAACTTAAAACAGAAGAAATGTATCATGTCACAGTTCTGGAGACTGGAAGTCTGAAGTCAGGTCGTTGGGTTGTTTGATTCTTTCTTAAGGCACTGAGGAAGAATTTGCTTTTCTCTTCTTTTTCTGTCATACACTGGTGATCATTCTCATTACTGCACTGTGCAATATACAATTTCAACATCTTTTTCCTTCATTGCTATAAATGTTCTTTCTTGTCTGTGTTCTGCATCTCTTCTCTTCATACAAGGACACGAATCATATTGGATTAGAGAATGTCCTGATTCAGTGTGATCTTCTGTTAAAGTTCACTGCCTATTTCCAAATTAGTTTATATTTAGAGGTACTGGTAGATAGCACTTCAAAATATTTTTTGCTACTATGGCTATTTGACTATATTTTCTGGAAAGGAACACAATTCAAACAATTACAATGGGCCTATAGAAAGCAACTGTTATACAAAAGTGACACAGGTAATGATATTCTGGCATCTTAGCCAAATGCTATTATTTAAAGGAATTGTAATGGGCCTGGGAATCAAGTTAGTATATTTAGGCATGAATGACATGAATCCATGTGGTCAAGACACTATACATCACACTATGCAATTTGACTAAGTATTATTTGTTCTCTTCTGCATCCTGCCCATGATCTCTCCATGGAAGCATTAAGATCAATTCCTGACTCTTTGGTACAATTCTATCACATGCTTTCATAAAGTTTTTGTGGAACTAAAGGAAGAGGAGACATTAATGTATTCAAGTATTTGAGTCTTCTTTCTTATATTTATACCATCAATTTAGACTACAGATTCTGGGAAAGAGTTGTATTTTTACACTGGGCTCTATAATGCAATATATATGGAGCAGAGTCCCTACAAATGGCTTCAGAAGTCTGGATCCCAGGGTAATTGTTCACTTGCAGATGAATGAATGAGAAGGAGAAGCAGATGTTTATTATTTATAACCCTCTAAATTGGTTGTTGTTAGACTGTAATTTTTTGAAGGGAAAAATCTGGCTAACATACATATTGCATATAAGGATTGTGTTTAGATGCTTAAATCATAGACACTGAAAAATTTCAAAGGAACCATAAAGAGAAAAAAGTCATTTGACAAAGAGACACAAAAGAGTATAATGATATTATAAAGTGGATATTGAGGTTTGTTTCTCCGGGATTTGTGAGACTAGAAATACAGGGAATTTGGGGGTGTTAAGTTTGTCTATTTTTTATGAATAGATTATTTTTATAATATTTTTATGAGCAATTCTCTTCATTACATTATATTGGAATTTCATATTGCTGAAATAAAATCTTATAAGATAAAAGAAATTGTCTCCATTGGAATAACCATTGAGTTACTGAAATATTTGTGAAACAAAATTAAAAATAAAAATGTGTTTGTAAATAATATTTATATGTATGTGGATGGAGATGGTACCATTTCTGACTCAGGTAATAACTATATATTGGGGAAAATGAAAAGAATGGAATTGTAAGGCAGATTTTATAAGAGAAACCAGGATGAAAAAGATGATTGAAAGGGATGAAACAAATTTCACTGAATGAATGGTGTTATTAAGAGATGAGTATGCTCTAAGGAGTTTGGCAATGAGAAATATAATAAAGAGCTGATGAGAATAATAAAGTGCAAATGAAGATTAAATATGTAATTTTGTCTGCACAAAATATCACTGGGGAAGGAAGTCACAGATGTTATGACCTAAATTACAACATGGTAGAGATTGAACAACTACTGTATGAATGGCATTGAAATGGACATGTAACATATCATCTAAGCTTGAAGATCTTATGCCACAAAAATTGCCATCATCCAACCTGGGAGTTCCAAACAAACATAGAAGTAATTCTATCCTACACATAATGCTTCACTGACTAAATATTTCCCCATGTTCATATAAAATATTTGGGAAATAAAATACAAGGTGTGAGAAATCCATGAAAAAGGGAGCTATTAGTAAGTGGGTCTACTGTGTGTGCTAGTACCATCATTCTCATCATTTCTGTACTCTTTGGTTTTGATGACCACTTCATTCATGTTTTAAAATGCCCATTAAAATTTCTATAATCCTTAATAGATTTAGTCACCTTTAATTTATTTTATATTATCTGGTGGAAGAGCATTGTTTTAGGTCATGTTTATATTACAGTTTTAGAATATTTTCTTTCATTAATAATATAGAAATCTAGGAAATTTAGTCACTTTTAACTGTTAGAATAATCAAATGCCATTTTATTACTGGTTGGTTGCTATTGTATTCTTTAAGGATATAGTAACATTGTGGCAAATTGAGTAAATTGCAAAATTATGTCATACTTTTATAAATATAAAATGTAAAACTCAGTAGTTTAAGTCAAAGCACATTCATTTTCATTTTATTTCACACATTCTCAATTTAGATTTAGGGAAAATACAATGTAAATATGCTTTAATGACACATTCAGAGGGGAAGATTTCACCAAAATGCACATTCATCCTTCATTCCATTTCCCTTTAGAAAGTTTTTACTGACCTATTATCAAAGTCACTGATTCCTCCTTCAACTGTGTCAAGTCAGCTGATGAGCAATCAAAGGTGATGCTTATTTCTGTCACAGAGCTATTTGTTTCTAACATTTTCTTTTTACTATTTTTTACAGTTTTTGAATCTCTGTATGCACTACACATTGTATGTGGCCCCTTTCTATATAGAACTTTTAGTGCATTTATTATGGTCATTTTAAAAGGTCTACCAATTTCTGCATCATATATGAGTTTGATTCTGATGATTGATTTTGATGTGTTTTTCTTGCCTTTTCTCATGGCTTATATTTTTGCTGTTGTTAAAAGCTGATTAGGTTGTATTGGGCTTTAGAAACTGAAGTTAATATTGTGAAGATTTATAGTCCTCACTCTTGGAAATGGTATATGTTTAATTTTTGGCATACATACAGATATAAGTAATTAAATTTGTGTATCTGTGGTTTTCAAATATTTCTTGTTTTAGGACTGCCTATATCAGCTGTATTAGTTAGTGTTCTCTAAAGCATCTCCATAAATAGAATATATGTGTTTGTGTGAATGTGTGCCTGTGTGTGTGTGTGTTTGTGTGTCTGTACAAGAAGATTTGTTAGGCAGGCTTCTTACAGGATCAGAAGCCAAAGAGTCCATAGTGGTTGCAGCATTCTGGAAAGCTGAAGGCTCAAGTAGTTGTTCAGTGAAAGAAGCTGAACACCATGGAAAAAGAAAGATCAAGGGCACAGCACCAATGGGCCCAAAGCTCCCTGGAGAGTCACTCCTAGGAGTCTCTATTGGAAGGCTGAATAAAGTAGTGATGGCAGCAAAGGAGGCACCTGTTCAAGGTGAATGGGGCTCTTCAAAAAAGGCCAACTTCCTGCACATTTTGATGCATGCTGTGATCCCAGCACTCTGGGAGGCCACTAGAGAAGATTCATGTTTGAGCTCAACTTGGGCAAATTAAGAAGACTCTGACTCAAAATATCAAAAAAGCTCAGTGAAGAGACTCTGGGATCATTTCCCAGAACCAAAAAACAGACTAATCAACAAAGAAATAAAACATATTGCAGCTTCCGTCTTTCCTTTTTATTTTACCCAGGTTACAAGGTTATTAATTGGTGTCATCTACAATGTGGTATCAGGGTACTGAGGTCCTGGGGTCTTGCCCCCTCTCTTTGCTGGATTTCTACTGATCACGCCTGTAAACATGCCTCAAATACAAGCAAAACTTTGCTTTGCTAATCTGCTAGGCTTTTATTGATCCAGTCAAGTGGAAATATCATGATTAATAGTCACGTTCTACTCTCTACCAACTTGACAAACATAAACCATACTTAAACTCCAAATATAATACAAATTTCATAATAGTGTCAAAGATGATTCAAGTATCTTGTTTGCAAAGAGAAGGGCACTAATTGTCTCCTCATAATATAAGGCAAAGTTTTTTATTTAGATGATGCTTACTTTTCTGACATTCCATAACTTAAATATCAGAATATAGAAATAATACTACTTAAGAATTGACACTGTCAATCAACTTTATGTTACAAAACAGAAAACTCAAATATCTGCTTAATATATGGATATTTATGTACAAGCATATTAACAAAATAGGAAAGAAATACTCATAGCAATTACAATCCTCATTTATGTAACTAGTCACATAGTTGCTTCTGGTATTGATAACTACCTTCCTCTACTCTTCTGTATTCCTTTAACCTTTGGCAATTAGCTCAGCAAGTCTTGGTTCTATTCTTGGTGGGTGGAGTAGTCTATAACTTCATTTCTGAAAATTCTGCACAATTTATCATCCTGACTGGATTAAATTGTTGTGGTTTTCACTAACTGTAATAACAGGGTGTGGTAACATTAGGAGGAATCTGAAGCATATCCTGCATTATAAACATTTTCTTTCTTACCCATATTATGGAGTAGTCCAATTTCTCCTGGATCAATCACCATAAATAATATCTTATCACCATTTTAGCTTCTTTCCTCAGGCACGAGGAGTCCCAAATGCAAAGAAGCCCTAGCTAAGACTCCCCATTTAAAAGGAATCATTGTTATGCCTCCTGGTAGAAAACCTTCCTCATTCTGGAATTGAGACTTCTAGGCCATCAGACCATAAGATCAAAAAACAAATATTTTGCCATTGGATCACTAGGATAAGGCTGAGTGGTACCATTTCCATTTCTAGTCCATGATTTCCAGACCCATAAATTCTGGAACATGGTAAAACCAGTGAATTCCACTAGTATGAGCACATTACTACTCTTCTTTAATTTTGAAATCCATCCCTTGATCAGAAGATATGGTTTGTGACATACCATGATAGTGGGTGAGGCATTCTGCAATGCCTGATCATAATTGTGACAGGAACATTACATGCAAGGAAGGCAAATCCATATCCAGTGTAAGTGTATATTTCAGGAAGAATAAGTGCTGCCTTTTCTAAGAAGGAAGTGGTCCAAGGATCCATACTGGTGATTCACTTTCAGCCTCTGCTGATTCACACTGGGGATTCTGCATTGGATGGAGCCAGGTCCGTCTTGCTGAGTGGAAGTTTATGTCTCTGTGCTCATGCACAGTCTCCTTCCCCATTCTCATTACCATATTTTCTTCATGAGCCCACTGGGAAATGGTAGAGATGGCAATGGAAAGAGTTTGAGTTCTATCCACAGAACAAGTCATCCTTTGTACTTGATTATTGGAATCTACTTCTGCTGAGGTCACCTTTTTGTGAGCACTTATGTTGGACAAGTATTTTCACATCATCTGCCCTTGTGGAGAGGTCTATCCACATACCTCTTCTCCAAATACCTTTGGCATTCATTTTCCAATTATCATCCTTCTATGCCCCTGATCAAGGAAGACCATTGGCTCTACTCTTCATCTGCCCATTATTTTCTTATGACCAGGTGCACTGCCCATGGTCCTGTCCATTACGAAGATTTTCTTTCACCATTGGCTTTCAAAAGTGTCCAGAAAGGGGCTTCAGTTCTCCCACCATCCACATTCAGGTAGTGTTTATAAAATGTGCAGAGCCATCTGTAAACCAGGCCCTCGTCTTTTCTTCCTGTCAACTGATCATCTGGTACTCCCAGGGAAGTGCATAAAAGTGCATAGTGGAGGACAGAATGAAGTAGAGTAAGAGCAAGAATCTTAACCATATGGACCACTTCTTCTTAGTGTAACTTGTGCATTCAGGACCTGCTTAGGCCTATACAACTTCCATTTGATGTTGAAATGTTGATGTCCATGCCTGATTTTATGACTTAATGGGTGAGATAACAGCCACTTCATAATGGGTAGCTCACAATGTATGATGACCTGGTGTTTCATAATAAAATGTTCTGTTTCACTTAAGACTCAACAGCAGGCCAAAAGCTATTTCTCAAAGTGAGAACAGTTGTCTCAAGATTGTGGTAGAGTTTATTCCAAAATCCTAAGGGCCTCCACTGTGATTCACCAATGACATCCTGTCAGAGGCTCAAAACAATATTCTTATC
Organism: Heterocephalus glaber; assembly: GCF_053883595.1. Classification (NCBI taxonomy): domain Eukaryota; kingdom Metazoa; phylum Chordata; class Mammalia; order Rodentia; family Bathyergidae; genus Heterocephalus; species Heterocephalus glaber. The sequence goes on from NW_028258333.1 coordinate 11,909,563, forward strand.
TGCCACCAAGAGCTTAGATACCATTGAATCTGGTGAATCATATGGGTGAAGTGGCAGAGCAGCCTGTAAAACATCCTGGAGCAGGTGTTGACCCTTCTCTTGTTCTGAACTCCACTCAAGACTAGCAGCTTTCTGAAGAAAAGGTGTTATCTGCAAAATGCAAATATGGTCACTAGGTATTCTGTCTTTTTCTTGGTTGTTGAATTTGACAGATGCAACAAGTTATATTTCACCTTAGGATGAATATCTCTGCATGCATTACATCACTGGACTCCTTGACATTTCACTGGGAGAGAAGGCCCTTGATTTTTGTTGAATTTATTTCTCATTCTCTGACATGCAAATCTTTAAAAAAATCTTGAGTGGTTATTAGCTTTGGCTCACTTGGTTCAATCAGCATAATGTAATCAAAGTCTTGGAATTGTCTCATACCTTGCAGAAGAGAAAGATGACGAAGCTCAATATGAACTAAGTTATTACACAGGGCTTGAGAATTTATAAATCTCTGAGGTAAGATAACAAAGGTATATTGCTGGCCTTTCCAGGTGAAAGCAAATTGCTTCTGATGGGTGTCTTAGTTACTTTCTCATTGCTGGGACAAAATGCTCAACACTCACAAGTTAAAGATGAATGGTCCCTTTTAGATCACAGTAGAGGTTGCAATATTTGGTTGGCTCCAATACAGCGTGGCATGGGAGAGAAGCATTGCAGAGGAGAAACAGTTCATGCAATGGCAGGCAGGAAGCAAAGTGACTTCCTTCATCTTTTCCTTCTTATTTCATCCAGGCTACAAGCCTCCTGGTTAGTCTTCCCTCTTCAGTAAAGCCATTATCCATTCCTAGAACAATAGTAAATAATCAGTGGGCTAATCCAATATCCCATACCCATGATCCCTTCTCTCCCAAAAGCCCCATTTGTGAGCTCATGAGGCTTTGGGGTCAACCAGATATACCAGTTGGCCTTACTTATAAGTGTGCAAAAAAGCATTTACCAAATCAATAGTTGAATACCAGGTACCAAGAGATGTTAATCTGCTCAAGCAAGAAACTATATTCAGTACAGCAGATACAACTATAGTTATCACTTTATCAAGTTTATAGTAATCCAGTTTATTCTCCATGATCCATCAATCTTCTTCACAAGTCAAATAAGGTGGTTAAGTAGGAACATGATGGTGACCAGTATCCTAAATCTTGATGGTGACACTAATCTCTCCCATCCTTCCAGGGCTGCCATACTGATTTTTACATTATTTCCAAGCTATTTGCAGCTCTAATAATCTTAGTTTGGCTTTTCTCATGACTGCCATAATAGATTTTACTTCATAGGTGAGGGAAACAATGTGGGGATTCTGCCAAGTACTAAGTATATCAATCCCAAGTATGCATTCTGACACTCAGGAAACAACCATACGATGGATTTGGGGACACACTGGACTCAACATGAGTTGGCTTTTGGCTTAAAACCTTTTGATTTCCTGATATCTATAGGCCCCTTCTCTCTCAGAAGGCAAGTACATTTTGGATCTCCTGGAATCAGCATTAGTTTAGAACTAGTGTCCAGTAATACTCAAAATATTTGATCAATTTTTCCTAATTCATGGTACCCTGATAAAAGGCCATAGGATTCATGAGAAAGAATGGGCGATAGTATAACTTCTTGTTAGTGCACCAGAATCCCTTTGCAAGCGGATCTAATTTCCTTTTTATTCAAGTTATTTTGGTTAGGTAAGCTGCCTCAAGGCTGGGATTGGATTATAGGCTAAGAGTTTCTTGATATGATTTAAGGTGTACTTTCATTCATCTGTCCTAAATTTTTTCTGCAAATATAAATCCAGCAAAATTTTTTAGGCTTCCTATGTATTTTATTTCTGGAAATAACATGGTTAATTAGCCAATGACATAGTTCTACACTTGTCAGGCCATCTGATCATTGTTTTGTCTCACTCTCTATTGTGGTTAATTCACTCACCTTGCCTTTGGTGGTTGAGTGTTGCTACTTAGTCCCTGTCACTCAGGAATTCAACTGTATCTGTTATGTTAAGTTTATCAGTTGAGTGACTTCTGTCTTCACTCTAAGCTCTGAAACACAGAGTAAAACAATAATGGAGCTCTTCCAGGATGCTGATGTTCCCCTCACTAATGTGCTTCTTACAGTGTTAATGAAAGGTATATTTTCAAGGCCCTCCAGTGTGGAAGAGTAGGTTTTACATGGAAATCTACACCAGAATTCCAATATTCCTGAGCCTTTGAATGACTTCATCTACAATCAACCAAAAAATAATAAGTATGTCTAGCTCACTTACAGTGGGGTGTCTTTTGATCCATATTTTAGTCTGCCAACCAAATAAACCATTAAACCATTAGCCCTATGTTTTTGGGAATTCCATGAGTTGTGACATTAAATACAGAATATTTGATTAGTGGTGCATATCAAAAAATTCAACCTGATCCACGTTTATATTTGTTTCACCATTATCCCACAACTCCTAATTTCCATTCCCACATTTTTCCCAAAACCACTTCTTGAAAAAGTAAAAAAAAAAAAAAAAAACCTAAACAAAAAACTCAGGAAGTATTTTGGAAAGCAATGTAGTAGTTCTTCATGGGCCATACTGTGTACCTCATCTTTAGAAGCATTCAGAGATTTGAACCTAGAGGCAAAAGTAGACTTGTCTCCACATTTTCTTGATTGGTAAATGCATCAGGGAATGTCTTTAACTCTTCCATAGGCAATGTAGGGTTAGTTTTCTCAGAGAGAAATGGATAGGCCTACTACAGCAGCTTTGGGTGTGAATAACTCTGCCAATGACAGTAAGAAAATCACTTCCAATGGTAGAGTAATATCACCCAAATTTAGTAGTTCACTTTCTCCAGTTACATCAGTTTCTTCCCAAACATCTCCTTCCTAATTTACAGAATCTCATTCTATCCCAATAAGCACCCTCAATTTATCTACAGGTACTCTTTGAGGTTGAATGTTAACTTTTTGATGAAATTCAGCCAATTTCCTGATAAAGATTTGTGTTTGATTTTTCAGCAACTTCAGTCCCATAACAACACAAAAGAAGATTCTCCTCCAGGACAACTTAGAAGGCTGTAGGTTGTTTGTGCATATGTGGATCTGAGAAATTGAATCTTTGAACTCATTTTTTTTCTTTCTTACTTTGCAAGAAATACTAAGAGTAACCAGCCAATGTCATTTTATATCTTAGTCTTCCAAAAATGATCAAATTATTCCGTGTATAGTCACTAAATTTCTTTCATCTGACAAGGAGCAAATTAGAAATAACAAATGGATCTATTGTATTATTGTTCAAACGATCAACACCAGGATATACTAGTACCCTCTACCTTATCAAACGGAGGTCTATGCAACTTTAGGTCTCATCAAATTACAAAGCTAATTCCAATATCCAATAGACTAGAGAAATTCATCCATAGAATTATGTTTCTCTAGACCACTCCTGACATATAAGTAGATAGATATAAGTATCTCGAGGAGATTTATAAGGTAGGCTTTCAGGATCAGAGATGATAGAGTTCACAGTGACAATCTAATATTGGAGAGCCATTGTTTCTGGGAGCTACTCTGTCTAGGAAGCTAGAGAGAGCAGAGTAAGAGAGATCAAGGTTTCTCTACCAGTCGTAGATTATACCCCTGTGAAGTCCCTGGAGTGTTACTGGTGTGAGTCTGCTTTGCAAAGGTGAAGAAGCTGAAGTCTGGTGTCTCATGATTATGATAGCAAAAGACACACCCTCTGAAGTAGAATTCATTTAAAAATGCACCCACTTAATTCTTTCTTCCCTTTCACTACATCTAGGCTACAAGCCTATTGGTTTATACCTACCACAATCCTGGTAGCTCTTTCCTCCTCAACTTGCTGGGCTACATACTAATTATCTCTGAAAAAGCTGCACTTACACACCCATAATTGTGCTTTAAATAATTTATTAGGCCTTTCTTAATCCAATCCAGTTCCCATTATGTTAGCAGTCACATTCTCCAACATATGTACCTCATTCTGTATCTGTCTCTTATAATTGTTTCATTTGTTATGTAATTTTTTATCCTTTTCTTTTCTTAGAGTGTTACCCTGTTGATATAGTAGTGAGGCCAAGGAGAAAAAGCATCTTATATTCTGCTTAAATTGAAGTACATTATTTTGTCTGTATCCTTGAGGAACTGAGACCTTTGCAACTGTTTCTGTAGTGGAGTTGTTTCTGTTTCTCCTCAGTGCCTCATAATCAATGCCATGGCTGCAGCATTCCTGGAAGCCTTAAATTTATTAACTTTTTTTACTCTGAGATGAGATGTGAGATGAGAAAGGTGGAGAGTGAAGGAGTAAGAATGCCTTCCCTTCAGGGACAATCAGCTTTGCAAAGTTTATGTTCTTGTTATAGAAAATGCCATAGAAATATTTCAAAATTATTGTCCTCTCCTCTAACCCTCACTGCACCAGAAATCGGGATCTGGGTATTTCTGGAATATTTGCTTTTGCCCTTGAACATCCTGATATACTTGCTAAAGGACAAATTTGGGGTACTTGAAAGTTTCTTACTTTTACAATGGCCTATCATTAACGTCTACCAATGCCTCAAAATTATCAGTTTATTGCCAAAATCACCACTTGAGTATTCTGACCAATTTCTATTTGTAGCAGCTTATGCTGAGGCAATGCAGATTTTGCTGTCACTTTTTGCTCCTGCATTCCAAAGGCTGAGGTAACAGTTTTATATATGACTTCAACTTTTAGACAGATCCTTGCCGGGGATTTAGCTCAGTGGTTCCGCTGCCTGCCTCGAAAGTGCAAGGTCCCAAATTCAATCCCCGGTACAAAAAGAAAAAAAAAAGAAAAGAAAACTTTTAGACAGATCCAAGAAAACTCCAGCCATTGGTGTTAAGTTCTTTTAGCTTTTCCTATTTGGAAGAACATGAATGATAGCAAATATTTACAGTTTGGAGCTTAAATTGAAAGCCCTAAATGATCTTTCCCTAATGCTTTCTATAGTAAATGTTTGCTTTCAAAAGTAAATATTTTCAAAGACAGGCCGATTCTATTTTGAGAGATTTTTTAATATGTAAAGCAATTGTCAGTTTGAAGTAAATTGGAAAAGAAATAATTTTAGTAAACTATTAAAGTTTGACAAAGACATTACTTAAATCAAATGTATTTTAAAAATTTAATGCACAAAGTGACCAAATGAAGTAACTCATTTCTTTTTTTAAACTTTTAAGTAATCTATTTTTTAAAAGAGGACCAAGATAATACAGTGAGCAAAGAATAGTCTTTTCAACAAATTGTTCAGAGACAACTGGATATTCACATCCAAAACAATTAAGTTAAACTAATATTTCACATCATATATAATTAACTCAAAATTGAAAACCTAAGTGTAAGAAATAAACCTATACAAGCCTTAGAAGAAACATAAATGTAAATTTTTGTGACCTTGAATGAAGCAAGGATTTCTTTTATTTTAAATTTTGAATACAATTTATTGGTACATTCTATTATTTCTAATTTTAAATTTTACCTTAAAATAAATATAATCAAATCATATCTAGATTTTAATTTTTTGACTTTATTCTTTACACAAGGAATTAGATATTCTTGGTGAAGTAGTATATTATAAAATTTAGAACAATTCTAATGCCAGAAGTTAGAAAAATTCACAAGTACACATAACTATGGACACACATGCACACTCAGAAGAGTGTTAAGTGGCAAAACCAAAATAAAACTTTCCAGTAAACAAAACTGGAAAGACATACAATCAGAGCGCATATATATATATATATATATATATATATTTATATTGTTTGTTTGTTTTTTGTTTTGTTTTGTTTTGTTTTGGTACCAGGGATTGAACACTGGACGTTACGCTTGTGCTTGTGAGGCAGGCAGATGAACCACTGAGCTAAATCCCCGGCCCCTTCAGTTAAAAATTATCTGTCAATATTGACTCATTAATTGGACTGTTTTCAAATGAAAATAACAAAAGAAATCAGGTGGGGTTATAAGAAACTATTGTAACTACTATTCCATAAGTTTAATCTATTGAAAAATATTGGTTAATTTGAAAATAAATTAAATAATTTCACCTAAGTTATGAGTAACTTTGTGCTTATACAAGGCCTGAAATCTATTGCTATTTATTTAATTATTCATTTAATAAACAATTAATTATCCCAGGATTTGGGGAGACCAAGGCAGGAAGATCACAAGCTCAATCTTAGCCTGAGCAACTTTGGAATTTAGTTAGCCCCTCACTATAAATTTAAAAATAAATAAATAAGTGGCAGGTTTTTTTTAAGAATTATCAGAAAAATTACAACAATGAGGCTAGAAATTGGAGTTAAGAATATACTTGGCAATCTTATATTTTTAAAAAGTGACATTTTACTGCAAAAGATATTTTTATTCTACTTAATTCCCAGTTCTTTAAAGTTTATATCAAACTATAGAACATTAACACTATGTTATTTGACTTTATGTGTTTTTCCTGAGACTTAGGAGAAAGTAAACATATCTTTTTCAATTGATTCATCTGTAAAAGTAGAAGATTGAGTAGATGTGTTAGTTACTTTTCTCTCTTGCTGAGACAAAATACCTGACACCCAAAGTTAGAGGGGAAAGGGTTTATCTGGCTTCCAGTTTGTAGAGGTTTCAGCCCATAATCGCTGGCTCCAAGGCAGCGTAGCAGAGGGGCAACAGTTCATGGTGACAGAAGACAGCAAAAGCAACAAGAGACTTAACAGCATTTTTCTGCCCCTTTTATCTTATTCAGATACTTAGGGCAGGTAACACTCACACTGTAATCCTAGTGCCTTTGAGCCTAGCATTGCACCATGAATCATCACACACCCTAGATTTGGCCACCTCTGAAATAGCCCCACCTCCTTCACATGAGGCTTTGGGGAGACATCTAAACACAAGCCATCAGAGTAGATACAAATGGAATTTCTCACTGGAAAAATTATAAGGATTTATATGGTTAAAGAACTGAAAATAGAATGACATACTACACATTATTTTTTGTTGCACTCTTCTGAATTCCAGCAAAGTCAGTATCTTATATCATATTGATAAAAATATTACTCCTGTTCAGAGAAAGAGGTCTCAGAAATGACCTAAAATCTTGTTTATCTTTTTCATGTAAACATGTGTGGGTTGACACATATGAAGACTCAGATCCAAGAATTTTTAATCACGAAAAGAAGATTTCCATATACAATTTTAGTTAGTACAAGGAATTATATTCCTTCATACTCATTGTATTCAAAGACAAATACAAGTCTACTAATTTAAATTTTGTTCTCTCTGAAACATTTCATGTTCAATCATATGTCAAGTGCATTACATGATTTTTAGAAACATTTGTATTAGAAGAATTAAGTTTTCTTCAATGAATTCTTTTTAAAAATATTTCACAGTGTGCTGGCCTGAAAGTGTATCATGGAAGCTACCAAACACTTCTGCAGCCAAAGTTCAATTTCTTGTTTTTTGTATTGCTTTGTTTTTTCCTGCATACCAAAGAACTCTAGTATTTCAAAAAAGCAATTTCTAAGCAAAGTTAGATTTTTTTAAATATTCTAATGATCTTAAGATAGATTTTCTCTGTAACTCACACCTGATAGTCAATAACTCCCTGATTAAGAGCTTCAAAGGCTGAAACGCCAGCTACTGACAGAAACAATTTCAGAAAAATTGATGACTCCTTCCTTTGTCCAAAGGAAAAAGTAATAAGATTTTGTAGCTAAGCCTCCAAGGCACTGACCATGGCAATTTTTTTCAGGCTTAGGGAAACAAAGATATTATGTGCTTTATTTTAAGAAACAATTTCATTTGAATTACAGTGTTGGTCCCATTGTTAATTATATGGTGAAATCAAAATAATTTCTAAGCAAGCAAATAAGAAAGGGATTTTGGATTAAAAGTTATCTATATTTTGAAACATCATTTAATCAAAGACTAACATTCATATATAGATATAGATATGCACATACATATGATAATGAAGGATACACACACATGCACACACAAACAACTGTCAGACATTTGCTTATTAGAGAGAGGAAAAAGATCTCCATGAGGACAGAACTTTCCCCGCACTCCTTACAAATGTGCCTTTCCCCATCAGGAAAACAGATATATTCGCATTTCTTTGCATCTCTCTCGCACTTCCCTTCTATCTTTTTACCTAAAGGAAATGAAACACTGCTATGGACTGAATTGTGTCTCTCAAAAAAGATATGTTGAAATTTGACTTCTTAGCACTTCTTTTTTTTTTTTTCTTATTTTAAAATAGAGTTTAAGATGAGATCATTAGAACTCTTAGTTTGTGAAGGTGGGTTACTAATAAATCACCCCAATAGAGCATTCCTAGGGCATGGAACATAGCACCCATTGTCATGATACTAAGCCCCAGGGTAGGAGTCTAAATGCTTTCACCCACAGCATCCTGACTGGGAGGTTTGACCAAGTGCCTGAGCCAGATGAAGCAAAGCACACTTCTGCACAACAAGCTATGCGGAGATTTATTTCTTTCAGAGACAAGAAGAGACAAAGGAAGCATAGAATACTCGGTGAGACAATGCCCCAAGTTCAAGAAAAGTCCTTCGGCAGATAGAGTCTCTGTTGGACATTTCCTACATACACCACAGCCATGCGCCCCAGGGATCATTGTGTAAGGCTCTGAAAGACATCCTGTTTCCAGAGAGAGAGCCACAGAGCCCAGCTTTCCTGCACTCATCTTAGAACACTAGATTTTGGATGCGCTCTATAGTGACTCTGAGGATTACAGACAAGAAAACGAAGGGGCAAAACCTGGGCCCTGTGCCAAAGGACCAGCCAGCACAATAGTGTTCTGATCATAATGCTAAAGCTCCATGAGAAGATGGAAGCACAAAGGGAAATGCTAACGGGACAAGACAAGCATAGAATCCAGTGCCACTTCTACACATCCCAAAATTTCCAAACAGCCCAGGAAACTGCCCAAACTAGAAAGTGATAAAGAAGTCTTTTCCCCAACAGATGTCAGAGGAAGTAAGTTGCTGGCATTAATTTAATTGTGGACATCTTTCCCCCAGAAATCTGCAACAATAAATTTTCCCTCAAGTTTGTGGTACTTCATTATGGCAATGGGAGGATACTGATAAATTCAAGGATGAAGATTTGTTTAACTGTGGATGGCATCAGAAATTCTAAAACATTCGGAGAGGTGCTTCATTGTCCTTTAGTGCCATTATAACACCATGTATTTTGGAAAAGAGATACAAACTGCTTCCTAAAATTGGATACTATGAATGTCTCCAAGTTGAGGTATTTTTTTTATATGTATGGTTAATGAACCCAAGTTTAGCGAAGCTCTTTGTATACTCATCTATATGGATCTCCATCTACTAATGGATTTTCCAGGAACATCCTGTAATTGATGAGCTATTATTACTTTTCCAGGTAGAGTATAACTGACAAAATTTAACATGCACCAGTCTAAAATGTTTGAAACTAATGAGCAACAAGATTTCCATGTGTTGGAAGAATATACAAACATATATAGCATTCTTGTTTCCAGATCATTTTTTAAATTTGTTTGCTTGATACATCACAGTGAACTGTAAGATTTAGTAAAACTTCCTCTTCTGAATACTTATTCATTCAACTTGTAAGCATGTACTATCTTTCAGATTTTCTTTTTTTAAAGTTGTTTTTAAATTTCAGTCAACACAGAACTTATACACATTTAAGCAGTACAGTGTTTTTGATGCATGCAAACTTTGCATGATTATAAAAGCGGGGTTTTTAGCATATTCACTGACCTAGGTATGCTTAATCTCTCTATGGTCAGAAGATTCAAGATCTCTTTCTTTCTCTTTAATGTAATCCAGGACCCTTACACTGAGCTACATCCCCAGCATGTCTTTTCTTCTTTCTATTTCAGTTTTAAAAACACAATTAAACAAAATTTTCAAATGAAATTGTCATCATCGTGAAACACCAAAACTTATTTACCTTATGTAACTATATATTTTTATCCACCGATTTGTCTTTTATTGTTTCCATCCCTACACTCTTCAGACTGTAATAATCATTATTCTACTTCTGTGAGATCTGATTTTAGAAACTCCTCAAATGCTTGAGACTACAGCGTTACGTTGGTACCCAGTCCTGTCATCCTCCCCTGACTCACATTTGTCATATTTCCTATGTCAGAATGGAAGTTTTCTTTCTAGCTGCAGACTTCACAGATAAATGACAACTTGGTGTTGATAAAATATATTGATTTCAGACATCCACTGTTGAATACAGACAAGAGGACAGGAATGTTCACGCAGAGATCAAAGATTCCCTCTTCTTTCACATAGGGCCACACAGCCAAAACCACTATTGTAGTGTCATAGGAGCCTCTCTTTTCATGTGCTACATGGGGAAAATCTAGCAAAAGAAACAGAATATGTATAGGACATATCTATGTAAAAGAGGAGAAAGTACTGACAAGGGGTTATGTGGAGAGAGAAAGGGGGGGAGAGAGAGAGAGAGAGAGAGAGAGGATAAATGTCTGCCCCTCTTAATGTCTCTTAGCTTCCTGTTTGCCAATAATGTAAGGATTCATGAAAAATAGTAATCAAAAATTTTTTTAAAACTAAATTTTCTTGGCACACCTGGAAAACAAGCTGTCAAATTTTCTCTTTGGGTTTTATTACCTAAATTTCTTCACAAAATCACAATTTTATCATTTCTACATTAATAATCATTCACTGTTCAGTTCTTACCATACTGACTGTAGCGCTCAAGAGCTGAGTATTTCTTCCACTATCCACACCAAAGGTGAAAATGTGTTTATAAATTCACTCATCCATGGACACACAAGTTTAAGATTGACATACAAGACTAGGGACATAGCTCAGTGCATGGCACCTACCTCTCAAGTGTGAAGCCCTGAGTTCGATTCCTGGTACAAAAAAAAAATTGACATACAAATTATAAAATAACTTTATAACTAACAGTAAATTTTTAAAAAAACATACAAGAAAATTAAATAATTTACATTTTGTCACATTGATGTTTCATAAAAATGTACTGAGTAGACAGGCCCTAGAATGGGCTCTTAGCAGTGACCCTCAATTCCCTAATTCAATGGATTCTTTCTAGTCTTTATCTCTAAAACATTCGTTATTCTCTTTATTCACACTTCTACTGCCCCTTGCCTATGCATCAGCTTCTCAGCCCTTAACGGCTTCACTTCTTCTACACTTTCACTACTGTAGGTGATCTCATTAATGGGCAGAATTTTTCAGATCCCTCCATCCAATCACTCACTGTTGTTAGGCTGTGCATCTTTTCTTCACATTAGATGAGTATTACAGAATGATCAACTTTTCCATTCAGCTGGATGGCAGAAAGTAAAATGTTAGCAACTAAACACAATGTGATATGCTAGCCCTGTCTCCAATGGTTATTACATTCTCTATATTGTTAAACTATTATTAAATTATTCTTCATCTTGTTGCTCAAGCTGAAATTAGACATACTCTTTACTTACCTTTGCTTAAGCTAACTCCAGTCTATCAGAAAACACCTGTAAATTATAACTCAAAACTGTGTATTTCTCTCCAACTCTGACAACCACATGAGGCTAAATCAACCTCTTCCATGTGGATCAGTGTAAGAGTTTCCAAATTTCAAGTTGGTCTTTCCTTCACCAGTATTTACTTTGGAAAAAAATCTTTCTCCATACTGCTGTCCCACAGATATTAAAACAAGAAAACTCTAAATGCATATGTTTTCCTCCTTTGTACTTAGAATAAAATTTAAATTTTTTAATTCTGTATTTCTATCCAGAAAAATTTCTGTAACTAAATTCCTCACCTATGCTCTTGCCATACTGTCCTCCTTTTAGTCCTTTATCCAATTCATGGGCTACAAAATACTCTTCCTTCTTAATAAATCACACTTGTCGACATATTTCACCCATTTTTAACTAGTTGCAGCACATTTGTATGAAATATTAATGGGACCACATCTATCATGCTTAACTTTCTTGTGTGTTTTCCTTTTAAATAAAATTTCCCTGCTAAAATATAAAGGTATTTTATAATTTAAAATGTTTAATAACATTCATATGTTAATATTTAATTTGGGTGTGCAAGGAGGAGTCAATTTCAAAATATATTTTCATTTTCTCATAGTGGATAACCAATTTACTCAATATAATTTATGAAATGATCCATCATTTTTCTACAGAATTCTCATAAACCAAATTTTGTATGTAACAACTACTGCTTCAAAATCTATATTTTACCATCTCTAAGTATTTGGGCTACTGAAATATTTAGAGAATCAAAATATTTGCTGTATTATTCCATACATATGTAAAATACAATGAGTAAATTTTATTGCTAATATATAATTATATTTAAACTAAAATTAGAAGTTAATTAAGAAATATATACACATGCATATATATGTGTAATTTCTATCTTCTGTTTTGCTAATGAATATTAAGATACTATTTTTATTTTTTTTTCTCTCTAAAGTGATAAAAAATATTCTTGAGAGCTTTTAGAATTTCTCATGGTCCTTGATACTTTAAATTTTCCTAAAATTCTTCCCAGGGCAATTTTTTTATATTTCCTTTTTTGTTATTCTTTGAGCCTTTATTTATGAACTATTTATTTGTATTATGTCTTCAAATATTTCATATTCACTATTCATTTTCTGTACTTTGATTTTTTTCCTTGTCATTTGTCTTTCTCCATTTATTCTGCTTGAGATATAACAGTCATTTTTATTTTTAAGAATTTTTGTCATTTTGTACAACATCCGCAAATAATTTTAATTTATTTTCCAATTCATAACTTATTCTTCAGATACATTTTGGTATTTATGCCAGTTTTAAATATAATTTAATTACTATGTTTCCATATAAAGTTGTATTTGCAAAGGGATTCTTCCACCTCATGTCACATCAATAATATATTTTTCATAACATTATAATCAAATTCTCCACTGTAACATTTGTATATATAAGTATTATGTAAACAAGGTTTTTTTTTGTTATTGTTGTCATTATGGTCATCTTTGAATTTGTCTTTTTTTTTAAATTGTTACTTCTTCAGACATTATTTTAAAATGAGACTACATTAGAATGGAGAAACTCCAGGCTTCAACAAAAAAAATATCAGCTCATTCATAAATAAAATGCTGCAAACACTCTTAGAAGTCAGAATATCCCTCCAGCAGTCCAGCAGAAACAGGCTTGTGGGTTGGAAAAGGAAAAATGTCTGGAAGTTAAATGCCTAAGGTTAGTCAATAATCCACCTGTTTCCCGAACCTCTTGGACAAACCAACAAGTCAGACTTACTTAGGGAATACAATGTTTTGCTAATGCTATTGATTTATGCAATCCGGGAGCACACATTGATTTTCCCAGGGAGATAAATTATTTTATTCCAATTTGTTCTCTGAGAATTTTTTCTGTCTACCATCTGCTCCAGATTGAATCAACCACCCTTCCAGGGCAACAAAACTCCCAAATTCCCCACAATTTTTATTATAGTTTTCAGAATCCTGGGTATTTTGTGCTTAAGAGTTGATCTCCTTCTGGAGAGACTACAGTTTTGCCAATTTATCAACTACAGAAACATGAAAATTCCAAACTTACATTTTCACTATTATGCAAATGTGATATATGCACTGTGTGATAATTAGAATCATTCTCTTTATACATGTTCCTATTTCCTGTAAATGAAGGAATTGTAATCAGTTCTTTACGGCCACTTCTTGCATACATTTATCTTATTACCAAACATATTAAACACTCAACGTGTGTTATTTAATAAATGAATTTATTGAGAGAAAAACAGTATTAAAGCATCATTTATTTATGTTTACATAAAATACATTTTTAGTTAAATATTTTATTAGACATTTTATGTGGCTATTGATCATGATCTTCTCTGGAAAAGTAAGACATAAACTCTAATAAATGTTATGGATCTGGAAGACATTGCTGTGAGAGTTTTCATATTCTTTCCTTAAATATTATATAAATAATTAAATAACTATTGCATAAGTTCACATCCTCTAATGGGCAGTGGGCCAAATGAGATAAAGATATGTTTCTCACTCAATAAATGGAAAAATTAACATGAAATATTTACCAGAAACTTTTTCATATGCTAAGTACATTTTTGATTCAGATATTGCCATCTTTTCAGTGCAAATGTGTTGTATCAGGGAGGAGAATCCTAAAAACAAAAGCCCATTAAAAATAAATGTAGTGAGTTGAATTCTGTGTCAAAGGAAACAAATTTAACTGAAGATAACAAGAATAGCTGTCTAGGTGGGACCTTGCTATGAAGACATGACTATAAATATTTAGCTACAATCAGCACCACAGGGAGAAAAACTGTTTAAATATTTAGAAAAGCATGCATGAATCAAAAGTTAAGTGAAAAAGATGTAAAATTGTACATGATAGTTCCCCAAGCTCTTATCTGTTCTATTCCAGAGTATAGTGTTATGTTATTTGATAGTTATAGAACAAAATACTACATGGATAAGCGATGTAAATATAAATTCAGGTTTTAAAAATATCAACCACAAAAAGTCTGTGTTCAAAAACCTGGGAGGACATAATAGAATTTGACACAGAAATACTTTGTGAAAGAGGATTCTTTTACAAAATGTAGTGGTATATCTGATTCACATACTATTTGCTTAAAATATGTATAAGCCCTTGATAACTGTTTATGGCCAGTTTTGAGCTTTAAGAAATAGGAACTATTGCAATTGCAAAATTCCACTTGGAGATGGAAAACATAATATATATTGAAGTAGAATTTCATATCTAAAGGCATATTATTCTCTGTTTCTCTGGCATTGGGATTTACTCACATTTTAAATAAATGAAATGTGGAGGCAATGGGGCAGAAAAGCACATCCTGACATCAGACTATGGAATCTTTTCAATTTCATTCTGAAAGAGTATGATTTCAATGTTTCACATTATGGTTGTATTGCTTTGTTTGAAGGTTATAGACATCATAACCTTGCAATGTATACCCTTATAATGTGAGGTTGCCGAGCATTATAGACACTGTTTTTAATTCTGAAACTAGAAAAGCCCACAAAGACTCTATTTTTATGTATTTACCTTCTATTAAGGAGACACAAGTCATTCAATCAGAAAATAAATGTATCATATGTCAGTTAGCCAAGGGTTTAGACAGAAGAATTATTTAAGGTAAAGGGAAAAGAGAAGTATGAGGGCATATAGCATTATTTTAGAGGGTTTTGACAAAGCCCCTCAGCTAATGTTTCATAGGCTAGAGATGTAAGTACAGTAATGGAGTGACATCCTGGCAGAAAATTGCAGGGAGTGAGAGCAGTGAGAGGACACTTCAAAACAGAAATGCTGTTGGCGTGTTAAAAATATCATGAAGTTGTTATAGCTGGGACAAACAGAGGACGAAAGAGTACTACAAGAGAACAGCTCAGTGGAATGGCTGTTTGTCTGTGGGGGTGTGTGTACAGGTAATTTTCTAGCATCATGTGGGATCTGAAGAGACTATCAGAAGGGTTGCTTTGGGGATAGTAAGCAGAGAAGTGTGTATTATATGATTTGTATTCAAAATATAAATTAGCCTGCCTTCCAGAGGGAGAAGAATCAACTGGAGCAGCACAAGAGCAAGGTTATCAGATATTAGGCTGGAGGCATGGTCCTAGTGACTTTGTTTAAAACAGTAGGTTCAAGCTATGAGTAACTGTCAGACTCAGGAGATATTTCCAAGAAATAAAAAATCGGACTGGTGATAATATGGAGGAAAATAGAAATGAAAGTATTAAAACATTTTGGATAAAAATATATTATACCACAGCAAGTTCTCTACCTTGATTACATGATATAGTGTATTTCTAGTTGGTCTTTATGATTTTAATTAAATTCTGCTTCATGCAATGCAGTGCTACAACTTTGCTAACAACACTAATCCACTTACAGCAATGTATAAATCAGGAAAACTGCAAAGATATAATAATTGCTCTTATTGTTACTAGACTTATTACATAATGATAAATGTGAATAAGTACCCTAGTTAATATGTTATCAGAAGGCTCAAGGGACAAGAACTAAGGGGAAGAAAGGGAAAGATGATTAACTTTCATCATAAGTTTTCAAACTTCCATTTCCTTTCTCATGAACACATTTAGACATTCACAGGAATTTTACTTCAAATAAATATAAATAATTTCTTTTCTACAATGAAAACAAGTTCCTTATGTCTGTTTCTTTATTTTAAACTTGGTTATTCAATTTAAATCACTTTTTTTAGTATTGTAGTTTGTGCTCAGAAGTGTTCCTTGGCAATACAACTTGCTATAATCAGAATTTTGGGCTGTGGAAACAAAGCTAGTATCAAAATATATTGATTAAATAAGATGACAATATAAAGGCTCAGTTATGGCAGTTTTTTAAATAACATGAAATATTACAATATACTCAATTAGCACTCTTTGCAGACTTGAGCATATATATTCCACTTTCAGAATAGTTTTGCAAATTGTACACAAAAAAGGTGGAAGCTTTCTAATAACAAACCTTGCATATATAAATAATCTGTATTAGAATGTAATAAACCTTTGTTTATAGACAATTACTTCCCACTTCTTATAACAGATACATTCTATTTTAGTTGATACTAAAGAATTATTATACAACTCAAAAAAGAAATGCAAGTACTCAGCAAGACTAATACATATCTTTGTATTCACTAGGAAGTATTTCCTGATGATGTTATGGATATGTTATTTTTTCCCTCAAATTGGTGTACCTTATTTTGTTTACATATTTTTCATTTTGTTGAAAGCCATATAAATAAATATTGAATCTTACTACTAGAAACATTCTTTCCCCATAATAGCACTAAGGAGTAAAAAATCCCCACTTGCTTTTTTTATAAAGGAAGTAAATAAAATCAAAGTGAATGATATTTGTTATGGTTTGACTACACTTGTCCCTATGACAACTTGATG
Source organism: Heterocephalus glaber (assembly GCF_053883595.1). Lineage (NCBI taxonomy): Eukaryota > Metazoa > Chordata > Mammalia > Rodentia > Bathyergidae > Heterocephalus > Heterocephalus glaber. The sequence goes on from NW_028258333.1 coordinate 11,926,601, forward strand.
TTGACGGCAGTATTGAGAGGCGATATTTTTAATAAATGAGTAGTGATCAAGAGAAATTATTGCTTCTCTTCATGTAAGTCAGGGCTGAAGAGACTGGACCTGTTACTGTGAGCATATATGGTTTAAAGAAAGTCAGCATCCCCTTCCTCTGACAGACACACATGTGCATACATCGCTGTCTACCTCTTTCCACAGAATATGAGCCACATCAGAAGCATGGCAAGTGTAAGAACCATGTTCTTGGACCTCAAGGATTAAGAGCTATGTAAGCCTCTTTTTTTATGAATTATTCAGCTTCATATATTTTGTTATATCAACAGAAAGTGGACTTTCTTACAGTAATTTTATTTTAATTCATGAGCAGTTGATTTTCTTTTATACAAAAAATATTTTCTTTAGAAGTTATTATATTCAGTTAACTTGTACAAATATTGTAATGTAATTTTTGTTATTTTACCCCAAATTACATAAAAATATTTTAATTTCAATAGATTTGTAAGACTTCAGAGATTCCTAGAGCATTTTAAGTCTTTATTCTTGCTGAAAAAAATAGTACTAGTTTAATTGGACACTCATAAACCACTGGCTTCAGGAAGATTCGGTTATAACTGAAATAGGAAAAATTGAAAAATATTTATAATAAAAATGTAGATAAATTTTTAAAAATAGGAAATAAATTTGGAGAAATAAAAATAAAGTAATTAAATGCCAATCTCTTCACTTTAAACTGTTTGCATGAAAAAGTAATGGAGCATTTAACAAACTATTATACAGTTTGGTGTAATTGCTTTACCAGTGCAACCCTCATATGCCATAAGTACACTTGTATACAGAATAACTACAATACTGGCATAAGAGAGACATAAACTTTAAAGCTGGATTTTATGTGGCAGGGAAGATAAATCAAAGAAATTATGGAACTCGGGTAGAGTGTTTATTGTCTTTTCTTTTGGGAACTACCAGCTGTTACACAGATACAAATAGATTAGTTGAAAAATAGATTAAAATGTACAAATTATGTCTTTACAGTAAAATTAATGATCAGTTCATCCACCATAAAATATAATTTTAGAAAGGAAATATTGCATCATTAAAGTTAGCATTTATGCAACCCAAATGTGCAAAATAAAATGACAGTGGCCTTCTAAAAAGGATACTATCCTCTGGCAAAGTGTCTATGTTTTAAATTGAAGAATGGAAATATGATTTCACTCTTTTAAAGGTGGCATAGAGTGTTGCTAAATTCATTCATCTGGTAGTAAAGAATGATTTTAGTGGTCTTTAAAATCTTGAAACAGAGCACATTTTAGAGTTATTATTGTAAGATATATCAAAAGTATTCATTAAAGGATTGTAATTATATGGTAGACATTCTATAATATTTTAATCGTTAGATAGATTGCTATAATTATATACAGATGATTTAATTTATGAGATATTAAATTACATGAATGATTTTATAAAATTATGAATCTCAGTGAATTCAGAAGAATGAGACTTGAACCACTGTCCTATTTCAAAACTCAAAATCAGCTCTAGCGAATGATCAACAAGCTGGAGTTTTCAACAAGGAACACGTATCTATCACAAAGAATAGAAATTGTATAGCTACGTTTTCATGAATAGCAAATGAAGGTATGTCTTTTACTTCATATCAGTGTTTTAAATGCGGAGGACTCAAGAGCCAGATCTAGCTATAATTATCATCGCATCAGCATAGGGCCAAGTGTTTCTTTCCTTAGTTTTGAAAAGCTATGCTCACACTTACTTGTCCTCCTTCAAGTTCATGAGTCACATATAAGGAACATAAATCATGCTTTTATGTGGTTACATTCCTTTGTCTATTGTGGAGAATACAATTTAAGTCTAACATGTATTTGACTCAAGTAAAGGAGATTCAAATGAAAGGCAAGGATTATAATACAAAGTATGATTATACTTCGGTGTGCTGCTTGTCTATAAATGTTCTGTGTCTACAAATGTCTAGTATAAGATCACTTCCTTGGTTCAGGGTAAGATTTTCCTGCAAGAAATATGAGGAACCTGTCAGGCATGAAGTATAGATTTCTTCAGAATACATGCTAAAAAGTAGATATTTCACTGGAGGGATAGCCATCCCTCCATACTCATATAAGGATGCATAGTACATCTCAATTGTTTCATTGTTGACGAGCTATGACACAATATCTCCCTGCTATATATTGAGATAATAGTCTTAAGGCTTTATTTCTGCAATACCTCATCTCTTTTCAAAATAGACAATAAAAACTAACAAAAAAACACATGCAGTTAATACAGCAAAAAATTTTTACTAAAATCAATGAAGAGAAAATTAAAATTGAGTAACTTTAAACCAGAGATTCATGTGCATGCATCAATATACAATGCAAATGTTTACTGTCTTAATGAAAAGATGTGGCAAAATCTAATCTGATCTTTCTAATAACCAGTCAAAGTAAAAGAGAACACTGGGCTCTTATTTTTCTTATGTGATTATTAGTTTTTTATTTCTAATAAAACACATTATCACAGATTAAATGACCTGAAACAATACTCATCTATTAGCTCATAGCCTTGTAGGTCAAAAATCTGAGCGGGTTCAACTGGATTATATGCTTAGTGTAGTATACCTATGTAATCAGGTGCTGACCGTAATACACTCTTACTTAGAAACTCTGAACAATAAACAACTTCCAGAATTGAGTACACAGGTCAATGCCAAAACAGAGTTCTATGCAGCTGAATAACTGATGTTAGATATTTTTTGTTCTCAGTTCACCAAGTGTTTCTCTCTTCTATTAGTGATCACATAACCCTCTCTACAAAGCCAATAACCATGTGTTTAGCCTTCCACACAATTCAAATCTTTCTCAGTTCCCCTTCTGCTACCAACTAGAGGACATGCTATACTTTAAAAAAATCTCATGTGACTACATTGAGGCATTGTAGTTGTCCTATCATAAAGTCAACTGGTCATAGTTGTGGCCATATAAACTAACATATATGTCCATCAGATTTTCATTACTTGGATATTTCCATGAATTTTGTGGTTAAATTTCGGAAGGAAGAAGTTTATGAATATTGCTTACTTTATAATATATATAAAAAGGTCATAGACATGCATTAATTTAATATCATTTTATCACATCAGCTTTACATGTGTGAGAATGACCCTGAAAATTTGGGATAGATATCCAGTAGTCTGAATGTTTAATGACTTTTATTTTAGTTAAATAAGGTTTTGGTTGACTCTGCTAAGAATTTCATGTTATTAATTAATTGTATAAATTCTTTTTTGTATTCAGAAAAATATTTTGTTTTTCTAAATTAACTATACATCTCTGGCCACTTAGAGGTTTGTTTTATTCTTGCTTTTCACGTGTATTTTTATTTTGTTTGTTTTGTTTTTCCTCACCATGATTAGAATACCATGTTTTCTTCTAGAACATTTTATTTCCTCTGAATGGTTCTTCTCATGAATTCCATAATCATCTTTCAAGATATATCTTTACCAGTGATTTCCATTTTGCCATGTACTTCTATTCAAGCTTCATAATGCATGCCACTTTCTTGTACCTAAATTGCTTAATCTTTTTGTTTTCCTCCAGTATTCTTCAGCCCTAAAAGTCAAAACACACCCAGGCACCACAACATAAATTTCTAATTTACTCTTTCTTCCTTTTTGTCTTTCTTTTTTGGTTCTTTGTTTCTTGTTGCTTCCTATTGATTCTATCTAACATATAGATCCTAAATATCTACATTTTCAGTACTTGTATTAGAAATGAATCATCTCTTAACTTAAATTGTTCAAAAACTTTTTTCTGATTTTCTAGATTCCAGTTTAAGTTATGTCACTATTTTAAGGGTTACTGTGGAAAATGAACACTTCACTAACCCCAGTTACTATTAAGTTGTTAGAATGTCCATAGAGCTGATGCTCAGCATATAAAGGGATTGAATTCAGGACAACCTCCCTCAGATATCAAAAAGCGACTAAGAGCATCTGTCACTATTTTAGTAGTATACAAAATGTGTTAGTAATTATTGATTAAGATATTAGAGTGTTTATCTGACCATCTCAGAACACTTCCCTGAAGGAACAAAAAAAAAATTATTTCTATCCAACCCAATCAATCAGTTGTTTCTGTTTCACTGCAATAATCTGAAAAAATAATGCTTTTAGATTATTTCCAAGAAGACTGCATAGCATATGCTTCTATTTATTTGCAAAATATTTTGACTCAAACCACCTCTAAGTCATGCAGTCATTTACTCTAATGGGAACTCATCCCAATCCTGGGTCTCCAAAGGTTCAGTTTATGATTTTTTTTTCCAAAAGAATTGAGTCATATGTAAAGAATTAGACAAAATCATCGTCTGTCTGCCCTAAGGTTTAACATTTAGAAGAAAGCAGATTGTATTTGGGAAATTTCAAATTGTATTTCTGCTGAAAAGGTAAGACCTCTTTACCTTCTCATGTCCTTTTGTTCAGGAAAATGGAATACCACTCAATATTTCTGGCTAAAAATACAGCTAGCTTGCTCTGACCTCCTACATTCTGCTGTTATTATTTGTTAACCCTTCCTAGTCTCTGCAGATAGAACTCACTCATATCCCTGTAAGAGAGAAAGAGAGAGGTTAAGAGTTTATTCTTTAACTACTACAACTTTGATAGTATAAGTTCCTTCAGGAATAAAGAGACTAAACTTGGTAGAAATTGCTGGAGATGCTATAAATAAAACATTTTATGTCCAAGTGTTTTAAACTTCCAAATAATGAATAGTATGGCTAAATATAGAAATGTGTCTCACTTGAAAATATTTTTCAAAATAATATGTGGTATGATCATAAAATACGGTAAATGTAAAATTTTTAAAAATTACAGTAGAAGATTCATTACCATTATCTCCTCTTAAAATACTGTCCCATCACTTCAAACACTTAATCAGTCATTTACTAAAGCAGCTACCAAAGTCCCCTTTCGTGAGTGTCTTTTGGTTGCCCTGTCATGGCGTCTTCAAAATCCTAAATCAGTTCAAAATATTTACTTTCCATGGTCATTTTGCTTTTGGAGAACAGCTAGAAGTTCCACAGTGCCAGAGGCAGAGAAAAAGGTGGATGAAGACACAAGGAAATTTCCATTGCATAGCACTCAGGCAGTAGCAGCCATTGGATTTTTTAATAACATCTTATAAAAGCATAATGGTACACTTCCAGAATTTCTTAAGAAGTCACAAAAATGATAGAATAAGTGTATTCAAACAGAAGGGATATCTATTTTTTTCTTTCTTTTTAAATTTTTTTTGTTGTACCCAGGATCGAACCCTGGTCCTTGTGCTTGCAAGGCAGGCAGTGGAACCACTGAGCTAAATCCCCGGCCCAGAAGGGATATATTATAAGGATTATTAGAGGTAATGCGTCTTTTGCTATAATTTTTCTTTTTTTTAGATTTAAACATTCACTGTGTATCTTGATGACACTTCATACAGCATATTCCAAATGCTATGGCTAGTCACATATATTATTTTCTTATATTTATGTGTATATGATGTGTTTATATGAATGCATATGTCTGTATTTACACATAATTTACATATATATTATATATATATAATTTCAATGTCATTTCTAACTAGCAATTCTAAATCATTTGGTCCAGTATACTCAAGTTATATATTCAAAACTGATTATGAAAAGATAAACTTTTCAGAAAAAAATTAAAAGTAAATAACAATCGACAAATCAACAAGTGCTGAAAAAAATCACTTTATTTAATCTAGGCATAGTGGTACATGTCTGTAATACCAACACTCTGGGAAACTGAGGCAGTAGTATGACAAGATCGATCCCAGCCAGGGCAACTGAGGATTTAGAGAGACCATATCTCCAAATGTAATATGAAAAAGGGATTAGGCACATACCTCAGTGCAAAAGCACTGGGTTCTATTCCCAGTAATAAAAAAGTAAAAGTCAATGTATTTAATAATGTGAGGAAAGTTTATAGCCGTCGTGCTTTCCTAGCCCTGCAACCCACTCATTGGTTTGTCCATAGACTTGGACATAACAGCCTGTGTTCCCAGCATGGTACTTTTGCTCCTCAACCCAGTGGGACCAGCTTAGTTCTGGAAGACTGTTGTGTCCACTTTGAATGGACACTTAAAGGGCTGCAGCTAGCAACTTGCCTTTGTTTCACCTAATTTGAATGATTCTCTGAGGATACAAAAGGACGTGCTGATAGAAAAGTATTCTTCAACAATAGTCAATGGAAACTGAATGATCCCCTACTACCTGTGGCAAAAGGTGACTGTTGAAATAATAATAATAATAAAAGATATGCTGAATGCCTAAGAGGAAAAGCTAAGAAGGGAGATTGCTTGGAGAGTTAGATCCTCTCGACTAAGGAAGTAGGAAACCGCATAGTACCCTGGAAAGGACACAGAACAAAAAAAGACTCTGAAGGTTGGGGATTTAGCTCAGCGGTTTTGCCACTTGCTGCGCAAGCGGAAAGACCAGAGTTTGATCCCAGGTACTAAAAAAAAAAAGACCCTAAACATTCACCTATACCTGATCTTTAAGTTTAGTGCAAAGTAGAAATAAAAGCTTAACTATATTTCTAAATGTTCTGGCTAAGGGTTGAGCAACTATACCAGGGTATTTTTTAAATTTTTTTTTGTCTCAGATATTTCAAGAAGTCTCACACCAAACCCTTACTGACCATAGACCATAGAAACAGTTTTCAGAAATCACATGTGACAAAATTATAGTCTCTATACAAATTATAAAAGCTAATGGAAAAACAAACAAAAACTGATATCACAGATTACAGGATACGCCACAACCAAAAGATAATTAAGGGGAAAATTCTGACTGTACACATTAGCACATTTTAATACTCACAATGTCTTCTTTTACATCAACAACAACAAAATAAAGAAATAAAATCATTTTTACCAATTTAGATAAGAAAGTAACAGGAAGTCTTTCTGAAGAAATATGGACATACGATTTACTAGATAAAAGCTTTAAATTGACTTTTTCCTTAATGATATTAAGCAAAAGAAAGCATCTCCTCTTTAGAAAACTACTCATATGATTACCATATTATCTAGGAAATTCATTTGAATGGTGTTATGGTTTAGATGGAGAATGACCCCATGGCTGATGTGCACAGAAGACTTTATGGAAGTGATTGGATTGTGTGACTACTATACTTACTATGAATGCAGGTATCAGTGAGTTTGGAGACTGAGTGTGCTACTGGGAGTTGTGGAATTCTTTGAAGAGATAAGTAACTCAGTGCATGACCTGGAAGGTTATGTCTTGCTCCCTGATTCCTTCCTACCTTCTCTTGCTACTTCTGAGCATCATGCTGGGAGTAGCTTTCATCTGCTCAGACCTTTCTTTTGTGACATGTCATTATTTAAGAATGCTGAAAATAGACTGAAAGTTCTTAAACATGAACAAAAATAAAGCCCTCCTCCCTTAACTCATGTGCGTTGGGCATTATGTCTCACAAACCAGAAAACAACTGGGACAGATTTTTTCCACCAGAGAAGTGAGGATTTTGCTGCCACTGGATAACTAAGTGGTTTTGAAGCCTTTGGAATTGGCCACTAGGAGGAGTTTGGAAAGGTTTTAGAATTTTGGCGAGAGAAGCCATGAAATGCTGTAATCCAGGGAGTGATGTGGGATTCTGTTTAGAGCTCAGAGTACTAGAATGCTTATAAAAATGCAGATGGTAAGATCAGGCCAGGAAGTTTCAATCCTTGGGAACAAGGAGTCTGCTGGCAGTTGCATCAAAGATCATGCATATTGTGCCTTGGCAGAAAATGTGCCTTCATTTTGTTCATGTCCTGTGCCTCACATTAAAGGCAGATGACTAAACAGGCCAAAGTTCAGACTGTGGAGTAGATACTGTTCCAAGGTTTAAGACAGTTGTACTTTGAGAATCAAGAACAAATGACACAACTCAGTGATTTTAAAATTTTGAATTTCACTGGAAAAGAAACTCCTGTAAATTTGGGGCCCAAAAATTTTGTCCCAGGAGAGTTTGATTGCTGAAAAAAATTCATTAAAAAGCAGACAAATCATTGTCATCAGGACAATATGAAGGTTGCCTTGAGGAAATGCTGGAATGAACAAGATACCATCTTTCATAGGCTGAAAGTTTCTAAAGTAAAAGACTTTGATTTGAGAAGAGAACCCCCAGGTTCTTTGGCCAAAAATAGCTGCCTAGTGAATTGGTTCCTCAGGATTCTTTTCATAGTACTCAGCCATTTAGACACTCAGAGATCTCTTCAACCATGATCCAAGAGGCCCTGGCTCCTGCTTGAGTTGAGAAAAGACCTTGGCATAATTCACACAGAGCTCTCTTCATGAACATGCAAATTAAGAGTTGTGTGTTCAGGGATGTTGCCACTCACATTTCAGAAGGACTGAGACTTTTGGCATTGTGTTCCTAATAGAGTAGTATAGGAAGCTGTGACATTGAAGCTTAAAGCAGAGTGGGGACCTCAGGAAGTTGGAGAAACCAAGAACTTGGAATGTCCTCTGAGAAGTGCTATGAGGAGTGAGCAAAGCCACCCCAAGAGAGAAGCCACTGGGGCCACAATTTGCAATCTGTGTGTGTGAAATGGCAGGGGCGGGGGGGGGAGGTGCTGCCCAAACTGTCCAGAGTTCATATCTCAAATGTGAAATATGGAACTATGGGAGTTAAGTTTGCTCTGCTGGGATTCAGTCTTGCTTTTTTCTCATTTGAATTCTATTCCCCTATTATTCCTTTTTGGAATGTTTACAATATGCTACTGTATGTTGTGAGCATTTAATTTAATTTTTTATTCCTACAGGGGCTCGCAATAAAACTTTGCCCTTGTAGGGATAGGGCCCCATAGGCAGGGAAAGGAATTTTAGATGGGTGGCAGAACAGGCTTAAACAACTGTGAAAAGCTGACAGTCTGTGGTCACACTTCCTCTTTATGCTGTACCCTGCAAAGCTTGGTTTGCTAAGATCAAAACGGAAAAAAAGGAAATTTGACTCTAAAGGTGTGAAAGCCCCCAGGACCCTTCCCTAGTAAGGAGCCATATCAACCAACTAGCCAGTCAAGTAGGGGCGCCCGCACCCGGAGACAGGGTGGGCCCTCGGCCACTATAAATGGACCCCTTGAGCCCCCCTTCCAATGTGGCTCTGTTTCAGGCACCCCTGTGTGTCTTGCTGAGAGAAGGCAGCTGTACTCTTGCATGCTTGCTGAATAAAAGTAACTTTGCTTCTATGCTTTGGATCTCTAACTGATTCTTCTACAACCTTCGTCATCACCTCGTGTCACTTCGTGACACTTTGAGCCTCAGAGCAGCCTTTGAAATTGGACTTTTCACTAGTGCTGGAGCTGATACAACTTTAGTAACTCTTTGAAATGGACTTAATGCATTTTGCATAAAGAAATCCACACTAATCTTTTGGGGTCAGGGATGGAATGTTATGTTTTTGATGGAGAATTTCCTCCAAAGGACTCATGTTTTCAGAGGCAGAGTTTTATGAAGGTGATTTGATCATGGGGGTCTATAGTCATTTGCCAAGTACGTTGTTGGGAGATGGAGCCTGATCAGAAGAGGCAGGTGACTGGGAGAGTGAAAATTTTGTACTGTTTTTTATGCGATAAAGGTAGAGATGTGGTTACAGTAACATCATCTATTCAGAAAAATTTGAGTATAATTAAGTAAGATTTTACCACAAGTAGCTAAATAAAAATAGCAGATGATGTTTATAGGAAGAAAAAATAAATATCAGAACAATTAAATTTAATAAGGATTGCAAAGGTATATTTACAATAGTATAAAAATGTCATGTTAAAAATATAATTAATGAAAACTTCTGTACTCTTACCCTAAGAAAGGAAAAATAAAATACATTACATTTAAGAATACCTAAGTGAATGCCCAAATAAATGAAAAATGTATCATGTAAACATATTAAAAGTTTTTATATTTTAAATATGAGCAATATACAGAAATTAAAATTTGTGCAATCTTAAAATCTCAGCAATTTTATGTGTGTGTGTGTGTGTGTGTGTGTCTGTGTGTGTATGTTTGTATGAATGGATGAGCTGGTTCTTATTCTCATGATAGTTTCAAAGGCAAAAACTGTCATGGCAATGCCAAATAAATATGAAATAGAAAATATTGTAGTACCAAATATCAAGCAGAATTGAAAGTTCATAAATTGATCTATATACACATAGTTAACTGATTTATAACAATGACAACAAACATTCTATGATATTGGAAAAATAAGTTTTTCTAAAATATGTTGTTTAGGGCCTATAGAATACAAATATCCAAAAACAAATATGCTACTTGCTCAATGATTCTACTCCTGGATATACATCAAAGAGAAATAAAAAAAATACTTGATTATACATACACACACAGTACACATGTACATATATACTATGTTGCAAATTATTCATAGCAGCTTCATTTATAATAAAAATAATCTAAAATGCTTATTTATAATACACAAATGAATAGTTATGTTTAAAGAATGTGATATTAAACATGAACAATAATAACCTACAACTACATAGAAAAATGTTAATGAATCTCATAAGAATACTGTTGAGGGAAAAAAATTCAAACACGTGTTCCTGACTATGATTTTAGTCACATAAAGTACGTACAAAGGAGAGAAAATCAGAGAGGACTGTTAAGAGATCAGGTTATGCATGGAAGGTAACATGTAGAAGGCAATCTATCCTGTTTAATCCGGATTGTCTCTTAAGTGACTCCTGGAGAAGTGACTAGCTTGTAAGGGCACTGAGCTCTTCAGTGGGTGAGCTCCTACATGAATTGATGGGTTCACAGCTGAATGAGCTATCCGCATGTGGGGCCAAGAAGGAAGAAGTGATCATGGCAGGTGTGGCTTTGCCAGTTATGTCCTAGTCCTGGCTCCTTCTTTGGCTCTTTTCAGTATGTCTGTTTTCTACTGCCATGAGGTGAACAGCTTTCCTGCGCTATCTCCATCCACTGTAATAACTAGCTATGGCTAAAACCTCTGAAAATGGGAGCCAAAATAAAACTCTCCGTTAAAATTACCTGTGCCAAGTATTTTCTCTCAGCAACTGGAAGATGGAATAACATATAGCAGGGGCTGAAGTCTTTATTGTGTTAAGTTCTGTTTCATGACCTTGATGTAAGTCTCCCAGATGTATTCAGTGTGGTAACCTTCATCAGCCCCTGCATTAATGTTATGTGTATGTATTTGTATGTATGTTATACTTCTTAAAAGGCTACAAAAATAAAAATGAACAGATTTTCTTTTATATTTTCAAATCTTTAAGACTTACTCATTGCCATATGAAGAAACCCATTTTAAATATATAAGTAGAGAGATAGATATAGATACAGAGATATTTATATATATAGACATAGATTTCCCCACACCCTAAAATGAATGTAAGCACCATGTACTCCAAACATGCACTATGGACTAATCATAAAAAGAATATATATTTCACTTTATAAATCATATTATGTTATATTATTATACTAGAATATGTAAATTGTATATATATATATATATATATATATATATGGTTATATTTATCAACTGGGGAGATTTTGTCAACAAAAGTAAATATGACTGTTTAATTTTTTTGCTTTCGGTACCACAAGGAAAGGGTGATGGATATTATATTTTTGAACAGAAATAAAAAATGTAAGTAAGAATCTTGCAATATATGTAACACTGCTCCAAAAAATACTTTACCCAAAATGTCAGTGACATCAAAGTTGAGAAATCATCCCCAGAACGGCATGCTCTTCACTAAATGCATGTTTGGGAACACACTGAAACTTTTCTTGCCCCTACAGTGCTTCTTACAGTAATTCCCGAGACAGTCTTTTGACATCCAGTGGTTGCCATGTGCTTTTTGCCATATGCTTCTTGGTAAAATCTTGCCTCTCATCAGCTTTTAATTCCCAGAATGTTAATTAACCTTCACAAGTGCAAGTTAATTGTAAATATGCACTAATAACATATTTTCCTTCTTTCTCTGACCTATCTGCAAAAGCTGAGATTTCATCATCATAGGAAAGTCAGATTAAGGAGTAAAATAAGAAAAAAATTTGTTCAAAGCAAGATAAACAGATATTGAGGTTTTTATCATCCAGTCATTAACCAAGTAAATGGCCAATTCTTCTTAAACTGTTATCATTCTTACTGCTCTTTTTCCACCCTTAAGAGCAAAACAAAAAAAAAAGAAAAAAATGAGTAAAGATTTTCCTTAATCTTGCAAATGTAATTCTTGAGAAGTTTGCTCATCCAAGAAATTCAAAGTGTCAGAGAAAATTGTCCCAAAAAGGGAAAGGAGTATTTAAGTCAAAACGAGGCACTTCCTCTATCAGTTTTAAGTACTGCAAATATCTTCCTGGTCAAAAACTATGTACATCTCAAAAAATCCCACTCTCCTTCACATGTCCTCTGATTGTTTTCTACACAGCTTCTCAAGAGTATGCAGTGTTATTATAAATTGTACAAGGGCTTTAGTTGTACTTAATATTAATAAATCCAAGAAACCAGAGATTACTACCAATCACTTTTCATCACTTCATGAATTTCTGCAGATGATTCAATGAAAAGAGGAAACTTCCAAAATAAGACCAAGTACAAATTCATTATTTCTTATGGAACTATTCCAAAATTCAATTTCAAAATCTCTTGTGTAAGTCAATTAGTAACATACTAGAATTTGAGAGTAAGCCGAAAGTCCATGAAACAGGCTACATCAGTAAAGGGACTATAGAGAGAAAAAGGAGCAAATAATCATTCTCTAAGAGTTTTCACTTGTGTATGCTGCCCACCTCACTACCTAAAATCTGAAAACAGGAACAAGCAGGACATGTATTTGCGTCGATAACCTCAGGCTATTGTCGTGAATTGTGGTCATTGAGATTATTATGTAATTTTTCTAGTGCAGTTAATTTTGAGTGTTTTTATAATCTGATTATGCTAAGTGATTTTTACAAATGGTTACAAATGATGAGGGATGTCCAGGCTGTGGCATGAGGTATGATACTTGTACCTATGTTGCTGAGCCTGGGAAAGAAAAGGCTTTCTAAGTTGACTCCAGCTGGACACAGAAGAGCTTGGTGGGGAGTATGAGGCAACCACTGGGCTAGAATACGATGTGGACTTTTCAGGGAGACAGAGCTGAAACATGGGAGGACCTGAAGGAACGATTCCAAATGGAGGATGGCATTGTTATGAACACTAGGTTTCTCCACAATATTTCTAACAAGATTTCCAGTTTGCCTCTAACGTTGGAAACACTTTATTGAGTCAACATGAAATTCCAAGATGTTCCTCAGTGTTCCAAAAGCAATCACAAACACTTATAGAAACGGAGTGGTAATTCACTAAGTGGTGATTCAGAAGAAGATATGTAAGCCACCTGTAAAATTTTACCTGTATTGTCTTACCAAGGACAATCAAAATTGTTTGCCTAAGGGCCAGGGATTTAGCTCAGTGGTTCCGCCCCCTGCTTCGCAAGCACAAGGTCCTGAGTTTGATCCTTGGTACCAAAAAAGAAAAAAAAAATTGTTTGCCTGACACCAATACATCTAAGCAAAATGTTTGACTATCTTAATTAATTCAGTTCCTCCATCCATATACTGACGATATCCAGAGACAGAGGAATGAATTGAAAACATTTGACACAAGAAACCAGAAGTAATATTACCAAAAGAAATTGCTGCACAGATTCTATGTCTATGTTAAATATCTTGGGACAAATAAACATGACCCCATTCATATGTGCCTTTATAGAAGATGAGAGAACAATGGGCTTATTTATTATTTGTAAAGATCACCTTGAAGTTGTTGAAGAATCTTAATGGAAGACTTGGCAAATACCCCTTAACTGTAAAAAGTTGATTTTTGTGTTTGTCAAGATTTGTTTGGTAAGTGTTATCACCAAGCTCTGGGAGATGTCACATACAGTTCTCTGAAATAATTTTTTCTGGATTAACTTTCTGTTCATGGTGTCTCTTAGAGAATAGGGTGTCATGAGTGTAGGGAGTGGCAAGAACGGTGACCACAGTTAACTCCTGGACACTGGTAAGACTCACCTGTGACTAGATGAGGTCAGAGAAGAGAACACTGCCAAGCTCATGTAGTTATTCTCCATTTTTCTCTAACTTTCTAGGCAGGCAATCTGTTTAACATGTTCCTGCTGGCTTGAATTGCTGGTCCCATCTGGGGCTCAATCCCTAGTATGAGAAATAAAACCAGAAAAGGGGCATTTCCTCATTTCTCTATCAATTGCTTTTTTCTTTAAGAAAAATCCATGAAACGTGATGTTTTTACTTCCAATTTATTTAGTGCTTATGAATGTGACAAAGTCCTCCCCTTCTCACTGTCAATAGACAGACTTTCTAGAATGAGGTAATATAAATACACCTGCTTATTTAACACTTCCATTATTGTAAACTACAATGCCTATCCAAGGATGAAGCTAAGGACTTATTCACTGAGTCATGCCTAGCCTGGAAGCTATACCTGGTGCCATATATTTTCTATAGTAACTGATCTGTGAAGCCTTTCTATGTGAGGCAGTATATTTGTTGTTTTGTTTTGTTTTTGTTTTTGTGAGTTTCATCTAATTGTAAGAAAAAAAAGGTGAGTGTTTTAGGGAAGGCTTAATTGATATAAACCTATAGCATATGTTCTGAGAATGGAATGTGTTTTATGAACTACACTGAGTGTAGTTGATTTTGATGTACTTGATTTTTCTTTCCTTCTCAGTATCTTTGTTTTCCTCTAGAAAAGGTGCTATCTCGTGTGCTTATTTCAAAAGGCAATCTATCTTCTTTTCTAATTAAAGTGGGAGTTGATTTTATCATCTGAACTAATTACCATCATCCCTGGGATATGGACCAATTTATTCTAGCCACCTTGTGATTTTTCTAGTCCTCATTGTTCAATTTTTCATTTTTGTCCAGCTGGAACCAGTCCTGTGCTGTTTCTTGGGACCTTGGCTTATGGAGAAAGGAACATTTTACTGGAGAAGGACTATTGGCAGGGTGAACTCCACCTGTAATATGGCCAGTTCACTAAGGCCACAAACTAGCATTCTTTGTCCAAATGTAACTAAAGATAATCTTATTGTGGATGAAAAAAAATCCAGTACTGAATGATTTTCACTTTACATAAGATTCAACAATGCAGGTATATCAATGTGTGCATCTATCAGTGCATTTTAACAGAAGTTTTGAAATATACACAAATCTCTTCATAAGCTTGATTATTGCACACATGTTCTATTGAGAAAGCCAAGTATTTGTTCTATGTTTGAGCAGGGGAAATAGTACCTGAAAAATGTATTCTGATTATTTTCTTACCAGTTCTCTATTTAGATTTATTTATTAATAAATACAACTTAGCTCAGTCCAGCTTCCCTCTGTAGTCTTGAATGCATTCTCAGAGTTTGAAAAGAGATCTAGTGAGATTATTTGTCATTGTAGGGGACAGGGGAAGGGGACGTTACCAGAACCTCTGCAGTTAGTCCTGGTCTCCTGCGAGCCACGGCAGCACATGGCGAATTACAGGAAAGGTAGAAAAATGAGACCGAGAAGAAGCTGAGCTTTGGGTCTGATCAGTGCTGCTCTGGGCAGCAAAGACAAAAGCCCCCAGCTTACCACACCTTTTATTCAGTACATCGGGAGAAACAAATGTAACAGATGACTTGCAGAGAGTTCAATAGTTCACATTGGGATAAACAAGGTGTAACGGAAGGCTTGCAGAGAGTTCAGTACATCTCCGGCAAATAAGATGTTAATCAGTCCAAGAACAATGAGGAACTGAGCAGATGTTTGTTCTCCCAGGATGTTTCTTGTCCTGGAGAATCACAGCATCACTGGATCACTGAAGTCTCAGTTGTGACCGGAGGCCAAACTGGAGTTATTCTGTAGCCGGGCTGTAGGCAAGAGAACTAGGCTAACCAAATGATTTATCCCTAGAATTATGTAGCATTGCTCCCAACATGTCATAAATAAATTCCTGATATTTTCCAGTGATTTAAACATTTCTAAACCTACTTTGTGTTCAGGCCCATTTCTAAAATATTAGCTGAGACCAGAGTCCTTTAAGCAACTCAGTCATTTGACATTAAATTTGTCCATGACTCATAGATACCAGTATTTAAAATTGACTTGCAAATAATCTTTGATTGAGAAGAATACAGAAAGCATCTCTAGAGCAGTTATTTCAGCTCTGGTTCACAGTTTTTCCTGGTTTTGGCACTTTCTAGGTTGTCTTTGCTATATAATTTTCTTTGTACCAGGGATCGAACTCAGGACCTTGTGCTTACAAGGCAGGCATGGCACTAGTGCACTAAATCCTTGGTCATTGCTATATAATTTAAACAATTGTGGCTCTACCTATCAGAACATGTTCTGTGTTTCTGTAAGAATAAAGAAAAGGGAAAAAGCCTCATGCATATTATATCTTAAGAAAATTCTAGGAAGCTGATATAAGATACTTCAACGTGTCTTTTCAGTGAAAACAGGATATTTGACCACATGGATTCAAGTTAGGACAGGTAATATTTATTCTGGGTGCTCTTTTTTTGTTTTTGTTGTTCTGAGTGCTCTTATGGTCACCTGAAACCCTAGATTTATAAAAATCTAAAAGGAAGGTACAATGAATGTTGCGCAATAGCTATCAGTCTTAATAATTGAATCAGTAAAATGAACAGTTCTTATTAATAATTTTGATAGGAATACATGTATAAATAATTGTAATATTGATTTTAAACTTTTTAAACTGAGTGCAACTATTTTCAGAAACTGTGAAAGGGAAAGAAATTTTGCACAACTTACTAGGCTTATGCTCCTTTTGCACCAGGGAAAATGATCTTCAGCTAGAAAAATGTGGAAAAACTACATTAAATATGCAATATATATTTTCATAAAATCCTACAAAAATAAAATTCTTTGTTTTTGTCATTAAAGTTGGTGCTGAACCAAAATTAGCATTATAACAAGCCTTCTGGATCCTGTGCTGAAATTAATGGAACAATAATTAAAATTTGGAAGTGATGCTCTAATTGAATCAAGAATTCTACCTAGCCACAAGTTCTATAGATTATTCTAACTTAAGTAATTTAGAAATAAAATATTTTACTTTATCTAATCATTAAAAAAATTCCTTAAGGAAAATATATTTTTCAACAGGGTCTATTTTCTGAGACTACTGAGAGGCTTTATTTGTTTATTCTCACCAAAGTACAAAAATAGAATTATTTCTATTGAATGAAACAATTATATATTCCTGTCAGTTGTATTTTTCAGCTTAATTCCAAAATTAATAGCAATTAGGAACATGTTATCTTTTTTCAGTGACCTATCTAAAATTAAATTATTGTCAGAATAGGTACAGTTTAATTAACTGGAATTTTTATCCATGAGTTTGTGAGTGCGGATAGAATATATAAGAAATGAGAGGGGCTCATCTTTGGTAAAGGTGGCAGAGGTAGAGTCAGGTTCGAGTGGTAATAGAGCCAAACTGTGAATGATTTCTCTAGAAATTATTTTAGGAATGCATTTAGGACAGAGACACTGATAATATTGTTACAAATAAAAACATTCAATGCTTATGATATTTTTATCTGTTTTACATATATGATTTATGTCCACCTCTTAATGAGCAATGAATTGACACAGATTAATCAGAAGGGTCACAGGGCAAAGTTTTGGTTGTTTCTTAGTTTTTGTTTTTGCTTTGTTTTGATTTGCAGTAAAAAAGAGCCATGGGGAGTCATTTATAGAGCTGTAAGGGCCCTAAGTTAAGTATGCAGATAGGTAAATTTATTGGAGTAGAAAGTGAATATTTAAAAGGCAAATTTTTTCTTCATATGTACAGCAAGGAATAAATCCCCTCATGCATAGTTGGACAACAGGCTGCCACATGGATTCAAAATTGTGAAAATAAGGCTTTAGCTCATTTCTCTATGGAGATTTTAACATTAAAAAGTTATTTATTGTAAACTGGTAGGGGCTTACCCATGTCTTCTTCACTGGGAATTGTTCTGGCCAGTTGGAAGCTATCCCCCCCCCCCCGCTCCCCTTCTCTTCCCCTCTCTCCCAGAAAATACAAGAAGGTGCTAACTGGAAAATTATTTCATATAAAACGTCTCATCTTAGCTTTTTCTTCAATCCTAAAGTCAGTCTTTTACGAACAGTTTAATCTGGGCATTCTTCGAGTATGAAGGGATCCAGTTGGTCTGTACAATGTTCATATCTTCAAGCATTTTGGAGAAATAGAAGCTCAAAAGATGAGGTACAATAGTTCCAAGGTGATCAAACAATGGAATGGCCAGGCATATTGGTGAAAGCAACAACTTTAAATATTGCTCTGTTTGTTTACCTTAAGTTTACAGTTTTGAGTCTTAGAGTATGAAGTGGTGCTGTTATGTGAGTATAATCCTGATGGATTCTTTGTAGCATTTGTGTTAAGAAGTAAATTTGAATGGAGATTTTGAATTGACAATTTTAAGAATGTAAGAAAATCTTAAGTATCTACATTTTGGGGGATTTCTTCATAATAGCTGCTACAAAGGGTCAAAGTGGAGGTGCCAGTTTCATAGGTCTCTGTCTTACTTTTCTCTCATTGTTGAGAAAAAATACCCAACACCCAAATTTAAAGGGGAAAGGGTTCTTTTACCTCCCCGTTTGTAGATGTTTCAGTCCGTAATCAGCTAGCTCCAAGGCAGAGCGGCATATCTTAGTTTACGATGCCCACACAGTAACGAAAGCAACAGGGGAGCAAGAGCAAAGACAAGCCTTTTTCTGTCCCTTATATTATATTCAGGCTACAGGGATTAGGGCAATGCCAAACTGCTCAGTGATCTAGTAATCTCACACCCTTAATCCCAGCATCACACACTCTAGATTCAGCCACCTCTGAAAAAAGCCCCTCCGATGACTGCATAAGGCTTTGAGGTGACATCTAGAAAGAAGCCATAAGAGTATCATTTGTTTATTCATTTATTATTATCATTTTGATAATAATACTGCAAGGAAAATATATTAAGAATTTTTTTTCATATGGCTGAACAACAATAAACTTCTCATTGAAAGAAAAATCATTATTTGGGCATCTCTCTGAATGCTAATTTTTAATCTTGAAAAAAATGCTACTATCCATGTAAAATGGATATTGTATGCATTACCTCAAGTTTCATAGGCAAAATGTTTATCATAGATTAATTGAAAGCAAATGGATACCAAATTTTAATTTTTTTATTTTATTAGAAGGTGAATTATTATTCTTTACTTCAATGATTTAGACAGTGTTCGTATTAATTCAAGCCCCAAGATTTTGTCATTCCCTATATCTGTGGGAAATATCTATTGATAAGTTCTAAATTCTTGATTTATACCAAAATCGTAAATAATAAGTATATAATGGTTAATTTTGGGTGTTAGCTTGATTGGATTAAGGAATACACAGAAACCTGATAAAGCATAATTTTAGGTGTCTCTGTGAAGGTAAATGTGAATCTAGTGGACTAAGGTGGAAGACCATTCTTCATCGTGGAGAGAGCCATCCAATCAGCAGGAGGCTGGAAGTAAACAAATACAGAAGGTGATTTAACATCTGTTGAAATCCAAAATGCTCATTTCCTGTAATGTCTAAACTCCAAGCTATCTGGCCTGTGGATTCTAGGATTTACAAAACACATTGACACCTCTGGTTTCCGGGTTTTGGACACTGCATTGAGAGATTTTTCCATTTGCTTCCCTGGATCTAAATCCTTATAACTGGGAAGAGCCATGCTACTAATATTCTAGGGTTCTCAAGACTACAGACTACTTGTCAAGTGACTTCTTACCTGCCATAATGAGTGAGCAAATTCTCTTATAAATCTCATTTCTTACATTTATACACATGTCCTATTGGCTCAGTTTCTCTGGAGAAGTCTAATAAATGTATTATTGAAGTGTGTTTACTTAGAAAGTAATATAAATTAAATGAACATCTCTTGTAAGTGGGATGATAAAAATTTGTCTTTTTATGACAGACCTATTTATCTTTAGCTTAATATCCTCATTTATCTACATGTAACATGTGAAAGGATTTCCTTTTTGAAGGGTAAGCAATATTCCATTGCATTGAGTGACTAGATACATATGTACGCACATATACACACAGGGATACCAGAATTTTTTATCCGTTCATCAGAAATGGATCTTTGGTTGGTATCCAATCTTGGATACTATAAATAATGCTGTATTCTGTTTATAGTAGACAAACAGATAGACAAAGAATGTAGCATTGTGCTTTTTGCATTGATAGATGGAAAAAAGGAAAGTGCTGCAAGAGTATATAGTTTTAATTTTGTTTGCTTATAATTATTGAAAGCTGGAGAGGTTATGGGGTAAATTATATCACAACATGGATATATTAGTCACTTTCCCATCACTGGGACAAAATACCAGACACACACCTTAGAAGAGATAGGTATGTTTTGGATCATAGTGTTAGAAGGTCCAGTCATTGGTTGATTGAGCGGAAGGCAGAAATAGCACAGCAGAAAGGTATGGTGGAAGAAAGCTGTTAATCTCATGGCAGCTAGGAAGAGAAAGGAGAGAGAGAAAGAGAGAGAGAGAAAGAGAGAGAGAGAGAGAGAGAGAGAGAGACCAAGCACAAGAAAATATTCTTCCAGGTCAATTCCTAACTGACCCCCTCTTACTGTTAGCATACTCAATGGTGAACTTATCGGTGACCTAATCTATGATGAATGTAGTGCCCCATAATCTAATCAGCTTTCAAAAGCCCCACCTCTGAACACATAAAGTTTTTGGAAGACATGATAAGTCAAAACCATAAGAGTGAATATATTTAGAAATATGTTTAGCAATGGACATTTGTAAATGGTTAAAAACAGATTTTTTGTGGACTATATCAAAATTTTTAAAGTAAAAGAATAATTTAATATTTCATATAAAAATTTCAAAAATGCAGAATTCGAAGGGTATGCTTTAAAAAAGCTGAGATTAAGATTAATTCTACTACTGATGACAATCCAATTTTAAAAATAGTAATCTCTTCTTTAGCTGCTGTAGAATGAGAGAAAAATCTGACAATGATATAACATTGAGGGAGGAGAGGAAGAAGTACCTCTTAGAAGCTTTGATAGATTTTTCATATTATGAATGAAAAGAACCAATTTGTCCTTTAATTTTGCAAAACTCTACTATCATTCTAATAAAAATCTGGTCTACATTTTAAAGAATTCTGATATAACTATTCAACTAAAGACATTGAACTGAATGATATATAAGTTTTAAGTACACAAATAACAGAATGTATGTATCTAACTTTATAAAATTCCTTTTCATTTTATTCTATTTTAATGCCCAACACCTATAAATTCAGACCACTATTTAGAATAAGAGTGATCCTACTGGGTTTGAGATTTTTAACTACCTATATTTTCAAGAACTTTTAGGACAAGATAATTTACCAAGTTAATTAAACCAAAAGCATTTTAATAGTTTGGTAATGTTCCTAAATGTTACCCTAATGTCAAGTGACATGGAAAGATCTATTATCTTCCTTAGAAATAATAATTTGGAATTGTAAAACATGTTTTGATTATAAGCAAATTATTTGAAATATAATGGAACCCTTTACATCTAAGATCTCCAACCAAAAACATATGGCAGAGATAATTTTTTTCCTGATAGCAGGTGATAGGAAGAATAAGATAACATGTATTAGGGCAGATTGCTGTCAAAGTTTATAATATGCATTTGGCTGGAAATTTAAGTAAAATTTAGTAAGAGGTCTGTTAATAGATATCTAGTTATTGTCAAGGGAACTCACAGGAATGCTGGAATATTTATGGCTTTTCAAGAATGGGAAGGTTTTTGTATCATTTAAGCCTGCAGAAACAAGGAGAAAAAACCCTCACAAAAATCCTTACAAGGCTGCCAGGACAGTTTGGTGGCAAATAGTGATGAGAATTCAAATGACCAAAATTCTAATAAGAAAGCAAACACTGAAAGTCAAACTCATGAGTTTTTAGTTGGGAATGAGGGCTTTACTGGGAAATGGACTTTAAATCACGTGCCCTAAATCATAGCAAAAAATTGTCTATATTTTTCCATGTCCTATGTCATTGTGTGAGTCTATGTCTAAATTCAGTGGACTAACTGATCTGGTAGAATAAATACAAAGTATCCCAATATTAAAGGTATGGTATGGGGACAGCTGGATGCTTTAGACAGAGCAACAGTGATATAAACAAAAAGCAGAGCTGAATAATGTGAAGATTTTGTAGTCTGGACAGAAATAAAATGTGTAAACATAGAGCCAAAAAGATGTATCAGTGCCATTGAAAAGAATCCAAGTGCTTTTTATCAGAACAAGAGGAAAGATCCCTTGAAGGCATCTAAAGAAATGACAAGCACCCACTAATCTCACTCTAGGATGAAAAAGGCTATATTCCTTTGAAATATTTTCCTTCAGAATGGAGCTTTGGGGTTCTCCGCTTATCAAGGCTTCCTAGGGAAACGTTTCTCTGAGTTTATCCATCCATTCACTCAGAGAACATTGCAGCCATAGACCAGTGGGGCTCAGTTACTGCTCAAATTGATAGCAGATCTTAACACCATCTACATTGTGCTGGCATGCAAAATGCAAGAGTTGTGGAGTCATGTAGGCTTTCACCTAGATTTCAATAAAAGGCCTGTGAAGCTAGATAATGTCCCCCTGAGAAGGGAATGTATGAAGTTTTGAAGGTGAAATTGAAAGTGCAATGGAGATACTAGAAAGTTGGAGTTGTCAAGAATAGAGAATCAATGTTTCCCTGGGTGAGTTTTAATCTTCCTTTGGTCCAATTCCTTTTTTGTTCCTCTATTTCTCCATTTGGGAATAGTAATGTTAACTGTGAACCATTACATGTTGGAAGTATTTATCTTTTTTATATTTTTACAGGGGTTCAAAGGTAAGAGTTTTCCCTTAAATCTCAGGACTTTTCAGCAATGCTGGAACTCTTAAGATTTAAAGAGATGGGGGCTAAGGGTGGAATGTAATGATCTAAATCTAAAATATCCCCCCCAAATTGTGTATGTTTGGAATTGGGGCAATTGGAAGGGGACCATTGGAGTGCTGTAATTATTAGTGAGTTTATATACTAATGAGTTAATAGCTGAATGTATGGTTAGGAAGTGGGTCCTGGGTAGAAGAGGCAGTTCACTAGGGGTTTGACCTGAAAGTGTGTATCTTTGTCCCTGATCTGTCTTTCTGTCATTGGTTCCTGGATGCCATAGTGTGTACAGCTTGCTTTTGTCCCGCCTTTCTGCCATGCAGTTTCTGGCTTGAAGCCAGCTGACTGTGGAATTAATCATCTCAAATAGAAATCAAATAAACCTGTCCACCTTTAAGTTTTCTTCATGTTTATATTTTGTTTTAGTAACAGATAATTAATGCACCTCTCCCACAAAAAAGAATATTATTAAATATACTATTATATTCTTCTGGAATATAAAAGCATAGTATTAATCAATAATGTTGTTGAAAATCAAATCTTTTTTTATCAGAGGGTATATTATTAGCACCATTACATTAAAAACAAAACATTAAAAAAATGAATTCTTCTGTCTCTACATTTCTTGAGATCATGGAGAATAAATGTGGGAGGTTGCATTTCCAAAAGCACAGTTAATACTGCTGATATGTGCCAAAGAATGCCTTTAGAAGGCAAGTAAAAAATAACCAGTAGTATAAACACTATTTGCAGTAACAATTATTTCAGATATGGTGTGGTCCAAGAAATATGTGAGAATAATTTTGGATACCAATTCCTTATTTAGAAAAAGTAGAGGACGGAGGGTTTGTTAGTAAGTACATGTGGCAAGAATAGTAAAATGTAAATGAGTTTTGAAATAAAATGCTTAAATTATTTCCCAAATTTCATATCCACGTATAGACAAATAAGAGAAATGATTTCTTAATAATATATTAAAACATTTAACATAATAAATTTCAAATTAGAAATTTCTTTCTTTTTTTTTTCTTTGGCACTGGGGATCGAACTCGGGACCTTGCACTTGTGAGGCAGGCGGCAGAACCACTGAGCTAAATCCCTGCCCTCCTATTAGAAATTTCAAGAAACAAAATGAATCAAAAAATAAGTATTTAAACAAAGCAAAAAGTTTAACATGATTTTTCTAGTTTACAATCCCCTATAACTAATAGCCCTTTTTTCCAAATACAAGGCTTAATGCCATGGATATGAATTAAATTGAATTATATTAACAATTAATAAAATCAATCATCAGTTTTTGACACTTTTTCATAAGCATTCTAAATAATCCCATATGCAATGATTTTTGCGATGTATTTGAAAGCTGAAAACTAAATCTATTTTCACGATAATCAGGAAAAAGAAAAAACTCATTGAGTGGACAAAATAATTGTATGAAATAATAAAAATAATGTTATGGCTGAAATGGCAATTCATGGTAAACTTCAATAACTTTATGATTATAAAACTGATTGTTAACATCTGTACAACTTATAAGAAATCCGTCAATAGTTGTAGCATATTATTAAAAGCACTGAAGTGATAAGAAACTAAATCAATTATTCTCATTTGTCATGTAAACAAAGAAATATAGAGTTGCTTCGGTGTAAAATAGGTCATCCAAGGAAAAGGTAAATCTAACTTTTCTGTTCATTTTTTGGTACAATTGTCATCATAAGTTTTCATAGTACAAATAGTCAATCTTTTAAAGTACAATTATTGAACTATTTGCAGAAGTGCAAAAGTAATTTTAAATAATAATGCACCCCTCCTTTCATGAAAGAAAATACCAACTAAATCATAAAAATAATAAGTAGTAAAACGAATAGTAGTCATTTATAAAAATTAGCAATGTAGCATATTATTTAACTTGTGAAAATCAAGAAGAAGCTTGGAAACAATCACTGGGATAAGAAAAACATAATAAAAATAAAAGCAAAATAAAGTAATAAATATTAAGCATTTTTTAACAAAAAGCATGGAACAGTTATGCAAATACAAGTATGTAGAAGAAATACATATGAATATATGTTGTTTATTGAAATAATGATTATGTTTGAGAGGTAAGTATACCTTTCTAACATGATCTAGAGTTGACATTTAAATGCTATATTACTGAATACAAAACTAGAACTTTTTGCATTATAATGCTGTGATGGAACACACACTTTGAGTGATCTAGTTTGTCAGCTAAATCAAGAAAGTGGAACATTGCCTATTTTATTCTCAGCTAATAACATTCATGGCAAGAGACTAAATTTATTTTGCTACTGTAAACTTATCTACGAATTAACATAAAACGTCAACCCTCCTACATTGTTGGTGGGAATGTAAACTAGTACAGCCATTAAAGAAATTAGAATGAAGAATTTTCCATGAACTAAAATTAGAAATTTCACATGACCCGGGTATTCCCCTTCTAGGTATCACCTCCAAAGAGCTAAAAACACCATACTACAGTGATAGGCATACAACAGTGTTTACAGCAGTACAATTCATTATGACTAAATCCTGAAAGTGTTTGCCCATCAAAACATGAATAGATGAAGAAAATGTATATGTACATAATAGAGTATTTGCCCAGCTATAAAGAAAGATACTTTTGAGACATTTGTAAGAAAATTGATGCACCTGGAAAATATAATTTTGAGTGAAATAAATTAGACATGCAAGCTGAAACACCGTACAGTATCTGTCATTTGAGTTGGAGAGAGTACAAAGTAAGAGTATAATAATGGAGCAGTAGAAGAAGAAAAGGGAATGAATCTCTTACAAATGAAAAGGGGTGATGGAAACTGAGGAAGAGGGGAAAGGGAGAGAGGAAGAGGAAGTGAGAATTAAAATAATTTCATGGATGTGAACCTATTAACCTCAATGAATGTAAATATCATATATCATAAACATGAGCTAAGAAAAATGAGAATAAAAATTGGGAAATGAGATTTAGAGGAGGAGGGAGGTGTGTGGGAAGGGGGAGAGGACTGAGAAAAGAAACAAGCTGCATTAAATACACGCAGACACTCCCCAAGATGAATGTAGACATTATATAGTGCAAATGTACTAATAACACTAAAAAATTAAAAATACTTATTTCTTTAAAAATATTAATGAAATTAGCAAAGTCTTTATCTCAAATGTTAAAAAAATGAAACTATATCATCTCTATGGCATGTAAGACACTATGATGATACCAAAGACCTTGCCTTAGAATAATCCCCTGCTGTGGACTGTGGGCAGCACCAAAAACATGATGGACTGCCATTACTATATGCTTTTTTATTCATTAAGGTTATTGGTACATTTTAGATATACAATATGATGACATTTATCCTTGGGCATTTGTACCTTTACATGATGTATCTTGGTTCTTATATTTTCCCCATTCCCCTAACCTCCCTTCAACCCCTCCACCCTTCCCTGTTTAGAAACAACTTTGTTTATGCTTTCTCCTTTTCTCATATTTCTTTCTTTCCCTTCTTTCCTTTCCCCTACCCCACTCACCTCCCCTTACACTTTGGAATTTACCTTCCTATTTCACATTATCTATTATATATTTTGATTCCTTTTTCCACGTTCAGTTTCTCACACCAGAGAAACTATTTAGTAGTTACACATGTATTTCCAATTTATTTTACTTAAGAGTATGGCCTGAATGTGCATTCATTTAGATACAAATATCTCTACTTTCTCATTCTTTATGGCTGAGTAGTACTCCATTTTATGAAAACAAAACACATGTTTACCCAGTCTCCAGTTGATGGGCAATTGTGTTGCTTCCAAGTTTTGGCTATTACAAACTGTTCTGCTATAAACATGGGTACACATAATTCACTGTGTTATTACTCCTTTCATTATTCTGGAAAGATACCCAGCAGAGGGATACCTGGGTCATGTGGGATCTCTAGTCCTAGTTTTTTGAAGTATTTCCATACTTATTTCCACAGTGGTTCCACCATTCTACACACCCACCAACAGTGGAGAAGAATTTGTTTTTCCTCATGCCCCCGTCAGCATTTGTTATTGGTTGATTTGTTGAGAGCAGCCATTCTTTCTGTGGTGAGGTGGAATCTTACCATTGTTTTGATTTGCAACTCTCAAATAATTAATGATGAACTTTTTTTCATACATTTACTTGCTAATTCT
Source organism: Heterocephalus glaber (assembly GCF_053883595.1). Lineage (NCBI taxonomy): Eukaryota > Metazoa > Chordata > Mammalia > Rodentia > Bathyergidae > Heterocephalus > Heterocephalus glaber. The sequence continues at coordinate 11,953,831 of NW_028258333.1, forward strand.
ACTTCTTTGTCTGAGAATGTCTGTTCATTTCAGATGTCCATTTTTGGATTGGGTCTTTAAATTTGGGAGGTCTGATTTTTTAATTTTTTATATATATTCTAGATGGTAGACCTTTGTCTGAGAAAAAGCAGGTGAAAAGTTTTTCTCACATTGTGGGTTATCTCTTCACTCTGTCTTGCTGTGCAGAAGCTGTTTAATAAGAAGAGATCCCAGGGCCGGGGATTTATCTCAGTGGTTCCGTCTCTTGCCTTGCAAGCACAAGGACCCGAATTTGATCCCTGGTACCAAAAAAAAAAAAAAAGAAGAGATCCCACTTGTTGGATGGTTTGTGCTAGTTCATGTGCAACTGAGGTTTTGTTTATAAAATCAATGCCTTCAAGAGTTCTACCTAGCTTCTGTTCCAGCTGGCTCAGCATTTCTGTTTTAATATTTAGATCTTTAATCCAGTTTGATCTTAGTTTAGTGCATGGTGAGATACATAGGTCCAGTTTTAATCTTTGGCAAATCTAAACCAAGTTTTCCAGTACCATTTATTAAGGAGACTATCTTTTCCTCCAGTGAGGGTGTTTGGCTCCTTTGTTAAAAATGAGGTAGCTGAGTGTGTCTGGAGTTGTTTCCCCATCTTCTAATCTGTTCCACTAGTCCTCAGGTCTGTTTCTTTGCCAGTACCATGCTGTTTTTTTTTTTTTTTATCACAATAGCTTTGTACTATAGTTTCAAGTTGGGGGTTGTGATACCCCCTGCCATGTCTCTGTTGCCTAGAATTGCTTATGGTATTGCAGGTCTCTTCTTATTCCAAATGAATTTTTGAATTGTTTTCACAAGGTCTGTGAAGTATGTTCCTGGAATTTCAATTGGGATTGCATTGAATCTATAAAACAGTTTTGGAAGTATGGCCATTTTCATTATATTGGTTCTTCCTACTTAGGAGCAGGGGATGGATGTCTTTTCATTTTTTGATATCCTCTGCTATCTCCTTTTTCAACGTGCTGTAGTTTTCAGAGTAGAGGTCTTTGATTTCTTTCATTATGTTGATTCATAGGTATTTCATTTTTTAGTCTATTACTGTGAAAGGAGTTGTTTCTCTAGTTCCCCTTTCAGTGTGTCTTTTGTTCCTGTACAGCAAACCTATTGATTTTTGTATGTTGAACAGCTACTCTACTCAATTTAGTTATTAAATCTAGGAGACTTTTGGTGGAGTTCTTGGGGTCTTCTATATAGAGTATCATGTTACCTGCAAATAAGACAATTTAACTTCTTTGTTTAGTATCTTTATTAACTTTATTTCTTTCTCTTGTCTAATTCCTGTGGCTAATGTTTCAAAGTCTATATTGCACAGGAGTGGTGATAGTGGATATCTTTGTCTTGTTCCTGATTTTAGTGTGAAGGATTTCAGTTTTTGACCATTTAGTATGATATTGGCTGTTGATTTTACATAGATGGCCTTTGTCAGATTGAGGTACAGATCGTCTATTCCGATTTTTGGTAGGGTTTTTATCATAAATGTATGTTAGATTTTGTCAAACACTTTTTCTGCATCTATTGAGATGATCATATGGTTTTTGCCCATGGCTCTGTTAATATAGTGTATGACGTTTATTGATTTGCATATATTGAACCATCCCTGCATGCCTGGGATGAATCCCAATCGGTCAGGGTATATGATCTTCTTGATGATCTTCTGCATTCTATTTGCCAGTAGCTTATTGAGAGTTTTTACATCTATGTTCATTACAGAGATTGACCTACAGTTCTCTTTTTAGGTTTGATCTTTCTCTGCTTTCAAAATCAAGAGGATGCTTGCTTCTAGGAATGAATTTGGGAGAATTGCTTCTCTTTCAATTTCATTGAAGAGTTTAAACAGTAGTGGAAAATGTTCTCAAAATTGTCTTGTAGAATTCATCAGTGAAACCACCAGGACCTGAGCTTTTATTCATAGGTAAGTTTTTAATTAGATTTTCAATTGTTTGATGGATATTGGGTTATTAGAATTTTTAAGTCTTCTTCAATCAACTTTGGTAATTTGTATGTATCTAGAAATCTGTCCATTTCTTTTGTGTTTTCCATCTTATTGATGTATAGGTTCTCAGAGTAGATGTTAATGATCCTCTGGATTTCTGCTGGGTCTGTTCTAATTTCACCCTTTTCATTTCTAATTGCATAGATTTGGGCTCTTTCTTTCTTTTTTTGATGGGTTGGCTAAAGGTTTGTCAATTTTGTTTATTCTTTTGAAAAACCAACTCTTTCCTTGGATTTTTTGTATCATTCTCTTAGTCTCCATTGCATTGATTACTCCTCTGATCTTTATAATTTCCTTACTTGTATGAGTTTTGGGTTTGTCCTGCTCTTCTTTTCTAGTAGCTTGAGGTTCAGCATCAGGTTGTCTAATTGGGCTCACTCTATTTTCCTAATATGTGCATTCACTGCTATGAATTTTCCTCGTAAGACTGCTTTCATTGTGTTCCATAGTTTCTGATATGTTCTATTGTCATTTAATTGATGGTACTGTCTGATTTCTTCTTTAATTTCCTCTGTGACCCATTCATTATTCAGAAGTGTGTTGTTCAACTTCCATGTGTATATGAAATTTGCAGTTTCTTTTGTTATTGATCTCCAATATCAGACTATGGTCTGATAATATACAGAGGATAACTTCAATTCCTTTAAATTTACTTAAACATGTCCTATGAGTGAGTATGTGGTTTATTTTGGAGAACAATATGTGTGCATCTGAAAAGAATGTGTATTCTGATTTTGTGAGGAGGAACACTCTGTAAACATCTGTTAAGCCAATTTGTTCAAGAGTTTGATTGAGTTCTAATATTTCCTTGTGTATTTTTTGTCTAGCTGATCTATTTGTGATAGTGGGATATCGAGGCCCACACTAGTATTGTATTAGTGCTTATTTGATTTTTCATGTCCATTTATATTTGTTTTACATAGTTGGGTGTGCTATCATTTGGTGCATATATATTTATGATTGTCATCTCTTCATCTTGGATTGTTCCCTTTATAAGGATGTAGTGACTTTCTTTTTCTCTCCTATTTTTGTTTGAAATCCATTTTATTTGCAAATATGTTAGCTTCTCCTGGTTTTTGGGGGGGATTCCTGTCACATGGAGTATTATTTTCCACCTTTTAACTTTCAGTCCCTGAGTTTGTTTTTAAATTAAGTGTGTTTCTTGTATGGAACATTTTGTTGGATCTTGTTTCTTGACTCATTCTGCCAGTTTATTTCTTTTGATTTGCGAATTGAAACAATTAACATTGATGTTTATAACTGATATATATTTTTTAAGAAAATTAAACAATCTTTAATAAGATTCCTGCAGAAAACTCAGTCACAGGGAACTTATTTAGTTGTCTTTCTCATGTCACTGAGGACTGAGAGCTCCCAATATTCTTTGGAGAGAGAATAAGCAGTAGTTTTGCTGGATGTTGCCAGTACTCAGAGCATCCATTTACACATTCAAACCAGTAGTTCCTATTGCACATATTAACATTTGGCACCTAGCACCATAAATATATGGTACCTCAACAAATAAATTAAAGATTTCCATATGGCATGAAACCATTTCAATTTGAACTAATATCCTGAAAACTCACATTATTATAAGTTTTAATAAATACAGTAAGAACAGCTGGCATTTTACTAAAATACTGAATTTTAAATCTGGAGTTTATTCCATAATAGGTTCCTTTTCATTTGCTTGCTTTCTTGGATACATTTACTCAAGCATTATGCTCTATGAAGTCAACTCTTTCATAGCTATCATATAAAAACTGTATTAATATGTGCCTCATTACAGAGGCAGATGGAAGAACTGGATCTCAGTTAACTAACTTAAAAAGTAACTCAGAAAAAAGCTCTGTTTTTTGTAAAACTATAACACAGGATGAATACCAAAGAAACATCTTTTTTATACACAACTCCCTCTAGAAATTTTATAGATATATATGCAGCATATATATATTTGCCTAACCAGCAGATTTTCAGCAAGTCTGGTTGGAATGATGCTGTCATGGTAATTAACAAAAGAATTAATGAGTTTCCACAGGTTTAAAAGATTTCTTTTGAAAACTAATCATAAATTGAAACTATCATAATTTGTAGTTTATAGTTTAAAAGGTAAGGAAGATACCTTTCTTGGAAGCCTCATTTCGGGAGTAAGGTCATCCCCCAGCCCCCAAGTATGGATAAGTTCTTGGCTGGGTGGTAACACTTGGCCACAATACTGAAAAGAAGTATTTACAACTTTCAGGCAAAGTACCAAACACTTATAAAAGAATAACGTATCAGACAATCCCTAGTAGCATTCCTTGGCATGCAAAGTCAGCAGGAAATGATTATCCATAATGTTGACAGGATTCATGATGGGTCATGGAAGCATTAAAAAAGAAGAGTGTGCTCATTGGGGATTGTTCAGATTAGATTCTGTGGGATGCCTTGTTCTTAATTTAACTGAGTTCCAGGATTTCATTCCCTTTATAACATCTATGGCAGGGTCATGTTCAGTTTAGTGCAAGTGCAAAATGAAAATGAAACAAAACTAAAAGGTACATTAGGAGCAAAGGCCGATGTTAAGATCTGTAGTCTTTCCAAACTGTGTGAGCCATCTGGTTCACTTTAGTAGTCCAGCTTTCCCTGAGTGCCTCATCAAATTTTTGCTTACATTGTTTGAGTGCCTCTTCATCACTCTTTCCTAAGGCAAGAGAGTCCTTAAGATACTGTATATCCTTGACTCATGTAAGCTCAGGAAGCCCTGCAGTCAACATCAGTGCAAAGAGAGTAATGAAGAAATTTCCATGTCTTCATAAAATCAGGTAGGCATCTTCACAACACTGGCGAAATCAGCCAAACTTCTCTGTGTTTCCTGTTTTTCCTTGTTGAATGATATGAGTGAAATCATAAATAAGAATAAAAGGCACTCGTTCTCTTTTAGTGCCAAATTTAGATTTGAAATTTCCAAGAATATGTCCAAAGTCAATGTGGAAGAGCTGGCCAGTTTTTTTGACCATTATGTTGTCACTATGTCTGTCACCAATCCCGAGGACATAAGAAGCTACACAGTAGCCAGCACAGGATAGGGTAAATTCTTCAATGGCTCGGTCCAGGTCATCCCCAGAATTGTATTCTTTAAGCCATATAACTGATATATATTGACTTATCCATGTCATGACCTTTTCCTTTTGTTAGATTCTCCCCCTTTCCATTTAATTTCTTGTCTTGACTGATGGCTTCATTCTGCTTGGTTTCCTGGGGTTGATACCCTTATTATCTTTTCCTAGGATATTGTTTAAAATTTTTTGGAGTTCTAGTTTTGTGTTCATGAAGTTCCTCAGATGTTCTTTGTCATGAAAGTATCTTATTTCTCCATTGATTTTGAAAGAGTTTTGTAGGGTACATCCATTTGGGTTGTAGGTTGCTTTCTTTTAGAGCCTGAAATACTTCAGTCCAGGCTCTTCTTGCCTTGAGGGCTTGTGTTGAGACGTCTGATGTGATTCTGATGGAATTTCCTTTGTATGTGACTTGTTTCTTTTCTCTGAATGATTGTAGAATTTTGTTTTTCTGTTGGGTTTCTAGAGTCTTAACTATTATATACCTAGGTGTAGATTTTTTTGATCATGGGTACTTGGAATCCTATATGCCTCACTTATTTGTGTGCCAAATTCTTTTCCCCTGGTTGGGAAGTTTTCTGCCATTACTTCTGTGAACAACATTTGTGTCATTTGCACTGTCTCCTGTTTCTTTATTGAGTCTGATGAGTCTTATGCTATTCTTCTTTGTATCATCTATCAGGTACTGGATTGATTTCTCATGGTCCCTTGCTATTTTTATGAAATTTTTCTTTTCCTGGTCACTAGTAGCAATCCTGCCTTCTATATCTGAAATTCTGTTGTCACATTGGCTCATTCGTCAGCCTAAAATTTCAATGGAATTTTTAATCTCCTGGATATCTGTTTATATCTGTTCTATGGATTCCATTTGTTTTCTATGCTGGGATTCCATCTTGTCCTTTAGCTCTTCTATTTTTTTATGTTTGCCTGGTGTAGAGTTATTAATCATCTTTCACTATGGATAAATCTCTGTTGTTATCTGAGAAATAATTTCTGATATTATTTTTTTCAGATCCTCTTTTTTTATCAGTTCAGGGAGTCCAGGTGGTTGAGTTTCAGATTGTTCCACCACTTTCCCCCTTGGGGTTGCCTTTGGTGATCTGGAAGTCTGGTTTTGAGACTTGTTTAGGAGTCTTCTTATTTCAGTCAATGCAGTCTCCTGTGCCTACATTGAGGTGATTCCTTGAACTCCCAGTGGGCTTCAATTCTCAACAAGCCTCAGAGAGGCCTTCTCTGTATTGCTCACCACTGTGCCCATACCTGGGTTCAGACGATGGCCTTCTAGATCACTTTTTTGGGCTATTGTCCAGGTGGCATTCTGGCTAGGATCTGCTCACACTTACTGATGGTATCTGGCTGGGTCTTTGGCTGGAGCCTGAGTACACCAGCTGCTTTTTTCCAGGGACACCATTGGCTGAGGCTTGTGTACCCTAGTTGTTGGTGTCTGGGTGGACCCTGGCTGGTGCCTGGGCACCCACTCCAATATTATCTAGGCAGGCTTCTGGGTGGGGTCTGCATGCCAAGCCACTGGTGTCTCTATATTATTATTTTATATGACAAAGATTTTGCAAAAGGAATTAGGGTCCCCAGTTTTTATAAGTTAATGAAAAAAGCATATCCTCCTGAGAAGCTCATAACCACCCTTTGAACCCTCTGATGAAGAGAGCCTAGAAGCAACAGAGTCCCTTTCTTCCAATCTTGAAAGAAAAATCCATCTTTTGAAGAGTGGTAAGGAACTGCATTCTGCAGAAAATTAGTGAGACTGAAAGATGACCTCAGGTGAAATCTTAGCCTCAGGTGAAAGCTTGAATACACACCTGTAAAAACTTAAGTATAAGACCATAGAATTGATGAGATAATAAATATGTGTTGTGATTCTTAAGCTGTTACATTTGTAGTGATTTGTGATGCAGCATGAGGACATTGATGCACAGACAAATGTAGGGATGTGTTTCAACACAACTCCTGAAAAATTGTGATACAGTTTGCTTGGAACTGCTTTTGTGGCCTTACATAGACTGTTTAATTTCTCCAGGCCTGCAGGGTTATTTTTATGGTAAATGTATCCAAATTCCTTAAAATTGTAAAGAGTTACATTATTCTCTTTGAGCTAAATAAAGAACAAATAAAAAAATGGAGTAGGGAGAACTATTGTCAAGTTTAAGAAATTGGAGCACTTTCCAATTACCTAATAGTAAATTAATGTATTTATTGGAACACTTATCATTTCATTAAGAAAGTGTAACTTAGTTTACTTATTTTGTACTGTAACAAATATTTCTTGAATATTTACCACACAATATAGATGGAAAAGGTGAATATTCCCTATTGTTTTTATTGTGATAATTAACTTACTGTGATTACTTAAGAGTGAAAAATAATTTAGATGAGTTCTAAACCAAAATTCAGTAAATCGAAAAAGTTTTCTTCATGAAAAAACAGCTAAATTGAGACTGAGTAAATAAAATTTACAAAATCAGGGAAATGGAGGGAAGCCTGTGGGAGAATGAGGGCCATTGTAGACTAAGAGATGACTGTACAGGAAGTTGTGAAGAAAATTGATAAAGTTAATGAATTATGATCAATTCTTTTGTTTATTGAAATGAGTTCTTATACATGAGATAGGAAATAAGAAACAAAGAACAGATTACAAAAGGCTTGGCATATTCTAATTTAGTTGTAGCCTTAGATAATACTTTTTCCTAAATGGTGGCTCAATCAGCTCAGACTGCTATTAACAAAAGACCATAGATTGGGTGGTATATGAATGGCAGAGAGTTATTTTTCACAGATCTTGGTTCTGTATGTCCAAAATTATAAAACAAATGTGATTGTGTTACAGAGAAGGCCCTCTTGTGAGTTGTGGGCATCCAAATTCTCATGATATGGTGATGGGGCAAGGTGAAAGTGAGCTCTCTTAATGGTTTTTATGAAAACAATCATGTCAAACATTAGGGCACCAGACTCATGATTTAATTACCCACCAAAGACCCCATATCCAAAGATCTGCACATTAACTGTAAACAAATTTCAACATATATTTTATATAGGGACAAATATAGTTACAGTGGCCCCTTTAGTTATAACAGGCCTGACATAAGAAAAACTTGGGTTACAACCAGAATTTTTGCTTTAACTTATGATCAAGTCTGGAGTTATGGCCCAATTGCTGGGTGCTTGTGTTTCCAGATGGTTTCAAATAAAAATTTAATCATTAAAGAGTTCTGGAAGGAACAATACAACATCCTTTCCTGTGGGGGGCTTTGCCCCCCCCCACTAGAACTCTTGAGTGCCTTTTACGGGCATATCTGGGCCCACTGCAAATCTATCCGGCAACAAGGAAGTAGCCCCAGTACCCTCCTCTTGCTCCTCCCCTCTAGTCCTACGGTATATATGTTGTAGCAGCTTCCGCAATAAACAAGACTTGATCAGAAACCTGTCTTGTCTCCATCTCTCGTGTCCCCTGTCCTTTGTCATTCTCGCTCCCCATCTAGGGTCTCCATTGACTTACCCGCGGGCCGGGACACTTTCCTATGTGGGGTTAATTGAGAAGTCCTGGGGCAATGTCTCTCTAAGGACACAGATCTGCAAGTGTACAGGACAAAGATTTTAAAGGCTGTGTAGAGGAGCCTAAGCCTTCAATTGACAAACTTGAGTTATAATCAGCCCTTGAGCAGGAATTCAGTTCATAAGTCAAAAGTTCACTGTAATGCTTAACAAATTTTATTCTGGGCATAAGATTTTATGTTTGATTTAATAAATTTCAAACCTCAATTTCAAAGAGAATATTGTCTTTAAAACATGCATATATAATCATAAATAAAATGTATTTGTAAAATAACTTCTAATAATGATTTAATTATGGATTATTACCAATAGACATAAAACTTAATAAATAAATAAAGCACAAAGAGTTGTGTCCCAGAATGAAGTCAGTGACAGGAGGCATAGAGAATACAAAATATATATTTTTTATTTAAAAGTAACTTTATAATCAAACACACACATACAGAAATTAAAAGCATTCAAAGAAAAACAATGCAGACTACTCTCAGCCCAGAGGACATCTCCAGCAGGGGGAGGCTTCCAGGCAGGAGGAGGCTTCTGGGTAGGAATGCCATGGCTTCCAGCACAGAAGAGACTTCCGGGTAGGTGTCCCACAGCTCTCAGCCCAGAGGAGACCACCAGATCAGCGCACCATGGCACCCAGGCAGGAGGAGGCTTCTGGGTAGGTGTGCCATGGCTCCCAGCTCAGAGGAGACCAACAGATCAGTGCACCATGGCTCCCAGGCAGGAGGAGGCTTCCAGGTAGGGATGCTGGGCTCCCAGCACAGAGGAGGTGAGCCCTGTGGGCACCAGGAACACACCACCACCCCTTCATCAAAATGAGAAGACAGGTAAACAAGCCACAGAACCAGACTTCTAGATCACCTACAGCAACCCCAAAGAGAAATGAGATGAAACACTGAAACTCAACCACCTGGACTCCCTGAACTAGAAACAAAAGTGGATCTGGAAAAAATGAAATTAGAAATACTTTCTCACATAACAGCAAAGATTGTGCCCAGAGTGCAAGACATGATTGATAAATCTAGAGAGGATACAGATTAAAAAAATAAAGGTTCTGAGGAACATGATGGAATGCCAACACAGGAAACAAATTGAAACCATAAAACAGATGCAAACAGATTTCCAGGAGAAGAAAAACTCCATTGAAAGTCTATGCAGCAGAATTAGCCAATGTGAAGACAGAATATATGATATAGAAGATAAGATTGGAATTACTGACCAGGAAAAGAAAAAGTTCTTTAAAATTTTAAGGGACCAGGAGAAATAAATCCAGTAGCTGCTAGATGATGCAAAGAAGAATAACATAAGAATGACTGGAGTCAATGAAAAAACAGGAGAGAGTACAGATGACATAAAAAACTGTTTACACAAGTGATGGCAGAAAACTTCCCAAGAAAGGGAAAATAATTTGACATACAGATAAGTGAGGCATATAGGACTCCAACTAGCCTTGATCAAAAAAAAACAAATCTACACATAGGCATACAATTTTTAAGATTCCAGAAACCAAACAGAAGAACAAAATTCTACAAGTAGTTAGAGAAAAGAAACAAATCACAAGCAAAGAAAGCCCAGCAGAATCACAGCAGACTTCTCAGTGCAAACCCTCAAGGCAATAAGAGCTTGGAGTGATGTGTTTCAAGGCCTAAAGGAAAACAGCCTCCAACCAAATTGACATAACTTGCAAAAGTATCTTTCAAAATTGATGCTGAAATAAGGTACTTTCATGACAAAGAGCACCTTAGGAACTTCATGCATACCAAACTAGCACTTCAAAAAATTTTAGACAAAATCCTAGGAAAAGACAACAAGGATCGCAATCCCAGGAAGCCCAGCAGAATGAATACAACAGGCACAACAAGAAATTAAAAGCAAATGTGGGAGGATCAAAGGAAAAGAAAAAGTCATGACAATGATAAGTCTATATGTATCAGTTATAATCATCAACTTTAATGGTCTCAACTCACAAAACAAAAGAAATAGACTGGCAGAATGGGTCAAGAAGCAAGATCCACCAATATGCTGCATACAAGAAACACATTTAATTCATAAAGAAACTCATAGACTGAAAGTTAAAGGGTGGAAAATAATACTCCATGTGATGGGAACCCGAAAAACAGCAGGAATAGCTATCTTCTTTGCAGACCAAGTGGATTTCAAACAAACACTGATTAAGAGAGACAAAGAAGGACACTACACCCTTGTAAAGGGAACAATCCAACAGGAAGAGGTAACAATTATAAATATCTATGCACCAAACACTAGTGCACTCAACTATATAAAACAAATACTAACGGACTTATAAAACCATATAAGCACTAATACAATGGTAGTGGGGGACCTGAATATACCATTGTCACAAATATTTAGATCAACTAGACAAAAAACAAGCAATGAAATATTAGATCTCAATCAAACTCTTGAACAAATGAACTTAACAGATGTTTACACAGTGTTCCACACCACAAAATCAGAATACACATTCTTTTCAGCTGCATATGGGTCATTCTCCAAAATAGACCACACACATGCTCATAGAACATATTTAGGTAAGTGCAAAGGAATTGAAGTTATGCCCTGTATATTATCAGACCATAATGTGATGAAATTGGAGAACAATGGCAAAAGAAACAGCAAAACTTTCATAAACATATGGAAATTGAACAACACACTACTGCATAACCAATGGGTCACAGTGGAAATTAAAGAAGAAATCAGACAGTTCCTTCAATTAAATGAAAATGACAATACAACATATCAGAATCTATGGAACAAAATGAAAGCAATGTTAGGGGGGAAATTCATAGCAGTGAATACTCATATTAAGAAAACAGAGTGAGCCCAATTAAACAGCCTGATGCTGAACCTCAAGCTACTAGAAAAAGAAGAGCAGGACAAGCCCAAAGCCCATAGAAAGGAGGAAATTATAAAGATCAGGATAGAAATCAATGCAATGGAGACTAAGAAAACAATATAAAAATCAATGAAACCAAGAGTTGGATCTTTGAAAGAATCAACAAAATTGACAAATCCTTAGCCAACCTTATCAGAAAAAGGAAATAAAAGGCCCAAATCCATCCAATTAGGAATGAAAAGGGTGAAATTACAATGGACCCAGTGGACATCCAGAGGAACATCAATACCTAATTCCAGAACCTATATGCCAATAAGATGGAAAACACAGAAGAAATGGACAGATTCCTAGATATATATGAATTACTAAAGTTGAATGAAGAAGACCTAAAAATTCTATATAACCCAATATCAACCAAGGAAATTGAAAATGGAATTAAAAACTTACCAACTAAGAAATTTCTGGGGCCTGATGGCTTCACTGCTGAATTCTACAAGGCATTTAGAGAGGAACTATTGCAAATACTGTTTAAACTCTTCAATGAAATTGAAAGAGAAGCAATATTCCCAAATTCATCCCTAGCAGCAAGCATCACCTTGATCCCCAAAGCAGAGAAAGACCCAACCGAAAAGTAGAACTATAGGCCAATCCCACTAATGAATATAGATGAAAAAATCCTTGATTAGATACTACCAAATAGAATGTAGAAGATCATCAAGAAGATCATACACCCTGATCAAGTGGGATTCATCCCAGTGATGCAATGCACTATATCAATAGAGGCAAAGACAAAAACCATATGATTATCTCCATAGATGCAGAAAAAGCATTTGACAAAATCCAACAGGCATTTATGATAAAAGCCCTACAAAATATTGAAATAGATGGTCTCTACCTCAAACTGATAAAAGCCATCTATGAAAAAACAGCAGCCAGTATCATACTAAATGGTCAAAAACTGAAATCCTTCAAATTAAAATCAGGAACAACACAATGATTTCCACTATCAGCACTCTTGTTTAATACAGATTTGGAAACATTAACCAGGGCAATTAGACAAGCGAAAGAAATAAAAGAAATAAAGATAGGAAATGAAGAAGTCACATTGTCGTTACTTGCAGATGATATGATACTCTACATAGAAGAGCACAAAAACTCCAACAAAAGTCTTCTAGACTTAATAACCAAATTCAGTAAAGAAGCTGGATACAAGGTCAACACCCAAAAATCAATAGCTTTCCTCTACACATATAACAGACTCACTGAGAGAGAAACAGGCCAAATAATTCCTTGCACAATAGCATCCAAAAAAGTGAAATACCTAGGAAGCAACCTAACGAAAGAAATCAAAGACCTCTTCTTTGAAAACTATAGCACTCTGAAAAGAGAGATTGAAGATGATATCAGAAAATGGACAGACATCACATGCTCCTGGGTAGGAAGCAACAATATAGTGAAAATGGCCATACTTCCAAAACTACTATATAGATTCAATAAAATTCCAATTGAAATCCCAGATGCATGCTTCATGGACCTTCAGAAAACAATCCAAAAACTCATTTGGGACAAGAAGAGCACCAGAATAGCAAAAGCAACTCTAGGTAACAGAGACATGGCAGGGGATATCACAATCCCCAACCTGCAACTCTACTACAAAGCTACTGTGATCAAAACAGCATGGTGCTTGCAAAGAAACAGACTTGAGGACCAGTGGAACAAATTACAAGATGCAGAAACCATGCCAGACACACTCAGCTATTTCATCTTTGATAAAGGAGCCAAACACCCTCACTAGAGGAAAGATAGCCTCTTTAATAAATGCTGCTGGAAAAAATGAGTTTCAACTTGCCAAAAATTAAAACTAGACCTATATCTCTCACCATACACTAAACTAAAATCGAAATGGATTAAATATCTAAATATTAAAATAGAAACACTGAACCGGCTGGAACAGAGGTTAGGTAGAGCTCTAGAAGACATTGGTGTAGGAAAAGATTTTATGAACAAAACATCAGTTGCCCGTGAACCAGCACAAACAATCAACAAGTGGCATCTCTTCTTATTAAAAAGCTTTTGAACAGCAAGTGTGAAGAGACAAACCACAATATGGGAAAACATCTTCACCTGGTGTTCCTCAGACAAAGGTCTACTATCTCGAATCCATAAAGAACTTAAAAAGATCAGACCTCCCAAATTTAAAGACCCAATCTGAAAATGGGGATCTGAAAGGAACAGACATTTCTCAGACAAAGAAGTAAAAATAGCAAATAAATACATGAAAAAATGTTTAACATAATTGGTCATTTGAGAGATGCAAATGAAAACAATGCTGAGATTCCACCTCACTCCAGAGAGAATGGCTGCTATCATGAAATCAACCAATGGCAAATGCTGGTGGTGCTGTGGGGAAAGAGGAATCCTGCTCCACTTCTGGTGAGAGTGTAGACTGGTGCAACTTCTGTGGAAATCAGTATGGAGATACCTCAAAGAACTACGACTGGAAGTCCCATTTGTCACAGCTAGTCCCCTGCTGGGTATCTTCCCCAAATAATTAAAAGAATAATACCAGAGTGATATATTTGCACCCATGTTCATAGCAGCACAATTTGTAATAGCTAAAACTTGGAAATAGCCCAAATGCCCATCAACAGCTGAATCAATGAAGAACATGTGGTATTTTTTATAAAATGGAGTACCACTGAGCCATAAAAATGAGAAATTAGAGACATTTATAGCTAAATGGGTGCACATGGAGGCGATACTCTTAAGTGAAATAAATAGGACACACATGTATAAATACTGAATAGTTTCTCTAGTGTGAGAAACTGAAAGTGTAAATAAGGACTAAAAGGTATAATAGATAATGTGAAATAGGAAGAAAAGGGGAAATGAAAGAACAGAATGGAATTAATATGAGGAAATGGAAAAATGGAAACAAAGTCTTTGTAAATAGGGAGGGATGGAGGGAATGAAGGGAGAGCAGCAGAAGTGGGGAAAATAACAACCAAGAGAGATTATGTAAAGGTGCAAATTTCCAATGATGAATGCCATTATATTGTATACCTAAAATGTACCAATGATTAGAATGAATAATTGATAATGGGAAATAGGAAGAAAAGGTCCAAAGTGGTAAGGGAAGTAGGAGAGGCAGGGGAAAGGAAAGAAGGGAAAGGAAAAATTATGAGAAACTGAAAAAATGGAAACAAAGTCTTTGTAAATAGTGAAGGCTGGAGGAGGTGAAGAGAGAGCTGTGAATGAGGAAAAAAAAATAAGAACCAAGATGCATCATGTAAAGGTACAAGTTCCCAATGAGAAATGTAAATGTATTGCATACCTAAAATGTACCAATAAAAGAATTAAAGACCAAAAAATTATCATCATAATTATCATCATTTTCATCAACATAACTATTTCTATTACTATTTGAGATAATGGGGATTTGTTGTAGAATTCAAGAGACAGGAAAGCCCACTGGGTTACAGGAGGATTTTATTAGGTGCAACTTCTTAGCTAGACTTCTATCCAAAGGACTGAGCCCTGAACAAAGGAAGAGCTCCAGTTTTTATACATTTTCTCAAAGGGGCTGATGCAGTGAGATTACTGCTTAGCCCTGAAAGAAAAGAGATATCAGGAATTCCAGGATGTCATAAGACCCTGTTTACCGGAACATAATTGTCAACCTTATCTGTATTTCTTGAGAGAACACAGTTTCCAATATTTACAGGCCTCCATTTACAGGAATATAATTGTCTACCTTATCAGTACCTGAGTGGAGGTCAGCCTTGAAGAAAAGAAGATACCTGAGAAACAAGGACATCACAGGACTCTTTGCAAGAATTTACTTGCCTTATTTGTAACAGAGGTTAGCAGTTATGGGGAGGAGGAATCTGAGAGGGAAACTGTGTAAAACTGAGAGAACCTGCTTAAGCAAATTCTGACTTTCTTCCCTATGACATCTGTTCTCTTATATGTCCAAGAAAAATAATCATTTTCAGTTTACTGAGCTTTTCTTGTTAAAAAGATGATGATTAACCTTAATCTTTCTAAGCCCTTCACAATGTCACAAATGAAAGCAAAGATTCTGTAATAGTTAAAGTGCCCAGAATTTTAATATTATAATCTGATAACTGACAAACTTCTCTTAATCCACATACAGGTGCTTCTCTGGCTTTTCCTAAACCATTTCTACTCTAATTATGCTATATTAATGCCCTTTGTGGTTCTGTTCCTTGTATTTGTGGGGAATAATTGCAGTAATGGAATCACCTCATGAAAGTGTGGAGCAACCCATGGTTTTGATAGGGACAGTTTGATTTTCCTCCATACAATGACTGCTCATTTTCCACCACCATGGAAAGACCATGGAGTGCTGTACCCCAAGGAGACAAGTTAGACTCAGGGGCTTTGACTTACATTTGTTTTATCATGAGTTAACTTGATTTTTTTCTCATATATGTACAAAAGCTTTTACATATTTCTTTTTTGTTTGTCTCCCCATGACTGCTATTATTGTAAAACTGGAGCGTTGATCTTTAGCTTCTGGGTTTCTAGGTTCATTAGCCTGTGAAATAACTATTTTGGCAACTTTGAAAATACAAGGTTTTAAATCTATTCACTTTACTCCTTTCTAGCTCATTACTTTCTCACTTATTCTTCAATGAATCCTTTACACTTCATTAATTTTTAGTATGTATCTTGTCTATTATTAAAACTGAATAATTTTATTAAGTTACTTGCTTTTTTTATTTGTACTAATGTAAAATTTCAAGCTTTAGATTTTATTGGCTAGTTTGTTTTAATAAACAGTATTTTAGTTATTCCTTGTTTAAAGAAATATAATTTCAGTCTTGACTTTTTTCTTTGATTTAGAAACATTATTTTACCATGTATTCATGTAGTAGAATATTATTTTTTTTAGTTTTTACTTATTCTCTAGAAGTTGTTGACACACTAGTACATATCTTAGTAACTTTAGAAGTGTTAGGTTTTGTTCAATGAATTGACAATATTTTCTGGAACTGTACTCTAATTGTTAGTTTTACTGAATAAATATTTTCTATTGAATATTGACAAAATAAATTACATGTTTTTATGAATATTCCCCAAACATATTGCCTTTCTGGTGGCAGTTATGTATACTTGCTATATATACATTACTCCATTCATGGCTCTATTGTTATACTTCAAACACACATATACAAACATACTCTAACCCCAAAACAAAACATGGTCATACAAAATTGTATAACTCTTAGTGAATTGACCTTTTGTCATCAGGAAAAATTCTTTTACCACAATAACTTCCCAATCTTTGATGCTTCTTGCCCATTCAATTTTATGAAGATTATTAAATTTAATTTATATTTGATTATATTTATATATACAGAATTATCTTTATTTCTTAAAATCATCTTATGGTTTTGTGAAATATGCTTTATTTATTCAGCTTATCCAAATCATCTAAAAGGGAAAGGGATATAAAAATTTATACAAAATGCAGATGACAATAAATAGCCATGAAAATATAGGGAAATAAGATAGCATTAGACATATTTTGCTTAATTTTATGCAGAAAATATAAATCACATTATATGGGTGTTCTGAGGAAAATTAAGTGAACTTTTAAATGTTAACCAGTTATAAAATAGAGTATGTATACATTTAAAATTTTAGATTAAATAATATTATCAAAGAAAATTCTCCTCATGCAAGGCCTGATTCCATATATTCCACATATTCATGGCTCATTGACATATATTAGGACAGATTCTACATTATATACTGTAAAGGATTATTATCATAGTGCTATTTGAACAATTCCAGAACTTACTGAAAGCGAAAGAAAAAAAAATGTAAGTGACTTAGAAAAAATACCCAACATGACTTTCCCATAAACTCTGCTAATTTTTTCTCAAAAATCTGTAGCATCTCTCACATTTAGATGAAGTAGTACAGTATAAGATTAACAGAGAATTTAGCCTAGGAGCTGATGAGTAACCCGGTAGGTGAAAATGTTTTAATATATTTTATCATGTGCCAATAGTCCAAATCTTACAGATAAAAGAAATAAATAATGATAAATTTAAATAATTCTTAATCATTGTTTCATATGTATATATCTGTAACAAAAATACACACATACAAATATAAATATATAGTCTTTATAAATACACATAAATATATTTTCATGATCTTATAAGACAAATACCAAACTGTTGAGGATTTAAGTGTAAAACATGAGAACATACAGAAATCTGAAAACATTGTTATATTTTAAAATCAGGTATTATGTAATGCTTCTTACAATGAGAAAACTTCAAACAAGAAAAGAGCTAAAAATAAACAAGGAAAATATTCGCATTTCACACCTTAGAAAATGAGAAATATTTCAAATAATAAATAGCACCCAGATGACGAGAAGTTAAAGATCAACACTGAAAGTTACCAATAAGAGAAGGCAGGAGGAGACAAAACTTGTTTTTATAAATTAAAAAGCTTTTGTCAAGCTATGAGAAAAAAGAAAAAAGGTAAAATTACTGATGATAAGGTCAATGTAAGTCAAAATACCTGACTCACTGTTCACATAACCAGACTACCTTTTCATGCACACATTATGGAGATGGAAAAGGAGAAATCTGTGTGGAGGAAAATATGTCTGTCCTTCCATGAATCCTAGATGCCTCAGCATTTTCATCTAAATATCTCATTATAGCAATTATACTTGCTAAAGACAGGGGCATAAATACCAATGACATTAATATAAGCATCAATATTTTAGATATGTTTATAGTAGAAAGACGGAGAAGAACCCATAAATTGATTAGGAGAAAGCTAACTAAAGTCCTCTAAAAGAAAAGAAAAGAAAAAGTGGAAGAATAGTAAAAAGCAATATCTGTGTTTCTGATAAGAAAATTTCACTATCCATGTTGTAAAGCAGAATGATCTGTCATAGATTCTTTTACATAATGTGCAACAGTCTTTCAAAAAGACAGACAAATGAAATAGCCACTTTTTACTTATAATACTTCAGGAAAATGAAGACTGAAATAGATACCATATGTGGGAGTGATTTGTCAGGAAAATAAAGAGTAAAATTATGGATATAAATTCTATGTGTTACTCCATGTTTGTTGTGATATAAGTTATGCATATATCCAAGAAAGTACATTTTTATATTTCACAAAGATACTCAAAATAAAAAAGTGGTAAAAAATGTGGTGAAATAAGAGAGGCATTTATTGGAGTTTATCATTTGCAAGGTATTGTTCTAGAGACTTAGGGCCCTGTAATTTAAAAAAAAATAGGTAAAGAAAGAGTAGGCCTTTTAAAAAGAGTCCTTTATTATTATGAATTTACAGTTGCATGGTACTCACCAACAATATTTCTATTAATATTCTTTAATCTTTTCTTTTTAAAGTAAGTTGGTTAGGTTAAACAAAAAGTAAGGAAGTTACTTTCAATCTAGTTAATCCACATGACAAAATGCTCTAGGAGGCTGAGTTTAGTGATTATGGATATGTGCTGTTTAATATTATTCTCGACTAATTCAAATAGAACACGAATCAGTACATCTTATTTTTATTCATGAGTGTTTTCTTTTCCCCTGCTTATTGCTCAGCTCTCCAAATTTGCATTGACAAGAATCAGAAAGCTTTCTCAGTGACACATTTTGCACCTGACAAAATTCAGAGGAGAGTGATGCTCCTTAATTTTAATGAGTGTCTTTCTACTTCCCATAGTCTACCCATAAATCATGAATTAAGAGCTAGGGGACCACACAGATAACACGATATTGTTTCCAGATGTCTAGTGAAATTTGAATGAAATAAAAATTTACTAAGTAGCAAAATGCTGCAAAGAAACAAAAGCAAATATTTTAGGTAGATCTTCCCCATAAAACTAATGATTCAAAGCATAAAGTGATAGATGTAGAAAGGTGTTCATTATATGAATTCCAGATAACAAGATCTTAATCTTTTGTCAAAATTATAAAAATTATTGCATTTATTAAAATTACTCATAGAATACTCTTGTGAAAATAAGAACAATACAGTCCCTAACTTCAGGTATATTAATGACAACAGGGGCATGATTACTCATATCTTTCTTTAATTGTAATTCTTAAATGAGTTATGAAAATGTGAGAAATGTACAGTTTCTCCTTTTCTTCAAGGAATAATTTTCATCTCCAGTAAAATTTTCAATTGGAGCAGTGTATGGATATAAAGATGAAGAGGCAGTAATTCCTTGTAAATAAGCTGATGGGGAAAAGTGGGGTTGGCCAAGAAAATCCACTTGTTCTCTATCTTACCTCTTATTATGATGCAGCTGTCAGGTAAAACACCACCAGGCTTCACAGTCTCACTTGAATTGGGCAGATTGCAAATAAAGAATTATTCATTAAGTTAATTAGTCTAGACAAATGAGCTCTGCATATAAATTATGTACAAACAAGCAAGCATAAAAGAAATGTCTATAATGCTTTGCTGCAAATTTAGGAATTTGTAAGTGTTTACTTACAAAAGTATTTTATCTCTACCAATATCAATAATGGAATCAATACACCTACAATTTTAGATTACTAGGTGAAGTTTTAATTATCAATTGAAGTCTGTTTGTACCTGAAATAATCATAATCCATATTTTTTCCAAGATTTAAAAGTTTTAGGTCATAGTTACTTATATTCAATTTCTGCATGTGAACTATATGTCAGTTGGGTGAAAACCTGGTATAAACAAAGCATTGTCTGAAGGACTATCAGGAAATAAGAATTAAAGGAGAAATTCCCTTTTAAAAATATTTTTTACTTTTTTGCTTAGTGCATATTTGAGGTACATAATGATCACCTTCCTTGTAGGGACCTGGCACATGGGCATAACATATGTTATGGTATTCTCTTTGCCTTCAGTGAATGGTTGTTAATTCAATATGAGTATGATCATTATTAAAAGAATTTATGTAATGGTACAAAGAATACATTGAGAAATCTTGATAATTTGGTAATATGATTATAGTCTAACTGGTTGTGAACAGATTGTTTTTTATCCTCTTTTTCTCCCCTTCATTTGCCTTTCCTCAATTTTTTGGTCACTTCCCTTTTGCAAAAGATCTATCTCTGTATATCCTATTATCTATCTTTTATTTTGCTTTTTATGCATATTTTGCGTTTCTCATATAAGAGACACCGTGGGATATTTAAGTTTGGTGTGTGATTTATTTCACTTAACATTGTATTTCTCAAGGTGCATCCATTTCATTCAAATAACATTATTTAACACTATAAATATATATTTAAAAGTAATTGACTTTTTAGGCTTGATTTCATATTTTTTTCTTTCAAATGAGCAGCAGACATGCTTTTTGGTAATACTGGGGATGGGGCATGTGGCCTTCACATTGAAATACATTCCTAGCTCATTTATTATTATATTATTATTATTATTATTACTATTATTATTAATTTCAGGACATACTTTCACCAAGTCATTAAGTTGCCCAGGCTGGACTTGAACTTGCAGTTCTCTTACCTCAGCCTCTCAGTGTTCTGGGATTACAGTCATGTGCCAACAACAATCCTGCCTGCAAGCATTTTCTTAAAAATTTAAATTGCAACTACTTTATAAGTATGGTTCAAGTTTTAAAGATTCAAACATTTTTTAATTCAAACTTCAATAACTTCTGAACATGTCTTGTTGCACTTTCAAGTGATGTGTGTAATAATGACATGACCAAATTATTTTAATTGATTTTATGTAATTTTGTTTTTTAACACCTGTTTTCTTAAATTAATACATATTTAATGTATGTATTAATGGGATTTAGTTACATGGGTAGAGTGTGCATTGATTGTGTCCAACCTTCTTCCACCTACCTCCCACAGTACACTTTTTAGTCCCTAGTAATGACTGTTCACTTCCAGGTTGACTCTGTTTTGACGCATGACAGAGGATGTGCAATATTCATCTTTCTTTGCCTGGGTTACCTTACTTAATATGATGATCTATGATTTTATCCATTTTGCTGCAAATTCTCAGATTTTATTTTTCTTTATGACTGAACAATAATCCATTATGTATATATACCATATTCTCATGGTCCATTCATTTGGTGATGAGCATTCGGTCTCGTTTCTTGTCTTAGTTATTATGAATAGCTCTGCAGCAAACACTGGAATGGGAATATCTCTCTTGTATACCAATTTCATTTGCTTTGAGTGTGGAAAAAATACTAAGGAGTGGGATGACTGGCTCATATAATAAATCTGCTTTTACTCTGCTGAGTAGCCTACAAGCTGCATTCTATCATAGCTGTACTAATTTACATCCCCACTAATAGTATAGAATATTTCTTTTTCCTCTACCTCCTCTTTTCCTTTGCTCTTCCTTTTTTCCCAGTTTTTCTCCTCTTCATCACCCTTTTCTTTCTTTCTTTCTCTTTCTTTCTTTCTTTCTTTCTTTCTTTCTTTCTTTCTTTCTTTCTTTCTTTCTTTTTCTTTCTCTCTCTTTCTTTCTTTCCTTCCTTCCTTCTTTCTCTTTCTTCTTTCTCTTTCTTTCTCTCTTTATTCCCAGTTGTAAGCATTCTAACTAAAATGATGACATAACTCATTGTAGTTTTGACTTGTATGGTCTGGATGGCTCATTATATTAAGTATTTTTTGCATATATTTGCTGGTTATTTGCATTTCTTCTTTTGAGAAATGTCTATACAGAACATTTGCCCATCCCGTTTTTAAACTGGATTACTTAAAAATTTGGTTACTTTTTAGCAATTTGTTACTTTTAACTATTTTTGTTACTTTATATTTGTATTCTGGATATTAACATTTGGTCACATGAGTAACTAGAAATAACTAGTAATATTTTCAACCATCATGCAGATTTTCTCTTTGTCAGATGTTTCATTTCTTGTACAGAGGCTTTTTTTTTTTTTCCAGTACAGAGGATTGAAGTCAGGACCTTGCATTTGTGAGATAGGAGTGGTGCCACTGAGTTAAATCCCTGTCCTGAGTGAGGCTTTTTGCTTTATACAATCCGGTCTGTGAATTTTGGCTTTCATTTAAGAGCTATGTATATCATCATTGCTACACCAATATTTTCAAGTATTTTCTTATGTTTTCCTCAAATCTTTGTTTTACATATGAGATCACCTCCAGTTGAGCTGTCCCATAACCCAGAATGGAAGCCGTCAGGGAGTGAGGCAAGAGTTTGACTTTCCTCACAAAAATTTTTGTTCATCTTAGAAGGTTTATTCCTCCTGCAAAAATGACTCTTGGCTAAAGCCATTTAGAGACTCTACTAGAAATGGAGGCATGAGAAATTCAATGGAGGGACATTCAAAATAAACCTGTTCATCACTTTTCTTTTAGTGTCCTCAGACGACCAAAAAGTGTTGAAGATATGCTTAAATATGCTTCCAGTCATCAACTTTCAAATCTCTCCTGCCAGCTGAAGCTGGAACTTTCTTCTAAAGATGAGGGAAAGAATTACTCTCAGATTTAAATATCAAAAACCTTAAATTGCATGTATCATATTGAGATGTACAATGAACAAATTCAGAAACTAAATTATTACTGCACTAACTAAAGTATGAAAGAAATCACCAAAATATGCGTGAGGGTGATTTAGAAGTTCAACTCAAAAGCCATGAATTAGAGGAATTAAAATAATTTGAAAAACAATTTGTATGGAAAATAAACTGCAAGGTATCATCAAGTATGTTTTCATGTTTCCATCATGAGCAATCACTTAGATAATGCTTCTTAGAAATAGAAATTTTATGAGGAAGTCCATAAGCATATTTTATTTCAAATGCTTGTGTAATAATCCTTTTTAGTATATAGCTGCACATAAAGAAAGTTTGAATGCATTCACTTATTCATGAAATTAGCCAGATATTCTGTTAAATATTTCCAAAATATTTATTGAACATTTGCTATCAAGCATTGGTTTGGGATTGAGGTAAGAAAGAAGAAAGTAAGCTGCAGGTTCTCTTTGCCATATAGTGTTTTACTGTACTCAATTCTGCCCTGTTAATATAGTTATCACCCAAGAAAATTCAATAAATGCTATAAATGAAGAATATACATTTTGTTGAGAGTTCACAACTAAAAGAATTTCTGCTGATGTAGAGGGGTGGAAAGGAAGTAAGAGTGACATTTGACTAGAATCTGAAATATGACAATAACTTCTGTGTGAAATTGGCCTCGTGGGATGAGGAGGCATAAATAATTCTGCCTAGTGTCAAACATCATAGGAAAAATAGAAAGAGGCAAAAATAAGAATGTAAGTAGAGGATAGACTATGTGTAGCATGCAGGCTCCAGAGTCAATCAGGGAGTATCCAACCTCATCTTTTTATGAAAAGAATAGTCATAGTTACAAATTGCAAATGTCAGAAACTAATTTTGGAACCTCTATGAAGGAAAGTCTCATTTATACACATTATCTATAGTCAACTCCATTGCCTTCATTTTTTATACACCTTCAAAAATAGTTTTCTATTTTCATTAAATATATATGTATGAACCTTTAAATGCAAAATCTACATTTTACTGTAATAGGGAATTTCTCTGTTTAATAAAAAAAAGAATGAAGATTTTAACAGATGAAAAATTTAGGGATAGTTAATGCAACTAGAAGAAGATTTTTATTAACCTTTTCAAAAGATTCATATATTTAAATTTAATATTTAAACCTATAAAAGAACATAATGTTTTTATTAACTATTACTTAAAATTAGTCAGCATTAGTCAACTAGTTCCTTTTAATACAAAAATTATCTAAGTATTGTTTCTACTTTTGATGTTTGACATGATACTGTTTTCTTTACCTATAAAATTAGTCTTTTCTATAATTAAACTCCCTTCTACAGAAAGAATAATATTAAGCCTATATCTGTACTTTGAATGATAGCATTATTATCAATCTAAAATACCTATGTAGCTTTAAACTTATAGATGAATAAGCATACTTGCATTATCAACTGGCAAAACAATAGAAAGGACAACTAAAACTCCTCATTTTAAAATGATCAAAGGGAAATAAAACAAGGCTATCTTAGTCTCTTTTATGTCACTAACACAATACTTGACATTCACAAATAGAAAGAGCAAGGTTTATGTTTTCTCATGGTTTCAGTAATGGTCAACTGGTTGTTAGGCATTAACTACATGGTGGAATGGCCTGAGTGGAGGGTGGATGAACCCTCCATAATATCCAAGAAGCAGAGCAGGAGACAGCCAGGGAAAAGCATACACATTTTTAGGTCATGTCCGCAGTGACTCATCTTCAACCAGATATCATTTCATAACAATACTTTCAGCTGCTGAACATATTAAGGGTCAATTCACTAACTAATATATCTTCACCACAGTCCAATCACCTTCCCAACAATGAAGACTTGCAAGAACATTTTAAATCCTAATGTAATATTCTTCCCTTGGGCTCCAACTGATTTCATGTCCCACTCATCATGCAAAGTGCATTTACTGCATTTTTTAAGATCATCAAAATCTCTACAGTTCTAGTATTGCCAAGAAGGATCAATCTCAAATGTTCTCTGAACATTTGAGCTAAATTCTTAGCTGTGAATGCCTGAAGATCTCAAAAAGAGAGTTAAATACTTCTAACATAGAATGGCACATGATAAACATTCCCAATTCAAAAGGAAGAAATAGGGGGACAGAAAGGAATGGGTCAAAAGCAAGATTAAAATCCAGCAGGGCAAACATTAAGTCCTGTAGCTCTTTAGCTGTACCTGAGGCAAGTTGTGGTGAGATGTGAGCTCTCACGCATTTGCATATTCCCTCCTCTTAGGAACTGTTGGTTACAGGCCTCATGGCTTCTCTCGTAGAGTGGCCCTGCTCTAAAATTCCTGTGAATTTTCTCAACAGACATTCTACATTTCTGCATACGCAACTGCATGGGGTTTCCACTATACTTTTCTATTACTCTCACAGCCTCATGTGTACTACCCTCTCAGGAGCACAGGCCCTCTTCTGCAAACTAAGTGGAACCCTTGCTGACCCAACAAGTCTTTTCTTTCACATGTTTGTAAAACCAACATCATGTTAATGATGCTATGGTGTGCTGCCTGCTTCAGCAATTTCTAGGCCCCTTTAGCCCATGGCTACAGAGGCCTCTGAGTGCCTGGAGAGATAAGCACTATAAAACAAATTTCCTGGAGGCATCCCATCACCAGCAAGGGCCACATGGCTCTCTTCTTATAAGAAACCTTTACAGTTTTGGACCTATCAGCCTGCAAAGGGTGGGTGGGGTCATACTGATTCCTGAGATGCCTTCAGACCATGTTTCCTATTATCTTCATCAAAATACTTGCCTTCTTTTTGAGGCCGATCTTTGCAAAAACTGTGGCCCCAACTTTTCAGGTGCTTCCTATCTGATAATCCACAAACAATTCATATTTTCTTCATACTTCTGATTTTTATTGTAGATCTGCCTAAAATCACGTAGCAATACCTATGTCAACAGCCTGAATATTGGCTGCATTATTCATCACCTTACTCCCATGTTTCCTCAAATTCTCTTGACTTGGGCACATTAAAGATAAATTTTCTGCCAGGGCATTGCATACATTGTCTTTTTCTAATCACCAGTGGACTCTATACTCTCAACTGAAACCTCTCAAACTTGGTCTTTATTTTCTGCATTCTGGTCTTCTGAAATTTGACCAGAATTTCCCATCAAATTTGGCTTACAACATCTAGATATTCTCCAGCTAACATCTCCATGCATTTTCATTCTGATAAATGAAAAGGTATCATCACAGTAACCCCATATCAGGTACCAAAATCTGTCTTAGACACTTCACTGTCACTGAGGCTTAAAACAGTTCCCACAATGTAAAAGAGAGGTTTATTTTGGCAGATACAGCATAGTAGAAGGGTCTGGGTAGAAGATTGCTGCTCAACCCAAGGCAACAAAAGAACAAAGAAAAAGCAAAGATGTGTGAGGAGTTGGTAAGAAGGATATACTTTTCTGGATCACATAGTAACCCATATCCAATCAGAACCCATCTTCTACAAGCATATTCAGGTGCTGCCTAATTTGTGGGGCATAATTTATAATGGGAATGAGGGAAGACTTCTCTATTGGTCTTTCAGTTGAGGACAAATCCCCATATACAACCACATCATGAAAATTTGAAGAAAAAGTCTTCATGCAGATCCAACAATTTTAAAAGGCCCCAAGATAGGAATTTGTCATGTAAAAGTTCTAGAAGGTAAATAAATCTAAAATGTGCTAGTCAGCTTTCCCACTGCTGGGAATAAATACCTAATACTTGCAATATAAAAGAGGAGAGGCTTAATTTGGCTCAATATGTCAGAGGTTTAAGTCCACCAGTAGCTGACCCTTAGCAGTAATGAGTCATGGTAGAAGGACAGGGTGAACAAACCTGCTCACTTCAAGGCAACTAGGAAGCAGAGTACAGGGAAAGAGCACCTGAGAACATAAAACTAGAGACCATAAGTGGGGCCCAGGGTTCCATCCTTATGACACTCCCAATGGTACACAGAGCTGGGCTTTATTAATACCCTATGTATTTCCCAAGTCAGTCACCTTGACAGTCATGATAAACTGTCACATTACCTAAGTATGTGGATCAAGCATGTGTCATAGAGTCAGGGTGTGGCTGTTCTTAGAGATCCTATGATACCACATTACACTGTCTGGACTTCATACTGTCATCTTGCCACCTGTCTGAAGAATAGTCTGCAGGGTGACAAAGTGAAAGCAAGGGTGATTAGAAGGCTCTTATTCTTTCATTAATCACACAATAAAATACCTTTTTAAGAAATATAAACTTTTAGCCTGATGTGATGGTGCACTCATAAACCCAGCATTGAGGCAGCTCGGGCAGGAAGATTGTTATGAGTCGAAGGTTGGCCTGGGCTACATAGTGAGTTCAAGGCCAGCCTAAACTACCATGCAGATACTGTCTGCAGAAAAGAGAGAAAAAAAAAAAAGAATGATAAACTTTTATAAAAAAGTAAAAAGGGTACAGATAAAAACAAGTATATTCTATACAAAATCATTATTAAGTTCCTTCTTAAGTCACATTACTACTAAGTACTATATATTGGATATTTTAAAATAGGTAATAGTGGACAATAAATGAATAGATCCATCATTATTATTTACAGAGCTGAAAAACAATTATTCAAATACTGAAGTGGATGAGTATTTTCCTATTATATATATTTACAAATAAGCAAAATTAATTTTTGTGTTATATCTCAAAACTCTTACAATTATAAGCTGAGTTTTTGGTAACAGAAATATAACTTGTGCCTATTATTTTGCAAATTTAACATTCATCTTAAAATACTACACATACAGTGTTGTTATTATATACAAAGCAATGTCGTTCAAGGAAATTTTGCAAAATGCAGTGTAGGTTTCCATGTTAACTAAATAATATATTATTTTTTTCATAGCATCAGTGAACACTGTGTTTTAAAAGTATATTGTTTTACAATGTGTTTAACCTACCTTAACACATGGATTAGACCATATTTCTTGCAGGTTCATGCTCCATGAGTACATATATGCAAATGGTATGCTATTTATTCACTTTTTTCTTATGTTCTAAGTAATTGATGGCTGACCTTCATGTTATAGGTCATAACATTCTCAAATTATGTAATTTTAGAGACCACTTAAGTACTCATTTTCAGAAAGAAAAATGTTGAAATAAAACATGAAAAATTGAAAATTTACTTAGGTGAATCATTTGTTCGTTTTTCTTTTTTGAAATCTAACTCATTTTAAAATATACATTTGCCCATTTTAAAGAGATACTACTTTTAATTTTCACAGGGCATGGTTTATATTATTTAGTTTTAAAATTTCAAGGCTCCAAATAATGACCAAAGTAGTACTAGATTTTATTGTAAAAACTGAATGATATAATTAAATATATCACTTGCTACACTTGCTACTCAGAGAATTTTTATTACTTTTTAATTCTAATAACAAATATAAGTTACCTGTTTTCATTTATGATGGGTCTATTTAATTCTATTGTCTTTCTTCTTATTAAGGATATTGGTCTCATCAAACCCAAGACTCATCAAACAATTAGTATGTATTTTTTCTATTAATCTAATTTTTAAAAATCTGTTGCAGAGTACAAGTTGTTTATTTTTCTAATATTATCCCAACCAAGCTATTACATAATATATGCTATAGAAATATTTCAAAATCTAACTTCAAAAAGAAGTTTATTATTATTTGAAAAATTGATCAATTCAATCATTTTTTTTTCTTTTAAAACATTGTAAATGTAGGAGAAATGCAAAATGTGGTGGCACACTTCTGTAATTATAGCACTCTGAGAGACTGAGAGAAGAATATCAAGTTTCATCCCAGCCTGGTAAATTTATCAATTTAATGATATATTGTCTTAAAATACAAACAAAGCTATAATAGATAAAATCCTTGAAGATATACGTATGGGTAAAGAATTTTTGAACAGAACCTCAATTACACAGAAAATAATACTCAGAATCAACAAATAGGATTATGTAAAATTAACAAGCTTCTGCATAGCAAAGGAATTAAACCAACAGAGTGAAAGGACAACTTACAGAATGGGAAAAATTTTGCCAGCTCTTTCTCCAGAAGAGGACTTACATCTAGAACATATACAGAACTAAAAAATAGTGGATTTTCCAAAATAAAAGGCTCAATCAAGAAACAGGCAACTGTGTTTTAAACAACACTGAGATTCTACCTGACTCCAGGAAGAATGGCTACTATCAAAAAATCAAATAGCAACACATATTGGCAAGGCTGCAGGGAAAGGGCATTCTTTAACACTGATGGTGGAAATGTAAACTGGTACAACCACTATGGAAAATAGTAAGGATATTCTTAAAAATATAGGAAATTCCATTTTACTTAGCTATCCCCCTTCTTGGTATCTTCATGGAACAGTTAGACATCATACTACAGTGATACATGCATATCCATGTTTATAGAATCACTACACTTGGTAGGTAAATCTTGGAAGCAGGCCATGTATCTAGCAACAGATAAATGGATAAAGAAATATGTCTTTTAAAATACAATGGAGTACTAAAGTGAAGTAAAGAAGGACAAATTTGAGTAACTTGTAGGAAAATGGATGTATCTTGTATTATAGTTTATATGCATGTGTCCCACTATAGCTACCTGCAATTCTTTGGGAAAAGTAATTGGATTACGGGAATTTATAGCTGACTTGCAGTTAGGGGTGTGGTTTGGTTGGGAGAGGCAGGTCAATGGAGCCCTGAGCTGGAATGTGTACATTTCCTTCCTGGCTTGTTCCTTTTCTGGCTCTGCTTCCTGCTTGCCATGCCATGAGCAGCACTCCTCTGCTATCTGTTTCTTCTCTAAAGCAATGTAAGCTTGGACTGAAATGTTTAGCAGAGAAGAAAATGACTGAGATGCCTTCAGGTCATAATTTTAAATGAAAATAATCAGACAAAGAAGCTAAAATATTGTATAACTCCTCTTATGTGAGGAATCCAAAGTAAAGACAATTTAAAAAACAGAAGAAATAAGGAAGAGGAAATAGGAAGGTAGATATTTTGTAAAAGTGAAAGGGATTGAGATTGAGGGAGGGGGAGGAAAAGGGGGAGGAGGTGAATAAAAAGAATTAAAATAACATATTCATGTACCTATTGCACATATTGGATATAAACATTACATACTAGAAACATGTAGTAATGCAAAAGAAAAAGGGAAGACAGTAATCAGTTAAGTCTCACATTAAATTTCTGAAAATTAAAAAAAAAATCAATATTTTATTCCAAAGGAATTTGACTATATTCTCTAGAAAATAAATTCTTTATTCATCTGTCACTATATTTTCTAAATGTGCACATGTGAAAGGGATGTTCTTAAATTAAATGTTCAAAAGGATACATAAATGAATGTATAAAAGATGATTAAGGATGTACTTCAGTGAGAAGGCCCTGAATTAATACCCGATAAATTAATTAATAAATAAATTAAATAAGTACATAGATGGTTAGACTGTATTCATATTACAAAATCAATATTTCTCAATGCATTTTGTACAGTTATGTAAATGCCTTTTTAATAGTTACCATCCTTATATTTAATTAAAAACCATTCATTGAATCCAAGACAAAGAACATAAGATGTTGCATAATTTTCCTGCCCCTCTCCTGCTTATTACTGTTTATATCAATGAGGTTTTGAAAAAATATAATAAATGTTAAATTATTGGTTTTAGTTATACATTTATTCATAAATTTTAATTTCAGAACTTTCTTCAGTATTTTAATCAAGCATAAACATTATGGGTTTAATTGAAGCATGAATTATTTAGACACATTTCTTTAATAGTAAAATTTGCTTTTTCTTTTCTTCTGGAGTTTTTAAATTTACATGTATAACTGTTTGCATGTATTAACTATCTACAATATATATATTTTTGAGTGAAACAAATTAGATGAAAATATAAATGATTATGATATCCAAGGCAATACACTAAATATTTCCTAAATATTATCTTATTTATCACACAGGACAACTCTGTGGAATAGATTTAGCTCCTTGTTACAGTAAAGGAAACTGATACATACTAAGATTTATTAACCTCTAAATAATCATAGCCATGAATTTTTAAAATTACACTTGAGTCCTGTAATTATTATTTGGCAATACAATCCATACTATGGCCTTAGAAATGAAGTTCACCTTCTAGGTTGTGCATTTTTTTGTGTGCCCTACATTTGATTTTCTTTTTCATATTTTTTCTTCCATTTCACTTGACCCTCCTACATGCCTGTGTGATTAAAACAGTCTTGGAAAAGATGAGAAACTGCAGATGAAAGGAAAATATGTTACTGAGCTCCACATATACAGAGGCTAAACATTCAACATTTTTTGGATATGAATGTGTTTTTGAGAGAAACTGAGCTAAAGACTGATTTACTACTCCAGAGAAATGATTCTTGTATTTAATGAGACTATATATTGCTGGCTACATTATTTTTCCCTGGAAAGATTCAGTACAATAGAAATTAATAATTAATTGATAGCAATTTCTATCAGTCTATCAAAGTTCTGTGTTTATTGAGTTATACCGTATTTTTGTAAATTTTTATAATTTTTGTGTTTTAGGATTTATTTTACTGTGGTGTGAAGAATGTGGTATTATATACAAATGCTAGTATAAATTTAAAATTTTTGGTGTTATTTTCTGTCTCCAAAGAAATCAATTGCAGAATTTTATAGCAAAGTACAAGTAATATGCAAATTACTTTTTAAATGAATTTAATGCATTTCATTTCTTTTTTCATTTGTGTTGTTTGTAAGGATGATTTCAAAACAATTATGATACTCTGTTATTTTCAGTATTATCCTTCATAGCTTCATATTTTTAAGAACTATTTGCTATAAAATAGTCTTTCGCAGAACTGTAAACGTAACATTCATTTTATTCTTTTATTTCATTAAAATAACATTGTCAATGCATTTAGAATCTTGGATTTAGTAGGTTACTTTTTTTTGTCTTCTGTTCAAGGGGAAAGTTTTAAAAGATTGGTTTTTCAGCTTACTTTAAAACTATTGCTTTCCCTCTTATAAACATAGAATACCATTGAATCTATTTTCTTGTTATTGGTTGCTATAGGTTCCATTACATACCCGAAGACATATGTATTGAAGTCTCAACTCCTACTACCTTGAAATGAGACCTTAATTGAAAATTCAGCCTTTCAAGATGGCAGCAGGCTTCAATTTCCAATTGTCATTCTCTTTACCATTCTATTTCTGTCATATAATATGTTACAGGGACGAGACATTTGTCATGAGTTCAACCTGTTTAGCTACCTTCAGCCCAGAGCGTATTTTCTTTGTGCACTGTTCTAGCTTTATAAATCCACCAAAGTGTACCCAATGTGTATTAAGTGTACCCAATGAAAAATGTAATTCCTTATAGAATTAAAGTCTGAGCAATATTGTGATAATTACTAATGCTAAATGGGTATTAATAACTTCTGAAAACAAATAATAACTAAAGAATTTTGGTAAAATCAGACTTTATTACACTTCAAAAAAAAAGTTGTGGTTATTTTACATGCAACTTGTAAAATAGAGCACCTTGATAATATGTTCAAAATCATGATATAATTAA
Organism: Heterocephalus glaber; assembly: GCF_053883595.1. Classification (NCBI taxonomy): domain Eukaryota; kingdom Metazoa; phylum Chordata; class Mammalia; order Rodentia; family Bathyergidae; genus Heterocephalus; species Heterocephalus glaber. Next base: position 11,986,544 of record NW_028258333.1, read on the forward strand.
ATATTGAATTTTAAGTTTTGTTTCAAAAACTGAAAATAAGGAACTTGAATTTTTATACACCTATTTTTATTAAAAGGAAGCATGTGAAACGTTGTTTAATGGATAAATGTTTTTTATTAGCAAACAAGTTTAGAATTAAATTTTCAATTTTTTTTGAAAATTTACTGTCTTCATACATGTAAGTCTGATAAAATAATTTTATTTGATATCTTTAAATGTGTATTATATAGCCCGAGATTGATCATTCACATTTCTAAGGTGTTTAGTGCTCTTAGGAATAAAATATCCACCTTATAAATTATCTTTTCTTATTGTGACATGGGCTGTTGTCATTGTTTGATGCGGTTTAATTAGATATTCTCATTTATCATGCAGAATATTAAATAATATGTACGCTATATTCACTGAGATTTATACAGTGTGGAAATATAGTTGTAATATGTGTTTTACATTTTGTTCCTGCTGAGGCACACAAAGTGTTGGATTAAAAAATTCTGTTCCTCTAAACTTTGTAGAAGCAATTGATTAAAATGCCAAAAAGTTGTTTCATTAAAAATTTTGAAAATATCCATCTAAGAAAAAAATTAAACAAAGGTTTATTTGGGAATAGCAGGAGTTTGTTTTCTGGAAGCAAAGAAGGGCATTATTTTTTAGAAATAGAATAAGGGAAGTTGCATGAGAAATTCTAAGACGATTATCATTGGTATTTAATAGGGTAATGTCAATCTAGTTGTCGATGAGGCCATTGGTGGGCAGTTGTGCCCTTAGAAGTGCCTTTACGCTGAGTTCCAGTGGTCTTTACGCAAGGTGGTAATGTGGCAGTCTCTTGTGTTCCTCTCTCTTATTAGGAGACCATGCATGAGGGTCTTTCTTTTACAGCATTCTGGCTGCATTTTGTTAGGTTCTGATATAAATTACTTTACTTTGGTATTGACAACTTTAACAGAATTAATTCAAGCTTAATGCTGATGGAAGTAAGATTTGAAAACTTCTAAATCAAATACTTGTAAAGTGCAGTAGTTTTGTGTTTTTACTCTTATGTGAATATTATATTAATATATTAATAAAAAGTACTTTATCACTAAAATATATGTAATTTATATTCATATAGCATTTAAATATAAAATTATTATCAGTATTATCCAATGTGAATTATTTGTTGAGGATTTATAGAAATATCTTAGGGATAGATAAAATAATGATTTATATATTCAACCAATTACAATAGTAATTTAATAGTAACAGAATATAATATAATAGTACAATATACTATATAATATAATACAATAGTAACAAAATATAATTACCATTTGTGAATAGAGAAAACTGATTATTATTTGTACTTTTGTTTTTAGTTGATATTTGTAAATTAATTGTTGTACATTATTGTACATTATTTTATATTGGAGTTACAATTTATCTTTCATTCTACAAATTTTACTGTATATACAGTAAAAATACACACACATATGATTCATTAATGTAACTCTTTACTTTAATGGCATTCAATTTTACCAAAAGAAAAAAAAAAATACAGAGTTAATGGATCTTATGGTTCTGAAATAGTTGAAGTAACATGTAGATGCATGAAACATGATGTCTACAGAAGGATTTTCCACACCTCATTAAATATAAAAAATAGCATTTTCTTGCCCCCCACTTCCACTGACATATCTTTATATTTCTCTTTGGTGCACGAATAAAATGACCCTTAAATATTGAGATAAGTTACTCTGTTGTGTCACTATAAGAACATCTAGGAAAATAAAGCCAGAAATTTCATTTCAGAATAGGGCTTAACATTGAAAAGTTATCTCTATGTATTTGAAATATCAGCATTTGTTTCATATCTGGTGCAATATAAGAAAAAATTTGAAGCATACACTAGTAAACTCAGATAACTTAAAAATTATTTTAGTATATCCATTTTGTCCAATACATTTCAATTCATTTCTGATTTTCCCCAAAAATGTAATTTCTTTATATTAGTTGATTATACATTTAGCAAGGCTTAAAGAGGTACTAGATATTGATATAGATTCCAAAATTGTCTCATGAAAGCAGTAATCCCACCATACAGTTATTCAGAGGAAGTTTACAATCTTCAGACACTTAAAGAGGCATTAAGGATGCTATCACAAAATTAAAGCAATAATTTTAAAGTCTAATCTATATGCATTGGTTCTTCAACAAGAAAATTGATTCATTATTATTTCATTTCACATTGAGAACCATATAGACTATTAAATAAACCAAATGAAATGCATCCACTGTATTACAGAAAATGGTGAAATATTTAATTATGATAATATCCCTGTGTGCCATGATACACTTGACTAATAGCTATCAGGTATGACTCCCAGTGGTAAATGCAATGCAATAAGAAAATACACCATGGTGTCCATGAGCATGAAAGAGAATTTTTAGTCTTACACAGAAGAATTCATATTACAAATTAAAAATACTCAAAACATTTATTAATAACTATGTATGGAGAAAGAGGAAAATAAATGTGTCTTGGTTCACTTCCTGCTGCTTAAATAGAAATCTTGATGGTGAGTAACTTATAAAGAGCAGAGATGAGACTCATATCTTTAGAGACTTGGCAGGCCAAGAGCATGGAGAGATCCTGTGGAGAGGGTTTTTGTGCTACATTGTCCCATGGCAGAAGACAGAAGAGCAGAACAGTGGGTCAGAGAGTAACAGAAACCCACGTTCACTTTTATAACAAATCCATCCTTGTAAAAAGCATCCCATTCAAACAATAATAATATTTATCCATTCAACTAGGTGGATCCTTATGATACAATTATATCTTTTTAACTTCCACATTCCACATTGTTGGATTGGGACTAAGTTTCAAGCACATGGCTTTTAGGGTACACATTCACACCACTGCAAAAGGTTATAGCAAAAGTGAAGAAAAGACAAAAATTGTAGACTAAAATGTCTTCAAATTCTTAATATAAAATTTTGTGCAAATATTTTGAGTAGATTTCCTAGAAATGCCTAGAATTTGACATCACATTTGACAATGACATTTGAAGATGCCATTGTGAGGTATCCTCGGAAACTCGGGATGAGTGATTGTTGATAATATGAAAAAAATATGACTCTAAGTCAGTAGTTCCTGTAACTTTGGAATCTCTTCTTTAGGTATTTCTAAATACTCTGTGAGATGTTAATATCAAGTAGATTCTAGACCTAAAAGTAATTGTCATGATATAAATATTTTAGAAGACAATATAGGAAAACATTCTACAACCTCAGCATAAACAAGATTTCTTAGAAAGAACACATTCTCAAAATTTTGATAAATTAAAAGTCATCAATATTTAAAATATCTGCTCACCCGAAGTAGCATTAAGATCTGTGTATTTCACTGTGTGTAACTTTTAACTCAAAAACTATAGATTGAAAAGTTTAACTAAATCAGTTTTGATATTAGTATAAACAATATTACACAATGATTGAATCAAACAGTGCCTGGCAATAAATTATTGAGACAAATAATACACTGTAGATACAGACAGTAACCAAAGACGATGCAAACACAAAATATAGTAATGGCAAAGAACACCCAAAGCAGTATAATGAGATTTCCCACAAAGACATGGAAGGATATTTTAGAACTTCAGAGAGCAGAGATGAAAAGTTTTGAAGGCTGAGAGAGGAAAAAAGCTTTGTACTATAATATTTCTTAAGGATCCAAATCTTATAGCTGTTACAATATTTTTATTAGCTTTTTATGTTTGTAACATAAGAAAGCAATTTATTTGGGATAAAATGGAGTTAAGTGGTTCAGCTTGTCATATTTTTCTTTAAAAGAGAAATATGTACTATAAATCTTTTGAATTAAAATGCATTCAGTCCTATAATGTCTTTTTAACACATCTTGCTACACTTTGAATTTCTTTATGCATGAATTTGAAGTATATATTTGAGCAAATATAAAAATACTCAATTTTATACTATGGTTCAATTTTATGTAATGCTTAAAGCACTTTTAGCATTTTTGTTTGAGAAAGTCAAATTATGTAAAATCTTAAGTAACAGGCTTACCTTGTATATATTTTTCAAACTCAAAATGAAAATAAGTTTTAAAGTTTTAAATTGAAAACCAAAGGAATGTTTAAAAACTATAAAGAATGGAAAATATAACTAGCCTGAAAATCGTAAATCTCTCATTTGATTTCTCAGTTATATATAGGTAACTTTAGAGTCTATGCATATATTTTATGCCATATTTATTGCAAGTTCCTTATAAAAGTACAGTCCAAGTCATTTTAGAATCCTCACTGGCTTTTATCAAACGTCACCCTAATAAGGAAAAATATATAATATAACTTACACAGAAACTTTAGGTTAAAGTTGATATTTAGCTATTATACATAGTTACCTCCAAATGGGGCATACAACTTTCTTTCTTAAAATAGTATTAATTGAATGATTTGTGCTTAAAATTCCTAAACATAATATCTATTGTAAGTAGTAATAATATTTCTCTGTAAAAATTGTAATGATAAGAGTTATTTTAGATGTCAATTCTTCTTGAGATTATTAACCAATAATCGTGGAATGGAATATTTTCTCTTTTCTCTTTCTCTCTTTCTTCTTATTTTCTCAGAGAATATAACAGTGAATAACTCAATAATTATCTAAATTCCTATAACACTAAATATTATTTCAATGATTAGATTGTTAGAGTCATTGAAATTTTAGAGAATAAGATTAAAACACAGGTATTGAGAGAAAAGTTATTTCTACATTTTTTTGAATTATAATTTTCATTAGCCCAAATGATTCACAGCATCTATGATATATATAATTATTTTACACTAAAATAATGCTTAATATAAATGATAAAAAGTATATTTATATGAGAAAAATGATTTAATTAGAAAAAAGTAAAGAATTTCTTATAAAGATATAATTGTATATTTATGTAATGTGTTTATATTATTTGTGTATACTTGTGAGTATAAATTTAAAAATACGGTAACACCTGCTGTATGATTCAAAATTTCATTATAAGAAGAAAGTAAACAAATAAATTGTAGATAATACAATCAAAATATTATCATTAAGTTAAATAGGTAAACATAACATACAAAACTATATACAAATGTAAGCATCAGAGATTATCATATTTTTCATATTATCTAAATGTATAGTTAGAGACAGATTCCATTCCAAACTCTTCCTTGTGTGGATCTTTACATAAGAAACAACTTTTTATATAGAGACTGTGTTCTTCTGTAACAGAAGGAAAGTTTTTTCTTGTCTAATATAATAAATACAATGTCACACTCAAGAAAAATGTTAGGCAAGTCTACTTGCCCAAGGTATAGGTCTGGCAGATTTGCTTGCAGCCGACTATAATAGATGCAAGCTCCCTAAATGTGAAGTTCATCATCTATGACATGAATCAACTGTATGTGCAATCCTCTCACAAGGCACATTTTCGTGAACACAAAGCTCATTTTTCTTGCTCTGCTATGGGTCATAACGGCCTTTGTCTTACACAGTGGTCTGCTGTTTTCTGCCACCATACATAAAATTGTGACAGGTTAAAATCTGAGCTTACAAGCAGAGCAGAAATCTCAGAGTTTTGGTAGCATCAGTAGATTTTGAAGATGTGATGCTTTCAGAAAAAAGATAACATGGTTCTCAGAAAAAGAAAGGAAGAAGGTCCCAAGGACCAATTATTGATAAATGTTTAGACAGTCCATCATTGGAGGTATTACCTAATAGGGCTCTGGTGGACGTTCAGTTCATTTCCAATGCTGTGTGGACAGCATAGTATCACAAATGCAAGGTGGATAGCTACTAAGACACACAGTGTCCAATTAGCAAATAAATCATTGAACCTGAGTGCGGACAATTTTTCATAGGCCAATACATTAGGATCTAATTTGGCTGTTCACACTGGGGTCTTCTGAGAAAAGAAAAAAAAAAGAACCAAGATATATTATGTAAAGGTTCAAATTTCCAATGATGAATGTCATTATATTGTATACCTAACATGTACAAATAAAATTAATTAAAAAATTAAATATAAATAAAAGACTTGCTTACTGCTGGTTGGAGTCCATGATCTTTAGTACCATTCCTTTCATTCTATACACCTTAGATGCTTTAAGTCAAAAAATAAAATATGGTGAGGGGTGTGGATTTAGTAAGCTGGTTCTTAAGTCAGACCTAAGGCTATATATACCCATCACAGCACTCTGGGGATACTTAGGGCAGGAAGGTTTATAGATTTTTTATGGCTCCACTGGATACAGGATATCAAGTTACCAAGCTAAACTGTGCAGTGGAGAAGTAGGAGGCTTAAAATTTCTTTCAGTTTGGACATGTTCACAGGGAGAAGAGAGAGTGAAATACTGGAGTCAAAGGAAAGGCTTGTGTAGCTTCAACAAATAAGCTCTGTTGTATGCTTGTGTATAACTTTCCTATCCAGTTATTTTCATAGAAAATCGTCCTGTTAGGTAATAGCCATATGTGGATAGATGGAAATGGAAAAACTCCTTTGTCTTTAGTTGGTGGAATAGATTTTATTGTGAGTGCTACTAGCCTCTGATTACCAAAGCTTTCACTATAATAAATAAAATCCTATTCATCCCAAAATATTTTTGTGTGCTGTAGTAAATGTTATTGTTTACATAAGTTGTCAAATTTTAATTGTTAACACAGTAATACATATAATTTTGTGTATTTAGTGTCACTGCTTTAGATTTTATTTTCTCTCCTATATAATCAGATTTTCTGTGACAAAAGGTAGTTTTATTTCTTCCTTTTGAAATTTATGTACCTTTGCCTTATTGGACTATTACACAGACTAGAACTTCAGGGACAATATTGAATAGAAGGTGATGAGCTTACATTTTTTGTCTTTTTCTCACCTGTACACTTTTCACTTATGACATCTTCATTAAATTGAGAAACTTCTCTTTTTATTCATTGAAAGTTTTATTATGAATGAAATTTATATTGTTTTAGATGATTTTTCTATTTATGTAATAGCTTTGAGTACTTTTGTATTTGCTTAGTAATAGAGTGAATTTAACTGATTAACTCTAAAATGCTAAGCCTAACTTGCCTTCTAGAAATTAAAATAAAAATAAATTGATCATTAGGTGTTATTTTTCTTTTATAACAATTTTGTTAAATTTTTTGTTTAAAATTATTCTCTTTTATAAAATATTCTTTAGTTTTATAATTATGATAATCTTTATTCAGATTTTGTTATCAGATTAACACAGACTATTCTGAATTATCCTTTCAATTGTACTTTTCAATTGACTTTTTACATGTGATTATTACCTTTCTTCCATAAATATTTGCTAAAACGCACAAATAATGTCATTAGATATTAAATTCTTCAACATATGATTTTTAAGATGTTTAGTTTTGAGAGAAAATTTGTTACTCTGTGTCACAAGATTAAAAACCATTCAACTGCATTACATTTGTCACAGTATTTTATTACTATTTTTGTAGGTGAAGAATCTAATCTTTACAATTCATTCATTCTTCTTATTTGTCATTTGTTATTTTTTGAAGGTAATTTTTTTACAAGTTTCTTTGTAAATTACCTCACAGAATTAACTTTTATTTTCAGTGATTCACTAAATTCTACACATTAAGCATGTGCCTTTTTATATTAATAAAGCTGATAAAATATTTTGTGCAGACAATGATGGGAAAATGAAGAAAAAGGGAAAACCAACTATGTCACTGGAGAATCACTTGTGGAGGACACAGACCTGAGATAAAGGCTCACTTAGAGACAATGATTTAATCAGAAGATTACAAACACTCCTCCTTCTTCATACTTTACCCCTACATGGATAGGCACCAGTATAAACATTGATTTTTAGCCAACAGAGCGAAATGACAGAGACTGTATTGCTAGCATTTGTAGACGAGATTAAACTTGCACATTAAAGAAATTTGAAGACTTTCATCACTATGGAATTAAAATAGAGCTCAATAACAGAAATTCAATAACATGTTAAAGATATGTGCCCTAAATTTGTAATGCTATTATTTATTAAAATTAAGACAAATAAAATAATTTACCCAATAAACAATCAATGTAACAGATTAATATTATTAAAATATGCAATATCTGAACAAAGAAACAAAATTGACCTATATTTTAACTTGAATATATATTGAATAACAAATGTTAAAAGAAATGTTTCAGGGCACATGGAAGACTTACCAAAGTCAATCAACAGTTGGTCTTAAGCAATTTTTGTTTACAGGAAATGGGAAAAATGTAACTAACAAAAGATAACTAGAAAATTTTCACTCTGTCAAATAAAATAATACTGTTAGAACCTATTATGGTCTGGAAAAGATATCTTCCCAAAAGGCACATTACATGGAGGCTTGGCTACAGATGGGCTTTGGAAGCAATTGGATCATGAGGACTCTAACTTCATCAGTGATTAATGTATGAAAGAACTACAGCTTGATGTCATTACTGAGGGATGAAGGACATGGAAAGTGGGTTCTAATTGAAGGTGGGCACATTTTAGGGATAATATCTGGTTCCTGACCTCAGCCTCTCTGGTTTCTGGTTATCTCTTTTGTAGCTTTCCTCCACCAAACCAGTCTGCTTTATGATTGGCCAAAAAGCAATGTAGTAAACCGCCCTAGATTGAAATTTAACAAAACTGTGAGTCTTAATTGAATCTTCCCCTAAGTTGTTTGTGTCTGGTATTTTGTTTCAGCACTGGAAAGCTAATACAGACCTATTTTGTGGAACAAAGAAGAAAGTCTTAAATTAAATACATCAATGCAGATAATGTAACTTTATTTAAGACTTATTTAATGTTTTAATTATCTATGTACAGAATTTGTTCTTTTCTACTACTAGACAATATGTAATTTATATTATGAAAAAAGATTATTGCAATTTCCATACTTTTACATACTTGTAAGTCAAAAAACCTATTGATCCAATAGTGTTAATATTTGTAATAAAAATTCTTTTAAAATAGTTTCCGATTTATAAAAAATGTGAAGATAGTACAGTTTTACTTGGAAACTTACAACTAAGTTACTCCTGTCAATATTTCAAGTTACCAGTCACGTACAACTATGAAAATTAATAAATTTGTACTGATAGCTACTATTAAAGTTCAAACATTATTCAGATTTCCTAGTTTTTTCCCTTAATGATTTTATTTTATTCCAATATCTCATGTAATGCAGCACTTTTATTTAGTCCTGATGTTACAGAAGGGTCCTCTTATTTTTTATGATGTTCCCAGTTTTGAGGAGTACAGGTCAAGTATTTTATGGAATATCTTTGTATTTGAATATTTCTGCTGCTTTTTCTAACATCATAAATGACTTAAAATAATTATATATGATAAGATTCATTCTTTGTTCTACAAGGTGACTTGGAAAATGAATATTGTTATGCATTCACATTCTCAAGATTGTATAGAATAATTTCAGCACTTTAAAATTGCTGTTTTCTTTTTTTCCCTATCCCTAGCATCTAGCAACTACTTATGCTTCCACAATGTTTGTATATTGTTTACCAGAATTCCATGTTACTGGGAACAAAGAATGTGCATTCTTTCACACAAGCTTCATTAGTTTAGTAATGTTTATTTAAGATTCATAAATTTTTGTGCTTTCATAGCTATTTTTATTGAAGAATGTATATGTAACCTAAAATTTATCATATTAACCATTTACAAGTGCACATTTCAGTAACATTACATTCAGCTACTATCTTGCATAATCATCCATCTACTTGGCTCTTTCCTTCATAACATTTTTGCTGTCTAGGAAATTTTCCATGGGGCCTACCCCCACCAGTAGAGTTCTGCAACACAAAACACCTCTTTGAAGAATATTATCTCTTTATTCTGCCTTTATTACTAAAATTTTCTAACAAAATACACAATTCATTCCTTTTTTTTCCTTATCTTGGTTGCTCCTGCTAAATGGAAGCTCCGTGAAGTCAAGGGTTTCCGTTTTGCTCACGGATATGGAAAGAACTTAGAAGAGTACCTGGTATTTAGCAAGTTCTCAATATGTATGTGAACCAATAAGTAATTGATGGAAAGAATTCTCTGGGTGAATCAGCAGGGAGTAAATAAAGGGGGTTAAATATATTTTGGCTGGGGAGCTGGGATCAGAGCTAGTGACCCATGAAGGACACTTGTTGTTTCTCATTGCTTTTGTCTGTGAATGAATAAATCCACTAAAAAGATGGTAGAATGGCCACTCACCCTCCGTGATGTAAATTTATAACACTCATTCAACAAAGTTGAGCTCAATTTCTTGCAATTTCTTGGACAAAAATGGCTTTTACCAAAAAAGAATCACCTGAACTTGTTTAAGACTAGTGTTTCTGTTTAATAATTCAGCATTCATTTTTCATTCTTTTTTAATATCTCCAAGAAATACTTAAATTATTTTGATAAATTGTAGCATACATACCTACTTGTCATTCTTCTGCTTTCATATGAATTCATTTGATTTTCTTTTAAATAACTATTCTTTTATTTACACAGGTTGAAAATTCCATTCATTCATGCAATTGTATTTCCCTGGAAGTCCCTGAGCATTCAGTATTTTTGTAAGTGTTATACAAATTTGTAATCTCAAATGGTATCACTCATAGCATAAATAAGTAATGTAGCTAACAGATATGTTACAGATATGTTTTTGAATGATTATCTTTGGTTGTTTAATGACTATGAATACAAAAATTAAAAAGATTCCAAAAGGTTAAAATATTTATGGAAGCTTTGTATGTAGGATGTTAATTGATGAAATTCTCAGTTCTCATTTTTTTGACATTAAAAAGTAATTTTCATGTAAAAATAGGTAGAAGACCAATGGAACCTTAAATTCCTATGAATACAAATAATAAAATATATTTGCTAAATATATAACATTAAGGATTGCAGTAATTTATCTCAACAATGTATAGTTTCAATAAAAAATAAAACCAGGTTAAGGGAACATAATAATTTTGGAGCATAGTATTTTAATAGCTGATGGATACAGTATATTTATAGAAATATATACATATATAATTCATATATATGTATGTATTACAAAAGCAAAGCTCTATTGAGAAGTATTAGAGAAAAATTATGTTTTATTAGTTAATTCCCTAGGTATGTATAAAACTGCATAAAGCAATAATCAATATATACTAAAATACAAAATTATATGCTTACTTAACATGTAATTGTACTTTTAAAACATCTTTACATAGCTTATTCATAAAAAATAATGTTGTTGCATATTTCAATGAGCAGATTTACAGAAAAATATAACCGAACAAGACTCATTTTATATGTTAATGTAAAGTTATTTTCTTTTGTGTAGTTCAACATGATTCATAAAATTCCCTCTAATACATCTAATTTCACCTGATATTGTTCTGTTCTTTTAAATAGGTTATGTTCTAGAGTATTATGTTTGAACATAATTAGCATGTTATTTATTATGAGTTATAAATGTATTGTTTATTAACAAATGAAATGGGAATCTTTAACATAGTGCTAATATCTTTCCTTCAGTTTATATGGTATTATTTATGGTTAAGAGATATTTAGTTGCTTTTTAGAGAAAAGTCACTTCACGTTTTCTTTCAAGGAAAGACAGGGGGCAGTAGAAAGGAGGAGGGAAAAGGGATGAAAAAAGAATTAAGATAATTTAGTAACAGGTACACACTTCCCACAGGGAATGTGATCATTATGTACAGCAAATATGTACTAATAAAAAAAAATGCTCGAGGTTCTATTTGACAGTTTGTTATTTGGCAATTGTTTGAATATTATACTGAAACATTTATTCTTCAAATATTTGTCAAGTGCTATTTTGAACCTGACTATGTGCTAAACTAGAGGTTCAAAACTCAGAAGGAATCAGTTTTTAAGAAGTCTACCATGTACTTGAAAACAGCAATAACTAATCAAAGCATCAGTCTTTGGAGAATCACATTCAACAGTTACTTCTTCCAATGTTAAAAATCTTGCTGATGCACAAAAATACAATATTCAGTTGCTAAACACATAGAAAAATTGAAAAAATAACTTAAAATTCAATGACAAGAAATTCTAAATCCAGTCTTCAGTCTGTATAAATACAGATTTAGCCAAATAGGCTAAATATCCATGTATGTGAGTTTATAACAGGGGATAGCTAGTAGCCATCAAAATCACAGAAGCCCTTAATTAAAAAAAAAAAAAAAAAAGAAGAGAACTGCTGCATAAATGATGAAGCCAGACCAGATTTGGATAATAAGCCTAAATATGTTGCAACATTTCTTTAATCATAAATATAAAAATCTTGTGTGATCCACAAAAGCCAAGATATTTTGTTTCCCATACACTCTGACAGAATAACTAACAGATGAACTTTAAGTATGAAGGACAGTTTAAAAAGAAAGAAAAGAAGGGAAGACTAAGATTTAAGAACCAATGATAAGGAAGAGAAATATAAAATATATTAATAAATTTAAAGAAATTTTGAAAATAACAATGATAGAAATAAAAGCAATATTAATACATATGTTAGAGAGGTTAAAATCATTATGTTTTTTTAAAAAAAATGGCAAGCAATACAAACATGGAAAATTACATTAAGACCAGAGTTTCAAAGAGGGATGGAGTCATCTGGAGTTTATGTCTTCCTAAGAAGAAAAATCTTGATTAGTTTTATGATTTGTAAGAGAATCATGAATTACAGTGGTACCTGGTTTATGAACTGAATTTGTTTCACAATTTGGGGCAAGATGTCTGCATTTGTGTGAGGAAGATGGCTGTGATCATGTTTATCACTCTGTGAAAATTTTGTCAAAGGCTTTTTTTTTGCAAATCAAATTGTTTGCAAAAAGAAGCATTTGTGAACAGAGACATTAAAATTACAAGAAACAATAAAGAGAAACCTAATTTAGAAAAACATGGTGAAACAAAGAACCTAGTTTAAAAAAAAAGTTAAAATAATTGTCCCAATTGTGCATGATGATAGACAAATTTGCATTGGTCTCTTTGGTTAATTGAATTATCACTCTAAAGTATTAGCTCTTTGGGTGATACGGATAGTCATTCAGTAATCTTCCTTTTGACTTTATAGTTTTATAAATAGTGCAAAAGATGAAGGAAAAATGCAAATAAAAAGTTAGCATATAATTAAAATTATTTGGCTAAGCCAAGAAATTGGAGTATGTGAGAAATTGCCCAGTTGTACGTGCCCAGGACAGGTCTGTGCTTATTTTCAATGATATTGGGAAGCCTGCTAGTGACTTATGGCAGATATTAGGACGAGATATTCCACTGAGAATGATTAATAATGGACTGTTTGAAGTTCAAAATTCTCCTAGGCTTCCTTTGGGGCCAGCACAGCTCTGAAGACATATAGATGGGTTACAAATGCACAAGTATGACCAATAGTATTCCGTATCTGAATTATTGGTGTAACTCATACACACCAAATTACTTGCCTCTGCTGTTGCTTCCCTTTATTGCTCTTTAAGCATGGCTGCCAATATGTCATGACACCATCTCAAGCCTTACAAGAAATTTTAATATACAACAGTCTGCATATACAATGGTATTTCCATAATATCATAAGGAAACTAAAAACTTGTATTATCTAGTGATATTATAACTATGCACACGTAATGGCACATTGGATTACATACATCCTTGTGCTCCTGGAACTGCTTTTCATGTGCTGGACATAATACCAATTCCTATCATTTGAAGTCCGGAGATTTAATTTGTTTCACAGTTTGGAGATTCTGCTGGCTACGGGAGAGAAACATCATGGCGGCGGCCGTGCCACAGCAAAGCTGCTAAGGTTTGAAGCTATCTGGTGGCAGAGCAGGGGAACAAAGCCAGAGGGAAATGCAGAAAGGACCAAACTCATACCCCAAGACCAGACCTCTGTGATTCACCCCAAATACACCTGGAAGTGCACTCCACTAATCACTCGGCAAACCCCAAAGGCCAATCAATTGACATTTCACTGGTAGAAACCTCTGGTAGTTATATATAAATATAACTGTATTATTATGCAAAGTACATAATACTTGAGAATAATAACTATTACTGATTTATGAATGTATTATATTACACTTCTATTATTTTACAGCATGCTTCTACTTATAAAAAGTTGGCTATGAAACTGAAACTAGTTAACTGGCAGCAGCCTCAAATCTCTTATTTTTACTTTGAACCAAATTCATTCCATCATTTTCTCTTCTGTTTGACTTAACTTAAGGTCACTTTGTTCATAATGGCCCTGACAGCACTAGGTGATCCTTGCATGTACAGGATCTACGTTTATGTAATGTAGTCTATGATTCTCATATATTACTATTATGGTTTATATAGAGAATGCTCCTCCTAAAGCCTCGCGTGCTAATAGACAGGTATTGGGAAAGGTAACTGAATCATGACTTGCCTTGTCTGAATGGGCAGGTCACCATAAGGATGATCTGGAATGCTATGTCTTCCTCTCTGCTCCTGCTTCTCTCTCTGGCTTTGGCTCCCATGAAGTGAGCAGCTTTCTTCTCCCAGATACATCCACCATGCCTTTCTTTCTTGAAACCATCTTACCAGGGACTGACTGCTTCACCTTTAAATTGTGGGTGTCAGGTATTGTATCGCAGCAAGGAGAAAGTGGCCAAGACAATCAGCTAAGAATGCACTTCTTGGAACATGTCTTCATCGTGAAACAATGCAGGATTGTATATAGCCTCCTTTTAAAAACCCTGCAGAGGCTTCCAATCTCAGTCAGAAGAATACAGATCTTAGCAAGGAACTGCCCAGGCTTTTGTAATTTACATGCAAGTTCCACTCTTAATTCAACTTTAACTCTTCTGACTGTGGTACCTCTTCTGGTAACACTGGCTTCCTGCATCTTTTGGAACAAGCCAGTTCTTCCTGCTTTGTGGTGAAACCTGTTCTTCCTTGAGGTTGGAATGTTATTTCAAGACAAAGGCAAGGCACAGTCTCACTTCCTTTAAGTCTCTGCTCAGATTTTGCAAATTAGAAGTTTTGGGGCCATTCAATCTAAAATTACACTTGCATCACCCCAACAACATAAGTAAATACATGTATTTTTCTTTTTTATAGAACTATCATTACACAGCTTAAAAATGATTACTTAATTAACCAATATATTTTGTTTCTAGGAAGAAAATTAGATCTCTTGATAACTGCTCTACCATATTAGAATGGGGCCTCACAAACTGTAGGTGTGTGGGATAGGATTGATGGTAGCTTGACGGGATACGTCTGGATTTCCTGGATATGTGCGTTTGAGTTTTGCCAAGGTTACATGTGAGGGGTTTTATAATACCCAATCAGTTGACAACTAAAATTATCCATCACGACATGCTGCTTAAACTCAGAAACCATGGGGAAAGTTAGTTTACTGACAGCTTTAAGATGGCACATCTGTTAAAAAACCAGATCACATATCCAAAAGGAAACAAAAGTCTCCACTGGGAGTTTTTCTCTTGAGATCTCTGAAAGGCTAATTGCTTCTTTTTCTATTGGTATGTGTTTGGATTACATACATAATACATCTTCATTCTTTTTTTTTGTTTTTGTTCTTTATCACCTACCAGACCCTTCCATCCTTACTCCTTCCTTCCCATTTGCAAAAGGGCTATTTTTATAATTTTTCCTTTCATTTTTACCCCTTTCCCTCCTCTCCTTTCCTTTCCCTCCATCTCTTGTTCACTCAGCCATTTGAAAAATGGTTTGAATATTTTTCATCCCTCAAAGGTCCACCTTATAGAGTCTTAATACTCAGTCCAGTAATGTAGGGCTTGCTGCAATCTTTAAGAATTACAGACTACAAGAAATTCTTTAGGTTATTAGAGGCACTGCCCTTGGGAGGAAATACACATCTGTCTTCAGGATTTGTTCTAAAAGCCTGATCCTGATGCTTTAGGCATGCTCTGGCTTCTTATTTTACAATACAATAAGGTCTTTCCTTCTGCAAATACTCTACCATCTGAGTGGTACCATTGCTATGGAGCTGTTAGATTTTAGATCTAAAATGTCATTGAAGTGTCTCATGCATTAAATAACCCAAATGTTTGAATTTTTTTGTGGAGGTTTTTGTTAAACATTTCATACATTAATACTGTCAGTCTTGCTTCAGGCATGTCTTAATCTGTTCAGATTGCTACAGCTTCACACTATAGAATAAATGGCTTATAAAGAGTAGAAATATATTTCCCCCCATTCTGGAGGCTGGACTATCCAGGATGAGTATAGTTCCAGTCTCTTTTTTTTATAGGTGGTGCCTTCTTGCAATGTCACCATGTGGTGAAATGGGAACCTAGCTACATGTGCCCCTTTGTAAGGGCACTAATTCTTTTCATTAAAAAATACTGCTCTGACATCCTAATCCACTCTCAAGGGCTCTATTTCCTAATACCAATATTTTTGAAGTGGAAATATCAGCATGCATTTTGTGGGGACCCAAATATTCAGGCCTTAGAGACCAGTATCAAGACTGAAATGTTCTGTAGCAAGATTAGAAAGAATATAACCTTGTCAAGATCATTTAAGAAACTTTATATGTCTTAATTTTTTAATAATATTGCTTGCAATAGACCATTTTAAAATCTCTAACAAATGAAGATAGAAAAATGAAGACCATGGAGTCTTTACTTTCCCAAATTATGCCACATAAATTTAGTCACTGGAACAACTTTAAGGTTTCTTTTTCAGCTAGATGAGAAAAACTAATAACAACAGAAAGGGAGATGGCTTAACATCAGCTAAAATACATTCACTTTATTTCAGCTGTCCCCTAAGGCTAATTTTCCAGAGTAGACCAGTTCTAGATTCCAAAGTAAATGTCAAAAGTATGAAACACCATCCTGAAACTCAAAAACACAAACTTAACTTTTTCTTTCCCCCCCCTATTATTCCTTTATTATCCTAAATTGCCAATGAATGTGACCATGTGTCACTCCACATATTTATATAATGTTCACAAGGTTGGTTACATTGAGACTTGAGAATATAATTTTGCTTTTTCATGTTTAATGAACAATTTTTTGGAAAATAATGTGTATGCTATACTATAGAAAACACGTAATATTTAACTCCTTAACTCCAATCTTTTAGATTATATTGATTAAATCTTAATTGTTCTTTTATATTTTCTGATTTACATTAGTTTTTAATTTATAATAGATTTATGCTCATCTCCTCTTTATGACACTGTTACTATGTCTATTTTTGTCTGAGTGTGTCTGAAATCTTACCCACATACAATTAAATTCTAACAAGTGCATAATATTCAGTAGATAAATATTTTAATGAGAATTAAAAAAGACAAATGAAGTGTGGTAGTCACATATATAATCTCCACTTCTGGGAACGTTTAGGCAGGAAGATTTCAAGTTTGAGGCCGCCTTGAGTAATTTAACAGAGCCCTATATCAAATTAAAAGTAACATTGACTGTGGATGCAGTTCAATGCTCCTTGGTTTGGGCTGGGGATTTAGCTGGATAGTTCCAGCACCTACCGTGCAAGCGCAAGGTCCTGAGTTCGATCCCTGGTACCAAAAAAGCAAAACAATTTCATTCAATGCTCCTTGGGTTAAATGCTTATTACACCAAGAAGGGGGGGGGGGGGCAAATATCAGAAAAATAAAAAAACTTCTATGTATTATATCATGTCCACTACTATTTATTATTCTATACT
This sequence comes from Heterocephalus glaber, assembly GCF_053883595.1. NCBI lineage: Eukaryota > Metazoa > Chordata > Mammalia > Rodentia > Bathyergidae > Heterocephalus > Heterocephalus glaber. The sequence continues at coordinate 12,004,273 of NW_028258333.1, forward strand.
TACCAATGTAAACACTTACTTTAATATTTAGCTTTTGTCCTTTACCTTGTTGTGTCATGCATAGAGTGTTTAGTTGTACAAACTCATATTAAATTAGAATTGATGTATGTCTGTCTTCATGTATAAGACTCAATTTTTGTCATAAAAAGCCCACTACAGTTTCGCTTTCAGTTTAAAAATTTGTGCCAAATAATCTTTGTGAAATAGAGTTTATGTTCAAAAGACAGGAAATACAAAATAAAATCATTAAAGTCGGGTTTATAAATGTAACATCAGCGTAATATTTAATCACATAGGACTAAGACCAACTGGATTCAAATAAGCTTTAATCTGTAAGAATCTGATTTCACGCTTATTCCAGAATATATGTTCATGTCTATAAGGCACATATGGCCTTCACTTATGCATATTTTGTTTTATTCTATTTTTCTTCAAATGCATTCAGTAAAACTTCTTAATTCATCTATTTTTAAATTGTTATGGAACAAAAGCCTTTTTTCTGTTTAATGTATTGTCAAATTCATTTTTCTTATTTTTTTTCACATTGAGTCTCCTTTGATCTCATTTGATACAGAAATTTAGTGCAAAATTATACTAAGCAAAAGACCAACTTGTAATTTTGAGATAAAGCTTGCTAGAAATACAGTTCTATTTAAGAAGTGTCAAATTTATTTTAAATGGTGGATATTTTAATAATCAGCATCCAAGGGTAGACTTTTTAAGTAGGAATTAACAAAAGAAATTAAAAATAAATTTATTAAAATAAATTACGATGCAACAAATATGTTTACTGATTTTTTAATTCTATTAATTATTAATTTTATCCAAGCTATACAAAATTATGTCAGTGATACAACAAGCAGAAACTAACTTCTTTTGCTATTACTTAGACTTAGAATAAAAAGTCTCCTAAGCACATGGAGGTTAATCAATTGAAAGTTGTTTCTGCTTTCAATATCATCTTTATCCTCTGAACTCTTGTGCTATTTTAATAGGGGTCCTTTATTCTCAGACTGTGAGAGCACTAATTAAGTAACTCCTCTACATCTTACCACCACATAAATGTACTTTGAGTGGTGGAAAGAAGGTGGTAAGAATGAGATAAACCTATGGTTTTTATTGTAGGTAAAAATTCCTACAAAAATTTCATAGCAATAATCAGACAGAGAAATATTCAGTACATGGGAAATTCAGGGCATAATAATTAAAAATTTGTACACCTAAACTGTTCACAAGGATAAATTGAAAATTAACATTATTTGTTTACTTACTGACATTATTTCTGTAACTATAATTTTACATGCCCACTCAATAAAAAGGTTTCATAGACAATTCTGGAAAATATAGAAATGGATAATAGATTTCAGGTGAATATAAAAATATATATCCATTTCTTTTCATAGTAAAAAGTAGGATATATGGAGGGATCAAGGGATAGAATGAAGGGTGAGGGAGGGGAAGGAAATGAGACTTAAAAAGCTGGATTGGTCATTGTGAAATGCTGTGTCCATGCACCAAGTCCGTAGGAGGGATGTTCATTTACTACAGACATGTATGTAAGGGGTTCAAAGTATGTAAGGAGGAGGAGGGAGGGGAGGCGAAGGAGTTAAAATAATTAAGAAATGTCATATACGTGTACCAACTCTTCACAGTGAATACAACCATTATGTGCTAGGAGAATGTATCCATAAAAAATAAAATAAATGGAAAAAAAGAGAAGCTATCAATAAAATTTGGTTCTCCTAAATAGTAAAATATTTTCGAATACTGAAGAGAAGTTAAGTACTTTAATTTCTTTTATTGGAGGAGAGATATTACTACCTTGGCATGTGCTCCTATAACACAATAAGGTAAATGGAATGATTTCCATAAAAGAAATGTGTTTTTCAGTTCTGGAGGTCGTGAGGTTCCAGATCAAGGTCCTGAGAGATGTATCCACTGTCAGGGGGTCTTTTTCTGTTTTGTAGACTGATGTTTTCTTCTTGTATCCTCACTCCTCACAAGGGAAAACAAGGAGAAGGGGGAAGGGAAAGGGGGAGGAGAGGGAGAGGGAGAGGAAGAGATCAGCTCTCTTGTATCTCCTACTGGCAGAGAACCGATTATTTCTTCAGATTGTCCCTTTCAAGACTTAATCACCTCCCAAATGTTCCACTTCCTAATTACAGCACATTGAAGAGAAAAGTTTTAACTTTTGGGGACCTTGAACTTGTGAGGCAGTGGGTGGAACCACTGAGCTAAATCCCCAGCCCCCAAATTTTATCACATTAATGGGGGAGCATTCAGTCCTTAGGAAATACAAATTTTGAAAGATATGTGACACTACTAACCACATTTTTCTTTTCTTGACTTTTCCCTAAACACCTGAAAAGAGTCATGTGTCCAAAAAATCTGAAAACCCGGATTTAGATATACTAAAAAGATAACAATTACATAGTATACTTCCTCATTCTCTGTCCATTTTTTTTCTCCAAATTCAGAGTCCTTAGTCTGTCCAAAGAAAAGCAAAATCTTGAGTTAAATATTAAATATGTGGTTAAATCTGTAAGAAATACGATCTTATTTTCTCTACCCAGAGAATGCATTTGCGTGAGTGTATGAATGTTCCTGTGTATCTGTGAACATAAAGTAAGAAAACGACCTGAAGCTGTGTAGGAATTAATCACCTTCTTTGTTTTCCTGGCTGACTGCGCCAAGTGCCTAATTGGTGTCAGTTTTCCAGCAGACCCACTCCTCATAGTTTCTTTGCATGTGTGCAAAGAACCAAGATCAAAAGGAGGGCAAAAGAGCTCTAGTACCTCTTCCTACTGCAAAGTCAGAAATTGTCTTTATGGAAATATTTAAGAAAAAGAATGAGAAAGATAAGAAAAAGTGAATTAAATTAGTTTTTTACAAAAATTATGATTCCTAGTTTTAAGTAGACTCTCAAAAAGATGTACAAAGTATGCAAAGTTATCATTCATTTATTTTCTCCCATCATGTATTCCAGGATCTTTTTTTATTTTGATATATCTTGGTCATCTTAAAGTTCTTCGTGGAGTAAATTCCTTGAACATCTACCACCTGTAAAAGTCGCACAAGATTTGCATCAATATTATAATTGAAACTCTATACTTAGTTTTAGATGTAGAATCTACATTAAAAAAATAAATAGCTTTGGCCAGATATGGTGGTATGTACTGTATCTGGAAACCCAGCACTTTCAGAGGCTGAGGCAGAAGGATTGTCAGTTGGAGCCCAGTCTTGGTAAATCAGTGATTTAAGGATACCTGCTCAAAAGTAAAATAAAATAGGGATGGAGCTCAGTGTGAAGGCCTTGAGTTTAATCCCAAGTACAAAAAGAGAGTAGATATTATTTAGTGGGGAGTAAAAATTAAACAAAAGTAACTTTAATTACTTTTTATAATAATTAATCATTAATAAGCAGTAAAATGTGGAACCAAATATACAAAGACATTTAGCGAGTAATTAGCTTAGAAGATATATTAGCAAACACCTACGTTTGTACATCATCATGACTTTCAAAGTGCACATAAAATGGTTTGCCCACTTAAAATCAAACCAATAGGCATTATGGGTATTATCACGGACTCAAAAAAGCATGAAACAGTTGACTAAAACACAAAGTCCCTCCTCATATAGCAATGAAGTGTTCCTATAGAAATTTATAACTTTCCACAACCCCATATATTCACATAAAAATGATTACAATACTGGTATATAATATAAAATAATAAAGAATATACAAAATAAAAAATCAAATGGTTTAAAAAATGAAATTCTCAACAGAAAAATATTATTAATTTTTGAATAGATGATGTTTATTATACTGAATTGAACATTACTAACTTTATACATGTATTAGATTGTCAAAATGTACACAATAAAGAAGTAAAACTACTGTCTCAATCAAAATAACACCCATTTAACAAAGAAATATACATCTAGAGCCTGAAAGGGAGAAGGGCAAGAAGGAATAGCAGTGTGAGTTTTGCTCATTCATGAGTGTGTTGAGAGGAAACCAGACTAGAGTCCAGCAACTGTTGGGCCCTCAACAACAGGGAGAAAAGAAAGACACATAGGAAGATGTTGGGGATGATTTTACGGAATAGACCGGTACTGCATAGAGATTTCAAAATAAAATAGAACACAATTTTTAAATCTCTTCCAATACAAAATTAAACTTTTTCACACAGAATGACATTGAATATGACATTGAATTAATAAAATTTCCTGATTTGATTTTTTATCAATTACATATATTTTGTTTGTTAGTACATGTTTGCAGTACATGCATTTTACAATCATTTTGGGGAGTTGGTACATGTATGTAATACTGCTTGCTTATTTTAATCCCCTTCCCTTCCCCTTCTTTTCCTGCTCCTCTCATTCTCCTTTCCCTCTTTTCATTCATGTTGATATTATTAATCTTAGTTCATGATTATGGCATACAACATCCACAGTCATGGAGGTTATTGGGACCTTGTTCCTGGCATATCTTCCCCCTAGCTACTTCTGCATCCCCTCTCCCTCCCCTGGCCCTTGGTCCCCTGGACCCCTTCCTATTTACAAGAGATCCATGCCCTTGTCTACATCCATCCTTCCTTTGTTTTGCTCTTAGTTTGTACTTTTCCCTTACTGTTTTGATTGTATTTTGTTCTCTCTTTTAATGCCTCTGTAAACCTACATGCCCACATGTATTTTTAAAAATAGTATATTTCTATTATCAGCATACACATTATATAAGAATACTAGGTGTGTACCACTCCTTTATAGTAGTGTTCCTCAAACTTATTTTTGTTGCTTGTTAGGAAAGAGAAATACCAGTTAGAGTGCATCAAAAACTTATTAATTACACTTGATCTTAGCCAAAAGACCGAGAAGCGATAAAAAACTTATTAATTAAAAAAATAAGAATAGACATGAATAGAACATAATATAGGAGACAGACTATAATAGAAAAGAGTGAAATAGAAGATAAAATAAAACTGAATTTCACAGATCCTTTGTAGAACTACACACGTTGGAGCAACGTCTACAGGAAATTGGTAAGTATGGAGTGGCAGAGACAGGAAGTGGGATGATCTTATGAGTTTGTCCCTGACAGCTCTGTTATATGATACTTCTGTGTAATGCTGGTTCTGTTAGACCCTGCAGTTCATCCAAGAGATGAATGTGGATGGCATACTAGCAAATGTGAAGTCTGTAGAACAGTCACTCATTGCCCAGAAACTTAAAAAACTTAAAAAAACCCCAAATTACTAGCAGTTTTTCAGTTCTTCTTCCTTTATGGATTAAAATTTCTTCTCATATTTGGAACTACATTGAAACTTTGATTTGTTTTCAACCAGACTAGAGTAGAAATTAATGCTTTATGTAATATGAAGTGGACAAATTAAATTTCAATAATATACTTCCAAAGTACCTATGGATTTTTTATGAAAATCGAATTGGATAAAACTTTTAATTTAATGAATTGCATTAGTGTATTTACTTTAGGCAGTAATTAAACCAAACAACACATATTCTATAAAATAACAGTCATATCAATACATTGGTACAGTTTCCATTTTGTTAGCTGGAAATATTAATTATTATTTCCAATAGAAAAGGAAAAGATCAGTACAACTAACCATGAATTTGTGCCTTTCTGGTTGTTCCCATCAGCACTGTTCTCTTCAAATATTGCAGTAATATTAAGGATATAAAATAATGAAGCAATTTAATATATTTAAAGTCTCTTTCCTATGCCAATACTTTTTGACATTTTGAATTCTTTGCTATATTTAATGTGTTTCAAAATATCATTTTTTTCTGTGCAGCTTCAAATTTGGCCTGGTGAGTATTCTGCAAATACCAAATGGGAACTTGACAGAACTTCAGCACCAGCTGGAAGAATCTGGCTTTGGCCAAACTTGGGACAATGTGAACATCAGAAAGAGTGGTGATATTGATAGATTATAATGAAATTTCTTTGTTATGACAAATTCTAATAAATATTTTCTAAAAAAACTTTAAATAAGTTTTAATTCAGAATAAGAGAGTTTCACATTTGGAAAAGCAGATACTCTGTGAGATTAATGAGTTCTTATCATTAGTGCACTCTGAATGTGTTGGCTTACTGTACCTATGTGTAATATGAAAAGTACATTTCAAATTTAGTACTTTAGTTCTAAAATACTCTACAAATAATAAACAAAGTGATATGAAAGTAGGGCAATTCTCTAAGTACATAATAGTTACTTGTATGCAACTAATTTGAACATTAATAGGCAATTTTGTGAACTTGCATAAACAACAATTTACCTGTAATTAAAAGTAAATTTGGGGGGAATAACATTTGATTCGAGGGAATAAAACTTATTTTTAGTGATTGAAAAGAGACAGCCTACTGATTTCAAATGCCTTAGGCATTGATTTTTCTTCACTTTAATTTGTAAAATACGGATGAATATTGTAACTAACTTGGTAGAATCTCTAAAGAATAAATGGGTTAGCACTTTGAAAAATATTGAACAGAACTCAGTATGTGATAACCCTCAATAGTTCCTCAAGAATCAACTCACCTAATAATTGTATAACGTTTTTAGTATTGTAGCCATTATATTAGAATCTCTACACATTTCAATGTATTTAAATCTTCGTTCTGAGTTCCCTTTAATATCAATGGATTTATTTCTGTTAGAGGTGAAAAATGAAGTAGATTGTCCAGTTCAATGCATTGTCTAGTGAATACAAAGTCCATATGTATGCAGAAATAACGTTTGACTCTTAGTCACTACAACTATGTGCCACAGTTAATGGATTCACTCTGAACACAGCAGTGTGGGTTGTTTGTGAGACGCTCAAGCACAGATGGTGTCATCCCAACTGCATATTGTGAAACAAATTACCTCACTTTGTTTCCAATTCTAAAGAGTATATCAAAATTTTTAAAAATCACAGAGAACTTTTCAAATTCATTTGCTTTTGAAATTTATTAGAATTTAATAATTTTGGATCAGGTTACTGAAAGTGCTACACTTTTTTTTTCTTTTAAACAAAATGAGAATGGCTGATTCCTCTGGGTATTACAAGCTGCCAGCCTGAAAAATCAATATGATAACTAAAACTGTAAAATGTAGCTTTTAATTTGTTCTTATGGTCTGTTGAGCAAGACATTCATTCATCCATGACAGCACCCACCTGTCTGTACCTAATGATTCTTTACCAACCCACAGTTACTGCATAAGATTCACCCAGATGTAAATCATTCTTTCAACCTATGCAGATTTAAATGTATATACTTACATAGGATCTTTTTCATACTTAAAGCAGAATCATTATGGAGAGAAGGTTTTCACAATAATGCCATTACAGGTGATGTGAGCAAAAATGACAAATTTTCTTTTTTCTAAAGAATTGTCATATTATATGGTTAGTTAATAAGATGGTAGAGCTGATATATTTTAAATATTCTTGCTCATGCCCAGGATAACTGTAAATTGAGAGAAATTCACTTATAGTGCTTTGCAAGAATTCACCTTTATTTACAATAAAACAAAAAATAATGTCAATTTAAATTTAATCTTTCTAATCACTTTAAAGAATTTGTACACATTTTCACTTTTCAATCATTCAATTACATAACTAATACAAATTTTAAATAAATAAATAACATATATTGGGGACAATGATAATAATGTGATGACTAGATTTTGTGTTTATGAAGTATCCCTAATGGTAACAATCCCTCTTTTAAGCGGCATCTTTTCTCTACTACCTAAACTCTACTTCTGAAACATCTTATTAGAAATGGACAGCATGAGTTACAGTCCTTTCAATAATAAATTATCAACCTCTCATCTGTTTCTGGAGGCACAAATATGAGAGAGAAATTGATCAATACATGAGATACTGTTAAGTTTTAATGAATACAATTTTGTATAATTTCGTTAACTCACGGGAGTAACAAATATTTGGTTCAGTTGAGATGGAAATAGTACAAATATCCTTGTATTCTTTGGAGAATGATAAAATATAAATTTATATGAAAAGAAACATATCTGTAGGGTAAATTCCTTTTGTAAACATACTTGTATTTATTTACAGATTGTTTACTATACTGCCAAGGAAATCACTTGAAGCAGCTTTAGTTCTGAGAAAAACAATAATAATTTTATTGAAACAAATGAAATCCTACTGTACCCTCAACACTTTTTAATATTTCTTTTATGTCTATAACTGTGAGAAGTAGCATACCTTCCACAGAATGGCACCGTATAAATGGATCTAGTTTTAGCTAATGATGTGGACAAAGAAATATTTGCTATACATTCAAGGGCCCATTTCAGAGGTCCATTGATACTTCTGTAACTCATTTGGAATTTTAGAATTTTATTTTGTAGCTAGGCAGAGAAAAGACTTATGTTATGATTCTTTCATTGGCAGGTCTGGGATCAAAACAAGGGTCTCATGCATTCTTGTCAAGTACTTGGACACTGAGTTACATTCTCATATATCCTCCTTGGTAAGTATACACACATACTTCCACACAATACACACATATATACACATGTATGTACACACTTATATGTATACATACATATATGTGTGTATACATATATATCTATATGTCAACTTCATATACATATATGCCAATTTATATATGTGTATATGTTTATATAATATCAATTTATATACATCAATTTCAAATATATGTATGTCAATATCAAAGAAGCAGTTATAGTGATCACCATCACTATTCATACTAATAACATCATATTAATGCCATACAAATAACACCAAAACTACATTTTATTCAACATTTCAGTTCTTTGAGAAATTTTAATAATTGGGAGAAAATTTGCAATTTTATAATGTTCTTTACAGTTATTTTTATTAATACAGTTTTAGTAAATATACTAATTTATTTATTTTACTCATACATCTCTTCTTCATTAAGTCTATATTATCACATCTGGTAATTATATCTCTGCAGAGTGTGAACCATAAAATTTCAGTGTAAGCTTTTCACAAACTTAAATTTCATTTTCTCTTTAGTAAGGAATTCCAGAAGCATGCATCACATGGCCAAATATCTGCTAACCATTTAATGTAGGTTGTTTTGCATTCATTCACCATTATTTTCACCATTTCCTTTAAAAAAGGTACATCTTTGTACAACTAACAGACTGACCATGCCCATGTATTTTGTGACTCATTTATATAAAAAAAATCATTAAAATATTGAAGGCAAAAAAGGGATACAGGGTTTGTTTCCAAACTCAGACATCCTTATCTTAATGTGCTTTGGGTATTTGAGTATTTCCATCTGGTTGGTTATACTTTCTAACTCTATATGCTTTCATATTAGCACACCAAAACCAGACAAAATAATGGTACTGTTTCTTACAAAGTCAAAAAGAACAATACAATGCAATACTTGCTTCCAAACTTTTAAGTGTAAATTGTTAAAATGAAATGGTGTGAGGACATAGTTATTAAAATGACTATATATCAAACATCTATAAAATTATTAATAATTAATATGCAAAGTATATTAACATCAATAAACCCATTTTTCAATAGGTTACCTTAATTTTGAAACAACCAAGCATAATCCTTAATTATTGTCTGTATTTATCAATTAGCCAAAATAATTTTCATTTTTTCAGGATGAAAAAAGGGATATTACTCATGGAAACATGTAATTCCCTTGAAAATCCTTAGGATTATTAGTAATGCATAACTTCCTGTAAAACATTTTCATTTAGTCTTTTCCAAATGTCTATAAAATTACATATGTGTATTGATTTTAATTAAATCCATTTCCATCACACTTTAATTTATTGCTATACAAATTGGAAGAATTTTAAAGTGGAGAAATATGAAAATGTAACTAATATAATATAATTACTATTTGGAATATAAAACTAACAGAGCTCTATAGTGATTTTATTTAGAGCATCTTTAGAATATCTTGTCAATTATTAGTAAGCTAATGGGCACCATTTTAGAAATCAAAATAAAATTTCCTCTTAAAAAAAGATAGTTTACAGTGTAATCATAATCATTTTATCTAAAATAAATTGGTACTAAAGTGAAAATTCACAGAATACAAAATAACGGATATGTTACACTACCAAATTTGAAACTGATTTCAAAATTCTATGCACAGTTTTATCTCGTTCATTTTTTTATTCCTTAAGTTTATTGGTACATTTTGGGTATTCCATATGGTGACATGCATCACTGGAAATTTGTACCCTTACTTGATATATCTTGGTTCTTAATTTTTTCTCCATTCCCCTGCCCTCCCTTCAACCCCTACACCTCTCCCTATTTACAAAGATTTTGTTTCCAATTTTTCCTTTTCTTACATTTTTTCCTTTCCCTTCTTTCCTTTCCTCTATGCCTCCTAAGTATTGAATATGTGCCGTATGACAAATAATACTTAATTCTGCAAAGGCATTTTAATTAGCTATTTAAAATAAAAGGTTTTAAATGCATTTGTAACTAATAATAATGGGTATTATATAAAAATAAATTTTTAAAAATTCAGCCTTTCTCTGGCATGTCTACTGTAATTTACTTTTGTTGGACATATTTATTTCTTTAAAAATTAGTTTTAGAATCATCTGAGCAATTATGAATTTATCTGATTTTCTTCTTCTCCTCCTCCTCCTCCTCCTTCTCCTCCTCCTCCTCCTCCTCCTCCTCCTCCTTCTTCTTCTTCTTTGGTACTGGGGATCAAACTCAGGACCTTCCATTTGCGAGGCAGGTGCCAGGAACCACTGAGCTAAATCCCTGGCCCTGAATTTGCTTCATTTAATTAAAATAAAATTTGAACTACTATATTAAGAGACAGACTTTGAAAATAGTGAATTACAGGTAAAGTCAGATTTTAAAATTAATTAGCTATTACACCTTGGATAAATTAACTGCTCTTTGCCTGACTTTACCTATTTAGGCAGCATAATAATAAAGTCTACCTTAAAGGATTATTCTAAGATTTCTTAATTTTTTTAAGAATAGGAAAAATTTATTGAGAGAAAAAAAAACTTCTGTCTGAGACAGAAGGGGGACTGGAAAGTGGATTGCCCCTCTTTTCTTAAGAGTAGGAAAAATTTATTAATCTAAGATTTAAAAAGAGTTTAATAAAAACTTTGACTTATGCAAAAATAGATAATAAAACTAATAAAATTTTACTCTTATTTAGTAAATCAATGGTAAATATTAAAGAGTCAAAAGAAAATCCCAGCAAAGCTTTGTCAAGCGATTATTAACCTTGTAAAATTAATGATAATAAGGTAAATTATGTTATTTCAAATTTCACTTGCATTAATTATACCTTAGCATATATTTTAAGATAGCATTCAGTGATTTTTATTACTTAAAATGAACAGTATGTTTCCTACTCACTTTAATGGGCAATTATGTCTAACATATAAATCTTAACTTCATAGTGTTCATAGTTCTCATGCAATAAAACTGTCTAAAGTAAATTTTACTCTATATTAGAGACAGAATTTCTTGCTTGACATATTTACTTTCAAGATAGCATAGCTGTAAAGGTAACAAGAAAAATTTCAACATTACTAAGCTCTGTAAATTAACAATGACTAATTATAGTGTGGATTTAATCCCCTAACAAAGGTTGTTCTGACACTGTAAATTGATAGCTCATAAATTCCTGTACTTTAGATTACAACTCAGTAAAAAGGTAAGAGGGACGTGACTAATAAAACAATACTTATGATAGCCAATATGTATTTGCCCACTTCCATTTTATCCATGTTCCAAGCGTCAATAATTTTTTAGCCATAATTGTTCTATGAACTAGTACTATTACTGCAGCAGAATTTTATCATTAGAGAAATATTTATTTACTTTTCGTTCTTTTTTTTTAAAGCAAAACATTTAGCGGTACATTTTATATTTGATTTTTGTTGTTGTTGTTGTTACCGGGGATCGAACTTGGGAACTTGCACTTGTGAGGCAGGCAGCGGCACAACCACTGAGCTAAATACCTGGCCCTTTAGTGGTACTTTTTAGATATGCATAGTAATCACATTCACCATAGGGAACTTGTACCTGTGCATGATGTATCTTCCATCTTCTTTTTTCCTTCCCCCTTGACCCTTCTTCCCCTCATACAGAAGCTTTGTTTCCATTTTTTCCTTCCATTCTCTCTTTTTTTCTTGTCCTTTCTTTCCTTTTCTTCTCTCCCATCCTTTGTTTCTCATTTGAACATTTTCTTTCCATTTGGGAAATAGGTAAAGAAGTATTTCTTAAATAAATATTTTTCAGAAACTTTTATGTAGCACTTTAATATCTGTTTAAAAAAAAGCAATTCTTGGGCCGGGGATTTAGCTCAGTGGTTTCGCCAACTGCTGCAAAAGCGCAAGGAGCCGAGTTCGATCCCCGGTACCAAAACAAAAAAAAAACAAAAAAAAGAAAAAGCAATTCTGTTATACTCTTCCCTCATTTTACCTGAAATGTTTAATAGAAATGGCTATTTTCTTTCTACATATTTACACTTAATTCCTAAATTCCATTTCCTACATGACATAGATAAAAATTAATATTCTAAATTGTAAAACCTCCATTTAGTCTAACCTTCTTTTCATAATACACCATGTGTGCACCTATAATTCCATGCAATCACTGTCTCTAGCCCAAATTTAACTGTTATCCCAAATAAATCTTTTCTAATCATTGTTCTTCCAATCTCTTTCAATGACTGTTTTTTTTTTTTCTTCTGGCAGATCAGTAGCATTCTTTGGAGTTATCTCTGAGTCCTCTTTTCAACTGAATCTGAGAACAGGTTGAGTAATTTTGACTTGTCTTCAAAATTAATCCAGAATCTGACTAATTTTCACCCATCCAACATTATCACCTGGGTAATTCTATCACTATGCACTGAATAAAAAGAAGATTCTTCTATCTAATAACTTGACTTCAAATTTGTACTGCTTACTTAATATTTAAGTCGGAAATAACATTTTAAAGGTACATTATGTCAGGACAATTGTGTGTTCAGACTCTTCAGGGGCTCAGTTTCCTACTGGTCAGAGACCAGATTGGGTTCTTTGCCATGTGTCCTCCTGCTAGGTCAGCTCACAGCACAGTAGCTTGCTTATCAAACCACAAATAAGGTAAAGCACAAACATCAATGCATATAGAGAGACAGAGGGAAAGGGAGAGCAGACAGAGGGAGAGAGAGGGAGGGGGAGAGAAAGAGAATCACACATTTCTTTAATCCAGTCTTGAAATTGACATCTTATCATTTTACCACATTTTATTTTGTAGAACCATATTTTATGGAGGGCCAGGCTTCAACCAAGTGGAAGAAATTACACTGTTCATGAATATCATAAGTCAGTTATTTTCCAAGAATATTTCACAAAGCTCCATCTCCAATAAACACTCACTTGATCTTCAAACATGTCAAAGTTACTCCTGCCAGAAGGCTTTACTATTTCCAAATTATTGCACCTGTCTCAATTTGTTCCTGACTACTCATTTGTTTATAGTTTTTACTAACAGCAGTAATGGTAGACTTTATTCCTTCAAATACACCCTGCAAATGACTACTATGACACAAATATTAAAATTTAGTTTTCCTTTGCCTCATATCTATTTTCTGTGATTACTCTGTAATCCTTTGATATAAAATACAGGTAGGTTTTATTTTATTCATTTTTATATGAAGTCTAGTCTCAGTTGAGTAAAAACATAGATTTTATGACAGTTTCTGGGTAACAGAGATGCATAAAATCTCTAGTTACAGCTTCTTTGGGCTGCATCTAAAGTTTGAAGGTTTTCCATTCATAGAATCTTGGACTATGTTAAATCTGACTATGTGTTTTATACACATATGCACTCTAATATGCTTGACATGTAAAGATATGTACAAAAGTTATGATGTGCAGACATTGTACCAGAAATAGTCTTTTATTATCAGTAAAACATATATAATTATTATAAAGTTAAATCAATTAATATGTGACATGTAATGTGAGTCACAGCTAACTCAAAGAATTCATTCAGTTTAAGAAATAATGACTCAATACTTACTGAATTATTGCTGAGTGCTTTTCTTTCTTGAGTATGCAGAAACAAACAAAATGACTATATTCTAATAGTTTTTGCATTCTGAGATTGAAAAGTAAATAATGAAAAAGTGATTTTGAGAGACATTGTATAATTGCAGGTGGATGCTAAAGAATGAGTCTAAATGGTAGATGAAATATTTTCACCATGCATAAATTTAGCATATTATGCTGCCATAAAGCCTACACATTCTTAGAGAGAATATTTATGAGAATATTTCATGGTAGGTAACTCATAAAATTAAAATAGGTTTCATTGACAGTCTTCAGTTTGGGATACTGATTAAATGCACACTAGGAATTATTTCCACTTTAGTTAGATCTAAATCAGTTCTTTAGAAAGTCTATTCATAGATCACACTGATTTATGAAAAACAATTTTCACCACTAATATTAAGAAAAATAAAGGCATTATTTTAGATATTTCATAAATATAAAGTGATTATGGTCTATAACTTATAATCCTTTCCTAGTTTTTCGCTAAAATTTCTTTTTGTGAAAAAAAATATTGATAATTGGCAGTTCCTTTACACTGATAATTGATAGAATTAAAATAGAAAAATATTATTTATTTTTCAAATTACACAGTCTGGAAATAGTTAGAAATCTTCTAGAAGTCAAATAACAGCTCCAAACAACTTTTACAACTCGTCAAATTTTAAGACACTTTGGTAGTCTATTTGGTTTAGGAATAGCTAACAGCAGCTCTTTGAAGGTAACAAAACATTGTATGACTACTAAAATCCTAATGATTTTTCATATTATTATTAAAGTAGGATAAAAAGAATATTTTTTACTCTTAGAATAAACACACAAACCAGTGAAAACATAGGTGTAAAAGGGAATATGCCCATCTCCATGGCATGAAAAGTTATATGGGTTTCATAAAATATATTGTTTTTTCTAACAAAAATAGTCAAATGTATCTAATACCAAAGACATCGGTGTTGAAAGAAAGAATTTTTGGTTGTTAAGTTTATTTGTTTGTTTTCAAATACAATGTCTGAGGATCAAATTTTCAATGCTCATAATTTCTGTAAACATGATTTATAAAGGTGAAGATAGTTAGATTTAAAGCTAATGAGTGTTTTAACCTAAGAGGCAGGTTCTTTCACGTTGTTATTTCAATTTTTAAATTTGTTAGATCTACGTTGTAGTATATACTTGTCTTATAAATCTGAGCCTTTTACATTAAAGACATTTTGGTTTAAATTGAAAAGATACATGCAATGTTAGCGTAACAGAGGAGGCTCAGTTATAGAATGAAGAATGTATAGTAGTCCTTTGTCTGAGGTACAGCTGCTAAAAATTTTTTCCCACATTATAAGTTGTCTCTTAGCTCTGTTGGTGGTTTCTCTTGCAGTACAGAAGCTTTTTAGTAAGATGAGATCCTAGTTCTCGATTCTTTGTGCTAGTTCCCGTGCTACTGAGGTTTTGTTCATAAAATCTTTTCCTATGCCAATGTCTTCAAGAGTTCTACCTAACTTATCTTCCAGCAAGTTTAGTGTTTCTGTCTTAATATTTAAATCTTTAATCCACTTTGATCTTAGTTTAGTGCATGGTGATAGGTTTGGGTCTAGTTTTAATCTTTGGCAGGTTGAAATTCAGTTTTTCCAACACCATTTATTAAAGAGGCTATCTTTCCTCCAGTGAGGGTGGTTGGCTCCTTTGTCAAAGATGAGGTGGCTGAGTGTGTCTGGAGTTGTTTCTGCTAAAAAACATACTCTTAAACACAAATAAAAATGTACTCAGCATGTCACTCTCAGAGACAGATTAAAACAGTTAAAAGAACAACACCATGCTGAGTTTTTCATCTCTGTACACTAACACAAATGCTGGCGGGGCTGTGGGTAGAAAGGAACCCTTCTCCACTGCTGGTGGGAGGGCAGAGTGGTGCAACCACTGTGGAAATCAGTATGGAGATACCTCAAAGAACTAGGGCTGGAGGTCTCATTTGACCCAGCTATTCCTCTGCTGGGGATCTTCCCAAAAGGATAAAAGAATCATACCATAGCGGTATATGTGCACCCATGTTTATAGCGGCACAGTTTGTGAGAGTGAAAGCTTGGAAACAGCCCAAGTGTCCATCAACTGGAAAGTGGATAAAAGATATATTTTTTTAATGAAATGGAGTACTATTCAGCCATAAAGAACTAGAAATAGAAACATTTATAGCTAAATGGATGCATATTGAGGCCATACTCTTAAGTGAAATAAATAGAACCCACATGTATAAATACCGAATAGTTTCTCTAATGTGAGAAACTGAACGTGTAAATAAGAATTAAAATGATTAAAATGAATAATTGATAAATTGAAATAGGAAGAACAGGTCCAAAGGGGTAGGGGTGGTGGGAGGGCAAGGGGAAAGGAAAGGAGGGAAAGGATAATTTACGAGGAAAGAAAATGGAAACATATGGCTCAGCTTTTCTCATTTTGATGCAAGCTGCAGAAATCACGATAGGGCCTTTTACACATGGGTTACAACGGAAGAAGGAGGCATTTCACAAAGATTTTGAGCATATTACTTGAAGATTGTAGTAGAGGTGGGGGAAGGAATAAATCAACAGAATGTTGAAGTGTCTACATTTTTATCATAATTCTAAAATAAGAACGGTTGAAATTTACTTTTAAATTTGTTACTATTCCATTTAAAAGAACATATTGCTACCAGGTGAATGCCATCATGTAACCATGGCTCTCCACTAGAGGTAAGACTTTGTCATGTCTGCATAAAACTTAACTATGTTTTCCCCTACACGTTTGTGCAAGTTCTTATTGTGAAATAACTAAAATATAAAATATTCCTTACTGGATACACTCATACACAGTATTGATAATTTTGATAGCAAAAGGATTGTGAAATTATTATACAATATTCAAAAGATTCTTTCAGAAATTTGATATTAATTTTATATTAATTGGTTCATTTATTTCAGTAATTTTCCTGTTCATTGGTTGTCTCTGTTGTAATGTATGCTTGGCTAAGCACTGTTTCCGAATCCTTTTGCAAGGGGATTTGATGTGAATCTAGTACTTGATATTGCTTTATCTCATCCTGCTTATATAAGTGCTAGAAAGTTCTAACATATTTGTTATAAGAACTAGCTTTATATCTGATAATATCATATAGTGATAATTAGTTATTATTGAGTTTATTTTTTGAGCATCAAGAATAAAATCTTGTTCATAGGATAATAAAAATATCTAATTTTAATATCATGCTGTAGAGATATAATAGCTCTTAGCTTTGTTTTGGAAGATGAGGTTGCCATGTACTGTTTGTACGGTTAGCCAAATATTAATCAAACATAATGACAATTTTCAATTCTTTTCATCTGGGATTATTTTCACAAAGCTTGATGCTTACAAAAGACTCAAATTCAGAAACTTAGCTGTGAAATTTGGTTGAAAACTGTTGGGAAATTTTCACAAAATACTTTATTTAAAAAATTGGAAAATTTCTGATTATATTCTTGGTTTTATAAGGAAAAATACAATGGAAGCTATATCGATGTATTGCCTTTTAATTTAGAACAATGAATTAATATAAACTATTGTCACTAAAGAAAAATATGCATATTAATGAATAGAAAACATTTTCTGAAAATTGTTGGCAAAATATAGAGAGGAATGTTTATGTTCTAATCAGGTGCATATGTGTGGGAATGTAACTAAATGACAAGTCTCAATTTAAAGCTGGTGTGACTGCACATGTGTATAGTCCCAGCACTCCGAAAGTCTAAGGCAAGAGGGCTGTGAGTTTGAGCATGTATCCTGTTTATAAAAGTATTGTATTTAGGAATAATTTAAATGAAAATACTTTTTTTTCCTTTTTTAAATGTGCATATAGTATTATATCAAACAACTGTCATGCTGTTAAATTCCTGTAAAGGATTTTGAATTTAATAACTTAAAATTAGAACACTTTCAAAGTCTTTTTAACAAGAAATCAAATTAAGAGCTCTGTGAAGTAAGAAAGTTTTGGGATCTCTGGATAAGATTTACATTAGTGTACATGTTTTAGATTCTCAGTTTTACTGACCTTATGCAAGTTACAGAACTGCTCTACAACTCACTTTTCTCACCGAGTGATCAACATGTTAAGTATCTTGTAGCTTATTATTTTTTCCAAGATTCAAATGTCTTAAAACATATAAAGCATATCAAACATTGTGTGGTATGATAGTTAATAGTAATACAAGTTTATGCTTCATAATATTATTTTATTTAACAATGGACTGCATGTGAGATGGTGGTTCCAGTAAGATCCCACTGCCTAGTAATGTCATAGCTGTCTCAGTTTCATCCAGAACAGCAGCAAAATCATGAAGCTGCTGAATGATACATTCCTCTAAACCTATCCCATTCATTAAATGATGAATGACTATATTAGTTTAATAAATGTTAACCACATGTATAGAAAATTACATAAACCATATTTTAGGGTTAAAGAAGAAATCATTTTTGAGGAATAGTAACTAAGTAGTAAAATTAGACTTTATGAGGTTATGAAATTATAAACATATTCAAAGACAGAGAAGTATGAAACAGTTTCAAATTAACTAATATACATGTATGTTTATTTAACGGCTGAAGATATAGCTAAAACACCAGGTACTTAATAAGACTACACAATCATTTGTATTAGAATTTAAATTTCACTCTACATTCCTATGACATATATTTAAAAACTTTCATAAATAAATGGATAAATTTGATAGAAAAATAACATAAATATAGATGGTAGTATACTATTTCAAAATATAAGAGAACATTTAATATTTAGCACAGTTCATTGGTTGTGGCTTTGTTGAAGCAAAACTTGAATTAAATTAGTGATATCACAAACCCATATAGAGATATTTCATTGTTTACAATGATTTGAACTTTCTGATACTCCATTAATTTCAAATTAATACTTATGTGGTTTATATACTCTGCAAAATATAAAGACCAAAAACTATGAAGCATAGTCTTTGATTTTGAAATGTGGAAACTTCCTGCAATGTACTTATTCTACATAGCATTGTATTTTACACTTAAATTGAATTCATTTTGAAATTTCAATTACTGAACATTTTGAAAAGAAATTTCTTCTCCTGCTATAGTCTTTAACAGGGCAAAATTTAATTTTTTTCTGTTAACAAGCATGGGAATACTTGTCTCTGAAAAATAACACTGCCTAAATTACCGTAATATTAAATCATGAATATTTTAATAATGGCTACTTGAAAATTATTGCACACAGTGAGATTTATGAGAAACTAGAAACAGGTGGTGACATTTTGGTTGAAACACTGATGACAGTCTTAGTGAGGCACAATTTTCCTACCATGACTTTGTGTTGTGGTTTCCGAATGTCAGTGCTTATTAGAATATCCAACTTAATAAAATTGTCTTAAAAACTCAAAATCAAGCTAATGGCCTACTTTAGGGCATGAAGTAAATTGGAGACATAGAGAGCAACAGATCCTTCCTGATTCATCTGACAAAATATTAGCACCAACTAATAATTCTTTCCACCATCTTCCTGAAATAAAGTTGTGAAAAAGTAAACCTTATATATCACATTTTATTTTTTATGTTGGCAAGCTTCATTCTACTTTCTCAATCTTCATTTGATTAAAAGTTAGGGTAAGAAAAGTTTGACAAAATGTATTACTTCTAACAATTATGACACTGCTTAATTGTATTTATTTATGTATGGTTATATTTATATACCAATTTGAACTATTTATACTTACTTTAAAGCTTTGTCTAACACTTATTTATAAAAATTATTGTTTTATAAAGTCAACAAGGTAAAGTGAATTGGAGATATATTCTTTTAGCCTTTTTTGTGTGGTAATGTCTTTGTCCATTCTTCATTTCCAATAAAGTTTTGCTAGGTATAAAACTTCAAGATCATGTCTCATGCTAATATTCATGTCTTGCTACCCCAAAAGAGAAATCTAGCTGAATTTTACTATGAATTGACAGGCCCAGCATTTCAAATCTAATGTCTCTACTTAATTCTTCCTCACTCTCCAAAGGAGAAGGTATCTCCAGATGGGGCTGCTTAAAGTGGGGGGAGTACTGATATGGCCTATACAACTCTTGCCTTTCTGGCTTCTTCAATGTTTCTTCTTGTTATAATAAAAGAGAGAGACTGAGCTGGAGCAAGTTTCTCCAGAAAGCTCTGTATGCTTTTACTGAGAGTCCAGTATATGTTACTATTTCTCCCATAACCAGGATTCATACATCCAGGAATCAAGGGGTAGAAGTGGGTATGGTAGCATTCATCATTACTTAGCTATCCAATGGCAAAGTTTTTGCTTCCTGTTCTCAGTAGCGGAGGACCTGCTGGGCTAGAACTCAGTTCCAGAGTGGAGAAGGGTTGTGGGAGGAAGCTCAACAATGACTACATGAACTAGAAGCTAAGACGTCCCTCTTGTCATTTGGGGCCCTTTATGCATCTAAATAAATGAGGTGAAAAGTGAGTTATGGTTTTGCAGGGGTGAATGATCCAGACTAAAATGGAGGAATTGGACAATTACTCCACAGTGGACTCAGGAAGAATATATTTGGAATGTAGGAGATACTTTATGACATCTCTTAGTATTCCATGTCCTGTTATTATGGTAAATGAGAAACTACAACAAAATCCAACCAGAATGACAAATGGCCCTGGATCTTCAAATAAAGGGATGGGTCACCTTGCCAAGTAAAGAATAAAGACACCATCCAGTTTCATAACCTTGACTTAGATTAAGGTGATATTGTTGGAAAAATGAATAAATAAATGTATATGTAAGTACACACAAGTTTCAAAACACTTTGGAATAGTTATAAATTGATATTGGAGAAAGGAATTATGATGAAGTATGAAAATATTGAGACATTTCAGGAATCTCCATACATTTTTGGAGTAAGGAAGGAGACTAGAAGAAAGCAGTCATCAGGGAGCACACTTCAATAGCAGAAAGCTATTAAATAGCTGAAAGGCAAGAGTATAAAGAATAAGTAGTGGAAGTAGTTGGTTATTAGTATCAGCTACTACAGCATGAACAGTTATAGAAAGGAGATTATAACTGTGCAGAGAATTTCCTTCCTCTGTCATTACTGTTTCTCCGTATACACACATATATTAAGCAGATATGTTTTCTTTCATTATAGCATAATGTTGGTCAACTTAATATTGGTACTTAAATACTGTTAAATATACATTATATTTTTTAAGTTATGGAATGTCCAGTGGAAAATAAGAATCATCCAAAGAAAATTTGCCTTCTATTTTTTTGGAAGGAATTAGTAGTAGGTTTCTATTTGGAGGCAGGATAGTTTTATCATGTTCGGCATAATCATGAACTTGCTTTTGTATCTAGAGATTAAGTATGGTTGAAGGAAATGTGTCTGGTTATTAAGTTGACAGAGGTTGGATTGTGATCATTAATTGAGAGGTGTCGACTTGACTTGAGGAAGAATCGCCTAAGAGATCGTGAAGTTCTGGGTGTGTCCATCCATAACTGATATGTAGGTCACAAACTGAGTGGTAAGACTCACTCCAGATGGGTGCTCTGGGATTTGCCATTGCTTTGAGACTTTGCTTTTCAGTCGGGCTTCTACCACAGAATTTTCAGCTTTCCAATACAGGCTCTTCATTTTCTGAGAGACTCTTATTGGTAACTCGGCAGTGAACTTGGAGGTCTTAAATCTTCACTTGCTGTTGAATCTTCAGGCTCTCCAGTGCACAGTTGTTCAAGATCCTTCCACCTCTCATGTAGCAGATGGTCACTGGCACTCTTCCAGCTCTGATCCTGTAAACCTACCTTATAAATCCTTTGTATAATTAAAGATATAATTTATTTTGAATCTGTTTCTCTTGAGAACCCTGAATGGTACATATTTAATTAATGTTCTGTGTATCAGGGCTGGTGCTATTTAAAGAAATGCGAAAGAAAGACAGATGTACTCTGTGCCTGCAGTCAATTTTTCTAACAAAGTAAGGAAATGTAAAAAGAAAATGTTGGAATTTGAATTATGTATTTTATTTATTTATTTGTTTGTTTGTTTATTTATTTATTTATGGTACCAGTACCTTGCCGTTTGCGAGGCAGGCAACAGAACCACTGAGCTAAATCCCTGGCCCCTGTATTTTATTTATTTTAACAAATCTATGTGCTATTTAGCAAGGTGGAAGACTAGCCCAGTCATATAGAGTCACTGACTTCTTGAAAATAAGTATATTAGGAAAAAACTGGTCACTCAATGAATCCTTAACTGATATCCTACACATAAAAGGAGTCATTTCCCAGAAAATCAATCAATAGCTATGAATAAACACAGAAAAGACACCATCCAGTCTCATAACATTGACTTAAAGTTATAGTCTTGGAAAAATGAATAAATAAGTGTATATGTAAGTACACACCAGTTTTAAAACACTTCAGAACAGTTTTAAATTGATATTGGAGAAAGAAATTATGATGAAGTATGAAAATTTTGAGACATTTCAGGACTCTCCATACATTTTTGTAGTAAGGAATGAAAGAGACTAGAAGAAAGCAGTCATCAGGGAGCATATTTCAATAGCAGATGCTCATGTTACCTCATGAAATTCCTCAGATAATTATGAGGGCTTTTCATTTTTATTCTGATGGACTTCCTGAAATTGATACATTCCTTAGAACACAGAGACTCAAATGAGAAGACAGAAGGCAATTATTAAAGGAAGAGAATAATAGTATTGTTCACTGGGAAATACATATCTTTTTATCTCTGCAATGAGCGTGCAACATGTAAGCACATAGATGAGAAAAAGGTTATTTTTATTTAAAGCACCACACTCTATTTTTCTAGCAGTTGGTGGGAGGATGTTTTTGCAAAGGCATCAATTATTAATGAAAACAAGGAGTTAAGAGCTTAAAAAAATAAGAACCAAAATATATCATGTAAAAGTACAAATTCCCAATGATGAATGTCATCACACTGTACACCTAAAATGTACTAATATACTTAATGAATAAGAATTCCCACATTCAGGCACAACAGACCATGTGATATAGAAAAATAAAAATCAACATTTATTTGAACACAAAACTTAAAATGGTTTAAAAGGTAAGGTTAACTATACTGACAATGATAGATTTTAATATGCAGTTCCCTGTGTGTAATCTGTTCTCTTGCCTTCATATATTTACATAAAAAAAACTTTTCCTCTGTCTTCAAGGACCTTTCTTCACCCAATTTCTATGAATCTATTTTCACTCATCCTTTATAACTTAAATCAAGGCTCATTATCCAACCTAAACAATTTTCTTAGAAATAATTACATATTTACTCCTCATAAGCACTCTTGGGATTCACAATCATATACTCTGTGCCTGCTACTGCAATAGAAATGGTTCCGAGTTGCAAATAAAAAGCATCCAGTGACCACAGAATAAAGCCTGATGTCATGAAGATAACCTTTCGTGGCTATCAGTTCTTTCAAATATCACTAGTACATACCACTCATTCTGAAGAAGGTTGAGATATTCTCAAATGAATGTTAGCACTGTCCAGGCTTCCCACTTGGCTGATGTGTCTTTCCATGTATGAAAATGTAATACCCTTGCTGATCTATGGAATTTATGTGGAAGGAAAAATGTAAGCACAATATGATGTCAGGAGTTTAAAAAGAAAGACATTGATTTATCTTTATATTTGAAATAAACTATTAAGCATAAAAGAATATTTGTGGAGAACTAAATCATCTCATCTAATTGGTATTATAGTCATTTCTAAAAATCTATCAGTGCCTAAGAGAAACCAACACCACATATGCTTACATAGACTTGAAGAACCCAGCAGTAAGTAATGTGCAACTTTATCCCTGAGAGTAAAATTAACTAGAGAGAGTTGAACCCTAAAGAATAAAATATTTATTATCTTGAAAAGTCTTCAGGAAGCATAAGTTTTCAATATCTAATTGAGAGAAATGTTTTACAGAATAAAGAGTTGCAACACTGCTATTTTAAAAAGAAGACTGAGAAAATGATGTGTAAGTCAAGTTTTACAGGAAAGTACACTTTGATGCCTGAGCAACAGGATGAAACAATAAGGAAGTTGTCATATGACATTATGCATCTGTGTTGGCGGGATTAGCTGATATATTAGGATTCTCTGAAGAAACACAGCCAAGAGTATATATGTATAATAGTTTTATTTGTAGAAATATATAGAAAACTATAAATATATATAGTCAAATATATAGAATATATAAAAATACTTAACATTAAATATAGAAGATACACACACACACACACACACACATATATATATATATATATGGAGAAAGAGTAAATTATAAAACTCATGAATTAAGCTAAGTATAGAACTAATTAATAAAACTAATGAGTAAAAATGTCATCAAAAAGACTGAGGTAAACAATGTAGCATGTATGAAATTTCCCTGTAAATATAGACATGTTTAATGATAATAATGACAGATAATAATGATGACCAAATAGTTAAAATGGAAATAATAATAGAAACATTTTAGAATCTCATTTTAGAGGCAAAAAAGAAAGGTTGCCTAAGAAATTGCTACATGAGATTGGCTGTGAATTTTATGAATATTAGCAAAAAAGAAAAAAAGAAGAAGAAATAAAAGAGAAGCAAAAGAAAAATGCTTTTAAGTGGAAACATGAAAATGCTGAGAGAATAATTTAAACAAATCAGAGAGGAGTTGAGACTGGAGGATGGCCAGGCAGAAAAAGAGGTCAGGGATGGTTCTCCTGCATCCATTTAATTCACTTTAAGGAATCAGATTTCACTTAAAGAGCACCTGAAATATTTAACACTGACCTTACCTGGAAATAATTTTAGTTTCATATTTTTAGATAAATAAAAGTGTTCATCTACATCAACAAGTTCACTTCAGAGTTTGGTCCACTAATTTAAAATAGTATAAGTCATTGGTATGAAATAAGACCCTGGCAGATGGACTGAAGAGAAGTTGTAAGACTAAAAGTTGCTTTGGCAAGAATTCACCACAGGGAGAATGAGGCAGCAATAGACAATCTTGTTTGTGTCTCATATGCTTTGTTAACTACAACAGTTTTGAAATCAAGACTCGCTTTCAGTTAAAAGGTACCTGTTCAACAACCAATAATCAGAGCCAAATCATGAATTGCTTGCACACTCAAAACTATTCCAGTTCAGAAGTCACAACTTGCAACCTCCTTTCTCTCCCCCACCTCTTTTTCTGGCACTGGGGATCAAACTTGGGACCTTGAGCTTGCAAGGCAGGGGCCAGAACCCTGGCCTTTCTGTAACTTTCTTATTCAGTCCTTTCCATCACACCTGCTCCAAAACTTTGCTAAATATGCCAAGCTCAGACCCTCCTGGATTTCCTGAACATTTCCATACCTTTCTTGCTTCTCTTCATAGTTAGGAGGCCTGCTACCTCTTTCAAATCCTATTCTTCACCTCTTCTTTACATATTGACTTATTCATTTGTAAAGAGTGATCACCATTGCCACTAGCTACAAGAGTCACTGTAATAAATAGTCAGGACTCATAAACACCACACAACTGAAAGCCTTTTTTATATAAACCACCTGTGATTTATCACATTCTGGGAGGAACACTATGGCGAAGCATGGCTTTAACTGAATTATAATGAGTCCATGTCCTTCGGTAGATAACAAGTTCTTTGATGAAACCAAACTAGATGTTTACCACTGTATCCAGAAGATCTCATCATTTTCTGGTCAGAAGGTAGTCAGTGACTATTTATTGAATTGACCCACTGCCAATTTATAGCTAACCCCATCCTCCACATTCTCATGTTTATCTAGTGTGTGTCCCAAGTTGCAACAGCATGTGTTGAAATGGCTAAGACATTTACAAATGCCAGGCATCTCAGGATGTCTCAGGATTAAACTTAATGATGTCAAGAGAACTGCTGCGGAGGCTTGTGTGTATGTGTCAGTCTCCTTCATTAGATTGTAAATCCCTGTATTGAAGGAGCTGTATTTTATTCACTTCTCTATTCTTCACAGCACCTTAGCAAAGTATCTCATGCTTAATAAGCCCACAATACATGTTGAGTTGAACTGAGTTATTCCTTCTCTCCAAATCCAGCTCAGATGCCACTCCTTAAAGAAGACTTCCACAAATTTTCCCTGTGGAACTGATTATTCTCCATATCGTGTAAGGACTGACTTTGACAGTGAAGAGGCCTCATCTGCCTTTTAAATATCAGCAAATATGAAAATTTCTCACCCACCTATACAAAGAAGTAAACAAATGTGACCCTATGACTGCACTGAACAAACTGTAGATCTCTTTCTTTGGACACACATAAACTGAATATCTATCTCTTCAGGACATGCATCAGACCCAGGCCAGGCATCTTGGAGAACTTTGCAATAAGTAACAAATAAAGGGTCAGCGATTTAGCTCAGTGGTTTTGCCAACTACTGCACAAGCAAAAGGACCCAAGTTTGATCCCCAGTACAAAAACACAAAACAAAACAAGACAAAACAAAACAAGAAAACAAATAAAAACAAAAGCAAGTTTTCAGTCAGCAAATAGAGAAAGAGAGAAATATTTTCCAATTTCCGGTTTCTTCTATTTATTTATGTTATGGATTTCTTTTTGATCACTGAATAAACTAAATGTACTTAGATAGTCTGTAACTTACAACCAGGAAAATATAGACCACCTTGTTCTTTTAATAATAAGGAGAGATATCTCAGCACTCTTTCAACCTGCCAGTGGAGGATAAAAGGGAATGGAAGATATTTACAAGCCAGAAAGAGAGCCCTCTTGCCAGGTAGATCTGTCAGCACTTTGGTCTTGGAAACCCAGCACACACAACTGTGAGAAATAAATGTCTATTGTCTAAGCCACTCAGTGCCTATACTTTGTTGTAAGTTTGAATGGACTAAAATAATCTTATTAGGACTTCTAGCCATATTTCCAATAGTCACCACATATCAGTATGTAGCCTATCCCTGGCTCACTGAGACACATACTGTGTGCTGATAGTACCAGAAATGATGAGAAAATTACATCTCTTCAGCAGACAGCCACCCAGCAGTGCTTGATGGGCATGGGGTTACTGATTATTCTGAGTCTCCATTCTCCTGACCATAATGCTTTAAAAGTATGTGCTCTGGGTCACATCCTAGTGCAGTCCTGCAGGATTACTTCATGGTAGATGACTACATAATGTATGTCTCTTGAGTGTATATTTTTCCTACAACACTGCTGCCCTCAACTGCTAGTGTGTATTGGGCCCACTAAATAACTGTCTTTTATTTTCCTCCTAAGGTCTGAATCAAAAAATAACAACGAACGTTACAGGCAGAACTCAACATAGCAGTCTCTTGAAACACTCATCACCTCTCCCTCAACACTCTCATCCAGCTAAATACCGATTTTACTTCCATTAATTCTATGAATTTCTGTATCTCCTCAAAATTCACTGAGTTTTTACCTTATCGGTATTCCAAAATTATTAATGTTTAAAACACTGGAGTTTAAGTCTTCAAATGAAAAGTAGATGTATTAAGATGACACCATAAAGATCTCTACTTGGTAGTTCATAAAAACATTACAAAAATAAAAAAGTTATTACAAAAAGGAAATGTGCAACTGGCACCATAAGAAACATAGAGTGGAGAAGAACTTTTTTATTGGTAAATTAAGTCTGCATTTACTTCTCAACACTTGTTGCTGTCACTTTCATCTCATTAGTCATTTTAGTCAGGTGTTACCAACTGTTGAATCACACCTACAGGACACCAGGAGCTTGGGGAGGGTACTAAATGCAGAGTTGTCAAAGAAAAATTAGAAGGCAGAAAGGACACTGCTTCAGATGCTCAAATAGAAATGTGGTTTTCCTCCCTTCTTAGAATGATTACTAGCATCCTAACCTAACTTCATTGATTCAGTGCCCTGTGTATTTTTATCTTGATCTTTAGAAAATCACTTAACCACTAAACAGCCATTACACCGAAGGGAGTGTGGTTAGATTTTAGGTAAGTGATACATGGAGACAAGATTTGGACACCTGGATGGCTGCTGGTCTCTACTGTCCCAAACATAAAGACTGATCTCACTATTCATAGCTTCCTTGCTGAGATCATATTATTTTGAGCTTGATATTTGCCATGAAGTTGGTTCACGATGAAACAGCTATTCTAATATATTTATGAG
Organism: Heterocephalus glaber; assembly: GCF_053883595.1. NCBI lineage: Eukaryota > Metazoa > Chordata > Mammalia > Rodentia > Bathyergidae > Heterocephalus > Heterocephalus glaber. Next base: position 12,032,560 of record NW_028258333.1, read on the forward strand.
TGAAATAAAACAAATTATTTCATTGCAATCCACATTAAGCAAGCAACTTCATTATGCACTGATAGGCAGCAAGGGCAGACAGAAGCCTAGGATTCAGGACAAGCTCATCTGCCATGGCTCAGCAAGCTTCTCAGGGAGAGTGGAGTTCAATTTCAAGGTGCTACATTTCCTACTGCAGTTGAAGGACCCCAAAAGCACCCTGGGTATCACACGAGCATAATTGGTTGTATGTAGGAAGTATCAAGATTGAAAAAATTATGTGCTGTTAACAGCAGAGCATTTAAGGAATTGTGGAGTGATCTGTGATTCACAGTGATTTGCAGAACTTCTGCCCAAATTTTCTTTTACACCTGGAATTTTTAGAAGCTAAACTAATTTTGATTTTCTTTTTGAGAGCAGTGAGTGTGCAGTTCACACAGAACTAGTCAGAATGGTTACTTTAATTAAAGTTCTGGTATCAAAATCTGTCAGGAGATGAGTTTTTTGTCCATATATAAAATGTCCTTCTGTTGGTGTCTTCTATAACTTCTAAAGTCTCCTGGTGTTCTCCAACAGGTTCATAACAATGAGGACAGATGCTGGCCAAGCCTTGCAATTCCACACATTTCTCCATGCACAGTACTTTGGGCACAATTCAAAACATGACCAGATCAAATTTTAGTGCATTTGAGAACTGTACTCTATCATGAGTCTCAGTACATTGCCCACTGCAATGTATTTATTAATATTTCTAAACTTTTCATGTGGGATTTCCATTCCTATACTTTCCTTTTGTAAAAATTAATAGAAATGGAACATACAAGGTGCAATATTTTGTGTCTGCCTTCTTTTTGTATAATTCTCTTTTTATGTTATCCTGGTTTAGAGTGTATCTGAATTTGATCATTTTTAATTGCTGATTGGTATTCCATTCCACAGATATGTCACAATGTAGTTGCTCACATGCCCATTGAAAAGATTGGTAGCGATGAATAGTAGTAGTATCATGAACGAACATTCACATACAAATTTTGAGATGAGCTCAGGTAGACTCTCAGGGATGATACTGCTGGTTACTATTTCAGATATGTGTAAAACTACATAAGAAAATGCCATATTTAAAGTGATTTATACTCTTCACAGGTAATTATTTCAGGGAAGAGTAAATCAGCAAAGATATTTAATCATTTCAAATTTGTTGTTGTTTAAAACAACATTGTTAAATATTTATATTACAATATTCCCCTACCACAGCCTAAATTTCCATTCATTTTCTATTCTCTTATTTGATCTTCCAATATAATTTTTTTAAAACATGGGTTTATTTGTCCTGGGTTCTGAATCTATGCAATATCTATGTGTTTCTTATGAAATTTCAAACACTTTTTTGCAGATTGAATACAGTCAAGTGAATATACAAAAAAGGTCACAGAATTAAATCAATACTCATTAAAAATAGAAAAGGTCCAAAGGTGAAGGAGAAGTGGGAGGGGGTGGGTAAAGGAAAGAGGGGAATGGAATTAATATGAGAAAAGGAAAAAAATGGAAACAAAGTCTTTGTAAATAGGGAGGGGTGGAGGAGTTGAAGGAAGGGCAGGGGAATGGGGGAAAAATAAGAAGATATATATTTTTTTAAAGTACAAATTACTTTTTTTTTTTTTTGGTACTGGGAATCGAACTCAGGTCCTTGTGCTTGTAAAGCAGGCAATGGAACCACTGAGCTAAATCCCCGGCCCAAAGTACAAATTTCTAATGATGAATGTAATTATATTGTATACATAAAATGTACAAATAAAATTAATAAAAAAGTCATAAAATAAATATTAGAAGTCAATTTAGACATTTAGCAAATGTTCTGCTAACTAAAAGGTCATTCACAGCAGCACGTTATTCCGGCAAGCAAATTCACTAAGGTTGTTTATGGTGTCTTTCCATTTGAGGAAAAAAGTATCTGTCTTATTTAGAGCTTATACTTAGAAATGATTAATGATAAGAGTAAACACATCAAATGTTTTGGTGGAAATGATACAGAATGGGAATATAATTCTTTTATCTATTTTGAGGCATTTGTTTTTCTTTAAACTCAATTTATGAAAACTTGAAATCTTCCCAGAAAAGTTCTCATTACCATTTCAGCCACACTCAACTCGTCCCCCATTTGCCCCATCAGGGCGTTATCCTTGTGCCTGGGACCTTGGCAATGGAATCTCCCCTGGTCTGGACTCTTCCCCAGAAAGCAGCATGGCCCATCACCTCACACTGTGGCTCTGATCAAAACCCCCCCTTCATTATAATAATATATGCAAACATTTTTATGTAAAAATTCCCACTTGTTTGTACTCTTTAAATTCAATTCTCAGCACTTCTTTCATCCCAGCTAATCTAACTCAAGGATTGATTTTGATTGTTATTTATAAGGTTCCAATTTTATGTGTATGTTTGCCATACATATTGATTCCATTCAGCTTCTGGGTTGTATACATATAGAGAGGAGGACTGATCCGTGTACTCTTCACATTTTGATCTGTGTACTTCCCCGGTTCCATACATTCCCCTATCCCTGCTTCACCTGTCCCCTTCCAATCTCTACAGAATCTTCCTCATTGTTTCTAACATATTTCTTTTATTTTACTCTTTATTTATATTTTGAATCTCTCATAGTAGAGAAATTATGCAGCAATTAACATTCTGTATCTCACTTATATCATGTAGTACTCTGGTCTTAAGATCCACTCCTTTTTTCCTGCAAATCACTCAAATTTATCTGTCTTTGAGGCTATTATTCCATTGGTTATAAATCGCACATTTTCTTTATCTATTCATCTGTTGATTGTCATATAGTCTGCTCTCATTATTTACCTTTTGTGAGTTGTGGTCATTTAAAAAAAGTATGCGTGTATCACTATGTTAAGATGACTTTAGTTCTTTTAGGGAGATACACAAAAATGAGGGGTCTTGCTCTATAGTCTAGGCTGTCTTTGAACTCACTATGTAGCCCATGCAGTCCTTGAACTTACAGTTCTGCCTCCAGAATACTGGCATTATTTGTATGTGCCACCATATCCAACTAGTTTAGATTTTACTTGACTATCTTCAACTATAATGCAAGCTTATGGTTAGACACTACATTATTATTTATTCTTTGCAGACACATTTTTGAATTGATGGACAAGTAATAGGATGCATATCTAATCTGTTTTAGTAAATAATTCTTAGGTATATACAAAATAGATTTACACAAAACAGACTGATCATTCCATAGTTAAAATATAATTGCATTTTCTCATACAATATCTTCTTGGTTCAGAGCATTCATTGAATGACTTTCACTAATATTTTAATCTAAGATATATTTACTAAGTTTTTTCTTTCTTTTTATTTTTCTTTTTGGTACCAGGGATCAAACTCAGGACCTTGCACTTGCGAGGCATGTGTAGTGCCATTGAGCTAAATCCCTGGCCCATATTTGCTAATACTGCACGCCTATACTATGTCTGAGACTCCAATAGTTCCTGTGGGACACGGTATTAAACAAACTAGTCAGTTTATCCAAATGATTGCAAAATCATATTGTTACAAATTATGGAAATCACTAATACTAACCAGAGAAATATTGACACTACCATGACAACACAATTGAAGATGTACCCTTATTACTATTCTAAGGGAAAATAGAGCAACCATTTTTTGTCCTATAAGTAGTAAAATACGTTAAGCAAGGGGAAAAGAGTAGATAAAAGGAATTGTCTGAGTGTTGTGGAGAGGAGCTGAGTCTGAGATTGGTGTCTTACTGGGACAAAATCAAGAGCCAAAAAATGATCCTGCACTGATGCGAGGATGCACGGCAGCTTGCGGAGGTAGGAGGTGAAAATCAACATGGAACGAAAGGAAATACTCACATCCCAATATCCCCAAGGAGATTACATTGTTTTGAAAAGAAGATATTTCTGTATGAGTGTAGAGGGGATATTAAGTTTAGATGAGTGGCCTGTGTCTATATACCTCAGTGGTGATAGAGTTAGGAAGAAATGACAATATTAGAAATATAGCTTGTGAAAAAAATTCATTTTTGAGAGAAGAGGTTTTTTTAAAAAATTTGATTCATCAGAGTGAACAACTAATTACAGGAATATATCAAATAGCATTGAAATCATTTTTACTTTGTCAAAAAGTGCATAAATGGAGAAAATAATATTTTTTTAAACCACACCATACATCCGCAATCTAGTTTGAACAATGTTTTAGCTCATAGTCAATCTTATTTTTATACTTGCAGTGACAACACTCATTTCATAAAGGAATTAATGTGAAGAAAATCTCAGAAAATATATTCAGTCTGTGTTTTTAGTATAAAAATACAATTTTTTTTTAGAAATTTGACACCTTATGATTGGAAATAAAACATATACAAGGATCTTGCTGTTTTTGTAGATAAACATGTGCATGACTTGTTTATTCTACAGAACCAATATACTTTCCTGAATTTTAAGAAAAATGAGTTCATTTCTAAATGGAGTATGATAATATCCTTTTCTTACTTTTTAAATACATTTAACCTAATTTAATATTGAAGAAAATCTTTACAATCAACTAGATTTTTTAGGAAAAGCTTATTGAATATGCATATTTTATCAAAATTTTACAAAATACTTTCTTTTTATAATACGTTAAAAGGACTTTTCCTTTGAAGGATATCCAGATTTGCACTTACACATTTTCAAAAAATTGATCTATGAATTGTTTTCTGTTTTTCAACACAGGTAAATACATTAATACGTGTATTATTAGACTACAATGATACATCTCAACTTCATGACAAAAGATTGCATTGTGGCAAATGTTACAAAAATAGCTTGTACAAATATTAAGAGTGAAAATCATTTTGAAAAAACACAAGGAAATAAAACATAAAATTGCTACTGGTAAACTTTTAATATTTATGGAAGTTATTAATAATTGTAAACCCAAAGACTACAATTATTTTCTGATCATTAGCACTGCTTAGGAAAAATGAATATTGTCACAGTGATATGAAATTCCATAAGTAATTGACCAAAAAGTGAACTGGGGAAGCAAAAAACAGTGGCATCTTAAAATAACTTATTTTCAATTTTTTTTACTTTTAATATCATTTATTTCTTTTTAAAATTCAATAACCCTAATTCAACCAAACCATCTACTTTCTGGCCCATGCACTCCTTCCTTTAATTTTGTATTTACAGTAAAAAAAAGATGGGCTGATATTTTCTGTCATTTATTATCTTTGCCTGCCAGTAAATTCCGATCGCATCTGCAGTGGTACACACATCTATTATATTAATTTTGAGCATATTCAAATTTAGTTGTCATGTTAATATTTTTGCTTCCATGTAAACTTGAACAACATTATAAAACATATCTAATTATTTTGAGAAATTTGCAGCCACCGTATTTGTGGTTGTCTAACAGCCTCAATATCAATTTTAGTATCCTTATGAATTATATTTTTCTAAGCTCCAAAAAAGTGAATTTAGAAATAATTCTGAAATAAAATAATGTATATGCTGTGGATAACACTTCTGTTTAGGATATCAACTTTTCCCGAGCAACCATTTGATGGAAATATAGTTGAATTATGTTGACATATCCCTTTACTATCCCATTTGTAATGTAGAATTCTAAATGTCAACTTGTGCTTTTCTAGAGAGATTGCCTTTTCCTTTGGTTGACAGAATTAGAAGACAGCCAACTGACTAAATAATATGTGGCAGCTTGTAATGAAACCTAGGTCTATCGGTCCTCAAAATAAAAAAGAGAAGGAAAACTATAAAATGCCCTACGAAAGATAATTTTTCACCATTTGAAGAATTTTAGAATATCAAAATTCACATAAAAACATCCTCTCCTTTACCTAACTTTAGTCAGCCTTCTCTGAGAACTTTTCTTGACTAGGCCTTAACGTTTCCCACATCCTTGTCTCCATGTTGGACTCTTTATAAACCAGTTTTACCAAAGGTCCTGCTGGATGGAGAATTATTCTAGAGAACTGATACAATTCCTCATCTCTCACCTTTGGACCTGATTATTATGGCTGGCTTTCAACAAAAATCCTGGCAAGTAGATTAATACAAATCCCTTGAACTTTGATGTCTTCTTAGAAATATTCTTTTTACCAATTCCCTCAGTGTACTTCATCTCAATAAACATCTGGGTCCCAATTGTATTCACAGTGGAGCACAATCTCTCTTCCTTATTGTGATATTTGTGAAACCTATCACAATAGTCCTGAATAAAATCTTCCTCGTAATCTCTGTAATTATCAGAATATTCTTTCTTTAACATAAGGAACTTAATTTACAACCTATGTCTATAAAGAATAAATATATAAATTACATAACTTTTTTAGTATTATTTAACTATAACTGAATTGTTATTGTGTTGCTCTCATATTACCGAATAACATATTTTCAGCAAAAACAAAACTTTTGATGCATGAGAATAAAATCTTTAAAAAGATAAATATTTTCCTGCCTGTGAAGTCCTGAACATTGTGGTAAGGACAGAGAAAAATTATTTAATAACCTGCTTACTGCACAAGAGTGTTTCACATTTGAATGAAGATGACTTAATAATCATTTTCACAAGAGTTTTAAATATTATTATTCCCATTCTAAAGGTTTAAAGTCTTCTAAATTTTACATATATTGGGCTGGTAACCTCCGTGGTCTCAGCCTTCATTACACATCTGTATCTGCTAAAAAGTTCATGGATATTTATTTGCTTTAATATCTAATCTAAAGACAGGAAATTACTCATTTAGGGAAAAACCCTACTGTTTCTCTGTCTTCTCAATTTTTAATCACAAACTCATTTTCTGTCTCTTAAATGTTTCTTTGACTATTGACTATGAACTTAGTCAAATCTATTATGAAGGAATTATTTCTTGTGAAAAATGACATCTTCTGGCATCAGTTTTCTTGCACATGAAAAAAAAGGGGGAATGATACCTCAAAGAATCATTTTAAAAAGTAAATGAAGTAATGCTTAGTGCCTCCTCATTGTTCTGATTTGCTCTGCTGGTTGCACCAGGAAGATTCCTTGAACCTAAGGATTTGGGCCAGCCTGGGCAAGATAGCAAGTCCTTGTGACACCAGACAAAGAACCAAAACTGAAACGAGGTAATCCTCCTGAAATGATTTAGATAAGTGGTATGTAGAAAATAATTGAATCATAAATAGTAATTTTCTTTTAGTGGTGTGAAAATCCTTTAAGTTGATGAACATTTTGTCAGTATTGCTTTTGAGAAACATGCAGGCTATAGTAGAAAGTGGTTAGATTGAAGATCAGAATAATTCAAGAGACAAGGTTCTTGTTCTAACTTTCTTTATAACCTTGAACAAATAATCTAATAGAGTCTAATTAAAGTATATTTATACTAAAATGAACAAATAAAAAGCAATTTTCATTTCTAGGGTGGCATCCCATAGAACATTAAATGAGTGCAGTGTTGATATGGATTATTGGGGTGAAAAAAAACAACAAAGTTTTACATAGTTAAGCAATTTTGAAATGATAAATTTAACTAGATTAAGATCTTTTCTTATTATTCTTGAACTTGAGGATAAAGAGGTTTGGTTTTGTTACTGGCTCTCCACTAATAGCTGTGTAAACTTTTCTAATTGTTTAGCTTTTCAATTCTCCCTTTGGCCTTAAAACAGGGAACAAGAAATTATAGAAATGAGTTGCCCATATAGGAATTGATGACCTAAAGTCTCCAAACTGCATAGAAAACCTAGAGTGTGAAATCTTTTTAGTATTTCTATTATGATTAACTTTATTATGGTTAGCATTTAAGAGAGATTTATTTTTCTTCATCCTTTACAGGGATGATCCGATAGCTTTCCAAGAGAAGGAAGAAAAGTACCTTTCTAAGAACAAATGATATTCCCTTTCCTTAAAATATTAGTGTATAGGTACTAGTTGAGCAAGAGAAACTATCTAACACCACAGGAAGATTCTTAGCAGTCCTTCCAAAACATCAGCCAAGTAGGAACTCATTTTCCTAATGGTACACAGGAGGATAGCTAGTAGTTTACTAGGCCTAAATTACTAATTAAAACCAATTAGTTTCCCATACTCAATTGGGATATGCTTTGCCCTGCATAATTTAATGCATAGATAAAATGCTTCACTATTTAGCACAGTGTTTTTCGTAAGTTAGAACAAATACATTTGTAATTAAAACTGAATATAAATACAAATTTATGATCAATTTTATATTTCATAAACTATCAGAGTCAGCAATTCCAAAAATATTTCAAAAATACTTAATAAAAGAACATCAATGGAATATTTACATGCCTCTGAAAGTGACTATATTGAAAGAAAATTTAGTTAAATATAAAATATGTAAGCGTAAGCAAACAATTTTACACATCAAATTGTATCATTAATCTTTTTTACACTAATTTTAAGGACAACTCTACAATTATATTTGATCCCTTGCATTTGTTTCATATAATTTTGAAATTTTTTATCTTTTCCTTACTGCAGAAAATGTCAACACATTTGCTACCATTTAGACTCTTGAAAAGTCAATGATAAGCATGCCCAAATGCTAACACATATTTTCAACAATGGAATCAACATTGGAATAAATGTCCAGGTACACAGCTGCCTCAGTTGAAAAGAAAGCAGCTCTGAAATGAGTAATATGTTTCTTTTTAAATCAATTACATTTAATTTTTATATAATTACTTATGGAAAGTAGCATAAAAATGATAAGTGTGCAGGGCTCAAATTTAAGTGACTTTGTAAAGCTTATTAGAGCCTTCTTAATGAGTTCTAATTTTTTCAAATGAGAATGATGACATCTAATTTATAAAGTTGTTTGCTATAAAAAATAATGAGATAGCTGGTAAGGGGGACATTTCTACATGAGCAACTGTGTTGATGGTGATGACATTTGATGAAATGGGAAAAAGGGATAAAGAGCAAATTTAGTTATTACAAATAAGAAGTACAATTCTGGATATATTAAATCCAATGTATTTAGGGAATAACAGATCAATGTAAGTGATTTGGAATGAGGAGAGGTGGAATCTGGAATATCCATTAATTAAAAGTAACACATAGGTGATATATAAAATAAAAAATGAGAAGTAAAAAGACAATAAGTGAATTGAAAAATTGCAGACTGTGTTTAAAGAAAATTGAGACATGGAATTAGATATCAGGGAACCTGAAAATTGAGAAGAAATATATGGAGATAAATAAATGGAACAAGGAGAAGAGTTTGCCACAGGTTCCCAGAGACAAGCAGGGTTCTTATGGAATAAAGTGAAAAGTAATTTTGAATACTCCTGAGAATTGGGAGAACTGCAGGAAGAAATGAATGGCCAAGGAGGAAATAATTCAGAATTTGATTTGCAAATCGAAGCAAGTGGATGGTAGCAGCCGGGTTAGGAGTTGTTCCTCTTTTTCTCTTTCCTGGTCATTTAAAATTTTTCATACTTATACAAATATGCCTATATATGAAATATATACACAAATGCATATATAGATAAATATCCATATTTTCATATATGTTTCATACACGTGTGTGTGATTTTAGAGGAGAAATATTGAAGAATATTTTCATGCTCCTGGGCTTCAGACAACAAAAATGTGAAGATGGATGACAAGCAATGGCAGGAAAAGAAAATTGCAGATATTCAAAGTTGTGAGATTTCAAAGTTATGTTACACATACATTCAAAGTTTTACTTCTGGTAGAATGAAGTTCTTAGCTTCCTTTGGAAATATTTGTAAATTTGACAGAGCTAAAATACTATGTGTTAATGAAAGAAGAGAAAGAATGGGAAGTAATAGAAAACTGAAAAGTATAAAAGCAAACTTTAAACAAAAAATAACATAGGACTTCCAGGCAAGTAAAAATATGGCCAAAATTCCACCATTTTTTTCAAATATGAAAGTCTAAAACTCATTCATCTGAAGAGAAATCTATTATGCAGGTTTCTCTATTCTTTACACACAAGAAGATTTGAAAACTCAAAGTTCAGGACATTTGAATTATTTTTTCAGCCAGACAGGACTAGCACCTATGATAATAACTAAAATCCAAAACACCAAAAACACCAAATTATTGCAAGAAAGTAGAATAACAGGAACTCCCGTTTATTCTTGGTGAAAATGCAAAGTAAAGCAGCCACTTTGGCAGGCAATTTGCCTATTTCTTACAAACTAAACATGCTTTTCTAAATATGCTCTTACCATTCACTTAAAGATTTGTGGTTTTTGATATGTACCAAGTTTTGTGAAATGTAATATAGACATAAAAACCTGCACAGAGATGGTTATGGTGGCTTAATTCATAATTGACAGAATTTGGTAATAACTAAGTTGCCTTTTTAGTAGGTGAATATATGAATGTACTCTGAAACATACAGATATTGGGATATTATTCAGGGCTAAAAGTAAACAAGCTATGAAGCCATGGAAAGACTTGAAAAACTTTTAAATGCAAATTAATAATGAAAAAAGAAAGGCAATTTGAAAAGACTACATATGTTACTTACATGTATAGGGTATTTTGGAAAAGGTGAAAAATTGCAGAAACAGTTAAGTGATCAATGATGGCCAGGGGTTTTGAGGAGGGATTTGGTAACAGTACAGAGAATTTTCAGTACCTGGAAATGCAGGATGATGGTGTACCGACTGTGTGTAGTTAAACGCAAATGAGATTGTGTAACCCTAAGAGCGACTCATGTGTATACCTTAGACACTAGCGCTTATGCAACATCGACACAGTTTTATTGATCTTAACACTTGTACTATGCTCATGTGGCTCACCGACAATGAGAGAATCTAAGTGTTTGTAAGGGAAGGTGATAAATGGGATATATCTACGCTTTCTGCCCAAAGTTGCTGTAAAGCAATAATTCCTCTAAAAGATAATACCTATTTATCCAAAAATACTAGAGAGTAAATGGGTTGCTAATCACTTATGTAGACCTATATGTCAAAAAATAATGATAGAATCTGCCATATCACATATAGTTACACCAGTTGCTATAAAAATGAAAAAATATTTTTAATTTTAACCACTAGAACTTTTATTTGGTGACTATATATTCTTCTGAAAATTATAATTAGCTGGTACAATTGTTTCTCCAAATGCCCGTGCCTTAATCTCCGAAATGTAGAAATATTTTTATATGGCAAAAGGGAAATTTAAAATGTTACTTTAGATAAGATTTTGAGATGAAGATGTATTCTGCTTTATCTGTGTAGGCCCTAAGTATAACCACAGATCTCCTTAAAAAAGGGAGAAAAGTTGCCATAAACTCAGAACTAGCGATCAGACTGATACACAAACAAAACAAGGAATATTGGCATCCTCCAGAAGTTAAAAAGACAACAGGAATATTTCTCCTATGCATGCAACTAGAGTTAGTTCTACTGGCTCCTTGATTTTGCCTCGCAAGATTGATTGTAGATCGTTTTTCCTCAGAACTGTAAGACAATAAATTTGTAATATTTAATGACATTGAATTTGTGATAATTTTTAGAGCCATGATAGAAATCTAATACAAGCTTTATGTCCCTGAATTTTTTCTTATTTGTATTATGTTTCATTTAATTTTTTCAAACTTTTGTAAATATTCATCTATTAAATCATAAATGCAAGGTCACTTGGTGTTCTGCAGAAGATGGTACCGTCTGCGTTTTTTCATGTCTGATAGTTTTTTGGTTCAAAACAAGACATCATACATAACATGTCAATGACTCCAGAATTTCTTAGCAATGTTTAGCAGTTGGTGTATTTGCCAGTAGGTTTGAATGGTCTCAGCCTACAAAATGTTTCCTTCATCATGTTCCAGTGCTAATATCTCCACTTAGCTCATTTGACTTATTTTTTAGATGTCAATTTCAGGAGATTATCCCTGCACCTTTTCAATCTACCAATGAATTAACAATGTGGGCAAACTCTAATATTTAGATCAGTCTTCCTAAAATTTCCTTTCTGTTGGTTTATCTCTGTATTCTAGGTCTTCACAAGACAGTGACAGTCCTTTGCCATTTGAGTTCAGGAAGCCTTTTTCTTACCATATAAGCTGTGTATGGAAATATGTCTACTTTTGCACATGGCTCCTTAGGTCTCATATAACATGCAAAATTTCATAGTCATGCAGAGATTAGCATAAAAGTTATGCTCTTTCAGAATGACTCTAAGTGTATAATGACTCTGATGCTCTGAAATCTATTATCTGCCTTGAAGCTTGTAATGTATATTTTCATTTTAGTTTTTAATTGATAGATAAAACATCAAAAAGTACACATGCTGATATGAGAGTATATGATTTATTTATAGTTTAAATGATACATGATATCATAAACTTGTCCATATTAATAGGGTACCCTGTCGTATTTTGACACATATATACATATGTAGCAAGGTTAACCATATCTATCTCCTAGATCATTCCTTCAGGAGGAAAACATTCAATTGACTTTCTCCTCATTTTTGAGATGCATGATACATAATGATTACCTACAGCCATTCTACTGGGCAATACCACAACTGAAGACTATGGTTTCCTCCCTGACAGGGGATACCACACATAATTCTTACATGATACACTAAAAATCTTTCAATAGTAAATTCTTTAAATATTCTGCCCTGCCTCATCACTTTTGAGTTCTTCAAGTATCCCTTTATCATATCTTTCTCTTTGTGTTTAGAAGAATGATCATTGGTTCGCTTTATCCCCCACCTGCAGGAAATTTTACATTAATTTCTATAAAAGTGTTTCATTGTGTTGAATGTGGTCAGACCTGTTAAGATTATAAATTAGCTAAATACCAGCTTTTATTAACAAGTTAATCATTTGAATACATAATTTTATAAACATATTTAACAAGTGTGAACTATTTATGAGTAGAAAATCCATCATCTTTAATGGTATCTTAAAATCTATTTTGTAAAAATAATGACACATTTATAGAATTTGACAAACAAAAGTATACCAAAATTCTACCATTATATAATACAACTGCCAAGTAGATTTTGGATCAAATTTTTTAAATGGGTAAACTTTCTATATAAGAAAACAATCACCAATAGAAAGGTAACAAAGTTCACCCATCCCCAGGAACTTAATTCCTTTAGTATCCCCTGACTCACTTATTCAGTCAATTATTCTCAGTGGGGCGTCACAATAGATGACTTCCCACTAACATCCAGATGCCATGATTATATTTATCTTCTTCATGTCTAACTGCATTGCATACTTTTTACTTTCCTACTGTTAATTCAAAAAAATTCAAGCTGTGGCATATGGAATGCCTTGGAGAATGAAGACATGTTAAAATCTTAAAGATATAATTCTGAATTTCTAGCACTTACCCATTTTAATGTAGTTCCATAAGTCCCTTATTCTCTACTCATCAAGATAGGTTATTATTATATTTTAAAAACAACAGGCTTGTTAGAGACTCATATATATATATATATATATATGTGTGTGACAGATCTTGATTCTTTTTATTTCTCCATTCCCTCCTCACCCTCTTCATTTCCTCTCTTTTTTAATCTATCCTCCTATTTCCAGTCTTTTATCTAGAAAAAAAAACACTAAAGATACAGGAAAGTAAAACCTTCGTATGACAGAACATAAAGACTCTGAATAAATGAAGGAGATATATTTAATGTAGCTCACAAAGGATAAGTGTAGTCAATTGTAATTGGAGTTACATGGGAAAATTAAAGGTATTTTTAGTATGTGTAGTCATACATTTTAACAAAAGACATAAAGTTCTATTAAAAATAAGGAAATTGATGATTTTTTTGTCATGTCCCTAATGGACACAAACTTTTTCCAATTACTATGTCTGAAATCAAAAGAAGATGGAATAAAGGAACTGGCTGATATCTTTATGGCTCAAATTCTTTATTTAAAATGAAAATCAATAAACTATTTTTCCTTTCCTTTCAATATTAATCCCTTTCATTTTGATCCTTTTAGTTCATAAAACACTATGAAACTCCAAATCCACAATGTGGAAAATACTAAAAGATCATGTTTTTCAAAACCATTTGGTCTCAGCTCTTCACGCATTGATTTCTGTATTATATAAAATCCACCAGAAATTTCATATTTTCAAGTCTAGGTTTATAAAACAATAATGATTTGTACCAAACTAATTGTGTAAAATTTTAGCAAAGTACCAATAGATTAGAAACTAAGCGCACACTTTATGGCTACATATGCACAATATATGAAATTACATATAATATACTTGATTTAGAATTTATTCAAAAATATATCATTATATAGCCTTACTTTAATGAACTAATATTCATCAATAAATTATCCAACTGTGTACATGTTTTTGTTTTTTGTTTGTTTGTTTTTTGGTACCAGGGATCCAACTCAGATCCTTGAGCTTGCGAGGCAGGAGGCAGAACCACTGAGCTAAATCCCCGGCCCTATGTACATGTTTTAAAGAGGATAATGTTGCTATTATATTTAGGTCTATTTATTTCAATAAAATGTTTACATTTTATTATTCATATAATATATAATATATTATGTAAATAACCTAAAAATTCTTCTATTACTTCTTCCAAATAGAATCAGTTGCTTTAATTTTGGTATTTACTTTCACAGTCCTAAATCTTTCTGTCTTCATTAATCACTTTTACATATAATATTTTCTTATTCTTATGCCAGGGAGGATTGTAGCTCAAATAGCATAAGTGGACTGCTTTTCATTTCTATTAAATTATGAGGCACAAAAGGGCTACCTGGAATTTGCATCCCTGTGTTCTCCACAGATATTATTGGGAAAACACTGTTGGCATAAAATATAGAGTGTAGTTATTCTATCAAGCAGGATCAGTGAGTGTAATAAATACAAATTTTGAAGGAATTTACAGAGATTAGGTACTTAAAATTTTGTGTGATGGCTTGGAGGAGGAGAAGGCAGCCTCACACTGTATTTTGGCTCATTTAATTTTAAGGCACAAGATGATAACTATAATATATCAGGAAATCAGTGCTGCCATTGAAACCAATTCCCAGGTCCATCATGGGAATTAGAACACTCTACTCAGGGATCAGGATGTCACAACTTCTACTCGATAATTATACTTTATAACTAATGTTTTTATGTAACATCAGTACATACAGAAAAATTTCATCTCCTTTCCACTTTGTGAAATTTAGTAAAGTTTAAATTAAATTTTAACTTGTAATCTTATCTACAAGACAATCTGGGTAATGTGTTTTTTTTAAATTCTACAAGATCAGAATCAATTCATAATAACTTGCACAGATAAAAATAAAAGGAATTTTTGTCATTGTGAAGAACTTCCAAATTCTTGCCTACCAAGTTTAAGCCTTGAGTAAGGTAAGAAAATGCCTGTCTGTTATCTGTTATCATTTAAAAACTGCCTGAATCTGGCTACTTACAAAGACAAGAGATTTAGTTAGCTCCCAGTTTTGAAGAGTGGGATTCCAAGATCAGCTGGCCTCCTCTGTTTAGCCTCTGGCGGGAACCACAACATGATGGAGAAACAGGGAAATGGCCACATTGAGGAAGGACAAATTCTATAGGGCTGGCCTCACTTTATAACAGCCTACTCATGTGAACCCTAAGTAACCCTGCAAGATCAGCATCAGTCCCTGTCTAGGGCAATCCCACACAACGTAGTTACCTTCCACCAGCCCCATTTCTAACAGGTCTCCATCTCTCAGCATCTCCGCACTGGGGGCCATATTTGTGCACATGAACCTTTAAGGAACTAATTACCTTCAAAACATAGCAGAGAGTTTGTTTCCCCATATTTCACGGACATATCATTCCTATTTCTGTCATAGCATATTAACACTGTCATTTTTCAGAGCCCTCGGTTTTGTTTTTTGCTTTTTTTTTTAGAAAGCATCAGCCTACCCTATTGCTTAGTAGATGATGATTTTCTCAACTGTGCAACATTTATTCTGAATATAAGGCAAAATTTTATGCCCTTTCAATCATTTTTTTCCCAATTTACTCATTCTTTTCACCTTCTGTGGTACCTCAAGTCTTCAGTTCAGGAAACATTTGCTCAGTTTCATACTGTAAACTAGGTCATACATACACTACTTTTATCTGCATCACTGTGTTGGTATTTTCTTTCTCCCAGTCTTTACAATCAAGTGCTATGATTTGAAAAAATACACATCTCTACTTCTACTCCAATATAGATTTAGTTTTCCATTTTCTTTTATGATGATTTCCATGGCAAAACGACTGTGTAAAAGTTCTGTTTGGGCTACCAAACTCAGATAGCTGTGAAATTATTTCTCGGTGCAATTATCATCCATAAAGCTAATGAGTGAATTAGTACCCCAGATGAGAAATGCAAATTAGAGGTCATGCACATGTCCTTGCAAATTCCTCTAGGTTACTTCTGTTAGGGTCATTTTGATGAAGAGAGGGTATATTATTTAGAGTAACTTTAACAATCGAATTGTTCATAATCACCCTTTTAATCATTTTACTTCTATAGACATAAAACGTCAGACTGTTTTCTTTCTGACTCATGTGATTTTTGAAAGTGAGATTTGTTACTTTATATATATATATGTAATATACAAAGTTATTATTGTATATGATAATGCATGTATTTCCTATGAAACTGAATTTAAATATTTCACAATGTAGTCAATAGAAATTCTATGCTAGAACAAATATACATTAATCATATTTAAAAATTAATATACACTAATATGAGAAAAGGAAAGTACTATATCTTTCCTTGAGTCACTAGCAGCAATCACACTCAGCACTGTTTCTCTTATAGGTAGTGCTGGAGATTGAACCCAGGGCCTCAGGCATGCTAATCATAGGTTCTACCCCTTGAACTATATCTCCAGCCCAGGATTCTTTTTAAATTTCTTTAGTAATGTGATATAGTTGGCAAAATTCAAAATTCAATTGAAATCCAGAGTTTACCATTTCACAAACCATCCATTTACCCTTTCTTAAAACTTTAATCATAGGTTTTATTCTTAAAGAATTCTGGATTACAAGTATTAAACACTTCTTCAAATCATTTATTGCCTTATTGTTTTCCCTTAACTTAATTGGATTCTCTTGAGTTTAATTAGGTTTAAAGCATAGTGATTATAGAAAGCCTACGCTTGTTTAATGTGCACTTTCTCCCAAGTGGTCTTCTCAAAATCCCCAACTTTATTTAGTGGATATTCAATCACTTTACTAATTACTGGAAAAAAACACCTCAAAACACATTCCCTATTGATAGTTGGTTAATACCATCATCCTATTATAGAAAAGACAGTATAATTAAGCTAAAGTTAGTGAAGTTTACAAGATAGTTATCCTATAATGTTTTTTAAAAAATATAATAATATCCTACTCATATTGTACTTATATTCTTATCCAAGTATAAAATCTGTTTAACTGCTAATGTCGTACCACAAAATCAACTCCAAACAAATGAATTTAAATAATCTAGCCTACAAAAATATAATTATTTTGTAAGGAATCTATATCTAGGGAAACATTTTTCCCATATATTTGAAAGATATAGGGAAACCCTAATCTCATTTATCTTTTATTTTGAGTGAAAATACATCATATATTAGAAATTAGGATGAATATGCTCATTAAATAAAACCTAAAATTTAAAATTTTTAAATTTTTGCACAAAATACTTTTGATGAAGTTCTCATGCATATGGCTGCTTGTTTCTTTTATGGGACTTTTAAAAATATTATGAGTTGTATTGTTGAAACTTTAATAAAACTCAACAATGAAATTGTACTGTGAAAACTTGATAGCTATATTTAAATAAAATAATACAAATAAATGAATGGGCTGAAAACAAACACATTTTTAAAAGTTCAACTCAGATTAATAAATAAAAAACTCATGAAAAACTTGAAATTAAAAAAAAAAATAATGTGTTATTTTAGTTCTAGTTTTTCTAATCAACATTTTTTATCATAACATTCAAGAAAACTCTGTAAATGTTTTTCCTTACTCTTTTCTCAAGCCAGGGTGTACAATATAATATTATAATCCTTCCAAAACTATATATATATACATATATATATATATACACATATATATATACACATATACTATATATACACATATATGTATATGTATATATATATAGTGTGTGTATATATATGTGTGTGTGTATATATATATATATATACACATATATATGATTGACTTTTTTCTGTTATTTTGTAGTTGTGTGTTCTGTAAGAGAATTCTTTTTTATTATTTTTGGCCATCCTTTTTTAACATAACATAATTTTATCAACATATATAGGTTGAGAGTTTTTTAAAAAACCTGTTTCCAAATCGCCAACTGCAAAGACTTATGATATTCAATAATTTATGTTTCTCAATCTTTGTTCAAAACTATCATAAATTGGAGGCAATTGTGTCTATCTATCATCTACCTTTCTCTCACTGGAGAATACAAATTTGGTGTGGATAGGATGTTTGTGTATCTTTTAATCTCAAAATTAGTGTCTAGATCTCCATATTGGACATCTAGTGTTCTGGATGTCCATATTGGCAGGTGAAGTCTTTGAAAATTAATTCAGTTTAAATGAGGTGATGAGTTTGGAGCTGCACGACAGGATCAGTATCCTAATCAGAAGACAATAGATAGATCTTTCCTTCTCATTACTGGCTTTAAGCTCACCATCTGCAACCCAGAAAAAAGGTGGTCATCAGAATCTGAATTGTTTAGTACCTTTATTTGGGAAACCAGCCTCCACAACTGTGAGAAATACGTGGTGGTTTTCAAGATACCACAGTTGATATTAATTTTATAGAATTCTATGCTCCTTAACACAATATTTATGAAGCTGCATAAAAGCACTTTAAAATTTTATCTGTGGAATTTCTTTCTAATATTAATCAATGAACTTTTGTACAGTTTATATATTTTTTCTTACTCCCTTAAATTTTCCAGTTCAATACAAGATATGGTAAGAGGTAATTGACTCACCTTCCCACTGATACAACTAAAACATTAAACAAAACATGGAATAACATCAAGCAACAGCGAGGGGGCAAAAAACGCTTATGAATTCTATGATTGCTCAAGTCTACTTCTCAACGGATACCAGGTAAACAGAAAATGATTAGTCACCTTTACTTCACGAGATGTAATGATGTGTCATAGGAGGTGGAAATACAGCGGGGAAGGACAGGGAAGATTAGCAGAGGGCCTATTTTTTGATGGCTGTAAATACTTCTATCTTTACACCGAGTGAAATCAGTACTAGTTGAGCCCTTTGATCAGGATTATCACAATGAAAACATTTACTTATTTTTAAATTTATTTTTGTTTGTTTGTTGCTTGGGATTTTTGTTTGTTTGTTTATTTCCAGAGAGTATATGTGAATAGCTACATTTAATTATCTCAGAACAGTTTCTATGTGTAGAAATGCAATCCCTGTCAGGGTATGGCAGGAGCTATGTTTTCCATGGCTGCTTTGTAAGTAGAATCCTTTCTATAAAAATTTCTACTTGGTAGAAGAATTTGCGGATTTGGACCATAAATATCTTGATCTTTACTTTGTACTGCACTTCGGTCTCCCTCTCTGAGGACTTCCATTAATCAAATCTTACTTAAATCAGAGAGCATCGGTACCTAGAATGATAGTGCCAATAGAAATATATTATGCTGTGTGCTGAATGAAACCCAGAATGTGGATGGTGGTTCTATATCTGCATAGAGGTTACCTGCCACAGCTGCTACTGACTAAGTGCTTCATGAATGCAGAAGCACGGCTATCTTATCACTGTTTTCAAGGTGCACAAATAATGCGCTATTAGTAGGTCATTTTAAACATTTTGATTTGTGTGTTTGAATCTACCCTTTCCTATCTGCATATCTAAATCTATTTTATTCCTTGGGATGCAATATAAATACCACTTCTATTTGAAATTTGTCTTAATTTTCCTCTTCTCTTCTTTCTCCCATTCATATTCCCTCTCTAGATTATTTTGTGTGCTCTTTGATATGCTACAGGATAATGTTTGTTTGTTTGGGGGGAATGTAATTTGCATCCTGTTTCTAAATCCTTTAAAGAAAGAAATATGTTTTTTAAATTTTTGAAGTTTCACAGCCCAGGAGAGTTCCTTGAGAAGCATAGTAGGACTAAAAATACAAATATCTCTTAAGTTGTGCTTGAATCAATGCTTGGATTAAAAAATGAAAAGTGAATCTAGAAAAATAAAATTTAAACTATAAGGAACTTGTTTCTCTACATCTTATTTCTAATTATACTTATAAAATTATTGCTATTTCCTTTAAAGACTTCTGCAATCTAGCGTATTATCAAAAGAATTCAACTCTATTCTCTACCTGCAGAATAAATTTAGAGTTTTCTTCCTCATTGGATGTCCTGTCTCTGCCTTAGTCCCTCCCTTGTAACTATGAGTCTGCCTTGTGAATGTGATATGATTGATTGTATTCATTCTACATAGCAAGTGTCCTCCCACATGGATATGCACCTACCTGAGGAAAAGCCAGTGACTAATATAAGTACAAATATTTTATTCTGGAAAAACACACTATAGAATGAATAACACAGGAAGCAAAAGTTTTTAAGAATGCAAGGCAATATAAAATATATTAACAACAACTAACTCCTAGTGAGTAAAATAATAAACTATATTGCTTAGGGTTTGCTAGATGAGCAGAAAAAACATATTTAGAATAGAGCATATTTAGAAAAGAAAAAAATGATTAGATTAGATAAGATAGACTCCTGAGATCAGAGTCAGATAGTCCACAAGCCCTCTGCATGCTTGACAGCCAGAGGATCCAGTAATGTTTGGAACCTGAAGAGCAAGAGATCAAAGATGCATTCCCAGGCCCAGAGTGAAGGGCCAGGCTCCCTGGAGAGTTGCTAGTCTAAATCTGCATTAAAAGCCCAAAGTACTGGAGTGCAATGTCCCTTGATGATGGCAATGGCCAAAGATACACTTGCTCAACCAGAATGGAGTTTTGCAAATGCAGGCATACTTCCTTCTTCTTCCCCTTTCACTTTTTCTGGGCTTCGAGGCTATGGGTGCACTTACAGTCAGGGTGGGTCTTCCTCCTCCTCTGCAGTGTTACTTCCCAGTCACCTGTGCAATCACTCCCCAGGCATATCTAGAAGTGTGTTTTACTCACCCCAATAGCCATTTCATATTCAAATTGATAAGTACAATCAGGCTTCACGCACTTTACAGTGGAAAGTGATTATAATATTTTCCCAATAATATCACTGAAGGAAATTCATGTGATAAACATTGTAATGTTTATCAGTGTAATCTACTCCCAGATATCAAAATGATCTAGTTAGTAAATAAAAAATTAGTAGTGAAAAAATGCAGTATTTAGCATGCTACTAGATTTTTTTATATATCAAAAAGTATGGATCTAACAATATTTGAGTTATTTCTTCAAAATGTATTGAGGTATTTTATATACATGTGATGATAAAATTTATCATATGGAATCTGTACCTGTACATGATATAACTTGATTCTTGTTTTTTCCCCAATCCCCTCCCTCCTTTCAACCCCTCTTCTCCTTATTTACAAAATCACTGTTTCCATTTTTGCTGTCTATTCTCCTCTAATCCCTTTCCCTCCTCTCTTCTTCCCCCTCCCATTTGAACATTTTCTTCCTATTTCACAATACCTATTATACATTTTGGTCCTAATTTACCCTTTCAATTTCTCACATCAGAGAAACAATGAAATATTTAAACATATGTATTTGATTTATTTCACTTAAAAGTACATTCTAAAGATCCATCCATTTAGCTAGCAATGTCTCAAGTTTGTCCTTCTTTATGGAAAAGTAGTACTCCATTATATATATATATATATATATATATATATATATATAACATTATATATATAACATTTATATATATATAACATTATATATATATATATATATATATATATAAAATAACATCTATATCCATTAATAAGTTGATCAGCATTAGGGCTGTTTCCAAGGTTTAGATATTATAAACTGTGCTGCTGTAAACATGGGTATGGATCTATCTCTGTGGTATGATGTTTTTAATTCTTTCAGGAAGATATCAAGTAAGGGAATAGCTAGGTCAAATGGAACCTCTAGTTTTAGTTTTTTGAGAGGTTTTCACACGGATTTCCATGGTGGTTGCACCAGTCTACACTCTCTCCATCATTGAGAAGGACTCTTTTTTCCCCTGCAGCTCAGCCAGCATTCTTTATGGGTCGATTTCTTGGTAATATCCATTCTTTCTGGAGTGAGATGGAATCTCAGTGTTATTTTAATTTTCATCTCTCTCTCTCTCTTTTTTTTTTTTTTTGTTTAAATTCTTTTGACTGACCAGTGATGTTGAGCATTTTTTTCATTTGCCATCTTTACTTCTTCATCTGAGAAGTATTCATTCATTTCAGATGCTCATTTTTGGTTTGGTCCTTAAATTTGGGAGGTTTGATTTTTTTTTTTTTGAGTTCTTTATATATTCTAGATATTAGCCTTGTGTCTAAGAAATAGGTGGCAAAATTTTTCCCACTCTATGTGTTGTCTCCTTCCTCTATTGCTGTTTATTTTGATGTCCAAAAGTTTTTTAATAAGATGAGATACCAGTTGATTGTAATATTTCCTGTGTGATTGGGGTTTTATTCATAAAGTCCTTGCCTACACCTATGTCTTCAAGAGTTTTACCTATTCTATCTTCCAGCAGATTTAGTGTTTCTGTTTTAATATTTAGATATTTAATCCATTTTTATTTAAGTTTACTGCATGCTGAGAAATACAGGTCTAATTTTAATATTCAGCTTGTGGAAAGCCAATTTTTCCAGCACCATTTTTGAAGGAAGTTATCTTTCTTCCAGTGAAAGTATTTAGCCACTTTGTGAAAAATAAGGTTTCTGAGTGTTGAGAGTTTTTTCTGCATTTTTGAATCTGTTCCATTGGTCCTCCAGTCTTTTTCTTTTGCCAGAACTGTGATGCTTTTATCATGATAGCTTTCTTTGTAGTACCATTTTGAGTTAAGGATTTTGATGTACCCTGCTTTGGGTTTGTTGCTCAGTACTGTTTTTGCTATTCTGTCTCTTCTGGTCTCAAATGAATTTTAAGATTGCTTTCTCTCATTCTGAGAGGTATATGATTTTTTTTATTGGAACTGTACTGAATCTGTATAACAATTTTGGAAGTAAGGGCATTTTCATTATGTTCATTACTCCAACCCAAGTGCAAGGAATATCTTTCTATTTTCTTATATTGTATTTGAACTCTATTTAGAGTACTATAGTTTTCAATGAAAATATCTTTTATTAGATTGATTTTGTATACAAAATACACTTATATATACTTGTAGATGTGGCCGAGGAGTGATTGCACAAGTGACTGGGACGTAACACAGCAAAGGAGGAGGAAGACCCACCCTGACTGCGAGTGCACCCATAGCCTCAAAACCCAGATACAATGAAAGGGGAAGAAGGAGTAAGTATGCCTGCGTTTGCAAAACTCCATTCTGGTTGAGCAATTGTATCTTTGGCCATTGCCATCCTTCATTAAATTGATTCCTAAGTATTTTCTTTTTCTTTTTTTGATGTTATTGTGAAATATGTGGTATTGCTAATTTCTCAGTGAATCTGTTATTGGTGTACAGAAATGCTATTTTTTTTGAGTGTTGATTTTGTATACAAGTATGTGACTGAATTTGATTATTAAATCAAGAAGTGTTTTTGGTGGAGTTTTTGGGGTCTTTTTGGTAAAGTATCATGTCATCTGCCAATAATAATAGTTTAACTTCTCTTCCTATCTTTATTCCTTTGATTTCTTTCTCTTGTCTAATTGCTCCAGCTAATGTTTTCAGAATTATATTGAATATAAGTGGTAATAGTGGACATCCTTGTCTCGTTCCTGATTTTAGAGTGAAAGCTTTCTGGTTTTGACCATTCAATATGATGTTGGCTGTTGGTTTGTAATAGATAGCTTTTATCAGATTGAGATATAGATGATCTATTCCAGTTTCATGTAGGCTTTTTTATTATGAATAGATGTTGAATTTTATCAAATGCCTTTTTCTGTCCACCTACTAAGATGATTATGTGTTTTTTGTCCTTGATTCTGTTAATAGAATATCTTACATTTATTGATTTCTATATGCATCCCTGCATCCTTGGGATGAATTCTACTTGCTGATGGTGTATAATCTTCTTGAAGATTTGCTGCATTCTGTTTGCCAGTATCTTATTGAGGATTTTTGCACTTATGCTCATTGAAACGATTGGCACATACTTCTTTTTTTGGTTGAGTCTTTCTCTGGTTTTGGTATCAGAGTAACACTTTCACTATCCAGTTTATTTTTAGATTCCAGGAATATCCTGCTGTGCTCTTTACACACAGGTGTGCCAACTGGGCAAAACATTTTCTTCCAAACTAAAGCAGAGCTAACTAGAACACTGTTAACCTCTTATTCCTCACAGGACATAATAAAAGCCTACCTGGGAATAAGGTAAGATAGGAGTCTGGTGAGATCTTGTGAGCTACTGCAGGGTAACAGAACATGAAAAATTTAAACTATGTGTGCATTCACCACCTGGTGGCTGATGGGTTACAATTCATTATAAGACTCATCAAAAACAAACTGCATTTTGAGGCATGTTTCAGTTGAATTTACTATATTTTAAAGGTATAGGGGAGGTTGAAAAGGCTGAGCAATTAGTATATAATTTAGGACAAACCAGTGGGGGTGTTTAGGGCAGGGACACAAGCCTTTCTTGAGCTCACTGATGGAATTTTATGTCTGGCTCTGTATTCTGAACCCGTCCATAGCAGAGAGATGAGAACCCAATTGGGAAGGTATTCAAAGCAAAAAGATCTTGAGGACAGTCATCCTAGAGAGGAAGATACATATTGTCTATCTCATGACTAAGACACAATACCTGACACCTACAAATTAAAGGAGGTTTAATAGTTTCACAGTTTGTAGGAGTTTTAGCCCATGATCATCTGTCTCAGAGGCAGCACAGGATGACAGAGAGGCATCATCCAGAAGCTTTTCCTGTCACAGTGTCAGGGAACCAGTCAAAGGAGGAGCTGGGAAGGGTCACTTACATGAAAACCCCACTCACAACCAGCTGCCACTTCCTAACAGCAAACCAGCAGTAATGCACTTCTAATCCAACTGCCTTCCAAAGGTCCAGCTTGTTCTCTCCTGAGCCATTGTGGAGGCATCTAGGTATAAGCCATAACACAAAAGAACACTTGATCAAAGTTATCTTATGCTAAATGTCTGAGCCATCACCCTTTCCAAAACCTCATTTTGCTGAAATATATAGCCTAGGTTTGAAAAACATAATTTTGTGTAATTATTTGCCTGGAGTGATAATGAGATTGAATTATGTTTTTTGTACTACTTTCTAATTTCTCACAAATGATAATTACAAAAATTCCAATAGACTCTCATTTTATTGTTTTCATCTGGTAGAATCTGGTTTCTTAGGTGTCCCTTTTACCTCCTATATGCCTGTTCCTACTAGAAGAAAATTTTGATGGGCAGACGCAAGATTACAGCTTTCATCTTCCTGCCTGGTGGTGCACATATGGCGATTCTTTTCTTTTGGAAATTTCCAATAACCATGAAATGAAAA
Organism: Heterocephalus glaber; assembly: GCF_053883595.1. Classification (NCBI taxonomy): domain Eukaryota; kingdom Metazoa; phylum Chordata; class Mammalia; order Rodentia; family Bathyergidae; genus Heterocephalus; species Heterocephalus glaber. The sequence continues at coordinate 12,058,212 of NW_028258333.1, forward strand.
GAAAATAAAGAAAACACTTCAAGCTACTTGGCATACTATGGGTTATAATGTGGAAAAACAGGGATGGGGATTTAGCTCAGTGGTTTCAGCGCCTGCCTTGCAAGCACAAGGTCCCGAGTTTGATCCCCAGTACCAAAAAAAACCCCAAAAAAACCAACAAAAAAAACCCGTGAAAAAACAATGTAAGATAAGTTTTTGTAGTGTACCTTGCCATCTGATATCTATTAAAAGAGCATTGGAAAAAGCACAAATAATTTTAGTAACTAAGGAATTATACTTTTGCCATTCTAACTAAATCAAAAAGATCAATTTAGTTAATATTCCTGGTCATGGGAAGGCAAAAAATGGCAAAGTATAGATGCATGGTTCCTTATCTTTATAACCAGCAAAATTCAAGTTAAAACACATGTTTTCTTTCTAAAATGAATTGATTTTAATTACTTTGAGTGTTATTATTAAATGCACATGACTAGAGGGAATGCAGATGAATGTTGCCCTCCTATGCCACTTTATCAATTTGAAAATGTTAGTAAGAGAGAGTGAAAGGAAGAGAGAGATGGGTGGGGTGGGCACTGGGCTGACAAATTTCAAGATGTCTAAGAAAATGAGTGAACGATGATTAAGGGTTTAAAAATATTATCTCATGTTTTATTTTTATGTTTTAATGGATACACAAAATAAAATAATAAAACGTGTGGCTATTAATGGGGTACTAAGTAATGTCCAATTCTTGTTTACACTAAATAATATTTAAATCAAGTAAATATGTTTATTGCCTTAAAAATTCATCAATTCTTCTTGGTAAAAACATTCAAAATTCTTTATTTTACCTTTGTGTACTGTATAGTATATAAATGTCATCTATAGTCATCATACTGTTCAATAGTATCCCATAGCTTCTTGTTCCTATGTAACCGTAACTAAGTACTTATTGAACAAACTCCTCATTTATGCCATGCCTGCTGCCCCAGCTCTTCACCCTTCTACTCTTAAAGTTCCTAAAAACAAGTTTTTAGATGTACTCTTTCACTTCAGAGATGTCATAAAGACACCAAAAGAGCGGGTGTGCTCTTCTGTAGGAACCAGCCTATTAGCTCAAACTTGACCAAGGAGTGATGAGGATGAAAAGTAAACACATACAGAATCGGGACAAAATGTGGAGGACCAAGGCCCTCTTGTCTCCCTTTGACATACAGCCCCAAGTGACTGGCAGACATTGGCTTTATTCACTCAATCACGGGAACAAGCAATTAGAGTTACACAGGACTCATATGTCCCTCTCCTTCCGTGGTGTTTGCTGGGTAAACAAGAAGATCTCAGGTGTTTCTACTTTTCCCTGCAGCATGTAAGCAAGCTTGCATACCCTCTTCCTTCTCAGTGCTCGCTGAGGAGACCAATTAGGCCTCAATCTTCCCATCAGGTCTCCCAGAGCCTGCTTCACTGTTCTGCTTTTCCCCACAGGTTGGAGTGTTAGATGCTTCAGCAAAATGCGCAATGGGACTGTATGTATGAGCCCCCTCCACAGATGTGCACTGAAACAACAGGAGTGATGGGACAAATGTCCCTGATTGTTTCTCAGCTACATATGTTTTTCACACAACAGGCACAGTAGGAGCAAGAGATAATTTCCCAATATAGAAATGCATTTTAAGCACTGACTCATGTCATGTTTCCTAATTTCCATTGAGCTGTTAAACTCTGCATGTGGTACTCCACTTTAAAATTGGAGAAAGATCATATTTGTTCACTGGAATGGAAAAACTGTGTTCATTTAAAAATATATGTATATGTATATATATATATATATACATATACATATATGTCATAAAGTGACATATCTTAGTAGTGACAATGATTATCAAAATACATTTGACCTTGGTTAGACAAGTGGAAGTATTTATAAAAGAACTTTCTCTTCAATTGTCACTACTAAAGAAATGAGTTGAACCAATATGTAAAATACACTCTCAGCACTCTAAATGAACATAATTTTGATTATTTGGAAGAATAAAATCAGCTATCATCTCTACTGTCTAGTAAGTGCTTTCTCTGAGTATTCTCCCATGTACTTTTGGTTCGTGAAGTAAAAGGAAAAGGATTAAATACTAGGACTTTGCTGAGCTTTGTGTTCAGAAACTTCAAGAGCCTGCTAGGGTCCTACTTTTCCTCTAAAATCCAGGGCACATAAAAATCTTTTGGAGCCGAAGAATTGCTTTTTAATTTGCAGGCTTAGTGGAAGTATGAGCAAAAAATTTATAATTTCAGTTCTTAGAGTTTGCCTGAACACAAATGAAATGTGCTGTAGTATATTGTGTGGAGTTGTTTGCTAAACTGGAAATTTAGGGGGAAGGGATATTACGAATAACAATAGTTTTGATTTCTCATCTTTTGGACACATGCAGAGGAAAAATCTAAAACTTGAAATACTATACTTTTAGGGATAACATATCCCATTTAATTATGTTTTTAATAATCATCAAATACCTTTACTGTATATTGTATTACCTATTGTGTTGGGAATATATTTTTTGAAGTTTAGAAGTTAACGTTCTCAATTTACATAGCCACTGTCATCTATGACATTTGCCTATTTTATGTTCAGAATTATTAGATTAAATTTAATGGGACAAAGGACCGAATATAGAAACAATTGATTTTATACACCATTATATTCTGCACTCCTTCAGAATTGGATAAAATGTCATTTTTCACTGTTCTGTACTTGATAGTGTACATATGACTTACATACCATGTGAAACATGGGCACAAATGGTGTGTGAACTGAAAACAATAGGAAATACATGGCCTTCTTTCTACATCACGTGAGTATTGCAGAGATGAAATATTTTTTATTCAGGTAATATAAGTGGTGATGGTAATCAAAGGCCCTTTCTTCCCTCACTCTTTCACAAGTCTTAATTAGCTATTTGGTATGCTAGAGAAATAAATTCGCTCAGTTAAGTGCCTGAGATTTTAGAGTTGTTTCCTACCATTGTATGTTATAGCCCACAAAAGAGTCATGAAACAGGAATTGGCACATAAAATTCGGGTAGTACTTTACACAGATTAGCACAGACAAGATAGCAACAGTTGATTAAGAAACACTTGTAAAAGTTTCAAATAATAGTGATCAGTATATATAAAATCAGGTGTATATGTTTTCTATACTTGTCACTGGTGGTGAATCTGATAATGTACCAGTGGTGATAAATCTAAAAATGTACTTAATAAACATAGCGAGTAAGTCTAGAAAGTAGAAAATATTATCAGTATGAATTTGATGCTGCACTTGTAAAGGTGCTCTGTTTCAAAAAGAGAGAAATGCTCCACACAGTTGATATGATGTTTTGCAAGCAAGAATGAGTAAGGATTAGAGAATTTATACATATTGCAGGAGTGATGGAACAAGGCAAGTGCTCCCCTAAAAATAAATAAACTATAAATTTGAATAATTTTGGAGAAACTGACTCTAAAGGAGAAAATGAGGTTAATACTGTATGGCTTTTATAACCACTGATAAAATGATCATGTTGATTATGGTGGCATTATTCAGTCTTTTTACTGGAAAAAATAGAGGGTCAAAGAAAAATAAGAACACTTATGCCTCTTTTAGGGAATTGTTATAAGTCTAAATATCCATAAAAAGGCCAAGGTTATTAAAGATATAATGCCATAAAAAGACATATGAAATTCTTAGGAAATATTCCCAGAATTTACAAAGAAGTCAAGTGAGTATCTGTGTGTGTGGATATTGAGTTGAAATCAAATAAATTGTTAATACTTTTTTTTTTTCTTGGTACTAGGGATCGAACTCGGGACCTTGAGCTTGTGAAACAGGCAGTGGAACCACTGAGCTAAATCCTCGGCCCTGTTAATATATTTTTTAATTAATTTTATTGGTACAGTTTAGGCATAAAATATAATGACATTCATCACTGGAGATTTGTACCTTTACAAAATATATCTTTATTCTTATTTTTCCCCAGTCCCCTGCCCTCCCTTCACAATTCATGTTGACTTTCAACAGAAAAAAATATTGAAATACATCTTTGAGACAAATACCAACTATACTGACATATAACCAGCATCACCAAAATCATGTGAAATGTTTAATTCCTAAAGTATTCTCTAAACTCCAAACACCTAAAAGTAAAAGGTAGATTTGAACAATCTAGTCAGTAAACAATCAGCTTCCAGTGTCACAGGAGTTAAGTTTAACATGGATACAAACTAATTAACTCCACGTGAGTGGAACCAAAGAGTATGGAGGAAGACTACGTCAGGAACTTAGACAAGGAACTACCAAGGTACAGAGCCCAGGAAGTACTGTTCCATTAGGGTTGTACATTGCTTGAATCAATCCTTGTACTGTATCCTGGACCAGTTACGAGTTTTATCTGTTTTGGAGTCAGAATGGAAGTATTTGTGAAGACAGATACTCATCTTTTTTGTTCTTGAGCATGAAAGTCAAGAGGAGATATGTCAAGATATAGTGCAGAGACTGATCTTTATTTCCCCTGATGTTGACACTGTGTGCATCATCCAGAGACAGCGGACTTTGAACTTCAGGATCAAAATCAATGGGAAGATCACTTCTGTAGAGGTGATCTGAGTACGCCTTTTTACAGGATAATGAATGAGCTCAATACATTGTGGGTAGAAATGCGGAAAATAATAAACATCACGTAAATATTGTCCAAATCTCTTACATTCATTTTGGGCATGCAATGTTCTGTTCTTTCCCTCACCTTTTCACTTTGAGAACAGCCATGTGACTTAATATGGAATGAACTTTAGATGGAAATAGAGAAGTTGTCTTTATTACTTGATCTGCCTTAACAAAATACTATAAAGTGAGACGATCACGTGCGGGTAGGGAAGGCCTGCTGTCTGGCATATTCATAGTGTCTTCTCACTGACTTTTCATATGGTGGCAGGCAGGTATGAATAAGATCCCTTGGGCCTGTTTTACAAAAGCACTACTTCTATTTACGAAGGCTCTTTCTTCACAATAGAATCATCTCCAAAGGGCCTTACTTCCTGCCACCATCACTCTGGAGGTTAGGATTTAGCATAAGATTTGGGAGGGATACAGACTACTGTGGAAGTGGTATGCAGTACAATCTGCAGCCTTGTGACTACCAATTCCCAGGGACTTACTGGCAGCGGTCATGGACATCATTAAGTAAGCACTGGCTGAAAAAATGCAGCAATCAACCCAGTTGATTGACTGACTTCTGTGATTAAGATAAAAGTAGTCTATTGAACCATGTTAATTTGGGAAGAATGTTATTACAGAATATCTCTGCTCACAAATTGTTATACCAGAGAGCTAGGCATCATAACAAATTTTAGCAAAATTCAAAATCTCTATGCCCCCACTGAGCATAGTTTAAAAGTAATAAAACAGATGTCTAGTCGATCTCTGTGTGCAGATACATGTAAAGTGTCCCTTCAATTTTAATGCTATGGAAATTATATCCGTGCTAAATAATGGTTCATTGAGAAGGGTAAGAATATGCCAGAAAAAACTAGTTTTACAAATAATCATTCAAATTATAAGGAGCTCAAAATAATAGCTATAAATTTGTAAGAACAGTTCCTTAAATTTCATAATCTGACTTTGTGTTTCACTGTACAGTCCATATACCTGGGTAATCTGAATGTGAGTTATTTCATGTTTTGATGTGACAATGATTTCTCAAAAGGAAAAACAAGCAAATATCATGCAAAATATTTATATAAACAAACTTTTAGCTAATCTTTATTTTAGAAGAAAAGATATAAATCTTTTATACAAGGTACAAAATCTTATGTTACTATAAGTACATAAATTTTGCTGTAGTAGTACTTGTAGAAATATCATTACAATGTGATTTTAAACCAGATTTACTATGGAAGAAATACTTATGTGAATGATATTTAGACTTGTTTACTGCAGTAGTCCCACATCTTTGCCACCATGTGTAACAGTATTCTTTGTATATTTGACACACTCCTTATCCAGGAGAAATTATTTTGAATACGTGCATACATAGTTTGATTTATTATTTACTCAAATATATTCCTTAGGTATTCTTTATGTCAGGTTGAAAGAAAGCAATCAATAATAATGGCTCCTCTTTCTGTACCCTAAACTTTAGTTCTATAATTCCAATGGACAGATAACAAATTTTCATGTTTTCTGAATTAATCATAAATATCTACCCTATATGATCTCTTATCTATCTTTATCTATACATTTGCATGTACAAAAACATATTATATGCATAAAGTACAGAAGCAAATATGCAGATGCAAGTGAAATTTTCAAGTACTTGTGGCAGTATTAAATAGTTTTATTTTACTGAGAACTTCAGCAGTAGACAAGTAGCTTCATAATAATTTTTGAAACTTACCCTGTTTTACAGGCTGCCTTTGACTCTGCACACAGAACTGTGTGTGTGTCCTAAGGAACTGCTTCTTCATAGCTCTATACTTCAGTAAAGGAATCTGGATAATCATTACTTCAACTCTAGGCCTATAATTAGTGTGAAATGAAATGCTCTGAAAGGAAATGCTATATTTGAGAATGCCAATTATATTTATCAAGGCTATATAGGTAAAGAACTTTGCAATAAATAGCTTTAAATTGAAATCCTTCATGTACAATAGGTGGAATGATTTTGTTTCCTTTAGAAGAAACTTTAGGCTTCCTTCTGTTACAGAAGACATAGACTGACAGCATGTTTCCTTTATGCTTTAATCCTAATAAAATTAAAAATAAAACTTCATGGTAAAAATAGGTCATGCATACTTCCAAACCTATGTTTTCAATATGTTGAAATTAGAAAGGAAAATATTTGCCTATATTTTGCACTAAGTGTGTCATTAGTACACAGGGTATTTGCATCCTCAGAGGTAGCAATTTTAGGCCCATTGCAATTCCCTTCCACCAATTTCTTTCCCTAGAAAATTGAATCATTGGCAGCACTTGTTCAAAGGCTGGCTTTAATGACCACCCATAGCATCAGCTGTCCTTGGACTCCCAATTGATGTAGAGTGTAATCAAGCTATTTTGCATCTGTGAATATATCTTGGCACTTTTTCAGTCACAGTTCTTTGTTTGTCATATAATCATTCCTATAAGAGACCAGGGTGTAAACATGATTTTCAATAATTTCTGGATATCTGATTATTTTTCTAGGATGAACAAGGAATTCTAATTAGTTTGTTAACTGCACAATATGTTTCCAATTAGATAGTTAGTGAAAGGAGCGAAGCCAAATAGTGATATGTATTGATTTCATCTTTTAAAAAACCCATTTTCTTATATCCACCATTTCACAAAAGGTATTACATTCCATAAGTTCACCTTAACTTCTAAATTTATAGGTTCCAAAATGTATTACTTTGTAGATGCTGTTTACTTGACTTTCAATGCCACATCACTATTTTCAAAATAACATACCATATTATGTAATTTCTGGTTTATATACATCTGCTTGACATTCCTTAAGAAATAAAATTGAATAAACATAATAAAATCTAAGATCTTATCATGATTTTTATCTTTGCCTATGATTGAAAGTGCTACTCTCACCTTTGCCCATGGGCTTCTAGCACCACGCCCTTTTACCTTTTGCTCTGTCTGAAATATTCTGAGCCCTGAAACGCACATGACTCTCTTCCTTACGTAACTTAGATTTAAAGGAAAGTTGTAGTAGCCTTAAGGAAAATATCAACCATTCTGGAGTATAAAAAACATTCATTGCATTTGTTGCCTAGTCTGGTATGTTTTGCTTTGTGCCACATTTCATAAGCTGAATTGTGTCTCCCAAAATTCAAATATTGAAATACTAAACTCAGGTACTTCAAAATCTGTCAAGATTAAAAAGCAGAACTCCACAGAGCTAAAATGATTTAACAAGGGTTTGCTTCCATCCAATACTCCTTTTCTTACAAGGGACAACACGTAAACACAAAGAGAGATGACCAGCTGCCAGCCAAGGGCAGAGACTTCAGAAGCTGTTCAATCCTGTTCACATTTTGATCTTGGACTTTTAACCTTTAGTAATTAGGGCTGTAATTTTCTGTTAAGTCTCTATATGAGTTAGTATTCACTAGAGCAACAGACTTAATACAGAGTATGTAGAAATGTATGATGGATATTCAAAGTAGGATTACAATGACGAACTTTGTAGACAAGGGTGGAAAAAGGAAAAAGGGCTGCCTGCATGCTGGAGCACAAGAGGATCCAGTCAATAGTCAAATACCTGGAGCTTTCTGTGGAGTCTAGTGTGAGTTATATTAAAAAGCCAAAGGCTAAAGAGTCTTCCCTAGAAGCCTGATGGAACTGGAGACAAGTGTCCAAAGATGATAGCAAAGAGCAGAGCTTCTCTGAAGAAGCAAAAAGGGCTGACTTCATTCTTCTTTCCTTTTTATTCCATCCAAGGTATGAGCCTATTGGTTTGCGCCACCTACACCTAGTGTGGGATTTTCCTCATCAGTCGGTGGCTTAAAATTCAATCATCCAGACACATTGAGAATGGTGCTCCACTAATCTCCTAGCCATTAATTCCTTCAAGTTTAGGCCACAGTTAAATATCTCATTCCTTCCCTTATCAACTTGACAGCCAGATGCATTTACTTAAAATATATTTGGTTTTCAAATACAATAACAAGTTCATCATTACATCTAACATGGCACAACTATTCTGCACACAGAAGGGAGAAGGCAAAGTTGTGGGCTTTCTGGGGAGAGGGTGATGCCTACACATTTTTTTAAACAATTCATAACTTAAGAACTGACATTAAATAATCAGCATTATGTTACAAAGAGGAAAAAAACTAAGATCCCTAATTAACATATATAGAGAGACATTTATATATATATATATATATATATATATACACACAAGCTTATTAGTCGAGTCAAAAAGAAAATTACAATTCTTGATTTTGTAACTAGTCTCATGGTTGTAGATGGTATTTATAACTACCTTCTTCTATTACCCATTCTGTATTTATTTTGCTTTCAGCAAGTTCTTCAGCATGCCATGGTTGCTCATCTGCTGTGTGACCATACTTTCCTTCCTGAAGGTTCTGGGCCATTTGTCATCCTTCTGGGATTGGGCTATTGTAGGTTCCCATTGACTTTAATAACAGTGCATGATAATACTAAGAGCCACCTTAAGAAGTTTCTTTCACAACAAATAAAATGTTCCTTTCACACCAAATATAACGTTCCTTTCTTCCATTGTGCAGTAACAGTCCAATTTTCCCTTGGAAGTCTACACCAATCACCCTGTCAACACTGAAATTCCCATTCGAGCTTGTTTACTCAAAGGCATGAGTAGCCCCAAATGATTGAGACAAAGAATTAGATTGTCATGGAATGAAATCATTTTTATGGTTGCTGGTACAAGTCTGACCGTTTGGAATTAGGACTTCTAGGCCAGAAGAGCATAAGGTCATGAAAACAAGAAGCAACATTTTTTCTAGTAGGCCACTAGCTGTAATGCTGAATGATACCATTTCCATTTCTACCCCTTGATTTCTGGATCTGTAAATTCTGGCTATAGGAGAAATAGCAGTACGGATGGTAATTCAAAGGACATACAGCCTTCTGGAAAACCTTGACCAAGCCCTGCAAGGTATTTCCATCTAACTTGTGCTGGATCCATCCTTTGACATTATAAGAAAGGTATTCACACTTATTCTCTACTCTTTGTTTTTGTTCATACCACATTTCACAAGCTGAATTGTGTTTCCTAAAATTCAAACACTAAAATACTAGGGAGATAGAGAATTCAGAAAATTAAAATGAGGTTAACAGAGTGGCTTTCATTTAATATCACTGTTGTCCTCAAAAGGAGAGAATATTAAGACAAACATAGACAAGTACAACCATGCTAAGGTGGGACAAGAAGATGACCAGCTACTGACCAAGAAGAGAGACTTCAGAGGTTGTTTAGCTTTGTTGACATTTTGATATTGGACTTTTAGGCTCTAGAAATTTGAAAAAAAATGGCTGTTATTTAAGCCATTGTGACTTTAATCCTTTTTTATGGGAGTCTTAGCAAACTAATATGACACTTAAGCATTTTGTGCTAATTTAGTTATATAGTTATTTGTTTTCCAAGTTTTTTTTCTCATCAGAATTTCCTGAAAATGGCACTTTGGTTACTTCCATACACTTAGTAAATAGACATTGCCTGGCAAAAATTTCATGGTCAGAAAGTATTTTTGAATAACTACAAAAATTAATAACAGTTGTGAGTTGTGCATACATAAAAATGACTCCACTGGCTTGTGCTCATAATATCAACTTATGCTAATATAGGTTTTATTCACTCATAATGAAGAGGAAGATTATCAAGCTTTTTATGGAACTTGTGTGATAAAAGAAAAGAGATGTTATGAAAATTCATGAGGACATCAGATGATATTGGGATTATTGAAGTAAAACTGGATCTTCATAATCCTACCAGTTTGAAGACTATATATTTTGTTTGTGGTATTAAGGAAAAACCTCCAAAAAATTATAGGTAAGCATGAATGTTTCTCTCTCTTTCTCAAAGAATCTTTAAAAAAGAAAAACAGCAAGTGTATGCTTAGATATTGCCAAAGTTATTTTTGTGTTGTTGAGACAAAATACTCAATATTCAAAATTAAAGAAGGGAAGATTTATTTTAGTTCACACTTTATAGAGTTTTTGGTCCATAGTCAACTTGCCCCAAGGCAGGGTAGCATTAGAGAGGGGCATCACAGAGGGAAAAAAGTTCATGGTGGGGGAGGCAAAAGGCAATGAGCCTGTATCTCATATTTTTCTTTATATTTCATCTAGGTTCTAAACATGTTGGTTGGTGCTGCCCACAGGGTGCACCTTCCCATTATCCACACCCAGAACTATGCTAAACCAATCAGTGGTTTAATTTAGTTATAACACACCCTTAATAATATTCACACACTCTTAATTCATATTCATACACCCTAGATCCAGCCATCTCAAAAAAGCCCCACCTATTTGTGGATGAAGCCTTGGGGGAAATTTAGATATAAGACATATTATTCTGTTCCAGGTCCCCAAAAGACTCACATGCATCCCTTTATCCACAACCAATGTCTAACAGTTGGTAAAGTCCTTACAGTTTTAGTATTGTTGAAAAGTCCAGGTCCAAAGTCTGATCCAACATTTAAAGCAAACTCTTAGCTATGAGCCCATGTACAAATTAAAAAGAAAGCTAAACCCTTCTAATATACAATGGCACAAGATAAATAGTCCTACTCTGAAAGGTACAAATAGGGGGAGTGAAAGTAATGGGACAAAAACAAGACCAAAATCCAATAGGGCATTGGATATTAAATCCAATAGTTTCCTGTGCAGCACCCAAGGAAATCTATGGAAAGGTATGAGCCTCAAAGGGCTTAGGTGGCTCCACCCCTACAGCCCAGCTGGTAGTTGTAGCTCCCATGGCTTCTTTCTTGCCCTAGCTTTGCTCACCTCTTGCAGCTTTCCTCAAACAATCCATGTTCCTGGCTTCCCCAACCTTCTGGGGTCTCCACCGCTCCTTCAGTTTCACCTTCACAGCCTCACACACTGTCCTTTCAGGTGCACACTTCCTCACCACCCAGGACTTTTTCTGAAATCTGGTTGGAAGGATTTCTGACCCCACAACTCCTTCCTTGTCCATGCACCTAAATCCACTAGCATTTGGATGACACCAACGTCTTCTGCCAACTGGAGCAGTAGCCAAACATCCCTCTCTTGGGTCTCGTGCCTGGATTGCTGAGCACTGTGTACCCAATCCTGAGGAACAAATTCTCCAGGCAGCAGCCATTGTGGAACACAGATCTCTTTTCAAAGCTAAGTCATGCATCTTTGCAACTTTGAGGGTGAAAAGCCTGGAGTTCTGCCGATTCTTGTGATGCCCTCACCATTTCTATTGTCCAGTTTCAAATTACTTGGCTTTTTAATGCCAATCTTTTCAGTGACCAAGTTCTCTTTTGCTCCATCTTTGCAGTCCACAACTTTACTGGAGTTTGCCTTCTAGTGAACTCAAAAGTTTTAAAGTCATTCTGCCAGGCCCTTTGCTGTTGATGCTCAACATGAATGTGGCTAAAGGTCCCTAACAATAGCAATGACACCTAAAACTTGTAAGAGAAATTTATTGTGGTTCATAGTTTAGAAGTTTCAGTCCATGGTCAGTAGGATCCAAGACAGAAAGGGCATTTTGTATTGGTTCTGACTCATTTTGTATTTGGCTCTTACTTAGAGGGAATCTACTCACTTCATGGTGGACAGGAAACAGAGAGTGAAGGGAGGAATTGGGTGGGAGATATACCTTCTAGGTGGTGTTGCCAGTGACCCATCTCCAATCAGGCCCACCCTCTACCAGCGCACTCAGAGACTAAACTCATTAGTGGATGGATCCATTCCTAAGTATAGAGCCCTATGCTCCAATCACCATAAAAAATTATAACCTCTGAAAAAATGAGACTTTGGTTGACATCCTGGATAAAACCTATAAAAGATGTTTAAATTTATATTTATTTTGTATATTGTTTGTTTCAGAGAACTTTATCCATTTTGTTATTCTTAGAAATGATGGAGACATACACTATATAAGAGATGACTATGTTAAAATTTCAAGATAAAATATATAATTTTTATAAACACCAAAAATCATTCTTTTTAAATGTTGTGTTTTGTACACATAGTATTTAATATATGTAATTGTGTATGACAAGGGACAAAAGTATGCTTATATGAATTATCATATAATAATAAAAATGAATATGATCTATTTTAGCTAGTCCTAGAATTGGATTATCTAAATAAAAACACACATTAATGTTAATACAATTTTCTTATTCAGATAGACTTACAGTTAAGCTAACAATATAAATTTTTGGATAACAAACAGGTTTTTCTTAATTACTATAATTACTATGTTTTCAGAGTGATTTGGTGACCAGCCACAATGGAAACTCAAATAGTTCTTTGGTTTTTAAGAACACCATCTGTAAATTTACAAAATTTTAGAAAGGAATTTTCTTGGATTTGTGACATTACAAACTATCTTTCCTATCTGAGTAAGAATGTAGTGTACAATGGGAAGAACAGTGAATGTGAATACAACTCATTTGCCCAAACATCATCTAACCCCCATTCTGCCTCCAAAACAAATTTAATATTAGGGAGTTGACAATGAGCAAGAAGTTTAACATGCTGATTTCTCTCAGGCCACCTATTAAATACATAAATTTAATAAAGTCTTTCTGTCTCAATTTCATTTATTAAATAATGTTAACTAAATCTGTATTGTGATTATCATTTGGAATGAAATTACACAGCACATGAATTTTAAGGTGGAACACATTACATAGATAACAAGGACATATATGTTAAGGAAGTTTTTGATAAGTGTACTGACTCTGAAGAGTGATTTAGAGGGTGCATTTTTTTTCTGGAGCTGGGGATTGAACCGGGATCTTGCCCTTTGCAGGTGGGTGGTGGAACCCCTAGAGCTAAATCCCTGGCTCTAGAAGGTGAATTTTTAACATATATTTGTAGTTACCTTCAGTCTCAGTCACAGGCATAAAATACTCAGATGCATAAGTATTATTTCAAAGAATTTATTTACAATTTCAGAGAACTTTGTAAAGTACATTCTTTTAATTTCCTGAGAAAAATGAGAAAATAACATTGTAAGAAAATAGGAACAGAGAAATTAAGATGTTTTAAAAATATGTAAATGAATTTTTTATTTAACAGAGAATACAGACAGACCTGAGCTCAATTCTTTATTAACTCTTCCATTTTTGTATTCTTAGAACATATAGATGGGAATTAACCTTCCTTTTAAACTCCACTAAATAAGTAACTAAGGTGCAGTGTGACTCTCATCAAAGAGGAATAATGCTTCTGTGACCTTGACTGGCTTATTTGACTCTCTGTAGCTATTTCTCTTGAACTGGAAAATTAAATCTAAGTAGAATTTTGGTGCCAAACAGATGCTACCTTTGGCTTGCATTGTCTGGCTAAATTATAAAATAATAATTAATAACTCACAGTCAGTTCCCAGAAATTATGGAGGCATATCCATTACCTCTGTACATAAACATAATCAATTTTCATTAAATATGCTAATTCTACCCAACATCATTATCCAGGGTTTGCCAATGCCTGAGTAGGCATTATACCTTATTTTCCAAATCAAACAAAACAATTTTTCATTATTTGTTTTGATTATCTTCAATATGGCCCATCCTAATTGTGTTGAGAACAGGTGCATTTGTGTTGCTAAAGAAACCAAAATAACATTCTAAATATGCACCTTTTATTTGCCATGTGGTGCAATTATTTCATAAGGATGCACAATAGGAAGTATTCTACTGATAGCACTCTTAATGTAATTGGAGCCCAAATGGGGAATAAAAAGAGAGCTTGAAATTTATAAATCAAAATTTCCAACAGCATTTCCAGCTAAATCAAAGATGTTAGTAATTTTAGATAATTGAGAATTTTTGGAATAAAATCAAGAGTTACTTAGAATACATTCTATTTTGGGGGGCAGAATATATTTTATGAAGGGTGTTTTAATTGTAGTCTTTAGCTATGCTAATATGTTCTGCACAATTAATTAAGATTAGCTTGCTTATAAAAATATGATGTCTACATAACTGAGCAGGTAATTGAAAGAGATTTCTGCACCTACTAATCAGATAGAGAAATTTAAATATATTAATTTGAATAATAATAGCAGTTGATCTATGAAATGCTCACTATGATTATAGGTATGCTACATGCTTTATAGGTCATAATCCTCATATCAAATATGTAAGCTAATATTATTATTATTGTTCATGTTTGAAAAATGAGGAAATCAAATCCCATCCAAGTAAAGTAATTTATTCAAATTGAAACATTTAATAAGTTGATGGCACGGAAGTGTAAAAATACTTTTCCAAACAGCACGGTCTGAGTTCTACATTATATACATTCTTCAGAGTTCAATAATACTGCCTATCATTAAATATTGCATATCATTCAGGCAACAGAGTTCCTTTGAGCACATGTTAATGTTTTGTAAATGTTATTTTCAACTTCTCAAGTGTCCTGCAAGTTATAAATTATTTTATTACTGGAAAGGCTCAGTGTTAAAATATATACTTTAAACTGTAATAAATTACTTTGAACAATAATAGGGAATCATTCACAAAACTCAATTATGTATGATATGTGGAGACAAAGATGGTCAAATAACAGAAAAGAGTGGCTTTTTTTTCAAAAAGTGGCTATTTTAAGTGCCATCTTATACCATCTGCTTCAAGTTTTTCTGCTCCATACAAATGACATGTCTTTCCAATTAACCTAACTCACTAAGTTGCATTTTATACAGTGAATTTCATTTATTAATTCAAATTTGAGATTATAACTGATGTATTTGACATAATATGTTCACTTAATGAACAAGGTAAATCTATTTACTACATGTACATGTAGCTAATAAAAGGCTCATATGATTAATTTGAAAAGATTCAGTTTTCTTTATTTTTGTTGTATACTTGAGTCAGCCAATGGTGGTTTACATCTAAATTGCCCAGAATCTCAAATATTAAACTGAACTCCTCTTAAAAACTTATCAACCATTGAAAATATATTTTTGTGTCAGATAAACTGAATTCTACTTCATTATTTTCCATTCTGATGTACCACATACTAGTAGAAAATGAAACTTGATTCTAGTGTTCTTTAAATAACTAAGGCTAAACAAGAAAGTGCAAAATCTCACCTCATATTAAATTCACAATTAATTTTATTCTTGAAATCATAAATTTTTTCAGTGTCACTCACCTTAATTATTTTTATTTATTTATTTTTATTCATTAAGTTTATTGGTACATTTTAGGTATCCAATATGATGATATTCCTTATTGGAAATTTGTAATTTTACATGATATATCTTGGTTATTATATTTTTCCCCATTCCCCTAGCCTCCCTTCAACCCCTCCACCCCTCCCTATTTACAAAGACGTTGTTTCCATTTTTTCCTTTTCTCATATTTATTCCTTTCCCTTCTTTACTTTCTGCTACCCTTCCCCCTTCCCATTCCCCTTTGGACCTTTTCTTCCTATTTAATATTATCTAACTCTGTCACATGTGAGTTAGCACAAAAAATCAACAACTGGAATATTATCTTATTAAAAAACTTCTGCACAGCAAGAGAAACTACGTACAGAGTGGAGAAACAACCCACAATGTGGAAAAAAGAATTTTACCAGCTGTTCTTTAAATAAAGGTCTACTATCTAGAATATATAAATATCTTAAAAAAATCAGACCTCCCAAATTTAAAGACTCAATCCAAAAATGGGCATCTGAAATGAACAGACATTTCTCAGACAAAGAAGTAGAAACCGGAAGTAAACATATGAAAAAATGTTCAACATCACTGGCCATTTGAGAGATCCAAATAAAATTATAATATTTATGTCAAAGATACAAACATTGTAACCTAAATATCTGAATACTAATGCTTTAGTAAAGTGTCATATCTTTAAGTTTCCTATTGTAGGTATAAATAAAATGAGCATTATTTATTTATTTAATATAATATTTGTTAGCATACATTTTCCAGGAAACATCTTACCATTTTCATATATGTGTTTTCTCAAATTTTTATAATGACATTACATGGAGGTAAATTTATTATCTCAATTTTATGGATGAGGTCACTGAAAACTTGAAGAATGACAGCATTTCCTCCAAGCCTCCTTACATGAAGCTTGTGATACATTTAGTGTATTTAAATTGGGCTGACAAGCTGCTCCTCCCAGTACTGGAAGGTAACAGCCTTAGTTAATTTTTTCAGTTGATGTGCATACTGAAGTAACATCAAAAATGGAACAGTAAATATTTACTTTATTCCTAAGTCTAAATGTCTTCAAATAGAAGTAAAATTTGTCCCTTCTGTTACAAATAGCTATTGATTTCTCCAGGTGAGAAGTAGATCATAGAAAATGTATATTACATTACATCTTATAACTGGAAAAATATTTTTGTAAAAGAAGAGATGAAATTTGTGTTATTTCTACTCAATGCTACAGTTATTGCATGAATATATTCTCAAAACAAATATTTTAACTACTTATACATTGACACCTGTCATCTTCAACCAGTAAAAATATTATATGCCAATTACACGCCACACTATATGCCAATTAGCAGTCTAAGAAATAGAGCTTCAATGAATAATAAAGGAAAAGAATAATCCCTTCATGTAACTTACATTTGGGTTTAGAGAATGTAGTATATAAATGATGTCAGAAAATCCTAAAGGCTCTTAGAAAGACAAATAGGGTAACATGAGAGATCAGGTTTGAGTAAGGTGTTGTCGATGTAGACAAGATCATAATTAAAGGAGTTACAGAGAAATCAGCCTGTGCATCAAGAACTAAAATGTTCAGAGTAAGTCATCCGAAGAAAAACAGGTAAAAGAGAGTGTCAAAATTAATACTTTGTGCATTTGTGATCACAATGTTATTTTCAGGAAATATTATTCCTTTTTGTCAAACAAGTCAGAATTTAGATAACATTACATCAGAATAGACCATGATGTCTGTCATATTCTACATAAACAAATATCTACTTTTCATAAAATTTGTCCTGGTTGCAAATTATTGTATTATTTATCTTTATAATGTAGCAATTTTTCTTTCACTTGTTCAGTTCAGCAAGTTTTTACTACATTTTAATTGTAGACCCATAGAATCAATTGTGTTTACCTTACAATTCAGATAATGTGGCAAAAATGCAACCATGGTAAGTAAAATTCTAAATTTTTGAAATAATAACAAATTTTATTAACATGAATGTTTATAAATTGGCATTTATAAAGCACAAACACTTGAAATTTAATAATTTGGTTTTTAACAGTCCACCTATAGAGTTATGTACAAATGAAATCATAGTGAATAAAATAACAAAGCATTCAAGAAGTAGAAAATCAGAAGGAAAATAAAATGGTTCATAATTAAAAACTAGATATTTAGTGATGATTTAGCAGGACTAAATTGCCTGGATTTTAAGACAAATTTATATAAAGGATAGATTCCCAGGTTATTCCTAAAAGAACTTAGAAAGCAAGATGGAAACAAGTGCATAACTAGCTGAAATTTAATCCATAAACATGTAAAGTAGGAGCCAGTTATACTTGAGAATGAATGGCTACTCAATGCACATTAAAGATATGATCAGGAATTAAATAGAAATACATGAGTCTTTAAAGAGAACTCAACCCTCTTGTTTATAAGTCTACATAATCTTTCATTCTTTTCCTCATTTAAGAATTACTAAGTAATGAAATATTGTATTTAAGCCTTGTTGCTGGAATATAGAAGTCCCCAACTTACAAATGAGTTCTGTTCCAGGGGATTGTTCTCAAATTGAAATAGTTCCTAAACTGACAATGTGAGTCTTATAGAATACTGCTGTAAAAGTTCATGTCGTGAGTGTTCATAAATCAGGGACTTACTTTAAGTAAACCACACAAGGTTAAGTATGTTACAAAACTTATTTTCTGACCTGGACTATAGCCAAGCAAGAAATAATGGCATGCACATTTGAAATTACTAGTATTGTACAATGCGGTAGAAGACAAGGACTAATATAAAAATACCATTCCAAAGTTCATTAAACAATGTTAAGAAACTGATGATTAAGCAGAAACACTGGTACACAAATTGTCATAAAGAAGAAGAGAAGACAGAGAAGGAAAAGAAGAATCAGAAGCAGTAACATCACTTGTACTTAGAAGTCCATATTCACAATCCAAGGTATCAAGAGAGAAGAAATGAATAAGTTCAATAGAATCATAGATAAGTGTTAGAAAGGTAAGATTATAGCTGAGAACTAAGAGGCTTCAGATTATTGAAAATGAATTTATTGATTTCAAGAAAACAAAATTTGAAAGTTTAAATATACTGTGTTCAAAGGTGTCACTGACAATGACTATAAAGAACTATAAGAGAACAGTCAAAATTTAGTTCCCTTTTTCCATAACACTTTGCTTCCATGTGACTCTTAATGTTGATTTCAGATTTGGTGACTAGAAGTTAAATAGGCTACTGCACATCTTAGTAGTTACCTGTATTAACAGTTTTCTGTTGCTGGAACAAAATATCCAACACCCACTACATAAAGCTGGAGAAGTTTCCTGATTTAGGGCAATTCAATCTATAAGCAGTGACTCTAAGGCAGAAATAGAATATTGGAAGGGCTTGACAAATGGCAGCTGCACACCCCAGGGCAGATAGGAAGCAGAAAGAGTAGAAGAGCAGAACAAGGGACAAGAACATATCTTTCCAGGGCATGCCACTAGTGTCCTATCTCAGTTAAGTTTCTACCTTTGAATATATGAGACTTCTGGGGGAACATTTTACTTCAAAATCATAACATTCTACCCCTGGGCCCCAAAAGGTTCATGTCGATCTCATTATACAAAATACCTTTGGGCCATCTTAAAAGTTGTCAGTATCTTAACAGGTCCAGCATTGCTGGAAAGTTCAAGTTTAAAGTCTCTTAGCTACATGTTCAAGTGAAAAATCATACAGAAATTTGATGATAAAAATACAATGTACTGTATACATGTGCCATCTCCCTATAATAAGTCATTAATGCATACTTCAAACATGTACCAATAAAAAAAGTTAACAAAAGTCAAATGCTTCCAACATATAATTCCAAATAGTAAATACTCCCATTCCAAACAGGAATAATAGAGGGATTGTTGCAGAATATCTGAAATGGGAAACAGAGGGCATGCAGAAGTTTGAAGGCAGTAAACAGCTTTATTTACACCAATGGACCTGACCGGTGTCTTTCCCTAAAGAAGTCAGGCACATAATATGATTGGGCCAGCAGTTTTATAGGGTTGCAAGCAGGAGGTATAGAAGCAGAAGTAGAATATTTAGCAGTGTTTCTTTGGTTAGTTATTTGACATTTTTAATATCTATGAGTCTTAATTCCATTGGAGTTTCCCTGGGAATACAGCAAGCAGAGTTTACACAAACCAGAGCAGAGTTCTAGCAGGACTTTCCAAGTTTCTTACACTCCACTGTTGACAAATTACAGAAGTTGTCATGGCTACTCCAGTACACTTTACAAAGAGTATTGTTACCTAGTTAACCCATAGTTTCTTAATAACACAGTTAATTCATAGCTGTCCAATTTAGTTATTTTTTGTTTCAAATATCCATCTTCCTGGAAATTCCTTTTCAGGATAAAAGGGAATACAGACACAGAAAAACCTAAAGCCATCAGTACAAACGATAAACTCTGTAGCTCCAGATCTAGCACTTTGGGCAGTGCATGCTAAATTGTGAGTTCCAAAGGGTCCACGATGTCCTGCCCCTGTGGTCTTGCCAGTTTCAGCACATTTAACCTCTCTGAGTACAGCTCCACTCATTGCTTGGAATTTTCCTCAGCAGACATTTGACTTTCCTAGTATCTCCAGTTTCCTAGGGTCTCCACTGAACTTTTGACTTCATTCTAACAGCTTCATACACTGCCCTTTCAAGATAGTGCCTGGACTCTCAGGCCTTCTTCCACAATCTGAGTGGGAACCTTTGTGATCTAGTAACTCTGACAGTAGCATACCTGAAAAACCAGCACCAAGTGGACGATGCCAAGGTCTGATCCCACCTTGAGTAGTTGTCTGGCCCTCTTTGACCATGGCTATATTGGCCTCTAATTGCCTGGATGCTGAACTTTGGACATACTTTCCTAAGTGCTCCTGAAAGAACAAAGGAATATTGGGATTTCATCTCAAAGCAAAATCTTTAAAAGAGTTTACACATTTACACCCTTAAGCCTGCAATAGGAGGAATCTGTTCAATCCCTCTGGCGTTGTACTTTCAAGACATCTTTTTATAGTCCTGATGTATTGGGCTTCTTCTTAATGCTAATGTTTTCAGGAACCACACTCTGCTTGTCCCCTACTTTATCAGTGGGTTGATTCTGGTGAAATTGCAAGCTTTTTAAAAACTTCCTCCTGATTTCACTGTAAATTTGACTCTAAACAGTGAGAAGTAACCATTCCCTGACTCAATATTGGGCTGCCTTGAAATTTTCTCTGTCAAATCAATTACTATGTTGTTTTAAATTCAACTTCACATTAAGTCTTAGGGCCTGAACAAAATACAGAGAAATTTTCTCCCATAGTGTAACACAAATGAGCTGTCCAATTCTCAGTGAATTACTTGTTCCCAGTGAAAACCTCCTGAGACTGGAGTTTACTGTCCACACTCCTATCAGCATTCTGGTCATCTGAGCTCTGATCAGAATCATCCATCAAGCTCTCCTTACTTCATTGTAGGGCTACTCTTGCCTGCATATTTAAACTGTGCAAAACCTTTCCTGTGAACCACTTTTCAAGGCTTATAAATTATCAGTCAGGTACAGTCACAGAAAGAACTCCACTTCTCTGATGCCAATTTTCTGTATTAGACACTTTCCTGCCATTGGAACAAAATACCAGGCACCCACAAGTTAAAGGATGACATGTTTATTCTGGCTCATGGTTTTCAGTAATTTAGTTTATGGGCCACTATCACCAAGTCAGAAATAGTATGGTACAAGGTAATAACAGGGAAGAGATTATTAGAGAAAAATTTAAATCCTATGAAATAACCTGTGTCTCTGAAGTAGGACAGTATAATTCATATCCATAAGAGAATCAGGGAAGGATAATTTTAAATCATATTTGTTAAATCTTGTGTCAACTTGGCTAGAGAAATGTATATTTTCCACAATTATGTTTCATTTATGTTTCCCATTAAAGTAGGTCAAATTAGAATTTTTGTGATATTTCAGGGGTGAAAAGAAAGCAGCAGCAAGTATACAGCTGACTTATGGTTTTTAACCTACTAATTTAACTAATTTGAAGTAAGTAGTAGCTAAGCCTGAATACTCTTGCATGTTCCATCACCCACTCTGACATCTGAACTAGGCATATGTAGCTGGGCATTCACATGATACACTTATCCAAAGGTAATAAGGACTGACACATATAGGAGGGTACCAGGTACACTTTTGAGTTTCTTTTCTCTCATGGTCTTTCCTCCCAAACAATCTGTCTTTTGTACATAAATATTCAGTGTGAGAAGAGAGCAATAAGAAACATCTTATCCTGTCCCATCATTGTGTAGGCTAATTCTGTCTCACAAATACCAAACTTACACCCTGGTTCTTTCTCTGCTTGATATAGTGACTGGCAGGTGCTGGCAGATATTCAAAAATGCTTTGAGAAATAGGTTAAAGATAGAATATACAGAAATTATTGACTCTGTGAAAGATCCATTCCACTTTTAAAATATATTGGAAGAATGAAGATCATGATTAGGTTTGCAGCTTGTGAGATCATTCTACCTGAATTATAGAAGATATTTTGAGGAAAGAAAGATTAACATGGAGACAGATGATTCAAAATTGTTGCATAAATCAAGCAGAGGATTACAATGTTTCTCTAGAGAAATATAGAGAAGTATAGAGAGAAAATTTCTTCAAATTGGCAAAAGTCAGGATAATTGTTATGGTCTTATATTACTATATTTAAAGAACAAGATTATGAAGGATGATATATTAAATATGGATTTATTTAAAATGGGAAGATTCACTGTTTATTTATCTAGAGAAAAATTTAAAGGGGAAAATTCATGAATTCTACATTGCCACACTGAAGCAGATATGGTATTGTGGTATCCAAAAGAAGACTGTTAGATAAGTATAAGACAATTACTCATAGATGTCAAGAGAAGAATGTATATACTTTTGGAAGTTATATGTATTTTCAAAGTTATCCACATTTGAAAATAAAGATCATACTTATCTATGTGATGAGGATGGGCTCAACTACGACAAGCATGCTGAATGAGAATAGACTTTAGCCCTGATTACTGAAGACTTTTCAAGTTTATTAAGATTATTAACTCTGAAGAGGTTTAGTGCTTATTTCAACATTTGAAGGTAATTGTAATTTATCTTTAAATCATAAATCATTGGTTATTCGTGCAATTTATAGCAATTTATAATTGTAAAGTTAATTAAAAAATATTATTCCTGAAAATGAATTTAGCTGAATAGGATAAAATACCTGTTCAATGGTGAATATATCTGAAGGTTAAATCTAGTCTCCAAGTGTGGAATTTTTTGCAAAAGTATTAACAATAAAGTATTTAAAATATTATGTTACAAATGCATTTTATTGAAAATGTGCATTCAATTTAATTTCCAATCTAATAGTTTCACAAGTAATTACATAAATGCATTCAAAATAGTTTCATTGTAATTCTGTTAAAAAGTCTAGTGTTTCCTTCTGTGAAACAAAATAAAAGATTTTTATTAAAAATCATTTTAGAAGCATATTCAATATGTGCATTTTAATTAAAAATCATTGCACCTATATATGTCACTAGAGATGGGAGTTCAGACAATGCATGGTATACAAATGGTTTCATAAATAAAGAGTCAAAGAAATGTGGGAGGGGAAATTTCAATCCTAGTTAGAATAATAACAAATCACTTTAAAAAATAAAAAAACTATAAAAGGGTGATTACCCTGCCTTTGCTGTAATTCTTTCCCAGCAAATCTGTAAATATGTCCTGTGGTCAGATTTTACTGTGATACCCAGGACTTTCCTGGTTGCCAAATGGCCTGTGATCATGTACCCTCATTTGACATCCTATCATGATGCCCTGTGGGTGACTTTGTGGGGTGAGTATATCTAAGACAGTTTATTTCATACACATCACAATCTAAATCTCTTTCCGTAGAATGAAAGTCATTGAACCAGGGCTTACTTATGTTGTACTCTGGTGCATTTTGCTCTAGGAAAGTCTGCAATGATTCATATGTTCTTGGTTTTTTAAGCTCCTAAGTGCTGGGTAGTGCTTTGCAATGGCCTGTATACTGCTGCAATGAACATCAATCAAAGATTGTACACACTCATGGGCTTTTTCCTTCAGATTTAGTCAAACTGAAGGCTTCAAATACAAATCAATAGGAAAGGAAAATATGTTTTTTGAATTGATGAATTATGGAACTATTCAGGATCCTTTAAGTGCAATTTGATTACTCCCATTCCTTCCCTTCTACTTCCTTCTTCTCCATCTTGTAATTTTTATGTTTCTTCATTTTAGAATAAACCACTTCATTTTAGAATGGATTGAGTTTGAAGTTATAGTTTAGAATGATCCAAATAAAAATAATCTTTTTGAAACTAATCTCAACTAATAAAATTGTGGAATGATTTAGGCATATCCAGATATTATAAGAAATTTATTAAAAGAATAATTAGAAGCAGCAAATACATCCTTGCACCATCAGTGATTTCAATACTATGAAAGTTTTAATTCTAAGTCAATAAACCTGGACTAACAGTCAAAATTCTGCTAAACAATCTGGTTAATATTAATTCATAGACCACTTCATGAGACATAAAGAGCTATATTGTAGTGCTGCAAATCCTGACACAATGGGAAACATAAAGAGCAACGATGTATCCTTGAAGTGTAAAACAAATATATCTTATAACTTCATCAGCTTATAATGGGTTTAAAGCACTGATTGATGAAATAAAATGCACTCACTCATTTCACAATTATAAGAATTCTCAGCAATCAATACTTTTATAAATTACATTTCCAAATGAACAAATCTATAAAAGTGGCCTTTAAATTCATCAAACTATCAGACTCCTTTGTTTAAAACCTGTGCTCTCTTAAGGAAATGCTTCATTTTTCATATGAGATATTATTGTTGCATTTAATCATAGTTCCTCACAAAATATAAATTGAATAAAATTAACCATCACTGAACAAATGACAAGATCTTGGTGAAAATTGGTGTTATAATAAAAATACTGTAAAACACATACTATTTTGAATCATTTGAATCACATTAGTTGTGTAAATATATATTTAAACAAAGATCTGTTGTCACACAACACAATTCATCTCTTATGAGTCCATAAATAGGTAAATATTCCATATAGATAATATGCCAGAACATTAAGTAACAGATAAAGTATTTTAACTATATGTATACCATACATATTATTTTTAGGCCCCATTAAGTCCTAACTACCACTTGATTCTAGTAATTTTTGAGACCATCAAGTAGATGCCTATGGAACTGTTTGGAATGCAGAGCACAAAGAATCCAGAGACCCTCCACCTAGGCTCCACTGTATGCAAAAGAAATTCTCTATCAGACTTCAGGTATCAGAGAGGTGCCGACTATTGTAATATATTCAGATCATTCTTGTGACAATTGTCAAATTTGTGCAACCATACATGGTAAAATTCAAAATTTATCTTATTTACATGACTGCATATAAAATTTTGATATTTTACAGAAATCCTTATAAGAGAGGAGATATTCTCATGGACACAAGCCATGGAAAAATTAAAAGTAATAGAGCTGCCTGTCCTTGGTAAAGAACAAAAGATTTATAATATTACAATTCCATGATTTTAATGATAAAATCAATAATATTTGTCAAAGAGTATCAGAAGGATTTTGAAGTTGTGGAATCTATAGAACTCTAAACATTAAATAAAAATAAGAGGATTTTTCTTAAATAACTAGTAAATTCCTGCTAAATATATAAATTGTAACTAAAAGGATAAAGGACTGTGGTACTATCCAACTTCAGAAGAAATGAGAAAGCACAGCATTTTGCTCTCCTGCGAAGTATTGCTGAATTCAGTGGACTCTACCTAAAAACTCAAACACAAAGAGATTCTTCAAGTTAAAAAAAAAAAGACTATGATTCTGTATGGGCATATGGCAATACTCTAACTACTGCAAATGTTAGCCATCTGAAAGTAAAGCAGGTAGATGACTACTATAAAAATATCAAAAATATGATTTGAGAAGTAATACCTCTATAAGATTAGTAATTGAGAAGAATATGTAAAATGAGAGAGAGAATATGAATATCGTTGCATACAAATTTTGAAACAAATACAAAAGATGCAAAATCAAGTAGTGACCATAAATTTTACTGAATTGACAAGATTATCACATACACCCTGCTCTTAGCAATTGGTGTATCCTGACATATTTTTGTAGATACAGTCTAAAACTAAGTTAACATAAAACTGAGGTTACTTCAGAAAGAAGATAAACACAGAAATCAGCTCAACTTGTTTAAATTGATTTTCTTGCACCAAACCCAGATGTTTTAAGAAAAGAGTGTAAGAAATGCAGGTTTGTGTGTCCTAAAGTGAATTACAGCTTAAGATATTTCCTCAATTTACTTTTTCCATGATAACTAAATATTAGTGTTGGTTGAAATGATAAAAATATATAAAAAGTGTGGCTGGTTCATTTTTGTACACTTTGGAGTGTATTATTTATAAAATTTTGTAACACATCTTCATACTTGACTCATAAACACATTAACTGGGGAAGGAAGCTCCCCTGCTGCCATCCCAAGCTCCTAGGACAGAGAAGCTGGGCCAGTTCCAGCACCTGGAAGGAAGCTCTCCCACTGCCATCCCAAGCTCCTAGGGCAGAGAAGGTGAGCCGTATGAGCACCAAAAGAACACCCCCCCCATGGAAATGAGAAGACATGTAAACAAGCCTCAAAAACAGACTTCTAGATCACCCACAGCAACCCCAAAGGGAAACGAGATGGAAAACTCTGATACTCAACCACCTGGACTCCCTGAACTGGCAACAAAAGAGGATCTGGGAAAAATGAAATCAGAAATAATTATTCAGCTAACAGCAAAGATTTTGCTCATGGTTCAAGACATTATTAATAAATCTAGAGAGGACACAGATTAAAAAAAATAGAGGATCTGAGGAGCATGAAGGAATCTCAACATAGGAAACAAATGGAATCCATAAAACAGATGCAAATAGATTTCCAGGAGATTAAAAACTCCATCGAAAGTCTATACAGCAGGATGAACCAATGTGAGGATAGAATTTCAGATATAGAAGAAAAGATTGCAATTAGTGACCAAGAAAAGAAAAATTGCTTTAGAATTGTAAAGGAACATGAGAAATCAATCCAGCAGTTGCTAGATGATGCAAAGAAGAATAACATAAGACTGATTGGAGTCAATGAAGAAACAGGAGAGAGTGCAGATGACATAAAAAAACTCTTCACAGAAGTGATGGCAGAAAACTTCCCAAGGAGTGGAAAAGAACTTGACATACAGATAAGTGAGGCATATAGGAATCCAGCTAGCTTTGATAAAAAAAAAAAAAATCTACACATAGGCATATAATAGTTAGGATACCAGAAATTCAACAGAAAAACAAAATTCTACAAGCAGTGAGAGAAAAGAAACAAATCACATACAAATGAAAGCCCATCAGAATCACAGCAGGCTTCTCAATGCAAACCCTCAAGGCAAGAAGAGCTTGGAGTGATGTATTTCAAGCCTTAAAGGAAAATAGCCTCCAACCCAGATTGATGTACCCTGCAAAACTATCTTTCAAAATTGATGGAGAAATAAGATACTTTCATGATAAAGACCACCTCAGGAACTTCATAAATACCAAACTAGCACTGCAAAAATTTTAGACAATACCCTAGGAAAAGACAATGAGGATCACAACCCCAGGAAAATCAGCAGAATGAATCCATTGGATGTGACAAATTAAACTCAATGGGGGAGAATCCAACAAAAAGAGAAAGTCATGACAAGGCTTTTAAAACTTTTAACTTCATCTCACTAATAAGGGTATAATTCAATCTTGTTATTGTACTGAGTAGCATTTTTCTGATTCTAGAGTTGCACACATTTCCTTGTGCTGTATTGGCTATTTATCATCTTCTTATGTCTACATTTTAATTGAGTTGTCTATTAATGAGCTCTAAGAATTCTTTATATATTCTGCTCATAGGTTATATGCATTGTAAATATGGTCAGTTTAAAGACTACTGTTCATTTTAGTGATGTCATTTAAAGTTCTAAATTTTGATGGAATCTTATTTATCAATTTTTTTCTTTTACACATCATGTTGTTATATACTAGGTAGTTCTTGCCTACCCTGAATTCATCAATATTTTCCCTTATAAATTCTTCTTAAAGTTTTATGCTTTTAGGCTTTCTTATTTAGGTTCATAGATCCCTTCAAGTTATTTTCATGTATGGAAATAAAGGGTTGAGGTTAATTTTTTATATACAGATACCAGGTGTTCTAGTGCCATTTGCTGAAAACACTATCTCTTCCTCGGCTCTTGAATTGAGTTTATAGTCTATAAAATGCTAATGTTAAATAATCTTTCACACCCCAGTGGACCATATATGTGTGGTTCTATTTCTAGATTCTCTGTTTTATTCAAATGATCTATATGTCTTTCCTTACACCAATACTGCCTTGATTACTGTAGCTTTAGAAGAAGTCTTAAAATTAGGTACTAATCTTCTTCCATCACTGTTTTGTTTTTAAACTTTTCTAGGTCCTTTGTACTCCTACATAACTTTGAAATTTCAATATCAAATTCTTCATTTATAGCAAGTATACACAGACCTGAAATTTTATATATACTTTGTGTTTTCTAATCCTGCTAAATTCAAATACAAGTTCTAGGGGGTTTGAAAGATTTCTCAGTATTTTCTCTGTAGATGATCATTTCATCTACATATAAAGATTTTGCTTCTACCTTGCCAATCCTATCCTAATTGTGTCATTTTATTACCAGACTATTTTGGTGGGAGCTAGGTTTCAAAGCTTAATAGACAGATAAAGAGTAAGCATATCTGCCCTTGTTCCCTACCTTAAGGAGAATGCATTATATCTTCTCCATTCATATACAGCATTCTCACTTGAATTATGGAGTACATGTCTTTAATCTGTTGAGAAGGTTCTGTTCTACTTCTAGTCTCCAAATAGCTTTTATCATAAACAGCTGTAGAATTTAATCCAATACTTTTTCTCCAACTAGTGACAGGATCACATGGCTTTTTCCTTTCCTCTGTTAAAATGATGACTTTTGGGGTGGATCTGCCAATGCTGAACCAACACTGCCATCCCTATAACAAAACCACTTTCTATATACTGCCAGATCTGATGTCTAAGAGTTTGTTTTGTTAAACAAATTTCTATCTATGTTCATACTTTTTTCTTCTATTATCTTTATCCAATTTTAGGATTAGCATAATGTTGAGTTCCTAAAATGAGAGGAGAACTGTTCTTTCTTTTTTTCTGCTTTAATTGTTTGATATAATTTATCATTTAAAATGTTTATGAGCCTGCTGTTGTCATATAGGTCGGTTTTCAAGCTAGGAATAAACTTTCTTTAATAGGTGCTATTCAAATTTTGTATTTCCTCCAGAGTTAGTTTCATTAATTTGTCTTCCAAGGTACTTCTTAGAAATTTTAAAATTTATTTCAAAACAGATTTTTGAAATATGCTTTCTATATCCTTTTAAAGTCTGTAAAATCTGTTGTAATGTCTCCTAGATCTTGATATTGTAATTTAAAAAATGTATAATTGATATTGTGTAACAGGAAAAAAAGATCTAATGGTGCAGGGAAGTGGGAGGGAAGGGGAAAGGAAAAAAGGGAAAAGAAAAAATATGAGAAAAAGAAAAAAATGGAAACAAAGTTTTTGCAAATAGGGCAGGGTGGAAGGGGTGAAGAAAGGGCAAGGGAAGGGGAAAAAAAAAAGAACCAAGATACTCATGTAATGGTACAAGAACCCAGTGATGAATGTAACTGTATTTTATACTGAAAATGTACCAATAAACTTAATGGGAAAAAGAAAAACCACGTTAACTGATCAATACTTAGGGGAAATTAATAATCTTTTAATTAATCTTTTATTCATACTATAATAAATATAATTGTATCATGACCTCTTGGAAAAGCTTAGATTTTTCCCTAAAAACACAAAATTTGCATCATTAAATTTTTTTTATATATTAATTGGTACATTTTAGGTATGCAGTATGTTTACATTTATCATTGGGTCTTGTACCTGCACATGATGTATCTTAGTTCTTATTTTTTTCCCCATTACCTGTGCACCCTTCACCCCCACCACCCTTCCCTATTTACATAGACTTTGTTTCCTTTTTTTTTCTCTCTCTCATAATTTTTCCTTTCCTTTCTTCTCTTTCCCCTTCCCCTCCTGCGACCCCTCCACCTTTGGACCATTTACTAAAACATAATAATGATATGAATTCTGATGTGAATTTGTTTTAAAATATTTCATAATTCAAAATGACATAAGGTTTCTATGTAAATCATGAAAATATATTTGTTTTCTCTCTGCTTTGTCTATCACATTCATCTAATCATTTTACACTTTTCTAAAATATGATACTCATAAAGCTTTGAAATATTTCAAATCCTTCATTTTCATATTTTATTGATATGTGAAATAATTCTAATATTTAAAGTATGGGTCTAAATGAACTTCTTCACTGATTTTATTTTTGTTGAGTTGGGAGCTATTTCATAATATCATAGTGTAAAGAGTAACTTAGATATGTCAGTTTTGTTCATGAATATTCTGAAACTCTGCTCCTTGGATCTTAATCTTTATAGTACAAGCTTTATAGCTTTCTTTAGATTGGTTATCTGCATTTTAATCCTGTTAATATACCAATTTGAGCAAGTTGCACAAAATCTTTTTCCACTTACATTTCTTCATCTAAAAATGAGGATATTGGAAGAACCTACTTGATGATATTAGCATGAATAGGAAATGATTTAATATACAGCATTTTACTGAAAATGTTTGAGATATTATTAACATTGCTACTGAAATTCAATTTGATTTTAGAACCATACTGAAATAATTACAATTATATAATATCTTTATGTTCCATATATTTAGATGAAGTGGGTGATATTTCATTTGATCAGAAATTTCATTTTCTTACATTTCCCTGGAAAAGGATTTCAAAACCAACTTTCTTTACATTTCTTAGTTTTGCTTTGCTTTGTTTTTTGGTACGGGGAATTGAACTCGGGACCTTGTGCTTGTCAGGCAGGCACTGTACCACTGAACTGCATGTCCATCCCTTCAGTGGAGCCTGGCTATTCCATAAGCACTTTTATACTGTGCAGTGCTATGGGTGCTGGACTGAAGCACTTCACTTCTACAAGGGAGCCCTCCTCAGGGAAAGTTTACCACATCAGCTTTTCTTTCTTCAGCACCAAAAAAAAAAAAAGAAGAATATCTCTGAAAATTAAGCTGTCTTTTTTATTGTTATTATTATTATTATTATTATTATTATTATTATTATTATTATTACTTGTATAGGAGTTAGCTAGTTTGGGATATTGGTGGCAGGTGAGACAATATTCCCAATAGAAAATAGCATGTTGGAAGGGCTTGAAGTGAAAAGAGTGCAGTGTATAGAAAGTGGAGTGTGTACAGACTTGAAAGAAGCACATTACAGTCATGTTAGAGGTTGAGACAAAATAGTGAGAAGTATGGTAGGAGTAGTAGACTAGTACAAAATCTTGCAGGGCCTTCAAGTCACACTGAAGATTTTTCACTTTATCCTATAGCCAATAAGAAGCATTTGAAGAATTCTAAGTCAGTAGTTGGCAGGAACATATTTGGATTTTTTTTAATTTTTAAAACAACTTTATTATCAAGCACACACACATACAAAAATTAAAACTAATCAAAGAAGAACAATGCAAGGGGAAAAAACTACAATAATATTCAAATACAGTAGAACTCAATCAAAACAAAACTGAAAAGCATGTAAACATTTTTCCATATAACTTAAAAAATCATCTCAAGCAACAACAAGACATGAGAGGATGTGATTTGTTTCAGAAAGATCCCCAAAACCAACATTGAACAAATAATAATGTGGAAAAAAACTCCATTTAGTTAGGAGACTCCACATAAGCCAAACATTCTCCCCAGTTTAAATTTCGACATGATCATATGACACACGATGGAAAGACAATCCAAGAAATATGTTATTAGGCCATTTCATCTGTATGTATCCTTAATTACACTTTCAGTTTCTCACACTAGAGAAACTCTTCAGTATTTACATATGTGTGTCCTATTTATTTCACTTAAGAGGATGGATCCATTTAGCTATAAATGTCTCTGGTTTCTCATTCTTTATGGCTGAGTAGTGCTCCATTTTATTAAAAAAACACATCTTCTTTATCCAGTATCCAGTTCATGGA
Source organism: Heterocephalus glaber (assembly GCF_053883595.1). Taxonomy (NCBI): domain Eukaryota; kingdom Metazoa; phylum Chordata; class Mammalia; order Rodentia; family Bathyergidae; genus Heterocephalus; species Heterocephalus glaber. Next base: position 12,090,393 of record NW_028258333.1, read on the forward strand.
CACTCGGCCTGTTTCCAAGCTTTTGGTGTTGCCAACTGTGCCACTACAAACATGGGTGCACATATATCGCTGTGGTAAGATTCTAATTCTTTTGGGAAGAGACCCAGCAGGGAGATAGCTGGATTGAATGGGAACACTAAGCCTCGTTCTTTGAGGTATTTCCATACTGATTTCCACAGTGGTTGCACCAGTCTGCCCTCCCATCAACTATGGAGAATGGTTCCTTTCTCCCCGCACTCCTGCCAGCATTTGTTATTAGATGATTTCTTAATAGCAGCCATCGTTTTGGGGATGAAGTAGAATCTCAGTGTTGTTTTCATCTGCATCTCTCAAATGGCCAGTGATGTTGAACATTTTTCATATATTTATTTGCTGTTATACTTTTTTGTCTGAGAAATGTCTGTTCATTTCAGATGCCCATTTTTGAATTGGATCTTTGAATTTGGAGGGTCTGATTTTTTTCAGTTCTTTATATATTCTAGATAGTAGTCTTTTGTCTAAGGTAGAGTTGTTGAAAATTTTTTCCCACATTGTATGTTGTCTCTTAGCTCTGTTGGTGGTTTCTCTTGCAGTGCATCTTTCTCATAAGATGAGATCCTAGTTGTTGATTCTTTGTGCAAGTTCCTGTGCCACTGAGGTTTATTTCATAAAGTCTTTTCCTATACCAATATCTTCAAGAGTTCTACCTAAATTATCTTCCAGCAAATTTAGTGTTTATGTCCTAACGTTTAGATCATTAATCCACTTTGATCTTAGTTTAGTGCATGGTGATAGGTATGGGTCTAGTTTTAATCTCTGGTAGGTTGAAATACAGTTTTTCCAACACCATTGATTAAATAAGCTATCTTTCCTCCAATTAGCATGGTTGGCTCCTTTGTCAAAGATGAGGTGGCTGAGCATATCTGTTGTCATTTCTGAATCTTCTAATCTATTCCACTGATCCTCAGGTATCTTTCTTTGCCAATACCATCCTGTTTTTATCACAGTAGCTTTGTAGTATAGTTTCAAGTTGGGAATTGTAATACACCAGCAATATCTCTGTTGCCTAAAATTTCTTTTGGTATTCTAGGTCTCTTCTGGTTCCAAATGAAGTTTTGGATTGTTTTCTCTAGTTCTGGGAAATATATTTTTGGAATTTCAATCGGTATTGCATTAAACCTGTATAATAATTTTGGAAGTGTGGCCATTTTCAATATATTGGTCCTTCCTACCCAAGAACAAGGGATGTCTTCCCATTGCCTTATATCCTCCTCAATCTCCTATTTCAAAGCACTATAGTTTTTAGTGTAGATGTCTTTTATTTCCTTTGTTAGAGTGACTCCTAGATATTTCATTTTTTTGGATGCTACTGTAAAAGGAATTATTTCCCTAATATCTCTCTCAATGAGTCTATTTTTTCTATATAAAAAGGCTATTGTTTTTTGAGTGTTGACCTTGAATCCAGCTACTCTACTGAATTTGTCAATTAAGCCTAGAAGTCTTTGGACAGAGTATTTTGGGACTTCTATGTAAAGTATCATATCATCAGCAAATAAGGACAGTTTAACTTCTTCCTTTCCTATTTTTTTCCTTTTATTTCTTTCTCTTTTCTAATTGCTGTGGCTAATGTTTCAAGAACAATATTAAACAGGAGTGGTGATAGTGGCCATCCTTGTCTTGTTCCTGATTTTGGAGTGAAAGTTTTTAGTTTTTGACCATTAATATGATGTTGGCTGTTGGTTTTTCATAGATAGTCTTAATCAAGTTGAGATAAAGACCTGCTCTTCCAATTTTCTGTAGGGTTTTTATCATGAATGTGTGTTGGATTTTGTCAAATCCCTTTTCTGGATCTATTGAGATGATCATATGATTTTTGTCCTTGACTCTGTTAATATTGTGTATTATGTTCATTGATTTACAAATGTTGAACCATCCTTGCATCCCTGGGATAAATCCGACTTGGTCAGGGTGTATGATCTTCTTGATGACCCTCTGTATTGTGTTTGCCAGTATCTTGTTGAGGATTTTTGCATCAATATTCATTTGGGAGATTAGCCTGTAGATCTCTTTTTGGGTTGTGTCTTTCCCTCGGTTTGCAATCAAAGTAATACTAGCTTTCAGGAATGAATCTGGAAGCTTTGCTTCCCTTTCAATTTCCTTGATGAGTTTAGAGTCACAGCAATGGTTCTTCTTTAAATGATTTGTAGAATTCAGCAGTGAAGCCATCAGGACCTGGGCTTTTCTTTGTAGGTAAATTTTTATTACATTTTCAATTTCACTCATTGTAATTGGTGTGTTTAGAATTTCTATATCTTCATTTAACTTTGGTGATTCATATGTATCTAGTAATCTGTCTATTTCTTCTGTGTTTTCCATTTTATTAGAGTACAGGTTCTCAAAGCAGATATTGATGATACTCTGGATTTCTGCTGGTTCTGTTGTGACTTCCCCTATTTCATTCTTAATTGCATGGATTTGAGTCTTTTCTTTTTTTGATAAGGTTGGCTAAAGGTTTATTGATTTTACTTATTCTTTCAAAAAACCAACTCTTTGATTCATTAAATTTTTTGTATTGTTCTCTTAGTCTCCAGTGATTTCTGCTCTGATCGTTATAATTTCTTTTCTTATATAAGCTTTGTGTTTGTTATGCTCTACTTTTTCTAGGAGCTTGAGGTTCTGCATTAGGTTATTTATTTGAGTTCTCTCTCTTTTCCTATATGGGCATTCACTGCAATGTATTTCAGGTGTAGAACTGCTTTCTTTGTGTCCCATACAGTCCTGTGTGTTGTACTGGAATTATTATTTATTTGTAGAAACTGTCTAATTTCTTCTTTAATTTCCTCTGTGACACATTGGTTGTTCAGGAGGGTATTATTTAATTTCCATATGTTTGTGGGAGTTTTGTGGTTTCTTATGTCATTGATCACCAATTTTATTGTACTATGGTCTGATAGTATATAGGGGGTAACTTCAACACTTTTACATTTACTTAAACATGTCCTATGAGCTAGCATGTGGTCCATTATAGAGAATGATCCATGTGCAGCCAAAAAGAATATGTATTCTGATTCTGTGGTGTGGATCACTCTGTAAACATCTATTAAGTCCATTTGTTCAATAGCTTGGTTCAGTTCTAGAATTTTGTTGTTAATTTTTTGTCTAGATGATCTGTCTATTTGTGATTGTGGGGTATTGAGGTCCCCAACTACAATTGTATTAGTGCTTAGTTGGTTTTTCATGTCCATTTACATTTGTTTTGTATAGGTGGGGGCATTCATATTTGGTGCATATATATTTATGATTGTCATCTCTTTCTCTTGGATTGTCCCATTCACAAGAATGTAGTGACTATCATTGTCTCTCTTAATTAATTTTGGTTTGAAACCTAGTTTGTCTGCAAATAGAATTGCTACCCCTGCTTTCTTCTGGGTTCCTGTGGCATGGAGAACTTTTTTCCATCCTTTTACTTTCAGTCTATTTATTTATTTTTGGGTTAGGTGTGTTTCTTATATACAACATATTGTTGGATTTTGCTTCTTAATCCATTCTGTCAGTCTGTTTCTTTTGATTGGTGAATTGAGACCATTAACATTGATAGTTATAATTGATAGATATTGACTCTTCCTTGTCATGATGTTTTCCCATTTGTGGTTCTTTTATTACTTTTTTTTTTTCCTTTCACTTTAGTTTCTTACCTTGCCTGGTGGCTTCCCTCCATTGGGCCTCATGGAATTGTGATCTTCATTGTTTTTTTCCTAGAATATGGCTTAGGATTGTTTGGAGTGCTGCTTTGGCATTCATGAAATTTCTCAGGTGTTCTTTGTTGTGAAAGTATCTAATTTCCCTATTGATTTTGAAAGCTAATTTTGTAGGATACAACAGTCAAGGTTGGACATTATTTTCTTTTTTTTACAGGTATAAAATATTACTTTTTATTTATGAATAATCCTTACAATCAAGAAAGTAAGTGTAATCATTGCCATAGAACAGGTGAGAATTGGAAATTGAATTTGAGTTTAGAGATAATAACTGAAAGACTGGGATTGAAATATTGGTCCAGATTATTTCAAAGTATGAATCATTTTTAAGATGAAATGTGAAGAATGATATAGATTTTTTTCCCCTACAAATTTTCTTGGTTCTTATTTTTTCCCCTTCCTCTGCCCTCCCTTCACCCCTACCACCCTTTCCTATTTGCAAAGACTTTGTTTCAATTTTTTCCTTTTCTCATATTTTTTTCTTTTCCCTTCTTTCCTTTCCCCTACCCCTCTCACTTCCCCTGCTTCATTAGACCTTTACTTCCTATTACACAATATTAATTATACATTTTTAAAATTACAATATCAATATATCAGAGACATTAACACAGATTTTACAGAATTTAAAAGGATATAGAAAGCATATTACAAAAATCTGATTTGAAATAAATTTGACAACTTCTAAGAATTAACTTGGAAGACAAATTAATGAAACTAACTCTGGAGGACACATAAAATTTGAATAGAACCTATTAAAGAAAGTACATTCCCAGCTTGAAAACCTACCTATATGACAACAACAGGCTTGTACACATTTTAACTGATAAATTATATCAAACATTTAAAGAGGCAAAAAAAGGAACACTTCTCCCCTCATTTTAGGAAATCAACATTGTTCTAATCCTACAACTGGATAAAGATAATAGAAGAAAAAAATATGAACATAGATAGAAATTTGTTTAACAAAACAAACTCTTAGAAGTCAGATCTGGCAGGATGTAGAAAGTGGTTTTGTTGTAGATATGGCAGTGTTGGTTCAGCATTGGAAGATCCACCCCCCAAAGTCATCATTTTAACAGAGGAAAGGAAAAAGCCATATGATCCTGTCACTAGTTGGAGAAAAAGTATTGGACCAAATTCTACAGCTGTTCATGGTAAAAGCTATCTGGAGACTAGAAGTAGAATAGAACCTTCTCAACAGATCAAAAACAAGTACTCCATACTTCCAGAAAAAATGCCTTATATGAATGGAGAAGATACAATGCTTTTCCCTAAGGTGGGGAACAAGGGCAGATATGCCTACTCTGCATCTGTCCATTAAATTTTGAAACATAGACACAAACCAAAATAGTCTAGCAATAAAATGACACAATTAGGCTAGTATTGGCAAGACAGAAGCAAAATCTTTATATGTAGATGAAATGATCATCTACAGAGAAAGTACTAAGAAATTTTTGGGAGCCCCTAGAACTTGTATTTGAATTTAGCAGGATTAGAAAACACAAGGTATATATATAAAATTCAGGTTTATGTATACTTGCTATAAATGAAGAATTGGATATTGAAATTTAAAAAATTATGTAGGAGTACAAAGGATCTAGAAAATAAAAGGAAAAAGAAAAAAATCAGTGTTAGAAGACTTTTAGTACCTAATTTTAAGACTTCCTCTAAAGCTACAGTAATCAAGGCAGTGTTGCTGTAAGGAAAGACATATAGATCAGTGGAACAAAACAGAGAATCTATAAATAGAACCATCCATATATGGTCCACTGAGTTTTGAAAGATTATTTAACATTAAAATTTTATAGAATATAAACTCAAGAGCAGAGGAAAAGACAGTGTTTTCAGCAAATGGTACTAGAACACCTGGTATCCATATATAAAAAAAATTAACCTCAACCCTTTATTTCCATACATAAAAATAACTTGAAAGGATCTATGAACCTAAATATGAAAGAATAAAACTATAAAATTTTTAGAAGAAATTATAAGGGAAAATGTTTATGAATTTAGAGTAGGCAAGAAGTTCGTAGGCTACAAAAAAACATGACATATAAAAGAAAAAAATTGATAAATGAGATTCCATCAAAATTTAGAACTTTAAATGACATCGTTAAAATGAAACATTGTACTTAAACAGACCATATTTGCAATGCATATAACCTATGACCAGAATATATAAAGAATTCTTACAGCTCATTAATAGACAACCCAATTAAAAAATAGATACAAGAAGATGATAAATAGCCAGTATAGCACAAGGAAATGTGTACAACACTAGAATCAAAAAAATACTAATCAGTACAATAATAAGATTGAATTAAACCCTCATTAGGAAGATGAAATTAAAAGTATTAAAAGCCTTGTCATAACTTTTTCTTTTTGCTGTATTCTCCCCCTTTGCCTTTAATTTGTCACACCCAATGGATTCATTCTGCTGGGCATCCTGGGGTTGTGATCCTCATTTATTTTTTCCTAGGATATTGTCTAAAATTTTTTGGAGTGCAGGTTTGGTATTCATGAAGTTCCTTAGATTCTCTTTTTCATGAAAGTACCTTATTCCTCCACCAATTTTGGAAGATAGTTTTTCAGGGTACATCAATCTGGGTTGGAAGCTGTTTTCTTTCAGGGCTTGAAATACATCACTCCAAGCTCTTATTGCCTTGAGGGTTTGTGTTGAGAAGTCTCCTGTGATTCTGATGGGCTTTCCTTTGTATGTGATTTGTTTCTTTTTTCTTACTGCTTGTGGAATTTTGTTCTTCTGTTGGGTTTCTGAAATCCTAACTATTATATTCTTATGTGTAGATTTTTTTTTGATCAAGGCTAGTTGGAGTCCTATATGCCTCCCTTATCTGTATGTCAGGTTCTTTTCCCCTGCTTGGGAAGTTTTCTGCCATCACTTCTGTGAACAGTTTTTTTTTTTTTTATGTCATCTACACTCTCTCCTGTTTCTTCATTGACTCCAATAAGTCTTATGTTATTCTTCTTTGCATCATCTAGCAGCTGCTGGACTGCTTTCTCATGGTCCCTTACAATTTTAAAGCAATTTTTCTTTTCCTGGTCACTAATTGCAATTTTTTCTTCTATATCTGAAATTCTATCCTCACATGCACTCATTCTGCTGAGCAAACTTTCAATGGATTTTTTAATCTCCTGGAAATTTTTTTTGCATCTGTTTTATGGATTCCATTTGTTTCCTATGTTGGGATTCCATCATGTTCCTCAGCTCCTCTATATTTTTATCTGTGTCCTCTCTTGATTTATTAATCATGTCTTGCACTATGGGCTCAATCTTTGCTGTTATCTGAGAAATTATTTCTGATTTCATTTTTTCCAAATCCTCTTTTGTTGCCAGTTCAGGGAGTCCAGGTTGTTGAGTATCAGAGTGTTCCATCTCGTTTCCCTTTGGCGTTGCTGTAGGTTATCTGGAAGTCTGTTGTTGAGGTTTCTTTAAGTGTCTTCTCATTTCCATGGTGGGGAGGTGTGCTGCTGGTGCCCATGTGGCTCACCTCTTCTGCCCTAGGAGCATGGAAAGGTGGCAGGGGAGCCTCTTTCTGGGTACTGGGATTGGCTCACTTCTTCTGCCCTAGGAGCAGTGGAATCATGGCCAGAAGTTATTTTCTTTTAGGGCTTGAAATACTTGACTCTAGGCTCTGCTTGGCTTGAGTGTTTGTGTTGAAAAATCGCCTTGATTGTTATAAACTTTCTTTGATATGTGATTTGTTTCTTTTCTCTAACTGCTTGTAGGATTTTCTTCTTCTGTTGGGTTTCTTTTATCTTGATTATTATGTGTCTAGGTGTAGATTTTTTTTTTTTTGATCATGGCTAATTGGAGTTCTATATGCCTCACTTGTCTGTTTGTACAATTCTTCACCTCTGTCTGGGAAGTTTTTTTACTATTACTTCTGTGAACAGTTTTTTATGTCAATTGTATTTTCTCCTGTTTCTTTGTGGACTCCTGTCAGTCTTATGTTATTTTTCCTTGCATCACCTAGAAGCTCCTGGATTGATTTCTCACGGTCCCTTACTATTTTTAAGAAATCTCTGTTTTCATGGTCCTTAATTGCAATCCTGTCTTCTATATCTGATATTCTATCTTCAGATTCCCTCAATCTGCTATGCATGCTTTCAATGGAGGTTTCTTTTTTTGGTACTGGGGATCAAACTTGGGTCCTTGTGCTTGTGAGGCAGGAGGTGGAACCACTGAGCTAAATCTCTGGCCCTTCAATGGAGTTTTTAATCCCTGAATATCTGTTTTAATCTATTTCATGGATTCCATTTCTTTCTTATGTTGGATGATCATGGCTTCTATTTCTTTCTTATTCTGGACATTCATGGCTTCCAGCATGTTTCTGAGCTCATCTACTTTTTTATCTGTTTCTGTTATAGAGCCTCTAATTATGTCTTTCACTCTGCTCACCATCTCTGTAGTTATCTGGGATATTATTACTGCTTTAAATTTTTCTAGAGCCTCTTTCATCTGTTTTGTTACTTCCTGTGCTATCAGTTCAAGGTGTCCACGTGGTTGATTATCAGTCTTTTTCACCTCATTTTCCCCAGAAATTGCCTTTTGTGGGGTGGAAGCCTTAGTTTGTGACTTACTTAAATGTCTTCTCATTTTTCCTTTTGGTACTGTCAGTTATAAATCAATGAATCCCAGTAAGCCAGTCACAGACCTGTGAGATTCAGACAGACTTCTGGTTTCAACTCCCAAATTGATCTCCCCACCCTCCTGCAGGGCCGAACTCTGCAAGGCTCTACTACAGGTTCCAGCTGTCTTTCCCCTGAAAATAGTCCAGGATCAAATGGGAGGTGATGATCCCTTCAACTTACCAAATACAGCGGTCTAGTGTGCCTATATTGCAGATATTATCTTCACTTTTTCAGTGGGCTTCAGTTTTCATCAGGGAGCCTGAGAGAGGCCCTCTCTCTACTGTTCACCTCTGCAACTCAAGACAATGGCCTTTATGTCCCCCTGTGCCTCTGTAGTGTGGAACCAGGTAACTGAACAGCCAAGAGGCCAGAGGCGGCGGGGGGGGGGGCGCTGGGTGTTGTTACAGGTGCCTGTGCAGCCAAGCTGGAAGGTAGTGGGCCTGTGTGTGGGGGATGGTGTCCTCATGGTCTCCTGGATGCAAGTGGGACAGAGCAGGGCACAGCTACCCATGGCTGACCACAAGGCAAAACTGCCAACTGGTGTGCCTGCCCAGAGGGTGTCCTCATGGTCTCCTCCATGCAAGTGGGTGGGGCCACTAAGCTGTCTTTTAAGGGCACCCTGGTTATGGATATCCAGGTTAATGATCCTTTAGCTTATCGCACAGACAAATTACAGGAAGGAGTACAAAAGTCTCCTATTTAGATAAGAAATAGTGCTTACAATCAAATTTGAGCATTATTAAAGGTAGATGTATTTAAAAAACAGGAAAATTGGGGATATTCTAGCATTCTGACTACCACAGTCCATCTTATGGTCCTAGTTCTCAAGTTTGCTCCCATTTCTTAATATATATAACTCTATCAAAAGTCTCCCAAGGTTTCCCCTTCATTATACCTTTATCTCAAAGTGTTAAATCCTTCCATCTAAAAAAATCTAAAGGACAGATCATAGACACAATTGTGTCTCATCTCTGGACAAATCTAAACCTCTCTAAAATTCCCAATGAATAATGGAAAGACAGGGATAGGATAACAGTTACAGGAGCCATTGTTAAATATAACTATCTTCTGCCTTTTTGATAGGCTGACTTTTTAAAAAATCCAGCCCTATTTCCTTTGCATTTATCACTTTTCCTTCAATTTCTCATTTTCACATTTTATAGTAATCAGCAAGAAGAAATCAGATAGTACCTACAATACTTTTCTTAGAGCTATCTTCCAAGTTAATACATTACAAATTTCCCTTTCCATAAAACCATAGGACAAGAGTTTGCCAAGATTTTTCAACTATATTAGCAAGGAGCCCACTTAATCTAGTGCCTCAACAATATATTCCTAATTTCTTTCTGAGTCTTCTGCACCCTCAGTATCCAGATTTCTACTAAAAGTTTGTGAAATGAACTATGCTATCTCCATCATGTTCTTCATTTTTCTTCCTGAGTCCTCTGCTCCATTCCAAAGTTTCTCCAATACATAATGTATTTGTTATAGTATCATTCAATTTTTTAAATTTGTATTAGTTTTCTATTTATGTATAACAAGCCATGTGTACCAAGCATGGTTTGTCTTGATCATCTATTATATACTTTAACAGGGCTACAGTAACAGTACAAATGAGGCTTACTTTTTTTTAGCAGTAAGATTCCTTTTCAATTTTATTTAGAATGTTGGCAGAATGTACTTTTTCTGGTGATATATTTGAAACACTTAAAGTGTGTAGGCTGCCTCTCTTGCCTAAAGGAAGTTCCAAATAGCCAAATATCTCCTGATATTTAGCACTACTTTATACTTCTGAAACTCCTGGATTAGTCCTGTTCAGGATAATCAAACTTATGACTAATTCAAATTCATATCAGGGCCAATTTAGACTGGGGATGTTCTAAAACTATAAATTCCTTTTTCTTTTCCAAGTGAAAGAGAATAATCATGAAAATGATATCCTCTACGGTTATAGACCCTACTATCAGGGAGAAGGAGTTATATAGGAAATGGAAAACCTGGGAGCATTTTAAACATTTGCTCACCAAATCTGTCAAAGTTTCATTTCTTTTGTATAATTACTCTGTGTTCTCCCACAGCCATCTCAATTCTTATTATCTGTGATCTTTGAAAAAAATGTTTCTTTATACAATGACTATTTTCAGTTTTTTTTTATATTTTTCATGAGTTTTAGTTAGTACTCTTGACTCTTGTGTCCTTCATCCAAGAGTTAAAGGTAATTCATACCTCATCTTTCACAAGGAAGAAATACCATAAGTTACATTTACAACGTTTTTAGTGCACATTAGTTATAGTGAATAGTGACATTCATTTTGGCATATTTGTACACACACATAACAAATATGATAATTTGCTCATTTTCACTCTTTCAATCTCCTACTTGTCTCTTTCCATTTAAAGATAATGGAGATATATTTAGAGATGTATTTGGAGATATATTTTGAGATGTATTTAATGAAAATGGGTTTCTACTTTCACTAATAAATTGGGATAGCATCACTCTTCATAGTAAACCCAAGTTGGAAAAGAGGTCAATATCTATCAACAGTGGAATAGATAAAGACACTATACAATACTGATGCAATGTCATAGTATGTTGCCCTGAGAATAACTAAATAACAATTAAACTAAACATTGTGGAGAAATTTCTTGCACAATATATTTAGAGAAAAAGTCAAAAACATTTGCACAGACATTCTTGTGTAAAACTTAGCTATATTTATTGCAAGAAGCTGAGCTAACTTTTAAAGTTTGAAATGAGTATAACCCTGAAGGGAGTTGGGAGTTGCAATAATAATTTGAAGAGAAATTCTGAGATGAGGTTGATGTTTATTTCTCTATCTGAGCTTTTTCTGATTATCTGAAAAACCATTGAGCTCTGAAATCAGAACCATATAATTTTCTGCATATAATTTTTACTTCAACAAGTACATGAAACACTGCTAAAATAAATTAGAAGCACAAGGAAACATACAGAAGTAAAATATTCTCAAATAAAAACAAAAATAATACTCTCACCTGTATGAAGGCATACATTTTAAAATAATATTTTTAATATATTCAAAGTTCTGGATAATTATATCACTTTGCAAATGATCAGATTAAAATTGAGAATTACCTATCAGTACTTACAGATTGGAACATGAGCGTATTCTCTGGAATAAAACTGTCTCTTTTATTTCCCACAGATCAGGTAGAAGAGGAATTTCTGCCTAGAGGTATTTTGTGCTGTCACTTTCATTTTTGCACAGAGTTTTAAGTTTATCATGCTCAAATTACAATATTCCCTGTAGCATCTCTGCATATTTTAGTGAGTAGTTTTTATATTTATCATTATTTGGTGCAGGAAGTAAATAATTATTTAAAATATATAACCTTACAGTTTATTTCTAATCACTTTATGTACACAGAACAAAATAAATTTTGGCACATTTTATTTAACTGAGAAATATCTTTTGAAAAAATGTTTTTGTTTTTACCTGGCATTTAGTTGTATTGAGTGAGAAGATGCCATGACCATAGTTATGAGATTTGATTTAAATTTAATTGCAATATATTTTGGAATGATATAGATTTTTATATAAAATCTTCTTTGCACATTAAATATTGGGAAATCATAGCTGGAAAACACTTTCTTTTCTGCCTGGTGATAGATTTCTACTGTTGATGACAGATTTCATTATTCCCAGCGAGGCTTTATAAGTTGAGAAAAAATAAGTATACAGTCTATTAGAACAATGGTGCCAGGTATATGCTTTTAGTCAATGTATTTTCATTGTTTTTCTTCCTGGTTCTCTCATGCTCTTTGTTATCTCCTCATTTCATAATCATCCCAGGTAACACCATTTATTTCAGTGCTACACCAAATCTGTGATAGACTCCTGACATTGTATAATTGTTAAACATTGTAACAGGACAAGTAACAATATGGAATAAATTAACCATGTGACCACAGATTATTTGGACAAAACCTATACCAAACAACTTCACCTTACTGGTACCCACGTATACTGCATTTCTTATCTCTATAGATGTCAGTAATCTATCATGTCCAAAATTGATGGTTTATAATCTCTCATTCATAACATTTAATCAATTGTTATGACATATTGAATTTTTCTTCACAAAATTTTTCCAATTCATCTATGTGTTCAGTTATCACTCTTCAGTGCTATTTCTCTCTCTCATCCTTAATAAAGTCACAACCCAAATTGTTGTCCCATATGTCAATCTTGATCTTTTTAATACCTCATAGAGACATTTCAAGGATAATTTTTATTATATTTCCCCTTTTGAATTTCTTTTCACTGTTTACCCCTCCTCAATTTCTCTACAGTCACTTTGAATAAAGTAGAAACTTTTTGCCATGATATATACTTTCCTCCATTTGCCTCCTGACCAGAAACAACCTCACTTTTTTGCCTGCTTGCTTCAGCCAATAATTCCTCAAACTACACCCATTATCCACAAATGAACACAAATCTTTCTTTGATTTCTAAGTTTTTAGAAACACTGCTTATTTTTCTTTTTTAAAAAATTAATTATATTGGTACAATAAAGGTATATAATATAATCACATTCATTATTGGAAATTTGCACCTTTACATAATCCATCTTGGTTCTTATTTTTTCCCCATTCCCCTGCCCTCCCTTCAAAACCTCCAGCCCTTTCTATCTACAAAGGTTGTGTTTCAATTTTTAATTTGCCTCATATTAATTTCATTCCCTTCTTTCTTTTCCCCTGCCCCTAAAAGTTCTCCATCCACTTTGCACCTTTTCTTCCTATTTCCATTATCTATTATACCTTTTAGTCCTTATTTACACTTTCAGTTTCTCACACTAGAGAAACTATTTGGTATTGACACATGTGTCCTATTTATTTCACATAAGAGTATCACCTCAATGTGCATCCATTTAGCTATAAATGTCTCTAGTTTCTCATTCTTTATGGCTGAGAAATACTCCATTTCATAAAAAAAAAAAAATTTTTTTTCTTTATCCAGTCTCCAGTTGATGGGTAATTGGGTTGTTTCCAAGTTTTAGCTATCACGAATTGTGCTGCTATGAACATGGGTGCACATATATCACTATGGTATGATTCTTTTAATTATTTGGGGAAGATATGCAGCAGGAGAATAGCTGGGTCAAATGGGACTTCCAGTCCTAGTTCTTTGAAGTATCTCCATAATAGTTTCCAAAATGGTTGCACCAGTCTATATGCCCACCAGCAGTGTTCCTCTTTCCCCACAGCCCCGCCAGAATTTGTTATTGGTTGATTTCATGATGGCAGCCATTCTTTCTGGAGTGAGGTGGAATCTCAGCTTTGTTTTCATTTGCATCTCTTGAATGAGCAGTGATGGTGAACATTTTTTCATATGTTTATTTGCTCCTTTTACTTCTTTGTCTGAGAAATATCTGTTTATTTCAGATACCCATTTTTGGATTAGGTCTTTAAATCTGGGAGATCTGATTTTTTTAAGTTCTTTGTAGATTCTAGATAGTAGACTTTTGTCTGAGGGACAGCTGCTGAAAAATTTTCCCACATTGTGGGTTGTATCTTCACACAAGAAGAAGCAACAACACGGTGGTATCTCTTGCTGTGCAGAAGCTTTTTAGTAAGAAGAGATACCACTTATTGATGCTCCTAGTTCATGGGCAACTGAAGTTTTGTTCATAAAATTTTTTCCTACGCCAATGTCTTCAAGAGTTCTTCCTTACCTCTCTTCCAGCTGGTTTAGTATTTCTGTTTTAATATTTATGTTTTTAAGACACTTTAATTTTAGTTTAGTGCATGCATGCTGAGAGATATGGGTCTAGTTCTAATCTTTGACAAGTGGAAACCCAATTCTTCTAGCACCATTTATTAAAGAAGCTATCTTTCCTCCAGTGAGGGTGTTTGGATCCTTTGTCTAAGATGAGATGGCTGAATGTATCTGGAGTTGTTTCTGCATCTTCTAATCTGTTCTACTGGTCCTCAGGTCTGTTTCATTGCCAGTACCAAGCTGTTTTTATCACAGTAGTTTGTAGTATAGTTTTAAGTTGGGGATTTTGATATTCCCGTACCTTGTCTTTATTGCCTAGTATTGCTTTTACTATTCTTTTACTATTTTACAGGTCTGTTCTTATTCCAAATGAGTTTTGGGATTGTTTTCTCCAGGTCTGTGAAGTATGCTGCAGGGATTTCAATGGAAATTGCGTTGAATAATGGTACATTTGTTTTTTTCATTCTTACATTCCTGGTAAGGTATTTTTCCTTGTATACAATATATTTTAATTCCCTTTTTCATCACCTTTTGTTTCCCTCCCTCTCCCTTCTGCCCATCTCTTGAGATTCCTCCCTTTGATTGTACAAATCTGCACTACATAGTGCTTATATTTCTTGTGTTTAGTCAGTACGTGTACATGAGATACCTTCACTCCTTTTATCATTCTCTGTCCCTCCTCTCCATCCATCTCTTGATTCTCTTCCCCTGCAAGACAGATCTGTCTCCTTACTCCTATTATGTATCTTTTATTTTGCTATTTATACATCAGGATTCCCATGTGAGTGAAATTGGGCAATATTTATGCATCTGTGTCTGACATGCTTCACTTGAAAATGTGGACTCAAAGTGCATCCATTTTCCTACAAATAACTCAAGTTTATCTTTATAGCAGAGCACTACTCTATTGCATGTAAATATCTTATTTTATTCCATTCATATGTGGATGGATGTTCATAGAAGCCTCATTTAAGATTTAGCTGTTATGAATTGTGTGGCTATAAACATGGGGATGTATGCATCATTGTAGTGTAATATTTTTATTATTATTATTTTTTAGTGTAATATTTTTAAATTTGGGGAGACAATGTCTAGAAGGGGAATTGCTATGCCAAATAGATTTTCTACTTTCAGATTTTTGAAGACTATCTGAATGGGTTTTTATACTGGTTGTATTAGTTTACAGTCCCACCAAAAGTGTAGATATGTTTCTTTTTCCCCAGAAGTCTCTCTAGCACTTTTTAATTTTATTTCTTTTTTTAATTAAGTTTATTGGTACATTTTAGGCATAAAATAGTTCTGGATGATGGACATTCTTTCTCCAATAAGATGGAATTTCATTGTTGTTTTCATTTGCATTCATCTAATGGTCAGTGATGCTGCACTTATCTTCATATATTCATTGGTTGTTTGTGTATCTTTTATGAAATATTTGTTCATTTCACTTTTCCATTTTTTGTTTGAGTCTTTTATTTAGGATGTCTAATAGTTTTAAATCCATATATATTTTGTTAAATTCTTTTTTGGTACATTTTAGGTACACAACACAATTACATTTCTCACTGGGAAATGTACCTTTATATAATGCATCTTGGTTCTTATTTTTTCCCCATTCCCAGCCCTCCCTTCACCCCCTCCACCCTTCCCTATTTACAAAGATTTTATTTCCATTTTTTCCATTTCTCAGCATTTTTCCTTTCCCTTCTTTCCTTTCCCCTGCCCTTCCCACTACCCCAACACCTTTGGACCTTTTCTTCCTATTTTGCATTATCGATTATTCATTCTAATCATTGGTACATTTTAGGTATACAATATAATGACATTCATCATTGAAAATTTGCATCTTTATATAATCTCTCTTGGTTCTTACTTTTCACAGTTGCTGAGCCCTCCCTTCAAGACCTCCATTCCTCCCTATTTACAAAGATTTTTTTCCTATTTTTACATTATCTCATAGTAATCCCATTCCCTTCTATCCCTTCCCCTACCCCACCCACTTCCTTCCCCTTTGCCCCTTTTCTTCCTATTTCACATTACCTATTATACATTTAGCCCTTATTTACACTTTCAGTTTCTCACAGCAGAGAAACTCTTCGGGATTTATAAATGTGTGTCCTATTTATTTCACTTAAGAATGTCGCCTCAATTTGCATCCACTTAGGTATAAATGTCTCTAATTTCTCATTTTTTATGGCTGAGTAGTACTCCATTTTACAAACCACATTTTCTTTATCCAGTCTCCAGTTGATGGGCATTTGAGCTCTTTCCAAGTTTTAGCTATTACAAACTGTGCTGCTATGAACATGGGCACACATATATCACTGTGGTATGATTCTTTTAATTCTTTGGGGAAGATCCCCAGAAGTGCAATAGCGGGGTCAAATGGGACCTCTAGTCCTAGTTCTTTGAGGTATCTCCATACTGATTTCCACAGTGGTTGCACCAGTCTACACTCCCACCAGCAGTGGAGCAGGGTTCCTCTTTCCCCACAGCCCCACCAGCATTTGTTATTGGTTGATTAGCAGCCATTCTTTCTGGAGTGAGGTGGAATCTCAGCATTGTTTTCATTTGCATCTCTTGCATGACAAGTGATGTTGAACATTTTTTCATGTATTTATTTGCTATTTCTTCTTCTTTGTCTGAGAAATGTCTGTTCATTTCAGATGGCCATTTTCAGATTGGGTCTTTAAATTTGGGAGGTCTGATCTTTTTTAGTTCTTTATAGATTTGAGATAGTAGACCTTTGTCTGAGGAAGAGCAGGTGAAGATTTTTTCCCACATTGTGGGTTGTCTCTTCACACTGCTGGTGGTTTCTCTTGCTGTGCAGAAGTCTTTTAATAAGAAGAGATCCCACTTGTTGATTGTTTTTGCTAGTTCATGAGCAACTGAGGTTTTGTTCATAAAATCTTTTCCTACACTGATGTCTTCAAGGGTTCTACCTAACCTCTGTTCCAACTGGTTCAGAGTATCTATTTTAATATTTAGATCTTTAACCCATTTGATTTTAGTTTAGTGCATGGTGAGAGATATAGGTGTAGTTTTAATCTTTGGCAAATTGAAGTCCAATTTTTCCACCACCATTTATTAAAGAAGCTATCTTTCCTCCAGTGAGGGTGTTTGGCTCCTTTATTGAAGATGAGATGGCTGAGTGTGTCTGGCATTGTTTCTGCATCTTATAATCTGTTCCACTGTTCCTCAGATCTCTTTCTTTGCCAGTACCATGCTGTTTTTATCATACTAGCTTTGTAGTATAGTTATAGGTTGGGGATTGTGATAACCCCAGCCATGTCTCTGTTACCTAGAATTGCTTTTGCTATTCTGGGCCTCTTCTTGTTCAAAATGAATTTTTGGATTGTTTTCTCAAGGTCCATGAAGTATGCTGCTAGGATCTCAAATGGAATTGCATTAAATCTATATAGCAGTTTTGAAAGTATGGCCATTTTCACTATATTAATCCTTCCTACCCAGGAGCAGGGGATGTCTGCCCATTTTCTGATATCATCTTCAATCTCACTTTTCAGAGTACCATAGTTTTCAGAGAAGACGTCTTTGATTTCTTTCATTAGGTTGATTCCGAGGTATTTCAGTTTTTTTGATGCTATTGTAAAAGGAATTATTTGCCCTATTTCTCTCTCAGTGACTCTGTCATTGGTGTAGAGGAAAGCTATTGATTTTTGTATGTTGACCTTGTAACCAGCTACTTGACTGAATTTGGTTATTAAGTCTAGAAGGCTATTGGTGGAGTTCTTGGGGTCTTCTATATAGAGTATCATGTCATTTGCAAATAATGACAATTTGACTTCTTCATTACCTATCTTTATTCCTTTTATTTCTTTCTCTTGTCTAATTGCTGTGGCTAATGTTTGCAGAACTATATTGAACAAGAGTGGTGATAAGTTATAGTGGATACGCTTGTCTTGTTCCTGATTTTAGTGTGAAGGATTTCAGTTTTTGACCATTTAGTATGATATTGGCTGTTGGTTTTTTATAGATGGCTTCTATCAGTTTGAGGTAGAGACCATCTATTCCAATTTGTTGTAGGGTTTTTATCAGAAATACATGTTGGATTTTGTCAAATGATTTTTCTGCATCTATGGAGATAATCATATGGTTATTTGTGCATGGCTCTATTGATATAGTGTATTACATTGATTGATTTGTGTTTGTTGTACCATCCCTGCATTCCTGGGATGAATCCCAATTGATCAGGGTGTATGATATTCTTGATGATCTTCTGCATTCTGTTTGCCAGTATCTTATTAAGGATTTTTGCATCTATGTTCATTAGTGAGATTGGCCTATAGTTCTCCTTTTTGATTGGGTCTTTCTCTGCTTTGGGAATCAAGGTGATTCTTGCTTCCAGGACTGAATTTGGGAGTATTGCTTCCCTTGCAATTTCATTGAAGAGTTTAAACAGTAGTGGCAGTAGTTCCTCTCTAAATGTCTTGTAGAATTCAGCAGTGAAGCCATCAGGGCTCAGGCTTTTCTTAGTTGTTAAGTTTTTAATTATGTTTTCAATGTCATTGGATGATATTGGGTTGTTCAGAATTTTTAGGTCTTCTTTGTTCAACTTTGGTAATTCTTATATATCTAGGAATCTGTCCATTTCTTCTGTGTTGTCCATCTTATTGGTGTGTAGATTCTGGAAGTAGGTATTGATAATCCTCTGGATTTCTGCTGGGTCTGTTGTAATTTCACCCTTTTCATTCCTAATTGCATGGATTTGGGGCTTTTCTTTCTTTTTTCTGACAAGGTTGGCTAAAGGTTTGTCAATTTTGTTGATTCTTTCAAAAAACAACTCTTGGCTTCATTGATTTTTTTGTATTGTTCTCTTACTCTCCATTGCATTGATTTCTCCTCTGATCTTTGTAATTTCCTCCTTTGTATGAGCTCTTTGGTTGTCCTGCTCTTCTTTTTCTAGAAGCTTGAGGTTCAGTATCAGGTTGTTTAATTGGTCTCGTTCTGTTTTCCTAATATGCATATTCACTGCCATTAATTTCCCTCATAAGACTGCTTTCATTGTGTCCCATAGATTCTGATATGTTGTACTGTCATTGTCATTTAATTGAAGAAACTGTCTGATTTCTTCTTTAATTTTCCTCTGTGACCCATTGGTTATTCAGAAGTGTGTTGTTCAATTTCCACATGTTTATGAAATTTTTTGAGTTTCTTTTGCTATGGATCTCCAATTTCATCATACTATGTTCTGATAATATACAGGGGATAACTTCAATTCCTTTGCAATTACTTAAACATCGTCTATGTGTGAGTAGGGGTTCTATTTTGGAGAATGACCCATGTGCAGCTGAGAAGTTTGTGTGTTGTGATTTTGTGGAGTGGAAGACTCTGTAAACATCTGTTAAGTTCATTTGTTCAAGAGTTCAATTGAGTTCTAGTATTTCGTTACTTATTTTTTGTCTAGTTGATCTATCTATTTGTGACAATGAGGGGTTGAGGTCCCCCACTACAATTGTAGTAGTGCATATATAACCTTTCATGTCCATTAGTATTTGTTTTATATACTTGGGTGCACTAGTGTTTGGTGCATAGATATTTATGATTGTCATCTCTTCCTCTTGGATTCTTCCCTTTACAGGGATGTAGTGTCCTTCTTCATCTCTCTTAATCAGTGTTGGTTTGAAATCTACTTGATCTGCAAAGAGGATAGCTACTCCTGCTTTTTTTCGGGTTCCTGTCACATGGAGTATTGCTTTCCACCCTTTAACTTTCAGTCTATGAGTTTCCTTTTGAATTAAGTGTGTTTCTTGTATGAAGCATATTGTTGGATTTTGCTTCTTGACCCATTCTGCCAGTCTATTTCTTTTGATTGGTGAATTGAGAACATTAACATTGATGGCTATAACTGAAACATATTGACTTGTCATTGCCATGACTTTTCCTTTTTGTTGGGTTCTCCCCCTTTACATTTAATTTCTTGTCATGCCAGATGGGTTCATTCTGCTTTGTTTCCTGGGGTTGTGATCCTCAATGTCTGTTCCTAGGATATTGTGTAAAATTCTTTGGAGTGCTGGTTTCATATTTATGAAGTTCCTAAGGTGCTGTTTTTCATGAAAGTATCTTATTTCTCCATCAATTTTGAAAGATAATTTTGCAGGGTACATCAATCTGGGTTGGGGGTTGTTTTCTTTTAAGGCTTGGAATATATCACTCCAAGCTCTTCTTGCCTTGATGGTTTGTGTTGAGAAGTCTGCTGTGATTCTGATGGGCTTTCCTTTGTATGTGATTTGTTTCTTTTCTCTGACTGCTTGGAGAACTTTGTTCTTCTGTTGAGTTTCTGGAATCTTAACAATTATATACTTATGTGTAGAATTTTTTTGATCAAGGCTATTTGGAGTCCTATATGCCTCACTTATCTGTATGTCAGGTTCTTTTCACCTGCTTGGGAAGTTTTCTGCCATTATTGCTGTGAAGAGATTTTTTTGTCATCTGCACTCTCTCCTGTTTCTTCATTGACTCCACTCAGTCTTATTTTATTCTTCTTTGCATCATCTAGCAGCTGCTGGATTGATTTCTCATGTTCCCTTATAATTTTGAAGCAATTTTTCTTTTCCTGGTCATTAATTGGAATCTTATCTTCTATATCTGAAATTCTGTCCTCACATTGACTCATTCTGCTGTGTAGACTTTCATTGGAGTTTTTCATGTCTTGGAAATCTATTTGCATCTGTTTTATGGATTCCATTTGTTTCCTATGTTGGAATTCCATCATTTTCCTCGGCTCCTCTCTAGTTTTATTAATCATGTCTCGCACTAGGGGCACAATTTCTCCTGTTATCTGAGAAATTATTTCTGATTTCGTTTTTTCCAGATCCCCTTTTTTTGCCAGTTCAGTGGGTCCAGGTGGTTGAGTATCAGAGTGTTCCATCTCATTTCCCTTTGGGGTTGCTGTAGGTGATCTGGAAGTCTGGTTTTGTGACTTATTTACATGTTTTCTAATTTCTACTGAAAGGGGGGTGCTTTTGGTGCCTGCACAGATTATCTCCTCTAAGCTGGGAGAGTTGGGACAGGGGCTGGGAGCAGTGGTAGGGATCATGGCCCAAAGGCTCTTTCCTCTGGGCTAGGAGCAGCAGGAGGGATGGTGGCCAGGAAGCCCCTTCGTCTGGACCAGGAGCAGTGGGACAGTGTCTCAGAAATCCCTACCTCTGGGCAGGGAGTGGTGGAACTCAGTACAGTGGTCCGGTGGTCTGGTGTCCTCTGTGTCTTTGTAGTGTGGAACCAGGTGTGTGTACAGAGGAATGGAGGAGGTGTCCAGTGAATTGTTGCCGGGTCGCAGACTGATTCGGCCTGTTCTGTGTGACTCGCGACCTTGGTAGTGGGGACGCAGACCTGTCTTTCTGCAGAGGGCTGATTTGGCATGTTCAGTGTGACTTGCAAGCTCCTCCAGGCAGCGGGCTGATTTGGCATGTTCTATGTGACTCACAACATCCTCCATAGGGTGTGTGCAGATGTGCCTGTCTGCAGTGGGCTGATTCAGTGTGTTCTGCATGACTCCCGACCTCCTTAAGGCATGCCTATTTTTATATATTGTAGATATGAACTTTGTGCATGAACAATTGCTGCAAATTTTTTCCCAATCTATAGGTTATCTTTTTCACTTACTTGGTTCTTTCTTTTGCTATGCAAAATATTTTTAATTTGATATGATCCCATTTGTTGATTCTCCATGCTATTTCCTGTACAACTGGGGTTCTGTTCAGAAGCCCTTGCCTACACCTATGACTTCAAGAATTTCCCCATCTGGTCTTCTAGCAGGTTAAGTGTTTCTGTTTTAACATTTAGATCTTTGATCCATTTTTATTTTAGTTTAGTACATGGTGAAAGATACAGATACAGATTCAGTCTTTTTCATATGAATAGCCAATTTTCCCAACACCATTCATTAAAGTCTCTATTTTTCTCACCAGTATATATTTTAGACTCCTTTGTCAAAGGTTAAGTGGCTTATGAATATTAGTGTTTCCCTAATCTTTACTCTTCCCTAAAACCTTCTGTAAAACACCAGTTACTTTTCAATACTTCCTGTGCTTAATGTGAAAAGTCTCTGAAAATTATTTTAGAGACTGTTTTTCTATTGCACCTTTCAACCACTGACAGTGGGGAGAATCAAATATGTTTCAAATACTTACAGCTCAGCAAGTAGTGAGACTGTAACTTCTCAGAGCCCAGCATGAGTATGTTTTAAATATTTATTGAATGAATCAATATTAATGAATTTACAGACACACTTTGGAATAATTCTCACCTGTTATATATTTAAATGCATTTAAAAAATAAGGTCAATTTTCTGAGACTTAAATTTGTGTTGACATTGTTTAAAGTTTCAATGAGGGCAAACTAAAGGTTGATACTACAATTAGCACTTGGAAAAGTCATTTTACATCTTCAATAAATAAAATGTATAACATCTCTATGTTCAATGAAAACCAAAACATTCGTATTTCTGTTGTTAACTTATATAACTTTTCATCTGATTTCTAGTAGTTGTACACTTTTTCTCACAGTATTCACTTTTGTTGTGCACTATAATAATAGTTTTGCTTAAATGTGTGTAGTATGAAGGATTTTCTGGACTCATTATGACAGTTTTCTTGACTGATTCACATGTTTCTAAAGCAGGTATACATATGTGTGCTGTATTCTGATTTGTCACTTGAATTTTTTTTTTAACCTTTAAAATGAGAATTATCTTTCCCAGAAATATCTTCTGGGCAGTAAAGGAACATACTTGAGGTTTGGAAGGTTAAAACTTTTTTCTCCTTAAGGATGTGCCATATCAAAGACTGAAAAACCCAGAGGTTTCCTCTGAGTTTCTCCTTGTTTTAGTATTCTTGAATTCTGCTTCACAAGACAATCTTTACCTTTAGCACTTCAGAAATTCAAGCCTCCCAGGATAGAAATCTGTTCGGAAAAATAGATGAAGTCTCTATTCTTAAGAACATAAAGGGTACTATCTCAGTTTCATTTTCTTTCTTTCTTTCTTTCTTTCTTTCTTTCTTTCTTTCTTTCTTTCATTTCTTTACTTTGTATTTGGAAAATTTGTTCCTTGAAGGAAATATATGTTTAAATGCCATTGATTAGTTTAACCAAAAATTGCACGTAAACCATCACAATAACTTTATTCTTTTTTTCTCCTTAAATTCTTTGATTGGTACATTTTAGGTATACAATACATTTACATTTATCATTGGGTGCTTGTACTTGTACATGATGTTTCTCGGTTTTTATTTATTTTTTCCCCATTACCTGTGCACCCTTCTCCCACCCCACCCTTCCCTATTTACATAGAATTCATTTCCATTTTTTTTTCTTTTCTCATAATTTATCCTTTCCCTTCTTTCCTTTCCCCTTCCCCTCCCAGCTTCCCTCACCCTTTGGACCTTTTCCTATTTCAAACTATCAATTATTCTTTATTAATCTTTTTTTTACTCCTTATTTACACTTTCAATTTCTCACACTAGAGAAACTATTCAGTATCTACACATGTGTGTCCTATTTATTTCAGTTAAGAGTATATTCTTCTTCTTCTTCTTCTTTTGGTACTGAGGATTGAACTCAGGACATTGTACTTGTAAGGCAGGTGCAGCACCACTGAACTTAATCCATGGTCCAATAACTCTATTCTTTAAAATGTATCTCCTACATAAAATTATGTGACAAGCTATGTTTTCCACCACAATGTGAATTTCTTGAGATCTTTAATTTTGTCATACCCTGTATTATTCACAGAGAAAATAACCAGCTCACCTTGTACTTAACAAATGAGTGTAATGAATTATTACACAAAATGTTCAAAATTTCACATTTAAAGTCCTATGGTAAAGAGAAAATATTGTGGATACCTAATGTAGTGTTCTGTTTGTCAAGAGCTTGTTAAAAATTTATGTTGGCCACAGAACTCATTAAATTTATTTTTAAGTAAAAGTATGATACAGTATAGTATCAATATACTAAAATGTACATAAAATAATATAAGAAACATTCTTGTGCAGAGAAAGCAGATCTAATAATTCTTACTAATCTGTTCAAGATATTTTGACATAGCAATCATATATGGATTTGAATCTGAGCAGGTGATACAAACCTGTAATCCCACAGTCTTGGCAAGAAGATTTCAAGTTTGAACCCAACATGGGCAAGTTAGTAAGACCGTGTCTCAAAACTGTTTTCATGAACATTCAAATTGCAAACTTTCACAAGTGAAATACATGATTCACAGGTATACTGTGTAAGACTCACTCTGTCAGATTATGAATGAATCCAACATACTAATGTTTTTCTGGAACAGAACTCATTCACAAATTGGGGACCGTCAGGGATGGTGCCGCACACCTGTAATCCCAGTACTCCAGAGGCTGAGGCAAAAGGATAGCCTGGAGTTTGGGGCCAGCCTGCACTATATAGTGAGTTCAGGGTCAGCCTGCACTACAAAGAGAGACCCTGCCTCAAAACAAAACAAAACAAACAAACAAAAACCATAAATTGAGGACTTAATCATATATGCTGGACTGTAGTTAAAGGCTAATGCTGGTTTCAACAAAATTAATGCCAAAAAATAATATACATAATTGAAACCCTATTTGGTAGCTCCAATTCCCATTCTCCCACTTTCTTCTGTCTCTCCTTGCATATAACATACGCCAACATAATCACTAAGAAATGAGTGTTTTCTATCTTTCTTGATGAGATTGTTAAAATGTAAGTGTACAATTACATCTATCTAATTGTTTTAGAGCTTGTATTGTATTTATTCCAATAAATCAATTTATAATTTTGGTTATGACAAACCATCATACAGTATGGATATTCTTCTTTTGGATGTGTTTTCTATCACCCTTTAGGTGGATAGTACAATATTTCTTTGTTTCATCACAAAATATGCTGAAGTTACTTTGTCGATGTTTTTCACACTGTCCAATTTTTGTGTAGTGCACAGATAGATAGGTAGAAGTTCTATAATACTCACATGAAAGTTCAATATGTATTCTTAAATTATTTTCTATACTAGGTAACAACTTAATTTCCTGGGTG
Organism: Heterocephalus glaber; assembly: GCF_053883595.1. Lineage (NCBI taxonomy): Eukaryota > Metazoa > Chordata > Mammalia > Rodentia > Bathyergidae > Heterocephalus > Heterocephalus glaber. The sequence goes on from NW_028258333.1 coordinate 12,115,594, forward strand.
TGCATTTGTGATGTCATCTCAAATAGCAAGTTTGGATAGATATTATTTTTAAAAATAACAAAAGATGGCAAGAAAGTAGAGAAAAGTAAATCTTATGTACTGTTGATGGGAGTGTAAAATAGTACAGTCATTGTGGAAAACAATGTAGAGTTTTCTCAAAAAACTAAAAATATGCCTACAGTGTTATCTACTTATTTCACTTCTGGATGTACATCCAAAATGAACAAAATCAGCATGCTAAAGATATTTCAACATGTTTATTTTGATCATGAAACTATTCACAACAGTTAAGATGTAGAATCTGCCTGGTAAACTTCAACGTATCTCTAATGGAGTTTTATTCAGCCATAAAGATTGAATTCTTGTCATTTGAAGCAAAGTGAATGAATTGGAATTTATTATGTTAAGTAAAATAAGCTAGATAGAGAAACACAAGTATTACATATTGTCTTTGTATGTGGAAGCTAAAAATCAGTTAACCTGAAAGTAAAATAGTGAATAGTGGAGATTGATGAGAGAATGAGATTCACTTGGGTTGAGTGGATTTGATGAGTGCATTCTGTAAGCAACTAAGTTAATATTACAATGATCTCAAAGATATGGACAAATAATTCATATTAATAAAGATAAAAATCCAAGGTTTTACAGTTTTAAAAATTCTCTTTATGTCCTTTTGGATATATAACTCATGGCATTTTGTAATTTTTTTAATGTCACCATTACTAATATTCTCTTAACAAAAAATTATCTTACATAAAGGGCATAACATCGGGTAACAACAATCCATCCTATACTTTTGTACTATAAATTTGTACTTTAGCATAGTAGTAGATGGCTGTGCTTCTCAGTAGCTGTGCCTAGGGGATATAGGAAGTAATCTTTGTGTTTATGCACTTGGTACAATGAATATCAAGGTGTGTACACATGTACAAAAGGGTAAAACCGGGATTTTTACTCTCATAATGCTCTGTTCAACAGGTTGTGCTTATGTTTACCTGAGCATCACAAGAGATAAAATACACCCACCCTACTCTTCTGTTATGAAAACATGTATTTTATCTGAATGGAATGTGGGTGTGACTCAGTAGCTGCACCTGAGGAAAGTAAAACCCCATCTGTCATTCAGCCACTTAGCAGATGAATAGCAAGGTGTATACAAAAACTCCAATGCAGATGCAGGTGAGTTTTACCCATGAAATGCTCATTACTAAATTTTTGTGTATTTAGGGTTTTTTTTTTTTTTTAAGTTTTCTTTTGATTTTTCTGGTAGAAGTAGCCAATTCAGTATAATGGCACATGAAAAGCCAGATTTCCAAGTTTTGGAGGAGGTCAAAAGTGAGTCATCAGATTACTCATGCATGGATGATGAAGATGATAATGGCTTTGACATTGGCCATGTGAGCCAATGTTCCTGTGATAGTGAAATGGAGCAAGAATCAACTGATACAGACACAGAGAATGCAGACTTCCTTGATTCAGATGATGAGGAAAATAGCAATGTAAGTGCATATCTAACTAGCTGAAATGATGCAAAATGGTCAGGCAATCAAATGGAATGATCCAATCTTAGAACTAGGTCTGATTCTAGTGAGGATCTTGGCAGGGATAAAAGCTGTCGAGTAGAATGCCAAAATTCCCATTCATTGTTGGAAATTGTAACAGAGGAAACACTACAAGATGTGAAATACACAAAGGCTGAAGTACAAGTAAAATATTTTGTATAGCCACATTCAAAAATATATTTATTATGACACCTCCCTAGCTGAACTGAAAGCATTCATAGATCTCCTGTATTTAGCAGGAATTTCTCATGACAACTGCAGCAATGTAAAAGACTTACAGAAAAGAGATGAGTCAAAATTTGTCATAAAAATGTATGCCCTTGTAGATGCAAAGACTTATTACCCTTTTAATTTAGAAATTTATCCTGAAATTCAGTCACTAGGTCCTTATTCATGCAGTAAGAATTTGAATAATGAGACTTGTTGCTTCCATCTGCAAACTGATGAGAATATGACATTTAACAAGTTTCCAACTGATGTTACATTTGCTAACAGAGGACAAATTGACCAGCATAAGAACTGTATGGAGGAACAAAATAGAAATTTCAAATGAAATGTTGCAATTTCAAAACAGATAATTGCATAGTGCAATCTTGAGATTTCAAAATGTATAACATTGGCCTTGAATATGTCCCAGGAAAACAAAGTGATACTTCTGATGTCAACACTGTACCTTAATGAAAATATGGATAGGGAAACCTCAACAAAATGGAAGTTCAAGATGTAAACTTTCTACAACAAAATCAAAGGCAGAGTAGAAGTTGTTGATGAGTTATGTGGCAACTAATGTCACTCAAAACACAAAGCATTGACCAATGGTTGTGTTTTACTCAATCCTAAAAATGGCAGCATAAATAATTTGATAGTTTACAAAGAAAATAACAAGTGCAAAATACCATGGAAAACATTTCTTAGAGGATTGGAACTGGAACTCATAAGAGATCATTTATAGAAGAGGAAAAACAAAATGGTTCTGGCTAGGAAACTATGCATAAATTGTGAAGAACACTGGAGAGGTGACAGATGAAGAGGTAGGTGGAGCATCACAAAGACCTACCAGAACAACAGGAAAACCAAGAAGACATCGACTATACCCTACAAAAAAGGACGAGAAATCAAAATATATCTGCTATCAGTGTAAGTGACAATTGTGTATGGGACATGTAGTTTTCATGTTTAAAACTGTTTTGGGTGTGACAGCTGAAGCAAGGAGTTTTTCTGAGGTAGACTTTTATTTGAATTTACATTGTAGTTCACATAGATATTTATTTCTGATGTTATCTTTTAGGTTTTGTAAACAAGTACACAGCTGATGTGAAAATGTTGATATTCTAAACAGGCAATACATATTAAGAATTTAAAGTATTTTTAGATATTAATACTCAGAAGTGAAATTATTTAAAATTTGCCAGAAATATGATACTATTACTTTTCTATGCATACTTTTATCTTTTCCATTCATTCATTTTAACTAGCATATTATTTATACCAGTTTATTTATTGAATCAGGAAAATCTATTTGCAAAGTTACATTTGTTTATATTCATTTATTATTTTTATCACATTGTGACACAGTGTTCTCTCTTGCTGCTCTAATACTATTTTTTGTAAAAGATTTCTGTTTGTGTGCCTGTGTGTGTGTGCACAAGAGAAAGAGAGGAACATACAAAGAGCACCCAAAGAAAGCACATGAGCCTGTGGACACTTTTTATGCACATGTGTTAAAATGTGAATGAGAGTTTAGATATTTAAATGTCATTCTTCAAGTGGGAGTTCACTGTGAAAATGATACTGTACACTCCTTAATGCCTGTGTGGTTGTTACACATAAATTTGTAGATCTTTGCTTGCTTATTCCCAAGTGATTTGTGTTTCCATTCTTCACTACCTTGCAAATAAATAGTAATTCACAAATCCACCCTTTTTTTGCTTCTGTTAGTTAAGGTTGATGTTACCTTTCAATATTAATTACATTGAAACTTGAAAATGCCACTTTTAAAAATATTTTGAAATCAAACTATGTGTTAACTTCATATTAAATTCCTTTTCATAAAAATTACATTTCTTTCATTTAAGCCACTATAGACAAATTTTTTGGCTAATAAATAAGTTCAATGTTTCTGGCTTAAAAGCTTCCCTAACGCACTTCCAGTAGAAACAAATATCTACCTCAGTAATTTCTCATTGTTTACAAATATGATTTATATGCAAATCCACTTGACTTTTTCTACTAATTATTTTTGCTATAAGCTTTATTTTACTGTTAATTAGCATACTTATCTTTTTATAATGTTTAGGATTCATTTGGGCTAATTTTGCTCTGCTAAAAATTATAATTTGGCAAGAATAACACCTCAAGTGGTTTTACCCTTAGCTTTTTGTGAGGCATTTCACTGTAGATTATAGGAAGATTTCTGAATATCTAAAACTATAGGTGTTGTGTTTCATGCTTTGAGTTCTAAAGAGAACTTTTAAAATTTTCTTTCTGAACTAGTTTCATTTCAGAATTACTGAATATAGAGTTTGGGGATGAGAGGAAGAAAGGGAGAGAGGTAGGAAACGTGGTCATTTTCTTACCACTAATTTGGAGTTTCCTTGCCCTACTGAATCATTTGAGGGTTGGAGATGTACCTCGGTGATAAAATACTTGCCTAGCATGCATGATATGCTGGGTTTTATCCCCAATACTGAAAGAAAGAACGAAAACAAACAAACAAAATAATTTAAAAATAATAGTATGATTTGTGATTAAAATAAATTCCTTTTCTAATAATAAAGACATGATTTCACAAGGTGCTTGAGTTGTTTTTTTTTTATATATTAATTGGCACATTTTAGGTAGACAATACACTTACATTTATCATTGGGTGTTTGTATGTGAACATGATGTACCTTAGTTCTTATTTTTTTCCCCATTACCTGTGCGCACTTCACCCCCTCCACCCTTCCCTATTTACATAGACTTTGTTTCCTTTTTTTTTTCTTTTCACGTAATTTTGCCTTTCCTTTATTCCCTTTCCCCTTCCCCACCCACCACCCCTCCACCTTCGGACATTTTCCTATTTCAAATTATCAATTTTTCTTTTTAATCATTTTCATCCTTATTTACACTTTCAGTTTCTCACACTAGAGATACTCTTCGGTATTTACACATTTGTGTCTTATTTATTTCAGTTATGAGTATGGCCTCAATATGGATCCATTTAGCTAAAAATGACCCTAGTTTCTTATTGTTTATGGTTGAGTAGTAGTCCATTTTATTAAAAAAACACATCTTCTTTATCCAGTTTCCAGTTGATGGGCACTTGGGCTGTTTCCAAACCTTAGCTATTACAAACTGTGCTGCTGTAAACATAGGTGCACATATATCGCTGTGGTATGATTCTTTTAATTCTTTGGGGAAGATACCCAGTAGGGGAACAGCTGGGTCAAATGGGACCTCTATTTCTAGTTCTTTGAGGTATCTCCATACTGATTTCCACAGTAGTTGCACCAGTCTGCACTCCCACCAACAATGGAGAAGGGTTCCTTTCTCCCCACACCTATGCCAGCATTTGTTATTGGTTGATTTCTTGATAGCAGCCATTCTTTGTGGGGTGAGGTGGAATCTCAATGTTGTTTTCATCTGCATCTCTCTAATGACCAGTGATGTTGAACATTTTTTCATATGTTTATTTGCTGCTTTTACTTCTTTTTCTGAGAAAGGTCAGTTCATTTCAGATGCCCATTTTTGAATTGGGTCTTTGAATTTTAGTGAATGTGTTTTCCACCACTGTAAGTAACCCATTACTTTGATAAAATTCTTAACATTGGAAATCATACAATCCTGGAAATAATTTATCTAACAAGTACTACATAGAATATTATAACAGTACATAAAATAAGTTATGCAAAAATGTATTAAAACTTACAGTAATACAATTGTTACTTATTTTCTTTCCATAGGGGAGAAATTTTCTGACATGTATTTTGCAACTTAAAGAATTATGCTAATAAAATTAAGTCATCTGTATTTTTCTTTTAAATAATGACTCAAAGAATAGTCTGTAAAGATTCATTTCAGTTGGAATTAAATTTTCTTTTGGTATTAAATGGATCTCTGTTTTCTAAGTTGCATACACTATATTGTATATACAATGTGTCCTATTAGGTTTAGGATAGATTAATGTGGAAACTATACTAAATATTTCAGTATGAATAAATTAGATTTTCATATTGTTATAAATCACAAAGTAATATATTTGTTATTGTGGATTTATATTCTGTTTTCTTTACAGTTCAATTGACTTTCAATGTAAATCTATGCTTATAGTTACAAATAAATTTTTGTGAGATGCTTCACACCTGAAGAATCTGTGATAATTATATTTACTTATCACAGATTTTGTCCTTACCGTTATTTCAACCCAAATGTTACCAGTAAAATATTTGTCATTTTCTAAGGCCTTCTATATTTGTCCACATTAATAAATAAAGGCTTATTTTAGATACCTTAATTCTTTAATTCATTACTTACCACATGTCAGAAAGTTTTCAAGGCCTTAAGATAAAAGAAAAACATGATATTCTCAAGGATATTTCAGAATTCATTGTACTAAGGTGGGTGCAGTTGGTAATTTAGCAAAAAATATTGAATGTATGACTGAAGTGTATATATGTATATCTTTTTATGCGATCTTTGTAATTATATAATGTAAAATATGTAATATATTCAACATTGTGTAGTATATATGTATTGATGATAATTAGGGTTGCAAAACTGTAGATCAAAGTGGCTCTCAAGGAGAGATGAAATTGGACAAAATCCCAGACAACAGTAAAATATTATTAAAATATTTTGAAAGGAAAGATCAAATAAAACAGTGGGAAAATACAATGTGGCTTTTAATGCACTCTCATATTTTATTAAATAGGTAAATTTGCAAATCTTTTTGAATATATAATGCACAAATGGGCCTTTCCCAAAGCTTCCTTTAAATGACCACCAGGGCAGACCATGTACAATCATATACCTTGTCTCAGATTCTAACACCTCTTTTAAAAATTTAATCAAGTAGACTGACATTTCATTTACCCAGAAACTGTTTCCCTTGTCTAAATCACCCTTTCCATGTGCTGCTTTGGAATATTAACACTAGGGTTCTTCAAACTACACTTCTTTCCCAGCTAAATTTATACAAGGCTATACCAATAGAAAATACTAAGCTGAGACATGAGGTTAGAGGAGGAAGCTGGGATTTACGTTAATGTTCCTCTTATGTGTTCCAGGTACACTGCTCATTATGCTTTCAGCTGACCAGCAATGCTTCACCCTGGGCAACAACAAGTCATGCCTAAAGCACTTGCTGAATTACAGAGTCTTCAATGTTTGCTGTCATGTTATAAATAAAAATGTCCCCAAAGGCTCCATGTACTCACAGGTGGGGCTTGTGGAAAATAATCAGACCATGAAGGTGCTGTAGCTGACTTGCTATTAGGAATCAGGGTCTAGTCAGGTAGACAGGTCACTGGGGGTGTGACCTGGAAGCATTTATCTCCCTACCTAGCTGCATGTGTCCAGTATTTTGTTCTAGCCAGGAAAAAAGTAAATAAGACATTGCACAACTATTGTCACTGTGCCCCCCACCCCCACCTAAAAGACCTCTGCACCAGTGAGGAAGTTCCCTCCATCAGAGGTCTGAGTGCCAGCTCTATGGGTGGATGGTAAAGGGGTGGGGGTGGGGCTCTCAGAGGGATTTGGACTAGTAAAGCATCACCAAAGCTTTAACAATGAGTTTCAGCTTCAGTGGCCACATTTGAATGTCTGTGCCTCATTATAACTACTTCCTTTTGGGGACTGTACTCGACTCTGAGAGCACAAGGAGAGCGCGGAAGGAGGGAGAGGCGGCAGAGAGCTCATAGGACTGCTTGGGGGAAAGGCCGAAGCTGGAAAGCGCAGTTCCTTGAGGTTTAACATTAAGTTGTTAGGTTACCTCATCATCACGTGACCCTTTAGGAGCCAGGAATCAAAGGTCTAGAGGGATAATTACCTTGAAGAGCCTACTGAGTAAATAACCAGTGGAAAGTTCTGAGCAGAAGAATGATGTGATCAGTTTTAGGTTTTAATAGGATTACTCTGGTTGCTACATTAAGAATAACTTGTTGGGAAGCTCAGCTGGTCCCAGCACCCAGAAGGAAGCTTCCCACCTCCATCCCAGGCTCCTAGGGCACAGAAGCTGAGCCGGTCCCAGAACCTGGAAGGAAGCACCCCCACCGCCATCCCAAGCTCCTAGGGCAGAGAAGCTGAGCCCTGTGAATGTCAGCAGCACCCCCTCCCCTGGAAATGAGAAGACATGTAAACAAGAATCAAAAACAGAGTTCCAGATCACCTACAGCAACCCCAAAGGGAGAGGAGATGGAACAATCTGATACTCAACCACCGGGGCTCTTTGAACTGGCAACAAAAGAGGATCTGGGAAAAATGAAATCAGAAATAATTACTCAGATAACACCAAAGATTTTGCTTATGGTGCAAGACATGATTAATGAATATAGAGAGGACACAGATAAAAAATAGAGGATATGAGGAACATGATGGAATCCCAACATAGGAAACAAACGGAATCCATAAAACAGATGCAAACAGATTTCCAGGAGATTAAAAACTCCATCAGAAGTCTATGCAGCAGGATGAACCAATGTGAGGATAGAATTTCAGATATAGAAGAAAAGATTGCAATTAGGGGCCAGGAAAAGAAAAATTGCTTTAGAATTGTAAAGGAACACGAGAAATCAATCCAGCAGCTGCTAGACGATGCAAAGAAGAATAACATAAGACTGACTGGAGTCAATGAAGAAACAGGAGAGAGTGTAGATGACATAAAAAAACTCTTCACAAAAGTGATGGCAGAAAACTTCCCAAGCAGGGGGAAAGAACTTGACATAGAGATAAGTGGGGCATATAGGACTCTAAATAGCCTTAATCAAAAACAAGCTACACATAGGCATATAATAGTTAGGATTCCAGAAATCCAACAGAAGAACAAAATTCTACAAGCAGTGAGAGAAAAGAAACAAATCACACACAAAGGAAAGCCCATCAGAATCACAGCAGACTTCTCAACACAAACCCTCAAGGCAAGAAGAGCTTTGGAGTGATGTATTTCAAGCCCTAAAGGAAAACCGCCTCCAACCCAGATTCATGTACCCTGAAAAACTATCTTTCAAAATGGATGGAAAAATAAGATACTATCATGATAAAGAGCACCTCGGGAACTTCATGAGTACCAAACCAGCACTCCAAAAAATTTTAGACAATACCCTAGGAAAAGACAATGAGGATCATAACCCCAGGAAACTCAGTGGAGTGAATCAGTTGGGTGCGACAAATTAAACGCAAAGGGAGAGAATCCAACAAAAAGAAAAAGCCATGACAAGGCTTTTAAAATTTTTAACTTCATCTCCCTAATGAGTGTATAATTCAATCTTATTATTGTACTGATTAGTATTTTTCTGATTCTAGAGTTGCACACCATTCCTTGTGCTATACTGGCTATTTATCATCTTCTTATGTCTACATTTTAATTGGGTTGTCTATTAATGAGCTGTAAGAGCTCTTTGTATATTCTGGTTGTAGGTTATATGCATTGGAAATGTGGTCTGTTTAAGGACTACTTTTCATTTTAATGATGTCATTTATAGTTCTAAATTTTGATGGAATCTCATTTATCAATTTTTTTCTTTTATAATCATGTCTTTTTATCCTAAGTAGTTCTTGCCTACCCTGAATTCATAAACATTTTCCTTTATAATTTCTTCTTAAAGTTTTATACTTTTAGGCTTTCTTATTTAGGCCCATAGATCCCTTCAAGTTATTTTCATGTATGGAAAAAAAGGGATGAGGTTAATTTTTTATATATGGATACCAGGTGTTCCAGTGCCGTTTGCTGCAAACACTATCTCTTCCTCAGCTCTTGAATTGAGTTTATATTCTATAAAATGCTAATGTTAAATAATCTTTCAAACCTCAGTGGACCATATATGTGTGGTTCTATTTCTAGATTCTCTGTTTTATTCAAATGATCTATATGTCTTTCCTTACACCAACACTGCCTTGATTACTGTAGCTTTAGAAGAAGTCTTAAAATTAGGTACTAAAAGTCTTCCAACACTGTTTATGCTTTTGTTTTTGTTTTTAACTTTTCTAGGTCCTTTGTACTCCTACATAACTTTTAAATTTCAATATCCAATTCTTCATTTATAGCAAGTATACACAGACCTGAATTTTTATATATACCTTGTGTTTTCTAATCCTGCTAAATTCAAGTCAAGTTCTAGGGGCTCCTAGAGATTTCTTAGTATTTTCTCTGTAGATGATCATTTCATCTACATATAAAGATTGTGCTTCTGCAGTGCCAATCCTATCCTAGTCGTGTCATTTTATTGCCAGACTATTTTGGTGGGGACTAGGTTTCAAAGTTTAATGGACAGATAAAGAGTAAGCATATCTGCCCTTCTTCCCCACCTTAAGGAGAAAGCATTGTATCTTCTCCATTTATATAAGGCATTCTCGCTGGAAGTATGAAGTACATGTCTTTAATCTGTTGAGAAGTTTCTGTTCTACTTCTAGGCTCCTGATAGCTTTTACCATGAATAGCTGTAGAATTTAGTCCAATACTTTTTCTCCAACTAGTGACAGGATCATATGGCTTTTATCTTTCCTCTGTTTAAATGATGACTTTGGGGGGTGAATCTTCCAATGCTGAACCAACACCACCATCTCTATAACAAAACTACTTTCTACATCTTGCCAGATCTGACTTCTAATAGTTTGTTTTGTTAAACAAATTTCTATCTATGTTCATACATTTTTCTTCTATTATCTTTATCCAGTTTTAGGATTAGCACAATGTTGAGTTCCGGAAATGAGGGGAGAAGTGTCTTTTTTCTGCTTTAATTGTTTGATATAATTTATCAGTTTAAATGTTTATGAGCCTGCTGTTGTCATATAGGTAGTTTGTCAAGCTAAGAATATACTTTCTTTAATAGGTGCTATTCAAATTTTATATTTCCTCCAGAGTTAGTTTCATTAATTTGTCTTCCAAGGTACTTCTTAGAAGTTGTCAAATTTATTTCAAAAAAGATTTTTGTAATATGTTTTCTACATCCTTTTAAGTTCTGTAAAATCTATAGTAATGTCTCCTAGATCTTAATATTGTACTTTAAAAAATGTATAACTAGGGCCGGAGATTTAGCTCAGTGGTGCCACCACCTGCCTCGAAAGTACAAGGACCCTAGTTTGATCCCCAGTACCAAAAAAAAAAAAAAGTATAACTGATATTGTGTAACAGGAAGAAAAGGTCTAAAAGAGCAGGGTAATTGGGAGGGGTAGGGGAAGGGAAAAAAGGGAAAGGAAAAAATATGAAAAGAGGAAAAAATATGAAAAGAGGAAAAAAAATGGAAACAAGGTCTTTGAAAATAAGGAAGGGTGGAGGGGGTGAAGGGAGGGCAAGGGAAGGGGAAAAAAATAAGAACCAAGATACTCATATAAAGGTACAAGATCCCAGTGATGAATGTCACTGTATTTTATACTGAAAATGTACCAATAAACTTAATGGGGAAAAAAATAAATATTTCCTTTTATTCCTTCAGTACTTTTGAATAAACAGTGTTTAGTTGATATTCCCATGATATCTTAGAGTCCTGACTTTACCTTTCCATTATGTATATAATAAATGAATAACTACTTAACTATTCCTTAAATTAAGATTTCTGCACTCCTTACCACCAAAGACTGCTATGGTCTCTTTTTCTGAAGGGTCACTGCCTACTTACAACTTTGCAAATCTAGAAAGTCATACTTTCTCAATATACCACTTGTTGAATGCAAGGATCTCAAATTTTCTTCTTGGAGATTTTGATAATATTATGGAAATTCTGGGTCTGGAGATATTCCCATTTATAAGGAGGATACAAATGGTTGTGATAACTAATCAGGTCTTTGAAGTGGTCTTGTAAATTTACAGGAAGCTATTTTAGTCCTGTTTATGTAAATACAGAAAGATATTGTCACAATCTGTAATCATTTGAATTCAATTAATTGGAGGCAACAGTGGAGTCTTGGTGCCCCGTTGTAAAAAAAGCCTTGAGACAAATGCAGTTTAAGTCATAGAATTTCGGCTTCATAATTGGAGAAACCATTATCAAATATAATACTAAAGAATGCAATTAATAATTTTACTACAAAACAGGTGGTAACTTCATCAGTTTCGTGGAAGTTTTCTCCATGCCTAGATCTTAATAGAGTATGAGTGTTTTGTTAAATCAAGGGTTCACTATGTTTCCCAGGCTGGCTTGGAACTTGAGATCCTTTTGCTCTAGTTGATCCATAACCTTTGTACATAAAGGACCATAATGTCCACACAGAGTCTGTTCTCCGTGTGCTCTCATAGAGCAGGGACTCATCAGTTTACTAAAAATTATATGCAACTATACAGTTCACATTCATATTTATTTGCGGTATGTATGGGTATATACGTATATTTACAATCATATGCATATGAACACATAGACTTGTTTTAATGTATCGCTCCATATTTATAATTTGATTCTATTAAAGCACATATGAAACATAATATGACTTTTATTATGCATGCATTCTGGAGGTAGAATCCCAAAGAGATTATTTAACCTAATTATCAAGATTCTATTTAAATAGAGCATGTGGTCATAATTCCCTATTTGAGATTAAATTAGATTTTAGGTGTAATCCTAGGAATATCTGCATCCTGAGCCTTTGCTAACTTCCACAAACTCTCCATTTCAGCTGAGCCATTAACATTTATTTTTAACTTAACCATGTTAACATCATTCCTCTTTCATTCTCTGGAGCTCACACTGTCCCCTACTGCTTGGCTGTTTTACTGTTTAATTGCTTCAAAGAATTCCAAATCGATTTATGTAGTAATTTAATTTGTTCTCTTGGTAAAACAGACTTTTCAGCATGATTTAAACAATAAAAAAAAATAAAACCATGACATGCAGAGAACTATATGGTAATAAGTAAAAAAACGGAGCTTTCTGAAATTCTCCATGCTCTCCTTTAATTGGAAAGTAACAGTGAATTAAGTAATGTAGTTGTTCCAACATGACTACATTTATATTTCAAGGAAGTAATGACTGAGAGTGTGTATATTAATCCATATATAGCTCAGCATTTCCAAGGGTGTATTTGCCTAGCTGAGAGAATGATCATATTTTTATGGCATTACTTAAAATACCATAATACTTATAAAATACCATAATTACTTATAAAATGCTTCTTCATGACAATTTTAATTCACTTCTATATTAACTATTTTCTTAAAATATAACTAAAGTATAAGGATGAATTTTGCCATAAAAATGTCCACTTGTATCAAATATTTTAAGATCTGAAGATTTTTAATTTATGTCAACAAATTGAAGAACTAATTAATAAAATACATTTCTAGTTAAATTACTGCAAAGTTTGCTTATAGATAAAAATGTGAATTTGAATAACAAGGACTCATGAATAATAATTTACTTTGAGAAAATGTTTAATAGAAAAAAAACTATAATCACTTTGTTTTCTGAAAGTTTGAATATTCTCTCTGAACCAGTCTTAATGTTAACAGAACAGTGCCATTGTACATTGTTACTCAATACTCATAACTAATTAGAATAATCTTTATTTCTACTTACCTTGAGCTACAGTTCCAAACTAGGTTTCAAAAGAAACTGCTAATACTGAGTGGACTGTCTTTTGTTCTTTGCAAGTCAAGGTCTGCCATCTGTTGTAGGAGAGCCAACTAACTTCAAATTTGACAAGTATGAGTCTAATTGAATCATCTTTTACATGAAATTTCCCACATTAGATATTTACACAATTGTAATAAAAAATCCCACATGTAAAATGACTATTGATTAAATGTGTAGGTACTATACAGACAGATTTGTGATCAACTCTTAATTACTGCATAGTTTCTATTTCTAGTCAATCTAATTTTGACTGTGATTGTAGATTCTTATGTATTGTTTAGAGAAAATTTTAAAATTATTATAATGTAGTCATAAAATCATAAAATGTGAGTTGCAATCTTATCAATCTTCTATTCAGATCTTAAATAGAAAGCACTACAATGAGGAAAATATTTTTTATCTGCACTCATTCCAGAATTGTTAGGTACAACTTAATATTGGGCAATTGGAATATGATTAGTGTTTCTGGGAAAGTAAAATTTCTATCCCACTTATGTTTATTTGATTTAAATATAAATAATCTCTTATGGTTCACAGCCATAATGTCTATGAGATTAAGTCATATAATATTATTGATAGACAATGGAATTCCTTCACATATTTACAAGTTCTATGGTATACAGAGTTGTTATTTCTGATAAATTATTAGGTATTATTTTTCCTGATCTGTCTCATAGTGATTTCCAAACTCTGATGTTATCAATAAAAAAAAAAAAGTGCTTTACTAATTCCTTGGAAATCTTTCAAGCCAATGGACTTGACAACTCAACTTTACTGTCACAGATGTTAACTCATTTAAATGATCTTTCAATATCCCTCAATATAACATTTGTAAAAATTAAAATGAAATAATGACTACTTACCTTAAATATTTTAGCTAATAGTTATTATTAACTATTATTTCAATTTTCTTAGTTTTTGCACAGAATGTTTTTCTTTCCATGTCCTAAGCCTAATTGAAAGATGATTTTCCTATAACTTTACCAGAACCTAAAGCAGGTCAATATTATAAGTTAGAAATTATGGCCAAGACAAAAGATATTTTCCAGTGCTCTTACACCTCCTTTCATATTGGTGCCTGAACACAACCATTCTTTTCAATGGAATTGCCAGGCGAGTGAGTCTCTTTTGGGTGGAGGGGTTAAGATGTTGTGGATCTCTTCACAGATCCTTTTCATTTATGTGTCTGTCTGCAACACTTTCAAAAGGCATCCACTTAAAAACTAAATGACCTAGGTAATTTTTGTTATATTAACCAGCGAAGCCCATTTTATTTTTCCCGACCATAGTGGATTGGATAAATTTCACACAAAAGGTATTTCTTTTTCAGTTATTATGGTTTTTTTTTAAAAAAATGGTTGTGTTACTAAGATTTGTTCTGAAGAAAATAGAAAAACATGTATTTGCAGAATAGGAAAATATTAGTCTTGAAAGGCTGAATCCGTTGCTACACTGATTAAAGAACCAATGTATCAACTATAGATAATTACTTTGACTTTGAGCCACATTTGTTTTCATTACATATTGTTTGAGGAATACTTTAACTTGTGTTATCATAAGGAGATCAAAATAATTTGTTGAAAATCGTAAACTAAATAATTAAGTAAGTGTATGTATGTAAGATAAAATATAATCATTTTGAACAAATAACTGTGTGTTTGTAGGGGATGTATTGTGCTTCTACTATTGTATTATAGGGATTTTATACAATTTATATGACATTTATACTTATACATCCTCTATAGATTATGCTGGTATAAATGTGGGTATGTATGTATCACTGTAATGCAATGTCTTCAACTATTTGGGGAAGATACCTAGAAGGAGAATACCTGAGTCAAATGGAATTTCTAGTTTTAGTTTTTCAAAAATCACCATACTAATTTCCACAATGACTGCACTATTTTACAATCTCACCAACTATGTAGCGAGGTTTCTTTTTCCCCATGTTGTTGCCAGCATGTATTTGAATTTTTGATAACAGTCATTCTCTCAGGAGTAAGATAGAATTTGTGGTTTTCAATTTGTAAAAGCTAACACATAGTTGTGTTTAAAAATAACTTTTGTAATATTTTATCAAAATAGATGTTCCAATTCTGGTAAATCTATAAGTTATTTATGTGTAGAACCTATTTTATCTTCAACAAAAAAAATAATGCTGGACAATATGAGAAGTAGAAAAGTTTAATGTCATTAATTAAATGTGATTTGAAATATTACTTTTCTATGGTCCAGTATTCAAAAGAATTGTCACCTAGAAAAGTTATCTCTCTTGTTTTTTTAGGACAAGTTTACAACACATATGATTAACAGACAGTGATCAATAATTTTATTGCATCAAATTTTCTTCAGAAATGTCAAATTATCAAGAATTTTTGCTACATTATCCCTGTTTTAGTCTCAATCTCTTCTATTGCATAGCCCCTTATACACCAACATGTATGTCCTTTCTACACCATTCTAAGTGATAACCCCTGACTTGAGTCATAATATATCAAAGTCCCAAAAGAAGATCCTAATTTTCCTACTTGAATTCTACGTTGTGTCTCGTTTTCTCTAAACATTACCTGACTGAGTGGTCTTTCTCTCTTTTATTTGAATACATATGTGTCATGGATAAAAACCAAGACATCATGAATTTTAGGCAAGCACTCAACCACTGAACTACATTCCCAGAACTTCTTAAAAATTTTATTTTGAGATCAGGACTTGCAAAGTTGCTCTAGCTTGACTCTAATGTGATGTGCTTAGCTTTCACTAGTAAATATATATCCCTTGACACAAAGAGAGTCTCATTTTAAGTAGTCATTGCACTGTATGTTTATATGGTTATTCTCTTGATTACCTTTTGTTTTTGTCAGGTTAGTATAACCTTTGCATAAAACACCATATTGCTTTTTTTTTTTTTGTACCAGGTATCCAACTCGGGACCTTGTGTTTGCGAGGCAGGTGCAGCTCCTCCGAGCTAAATCCCCGCTCCATTGGTTTTATTTTTGTGTTAGTGTAAAATAAGCAAAGGGCCAAAAACAACAAATATTTCTGGATGAAAGGTAATGATAACTTTCTTCTCAAGGAATTAAATAATTTCAATAGATTTCAAGAGCAAAGATTCATTGACATTAATCATGAAATTTTTGTCAATTTTTCACACCCTTACAGAAAATTATAGTAAGTGACATTAAGTATTTGGCTTAATATGTTAAGTAATAGAATTATTATAGAATTAACTATTTCCTAATACATAGATTAATAGTAAGTAATAGATAACTATTTTCACTTTGCATGACAACACTTTATAGAGAGACATAGTTGAATGTAAATAGCTCAATTAGATTTCTTATGAAGACTTCTATATATATAGTTTACTAAACAAAGTGATCAAACTAAATTCTGCTTTACCAAAAAATATTTCAAATAAATATAAAAATTGTTTTATATTTCTTCAAATATATAAACAAAAATAAAATTTCTAGATATCTGCAACAAAAAGCAAACTCAAAATAAATTTGGCAAAAATATCGATTCCAAAACAGCCCATGGGTATCAGAAGCAGGGAGGGACCTTTATGTTTCTGATCTAGCCAAGATTTAGCATCATTGGGAAAAAATATGACAAAACCCAACTCCTTGCCAGCATGGGAGTTGGATCCAGATGCACACTATGCATGTGCTGAGAGAGTTCAGCAAATGCGCTCGTATAAATAGGGAATCATAACTGTTTGCAAAGTGCAGTCTTTAGTGTAGGCAGCCCCCAGAAGAGGTGTGTTTCTGTTCACAGGAAATAATCTTCATTGAAATTCAGCTCTTATAAACACTCTAAAAATATTATTCTATGACAGAATCTCAACAAAGTGGCATGTTGGGCCATTCAAACTGCAATCACAGAAAAGATATTTCTTTTCTGAAAGTGTTAAATGTAATTATATTTTAAATGGTAATGGGGAATTCTGGTACTGGGTAGGAGAGAGTGTTCTGCAATACACTAACTCCCTTATTGCAGGCAGCAATAGTATGATGAGGGCTGTGTGTGTGTGTTTGTGTGTGTGTGTGTTTGTGTGTGTGTGTGTGTAAAGACATTAGAAAGCTGAATCCCTGAGAGTTGAGAAACAAGTCCCCACAGGACAGCTACAGAACATAGCTGAATAATCCTGACAGAAAGCAACACAGACACTGCTGGGGAAACATTATGCGTGGAATTTAACACTCTAAAAGTGCCAGTGATTTGAAAGAAAGAATAGAACTTCAAAGATGTGAGCAGAAAACTCCATATGCATTCTTATGAAGACTACTTTACCAAGTTTAAAACTTGCCATGCAGAGGATTTGACACAAAGAAGTCTAGAAGACAGCAACTTCTGAGAAGCTAAGGAATTTAGTAACGATAGGCAATGTAAGTGGTTAGCAAAAATGAGTTGCTCATAATCCAAATTCAAAAGCAGTGACATTGGTAAACCACCCAGAACCTCAGTCAGCAATCACAGAGCCTCACAGCTTGGGACCAAGGCAAAAAACGAAAAATAGTTACCCTACGGATCTCCGAAATGAACCCAGTTACTACAGGACTAAAATACTAGGAGCATAGCATGAGAGGAAGGCTCTTTAATATTCTTCATGTTACCTGCCTAAATCTTCTTTAAGTTTTAAAACACAATGTCTGGCAAAAGAAAAATGAACAAAGAAGACATAAAAACATGAAGCCGAAAAGAAAATGAAACTAGACTATCAGGAAATCCAGATAAAGTCGTTTTGAGACAAAATTTTAAATTTGAGTTTGAATTACAATTCATATGTGCACAAAACATAGAGAACTTCAGGTAATGTACAAAAGTAAACAAGTGGAAATTTAACTTATTTCTATGTATCTTGGTTTTTGATGATATTTTACAGGATTTTTTTCATTTTACTTTGTTTCAGATTTTCATTGATTTTGTATAATTTTATTCTGATTGTTGTTTTATAAGTATATAAAATTTTTATATTGATCTAAACCCTGTAATCTTTATATTTTTTCTTATCTATTCAAGTAGATTATTAATGTACTTCTTTTGATTTTCTAAAAAAAAGAATGAAAGTCTTAGGTGTTAGTATTTTCTGTGTGCAAAAATATGCACATGTGTACTAGTTACCAAAGTGTGTTGCTTATTAAAATTAATTCAAGAAATAAAAGAAATGTATGTGTGTATGTATATGTATTTGGTTTGTATAAATTACCCAATAAATATACATATATTATTAAATATATTTTATATATGTGAATAGTATCCTTGAAGTAAAAATATTCAAATAGATCAAAATATATAGGCAAAGTCTGTAATTTTTAGTTAACAAAGGTGAGTTTCTCAATAGAAACATAAATCCAATAAAAATGAATTCACAATTGATACTGTACTCAAACTGCTGAACTTAAATAACAAAATTCAAATACTAAAGATGATCAGATAGAAGGGCAAAATTCATCACAAATATACAATAAAGATAGCATAATTTGAATACCTAAAAAGTAAAAGGCAAAATACTTGAAATAATATAAGATTTTAAATATTTATGATATATATCAACTTAGCCTTCTTTATAAAACTTATCTTTAGGTGAACATGAAAATTAAATATTTTAGTTAAATAACCTAAAATTTTCCCCAGTATAGATCTTAACTGAAATTTTGAAATGCATAGATACTATAGATTAAATATCTATGTTATGAACGATGTAAAGTTACCAATTTTATCCTGATTTGGAAGTGGTACATTAATCAATATTAAATACCATCACAAAATGCTGCAAAATGGGTAGCTTATGAATAAAATTTATTCTCCCTGTTCTGGATGCTGTGTAGTCCAGGATCGAGGGAAAAACAGAATCAGTGTCTTGTGAGAATTCCTGGTTCATAGGGAGCCCTGTCTTTCTGTGTCTTCACATGGTGGAGAAGACAAGATTTTTATGAGGGCTCTTTTAGAAAGGAACTAATCCTATTCATGAAAATTCCATCCCAATGACTGTATTACCTCTTAAATATCCCATGTATTAGTTTGCTTTGTGTTACATTAATACATGACCTATAATACTAAGAACTACATTTGTTACTTCTAAAGGCATATTTCCCACAGTCTAATTACCTTATACTGGTCACTAGCTCTTAGAGATTCTACCACCTCAGCAACACTATCCTAAGTACTGAGTCCATCAGCAGTAAACCACACTCCTAGGCAGGGGTTGGACCCCCAAGGTTCCAGTGCTTCCGGCTCTGTCATTTTTCTGATTACATGCTGCACTGCAGCAATCACTAAATACTCAAATCAGATGCACGAGATTCCTCAAAGCTGGAATTTCATTGATGAAAATTAATCTGGCTTTGTGGAAGCAATCTTATCCGTGCAATTGTTCTAAGCACTGTTTTATTGGAAACTTTCTGTAATAGACCCATAATCATCATAAGCTCCTTTCTGATTTGTGCACCTCAGATTTCAGGTCTTAGCACTCTGACCAGGAGGAGGCCATAAAATTTTACCACATGTGACACTAAGAAATGTGTGCATTGTGGCTTATGCCACATCTGGTGTGACAGTACCAGAATGCAGAGTGTGGAGTCTTGCAAGAGCCAGAGCCATGCACTCAAACTATGACAAAAAGGAAAGCTCCAATCAGCTCTGAATGACTTCAGAATTACACTCCCCTTGTCTTGTAAAACAGCTCCTGGCTTCTCTTCATATGGCAATCTAATATCCTCAGATCATCTACTAAAATGACCAATCCACCATTTCATCCTCATAGATAACATCGTGATCCATAGGAACAAACTGAAAGGCTTTCCACTAAGATCTAATACAAGGCCGGTATACCCATTCACCCCAATTCTATGAAAAATACTAATAGAAGTACTAAACATAGCTACAACAGAAGAAAAGAAATTCGAAGAAAAGTTTGCAAATAAGAAAGAAGTAAAATTATTCTCATTTGCAGGTGACATGATTCTGTGTACATAAACACATTTATCTTTACAGTTATATTTAAATAATATATACCTGTAGCTCTCATGGAATTATATGCAAAATAAATTAAGTAAATTTTAAACTTTTCATGATATAAAGAATTCTAACCCTAGAGAACTATAACACTGAGTTGGCACTTTAAAATATTTCAACTAGAATGTAAATTAATGTGAGTCCCTCTTATTTTCTAACTAAAAGATATCCTACAACATGTGTAGTTTCAAAGAATAATTTATAGCATACTTTGTTTAGTACATCTGATGATGCTGGGATACAGACTTCTCAATCCAAGTTAAGAGATTGGAATCTCTGAGGAAAAAAAAGTCTGCTTTCAACCATCATTTGTAATGAACCTACTAATTGATTCATAATTCAACTGACTTTCATCCTATTTGAAATTAGAAATTATGAAATGATTAAATCCCCATTTTGATTCTGTAGTACTATGAAATTATCTTATCTTTTTCATACTCTTCTACGTGATGCCCCACATATAGTTTCTATTATTTTTCTCCCTCTATCCGTTCATCATTTGAAAGCAATTATCCAAAGAATGTGATAACTTTTTGAATTAATGAAATTATGCATCTGAGAAAAGATAAATTCTGATGTAAGGTTTTTTTAGGCAATTTAATTGTACTTAATGTTTGCAGAGAAGAAAGACAACATAATGCTAGCAAATTATAATAGCTTTTTTTCTGAAAAGGCAACTGAAAGAAAATTATTTTTTGTAGGTTATGTTTTTCAGCACAACGGAGTGGAAGTTAATATGGAAAAAATATTGTAAATGATTTAGTTAGTAGCTTCCAAACAGAATGTAAAGAAATATTACTATTTAGAAAGCAGTGGAAACTATAAAACAAGACTGTGGTATAATATGTAAAACTATTTCATTACCTAATTAAAACTCTGTTGAAATTAATAGAAACAGTGTTTAAACAGAATTAAATTGCATTACATTGCACAAAACAGATCATTTGAATGAATGTTATCATCTACTATATAAACTTTCCTGAAAAAAAATGATTGCTTTTAACATTTATATCACCAGTCCTGGATTATTTATACTCATTGTCCAGGAAAATGTATACTACTCAATGAGAGAAAAGTGATTTTGCACCATTATTACACAATATCTGAATCATTTGCAAAATAACCAAATTGTGGAAATATTAGACAAGGTAAAGAACAAACTTATTTTATGTTTCATTTATTTTTTTCAGGACATCTTTCTGTATTGCCCAAGCTGGCCTCAAACACTTGTATTGAAGCCATCCTCCTGCCTCTGCGGCTGGATGTGTTGACACTACAGCCATGTGTCATTGCAATTATATTTTCACTTACTCTTATAATCAAACACATCACAAAATAAGTTATACATTTAAAAGAAACATGTAAGGGGAATAAGATTTGTATATTGGCTACAGATATGGACTTCTGTTAACAAGATTGTCTGTGAAGAAAATTTAATTTTACTCAAGTGATTTACCACACATGAATGTTATTATTAGCTGTGTTACTTTTGATTACTAAGTTCTAAATATTTAATTATGATCAATTGTGTAACAGAATTATTTTTAAATTTTTCTAATATTTATGTAGCATTAAATATCTAGATGATTCAAGAAAGACAAAAAGAAAATAGATAGATAGATAGATATAAAAGAAACTTACCATTGCTATAAAATACTAGGAAATAAGAATTAACTTCTAGCTTACATTAAAATGTAAGGATTTACTTAAAAGGAAAAGGTTCCATATTAAAATATTATGTTATGAAAATGAAATGAAGTGTTTAATAATGTCTCACCATCCTAGGATTCATAAGAGAAAGATAATCCATTTCATGACCACCATTCATTTCTTCAGTGTGCACCAGAGTATAAGGCTGCTCTATTTAGGAGTTTGATCATACTGATCAGATAATAATGGGCTGTTCTACCAAGATCAGGGGAGACAAGTGAGCCTCGATTTGCACCTTTACTGGCAGCAATAAGGGCTCCTTCTCTTTTCTGGATGGACAATGTGAGTTCAATAGTGTCAGTACTTTTCTAACTACTCATCAGTAGGCACCTTTCCCTTTTGTAGCCAGTGCCCTATCACTAGAGAATAAGCAGTGAGTCTGAGCTCTTTGAGACTTCACTTCTCCATGTCAGTGGAGGCTGGAGGTAGAATTTGAACTTCTCACTGGCAGTAAAGAGACAGCACATCCCTTAAACAGATAAAATTCACTTTCTTATGACCATAATATAAAAAGTATTCCAGGTTCTTTAAAAAGTACTTATAACTATGAGCCAGAATATCTAGAATATCTAAAATGAGAAAACATAGTCAACAGATGAAAACACTGAAACAGATGTTAGAATATGACAAGAATTTTAAAATACCTGTCATAAAAATGCTTCCCTGGGCAATTATGAAAATGCTAGAGAACATTTAAATGTCATGAAGAATCAGAAAAAGTAAAAGTGGACTCCCCAAAAAAGGAAAGAAAAAAATCTAAATGGATGAGAACCGCAGAGTTTAAAAGATTGAGTAAATCACAAGTGAGCTTCATATCTTCTTAAATATCAGAGCAATGTCAATCAAAAATGCAATAAGATATCATCTAAGCCCAGTTAGGACCACTATAATCATTAAAAAATAATGCAG
Organism: Heterocephalus glaber; assembly: GCF_053883595.1. Classification (NCBI taxonomy): domain Eukaryota; kingdom Metazoa; phylum Chordata; class Mammalia; order Rodentia; family Bathyergidae; genus Heterocephalus; species Heterocephalus glaber. The sequence goes on from NW_028258333.1 coordinate 12,138,551, forward strand.
GGCTGGGGATTTAGCTCAGTGGTTCTGCCGCCTGCCTTGCAAGTGCAAGGACTCAAGTTCGATCCCCAGTAACCCCCCCAAAAAAAATGTAAATGAGCAAAGGTAAGTTACTTGAAAGCGCAAGGACCCGAGTTCTATCCCCAGTACCAAAAAAAAAAAAAAAAAAATGTAAATGAGCAAAGGTAAATTACTTGAAAATGTAAAGCTTTTGCACTTCACTTGAGCTGGTAAAATAATAATATTGGTTGACTGTGGTAATTTATTTGTATACAATGTAAGACAAAAGCAACCTCTTATAAATCAATAAAAAATAAAGAAAATATAGATTACTAAAATGAAATTTCAAAAATGTTCACAGGATTCAGGAAGAGAAGGAAAATAAGAAAAGCAGGGTACAAACTGAATACAACAGATATGTACACATATAAACATCAAATAGGGATAAAAATTATTTTAGTGGAAAGAAGATAAAAATTAAAATATGTTGGCTGTAAGAAACTCATTTCAAAAGTGATGATTTAGATAGTGTGAAGTAACAGGATGGAAAAAAAAAGATCTACTCTACATAGTTTTACCTACACTGAGCAAGCAGGGCCAAATAAATCTCAGACAAATGAAAGATCAAAGCAAAGAGAATTACCAGTGTTAGGAAGAGATTTTATACAAAAGTGATAAAAGTTTCTATCCAACAGGAAATACAATCCAAAATGTACATGCTGTAAAACAGGTGAACCAAAATTATTAGAACTAAAGTAGATAGAATTCCATAAACAGAGATTTTTGTAGCAATGGCGTCTGTAGACAAGAAAATAAAATAGGGGCCTCCTTAGGTCTTCTAGCTAATCCTGACTAAAAGAAGTTAAAAACAAACTTTACTAGACCTTGCCTGGAAAACAAGTCAAAGACAAGACTGAAAAAAAAGGAAGATTAAAAAAAGACACCAAACGACCTTGAGACTTGAACCAAGAGACTAGAAAAACAACTGACAAACAGGACACAGAGAGAAAACCAAGTACACAAATGATAAGCCAGCCTCACCTTCAGTAAAATATAAGAAGAGCAAGGGATGGGGTGGCTTGACTAACTTTAAGGCAGTATATACTCATACCTGTGCCCTTACATATACACACATATACATGTGTATTCACTCTAGAGTCACTATATTATTCACTCTAGCTACATTAGAGATTACAGTAGGTATCCACATACTCCCTTACTAACTCTAAGCTAGCCAAGAATAAGGCACCTCCTTGCACCCCAAAGATAAGGCCTTGAAAGAAACATCAAAAGCAAGAAAACACGTAGATAATAAAAGCTGCACATAGACCAACAGAAAAAAATGATGTTAGCCAGAGACACCCAAGAGCCAATACAGTTATGGTGAGTTCCGAGTGGAGGAGAACAAGTCACTCACTACCTCCCCCCTATAAAAACAGCTGGGAACAATGGGTCCATGAGCCCTCTGTCTTTCCAGAGCCCCCTACCCTGATTCTTTCTTACAAGGGTAGCTACCTAGCTCCCCCTTTCTCCCTCCTTTTGCTCTTTACAAATAAAGTATCTTCTTTTCATTGAACTTTGTCCCTTTGATTTATTATTGGGGCTGAGTTACAATCCTGATGTGCTGTTTGGACAGCAGAGTAGTGGTGCCTGCACCCCAGATGTGAGATCTTTGGTGTATAGACCTGGAACTACAAAAGGATAATGACTAGACAAGGTGCAGTCCCAGGCCTACCTTCTCTGGCCACAGATTAGCTGAAGTCAATCCTCCAGGCTGGCCGCTTATGAGTACTCTGATTGCTTTTAAGGTGAAGCCATCCTAGCACAGAGCAGATATGACAGATATCCTCATGCCTTTAGAAAGTGGAGAGGGGCTTCTTGATGCTCTCTGTATGTAAAATGTGACAGAAACATCATTACTGGGGACAAAAGCGAGGCTACAAGGGCCTTGGTCCAATTTCCCAAAGAAAATGACCCACCAAGATCACCGATTTAAATCCATGTACTGGTAGGGTGGACAAATTCCCACAATGGTAAGGGGTCAGTGAGGAGTCAAGGACACACTTAGACTTCTTGGCAAGATGACTGAAGGTCCATCTCAGCTTTAAAATTGGGGGGGGCGGTACACTAGGAGGATATCCAAAGTGTAAAGGAGAGACTCCTACACTCAGTTTTTCTAGGTATGTAAATGTTGTGTCTACACTCTGATCCTTTTGCTAGTATCTTCATAGTTGTTCAAGTTATTAGATGACAAGGCAATTCCATGTCAGATTCAAAAGCTCCCTAGGCTTTTCCCCTACCCTCTGTGTGGGAGGCTATTACTGGTTTTTCTTAGTAAATACAATTGTTGACCATATTAATAGTAGTTTTGTGGATATTATTGTTTAGTACATGCATACTTAACTGGGTCTTTGGCCTTCTCCAGACTTAAAGAGATATGGTAACTAGATATCTAGATAATATTATAAAATTAACTTGTCCCACTATACTGCTGTTATGACCAATCTGCTGTTGCTGGCTGTTCAATATCTGAGATTTGAGAGACCAAAACTAAAAAGGGTAACTGGGCTGAGAAGGGAGCCAATATTTCGGCCCTAGCCCTCCAAGTTCAACAAAGACTTAAGACATGAGGGGAATGTTCTACAGGATCCTACAACTTTAGTGAGTCACACAATCTCTTGAAGAAGAAGACTGTTAAACTTCATAGAGGCCAGGAGTTGGCCAGTATACTTCATGCTAAAATGAGGGTCACTAGAGAACAAAAAATGTCCCCATGCTTCCAAAGAGACGGGGGTCTAGCAAAGACCTTGACTCATCCTGGCAGATGACACATCTGACAAAAGAAAAACTAAAAGAGCTAAAAGGCTTTGACTATGGCCCCAAAAGCAATGTCTGAGGAGATTTAACTAACCTTGATATATCAAAAGATAAAATATGATCAACAAAGGTCTCACGTTAATTTTGTCTTAAATACCCATCAACCAAGAGATATCTCTCTCGAAATAAATAAATAAAATAACAATATGAATAATAACATAAAAAGTGGCTCCAATCACTGCCCCCTACTCACAGTTTCTATGTACACCCGTAGACAGGCCTAGGAGCCATCTTACTGTGATTGCTATTCCAGTTCCTTAAAAGCAATGTCTTTCCTGAATCTGCCTTTAAATTCTATTACTCATGTTTCACTCATACGTGCTCTAACCTCTTGGTAAAGTTTGCTTATTCTTGCCTAGAGGCTGCTGAGCTCCAAGAGAGAATGAAGACTGGGCCCAGTGTAGACGTGCTGGACTTCCCCTGAGGCCCATCAGCAAAACTCTTCCTACTGAGGACTTCCATCCACTTCCATCACTTCCTCTTCCTAGTGAAAACAACTGGTCATATTAAAATAGTTTTGCTGATCTTTTCATTTGGCCCATGCATACTTTTTTTTAGCAAAATATTTGTTGGTACATTTTAGATTTATGTAAGGATAACATTCTTCATAGGGAATTTGTAGCAGCACGTGACATATCTTGCTTCTTTTTTTCCCCCATTCACCCCTCCCTATGTACAAAAGCTTTGTTTCCATTTTTTCTTTCAATTTTTCCTGGTTTTTTTTCCTTGTCCTTTCTTTCCTTTCCCCTTTCCCCTCCCCTGTTCCCCTTCTCTGCCCTTGCACACTTAATAGCTTAAAGAAGCCAGATCTGTCATTGCCCATTTTTTCCACAGCAGTTGGATAGAATTCTCAGAGGGGGAAATGCAGAAATGGGGTCTGTAGACCAGAGAATTAAATAGGAGCCTCTTAGGTCTTCCAGCTATTCCCAACTAAAAACATATTATACTAGATAGATTGGAAAAGAAGTCAAAGACAGGGGTGAAAGAAAGCCAGGTAAAAAAGGCACAAGGTGGCCTTGAGACTTGCACAAGGAGATCAGAAAAGAGGTGACAGGCAGGCCACAGAGGGAAAGCCAGGTGCAGAAAAGGTAAGCCACTCCCACCTGCAATAAAATATAAGAAAAGCAAAGGGTAGCCTGACTGACATTAAAGCAGTATGTACTCATACCTATGCACTAACATAAACACATGTATATGAGTGTATTCACTCTAGGCTCACTATATTAGTCACTCTAGGGCCACTCTAGAGCACAACAGATATCCACACATACCCTTACTAAGTTAACCAAGAATAAGTCACCCTGTTGCCAACTAGCTGGCCACCCCAAAGATAAGGCCTTATAAAATATGTCAGGGACAAGTAAACAGACAAAAGAAAAAGAAAAAATGGCATTAGAAAGAGGTGCCCGAAGCCAATCCAGTTAAGGCAAGTACCAGGATGAGGAGAAAGAGCCGCCCACTACCTCCCCCTTAATAAAAACAACTGGGAACAATGGGTCACTGGCCCTTCATCTTTCAGGAGCCCCATACCATGATTCTTTATTATGAGGGTAGCTATTTCTCTTCTCCTTTCTCCCTCTTTTTCCCCTTTACAAATAAAATGCCTTCTTTTCATTAAACTTTGTCCCTCTAATTTATTATTTGGGCTGAGTTACAATCTCTATGGGCTCTTTGAACAACAGAGCAGTGGTGATTGGCCCACAATTTCTGCAACAATTTCTCCACCTTTCTTTCAACTGATAGAAATAACAGCAGAAAAATAGCAATGATATAGAGGGACTCAGCCACACCTTGTACCAGCAGATTCTAATTGGCTTCTATAAAAGATTGTTCTCGACTAGAACAAAGTAAACATTCTTTTCAAATATCCCTAGAATATATAGCTAGACAAGTAATATCTTGTGCGAAAAAACAAATATCAAAAATATAAAATAACTCATATTACACAGAGTATGATATTGCACCAAAAAGAACAGTAACTTAAAACAACAACACAAATATAACTTGAAAAATCTCCAAACAATTGGAATTTGGACAGAACACTTATAAATAACCTATCAGTCAAATAAGAAATCTCATTGGAAATTTAAAAATGGTGCCAACTGCGTAGAAATGAAAATGTGTATCAAATATAAAAACTTTTAGCTACAGCTGGGAATTTATATGAGTAATGCTTATGAGAGGGATAACTTCATATTAATAACCTAAACTGCCACTTCAAGAAACTGAGAAAAAAGGAGAGTAAAAAAAAAATCTCCAAATAAGCAAAATTTTCAAAAATAATGAGTAAGAATTCAAAAGTTATGTTAATAAATCAGTACAGTAAAGTACCAAATAATGAAGAGAATTAATGATACAAAGAACTTATTCCTTTTCTTTTTTCTTTTTTGGTACCGAGGATCAAACATCGAGCCTTGCACTTACAAGGCAGGCACAGTACCACTGAGCTAAATCCCTGGCCCAGAACTTATTCTTTGTTAAAGTCATTAAAGTGACAAATCTTAGTAAGACTGACAAGGGAGAAAAGACAAAAATTACAAATGTAAATAATGAGACAGAGGAGTTTCTTATAGGACTCACAGGCATCAGAAGAATAATAAGGAAAAACTATCAACAATTGTACACAAATAAATTTACAACTTTGCTAATGTGGGTCATTTAATCAGATAATACAAATAATTATATCACAGTATAGCAATTAAAAATTTAAGCACACTAAAATTACTCAATGATAAAATTCAGAGTCAGAATGCATTTTTAAAAAGATGATTTTAGGACCAGAGATTTACCTTGGTAGTGCTGTGCGGGCTCACAATTGCAATCCCCAGTGCCAGAAAAAAAAAAGACAATTTTTTACCATGATTTCAATGAAGAATTTTATCAAGATTTAATACTGATTCTGTGTGATTTCTTATAGCACATAGAAAAGGTATTATTATCAATGTATTCTATAAATCTACTATTGCTCTGATACAAAAAGTAGACCAAAATACTACAAAAAGAAGAAAAATCCCTGAAAGATGGAGAGACAGAGAGAGAGAGAGAATAAGCAAAAAAATGTAGAATAACACTATCCCACAGGATAGTAAAATTTTATCAAAATATTAGCCTACTGGATTTACCAATAAAAGTATACACCAATTGATCAAATGAGATTTATTCCAGTAGTGCAAGGTTATTTTAAATTTTCAAAATCTATTAATGTACCACACTAATAGACTAAAAAGAACTGAAAATCTCTAGGACATATAGGTTGATAAAAAGAAAATACTGAACAAAATTCAACACTGAATTATGATATAAAAGTCTTAGAACCTACAAATACAAAGAAATTTCTTCATCAAAATGATAAGCAACTGCCAAGAAAACAAAAATAAAAAACCTACAGGTGGCAACTTATTGATATTGAAAGAATACATGTTTACCCCTAAAATGTGGAATAAAATAAACATGTCCACTACACTACTTATTGTCAACATAGTACTGAAATTTCTAGCCAAACTATTAGAAGAATATTAAAAGAAGTACATAAACTAGTTTTTTGTTGTTGTTTTTGCGGGTTTTTTTTTTTTTGGGGGGGGGGTGTTGGTACCAGGGATCAAACTCAGGACCTTGCACTTACGAGGCAGGCACAGCACCACTGAGCTAAATTCTCAGCCCCAACAAGCTAGAAAGAAAGCAATAAAATTTTCTTCTTTTCAGGTGGAAAGACTGCCTAACTAGAGTATCCCAAGAATTTTTAAAAAATGAAACAAAGAATTCTTAGAACTTGTAAGTATATTTTTCAGTAAAGATACAAGATATAAAATTTCAAAAATCTAATTTATATATATATGTACCAAAATGAAGTTTGAAAGTTATTTACATCTGGACAGTAACTGAGATGATGTACATTGGTGGAAGGATTGATACATATATTAATTGAGCAGTATGGTAAAACTACAAATAACTGAGTACACATATAGGTAATTGATCTTTGAAAAAATTATACTACTAATTGAATAGAGAAAACAAGGATAGCTTTTTTAAGAAAAAATGCTAAAATAATTGAGCATGTATAGGTAAAATAAGACAAATAATACATTTAAGCTAAAACATTTTATAAAAATGAACTCAATTTTATTATAGATTTTAATATAAAAGTGAAATTATAAAAGCTAAAGAATGGCAAAAGGAAAAGCTTTTTCTTGTACTTTGTAAGACATGATGCCAAGAAATTCATAAAAAACATTAACAAGTGGAACTTTATGAATTTTGGTTTTTAAAGTTTTGGTCATACACTTTGTTACTGATGAGAAGCCATGGACTAAAATGATATTGATAAACTATGTATACAATAAAAAAACTATTTAAAACACCTAAATAATTCTCAATGCTCAGAAACAAAAACAAAAATTTATTAAAAAAATAAATGACAAGAAAAGATTTTTTATTTAAGAGGCATACTGATAGTATAAAAAGCAAATAAAAATATTCAACATTAACAGTCAGTAGAGACATGAATATTAACACCATGTAATAGAATCATTATACACTTATTATAAGAATATATATATATGTATGTGTGTGTGTTTGTGGGTACACATGTGTAGCTAGTGTGAATATACAAAATGGAAGTGAAGATGTAGTAAACTGGTTCTTTCACATGTGGTTGGTGAGAAAGTAACATGACAGTCACTGTAAGTTTCAGTATTAGAAACTTTACAAGTTAAAGATGCTAAACTTGCACCGTGTTGGACAATTCCATGTGCTATCTGGACTGGGCCACAGAATACTCGCACTGTGATTAAATGCTATTCTAGCTGTGTCCATTAGGGTGAATTTAAATGAGTTTTCATTTGAATTGGTAGTCTGCATAAGCAGATGATTTCCTTTAAGATGCATGGGATGACTTCATTTTGGGAATTGAAAGCCTGAATACAACACAACCTTACTAAGGAAGAATTCACATGTTCTATTGTCTTCTAATGGATCTTCATGTTGGTCATGAAATTGTTTTAGAACTTACACCATCAACTCTGCTAGTTTTCATGTCTTCAGGTTCATGTTGGAAATATACCATCCCCTTTAATGAGTCTTCAACTTGCCAACTGCAGCGAATTGAGACTTACCTGACTCTTTTGTAAGCCAATTTGTTATAATACACACACACACACACACACACACATCAACACACATACACATACACCAACACACACATATACTGCATATATGTACATGAACTTTTCCATATATGAATAAACACATAGACATCCCATTGGATCTGTTTCTCTGAAGAGCCCAGAACTCTCTATAACTACAGCTTTTCATTTGCACTTTATTCATTTATTCATTGCATTTATTCAACACAAACAAAACTTGTTTACCCAAATGTCTTCCTAAATATTGTCCTTATCTACTTTATTTGTAACAGTCAAACCTAGAAACAATCAAAATGTCACATGATGCATTAAATAGGGTAAAAAAAATAATTTCCATAGAATACTACTCAGCCACAAGGGTGGAAATTATTGGTACATGCAAGAAACTGGATGAATCTCAGGGTACCATACTAAGCAGAAAAACAATCGCAAATAGTCACATGTGTGGATCAACTTAATTGTCAGTCACCAAATAATAAATTTATTGAGAAGAAAGAGTTTAAAGATTGAAATGAAAGAATTAGCATGAACTTAATGGATTAGGAAAAGGAAGATATTTGTAGTGAAGGAATAGTTGAGTGCAATTTGAATGCAATTTGGTTAATAATTCTGTGCATATAATATGATAGCATAGAACTATAAGCATACCATTAAATTCTTTTTGATATCATATATACTATATGAAATCTTATATAAACAGTTATATAAAATATAATCATTGGAGAACATTCATCGAATAGTATGTAATTCATTTCAGTATGCTATCTGTAAAACTTCCTTTGAAACTATAGTTATGAAAAAGTAAAAATATGAATTTAATACTATGTGATTTTTTTCTCATCATAGCTGTTATGGCAGATACAATATGTCCATCTGTTTTTATTTTTATTTTATTTTTGTGTGTATATTTCCCCATTTATTTATTTATTCATTCATTTTTCCCTTAAATTCTTTTATTGGTACATTTTAGGTATACGATATGCTTACAGTTATCTTTGGGTGCTTGTACCTGTACATGATTTATCTTGGTTCTTATTTTTTTCCCATTCCCTGTGCACCCTTCACCCCCTCCACCCTTCCCTATTTACATAGACTTCACTTCCATTTTTTTTCCTTTTCTCATAATTTTTCCTTTCCCTTCTTTCCTTTCCCCTTCCTCTCCCACCACCCCTACCACTTTGGACCTTTTCTTCCTATTTCAAATTATCAATTATTCATTTTAATCCTTATTTACACTTTCAACTTCTCACAGTAGAGAAACTATTCGGTATTTACATGTGTGTCCTATTTATTTCACTTAAGAGTATGGCCTCAATATGCATCTATTTAGCTATAAACATCTCTAATGTCTCTTTCTTTATGGCTGAGTAGTACTCCATTTTATAAAAAAAAACCCACATCTTCTTTATTCAGTTTCTAGTTGATGGGCACTTGGGCTGTTTCCAACCTTTAGCTATTACAAACTGTGCCACTATAAATGTTTTTATTACATTCTTAATGTAGAAATATTTTTTGATAACATGCACACATTACTTACTTATAATAAGATAATTAGAATTTTCCTAAGAAACACAACAGAATCTCGATACAGAAAGAGGTTTGTTACAATAAATAATGTCATGCAATTGTGGAGAAGAGGAGGTCTTACCATCTGCCATCTGTGGACAAGAGAGCAAGGAAAGCAAGCTGTGTAACTCCAGTCCTAGTAGAATTCCTGAGAAGCAGGGACTTTGATATTTTAAATCCCGTTTGAAGGCAGAAGAAGCTGACTTGAGATATCCCAGCTCAATCTATGAGACAGAAAAAAGGGGATGAAATCATCCTTTCTTTGTCTTTTATTCTATTCAGGTCATCTGTGCATTGAATGATGTGAGTCCCATATTTGCCTCAATTTGTCCTTGCGCTTGCACAGCAGGCAGTGAAACCACTGAGCTAAATCCCCAGCCCCTGTGTGAGCCCCGTATTTGAAGGGGGTACAGTAGACCCTTGACTTTCATGCTCAGTTTGTTTGGGAGGGCTGGTTGTAACTCAAGTTCATCAATTGAAGGTTCAGGCCTTCCACGCAACACAGCCTTCAAAGTCTCTCTCCTGTGTACAGGCAGCTCTCAGTGTCCTTAGAGAGACATCGGCCCAGGATTTCTCAACCCCACACATGACAGGATGTTGTAATTTTCCTTCCTGAACTCTTTACAGGTTAAAACTGCATCTGAGACCATCTGAAGCACAAGTGGTTGGGATTCGGGTCGTAACTCAAGAGTTTGTATGCAAAAACCTAAAATTCCGGTCGTAACTCAAGTTGTCCCTATGTCAGGCTGGTCGTAACTTGAGCTTCCACTGTATTCTTTACTCAGTCTAGTAATGCAATGTTTCACCTTATCTAAAACATTCAAGAATATTGCTTTAACAGCATCCCGTGGCTGTGTCAATTTGACAGAAAAAAATGGAATCATGAGAATAAGTGCTCATATAAGTAAGATTGAAATACAGTATAAGTAACTATGAGCTGAAACTTATACAGTATATCAATAAGTAAGAATAATGAATGTACTGAGAGAATGACAGTACATATGAACAAATATTTTCAAGGAAATTTTTAGTTTGAGGGCTGACACTCTTTGAAAGATGTCATTGTGGGTTTTATAGAAAAGGTTCCTTACAGGAGCAAGGCTCTCAATGATGACAGTGTTATGATAGGGATGATTAAAGTTTCACTAGAAAAAAAAAATGAATGCTGAAGATGGAGAGCTTAGAATGTTTGACTTCAAAAGACAAATGAACAAAAATAAGGGACAAAGATGCTTGTAAGAAAAAGATAAAAATAGAAAGGAAAAACTTTAAGCTAGTTGGAGATAATGTGGATTACTTGATTAAAATCAATAGGAGAAAATGGTTATAAAAACACTTTAGCCAGATTTAGGTTACTTTGGGTTTAACTGTGTAAGCAATTAAAATATTATTAATATGGCTAGGAAAGAAAGTGAGAATTTATGTATTGTGTGGTAGAAACAATAAAGCTAAATATTGTCCCCCAAAGTAAATGTAAAGATTGGTAACCAAACTAAAACGGAGTACTACTCAGTCATGAAGAATGAGAAATTAAAGACATTTCTAGCTAAATGGATGTACATTGAGGCCATAATCTTAAGTGAAATAAATAGGACACACATGTGTAAATACCAAATAGTTTCTCAGGTATGAGAAACTGAAAGTGTAAATAAGGATTAAAATGAATAATTGATAATGTGAAATTGGAAGTAAAGGTTCAAAGGGTCAGGAGAAGGGAGAGGGGCAGGGGGAAAGGAGAGAAGGGAAAGGAAAAGGTATGAGAAAAGGAAAAAATGGAAACAAAGTCTTTCTAAATAGGGAGGGATGGAAGGTTGAAGGGAGGGCAGGGGAAGGGGAAAAAAATAACAACCAAGATAAATCATGTAAAGTTTCAAGTTTCCAATGATAAATGTAAATCTATTGTGTAAGTAAGTTAGTGCTACTATTTCAAAAAGTTTATTGTATTTTCACAGACACTATGTTCAAACTGTATATCTTCATAAATTAATATTTAATCAAAGTTAGCGGAAGATTGCCAAGTTCACTGGAGAAAAGACAATAATGAAAGAAACATACTGAAAAAAGACATAACAATAGTTTCTCCTACGGGAATGTCCATCACAGCACATGTTTTAAAAGAAGTAATTAATACTAATAGAATGATGGAAACCATAGAGAAGAAAATTCAAATTATTTTGCTGATATTTTCCTCTGTAGCTTCTACATGATTCTAAGGACTTAGTATAAGAGATATGATTTTGTAGGATTTCAGATAATGAAGAAACAAAAAGTCAGGTTATAGAGAAAAATCTAAGTGAGGTGAACAGGTTTTTTTTTTTTTAATTCATTTCACAAATTGAATGTAGGTATTGTGCCGAATGACCAGTAGAGAATAAAATACAATAATCTTATATTTTAAACTAAAATGTCTCTCCAAAGGCTCATATATTGATGGCTAAATCTCAAAATAGTTATGTTCAAGGGCAGTGGTTAAAGAGGTAATGGGATTATGATTGTGATAAACTCACCAATTGGATTAATCTCTTGAGGAATTCATTGCTGGATGGAGCATTAGGTGTTGGGGCCCAGTTGAAAGAAGTAGGAGAGCAAGATTTTGAAAGGTATATTTTGTCCCTCCTCCTTCCACTCTGGCTCTCTCTCACTCTTATTCCTGGCAACCAGGAGCAGCTTTCCAATCCAAGTACCGTTATTTTGAGTTACAAATGCAGTAAAAAATATTAGTGTATATTTATTGATGTTTTTTGAATGCAGCAAAGATATATAATACAATGGGAACAGGATGACTTGGGATTTTGTTAGGGATTTTGTCAATTTTAGTAGTAGACATGAAATATAGGCATTATCAAAACCATTAACTTATGTTTTAAAAAAGTTCTTGTAAATGTTTCTTTGGGCTCTATCAATTTAAAAAAAAATTAAAATGTTTCAGAATCTCTTACCAAATTTCAGAAGAGTATTCAAAGCATAATTAGAAACAGTAATTTTCAGAATGGGGAATTTAAATATAAAGTTATTTTCTTCTATAGTGTGGAATTACATGAACCATGATTTTCAGTTTTTTAAATTTATGCAGATAATCCCAAAGTATACATTTAGGAGAATCAATTCTGCTAAGTTTCCTTGAAACACAAGCACAGAATGTCCCCCAATTAAGTGATGCTGGGCTTAAGAAATATCAGATGTAACTATTCGATCTGAGCACAACAATTATCAAAATGTAACAATCTTCTGGAATTTTTGTAGGAAATGTGTTAAAGTTTATTCTGAGTTATAAATTATGTCATCATTGAAAAATTACTACATATCATGCATCATTTTTACTTGACATTTTCCATTGCTGTTTACTCTTTTGAATACAGTTGTTACTTTTCTTAGTAAAATAATTAAAATTTTAACTCATCGAAACTTCATAAAGGATAAAACACTACAGACTGACTTAATGTAGGAATGCTGAAAAACAATCACAATTGCATTTTAGTTTTGTCAAATTTATCAGAATTTTGGAAATACATTATCTTTGAGTATTCTTTGTACAATATATTTCCTTTTTTTTTTTGGTACCAGGAATTGAACTCGGGACCTCGCACTTGGGAGACGGAGAGGCACCACTGAGCTAAATACCCAGCTCAAGTACTCAAGTACTCTTTTATGTACTCAAATATGATGCTAACATAATATCATGTGATTTAATTACTATAAAACATTGAGCCAAATGTAAAAATACTCAGAAATATTTTTAATATTTTCTTCCTTAAATTCATGCTTTGAAAATATTTACAGTGTTCAGTTTTTCTCTAATATTTTTGATCATTTTAAACATTACTATTCCAAATAACAGGATTAAGATACTGTAAATGGACATTGTGTGGGTGCATAGACCAGTGCATCACAAAATTTTTAATTCACGAATAAATTCATAATAGAAACTTTATATATGAGAATATAAAGGGCATTAATAAATTAATTTTACTTAGTTGTCTAAGAACTTAATGAACTTTCATACTGTTAGAAATATATTTCTTTCTTTAAAAGTTCATCTATAACTTAAATTAGCCTTAAATGTGATTAGTATTCTCTATTTTAATTGAAATTATTGATCAAGTATCTTTATATTATGATATTAACTCTAATGGATAAGAGAAATCTTATCCATTTTCTTTTCTTTTGCATGTAACAGTGATATTAAAAATTCAATATAAAATTTTCATTTTATGCAATTTCTAAAGTCCAGTTAATAGGAACATTTATTTGAGGAAGTCATTTCATAGAATCAGTTATATTTATAATGCCATGAGGTGTATTATTTTGTTTTAAAATATTTCTTGCATCTGAATTCTTAGGAAACTAAAAATCAAACCTATAAAATAAAATATAATAAAGGCATAAATTTACCAAGACCAGAAATTTTTAGAAAACAATTCAGTCCTTCAACTCATTACTAAATAATGACAAAGTAGTTTATGTTCCTTCTACCTGATTTCGTCTGTATGAATTTGCATACAATGCTGTTTTCTGGAAAATTGCATAAATTAGCATACATTGATACATAAAAGAAAAACATTATGGTTTATAAAGTTTTCAAACAATCTTAATTTTGTACTTATAAAAGTGTTTTGTTAGAAATATAATCATATTCATTTGTTATAATCATTATATTTTACAAGCCAATACTTGATTGGCAAGATAATTAAACAGGGGATCAAAGTATAGCAATTTTAATAAATTCTTTGCAATCCATTGAGAAAGTTCATACAACTTAAAAGACCTTCATGTTTCTCTTACTTCATAAGTGATCTCAGCTCTGACTTTGGAAATCACCTTCGTTAAGTTTTCATTGATCCATAAAGATTTAATTGCTCCATATGTTGCAAATTCTCTGCTAACTGAAGTATAATCAGTAGTTTGCATTTTTCTGATTACCATATTTCTTTGGGAATATTTCATTAATGTTTAAAAATAATTAAAGACTGCTTCTTAATTGATAATGGTTCCCTTTATCCTTTATTCCTGGTCAGCATGCCTTATTGTGCCAATTCATATTAGGATTATGGACCCCAGAGTATTAAATTGAATGATTTTCCAACAGCTTTATTTACTCAAATCAAGTGAATGCCACCTTAAATTTTGAACTAACCTAAAAATATCAAAAAAAGATTTCATAAGAGAATATCATCTCTCTGACATGCTTTTCACCCTATTTAAAATGAAATTATATGACTAGTAAAGCAAATTATATTGCCACTGTATTTGTGATACTCAGTGAGGCTTATGATTCTAGGTTCATATAAATGCAGAACAACATATTGTAAAAATATTCTGATTATGCTACTTCTGTATCAACCCTAGAACTAATCCCAAAGGAATTGTGTGTATAATTAACAGTCATAAACGTGCAATTAATATTATACATCATCCTTTATTGTTGTATATCTTATTGCAATGTATTTGGTTAAAAAGGTATAAGAAAAATATAGAAAGTTAAAATAAAATATAAAATTTTATTAATAGCGAATCATGTTAAAAATTTTATTCAACTTTTCTTCAGACAAATTTGTGGCTCTTCAATTCAATATACAAAACCTGGGTGTGCTAATGGCTTCTCTTTAGCCACAACACTATTGGAAGTTTTGAAAAGGAGGATCCAGAGCACAACTGTGTTTATGATCTTATTTTAAAAGAATACACTACATTTGGTTACAAATAAACAAAATGATGAGTCAAAGTTTAGTTCATCGTTAAAATTTTTAGTGATCTAATGAAATTGATCCTGAAATAAAAGCTTATTCAAAAAGAAAATTAAAAAAGGACAATAGTACTGGACTTTGCATCTACTACTGCTAAGTAGAATATGTCGCATTTGGCAACCCTCTTGGTATTTTGAGGCACTGTGCATAACACTGAAATAGTGCCCCAAAATATTTTCTGAATGAGAAGTATGCCAGTCAAGTTTGAGTAGTGTCTAGTGCAAGAATGCATTCTAAAACAAATACAGGCTTGAGATTAAACAATTCTATCCCTGTAATATGTACAAGAACTAATTCTAATAGATGTAAAATATATCTGGTGGATAAACAATTCCATGAATTCAAGTGGAGTGTATACTAACCTCACAAAGGAAAAAAAAAAATAAACAGCCTAAACTAATTCTCAAAATTACTATGATTCTGCTAAAATGAATTATAAAGTATTTGAAAAATAGCCTCTGTATGCCTCTGCATGTAACTATGATGGAGCATTTTGTGATAAAATGATCCTGAGTTTAGAGCTGGGGTATCATAAAATCAGTGGAATCATAGGATGATACATCATAGATTGTACATAAGCCACATAACGTACATTGGCCAGGCCATACAGCAAAGTTCCACAGGTGAAGCAGTTTAATCCAAGAAAACCACCATCGTGGGAGCATTATTGGCTCTTCTTCAGCTCATATCTCTGCTAGCAAGGAGGATATTTATCATACACTGATAGGACTTGAAAATGGTACATTTCATCCATGTGCATGGATCAATCAAAATAAAGATGATAGGGCCGGGGATTTAGCTCAGTGGTTTCGCCGCCTGCTGCACAAGTGCAAGGACCCGAGTTCAATCCCTGGTACCAAAAAAAAACAACAACAGCAAAATAAAGATGATATGTGGCTGCATTACAACTCAGTTTAGGAATGTGCCTGAAATTCTACCGATGAGCGTAGTGTAAAGTGATATACCTGCTCCTATATTCTGTGGTTAGAACATATATGATAGGCAGCTGCAAATGTAAAAGAATGAATGATTGGAAATTTGCACCTTTACATAAGTAAAGGTGCAAATTTCCAATGATGAATGTCATTATATTGTATACCTAAAATGTACCAATGATTAGAATGAATAATCGATAACGTAAAATAGGAAGAAAAGGTCCAAAGGGGTAGGGGTAGTGGGAGGGGCAGGGGAAAGGAAAAAAGAGAAAGGAAAAAATGATGAGAAATGGAAAAAAATGGAAATAAAGTCTTTGTAAATAGGGAAGGGTGGAGGGCTTGAAGGGAGGGCAAGGAATGGGGAAAAAATAAGAACCAAGGTGCATTATATAAAGGTACAATTCTCAATGAGAAATGTAATTGTGTTGTATACCTACAATGTACCAATAAAAGAATTTAATACAAAAAAAAAGAATGAATGAAAAATTACTGGAAAGGATTTTTATAAAACATGAATCTGGAAGAAACTGAGAGTTAGCATACAGTGTAAATCCTATTTGTATCACCTCTTAGCATGGCCTTGAGAATCTGTATTATAAAAAATAATTTCTAAATCACAAATCAAAAAAAAGTGACAAATTGCTGTCAGATAATGTTATTACATAACCAGAATTTTCATAACAAGCTCATGAATGCTGTGTTTATGATGCCAACAATAATTTCTTGATAGGATCACTATGGTGGTCTCCAGACTCATCAAGTCTGTCTTAGCTGCTGAGAATTCAAATATCCAATCTTCCAGAAAGAGACGAACTGGCAACTTGATGAAAAGTTAATTACATTAAACATCTTACCCTAAGGAATGGATATAACTAATTTTCTATACTAGAGAAAGACAGTGTGTGGCTTTGAAGATCTGAGCAAAGAATCCTAGAAAACTCCACTAGAGTGAGATTGATACACTGATGAAGAATTTAAAAGGAATGTATTAAGAGCAACAATTTTACCCCACAGCAAAACAATTTGATCAGTATAGATATAAATGCAACACCCATTTTTTGCATCATGTATTGCATGATCCAGTGTAGGGGGCCCTGCCCCCCCGCTGGAACTCTTGAGTGCCTTCTACGGACATGCCCGGGCTTGTTGCAGATCTACCCGGCAACAAGGAAGTAGCCCCAGTACACTCCTCTTGCTCCTCCCCTCTCGCCCTACGGTATATATGTTGTAGCAGCTTCCACAATAAACGAGACTTGATCAGAAACCTGTCTTGTCTCCATCTCTCGTGTCCCCTGTCCCCTCTCATCCTCGCTCCCCCTCTAGGGTCTCCGTTGACTTACCCGCGGGCCGGGACAAGTGGCGCCCAACGTGGGGCCAGAGAACGGGGGATCCAGTGAAGGACGCTGCTCAGGGGCCCTAAGATTAAGATTGAGGAACAAAGAGCATACTCGACACAGAAGAGGCTTGCGATTGACGTGGACCTGCCGTCTTTTTGCACCTCGGTAAGTTGAGCAGCGATTATGGGACAGGGCATTAGTCAGCACGAATTGTTTGTGCAAGGTCTCAAGAAGACATTACAGGCATGAGGGGTAAGGTTACAGTCAAACAATTGCTGAAATTTTTTGATTATATTAAAGATCTCTGTCCCTGGTTCCCTGCTGAGGGAACCATTGACGAAGAGAGATGGAAAAAGGTGGGGGAGGCTCTTCAGGATTATTATGCCACTTGCGGGCCCGGAAAGGTCCT
Organism: Heterocephalus glaber; assembly: GCF_053883595.1. Taxonomy (NCBI): domain Eukaryota; kingdom Metazoa; phylum Chordata; class Mammalia; order Rodentia; family Bathyergidae; genus Heterocephalus; species Heterocephalus glaber. The sequence goes on from NW_028258333.1 coordinate 12,156,557, forward strand.
GATCGTGGCGTTCTCATATTGGAATTTGATTAATGATATTATCTCCCAAAAAGCGAGGGATCCACTGGTGGCTCAGGCTATACAGGTTGGGGAGGTAGCCCTCCGTAGTGGTGAGGAGCTGACACCCGCTGGTGACTCCGACGCAGTTCCCTGGGACGCCAATATGGCGCCGGGACCCAGGCCAGTTAAGGCCACGCCTTCCTCGACAGACGAGGAAGAGGACTTGATGTCCTTTGACAGTGATGATGATCCCGCCCCCGACGGACATAACGTTCCCTCGGACCAATCCCAAACGGCCACGATCCCTGCCAAGCCCTATAAGGCAAAGCCTTGCCGGGCCCGCTTCCTCTCCCTCCGTCACTGCCTCTAAAGCAGCCCCACCCTCGCGGGAGGTTCCGCCCCTATATCCCTCCCTTCAAGCCTATCGCTGCCTGCCTCCGCCCCCAGATCCGCCCCAAAAGGACTCCGGGACTGACGAGTCTGCGGGGGAAGCATTGCGGGGCGGCTCTGGGTGCCCCCCTCCTTATATCCATCCAGGCCCCAGCACTCCCGCTTTGGCCTATCCTGTTGTTGATCCCCAAAAGGAACTCCGGGACAAAATAGACTTTCTAAAAGAACAGATAAGGTTAGAAAAGGAACATCAAGAACTTATTACCCAGCTTGAGGGCTTAAGAACAGGCAAGGCTCATGAAAATGTCCCTAGAGAGGACACCCATAAGCCACGACCCCCCATTAGAGGGGCGACCCCCAGGGTGCCATCCGGATCAAGGGTACCCCTAGAACTTGAACCTGTGGAAGCCTTCCCTGTCACTGAGACTGTTGACGCACAGGGTCAGGCATGGAGACACCATAGCGGCTTTGATTTCAAGGTTATTAAAGAGCTTAAAATGGCTGCGGCTCAGTACGGGGCCACTGCACCTTACACCATGGCTATTTTAGAATCGGTGGCAGAAAATTGGCTCACCCCAATTGATTGGCAGACCCTGGCCCGTGCCACCCTCACAGGAGGTGACTACTTATTATGGAAATCTGAGTATGTTGAGAATTGTCAAGAGACCGCTAGACGCAATGCTCAGGCGGGAAATGGTTGGGTGCTTGACATGCTTCTTGGGGAGGGGGCCTACGCCGCTAACGACCAACAAATGCAATTTGATGCGGGGTTGTATGCCCAGATTCAGACCGCAGCCACTAGGGCCTGGAGAAAACTCCCCTCCAAAGGAGACGTAAGTGCCTCCCTCACTAATATCCGACAGGGGCCAGACGAGCCGTTTGCGGACTTTGTCCACCGCCTTCTCACAGCGGCAGGCCGGATTTTTGGGAGCGCTGAGACAGGGACAGATTTCGTTAAACAGCTTGCTTTTGAGAACGCCAACGCCGCCTGTCAGGCCGCTATCCGCCCCTATAAAAAGAAAACTGACCTTTCCGGCTACATTCGCCTTTGCTCTGAGATTGGGGCCGCCTACCAACAGGGCCTTGCCATGGCTGCTGCCATGCAAGGCTTCACAGTCAAACAATTCCTGCAACGCCACGTCGGCAATAAGTGCTTCCGGTGTGGGGCCACCGGCCATTTTGCTAGAGAATGCCCGACCGCTAAAATGCAGGGCCCCAACGCTCCGCCCCCAGGGCCCTGCCCCCGATGCAATCGGGGGAGGCATTGGGCGAGTGAGTGCTGATCCAAAACTTATGCCCAGGGCCGACCCCTCCCCCCTCTCCAGGGTTCGAATTCGGAAACGGGAAAGGGGGCCAGCCCCGGGCCCCCAATTCCAAACAAATTTACGGGGCACTCAATTTTGCTCCAATAAACAGCAATCCATTTCAGACCTCGTCAGAGCCACAAAAGGAAGTGCCGGATTGGACCTCAGTGCCACCACCCACACAGTATTGACCCCAGAAATGGGAGTCCAGGCCCTCGCCACAGGAGTCTTTGGACCCTTACCTAAGGAGACCTTTGGCCTCATAATAGGCCGAAGCAGCAGCACCATGAATGGACTGCTGATTTACCCAGGAGTGATTGATAGTGACTACTCCGGGGAAATTAAAGTTATGGTTTCTTCCCCCAAAGTTATTAATACCATTCAATCAGGCCAAAGATTTGCTCAATTGTTACTCCTTCCCCTTCTCTCTACCTCTAATAAGGCTCTTAAGAACGCCCGAGGCAGCCAGGGATTCGGCTCATCCGATGTCTACTGGTCAGAGATACTTTCAGCACAAAAGCCTCTCATGACCTTGTGGTTAGATGGGAGACAGTTTTCTGGGTTGGTCGACACTGGTGCCGATGTAACTATCATAAAGGGAGAGGATTGGCCTCAGGCGTGGCCATTGAAGGACACCCTCACCCATCTTAAGGGTATAGGGCAGAGTCAAAATCCTAAACAAAGTGCCAAAGATCTGACCTGGAGGGACCAAGATGGTAATCAGGGCACCATTCAACCTTATATCATCTCAGGGTTACCCATTAATCTATGGGGGAGAGACCTATTATCACAAATGGGGATAATTATTTCCAGCCCCAATGAAATTGTCACTATGCAGATGTTTAAAAATGGGTACATTCCAGGAACAGGGCTGGGAAAACACCCTACTAGCCTTACTCACCCCATTGAGCCTGTCCCTCGGCCCCCTCGAGCAGGGTTGGGCCATTTTCCATAGGGGTCGCTGACACTCCTGTGGTCCATGCTGAAAAATCACCTGGCTCTCGGATGATCCAGTGTGGGTCGATCAGTGGCCCCTCTCCAAGGAGAAGTTATTAGCAGCTCAACAGCTGGTGCAGGAGCAGCTTCATGCTGGCCATATCATTCCTAGCCATTCCCCTTGGAATACTCCCATTTTTGTCATTAAAAAACGGTCGGGAAAATGGAGGCTCTTGCAAGATCTCAGAGCAGTTAATAGAACCATTGTACTCATGGGAGTTTTACAACCTGGTCTTCCCTCACCGGTAGCCATCCCCCTTGGATATTATAAGGTTATTATTGATTTAAAGGATTGCTTTTTCACCATTCCCTTACATCCTGCTGATCAAAAACGCTTCGCATTTAGCCTCCCGGCGACCAATTTCTGCGCCCCAATGCAGCGCTTTCAATGGCTAGTGCTGCCCCAAGGCATGGCCAATAGTCCCACCCTGTGCCAGTCATTTGTAGCCGCAGCATTCCAATCCACCCAAGACAATTGGCCTCAAATGTATATTATCCATTACATGGATGATATCCTCGTGGCGGGACAATTGGGAAGTGAGGTTTTGGCTTGTTATGCTGACCTTCTGCGGGCCCTTGAATCTCGTGGCCTCCAGATTGCCCCTGATAAGGTTCAACTAAAAGACCCTTACAGTTACCTCGGATTTCAGATGAAGGGACGTCATATTTCCTCCCAAAAGCTTACCTTACGGCTGGACGGTCTTAAAACTTTGAATGACTTCCAAAAACTGCTCGGAGATATTAATTGGCTTATGCCCTATTTAAAGCTCACTAAACATGACCTGAAGCCTCTCTATGATACCCTGCAAGGTGATAGCCACCCCACTTCACCTCGGGAGCTCACTGCCGAGGGGCGCAAAGCCATTAGCACGGTAGAACAAGCCATCCAAAATCAAACAATTACTTTTATAGATTATAACTCTCCTTTACAGTATATCGTCTGCAAAACCTCCCTTTCTCCCACTGCTGTCTTTTGGCAAACTGCTCCCCTTTTGTGGGTTCATCTCCCAGTTTCCCCTAAGCGGGTCTTTTATCCCTATTATGCTGCAGTTGCAGACCTGGTTATTTTAGGCAGAGACCATGGAAAGATGTACTTTGGAAAGGAACCTGATGTCATTATCCAACCCTACCCTAAAGATCAGATCGATTGGCTTATGCAGACTACCGATTCCTGGCCAATTGCTCTCGCTTCTTATTCAGGGTTATTGGACAATCACTATCCTCCCAACAAACTCATTGACTTTGCTAACAGACATGACTTCATTTTCCCAAAGGTCACTTCTTGTTCTCCTCTGCTAGAAGCCCTATCCATTTTTACAGATGGTTCTTCCACCGGGATGGCTGCCTATGTGTGGGACGATAACATTGTCCAATTCCAAACCGCCCACTCTTCGGCCCAATTAACCGAGCTACAGGCAGTCATAGCGGTCTTTTCTGCATTCCCTGCCCGAGCTTTTAATCTTTTTACTGATAGTGCTTATATTGCTCAATCTGTCCCCTTATTAGAAACATGTGGACTGATCAAACTTGCTTCTCAGACTGGTGGTCTCTTCCTCCAATTACAAGATCTAATCAGAAAAAGATCCAAATCCTTTTTCATTGGGCACCTTTGTGCCCACTCTAACCTACCCGGCCCACTCGCAGAGGGCAACCGCTTAGCAGACCTAGCCACAAGACCTCAGGCTTTTGCCTATTTAATAAATACTGATGACCCCCTTCCAATTGACCAAGCACGGAAAGCACACCAATTTCATCATCTTAATGCTCACACGCTTCGCCTTATGTATAAACTTACCAGAGAACAAGCTAGACAAATTCTTAAAGCCTGCCCTACATGTACTCTGCACCTTCCTACACCTCATCTGGGAGTTAATCCTCGTGGCTTAATTCCAAATGCCTTCTGGCAAATGGATGTCACGCATTACCCTGAATTTGGAAATCTTAAATATATACATGTCAACATTGATACCTATAGTGGATTCATATTTGCCACCCTGCAGTCTGGGGAAGCTACTAAACATGTCATCGCTCATCTCCTCATTGCCTTCTCAGTACTTGGATGTCCACAACAAATTAAAACAGACAATGGTCCTGGCTATACCAGCTCTGGCTTCTCCAACTTTTGCAAACAATTTGAAATAACACACATAACGGGAATCCCATATAATCCTCAGGGACAAGGCATTATAGAAAGGGCTAATCTCACACTCAAAATTACTTTAGACAAAATAAAAAAGGGGGAATGGTACCCTACCAAGGGGTCTCCTAGAAACCTGATATCACATGCACTATTTATTCTTAATTCCTTAAATTTGGATGCCAAAGGTTCATCTGCAGCCAATCGTTTCTGGCAACCAGAGACACAACGACAATTTGCCTCGGTGATGTGGAAAGACCCCCTGGACCACTCATGGCACGGGTCCGATCCTGTACTTATATGGGGCCAAGGGTCGGTGTGTGTTTATTCCAAGGAAATGAAGTCAGCCAGATGGCTCCCAGAACGCCTAGTAAAACAAGTTGATAGGCGTGCTGATGATGCCGATGACCTGACGTTGTCCAATCCTGATCAGTTAACAATGGCGCCCACAATTTCAATTTAAAATGAGCAAGGATATAATTTAGCTTATCTAGTTATGTTTGGGTGCACCCTAATGTTATATACCGTCTTACATGTTTGTCTATTATTTGTTGTTTGTGTTCGTGTAATTGAGCTCAAAATGTTCTTTTCTCTTTAAGGGATATTCACCCATTGTTACATTGATGATGTTATTTTATTAAAGATATGCTTTTCTCTTGGATCAAGGTATCACTGGAATTTACTAGATTAAAGTGATCTTTAGATGGGAACTCCCTTTGATGAATATAGAAGTGGCCACCCAGAAAATATTGTTCTGGTCTTAATTCCTCAAAGGGACTCCTTAGTGAAATTTATATCATGTGATCTTAGGGAACATCGTCATCATTTAAAGTTTGGACCTCAGGCGCACAATGACAAGGGAACTCATGAAGGACATCTGGCTGAATGAACGATCCGAAAACAAGAATAGGATGAGCTGGAAATGCCTAGTTCCCCTGATGTTGCTGACCAGGGTATGGGTGGTGTCGCCTTCAGAAGGGTTAGACCACATGAAAAATATATGGATTCAGTTGGCAGGCTCGCTCAACTTATCTGAATTTTGTCTAAGTGCTGATGTAAACTTTCATTATGTGTTGGGAAGTTGCCTCGTTCCTGTATGTACGCCATTGGAATCATTGCGGCCTTATACTCTGTTTAAAGATATTCCAGGAAAAAATCTCACATATGCAGATAGTTACAATTGGGGATCTGCTACTTGTCACAAGCCCAAGAATGCTGTCAAATTATATTCACCTAAGGTAATTATGTCTAATAAGACCGAATGTGCTGTATACAGAAATTGTACAACTAAATGTCTGCAAGTTAAATGATTGGAAAGCATGTCCTGCCGTGTTGAACAAGAAATTATGTATAGTAATTGCCATGTCTCTTTGCCAATGGGTTGGTTTTACACTTGTGAAAGGGAAACTTTTAATTACATTCCGGCCAACCTGAGTGACACTCTTTGTTGCTTGAGTCGGTTAGCTGTGATATTACCAGACAGAACTGATTTGGTTGTACCTAATCGAATCATACAGTGGTCGCCGTATACCGCCCCAGGATGTGATGATAATGTGGGTCTACTGACAGATGCAGAAGTGTTAATCATGATAGGGTCTTTCGTTGCTATGCCGTCCATCGGGGTGCATGCGGAAGCGGCAGTACGAAAATTGGCCTGTAAAGTGGTAAAAGGATTAAATGCCACCTCCACCGCCCTGGCTTTGATTAATCAAGAGTTACAGGAACAAAGACAAGCTATTTTGGATAATCGAGCAGCAATAGATTACTTGTTGCTCTTCCATCACCAGGGCTGTGAAAAAATAAAAAATATGTGTTGTTTTAATTTGACTGACAATGGGGAAAAAATCGATGATACAATAAAACAGTTAAAAGACCTGGCTAATAAGGTACACAACGAGGATGGCAGAGACCTGTTTAAATGGTTGACCTCATGGCTACCCAACCTACAATGGGTAAAACAACTGTTTCTTGCCATTGCAATTGTATGTGTTTGTCTGTTACTGTCATGCTGCTGCATACAATGGATACCAATGCTTATACGTAGAAATCGCTTTGATTTTTAGATAAAAGGTTCAGGCCGATATGATTTAAAAGCCTTGTATTCCCCTTTGTATTTTAACCTATGTTAATCTTAGTAACTAAAATGTCTTCAGATAGTTCTGATTTTGTAAGGTTGTGATTTCCCCTGGAGCTATAGTGGAGACAAAGATGTACGTCAAAATCAGCGATAAATTACTGTCAGGATGTTGGCTGGACATACGCTACATGGGCCGATTCCATCTCTGCCACGGCGTAAAATTCTCGCCCCACCTGGTGAGCGGGCTGGCAAGCCAATGACAGGCAACTGAGCATGGCAGTCCAGGGGGAAAAGCTTAATATTTGAGATATAAAATCCTTTTCCCTTGGATTCACTGGGAACATGGAGGCTAAGGCCACTTGAATGGTGATGGCATTACCATTCAACTTTTCTTCACACTCAACGCTGAGGCCTTGATATTTCTAAGATGTCCAAAGAATAGTGACATATTTCCTGCCTATCTTTTATCCACAGAAGTTTACTTTTGCTGTATAACTCCAAATCAAAAATATAAGAAGACATTTGATAAAATTAAAGGATATAGTTCTATAGAAATGATATTGTTGATGTTTATTAATTATTAAAATAGAGTCTTTCTTAAAATTAAATAGGCAATATAACCCCAATAAAATAAAATATGAGGGCCAGAGATTTAGCTCAGTGGTTTTGCTGCCTGCTGCGCAGGTGCAAGGACCCAAGTTCAATGCCAGGTATAAAAAAGGTAAATAAGTAAAATAAAATATGAATAGGTTTTTTGCTATGGGAGTATGTGTGATGCAACTTCACAGAACACTATAGCTGAATATATATCAAACTCATGATACGTTGTATGTATGGATCATCTGGGAAGATGAGGAGTCTAGGTGATTATTTTAGAAAGGAATTTCCATATATTACAAATACATGGCCTTTATTATTTGTTTGACTTTTAAAAGTGAAGCACATATTTTAAGGCTTAAAATTCAGAAAAAGAGAAAAGACCAGAAGTTTCTTTTTTAGATGCCACAAAATATTCCCAGTTAATAAAATCCCTATGTTGTTTCATTTGCCTGTGCAATAAGCCATCTTCCTTAATAAAATCTATTGAGAATAGAAACTAAAAAGCAAGCTTATGTCTTTCATCCTAGAAAAGACAATTAAATGTTCTCTAGAACGTCATGTAAAATTATTAATATGTGTAATGTTTTTAAGAACCAGTGTATTATTTAAAAATAATTTGTCACACATAAGAATTTAGATTTTAGCAATAATCATGTAAAATACACCAGACTTTTCCACTTTCTTTTTTAAGAATAATGTGATAGAGAAAAATTAAAGTTTTCATAGCCTATAAAGCGATAGCCCTAACATCAAGCTGTTAAGGAATGAACGTAGAAATGACAAACCATTTTTCCAATCCTTCAGCGTCACCTTTTACAATTGAAAATCATTTAATACAAACATACACACATACGTGCATATTTTTATTGTCTACTTGAAAATTTTACATACTTTTGTAGAACTACTTATAAGTGTTAGTTGATTATTCATACGCTAACAGGATGCCATTCTCAATATAAAATGCTCTGTGTTAGTAATAAGCACCTTCTTCACATAAATGTGCAGCTCACTAATTTTATATTCTGCATCACAGTTAAAAAACAACAGGTGATATCTTGCTCTGTGCTGCACTTGAATAACTAATCTACATAATCACAGTAAGAAAATTCATTACACAAAAACATATGTGGACACATCATTTCAAAGTGCCATATGCTTCTAAGACACATATAAGATAATTATCACAGCCAGCCTCTGATTGTGTCATGCATGTTTCATTGAGCTTTAGCTAGGAGGCTTAATTACACCATCATTGTGCAATTCTTTTTATGTTCCTCCCATCTCCAGTCACTTTGTTCTCATTTTCACTAGTAGTTTTATTTTCTACCAATAATCTTTTTTCTTTTTCTCTGGCTCTAGAGAAAGAAAAAAAAGGTATTAGTTACTTATCCATAACTATAACTTTAATTTATTTCTCTCTTAGTTATTTTAATGGAAAACTTTATCTTCTTTGGCATGTTTTGTAGATGTCATTTCTTTTCTTGACTTTTCCAACTCAGTCTCCTTTTATGATTGATAATGAATTTTTAAGAAATCTACAGTTATGAAGACATTCAGGGACTTTTAAAATCCTAGATTTAAACAAAACAAAATGAAACAAAATCTAACAGATACATTAACACAATCTTGTCCACAATTTTATAAGTAAATAAAATCGTGAAGAAGAACCAATTGTTGTAACAGTATCAAAAGTTCCAAGCACAGTGAACTGAATGACTAGACTCAATCAAAGAGGATTAGCATTCCCATTACTATCAGAACTCTGGCTTCTAGGTCTAGAGACCCTTAAATTACATTGTTCATATTTCTATTATTATCAAAAGATTTCCTTTGGTCTCAATGGACAAATTAGTACCAAACATGATCATCCTGCATCTCACTTCTACCCTCTGTTGTAAAATCTTCTGGAACCTAAGTTTAAAAAGTAAAAATAAATGTTTGTTCAAATGTATTATTTTTCATACCAATTGATTTGTAATTACTTTCTTTAAAAATGTATTTTAAGTTTAATTTAAATTTAATTTAATTAAAATTTATTTTAAGTTTGCTGTCAGTTAATATTAAATGTAATTTGGAGAGAACTCTGGTATATAACTGAAACGTTTTCCCAATAATTGAGTACTATTATTAACAAAATTCTTTTCATTTAAATTTATTTACTTAAGACATGGTGCCAAAAGGCCACAAAAAAAAATTGTAACCAAACAAATGTTAGGTTTTGTTAGTTGCTTCTGCAAGAGATAAACTGTAAAGGCTGATTTTGGATTTTCTCAAAAATATGAATTAGTGGTTTGTGAAAATTTTAGAAAAATTACATTAATTATATGACAGTTGTAACAGTGATCAATATCTGTAAACTGAGTTATTGGGATGCTGAGAAATCTCTTTAAAGCACATAGGTTTATGTGGAATTGAAATTTGTTTTGTTGTTATGTTGGAACATACAAATATGAAGGAATTAGTGTAAAAAGAGTTCAAGAATATCTATCATGGATTTAAGGGGGACAGCTGAAAATTTCTATGTATAACTAAGTAATTTCTTTCCAGAAGATCTGGATTTTCTTATAAAATGATATGCTATCTGAAAATGGAATTCTATAATTTAGTTTATTATCTAGTTTTATTATGAAAGTTTTTTCATTATGTTTATGTCAAGACCCATGTGACATCAATTTTAACAATATTATGGATAAGTTATTTTTCTCTATAATTATCATTGTAATCTTTTATTTGTGTATGATCAGTGATTACCTCATTTATCTGTATGGGAAACATTGTTTTTAAGCAGTAAAATTTATCGAACTTTTCTATAAATATTTCTAACTCTGGGTTATTTCTAGAAGTTTTTTGTTTTTCAGAATCTACAAATAATCACTTATTTTTTTATTTTGTAGAATAATATATAATCAAGTAATAAAATATCCATATTTTCTATGGTGAAAAAATTGACTACAAACCAGTGCATGAAATTATGTGTTATAGAGGCATATATGTAACCTATTAATATAATGATAAGAAAAAAATAGAATAAAAAGTTTTATTTTAATTCTGAGAATTAATGGCTTTTAATGATCATATATTTACATTAAACATACATTTAAATTCACATTTAGAATATGCTACTTTTTGTAAACTATAAATAATAAGTGTTAAAACATTATTATACTAGTATATTTAAGGATACATTAAGTCCCTTGTTTTTCAGCCTCTGTACATACTAATTTAGTCATTAAGATAAACTGGTCAATTCGAGTGACAAGTTTCCAGCAATAACAATTGTATATCTAAGTTGTGAATAAAAATAACAAACAAATAGGAGAGCAAAATTTTCAGAATTATGTCTTTAGCAGATAAAATACAATTATTTTAAAAATCTGGTTAAGGACAACTTTTCTCAAATTTGCACATCTATGATGACTTTCTGAAAGGTAACTTTTAAGTACAGGTGGGAGTGAGATAAAAAGTCCTCCATGGATGATTTGAGTCAGATGTCTTACTACCAAATTTCTAACATTGTAGTTCCCCTTTATCCACAGGGAATATATTTTAAATCCCCCAGAGAAACCTGAAATCTCAGATAATATCATACTATTTTATACACTATTGTTTCCCTGTAAATATGTACACAAACTTAATGCCTTTTCCATTTAACTAAGGACTCATCACACATTGTACCATATAAATTTCTTAGTTTGAGGTGTGACAGTGAAACTAACAAAAATTTCATTTTCTTCCTCTCAATTTCAGATAGAAAAACTATAGATCTTAGAAACTTTATATGATTTTTTAACAATATTTTCAAGAAGCTACAAATTTTCATTTAAAAGAAGCATAATATAATTATCTAAAATATATCCCAAATGAACTGTATAAGTATTTTGTACTTTGGTGTCATTATTAAATGAAATAAGGGTTCTTATTTACACTTTCAGTTTCTCACACCACAGAAACTATTCGGAATTTATTCATGTGTGTCCTATTTATTTCACTTAAGAGTATTGCCTCAATGTGCATCCACTTAGCTATAAATGTCTCTAATTTCTCACTTTTTATGGCTGAGTAGTACTCTATTTTATAAAAAAAAACCACATAGGTAATGTGAAATAGGAAGAAAAGGGGCAAAGGGGTAGGGATAGTGGGAGGGGCAGGGAAAAGGAAAGAAGGGAAAGGAAAAATGATAAGAAATGGAAAAAATGGAAATAAAGTCTTTGTAAATAGGGAAGGGTGGAAGGCGTGAAGGGAGGGCTAGGAATGGGGAAAAAATAAGAACCAAGATGCATTATGTAAAGGTACAATTCCCAATGAGAAATGTAATTGTGTTGTATACCTACAATGTACCAATAAAAGAATTTAATATAAAAAAGTGAAATAAGGGTTGAGTGAATACAAGCAATGCAATACTCTGGCAGTCAGTCTGATAACTAAGATGGCCGCTGAATGGCCAATGCCCGACTTGGAAATATACTACTGTCCATGCCCTAGGAAAAAGGATGATTCCCATCCATGGAGGATGGAACTGGACAGCATGAGACTTCCCCATTCTACTCAGAATAGCATGCAATTAAAAATGTATGAAGTGGTTTATTTTCCTGAAATTTCCCAGTTAGTATTTTTACATCTGGGTAACCATGGGATAATTGAAACCACAGAAAGTGAAACCTCAAAGGTGGGGGGACTTTTGTATCTCAGTTATAATGAATAAAAACAAAGTAATCAACAAATTTCATTTCCCCACACCTGGGCTCCTGGAAACTACTTTTACAATTCTTTGTTCTATGAGCTTGACTATCTTTCTTGCTTGCTCGCTTGCTTGCTTGCTTTCATTTTTGGTGCCGGGGATTCATCTCGGATACTTGCACTTGCAAAGCAGGCAGCAGAACCACTGAGCTAAATCCCTGGCCAGAAGAGTTTGACTATTTTAGATAAAAGGCAATTAATTAACGAAAAATAAGTTTGAGGCTCTGATCCAATAGGGCTAATGTATTCACCAAAAGAGGAAAAGAGCTCAGGAGTTTATGCACACACAGGAAAGGTGCCTTAGGACAGAAAATGGTCATCTTGGTACAACAACCCAAGGAGAGAGGCCTCCAAAGACACTAAACCTTCTAGTAACATTATCTTGGATTTTTGGTCTTCAGAACATGAAGATATATATTTCTGTTTTTTCAGACAAACACCTAGCCTGTTAGCAGACTCGTAAGTCTGTGTTGCATTCATAAGAGCAAGGTCAGTCAAGTTATACAGGAAAGGTGATATTTACCGCAAGGGACTAATAAAATGTGGGCTTGTAAAGGAAAGTGTGAAAAGGGAAAAAAAATAGAGAAGAAAGCCCTTCTATGAATATTAAAGGATTCATGAATTATCATGTCATATGGGTAAATATTCACATGTATGTGTGTTATTCTGATTTTATTATTTGTATAATCACTGTTCCATGTTATTGCTCTAGAACTGAGAGGTCTAAAGAGTGAATGACACTACCTAATTATTTACAAAAATGGCCACCGAAACAATATATTTAATTGAAAAATCCTGCAAGGCTTATTTTGCTCTAAATGAGTAAGGACTATTTTCATTAGAGGAATTGTACTTCTTAATTTCTATGATACAATGTAGCTTTTATTGTCATGAGGAGTATTTACAATCCTTTAATTTTACTATACCCTTTAGTGATTTACTGAATCTCATTTATTCCAAATTTTTAATAGGTTATATGCACAAAATTACTATTCAAAGTCATTTACTTGAAAAATATTTTTCTAAGGCATTAGTTTGAGAAATAAGCTTAAGCCTTGATAGAAATAAAAATAATTTCATCTCCTTTTTAAAAGCCTGGTTCCATATTTTAGAAAACTATTTTTCAAAATTCAAGGATGAAACAATTATTAGGTATATATTTTCAAAGAACACTGGGTTTAAAAAAAGAACACTGGGTTTATTTACTTCACTTGAAAAGATTTTTAAATTGTATAAATATAATGAAAAAATTTTATAAACTTGATCTGAGTCATTACATTTTCATATAAATATTCATAATCATACATAGATACTCCTAAATATCTATTATGATAATTACTTCATTTTGGAAGTTTAGGTTGTGAAAATAATGAAGAAAAATGGCTACATTATTTTTGAATATTTAGGTATTTAATGAGAGCCAATAGAACAATTTACTTGGAATTTATGATATTAGGTCTTCAACAGAAATTAGCCACATGAACATCATGAGGTCAATGTAGTAACTGGACAAGCTCTGCTATTCAACCATCCAAACTAAACATGTTCTATATTTACTAAAAATACTGTAGTTAACCTACTTCCCCAGCAAGCATCCCAGGGAATGGAAGAAGAAAAAAACAGAATAGGTAGTTTTTAATAGAATGAAATAATTTTTTCTTGCATCCTTTTATTGGTAAATTTTATGTATAAATACATTTACATTCATCATTGGGAACTTGTGCCTTTACATGATGTATTTTGGTTCACATTTTTCGGCACGCTCCTTCCCTCCCTTCACCCCCCTCCACCCCTCCCTATTTACAAAGACTTTGTTTCCATTTTTTCCTTTCTCATATTTTTCCTTCCCTTCTCAAAAACTAAACTAAACTAAAATTAAAAGCTCTAGTAATTGTTATTGTACAATAGCAAATTTTATAAAGTCTATTTTCATATCATCTGTACTGTGGAATTATCAACAAATATTTAAGATGCAAGATTAATCACCTATGTATATGTGCACATATTTAACAATAATCAGTGAAACTTTAAAAAAATGCATTTCTTTAAGAAATATAGGCTTAGTTAAATTCTTACCACATCTTTGAATACGTGTAACTGTGATTGTACCTCTGTGATTCATTTCTGGTATGTTTCTACCAGAGACACTCAGTATGAATCTTCTTTTATTAACTGCACTTTTGTAATCCATGATTCTCAAATTTGTGGATATATGAAAATATATGGACTCCTACCTATCTGTGTGTTTGATACTTAGATCTTCACACAAAGCTCTACATAACTGTACGTGGAAACTGATTTAAATGTACAGAAATAGATATTACCCAAAATTTAGAAATTCTATAATCTAGCACTTGATGAGAATTAGTCATTAATATAATTTTAATTATTAATGTGCTATGTTTTGATGCTTAGTCTAAGAAGGATATTAATCATTCTGTATTACAGAGCTACTAAGTTTGGTTTATTTCATATCGCACAATTTTGTTATTATTCCCTGTGCTATTACAACACTTGGCCTCATTTCTTTATGCATGTATGTTCATTTATTCTGAGCGCTGAGATTTTAATTATATATGTAAAGATACCATGTTAAATATTTGATTCACTTTTCCTCCCAGAGGAAAACATGTCTAATTTAATATAGCAAAAATGCTATTTGTTATTACAAGATGTTTATGAACAATTTTCTGTAATGTACTTTAATTATTTTGAGATCTCAAGTCTGTGGGATATAAGGATGATATATTCAGATGTGTTTTAGACACTTTGCACATAAACATCAGATAGAATCTCCTCATTCCTCCCTCTTGAGAATATTTAAATCTAGCTCATAGTTGTAAAAAAACTACTTTAGCTAGTAAATTTCCATCTAAGTTACTACTCTAATATTAATGATTTTAGCTTTTTATGTGAATATTTTTGATCAAATGTGGAAGGTTTAAAAGGTAATATAGTTACTACCCATTTATCTATACCTTTTTAATGATTAGGTACAATGTGAGTGATCATATATTTTCTTTTAATTGTTGTTGGGCTTATTTTGAAGTAGAATACTAATACTTTTATCTCTAAATTTCCAATATGCATCCATAGACTATAAGAGCATTCTTTTCACCATAACAATCATAAAACATTTTAATCATGATACCTATTTTACAGTACATTTATAGAGAAATTCTTTAAAATACTTTATAATATTTCTTCAAATTATTAATATTCACTATGCATTCACATTTCTTGATGAAAATTACAGAATTAACCTTAGTCTTTTTTTGTTGTGCTCTTTTATGATTATCACTTTCTCATTTTCATTTTTATCACTGATATTGGTTCAAAATAATTTGATATTTAATAAATTAATTTTTCAAGTTCATAGTTGTTCTCACATATATGTATATGTATACTTTGCCATCAAATTGAGCCTGATAATATTTCTTGCTTCTAAACAGGTTCCTTTAAGCCTGTAACCAACCAACATGGTTGCACATAGATAACCACTAACTTGTCTGAAATTACTATAAATTCATTTTTTATATTCAAAAGTTTCAGGCTAATATAACCCAACATTATTATCTTTGGTGTCTAGCTTGATTCACTCATAATGCTGACTAAGAGTTTTGTTCATTTTTCTAAATATTTATTGTTTGTAAATTTTTTTGTATTAATTGAAAGAAGATAAATTTAATGCTGCATTAATTGAAAGAATTTACCCCAATTAACTTATCCATTCTTTTCTGATGGATATGGAATTCTTCTAGTTTGGTGCTCTTAAGAATAAACCTCCAGGGTTTTGGGGATGTAGCTCACCACCCCTGCCTGGCAAGCACAAGGTCCTGAGTTTGATCCCTGGTACCAGAAAAACAAATAAAATAAATAAAATATAAATCTCTATAAAATTTTTTTCTAACTATAATAAAGAAAAAAACATGTCATTTTCAGAAACAGTGATAGATCTTGAGACCCTAATGTTAGCTTTAACAGGTCAGACACAGAAAATTGATTATTACATGGCTTGTTTTACATGACAAACCCAAAATATAAATACAAAGGAAAGGAAAGGAAAGGTGGTATAAGACTTTTAGATATGAAGAAAGGAAATCAGGGGCAAGAGTAAGAGTGGAGCGTGAGGCTAAATGAATAAAATATGATAAAGATACTATATATACAGGTACCAATTCCCTGAAACTAATATAACTATTATGTATCATAAACACACACTAGTTAAAAAATTAGAGCTCTAAAAATCACCTTACACATGACTTTTAGTATCTCATGATAATACACAGAGTAGTAGCATAATGTTAAAAATATTTAGCTTTAATGTACCAATAAAAGAATTTAATACAAAAAAAATTTAGCTTTAATAGTTAGTCATATAGTTTAAAAAGTGATGGTATAGATTTCTCTTGCTGTCAGCAATGTATGAGTCTGCAAGTTGCATCACACTTCAACAACACTTAATGTAACTAGTGTTCTGAAACAGCTACGGTTCATTTAAATTATAGAAACCATGGTACATGTATAGTACTATAACATTATTGATATTGATTTTCATTTACATCTTGAGCAAAAATGTAGAAAACCTTTTCAGATATATTCTGTCTCTCGGCAGATGTGGCTCTTTGTTTGATACGTAAGTATCACTTTGTCATCATCATATGGGTTTGACAGAAAACAAGATATTTTCTTATACTTTAATTTAATTGCCTTATAATTTAAATTTTATTGATATTTTTATTATTTTCCCCTTATTTTGAATCTTATCAATAAAGTATTTATCTTACATACCTAGGTTATCATATAATTTCTTCAATTTTTATAGTTTATATTATAAACTTATAAATTGTTTATATATTTTAATATGTTTAACACCTAAATGTTGAATCATATTGGTTTCCCCCACCCTATTAGTATTTATCCTTGGTTGTAATATATGGTGTGATGCTATTTTCATTTCATTTTCTAAATGATCATATTTTTCCCAAACATCCATGATTTTCTCAATTTGTTCATGAGATTTTGCATGATTTTTCTCTGTCTGTGTGTACTTATTTGTTTTATTTTAGCACGCTTCAATGACTCAGGGCCAGGGAGGAGTTTCCCCAATTTTAAACATGTTCTATTATTTCAGAGATGCTTATTCAGGCATTACAAACAAATGTAGCTTTTACACTTTGCTAGTGCGTGGGAAAGAAACTTACGAGCTGCTGATCAGAATGCAGATGAATGAATGAACACAAATAATAGCTGGTTTGGTAATTTCTGAGATGTCAATTTGCTAGATTTCTTTCTAAATTACTTTGGGCCTCCTGCCATTCCCAAGACTTTGCAGCTAAAATGATACCAGAGGAGCTGTTCAGACAAGGTGCAACTGGGATATCCTTGCCACCAAGATTTATCTCAATCTATTGCATTTTTTTGTATTACCAGTGCCTGTCTTGTTTAGAAGACAACCACATCAGAATGAAAAAAGCAGTGTGAATTGGTTGTTTACCATTGTGAAATATTACTATAAACATAGTATCTTAAAGAAAATACCCTTTTATTATCTCAGCATTGATTAGATCAGGAGTCCAGGTATAACTCAGCTGGGTTCTCTCCTCAGCTTTCATCAGGATAGAGTCAAGGTGTGAGCCAGGGCCAGATAACATATGAGGTCCAGATTCCACTTCCAAGCTCACATAGTGTTGGGAGAGTTGATTTCCTTCATCCTGGAGAACAATTCCTGCATGATATTTCAAAGCCAGGAGGGAAATATTCTCTAATTCTGAGCACCCTCAGCTT
This sequence comes from Heterocephalus glaber, assembly GCF_053883595.1. Lineage (NCBI taxonomy): Eukaryota > Metazoa > Chordata > Mammalia > Rodentia > Bathyergidae > Heterocephalus > Heterocephalus glaber. The sequence continues at coordinate 12,174,585 of NW_028258333.1, forward strand.
CTCTTTTAAGAGTTTTGCTTGACTGAGTTAGCCCCATTCAGGATATTTTTACTTCTTTTTAACCCAAAATCAACTGTGGAGTCATTTAAAAGATTTCAGTGAATTACATTTTTGTGTGTGTGTCCTTATTCTACTTACTGGGAGTTAGTCAGGGTTTGTATCTATACTTAGTGAAAGAGATTTTCAAATGGTATAATTTATTGGATTCCAAATTAGGTTCAATCCAATGTATTCTTTCTACATGAATTTTTGAGTCCTGCATAACATCATATTTAGTGAAAATATTCTTTCTTCTTGCTCCTTGCTCTGGTCTAACTCTAAATGTTTGTGCTCCCTCTTTTCCAATTCACGTGTTGAATTCAACCCCCACAATCATAGCAATAGGAGGCGGCACCCTTCCCTGAATGCAGAGATCACATAAGTAGGGTTGGTATCACTATAAAAGAGGTTCCAGAGACCAGCTTCCTTTCTCCTATCATGTGAGGACATAAAGATATGATGCTATCTAAAAATCATGAAGTGCATCAAAATCTACTGGCAACTTGACCTTAGACTTCAAAGCATCAGGAATTATTAAAATATATCTATTTTTCTTATTTGTAAACCAGTCGATGGTATTTCATTATAGTAGCCCACGTGAATGAAGATACTTCACAGAATTTCCCTGAAATACGTCTTTATTTTCTCCCGTCTTTGATGGTCTCTACAGAGCAGATTTTCAGCAAGAAATCCCTAAATATTTTTTGAGATTGTTATGAGACTCCTCTTTATAGATTGGTGGCCCATACATGACTTTTTTTCTTCCACTTATTATCAGCTTCTCACCCCATTCTTATACATTGTCACACAAAACGTCTCTTTCTTGTTCCTTTCAGGGTAAACTATAACCTCATCTCAGCCTTCCTTGTTGTTCATCTGATCCATGGGAAATACATGTGACTGCAAACAGGTGCAAAATTGTCCCTAGCTTATTCTACAACTGTCTCTTCTCTTAGGCCTGCCTGATAACTCTAACACCCTCTCTTTCCTTTCTCACTGCATTATGGCTCACATGAAAAGGTATATTACCCCATTGGACCCATAAATCTTAAACATCATCATAATCTATGTACCTTTTTTGGTTCTTAGGATGTTAAATATTCTTACTCAACACTTAAAATTAACTTCATAAACACAGCTTGTAAATTCAATTTTTCATGTATTTATGCCATCAAATTTTAGTCTTTGGGTTTAATTTTCAAACTTCTCAGTTATGTCTCTATAGGAAATAACTTGTTGCAGGGCAGCCATATTATTATCTAGTTTCTAACATGGACCTCAGTCTGGGAATTATCTGTGACCTGAGGATTTTTTTCAGACTTCTTATGGTTCTTAGATCCATCTTTGCCCTGGCTCTCTTATGTTCCTTATTTTCATTATTTTATTCAGTAGGAAATTACTTTCTGAATTACAATTTTATTTTTGTATGTGCTTGGTTACAAGTTCACACAGATAATAATTTAAGTGGCCATTTTTCCATTGCTTGACAATTTCCCCTTTAATACTAGAAATAGGGACAGTTAAAGCCTTTAAATCTGTACTAAATTTTTAGTTTATTTTTCTGGAGTTAGGTTCAGTCTTAAAAATCTGTTTCATTCAGGAAGTAAAAAGATTTTGCTTCTGTGGCTAGTGATAAGCTAAAGTAACTTTTGATCCACTGAGTTTGCAGATAGAAGACAGAGTGAAATGAAGAATGGCTAGAAAATAGAGTGGGAACAGGGGACATCTATTTGCCATTTAAGACTGGAAAGTGGAACAAAAACCACCTGAGAGCCAACAGCTTCTCTGAAAGTATCTTTCTGCTCATTTAACCACAATGAACTTCAGAAGCTATCAAATGCTGCTTTGCTTCTGCCCTACAAATAACACATGATTTTCTCCCTTTCTCTGTCACTTTCTATGACTCATGATGGAAAATGTTCAGGCAAGGTCATCTTCCTAAACCTTTTTATGACCAATTCAAGATAATCTGAAGATGATACTGTGTGAAGATGTGAGACCAGAAAAGAAAATGAGTAACAATGAAATTTAATTTTTAAAAATTAATTTTATTGGTACATTTATGGTATACAATATAGTGACATTCATCATTGGAAAATTGCACCTTTACGTAATTCACCTTGGTTCTTATTTTTTCCCTATTGCCCTGACCTCCATTCAACCTCTCCACCTCTCCCTATCTACAAAGACTGTTTTCACTTTTTTTCTCATATTAATTCCATTCCATTCTTTCTTTTTCCCTACCCCTCCCACTTCCTCTTCCACTTTGTAATGCAGTAATATATAAATAAATTGATCTTTTCACCAAATTATAAAATTATAGGAGTACTTTCATTGGCTTCTAGGTTTCCTGAATGTGTATTATTAGTATACCATTCGTGATATAGATGTTCAAGTTTGAGTTGGATTATGCCTACAGAACTAAAATTTGAAACATGAGATACAATTTAATGAGGAAATATTAGGAAAATGTTTGTATGAGTCATAATTCATTTTTTTAATACAATGAGCTAAACTGAAGGCCTAAGCAGAGATTCTAGTTTAGAATGTTCACCTAAATGGGAATAAAGAGCTAAATTGAAGTTTGGCCTAGGAAATGCAATTTGTTTACTTTTTTCAAAAAAATGGTGATATAGGGCTGGGAATTTAGCTGAGCCATTCTGGTGCCTGCTTCACAAATGCAAGGTCCTGAGTTTGATCCCTGGTACCAAAAAAAAAAAAAAAAAGTGAAATATAATCAGTAATTTTGAGGATTATTATGTTTAACTGAAAGTGTACTTACGTAAGAAAATCTTCACATTTTTTAAGTAGGAATTGTGCATAAAATATGTCTTTGAATCTATATGGTTGATCTTTCAATATAATCACAAAATGGCTTTCACAGTAAGAAAATATGTCAAACTTATTTTCATTTTACATTGGTTAAAGAATAAATCTATGTATAGGACATTTACCAGAACACTGAGTTTCTTATTTATAAGTTTACCTTTTTTGGAGTTATTCAGTAATGTACACTAAGAACTAGTTTTAAATACTTAAGGTATACTCAAAATTTAAAAATATAGACTTGATAGCTTAGAGGAAGTGGAATATGCCTATGTTTAAATAAATTTGGGGGAACTACATAGCTTGTAAAAAGTAAATCAAGATTTTACTACTTCTTAATTTTAATAAAATCTATGTATTTACTCTATACTAATAAAAAGGTTTTAACCAATTAGCTTTACTTTATTATGACAGTTTTTATAAAGCTTTAATTTTTTAAAAATATTTGATGGGAATTATCATTTTTAATAACCAATTAATAACCGACTAAATTGAATGAATATAGTTTTTTTAGTTTATTTGATGATATTCTCTAGGCATTGTTAAATGAATCTAAAGTGAGTAGTTTTGTTCTCATAGAGAATTTATCATTCTAATACTGAAAGTTTGCCTTTCTATAAGTTTGCTTTTATTTTTCTAGATAATACCAAAATGAGCCCATTTTAAACTTTCAATTAATATCCAGCGAATGAAATTATAAATGCCTATAGCATCCTTGAAGTTTTGTAATCTGAAGCCTACATAACCATGTCCAAGTAAAAAAAGTTTTGTAAAATATTTAGTACTAAATTTAAGGTCAATGATGCTGTACTATTCTGTTTTATTCTTATCCCTAATTGTCTTTTGAATGTAAGAATTATTTCTAAAGAGGACTTACCAGTTTTAATTAACTTTACTTTTCTATGAAATAGTAAAGAACAATATAAATGCCAACTATAACAAATTATTTTTTCTTGAGCTTTTGTTATAGTAATGCCATGCTTGAAAAAGGACTTTAAATCACCCAACCGAATCCTATTATATTTGTGTAAAGTCTGTGATCTGAATAATCTAATCTTTCCAGTTCTAGTTTATTTCCTCTACTTAGATGTGTATTCAATGACTAATGTTCAAATGAGATAAAGATATTAGTTACCACACTAACATGAATACAGTGCTTTAGTTCCTGGGAATATAGCCATATTTATGAAGTATCCATTAGTCTATAGTAATATAGGGACTTTTCATTCTATAAGTAATCATACTATTTGGGACTACTTTCCAATGAATTCAATAGCACAGAAGAGGTTAGGTATAGAATACAGTGACTTTTTTTCTGGTTTTGTAGTATTTTAATTAGTAAAAATAACATGTATGTTTTCTTTTTATATCAAGATAAGTTCTTTATTTCAAACATTCAGATTTCTGTACTCTGAACTGTTAAGAGCAAAACTTTCTATTGCCTAAATCTGTCATATTATCTCTCATTTGCAATATCTGTGTGATTTTAGAGTTTATTTTTTATTTGTATCTATTTGCAATTCATACTGAATATATTCATTGCAAGAAGGTGGTACATGTACATATCCCCTCTTAGTCCTTTTTACTTCCCCTTCTTTTTTTTTGGTACCGGGGATCGAACTCAGGTCCTTGCACTTGTGCAGCAGGCGGCAAAACCACTGAGCTAAATCCCAAGCCCTCCCCTTCCCTTTTCTTCCCTTCTCTCTGCTTCTGTCCCCAAATTTTCCCATCTACACAAAGCCTACTGCACTATATATATCTTATCATCTGTCTTTTATTTGCTCCTTATACTCCAGGTTTTATAATGGGTAATATTTTTTTCATCTGTGTGTATACAACCTGCAGTTCTGTGATATAAAATCACTCTTTCCTCTGTAAATAAAAATTCAAATTTTTCCATGAATCTCAACAGGTCAAGACTTTATCAGTTATTAATTCAGCTTCTTAGATGATGATAATTAAATAAAATTCAACAGTGTTTCTGCTACTCATTCACCAATTTTCAAGTAAGTCACTTTATAATATTTTTTATGTTAGTGTTATGCTTACTTATCATTCCTAAATTATAAGGAATGATATTAGAGTATGTAAAACTTGTTTTTTTCATTCAAGTTTTTGAAACACTACAACAGGTGTGTAATTTTTGAAAATGAATATATAATTTATACACATTAAGTAAATTTTCTTTTATTTTCCATGATGTACATAGAGGGATATTACTGATTTAAAAAGAAAACTAATGAGATGGAATACTTCCCTTTGTTCAGAGTTTTCAGGCTTTAGAGTTCAGGTTTATTCTTTATTAATCTGGATAACTCTGCAACTCTAACATTTGTATACCACAAAAGTGAATGTCATAAAAGAAATGTAAATACTTAAGTAAGTGTCATTTCATTTTTGTACATATGAAGCACATTATGAATAAAAAAAATAACAAAGTGCCATAAGCCTATACATATCTATCTTATATTGTATATGTACACCAAGCATCCATATACATAAAGATGAAGATATAATTATATTTATATGTGTCTCTGTTGTTTGTATTCATATATTCTTATATAGCACATCCTCATCCTAGTAACTCCTTTCTTGTAACAAATTCTTCTTAGTTTGTTAATTTGTGCCAGGGCTTATGTTAGCCATTGGGTGGGAATATACCAGTATATCAGCTGCCCATTGCTGCTGTAACAAATTATCAAGATAGTAGTACTTTCAAATGAAACAAACATATTATCTTTGCTGCTAGAAGTCAGAAGTTCAAACTAGTTTTCTCTGGTCTAAATTTCAGCCTTTCTTGAACAGGTAGTGAGGAATCCATTCCACTCCCTTTTGAAACTTCCAAAGGTGACCTGAATACTTTGGTATGTGGGCTCCTTTCTTCATCTTCAAAGTGGATAGTGCAGCATCTTCGCATCTCCCCCTGGTGTGAAACTTATTGCTTCCCTCTGTCACTTATGAGTACACAGAGCAGCACATAGATAATGTAATCTGCACAGCAGAAGATCTCTAATAGCATCCACAAAGTTGATTTTGCTTTATAAGGCAACACAGTCAATGCCTCCTTACTTTAGGAGGGATATATTTGGGGAGGGCATGATTTCATCTACTATATGTGACAGTGCTGTCTAGAATTCAAAAAATGTTTATGTTGAATAAAAAGACAATAAAAACCTATATTTTTCTACTTCTCTTATTCTTACCATGTATTCATTCATTTTACCTTTTTTGTGATAGGCCTCCAAGGAATTATCTCTGTCATTACCTGTCAGAGCTGGTCAACATTTTAACTTTATCAACACAGTATTTTTTATACATTTCTATCCATTTATATTACTCATTCCTTCTACTTTATTTAATTAGCTATTCTTTCCAAGCTTTTTCCTTCTACCTCAACATTTATTAATACTTATTTGTATAAACACTTAATTTTGGTCCTACCGAGGTCCTGAGTCTCACGAAAGATGCTGAATCAGCCCACTGCAGATGGGCAGCCACTTGGTTTGACACTACAAAGATGCAGAGGACACTGGACCACCAGACCACAGTACTGAGTCCTGCTGCTCCTGGCCAAGAGAAAGGGGCTTCCAGGCCAGCATCCCTCCCACCGCTCCCAGCCCAGAGGTAGGGGCTTCTGAGCTGCCATCCTACTGCTTCTGGGCTAGAGGAAGGGGCTCCCCAGCCAGCATCCCTCCAGCTGCTCCCAGCCCACAGGAAAGGGCTTTTGGGCCACCATCCAGAACACTGCTTCTGACCCCTGTCCCACCTCTTCCAGCTCAGAGGAGGTAATCTGTGCAGGCACCAACAGCTGAACCCCCGCCCCCCCCGTTGAAATGAGAAAACATGTAAATAAGTCTCAAAAACAGACTTCTAGATCACCTACAGAAACCCCAAAGGGAAAAGACATGGAATACTCTGATAACTCAACCACCTGGACCCACTGAACTGGCAACAAAAGGGGATCTGGAAAAAATGAAATCAGAAATAATTTCTCAGATAAAAGGAGAAATTGTGCCCCTAGTGCAAGACATGATTAATAAATCTAGAGAGGAGCTCAGGAACATGATGGAATGCCAACATAGGAAACAAATGGAATCCATAAAACAGATGCAAATAGATTTCCAGGACATGAAAAACTCCATTGAAAGTCAACACAGCAGAATGAGCCAATATGAGGACAGAATTTTAGATATAGAAGATAAGATTGCAATTAGTGACCAGGAAAAGAAAAATTGCTTCAAAATTATAAGGAAACATGAGAAATCAATCCAGCAGCTGCTAGATGATGCAAAGAAGAATAACATAAGACTGATTGGGCTCAATGAAGAAACAGGAGAGAGTGCAGATGACATAAAAAAATCTCTTCACAGGAATAATGGCAGAAAACTTCCCAAGCAGGGGAAAAGATCTTGACATACAGATAAGTGAGGCATATAGGACTCCAAATAGCCTTGATCAAAAAAAATCTACACATAGGCATATAATTGTTAAGATTCCAGAAACACAACAGAAGAACAAAGTTCTCCAAGCAGTCAGAGAAAAGAAACAAGTCACATACAAAGGAAAGCCCATCAGAATCACAGCAGACTTCTCAACACAAACCATCAAGGCAAGAAGAGCTTGGAGTGACATATTCCAAGCCCTAAAAGAAAACAGACTCCAACCCAGATTGATGTACCCTACAAAACTATCTTTCAAAATGGTGGAGAAATAAGATACTTTCATGACAAAGAACATCTCAGGAACTTTGTGAATACCAAACCAGCACTCCAAAGAATTTTACACAATATCCTAGGACCAGACATTGAGGATCACAACCCCAGGAAGCAAAGCAGAATGAACCCATCTCTCATGACAAGAAATTAAATGTAAAGGGGGAGAACCCAACAAAAAGAAAAAGTCATGGCAATGACAAGTCAATATGTTTCAGTTATAACCATCAATGTTAATGGTCTCAACTCACTAATCAAAAGAAATAGACTGGCAGAAGGGGTCAAGAAGTAAAATCCAACAATATGCTGCATACAAGAAACACACTTAATTCAAAAGGAAACTCATAGACTGAAAGTTAAAGGGTGGAAAATAATACTCCATGTGACAGGAACCCAAAAAAAGCAGGAGTAGCTATCCTCTTGGCAGATCAAGTAAATTTCAAACCAACACTGATTAAGAGAGACAAAGAAGGATGCTACATCCTTGTAAAAGGAAGAATCCAAGAGGAAGAGATGACAATCATAAATATCTATACACCAAACACTAGAGCACCTAGCTATATAAAACAAATACTAACGGACATGAAAAATCATATATCCACTAATACGATTGTAGTGGGGAACCTCAACACCCAACTGTCACAAATAGATAGATCAACTAGACAAAAAATAAGTAATGAAATACTAGAACTCAATTGAACTCTTGAACAAATGAACTTAACAGATGTTTATAGAGTCTCCACCCCACAAAATCAGAATACACATTTTCCTCAGCAGCACATGGGTCATTCTCAAAAATAAACCACATACTCACACATAGAACATGTTTAAGTAAGTGCAAAGGAATTGAAGTTATCCCCTGTGTATTATCAGACCATAATGTGATGAAATTGGAGACCCATAGAAAAAGAAACTCAAAAAATTTCGTAAACGTGGAAAATGAATAACACACTTCTGAATAACCAATGGGTCACAGAGGAAAATTAAAGAAGAAATCAGACAGTTCCTTCAATTAAATGATAATGAAAATACAACATATCTGAATCTATGGGACACAATGAAAGCAGTCTTATGAGGGTAATTCATAGGAGTGAATACGCATATTAGGAAAACAGAATGAGCCCAATTAAACAACCTGATGCTGAACGTCAAGCTTCTAGAAAAAGAAGAGCAGGACAACCATAGAGCTCATACAAGGGAGGAAATTATAAAGATCAGAGGAGAAATCAATGCAATGGAGACTAAGAGAACGATACAAAAAATCAATGAAGCCAAGAGTTGGTTCTTTGAAAGAATCAACAAAATTGACAAACCTTTAGCCAACCTTGTCAGAAAAAGGGAAGAAAAGGTGCAAATCCATGCCATTAGGAATGAAAAGGGTGAAATTACAACAGACCCACCAGAAATCCAGAGGATCATCAATACCTACTTCCAGAACCTATATGACAAAAAGATGGACCACACAGAAGACATCGACAGATTCCTAGATACATAAGAATTACCAAAGTTGAAAGAAGAAGACCTAAAATTTCTGAACAGCCCAATATCAACCAATGAAACTGAAAACATAATTAAAAACTTATCAACTAAGAAAACCCCGAGCCCTGATGGCTTCACTGCTGAATTCTACAAGACATTTAGAGAGGAACTACTGCCATTACTGTTTAAACTCTTCAATGAAATTGAAAGGGAAGCAATACTCCCAAATTCATTCCTGGAAGCAAGCATCACCTTGATCCCAAAAGCAGAGTAAGACCCATCCAAAAAGGAGAACTATAGGCCAATCTCACTAATGAACATAGATGCAAAAATCCTTAATAAGATACTGGCAAACAGAATGCAGAAAATCATCAAGAAGATCATACACCCTGATCAAGTGGAATTCATCCCAGGGATGCAGGGATGGTTCAATATATGCAAATCAATCAACGTAATACTCTATATCAAAAGAGTCAAGGTCAAAAACTATATGATTATCTCCATAGATGCAGAAAAAGCATTTGACAAAATCCAACATGAATTTATGTTAAAAACCCAGCAACAAATTGGAATAGATGGTCTCTACCTCAAACTGATAGAAGCCATCTCTGAAAAACCAACAGCCAATATCATACTAAATTGTCAAAAACTGAAATTCTTCACACTAAAATCAGGAACACGACAAGGATGGCCACTATCACCACTCTTGTTCAATGTAGTTTTGGAAAAATTAGCCACAGCCATTAGATCAGAGAAAGAAATAAAAGGAATAAAGATAGGTAATGAAGAAGTCAAATTGTCATTTTTGCAGATGACATAATACTCTATATAGAAGACCCCAAGTACTCCACCAAGAGTCTTCTAGACTTAATAACAAAATGCAATAAAGTAGCTGGTTACAAGGTCAACACACAAAAATGAATAGCTTTCCTGCACACAAATGACAGACTCACTGAGAGAGAAATAGGGCAAATAATTCCTTTCACAATAGCATCCAAAAAACTGAAATACCTAGGAATCAACCTAACAAAAGAAATCAAAGATCTCTTCTCTGAAATCTATGGCACTCTGAAAAAAGAGATTGAAGATGATATCAGAAAATGGACAGACATCCCCTGCTCCTGGGTAGGAAGGATTAATATAGTGAAAATGGCCATACTTTCAAAACTGCTATATAGATTTAATGCAATTCCAATTGAGATCCCAGCAGCATACTTCATGGACCTTGAGAAAACAATCCAAAAATTCATTTAGAACAAGAAGAGACCCAGAATAGCAAAAGCAATTCTAGGTAACAGAGACATGGCAGGGAGTATCACAATCTTCAACCTGCAACCATACTACAAAGTTACTGTGATAAAAACAGCATGGTACTGGCAAAGAAAGAGATCTGAGGACCAGTGGAACAGATTAGAAGATCCAGAAACAATGCCAGACACACTCAGCCATCTCATCTTTGATAAAGGAGCCAAACTCCCTCACTGGAGGAAAGATAGCGTCTTTAATAAATGGTGCTGGAAAAATTGGGCTTCAACTTGCCAAAGATTAAAACTAGACCTATATCTCTCACCATGCACTAAACTAAAATCAAAATGGATTAAATATCTAAATACTAAAGTAGAAACTCTGAACCAGTTGGAACAGAGGTTAGTTAAAACCCTTGAAGACATCGGTGTAGCAAAAGATTTTATGAACAAAACCTCAGTTGCCTATGAACTAGCACAATCAACAAGTGGGATCTCTTCTTATTAAAAGACTTCTACACAGCAAGAGAAACCATCAGCAGTGTGAAGAGACAACCCACAATGTGGGAAGAATTCTTCACCTGCTCTTCCTTAGACAAAGGTCTACTATCTCGAATCTATAAAGAACTTAAAAAGATCAGACCTCCCAAATTTAAAGACCCAATCTGAAAATGGGCATCTGAAATGCACAGACATTTCTCAGACAAGGAAGTAGAAATAGCAAATAAATACATGAAATAATGTTCAACATCACTGGTCATTCGAGAGATGCAAATGAAAACAATGCTGAGATTCCTCTTCACTCCTGAAAGAATGGCTGCTATCATGAAATCAACCAATAACAAATGCTAGTGGGGCTGTGGGGAAAGAGGAACCCTGCTCCACTGCTGGTGGCAGTGTAGACTGGTGCAAGCACTGTGGAAATCAGTATGGAGGTACCTCACAGAACTAGGACTGGAAGGCCCATTTGACCCAGCTATTCCATTGTTGGGGATCTTCCCCAAAGAATTAAAAGAATCATACCACAATGATATATGTGCACCCATATTCATAGCAGCACAGTTTGTAATAGCTAAAACTTGGAAACAGCCTAAATGCCCATTAACTGGAGACTGGAGAAAGAAAATGTGTTTTTTTTTTATAAAATGGAGTACTACTCAGCCATAAAAAATGAGAAATTAGAGACATTTATAGCTAAGTGGATGCACATTGAGGTGATACTCTTAAGTGAAATAAATAGGACACACATGTATAAATACCAAATAGTTTCTCTGGTGTGAGAAACTGAAAGTGTAAATAAGGACTAAAATGTACAATACGTAATGTGAAATAGGAAGAAAAGGGGCAAAGGGGAAGGAAGTGGGAGGGCTAGGGGAAAGGATAGAAGGGAATGGGATTAATATGAGAAAATGGAAAAATAGGAACAAAATCTTTGTAAATAGGGAGGACTGGAGGGGTTGAAGGGAGGGCTGGACAAGGGTGAAAAATAAGAACCAAGAGAGACTATGTAAAGGTGCAAATTTCCAATGATGAATGTCATTATATTGTATACCTAAAATGTACCAATGATTAGAATGAATAATCGATAATGCAAAATAGGAAGAAAAGGTCCAAAGGGGTCGGGGTAGTGGGAGGGGCAGGGGAAAGGAAAGAAGGGAAAGGAAAAGTGATAAGAAATGGAAAAAATGGAAATAAAGTCTTTGGAAATAGGGAAGTGTGGAGGGCGTGAAAGGAGGGCTAGGAATGGGGAAAAAATAAGAACCAAGATGCTTTATGTAAAGGTACAGTTCACAGTGAGAAATGTAATTGTGTTGTATACCTACAATGTACCAATAAAAGAATTTAATAATAATAAAAAACACTTAATTTTACAATGTTTTCTTATAAATAGAAATTGGTAGCATGTTATCATGTTCAAAGATTATCTCTTTATTGGAATTAAGACAAAGTATTAGTTAAATTTTTTTTGGATCATAAAACTCCAAATTGTGTGTGTGCATATATAAATGTGTGCAAGTAATTTCCAAGTGTTGTTAAATTTTTAAATTTTTAGTGATGTAAACTATGTATAATAAAAGTTACAATTTTAATCAGTTTAAGGTTATAAGTGCATTATATACATTCAAAATATTGCCCAATTATTCTCAGTACAAATTTTTGGAATGTTTTTATATTCACACCCTTCCTATTTGTCTTCCTCTATTTCCTGATAACCTTCATTTACTTTTTCTAAGAATTTGCCCATCTATTCCAGGTACGTCTTAAAAATGAAATCACAAAGCATTTTTGTGTCTGGCTTATTTCACTGTAATAATGTTTTCAAGTTTCAATTTAAAACAAAAACCCTTGATTGAATTTTGTTGAAAATAACTTTCTTCTGTTATTTTTTATTATTTTTATTAAATTCTTTTATTGGTACAGTGTAGGTACACAACACAATTACATTTCTCATTGGGAATTGTACCTTTACATAATGCATCTTGGTTCTTTTTTTTTTTCCATTCCTAGCCCTCCCTTCACCCCCTCCACCCTTCCCTATTTCCAAAGACTTTATTTACATTTTCTCCATTTCTCAGCATTTTTCCTTTCCCTTCTTTCCTTTCCCCTGCCCCTCCCACTTCCCCTACCCCTTTGGACCTTTTCTTCCTATTTTGCATTATCGATTATTAATAAAATATTGAGATATTCTAGGTCTGGTGCTAAGGCATTTTCTTAATATAGGCTTATGGTAAATGTGTTTTGACTAACAGTAGGTATAGATCAAAATTGTAATTTTGATTTTCAAATTTGCTGTAGCTTTATTATATTTTGACCTTTAAGAAAAAATATAACGTGCTTTGTAGAAAAGCTGTAAAGAGCACATACAACCATTTATTGACTTATCAAAAAAAAGCAAGGAAGGAGATGTTCTTTAAAACATAATTTCAGACACATGAGGAGAATCAATGTAATTCTGCAATTTTCTAACTGGGAGAATCAGATTGCCTTAGTTATTCAAGGAACGCAGTACAGGTAGATTTATTTTAAAATGTATTTTTTATATTTAATTCAATTGAAAATGTGCACACACATATAGATCAGATGGTATCAAGTTTTACATTTCTACCCATGATTCTAAATATGCTGATTTAAAATAGGTCAGTTTTCTATATAAATTAGAATTCTAATTTTCCAATATCATTTGATTGGAGAGTCAAATGTGTATGTGTTTACTAAAACTACACAGGCTTTGTTTTATTTACTAAAGGAGATTGGAAGAAACTGACATTCAATGTAAGTGTGCACAAAAGTGCTCTAGATTTATCTTGCTTTTTCTTCTCTTCCTATTTGTTTTTTTGTTTTTTGGTACTAGGGAGCGAACTGTGGTCCTTGCGCTTGAGGAGCAGGCGGTAAAACCACTGAGCTAAATTCCCGGCCCTTGTCTTCCTGTTTGTGACATTGGTATGATTTATTGTGATAAAGAGAATAAACGCCCCCTAGATGTCATTGCCTTAAATTACATTTTCAAATGTGTTGAAAGCAGATACCTCAAAATATAGACTTTATACTTTATTGGCTGGATGGACACATCTAGTAAATTGAGTTTTTTAAAAAGGAAAAATTTCTCAGAAGAGATGAGGAGAAAGAGAGCCAACAATCCTGTAAGGAGTCAAAGCACCTTACTGGTATGGGATATATATCCCCATGTGCAAGGAACATCAACAACAAAACGTAAAGGCTAGGACCCCTCCAACTGACTTCCATTATAAAATGCAACCTTCATCTGACTACAACAAGGACCTGGATTCGATCAAGAAGCTAAGGAGCAGAAAATCAGTCTTCCCAAGCCTCCTGTGAAGAGTCCAGCTGGTAGACTTATTGATTTTTGTTTGTGAAACCCAGAATAGAGAAATCAGCAGAGCTAACTAGAACTTCTAACTGACAAACCTATGAGATAATACCTATAGATTGAGGTAAGTCACTAACTTCTTGGTTATTCGTTACAGAAGACACTGTATCTTTGTGGTTATTTTCTATGCCTTAAATGAAGCATGTATCTTTGCAGAGTGTGAAAAAAATACCATGTCTTCAAGAGTTTTTACCTGTATTGTATTCCAGTACACTAACCATTTCTGCTTAGTATTTGGATATTTGATCCATTTTTATTTTAAATTACTGTATGGTGAGAAATACGCATCTAGATTCAATTTTCAGGGTGTGGACAGCCAATTTCCCCAGGACCATTTGTTAAAGAAGCTATTTTTCTTCCAATCAAAATCTTCGGCCCCTTGCTTAAAGATAAGGTAATTGAGTGTGCTTGGAGCTGTTTCTGCACCCTATCCTGTTCCATTGGTCCTCAACCCTGTGCTTTGTATTGATTTCTTTTGTTTTTTATGATATCATGCTGGTTTTATTACTATAGATTTGTAGTGCAACTTGGACTCTAAGATTGTGATGCTTCCTTCCTTTCCATAGTTGCCCAGAATTGCTTTTGCTGTTCTAGGTCTCTTCTGGTTCCATATGAATTTTAGGATTGTTTTGTCTCTTTCTGTGAAAAATGTTATTTGTGTTTTGATTAGGACTGTATTAAATATGTATACCAGTTTTGGAAATATAACAATTTTTATTAGATTTGTTTATTTAGTAACAGGGAGTAGCTTTTCATTTTTGGATAACCTTTTAGATCTTCTTTTTCAGAATAGTATAGTTTTCATTTTGTAGGTTTTTCACTTCCTTGGCTATGATGGTTCCTAAGTATTTCCTCTTACTTGGTGCTTCTGTGAAAGTTATAGTGTCCCTAGTGTCTCTCTCAATGAGTTTATTATTGGTGTACAGGGATGCTATTTACTGTTGACTGTTAACTTCATAGACTGCTATGCCACTGAAAGTGGTTATATTGAGTATTTTGATGCATTTTGGGGGGTCTTCTATGAAAAGGATCATAGAATATGTGAATAATGATAATTTAACTTCTTCCTTTCCTGTACATATCCCTTTTATAGCTTTCACTTGTCTCATTGTTCTGGCTAATGTTCTGAGAATTAATATCTTACAGGAGTTGTGAAAAAGGACACCCTTGTCTTGTTACCGATTTTATAGGGAAAGCTTTCAGCTTCTCACCAGTTAGTCTGATGTTGGCTGTTGATTTGTCATAGATGGGTTTTATCAGGTTGAAATACAGTCCTTCTATACCTATTTTGTTCATGATTTTAATCAGGCATGTTTTAATCATGTTGGATTTTGTAATTTTTTCTGCAGTTATTGAGGTAATCGTGTGGTTTTTGTCCTTGCTTCATTTTATGTAGTATATTATATTTAGTGATTTATGTATACTTAGCCATCTCTGCATCCCTGAGATGAAGCCTACTTGGTCACAGTATATGATGTTTTTGATGATTCAGTGCATTCTGTTTGCAAAATCTTATTGGGAATTTTTGCATCTATGTTCATTAACAAGATTGGTCTGTTTTGGTTGGATCTTTCTCTGGTTTTTGAATTAGGGTAATGTTTGTCTTCAAGAATGACTTCAGAAAAATTGCTTTTCTTTCAATCTCATTAAAGAGTTTGAAGAGTATTGGTGTTAGACTTTCTCTGGTCATTGTAGAATTTCTTAGTGATCCATTGGGGCCTACAATCTTACAAGTTGCAAGTTATTTAATTACTTTAATTTCTGAACAGAACACAAGTTGCACAAGAAATAATATCAAGTATCAACAAATGGGATAGAATCAAGATAAAAACCTACACATCAAAAGAAACCACTAACAGAGTGAAGAAATAACACATGATGGGGAAAATTTTTGACCAGCTACTCATCAAAGGAGTAATATCTAGAACATATATAGAACTCAAGAGAGTTAGACCCCTAAATTAAGAGATTCTATCAAAAATAGGCATCTGAAATGAACAGACACTTCTCAAATGAAGAAGTTCACAGAGCCAATTAATACTTGAAAAAATGTCCAATTTCACTGGCCATTCCAGAAATACAAATTAAAACAACACTGAGATTTCATCTAACTCTAGAAAGAATGTCTATATTCAAGAACTTAAATAATAGTAAATGTCTGGGGGTCTTTAGGGAAAAAGGAACTTTTTTTATTGTTGGTGGGAACATAAGCTGCTACACCCACTATGCAAACCAGTATGGAGATTCTTCAAAATCTCAAAAATATAAAGTCCACTTGACCCAGCTATTCCCTTTCTTGATATCTTCTAGAAAGAGGTAAGACATCATACCCCAGTGATGTATGCATATCCATGCTAGAGCAGCACAATAAATCTTGGAAATAGCCACAATGTCCATCAACAAATAAATTGATAAAGAAAATGTGGGGTTTTTTTGTTTTTCTTTTGGGTACTGGGAATTGAATTCAGGACTTTGTGCTTTCCAGGCAGGCACAGAACCTCTGAGCTAAATCCTCAGCCTGAAAATGTGGCATTAATACATAGTGGTGTAGTACTTTGCCATAAAGAAAGATAAAATTGAGGCATTTTAGGTAAATGGATGAATCTTGAGAATATAATGTTAAATGAAGTAAATCAAATATATATATATATATATATATATATATATATATATATATATAAAATCACGGTC
This sequence comes from Heterocephalus glaber, assembly GCF_053883595.1. NCBI lineage: Eukaryota > Metazoa > Chordata > Mammalia > Rodentia > Bathyergidae > Heterocephalus > Heterocephalus glaber. The sequence continues at coordinate 12,191,465 of NW_028258333.1, forward strand.
TGTCTTATATGAAAACCTGAATATATAGATAAGTGCAGAGTGGGAATGGACAGTAGGAAATAGCAAGATGAATTTGTGACATTTTTGAAAATAAGCAAAGGATGGGAGGAGGGGAGGAAAAGCCAAGTAATAAAAAAGGAAGGACTTTGTGAAGTGTCCTTTGAAGAGGTGTTGTCATGCACTTCAAATATATATATATATTTATATATAAATATATACAAATAAAATATATATATATATTTATATATAAATATATACAAATAAAATATATATATATTTATATATAAATATATACAAATAAAATATATATATATATATATATATATCAGTCTAAGAGGTACAGGAAGGAGGAGGGAGGGAAAAGGAGGGCTAAAGAAAAGAATTGAGAAATATTGTATACATGTACCAACTTCCCACAGTGAATGTAATCATGATGTACTACAAAAATGTACAAATAAAATTTTCTCTAAAAAACTGCTGTCTCACAGTGAGTATAGCCCTTGAGTATTCAATATGATCCATCAGTAAATTATATTTGTCATTTATGCATTTTAAATTTAAATATAGGTTATTAAAATCCCATTTTCCCCTGTGTGTGTTTGTATGTGGTTGTGGAGCACACTAATCACTGTTAAATATCCTAGAGGAAAACATGCATCATCTGATTACTTAGCACATTCAGTGATGTATCCAAACCCAATATGAAGAAATGTCAGGGTGGGAGGTTGCTTGTATGGAAAACACTAACAGTGAAGGTGAATATCGTGGTTTGTTTCTGCGGATTAGAAATATGCTACTACAAGGGAAGAGAAAAATAGCAAATGTGATTTATTTCATTAAAATACTGCACATCTCTATTCAATCATCCAATTATATATCTTGCAATATGTTTTAAGAATGTCCCATTATAATACATACAATGATTCATGCTCTACTTGTGTACATTTCAAAATTAATTTGGCAGCTTTAGCTTGTCTTTTGAGATTTTATGGTGTAGTCATTTTGATAAAAATACAAGATATGATTGACTTGATATTACAAAATTTTCAAATACAAAAAAATGCATATTCAGCACCTTAAAATCATGACTGAATTATTTCATGTTTCTGCAGAAAATAAGACCAAAGGATGATGCAATGTTTATGACAGATTTCCTGTGAGGCTAATGCTTTGATTTCATTTTCACACCTGTATTTTTTTAAAGCAAGCATGAACATATCCTTCATTTTTAATACATTACTCTAGTGTCATTTTCAACACTTGAATTTATTTCAGAATGTTATAGCAAAGAGAAATCAGAGATAGCATTTTATGTACTCCTGCATTTCATCAATAGAATGGCCTTTTTTCACAATAAATTGTATCTTAATTAATACTATTACTTTCTCCCACTTTCATTATTGAATAAGGTGTAGTTTAATGAAGCCATTTTTGCCTGACTTGATGAATCTTTCATTTCTCAGATTCCAAAATAACTCATTCTGAAAAAATACATTTTATTTTTCCCTTTCCCCAAAATAATTTTAAAACATTTTAATGAAACTAGATTGAAATAGTTTTTAATAATGAGCTAATTTACCTAAATAAATGAATTAATCCAATGAAAAGTCATGTAGAATAAGTTGTTTTAGATTCTGTGTACATTCTTGGACTAATTTATAGCATTACTTTATAGAAAAAAGTGTGCAAAGATACCTATCTAAAGTCTACAGTTAAATTACAAAGCTTTAAAACTCAGGTTTTTAATCTTGAGTCCAATTATAGATCCATCTTATGGATGTTTCATCCACAGAGAAAATTTTGCAGACTTTTTGTCATTAAGAATCTTCCCCTTGGTTGTTGAATTTTGGCAGATCTAGGAATATAGCAACTTTTTAAATTTTTGTCTATCCTTCTTGAAGATTTCTTAAAAATTTGAGTGATAATTTAATCACTGAAGATAAACAATAAATTAAAATGCAGACATAAAAATACATACACATATATATTAAACAATATTTACTCAGAAAAAGCCTAGAAAACTATTTTAATCCTTTACTATTCCATAAATAATGTTTTATTTTGTTATAAAATATCACATCTTAGAAATATGTGAATTGGTTGATAAATACAAAAATAGACAACGCATAAATTATATTCTTAGATTTCATTTATAGAAGTTAAGACAACAAAAGTGAAAAATGCAAAGGTACACAAAATAATGTATGACAGGAAGGAAAAAATTATTATTTACTTTGCAAGTACATATATGTATATTATTTTTAATAACATAAATTGGATGAAATATTTAGAAAGTCACAATGTATCAATTAAACATATATTAATTTATCAATTAAAATACAATATACACATACTTTCATATGTAGTTTCTCATCTGTCGCAGTGCACTATATGAATCATGAATTTTCCGTAAGAAAAATGTTCTTAAAGATAATCCTTTAAAATGAATAAACTTTATAATAGAATATCTGACACAATATTATATAGAACACAAAATATAATTATTGTACAAAACTAGAAAATGTGTTATTGAAACATTTTACATGTAGTGAGAAGCACAAATCATAACTATACACTATCATTTTGATGAGTATATATTGCATATCACTATCTACTTGTAGATTTTCTCATTCAGGAATGTCCACTGTACCTTCCCAATTTTCTGAAATGTAAATACTGTTTATTTCTATTTCCTTTTCATAGATTAATTTTCTCTATTGTGAACATTTAGGAACATAAATCAGTAGAGAGGACTTTTTTACTATTTAGATATTCAGTTCTTTTTCAGAGCAAAGTATTTTTAAGATATGTCTATAAATTGCCATCCATCAGAATTTCATATCTTTTAAAGTTGTAGAAAGATTTTTCATTGTGAAAATATATAAAACTGTGTTCTCCATTCAACATAAGTTGACCATTTTTTGGCCAATATTTCTGTTTATATCTAATTATGTATCATTTAATATATTTGATTTATATATACATATATGATTATATCATCTGTGATTTAATAGTTTACTTCTGCTTTCTGAAAAGGAATTACTACATGAAAACTTTGCCAAACTGAAGGTCACAGATTTTGTTCTAATTATTTTGCTTTTGTTTTTTCTTTTCTTTTTTCTTTTTTGAGACAGGGTTATTAGGGTATTAGTTCAGGCTTGCCTTGAACTCATGGCAATCCTCCTGCCTCAGACTCCCAAGTGTAGGGTTTTCACGTGTGAGCCACCACTCCCAGCCTGTCCTAATTAGTATTTTAGTAATTTCAGGGTTTTAGATTTTTATCAATAAATCTCTGATCTACTATAATTAATTTTAGTATATGGTATAAACAAATGGTTGATGTTCTTTTTTAAATTTATTTTAAAGGCATATTTGTTTATTCTATTACTGTTCCCTAGAAGAAATATTTTTCCACCATAATCTTGTTTTGTCATCATGGCAAGAAACAACTGACCAAGTATCTCACAGTGTATTGCTGAATTCTAATTCATGTGGTGATATTTGATTATATTCATCTGACACGGTGTATTGGCAAACTTTCCTATTACTGGTGCAAATTATCCGAATTTTACAACTTAAAAGAGAACAGGTTTATCTGTCTCATGTTTTCAGAGGAGTCAGTTCATGGTTAGTTGGCCCTAATGCAGGAACATTGTAGAAATGTCATTTCAGAAAAAGCTACTTAGTTCACTAGAGCCAGGAAGCAGAGCAGGGGAACATCTCAAGACATGAGGATCCAGGAATCAGTTATACTACTCAAGGCCCACCTCCATAGTCCACCCAGTAGGTGAGTTACTAATTCCCTAGGTGTCTCCAAAGTCAATCAGGTTGACAAGTAAGCTTAACCATCATATCCCACCACTTGTTACCTGGACCCTCAGACATATCTTTTTAAACCATGCTTAATCCCAGCAAACACAATAACAGCCTAGTGATTGCCTAATATGATAAAAGTCTTGCATACAATCTAAATTAAGTCCTCCATTAACATAAATATCAACAGTTCCAGCAATTCTCAAAAATCCAAGTCAAAGTCTCTTTGGAACTCAAGGAAACTCTTAGCTGTGTACATTTGTAAAAAGTAAAAATCAAGTTACATAATCTGAGTAGTCATTATAGCAGGATAAATATTTCCATTACAAAAGGGAGAAATGAGGAATTGCACTAAAGCAAGACTGAAACTGAGCAGGATATACATTACATTCTATAGATTTAAAAGGGACTTGAGTAGCAGCACTACTATGGTCTGGCTTTGTGCAACTCACATATTCTGTCTCTTGAGCTGGAGCTCCTTCCTTCTCAGACTGACATTCATGTAATCTACCACTTCCTGGAGTTATCATTGAACCTGTAGCTTTATTCCTAGGACTTTATACATTGTTCTTTCAGGGACACATTATTTGACCTCCCCAGCTTTTCTTTGAAATCTGGGTATAAGCTTCCATGACCTCACAACTCTTACATTCTCTGTGCCAGAACAGTAATAGTCATGTGGACTATTATGGGAGATTTGAGTATTAGCTTGATCAGTGGCTACACAGCTCTTGAACATGGCTGCCATTGCTTTGGAGTGACTGGATGGTGAAACATGTTGAAACACAACCTAGAAAATCAGTTCCCTAAGAGGTCTTTCTCAAGACAGAGACTGTCTTCTAAAATGAAATATTTACATTTTTGAACCTTTGACTCTGTGATGGTGGGGGGGGGGTCTCCCTGATTCCCCAAAATCCCATTAAGTCATGTTACTTTGTATCCATATTCAAAATGATTGGTTTCTTGTTAATGATATGAATCAATTCAGAAACCACACTTCTTTGGGTCCCACTTTTTATGAGGTCTCCTTCGAAGACCTCAAATTGCAATTTTTCTCAAGTATCTATGCACAAACAGTGTGTGAATCAGTGAGAATGAAGTCAAGGGTGAAATAGAGATCCCAAGAACCTGGAGATGCCAGAAACACAAAGATCTGCTGATGAAAGCCACCATCAGTGAGCAGAGACACCCTCACACAGAGGCCACAAGTGCTACTGCCAGTCACTCTTTCAAGGTGAGGCTGCACCTCGCCACAACTTGCTCTTGCCTCAGGACATAGAGCTACAGAATTTGATGTGTACCTGCTGGGATTCAGTCTTGCTTTTGTCCCATTCAATTCTGTCTCTCCATTCTGTATCTTTGGAAAGGGGATACTCACCCTGTGCCATTGTATGCAAGAAATTTTTAACTCTCACTTTTCCAGGCCTCATAGCTAAGAGTCTTTCTTGAGTATTAGAAGACACTTTGCATGTGAATTTAAATAGCAGTACTGGAACTGTTAAACCCTTTCTGACTTTTCAAGATGAACCAATGCATAGTGAGGTGAAATGAGTCTTTTGGTAATCAGGGGCAAAATGCCATGTTTTAAATTAAAAGTGTCCCCTCAAAATGTCACATGTTAAGAAGGTGGCTTAAGTATGTGGTTGTAGGCTCCCAGTAGATTCCTTCATTGATGAGGTCAGTATTAAATGTGCTTTTGGGAAGTAGGGCCTGTTTGGATGTGGGTAACTGAGGGTTTGACTCAAAAAAGAGGTTCTTGGCCTTAGCTCCTCCCCTCTCTGTGCTTCCTGAATCCCTTGAGAGGAGCAGCTGTCTTCTGCCATGTCTTCCTGTCACATTATTTGTGTCTTGGAACCAGGTGACCATAGACTGAAACCATGAACCAAAATAAACCTTTCCTCCTTTAAGTAGTGGGTGTTGTGTTCGCTTTTAATTGTGGATGCCACAGTTTTGATCCCAGTGACAAGATGTTGAGCAATAGGGTCACAATGTGATGCCTCACTCTTACACCTACACCCACCATAATGTCATTTGCCCTGATGCATTGATAAGGCTAAGTTTAGGTTGGCAGTATGACTTTGGACCTCCAAAACTGTGTTAAATTACTTATTTTCTTTGGAAAGTTATCCAGTATTGGGTTTTATTAAAGTTTTATGACACAAAAGATTAATATGAAGCTCTACTTTTCTCATCAATTTTTGTTTTAAGACTGTATTTTCAAATTAAGTTTTTCATGATTTTTTTTTGCTTCAAAAGAATGTAATTTTGTTTTGTTTCTGGTAGTATAACATTCTTATAATTTCTAATGTTATTCACTGATATTAACTTTTCTCAGATGATTATTATTACTCTACACTTCTTTTATCAAGTGATTCCACACTCCAAATTATATAAGTAGCCATATTACCTCAAAAGTTATTTTGATCAGACAATTTAAACAGATTTTCCCTTAATTACCAGGAAACTCTGTTATTCAGAATTATTTCTTAGTGTTCATGAAAAATTCGTAACTGTTATCATTTAACTTTCTTTAATCACTTCCATTTTAAATGTAGCTGTATTCTAGCATATGTAACTCTGTAGTTCACTGATAAGATCATAATAATTTTCAAAATTGACATTAGTGCTTATTCCATATGGAGAGGATCATGGATATTCACACTAATTTAAGTAAGGCACACAGGGGAAATATGACAGTAAAGTTAATGAATGCACTAAAACCAACATCTAAACTTAGAGTTAGAGGCAATTATATCACTCTGTTATGACTTATGGTTTTTCTCTTGCTGTTTATTGTTAGCAATTGATTATCATCCAGATGTTTAAAATTCTCTCCCTCTTTGAAATTTTCAATTAAATTTGATTTTTTATTTTTTGGTCTTACAGCCTCTCCCAAGGAAGTACATAATTTCCATTGAGAAGAAGAATTCATATTAGAATATAAAGCTATACTCTGACAGTTTCTTAATGTCATAATCAGTGCGCCTATAGGAGGTTTTATCTTCAGTTGACAATACCCCTAGTAGTAATAGTACACAGCCAAAAATCGCTACCATCTTTTGTTAATGGCTATTTTTTCTGGAACTATGTACATACAATCCTTGTAAGACCTATTATACAATGTTTAAACAATTTTTTCTAGCTAGGAAGTAGGAAAATGCAGCAATCATGACAAATTTATATTACATCTTATTTGAACCTATGTTGCAGAGTAGAAATTGAAAGTAAAAAAAAAAAAAAACAATGGTTATGTTTTTCCTTTCTTTCCCCTTATGCAGTCTCCAAAATGAACATCTCTTAGGCTAATTTATTAAATTTAATATTGGACAAGCTGAATGTGGACAAAAAGTGTTTATAGTCATGTCAAGGAAAAAGGTGAGCAACTTGGCCATTGGTCCCTGTAAATGAGCATACACACAATGGAAACAGAGAAAGATAATTCCTTCTGTGTAGGGAATAAAGTGGGTTTTTTGATTTGAGTTTAGATGCATTTTTCATCTTTTTTCTTTATGTTAGTAAGAATACGAACATTAGAAAAGCAGTTTTATAATACCATATGAATGTGTTCTATTCTACTTAGGAAAATTACAATAAAAGTTGTAGAATAGAAAATAGTAACCCTATGTATAAAAAATATGGCAATTCTAAGAGATCCTTTTAAATTTTTGTGGGATTTTATGAGAAATTAAAAAAGATTTTTGCATATTATTTATTAGAGAAACAAAATTTTTCTATATTAAACAAAAGGGTAAATGATCACCAAAAATAAATTGTAAAAAGACTGTAATTCCCAAATGACTCTATTTAAGCTACCTGAGAAATGTTCCCTATAAGGTTTTTGGATGCTATTTTGAAGACATAAATATTCCAAACTGATGCAGGCCTCCATTTAAAAAACAAAATTGGACATTTCAGAGAAATATAAATATCATCCTGTGAGTTTATGCATGTGTACTAGTGGGAGATATTGTATTGCAATAATCTTGTACTATAATAATGTTGCATCATTGTGGTATTAAGGTAGCTCTGAACTTCTGGACCAATAAAATTACCTAGAAAATATTCACTTCTCTATTATTTTCAGAAAGAATTTGAATAGAAATTTTTCTTTTCATTTCTTTCTAAATATTTACTATAGTTGAATGCAGTGTTATCTGGGACTAAGATTGTTTATTCATCCATTAGTTTTGTTGGTACATTTTAGATAAACAATATGTGATATTCATTATTGGAAATTTGTACCTGTACATGATATACCTTCATTCTTATTTTTCCCCATTCCCCTGCCCTCCCTTCAAACCCTCCACCCTTTCCTATTTACAAAGACTTTGTTTCCATTTTTTCCTTTTCTCATATTTATTCCTTTCCCCATCTCTTCCCACTTTCCCTACTTCTTCAGACCTTTTCTTCCTATTTCACATTATCTATTATACATTTTGATCCTTATTTACACTTTCAGTTTTTCACACCAGAGAAACTATATAGTGTTTACACCTGTTTGTCCTATTTATTTCACTTATGAGTATGGCCTCAATGTGCATGCATTCAGCAATAAATGTCTCTGGTTTCTCATTCTTTATGGCTGATTAGTACTCCATTTTATTAAAAACAAACAAACAAACAAACATTTTTTATCCAGTCTCCTGTTGATGGGCAATCAGACCTAAGATTTTTAAACTATGTGTTCAATTTTTAAATAGATGAGGCACTTAGATGACTTAACTCCTGTAGATGAAGTTTGTAACTCTCAAATATGTTCATTTTAAAAATAATTTGGAATAAAATGATTGATTACTTTTACATATCTTATGGATAGGTAATTTGTGCTGTCTCTATAATTCTCACTGTATTTTTCCTGATCATTCAATTAAGGGTTGCTCAATGTCATTCATAGTTTCGAGGATAATGTGGTTAGTTTTCCAATTTCAAAATAATTTATTGAATGGCAGCTTTTCTAAGTAATGATTTAGTAATTTCCTACATACATTTATGTAAATGTTCTTATTTTTGCTCTGTTTAAAATATTTATAATTGTTTTCTAATGCTTTTTCTTCACATCTTGGTCAATTAGAAGGGTATTTTAGATTTTGAAATATTTGGAGATTAGAAAAATTGTCTTTATCTTTTTGCTGTTTAGTTATATATTCAGCTAAATTTATTAGTTGCATGAAATATAGTCTTCTAGTAGTAATTTTAATTATTGGTCATCATGTGATAATTATCAGTCAACCAAAAAAAAGCTCAACAAGAATTAGGCAATAGGACTACAAGAAAAAAATACATAAAAGGTAAAATGCAGAATGAAAGCTATTTGCAGGCAAACAAAATTTAAAGAAGTTAAGCAGAAATAAAAAATTATATTTATCTAAATACATTTCTATGAATAAAAATAGTAATAATAATATAGGAAGCATGCCATAAAATGCATAAACAAAGAGCTCCAAAAGCTGAGACAAATTCTGTAAGGTAAGATAAACATAAGACATAAGATGACAAAACAGGTAAAAATGATGGACATATAAAATAAAATCATTGGGTAACAACAGCTACATTAAAAGAGTAAGTCAATAGTGCTGAGAGCTATGGGAGGGAAGTAAAAAATGGTATTGATAAAAGAAAAAATAAAATATATCATAATACAGTTAATGAAATTTAAATATATATATATATTCCTAGTTATATAGGTTGTGTCATAAACTAATATAATTAACCAATCATAAACTGATTATTGATAACATTTTACAAGTTAACATTGAAATACTCTTTAACTTTTAATACTCATTTTTTCAAGTTATGAAAAGCCTAGCAATAAAAAGCACAAGGAATTATCTTAGTAAATTGTAGAACATTTGTTTTCAAATTAATTTTGTAAGGTTAACCAAAACCAATTTACTATTTTAAGAAAACCTTGCTGCTTCTAACATAGAAAACTTTTAGCCTCTTAATTATAGCCAACTGAATAAAAAAGCTTAGTAGTTTATTAACTAATACTCACTGGGGTACAGTACAGCCAGACAATGGACGAAAGCAGAGAAGGCAGCCATGAGGCGAGAAGACCAAAGCAAACTCTGTCAGGCAGCTGCTTTCTCATCCACAGAGTGCACTTTTGTTTGGAAGTCGCCCGAGTTCAAGGAGTCCACACTAATTTTTCTTAGCAATGACTTGTGCTTACTCTTGAAAACTCAGGCATGGCCGTTAACACGTTGATGCTGTACGTAATATCTTTAACCAAGGAAATACCCTTAAGTTATTGTACACAGAAAACAGTAGACGTCTCATTTATAAAATGAATTTTTTAAGATATTATCTTGATTGGCTAACAACTTGGGTGAAAACATCTCACCAATTTTAAGGACATCTTTGTTCTTACCAACCAATTTACATTAGGTCACTCTTGAGCCCTGTGAACAAAAAGCACTTGAACTAATATCATGAGCGTCGAAAAGCCAACTTAAATTTAAAAGCAAAAATTTGCAGGTAAACACATAAAAACAAACACCTTAACTTAATTAATCATAAACTATATTCTATTAACCTCAAGATTTTTACCTGTAAGCCTAAAGCTTACCCCTTTTTCTGTCTTCTAAAGTCTGAAGTAAACTTGGCTACCCTTGAAACCAATATAACTGGTGTTCTATAGAAAGTCTTAAAAGAGTCAGAAGTTTAATAGGAAAAAAATAAAAAGAAATGATGAAATTTATATGATTTATATGACTCAAAAATGTTTAATGAAATAGTTGCAGGAACTCTAGCCAGTTATTAAAACAGACTAAACAGGCAGGTGCACAGAGAATAAAACATACAGACCATCTATAAAACAGCTGTATTTAATCAAAGGGCACTCTTCCAAAAATTGCCCAAACTGAATTATAATAAACCTTTTTATATTTTTAGGCTTATAACTATAGACTAGTCAGATCTTTCCCTAGGGTGTGTTGCAGTACAAAGTTACACTAGTAAGTTAGATAGGATCTTTGTTTGTTATCTCTCTTAATCATAAAACTAAGGTTTAAGCTTTGTCTCTTTTACACACCACAAAGCAAGGACTGTTTTAAGAAGGCTCCTAAGTTGATGATCTAGTTTAACTTCCAGCACAGCTGCTTCCACTTTGGGGCCCTCTGCATTAAACTTACTACAGGGAAATGTCTCCTTCAATTACCACAGCTATTTCTTATATAAATATTTCTAAAAGAACAGACCTGTTAAATGTGTGGTGTTATAATTTATGTTTTTCTGCCAAGTACTTTTCCCACTTACCAGGGGCTGTCAGGGCTATGTATGGTACAGAAAAAGACTGGACAGTGCTTTTCTTTTAGCCTGGGATCAAAGAAGTCCTAGCTTTTAAGTATATATTCCAACAGGTGGAGGGATTCAAGTTCTACACTGAGGTTCCTTTTTTTGAAAGATAACAAGAGGAGGGGAGGCATCCCTGCATGTTCTGACTTTTTACCTAGGACCTGTCTTAGACATTACCCATCTAGTGCCAGTGGTGGCTATAGCAGGCATTTGAGGAAGTACGCCAAGATGGGATATACCCTCTTTGGTGCAGGCATCCACTATATTTAAGATCTTTGGGCTAGTACTAACAGTTTTTCCTTTCTTAGCCTACAGTTATCATATCTCTGAGTATTGATCTCAGTTGCCAGCACAGCCATGCTTTGGAGAGAAATCCTGGCAAGAGAGAAGCAGTCCTTAGGAGACTGGGGGCTCTGGATATTGGCTTCCTTACAATTTTGTCTAAAGCTGCCATCAACTCACAAGGATCTTTGAAGCTTTCTATTAGGGCAATAAAATCACCCATGCTGTAAGGGCCATGAGGGAGGAGATTTTAGAGCCTCCATCCAGCTGGGCAAGTGGGTGTGACCTATCAATCACAGAAATAGAGGACACACGCACAATAACAGTTCTGAGGCCTGTCCCAAGGACCAATCAGAAGATGCTGTCTTCCATTCTTTTGGCCCACAATCTAGAAATTTTTGATAGGACTATCTAAATATGACTTCAGAATGGAAGATAAAAAGATGCCACCATTAAACTCAGGACCACTGCAACTTCTGCCTGCAGGCTGCTCTTCACTCTTCAGAATGTGGTCCCTTTCCTGATTTTGTCTCTCACTCACTCTGCAGAGTAGATGTAATAGATGTAAAACTTTGTTTCCTGTTGTATTTGTCTTGAAAAATTCTTTGTTCTGCACCAGAAGAATTTAGAAAGATTCTATAGTAGAAACCTATAGCACCCTCAAACCCTGGTAACACCCACACCTCCAAAAACCTAATTAGCCTGCCCTAGCTACAGTGCTATCTCAAAGGCAGAAGATTGAAACTAAAGGCTTTCTTGGTGTGGGTCTCTATCCTTTAGTAAAATAAATCTCCAAACAAGAAAAAAGAGCAGGAGAAATTCTGAGTTAAGAGGCCATAGCTGTGAAAAGGATGTGTTCTTATCAGTGCTTGTGGTGAGGCCATCTGTCTCTGAAGACTGAGATTGTCAAAAGTTAAAATTGATCACTCCTACACTGAGGAACAAATGAAAAAGGAAATAGAGCCAGGGCAGGCTCAACATTTCCTCCTACATATAGGGTGGGGGATCAGGCCAGTCTCCCACAGCAAAACACATCCTCTGAGAATTTTAAAGCAGCAGCCAGCAATAATCAGCTTCTTTAATAGTCTTGCAGAGTTTCACATTTTTATATGAGGCTTATTGTTCCACAAATCTACTCCACCATCAAGGAAATGAGAGAAGAGGTGAAAATGACAGAGGAGACACAGATTATAAGGTTATGGGGGGGGAGAGAACAGAGAATAAAATCTGGTCTACCCCTTAAATATAATCATGCTTATAAGTGGGGAAAAAGGGGGAGAGATATGGATGCACTTCAACTCTTTACTTCCACCAATCTCAGTTTGTTGAATTCAAAATCCAGAGAGGTCATGATGGGACCTCCATAATATGAAGCAGTTAATTGCATGTACATCCACCCTTGTTATCTCATGAAGATGGAGGAGGAAATTATGGCCAAAAAGAGGGAGTTGGGAGTTTTTATTAAAAACAAAGAACAATAGCTCTTGGTGAATACCCACCATGAGGGGATTCTGGAAGTGGAATTGCCACCGTGATCTTTGTGTTGTTCTCGTGTAGTTAACCAGGACATTGAGAACTTTCACTTACTCCACTTGTTTCAAAGAAAACTAGATCAAATAAAACTGATAATTTCTAATGCTACTTAAACTCCAGGCTGAATTTAGGAAGGAACTGTCAGCTCTTATACTCTGCATAAGAACTTTCTCCCTGGCATGTGAGGTTGGGTCCTTATCATTATTATTCTAAATTCTTACATCTTTCCTGTGTTGACTGTCTGTTTATAAGTGAAATTACTTAACTATTGCACTCTATTACACATCAACTGAAACTCTGAAACAGAAGTCAACATAAATCTTTTTTCTTCTAAGTTGTTGTCTTTGTTCTTTTGCCATAACAACAAAAAGCTGGTTAACAAATATTAAGGAGCACAAACAATTTTAGTTTTCTATTCTCTTTTGCAGAACAAAAACTCAGAAAATAATCGTTCTGTCTTCTGTTTTCAAAGTTTTACCACCTAAATTACCATGAGGAATATAACACTCTTTCTTATGGGAGACCCCTGCAGTTACGTTTTAGTTTCCTGCCCAGTATACAATGCAGGCCAGAGAAAAAAATACACTAAAAGATAGAACTAAGAGAGACAGAAACCAGGGTGCTGGGATGACCAGTGCCAGTGCAAGCAACAAAGGCCCTGGTCAGTCCAAGCCACTGATTTTTATTGGTAAAATGAGCTCTGTGCAAGGGTAGAACTATGTGAAAGAACATCCAGTTGTTCAGTTTCTATGAAAATTAATGTAAGCAAGGCTCATAAAAGACAAGACAAAGCATTGTTGAATTACAAATAGAATAGAAAAAATATATGATTGCAATCAATAGCTTTCCTCTACATGAATGACAGACTCACTGAGAGGGAAATAGGGCAAAATATTCCTTTCACAATAGCATCCAAAAAACTGAAATACCTAAGAATCAACCTAAAGAAAGAAATCAAAGACCTCTTCTCTGAAAACTATGGGACTCTGAAAAGAGAGATTGAAGATGATATCTGAAAATGGACAGACATCCCCTGCTCCTGGGTAGGAAGGATAAATATAGTGAAAATGGCCATATATCCAAAAGTTCTATATAGATTTAATGCAATTCCAATTGAGATCCCAGCAGCATATTTCATGAACCTTGAGAAAATTATCCAAAAATTCATTTGGAACAAGAAGAGACCCAGAATAGCAAAAGCAATTCTAGGTAACAGAGACATGGAAGGGGGTATGAAATCCCCAAACTGCAACTCTACTACAAAGCTACTGTGATAAAAACAGCATAGTACTGGCAAAGAAACAGACCTGAGGACCAGTGGAACAGATTAGAAGATGCAGAAACACCAGACACACTCAGCCATCTCATCTTTGATAAAAGAGCCAAACACCCTCACTGGAGGAAAGATAGCATCTTTATTAAATAGTGCTGGGAAAATTGGGCTTCAACTTGCCAAAGATTAAAACTAGACCTATATCTCTCACCATGCAATAAATTAAAATCAAAATGGATTAAAGATCTAAATATTAAAATAGAAACTCTGAACCAGTTGGAACAGAGGTTAGGTAGAACTCTTGAAGATATCGGTGTAGGAAAGATTTTATGAACAAAACCTCAGGTGCCCGTGAATTAACACTAACAATCAACAAGTGGTATCTCTTCTTATTAAAAAGCTTCTGCACAGCAAGAGAAGCCACCAGCAGTGTGAAGAAACAACCCACAATGTGGGAAAATATCTTCACCTGCTCTTCCTCAGACAAAGATCTACTATCTCAAATCTATAAAGAACTTAAAAAGACCAGACCTCCCAAATTTAAAGACCCAATCTGAAAATGGGCATCTGAAATGAACAAACATTTCTCAGACAAAGAAGTAGAAATAGGAAATAACTGCATGAAAAAATGTTCAACATCACTGGTCATTCCAGAGATGCAAATGAGAACAATGCTGAGATTTCACCTTACTCCAGAAAGAATGGCTGCTATCATGAAATAAACCAATAAAAAGTGCTCACAGGGCTGTGGGAATAAAGGAACCCTGCTCCACTGCTGGTGGGAGAGTAGACTCGTGCAACCACTGTGGAAATCAATATGGAGATACCTCAAAGAACTAGGACTGGAAGTCCCATTTGACCCCGATATTCCACTGTTGGGGATCTTCCCCAAAGAATTAAAAGAATCATACCACAGTGATATATGTGTGCCCACGTTCATGGCAGCACAGTTTATGATAGCTAAAACTTGGAAACAGCCCAAATACCCATCAACTGGGGACTGGATAAAGAAAATGTGTTTTTTTTCTAAAATGGAGTACTACTCAGCCATAAAAAATGAGAAATTAGAGACATTTATAGCTAAGTGGATGCACATTGAAGTGATACTCTTAAGTGAAATAAATAGGACACACATGTATAAATACCAATAGTTTCTCTGGTGTGAGAAACTGAAAGTGTAAATAAACACTAAATGTATAATAGGTAATGGGAAATAGGAAGAAAAGGGGCAAAGGGGAAGGAAGTGGGAGGGCTAGGGGAAAGGATAGAAGGGAATGTGATTAATAAGAGAAAATGGAAAAATAGGAACAAAATCTTTGTAAATAGGGAGGACTGGAGTGGTTGAAGGGAGGGCTGGGCAAGGGTGAAAAATAAGAACCAAGAGAGATTATGTAAAGGTGCAAATTTCCAATGATGAATGTCATTATATTGTGTACCTAAAATGTACCAATGATTAGAATGAATAATTGATAATGCAAAATAGGAAGAAAAGGTCCAAAGTGGTCGGGGTAGTGGGAGGGGCAGGGGAAAGGAAAGAAGGGAAAGGAAAAATGCTGAGAAATGGAAAAAATGGAAATAAAGTCTTTGTAAATAGGGAAGGGTGGAGGGTGTGAAGGGAGGGCTAGGAATGGGGAAAAAATAAGAACCAAGATGCATCATGTAAAGGTACAAGTTCCCAATGAGAAATGTAATTGTGTTGTATACCTATAATGTAGCAATGAAAGAATTTAATAAAAAAATAAATAAAAAAGAGTTTATATTTCTGTAATCTACATGCCGGTATCTTAACATTGTGTCCATAACATAGTGCTAAGATATTTCATTTCCTAAACGGAAAAAAATAATGAGTAATTCATAATAGTACATGTTAGTCATATACAATTTCTGGAACAGAACAAAAAAATCAGTAATTTCATTGAGTTTAAGGCAAAGACTTCTATTTCTTTTCACAAAGCTCTCCTCTTCGTTGTAATAGTCAAGGACTTATAAAAGAAAATGATGGCAAGTTTTTGGGCAAAAGAACCCTTCTATATTGTTGATGGGTTCTTACAAGCACATTCTGTAATTGGTTTGCAAAAATGAATGGCTCTCTGAGTAACTATGGACAATGAGCCATGTATGGAAACAATATATACATATTATAAGACAACTCCTTTAAAAGCAGAATGTCCTTCATGCCCTTTATGCTACAGTATGTAAGGCAGAGACAGTGAGCTAGATATCAGTTCTCTAAGGTAGTAGAATAAAGAGTGTTTTATAAGATAGAACTATCCCAAGACCTTATATTGCATATACAACAGAACTTCTTACTCATTCTAAACCATCAAATATCATTTTAAAAATTCCATGGAAAGAAAGAAATGTCCATCTTGTGTTGGAACTATTTGTTACAGAAACTGAAAGTACACTTCACCAATACATGAAATTTATACTTCAAAGTATGGTATTTTCTTTTTTTTTTTTTTGCAGAGAGCCAGATTGTGATTTATTGGTACATTTTAGGTATACAATACAATTACATTTCTCATTGGGAACTGCACCTTTACATAATGCATCTTGGTTCTTATTTTTTCCCCATTCCTAGCCCTCCCTTCACACCCTCCACCCTTCCCTATTTACAAAGACTTTATTTCCATTTTTTCCATTTCTCATCATTTTTCCTTTCCCTTCTTTCCTTTCCCCTGCCCCTCCCACTACCCCGACCACTTTGGACCTTTTCTTCCTATTTTGCATTATCAATTATTCATTCTAATCATTGGTACATTTTAGGTACACAATATAATGACATTCATCATTGGAAATTTGCACCTTTACATAATCTCTCTTGGTTCTTATTTTTCACCCTTGCCCAGCCCTCCCTTCAACCACTCCAGTCCTCCCTATTTACAAAGATTTTGTTCCTATTTTTCCATTTTCTTTTATTAATCACATTCCCTTCTATCCTTTCCCCTAGCCCTCCCACTTCCTTCCCCTTTGCCCCTTTTCTTCCTATTTCCCATTACCTATTATACATTTAGTGTTTATTTACACTTTCAGTTTCTCACACCAGAGAAACTATTTGGTATTCATACATGTGTGTCCTATTTATTTCACTTAAGAGTATCACTTCAATGTGCATCCACTTAGCTATAAATGTCTCTAATTTCTCATTTTTTATGGCTGAGTAGTACTCCATTTTAGAAAAAAACCACATTTTCTTTATCCAGTCCCCAGTTGATGGACATTTGGGCTGTTTCCAAGTTTTAGCTATCATAAACTGTGCTGCCATGAACGTGGGCACACATATATCACTGTGGTATGATTCTTTTAATTCTTTGGGGAAGATCACCAGCATATAAACTCTTTTTTTAATTAAAAAATTAAAATATAAAACACATTACCATTGATTTTGCTCTAAATACACACTTTTACTTTGAATACATTTATCTCATCATTCTTGCTCCTTTTTTGGGCTTTTTAAATTTTTGATATATCTTAGATATACATAAAATTTGCATTCTTCTTAGGAAATTGACATATATTTCATCTTAATAATTTCTACTTCCCTTCCTGCTAATTTTACCTCACTTCACATCTCCAAATTTCCTTCCCATTTCCACAAAAATTACCTGTTTCCTACCATCTTTCATTTTTCTTTTAAATTGTTTACATTATTTGTTTCAAAATATGAGAAACAAATTATTTCTGATTCATTTCATTTAGCATTATGCTCTCAAATTTCAACCAGTTTCATACTTACACCTATCATTCCTTTTGTCCGAGTAGTAACCCACTGTGTCTTTCTCCATTCATCTGGAGATGGGCATATAGGCCATTTCCATATTTGAGTTACTGTGAGTTGTGCTACTATAAGTATGACCATAAATGTATCACTGTAGCATAATGTCTTTCACTCCTTTGAAAAGCTACCTAAAGAATAATGGCTAGGTCAAAGGAATTTAAGATTTGCATGGTAGATTGACTTCAATAGCCACAGAAATATTCCTGATGACTATATATTACCTTTCCTTGAATTTACATAAAAAACTTGCCATATCACATCTACTTTGTGCATATTTTACAGATGACCTGTTTAAAATTTATATACTGTACCTAGTACCATAAAAAATTAGAGTGCTCTGATATTGTTATGATCAAATATCTGTGTCTTCCGAGCTGTTAAAGCCACAATATAGTTATGTTTGGAGATGGCAAGACTTTGAGATTAAAGAGGTCATAGCAGGAGGGGAAAACCAAAAATATAATCTTGATCCAACTGGATATTTGTCTTTAAAGGAAGGGACACAAGAGACCTGGCCACCTTCTTCATGCATAGGTGCCTTAGAAAGCCCATATGAATTGATCTTGAGAAGGCCAACATCTGCAGGTAAGGAGGCAGCCTTCATCTGAAACGGCACCAGAGCTCAGACATCCAGCTACCAAAACTGTGAAAAATAAATTCTATTATGTGAATTACGCAATTTGTGATATTTTGTAGTGGCATTTTGAGCCAAGACAGAAATTTATGTCATTTCCTCTCAACTATATTATCTAAGCTAATATATCACATCAGCATTGGTCTCTTTTAACAATCAAATACAGACAAAAGTGATGAGAATATGCAAATAACATTGAAGATTTTCCATTTTAACCTAGTGAAAGAAAATCACAAACATGTGTCTTCATATGCTGTCTCATGATTCCATTATAAATCACAATAAATCTGTAGGAGCTTCTAATATATTGTCTTTAAATGTCCAAATTATAGCGATTCTAGTAAATAATTCACAGATTAAAATACTTTTCTACACTATTTGCATAGCGTGGAAAGATTTGTGAGAAAGATTTAAAGGTAACATTTGCTTGCTTGTGTGTAAGATAATTTGAGCATAGCAGGGCATATTTCATTAAATTCCGTGTCTAATGCATTTCTAATATGATACAGAAACTGTAGATAACTGATTGTATGTACGTATGTCTTAAATACATTGCCATCTTGAAAATTTAGAAGTAGGAAATAAAAACTCCAGGGTCTCCCTGGATGTCATAATTTTTATGAACTTTAATCTAGATTTGATTGGACACTACTTGAGGAGAAGTAGCTCTCCTTCACCCTCTCCTATAGAAGGTACAGTCTGTGACTGCATGTCTGCTCCTTCTCTGCCCTAAGTGAAGGTTTATCCACTTCCTCACCATAGGAAGGGACTAGGAATTCCAGAAGGAGAACCGGAATTAATAAATGTAGATTTACAAATGCTCAGATCCCCTCCAAGTTATCAAAATGCTGCAAGATAAGGCCTACCTTCCAAGAAGAAGATTGGAAAAGGCTTGCCTTATGGATGTGCACAGCCAAAGAGGGAAAAATCACCCAAACATAGTGACAGTGGATAGAGTGTGAGTAGAATTCCCCACCAAAGAGATTGCCCACATTAACTTACAATGCAGGTTATTGTCAACAGCAACAATGATTATGAAACATGCATGTAATCTCCAGCTTCCAAGGACTGCAAATAGAGCAAAGCGCAAAACATTTTTGTTTAACAATATTCACTCTTACCTTTAAAATGATGGAAATCTGCATACCTAATAACTCTTCAGATTAGTTTGATAATGTAAAAGTGAAGATAGTTACTGAATTATATTTACACTGTTGGACATCCAAAACAAATGACAGTAATAAAAGTATGAGCTGCTTTATTTCCATTAGACAATAATAAAGATGAGGTAGTATGTACAGAAATTTGTATTGTTCTGTATTTCTTCTTCCTCCTGTCTATAGTCTAAAATTGTTACCATTTTTAAATACTGCAAGTCAAGTTCTGATAACACAGAATGCCACTCTGCAAATGCTGTAAAATTAGAAAGTAGTAATATCATTCTTCCACTTTTTGAGGAAATAATTTGAGGTTTCCTAAATGAAAATTGAGGCACAATAGTATAAGTAAGAATCTATGCTCAGAAAAAAAAAATTACATGCATTATTTCACTGCCCTTGCTAAGGGAATTTCTCTTCTGGGAGGAGCTTCTTAAGAATCAGGTTCTGAAAAGTGGAAACAAGGCACTTCCTTGATTTGCAAATATAGTTAGGAAATCTCTCCACTGATAAAAGTGGTCATTCATGAAGTTCTAAGGAGTTTCATTACCTCCAAGGGCTTTAAGGCTCATATCAAGAATCCCTTTGGTTCTTGCAGCTTCAATTCTTGCCATATCTCCAAAGAAGTAGTGTGTGACTCACAGGGGTTATAGAAGAGACTCAGTTTGTGTCCTTGTCACAGCTTCATAAATGCAATGAAAACAGTTTCTCTTTTTGTTGCATATTCTTTAGTTTCAGAACACAAGGTAACAAACGTTTCTATAAGATAGTAATGATGCCACATACAGTGATTGTAGCACAGTTAAATTCTGAGATATATTCTCAAAACCAGGGATAGAATATCGGAGGAGTGAAATTCTTTTAATTTTAGGAGATGGATTGGAGATACAGTCTATAAAAGTACATAATATGTATTAAAGTAATAACGGTGCTTTATAGAATAACAAAGCAAATGTCATAATGGATATATCTAGGAATAAATTTCAACTCAACATCAATCATGCATAGATGAATTGACAGTGTTTCAGCAGGTGCAATACTTCCAGCACTCTGAATTGTAACTCATTTTACAAATCTATCCTCATAATACCCAAAAGCTAACAATTCTTTTAAATCAGCAGAATTTTTCTTCAATATTTATTTTAGTTTTCTACCACTTATCAAATAACTCCTATTATTTTAAAGTTCAAATTTCATGAAATCCAAATGGTTTTGCCTTAAATATTCTGTATTTAAATCTTATATCATTTATTTGGCTTTTGTTCTTACTTATTAAGGAAAAGCCTTAATCTTAAAAAAGCTAAACTCAATAGCTGCTTTTGTTACCACTCTTTCAGCTAAAAATGGCTGGGAAATCAGACACACACACACACACACACACTTACGACATTATAGCTAAGTGGTCCAAATTTCAATTTATGACTATGGCCATAAGAAGACATTTCATTCAGTGGAGTATGTACACTAAATTTCTACTCCAATTATTTGACTTATTAAACTGCTTGTAAAAGAAAAAAGGCAAAAACAAAGTAGAAAGTATGTCTAAATGAGCATTTATATTTTAAAACTCACTTCATTGTCTTATAATAATGCTGTGTTTCCTACACTATGTTCTTTACACTATGTGTTTTCTGGATTCCTGATTTTTCATTAGAATAAGTAATTTTATTTATGTTCTTAGATATGTTCTATTTTAACACTTCATATTTATTATGTAATATACATCTGAAATTTATATTTTTCCTTTCTTTTGATTTTTGATACAGTATTTCTACAATTTCTTAGCAAAGCATTATTTTAAAATTTTTTATTAAACATTAAAATAATTATATTCGTTGACAAAATATGTTTACTATGATATTATATAACTGATATATTTTATCTTTATAAAGTTATCTTTTTTATTAATTATACTGGTACATTTTAGGTATACAACATGATGATATTCATCATTGGAAAATTGCACCTTTACATAATCCATCTTGGTTCTTATTTTTCCCCATTCCCCTGCCCTCCCTTCAAATCCTCCACCCCTCCTTATCTACTACTTTGTTTCCATTTTTTCTTTTTCTCATATTAACTCCATTCCCTTCTTTCATTTCCCCTACCCCTCCCAATTCCCCTTCCCCTTTGCCTCTTTTCCTCCTATTTCACATTATCTATAATACCTTTTAGTCCTTATTTACACTTTCAATTTCTCACACTAGAGAAACTATTTGGTATTTTTACACGTGTGTCCTATTTATTTCACTTAAGAGTATGTCCTCAATGTGCATCCATTTAGCTATAAATGTCTCTAGTTTCTCGTTCTTTATGGCTGAGTAGTACTCAATTTTATAAAAATAAAATAAAACACATTTTCTTTATCCAGCCTCCAGTTGATGGGCAATTGGGCTGCTTCCAAGTTTTAGCTATCATGAATTGTGCTGCTATGATCACGAGGGCACATATATCACTGTGGTATGATTCCTTTAATTCTTTAGGGAAGATACCCAACAGCGGAATAGCTAGGTCAAATGGATACCTTTACATTTTCTGATATACTCTTCAATTTCTTTTTTAAGTGTTCTAAAGTTTTCAGACTAGAGGTCTTTGATTTAGTTCCATAGGTTGATTCCTAGGTATTTCAATTTTTTGGATGTTATTGTGAAAGGAATTGATTACCCTATTTCTTTCTCAGTGAATCTGTTTTTTGTATACAGAAAAGCTATTGATTTTTATGTGTTGACCCTGTATCCAGCTACTTTACTGAATTTCCTTATTACATATAGAGGACTTATTGTGGAGTTCTTAGGATCTTCTCTATATAGTATCATGTCATCTTCAAATAATGACAATTTGACTTCCTCGTTTCCTATCTTTATTCCTTTTACTTCTTTCTCTTGTCTAATTGCTGTGGCTAATGTTTCCTGAACTATACTGAACAGGAGTGGTGATAGTGGATATCCTTGTTTTGTTCCTGATTTTAATGTGAAGGATTTCAGTTTTTTAACCATTTGGTATGATATTGGCTCTTGGTTTTTCCTAAATGGCTTTTATCAGATAGAGGTAGAGTTCATCTTTTCCAATATTTTGTAGGGTTTTTATCATAAATGTGTGTTGGATTTTGTCAAATGCTTTTTCTACATCTCTTGAAATGATCATATATTTTTGTCCTTGGCTCTATTAATGTAGTGTATTATATTTATTGATTTCCATATATTGAACCATCCCTGCATCCCTGGAATGAATCCCACTTGGCCAGCGCATATGATCTTCTTGATGATCTTCTGCATATTATTTGCCAGTAACTTATTTAATTCTTTTGCATCTATATTCATTAGTGAGATTGGCCTATAGTTTTCTTTTTTGATTACATCTTTCTCTGCTTTGGGGATCAAGGTGATGCTTGCTTCCAGGAATGAATTTGAGAATACTGCTTCCCTCTCAATTTCATTGAAGAATTTAAATAGTAGTGGCAGTAGTTCCTCTCTAACTGTCTTGCAGAATTCAGCATTGATGCCATCAGGTCCCAGGCTTTTTTTAGTTGATAAGTTTTTGATTACATTTTCAACTTCACTGATTGATATTGGGTCATTTAGAATTTTTATGATATCTTTGTTCAAGTTTGTTAATTCATACATACCTAGGAATCGGTCCATTTCTTCTGTGTTTTAAATCTTATTGGCGTATGGGTTCTCAAAGTAGGTATTGATGATCCTCTGGATTTCTGCTGAGTCTATTGTAATTTCATCCTTTTCATTCTTAATTGCATGGATTTGGGCCTTTTCTTTCCTTTTTCTGATAAGGCTGACTAAGGGTTTGTCAGTTTTGTTTATTGTTTTGAAGAACCAACTCTTGGCTTGATTTTTTGTATCATTCTTTTATTCTCCATTGCACTGATTTCTGCCCTGATCTTTATAATTTCATCCCTTCTATGGGCTTTGGGTTTGTCCTGCTCTTCTTTTACTAGAAGCTTGAGGTTCAGCATCAGGTTGTTGAATTGGGCTCACTCTGTTTTCCTAATATGAGTATTCACTGCTATGCATTTCCCTAAATCTGTTTTCATTTTGTTCCATAGATTCCTATAGGTTGTATTGTCATTGTCATTTCGTTTTAGGAACTGATCTCTTCTTCAATTTCCTCTGTGATCCATTGCTTATTCAAAAGTGTGTTGTGCATTTTCCATATGTCTATGAAACTCTTGCAGTTTCTTTTGCTATTGATCTCCAGTTTCATCGCATTATGGCCTGATAATATACAGGGGATAACTTCAACTCCTTTGCACTTACTTAATTATGTTCTATGAGCGAGTTTGTGATCTATTTTGGAGAACGACCTGTGTGCACTTGAAAAGAATGTGTATTCTGATTTTGTGCTGTGGAACATTCTGTAAACATCTGTTAAGTTCATTTTTTCAAGAGCTTGATTGAGTTCTAGTATTTCATTGTTTATTTTTTATCTAATTGATCTATTTGTGAGAGTGGGGTATTGAGGTCCCCCACTACTGTTGTATTAGTGCTTATATTATTTTCATGTCCCTTAGTATTTGTTTTACATAGTGAGGAGCACTAGCGTCTGGTACATATATATTAGTTATTGCCATCTCTTCCTCTTGGATTGTTCCCTTTAGATGGAGGTAGTGTCCCTCTTTGTCTCTCTTAATCAAGATTGGTTTCAAATCCACTTGATCTGCAAAGAGGATAGCTACTCCTGCTTTTCTTTTGGTTTCCTGTTGCATGGAGTATTGTTTTCCACCCTTTTACTTTCAATCTATGAGTTTGTTTTTGAATTAAGTGTGTTTCTTGTATGCAGCATATTGTTGGATCTTGCTTCTTGACTCATTCTACCAGTCTATGTCTTTTGATTGGTGAATTGAGATCATTAACATTAATGGTTATACCTGATATATATTGACTTATCCTTGTCATGACATTTTCTTTTAGTTGGATTCTCCCCCTTTGTGTTTAATTTCTTGTTGTGCCCAATGGATTCATTCTACTGTGCTTCCTGGGATTGTGATCCTCATTGCCTTTTCCTAGGATATTGTTTAAAAATTTTTGGAGTGCTGGTTGGTATTTGTGAAGTTCCTAAGGCGCTCTTTGTCATGAAAGTATCTTATTTCTCCATCAATTTTGAAACATAGTTTGTCAGGGTACATCAATCTGGGTTGGAAGTTCTTTCCCTTTAGAGCTTGAAATAGATTGCTCCATGCTTTTCTTGCCTTGTGGGTTTGTGTTGAGAAGTCTGCTGTGATTCTGATGGGCTTTCCTTTGTATGTGATTTGTTTCTTTTCTCTAACTGCTTGTAGAATTTTGTTCTTCTGTTGGGTTTCTGGAGTCTTGACTGTTATATGCCTATGTGTAGATTTCTTTTTTTTATCTTGGCTACTTGGAATCCTGTATGCCTCACTTATCTGTATGTCAAGTTCTTTTCCCCTGTTTCAAGTAGTTTTCTGCCACCACTTCTGTGAACAGTTTTTTTTTGTTGTTTTTTTTTTATGTCATCTGCACTCTCTTGTCTTTCTTCATTGACTCCAATCAGTCTTATGTTATTCTTCTTTGCATCATGTAGCAGCTGCTGGATTGCTTTCTCATAGTTTTTTTTACTATTTTAAAGAAATTTTTCTTTTCCTGGTCACTAATTGCAATCCTGTCTTCTATATCCGAAATTCTATCCTTGCACTGGTTCATTCTGCTACATAAACTTTCAATGGAGTTTTTAATCTCCTGGAAATCTGTTTGCAACTGTTTTATGGATTCCATTTGTTTCCTATGTTGGGATTCCATCATATTACTCAGCTCCTCTATATTTTTATCTGTGTCCACTCTAGATTTATTAATCATGTCTTGCACTATGAGCACATTCTCTGCTGTTATCTGAGAAATTATTTCTGATTTCATTTTTCCAGGTCCTCTTTCATTGCCAGTTCAGGAAGTCCAGGTGGTTGAGTATCAGATTGTTCCATCTCGTTGCCCTTTGGGATTCCCTTAGGTGATCTGAAAGTCTGGTTTTGGGACTTATTTAGGTGTCTTCTCATTTCAACAGATGCTGCCTTCTGTGTCTTTGTTGAGGTGACTTTTTGCTCACCCAGTGGTCTTGAATTTTCAGCAAGCCACAAACCCCCTTTACTCTGCTGCTCACCAGTACACCAATTCCTGGGTTCAGAGTGGTGGCCTTCTGGATCCTTGAGGTGACCTTTTGTCTGGGTGGGCTTCTGGCTGGGGCCTGAGCATATTTGGGATGGTATCTAGGCATGCCTCTTTCTGAGGCCCCTATGTAGCTATTGTCTGGGAGGGCCTTTGGTTGAGGGTTGTGCACCCCATTTCTGTTGTCTGCACAGGGTTTAGCTAGGATTTCTTTGCACTTATCATTGGTATTGGGGCAAGACTCTTGGCATTGCTTGTGTGCCTGTACAGCTCTTCTCCAGCTGGGTCCCTGGATATAGCCAATGGTATGGGTAGCCTCTGGCTGAAACCCTTGTGCCCATGCAGCTCCTTTCTGGATGGGTCTTTGTCTTGATGGTTGTGCCCAAGCCTCTGTGGTTGGGGCAGAGCTCCAGTTGGGATCCACCTGCAGCCAAGCTGGCCTGGGACACACAGCTGCTCCCTGGGATCTACCTGCACTTAGGAATGGAATGACAGGCCTCCAGCCAGAGCCTGAGTGCCTGTGTAGCTCCTCTCTGGCTTTATAAGGTTATCTTGAAATTGAGTTGAAAATAAGGCAGTAATGTTATTGTCATTTATAAATATTACACTACTCAAAAGGCAATATAGGGCTAATCTTTAATCTCCTTGTTAGGGAACAGATGAATCCTAACAGAATCTTAAATATGTAATTTTGGTGAATGAAGATGGATTAATACCTAGTGGAGGAAACACCATGCATTCACATCTTTATCAGATCATTTGAGCTTTGTGAATATTTCATTTAATGTATTTTTAATATGTCAACTATAAAAGTTTTGAGCTAAAAAACTAATCTCTTATTTGTAATAAAGAATGAAGAGGAAATTGCAAATGAGTCATTCGGTTAATTGATAACATACACCTTTATATAACCAGATCTTTACACACTTTACAGTTGATAAACTTTATGTAAATATCTTATTATACTTCTATCCAGCATAGCTCTCTTTAGAGTCTATACAATTTTATTGGCAAAACAATTGATCAGCTCTTATGTACATAAGTAAAGAAAAAGTATAGTAATTGGACTATAAATTGGATTGGGGATAGAACAAATTATACTAGTCAGTAGGATGACAAGGAACTTAGAAGGACAGAGTAATGGAAAGGCTAGATGGGGGGTGATTACAGTTGTAAGGAATCAAAGGCAAACTGTGGCTTCTGTGTTCTGCACACTGGGCTGAGACTGACCTGGGACATAAACCAGAAAAGTCTTTCATATGTTTCTTTCTATATCCTTCTTTATTGGTAATCCAGATTCCTTTGTTCTTAAGCAAATTTCTGTACTTTACTTTTCCAGATAAAATAAGGAGGTGGCAGCATAGAGATTCTGAGCATAGGTTCTGAACTCAGAAGGACTGAACTAGTTTTCTAACTCTGCAGTCATATGCAAATTCCTTAAATTTTCTATAGTCGTTTTCCCTTTGTAAAATCAAAGAAATAACAATACCTGCTTTATTGAATTTTATGGGATAATTAATAAACACACCTCAACACTCCACAAATATTCTGGGCAAGAGATAAACATTCTTTTCTAAATGCTATTTCAGTGCAATAGATAGAGTAAAGAGACCTCCTACAGGATGGGAAAAAATTGCTAGCTACTCTTCTGATGGAGGATAAATGTCTAGAATTTGATGAGAACTCAAAAACAAACAAACAAACAAAAACAAAGACCTCCTCAAAGAAAAAGCCCAGTCCAATAATTGGCAACTGAAATGAATAGATACTTCTCAGGAGAAGTAGAAATGGAAAACAAATACATGAAAAAGTGCTGCACATCTCTGACCATTAGAGAAATGCAAATTCAACAGCACTGAGATTCTTACTCCAGAAAAAATGTCTACTGTTATCATTGTTACTTAAAAAAAGAAAAGAAAAGAAAAATGAATGCTGGTGGAGCTATAAGGATAAAGGCATCCTTCTACATAGTGGGTGGAAATATAAAGTGGTGCAACCACTACAGGAATCAGTATGGAAATTCTCCAAAAAATAAAACTACAAATTTCAATCGGCCTTGTTATTCCATTCTAGGTCCATAGATATAATACTAAAATGATACATGTATATCCATGTTTATAGCAGAAAAACTCAATAGCTAATGTTTGGAAGTAGCCTATATAACTATCAGCAAACAAATAAAGAAAATGTAGCATTTATACATTATGAAGTTCTACTCTGCCATAAAGTATAAATTTGAGACATCCATTGGGAAATTGATACAACTTGAGACCATGTTAAGTTAAATAAATCAGACGTAGAAGTGAAAAAAATCAGATAAATAGCTTTTCTTATATGAGAACTCCAAAATATAGATAATTTACAAATAGATAAAATATAAATAACAGGAAACACAGAGATAAATATTTTCCAAAGGGAAGATGAACCAGATATGGAGGGAGGGGAGAGAAAGAGATAAGAAAAGGAAATAAAATAAAATAAAATATGTGACCTACATGTACCTACTCCTTAAGATGAACATAAACATAATGTACTGCATACATGTACAAGTAAAGCATTTTAAAATTAAAAGAGTTAAAATGAAACTAGAAATTAAAACATCTTTTTATTCCTTAAAAAATTATCAGAGGTGAACAATAAGAAATTATTCAATATTTCTCTGTCATAGTCTGTAACAGACGACAAAGCCAAACACATTCAGAAGAGCTGGGCATGTTCTGAGGTAACAGGCACCCCCAAAATATGTTATTTTCTAGAACAAGAAACCTGGGTAGGTGGAAATGTAAACTGTTCCTCACATGTGGCTCCTTGTGCTCTGAACCCATGATTCAAGAAATTGGAAAGCAAGTGTGATATATTTGGCATACAAGACTTTTCCAGTACTGTTGATTTCAGTCAAAGGCAACCACAGTGATTTTCTTCACCTCATAAAAGTGTATTATATTACCATCTTAGACAGGAATAAAGAGAGTGACCCAGAGACCCCAAAGCTGGCCTGCTCCAGCAGCACTCCGGCCTGTAACTAGCTGATGTCCCTGTTAACATTATTCACTAACCCCTCCAGGGTTGCCAGTCACACTAGTGTCCAGCAAGCTGGAAATGCTACCTGTTTTAAAGTTCTTACTTCATATACATTCAGATATGTTTAGTGATCACAGTAAAGTGATTCAAATTTTCTCAGACATTCAACAATATCAAAATATTATAGTCTGCAGAAAAATGTATTAAGTTGTAAATTCATTGCTAGTTTTAAATTTTAACTGTTACATAAAGTGATAAAAATATATATCAATGGGCTAAACTGATGTTTATATAGTACATGTATACATTATATAGTGTTTAAATCATGTTACACTTATCTATCTTCCCAACCACTTAGGATTTTATTTTAGTGAAAAATATAAAATCCCAGTCTTCTAGCCTCCTGAAATGTAGAGTTCATTTTATCTAAAAGTGCCCGGCTTTGAGACAGAACTCAGGAATTTCTTGTTGTTATCCACCTGTCATTTACTAACCAAACATGGACATTTCCCCATACTCTTCTTTTCCTCTTCTGGTACTCTCCTGTCTCTGGTAAACAACATTTACCTCTCAGGTGCTATGAGCTCAGCTTCTGGTAGGTTACACATATGAGAGAGATCAACGTGGCCCTTCTTTTTCTTCTCCTGCTTTATTTATCTTGACATAATGACCTCCAGTTCCATCCATGCTTTTCAAATGACAGGATTTTACTATTCACTGAGCAGTATTCTGTTGAGTGGATGGACCAGATTTTCTTTGATGATAGATGTGCGCATAAGTAGTTTACCTTACTTGCCTACTATGACGAAGCAGCAGAGCATGGATATCTCTTCAAGCACTAATTCCATTTCTTTTGCCTATAGACCCAGAAGGAGGATAGTTGGATAATATGAAAGTTCTCTTCAATTTTTTGAGGAACTTCCATACTGTCTTCTACCCTATCCCTACTAATTTGCATTCCTTTTGCAATGTTCAAGGGTTCTCTTTTCTCTACCCCCTTGCCAATATACTATCTTTAGTCTTTTGATAATAGCTTTGCTATTGAAGTAAACTGCTGTCTCCCTATTGTAAATTTTTAAAGGATGATAAGAAGAAATCAGTTGAAAATATTTTAGGTACTTATGCAAAATGCTTACTTACATAACATGATATGCTGTGTTTATATGCAAAATTTGAAGGAATCATTGTTAAAATTCATGGTTAAAAACAATATGAGCCCATTTGAAGCATAAAAACTGATATCAAACATGTGTCAAGGGATACAACCAAGCTACATTGACATTTGCAATAGTATATTTAACTCACAGTAAATTTTTAGTTTAACTGTAATACTGGGTTTTTAAATTTTTATAACAAATAATGCAGAGCTAAATATTCCTAAGCTCCATGTAGATGTTCCTAAGTCCCCAAGTTATTCCATATATACCATATTATGATACAATTTTATTTAGTTTACATTGTGTTAAAATGTAAATATATTTTCTGGAAGAAGTCAGACACCCATTTCTGATTGAAAATGTGGATTTGTGAGGAAACAAATCTCAAAAGTTTCCTTTGCTAATATTGAGTATCAAAATATGAACTAAAGCTTTCTCTGAAGAGAGATTATTATCTAGAGGAATCTAGGTTCTGTAATAGAGAATTTTGGACTGAGATTACTACTGAATATAACTAATTATTGAATTTCCTTACATTTCATTCAGGATGATATTGTTAGTAATTGTTGAACATTAATGCAATTCAGTTGATGTCTTTGAATAGTCTTAAAACACAAGATTAAACCTGCTTATGTTATGTTACCCATGAATTGAAAGTAGGAAGTGAAGCGTTCTTACACCCATGTAGATTAATAAGTCCTCTGTTTATATCATTTAATGTTACAGCAAATGCATGTACTTGTTCAGAGCAACTAGGTTGGAGCAGAGGGATTTGCACTGAATTACAATGAGAAATTGGAATAACAAGCAATATTGGGGGATGGAATAATAACTCCAGGAATTGTAGAAGAAAGAGAAGTAGAAAGGAAAGCAAAATCTGATATGTATTTTTATCAAGATCTCATGATAAGTACATATATATAATCACAAACATATTCCAATAAAAAATGAAGAAAATTGAAGAAATAACATTGCTCAATGAGAGGAAATGATGTATTTATTGGTAATATTTCCAGAGGTAAATATTTCCAGATGTATGTTGAGCAATATATATAAAATTAGATTTTTCTTTGTACCTGTAGGAATTTAATATAATGAATTAAATGTAAGCATGTACAGTGTACAAATGTTTATGTAACAAGTACTTTTATAATTAAAATGAATGCTAAAAATAGAGTGTTAATAAGTTAACTATGGAATATTCTTGCAAGATAATGATGATAACATTAGCTGGCTTAGCTAACATTAGTGCTGAGCTTTGTATTATTTATTGAGTTAATGCATTTTAAATTGAAATACACACCCTGTTTTGCTTACCTGACCTTGCTTTCCCTTCTTTTGTAACCTTCTCTGCCTCTACTATAGATCATGAAGCAGCTGGAATACTACATATTTCAAGATCCCTGGGATAGAAGAACTGTCCATAAGATACAGTTCTTAAAGCAATAGAAGTAGAATTTGCTGTAGTCATTACTTTCCCTGTCATTTACTTCCTGAATTGAGTGCAGTTTTAAAAGTTAGAATTGTGTCAGTCATCTTGGGACCATTAGAGAAAGTCCAAGGGAATCACTGAAGTATTAAATAGGTGCTGAGAAAAATTGTCAAATCAATGCCAGCAAATCAGCAAATTATACCTCTTAGCTTCTTGGGGTTTAACAATGTGTTAGTAAATAATAAACTATAGACAGCCTCTATTGTAAATTCTATGTAAGCAGCTGATTCATTTTATTCGTGTATGTTTGCAATATGTAATAATTATATTCATTTGGGGAAATTTGCATGTAAATATGTTAATATGTTGTTTTTTTCAACCCCTTTATCCATCTTTCCTTTAGCCCCCCATTTCCCCTGATCCTCTTCTCCAAAAAACAAGTCTGCCTTCTTGTTCCTTACCATCTCCCCTTTATCTACTTATATTTTAGGTTTCTTATCTAAGAGAAACCATGTGACATTTTTCTATCTTACCTCAGTCAGAATAGCGATCATGAAAAACACAAAAGGACCAATGCTAGGGAGAATGCGAGGAGAATGGAGCCCTTCCACACAGTTAGTGGGGATGTAATTAGTACAACCACAAGGGAAATCATTGCATAGTTTCCTCAGAAAATCAAAAGTACAACTTCCATTTGATCTAGTTGTACCTTTCCTGGATATATTCCCCAAAGAATTAAAGACATAATGTTCTAATGATATATGTATACCAATGTTTACAGGAGCACAACTCACAAATGCTGAGTAGTGGAAACAGCCAAAATGCAATTGACAGATAAATTGATGAAGAAAATGTGTTCAACCATAAAGAAGAATAAAATGATGTCATTTCCAGGAAAATACATAGGATTTCAGACTATAATTCTAACTAAATTAAGTCAGATATAGGTAGCTTCTTGTTTTGTGTAAGGAAATATGTGAGAGTTTGTGTCTATGTGTATAATGTTTATCATACTCATTATGTTTTCTGCAAACCTACCTATTCCAGAATACATTTAATTCATCTGTTTTCATCTAGTCAACCATGAGCTAGACATATCTCATGCTTAGTAGAGGGTATAAAACATTATGGAAGCTAAATCATTTGATCAAGATCACCTAATTTATAATAGGGAAATGGGATTTTAATCAAAGTTTGTCTGTCTCTAAAATATATATTTGTATTCTACCTAGTTCTACTAAACTTCATGCTGTGGGAATAGAGCCAATGATAAAGTCACCTGAGTGTATTCATCTGTGAACTTAATCTAGTCCACAGGAAACAAAATATGTGATCTGATGTTGTTCAGTGACCATCATTCTGGGACTTAATGAGCTAATCACTTATGCTTATGATTTTATTTTTAATACCCTAAAATCGCATGGTTTGGGTTTATTTAGAAGGCAAGTCTCTGGGAATTATCTTTTGTAGCAAGTTGAGAAAGCTGTTAATTTGTGACAACACTGTTTACTTCTATCTGCGGTTAAAAAAAAACCTTTTATGTAGGAAACTTTGTTTCATTTAGAACTATTTAAACTGAAAAAACAAGAAAAGAAAGACAAGAGCCTTTGCTCTTTCACTCACAGAAAAGAAATTTTTGAGTTAAAAAAAAATGCTTAGAGTTGCATTATTTTAATTTTGGGCTTACAAAACTGAAGGACCCTAGTTAGCAAAACAGAGCCCATATTGCTCCTTGACCCACCTGTGTTCCCTTTAGATGAACTCAGAAGGAGGAAGCTTAGAAACCTCCTCCCCTTAGAAAGTCTCTTTAGAAACAACAATTAATCAGCTATTGTTTTCCAAATGTTCTAATGGCAGGACATTCTGCTTTTGTACCTTTCACTTGCTTTGCTAGTTCTATCCCATAGCAGGGCCTAGAAACTGTTGGCCTCAAAGGTGTGTAAAACATGTTTGTCTCCCCCCAGTCTGGGCTCCAGTCGATGCTCAGTTCGGGTCCCAGCCGGTAATAAACTCTTGTATGGATTTAATATCCGCCTCTGGTTGGTTCCTTCTGGCTGGGTTTAACATTCTTGGAGGCCCCAGTGAGATAGCCAGCTGCTCTGGAGCTTATGATCTTGGAGCCATTGTTTCTTTTTAGGAGGGACCAGAATCGGACATTGGCAGTGTTTGGCCCCTCTGGACACCTGTCTGCACAAGGAGAGTCCACCCTGATGGTATTCCAGAGCTCCAGGTCAGCTGGTCTCAGTTGGGCCCTATCGCCAATCAAACAACCCACAGGAGTTTATCAGGAAAGCCTCTAGAGGTAAGAATCAAATGATTCTTAGTGCACTGTGGGTAGACAGGAGGAAGCCAGACACAGCACAGGTTCCCCTATCTAGAGTCTCTTCAGGATGGCAAGCAGACTCACCTGGGTCAGAGTCTTCAGAAGGGCAACTCCTTGGGTGGGGTTTGTATCCATTTGGCCCCAGAGGTTTTACTTGGCCAAAGTTTGTCTTTGTCTGTTTATTGTTGTCTGCTCACTCTGTGTGTCTTTTGCATTTTCACAGGCTAAAATTATGGGTTCCCCACAGTCCACAGAAGGAACTCCACTTGATTGTGTTTTGGATAACTTCAAAAAAATTTATTCCACAGACAGGGAATATAAATATGGCATGAAATTTTCTAAAGGCAAATTTTGAACCATGTATCAATTAGAATGGCCCAGTTTCAGAGTTGGTTGGCCCTTGGTGGGAACTTATTTTATGCACATTGCTCACAAGGTTTGGAATGCAATCATGGGAGCTGGGGCCCCATGGCATACAGGACTATGGTCCATCAGCCCTGTCTTCCTCCTCCCTTTTTCCTTTAAATCAAACAGAGCCCAGGGGAGGATTTATTTATGCTCCTTTTACAACTAGTGATCTTTACAATTGAAAACATCAAAATCCCCCCTTCTCTGAAAAACTTCAGGCATTAATCTCTTCTTGAGTCTGTTTTTCATACCCATCAGCCAACCTGGGATGATTTCCAACAGCTTTTACTGATTCTGTTCACCACTGAGGAGCGGGACTGCATTTATCAACAGGCAGTCAAAGAGGCCCTGGGGTGAAACCCCAGCATAACTCCCAGAACCCCAGGGTATTTGGCCAGGGCTGAAGCTGCAGTTCCATTGTGGTGCCCTGAATGGGACCCCAATGATGATGATGATAGGAGGAGGCTGGTGACCTACCACCAACACTTATTAGGGGGAATCTGGGCAGCTGCCCGAAAGCACACTAATTTGAGTAAGGTAAGTGAGGTTCATCAGGGAAAAATGGAGTCTCTGGCTGCATTTTTAGAGAGACTCTTGGAAACCTATAGAGTTTTCACTCCTATTGACCCAGAGACTCCCAAAAATGCACCAGCTTTAAATTTGGCCTGTTTCCCAGTCAGCCCCAGACATTAAAAAAAAAAAATTACAGAAATTGGAGGGATTTGAGGGCAAAAATAGGACTAAACTCCTGAACATAGCCCAGAAAGTTTATGATAACCGTGATGCCCCTGAGAAAGTGCTAGCCAAAAAACTGGAGAAAGTCACTATTGCTGCACTCCAGGCACAAGAGACAGTCCTTCCAGACAAAAAAGGAGAAAGCCACCTTTTTGGCTTTAAAGAAAGCCTTAGTGTCAGCACCATCCCTGGCCCTACCTGATGTCACCAAGCCCTTTCAGTTGTTTGTGGCTGAATGATGGGACATAGCCAAAGGAGTGCTAGCCCAGGCCTGTGGTCTTCCTGTCTAAAAGACTTGATCCTGTGGCAAGTGGATGGCCTATCTGTTTGAGGACAGTTGCAGCCACCACCCTCCTGGTCAAAGAGGCAGATAAGTTCAGCCTGGGACAGGACCTGGTCATCACCACACCCCATGAGGTGGAAATGTTGCTGAGAGGAGCCCCAGAATGATGGCTCTCCAATGCCCACCTGACTCAGTACCAGGCCCTGTTGCTGGATGCACCATCCATCACCTGAGAAATAGCCCTTAATCCAACCACGTTACTCCCAGACTCCAACCTGCGCACGCCCCTCTAAGACTGTCTGGACACTCTGACAACTTCTTCTACCAACCGCCCAGACCTAACTGACATTCCCTTGCAACACCTGGATGAGACCCACTTCACCAACGGTAGCAGTTTTGTGGAAGACAGAGTCAGGTACATGTGGGTGGCTCTAGTCAGTCCAGAAGGACAAGTATACTGGGCACAGGCATTAAACCGTGGGACATCGGCACAGAGGGCTGAACTAATAGCCTTAACTCGATTCCTAAGGTTAGGTCAAGACAAGGCTGTAAACATTTACACTGACAGCCGGTATGCATTCACCACTGCCCATGTGCATGGCAACATCTACAGGCAGAGAGGGCTATTGACATCAGAAGGGAAAACTATCAAAAATAAAGAAGAAATTTTGGCCTTATTGGAGGCAATTTGGGAACCCAGGGCATTGCCCATTATTCATTGCAAAAGCCACTGAAAAGGAGACAGCTTAGAGGCCTACGGTAACCAAGAGGCTGATGATGCAGCCTGACGAGTGGCCAAAGAACCAGTGGGGCCAATAGACATTCTACCCATCTGACCCTTTGGCTATCTCCCAGAAAGATTCACATATACCCCAGAAGAGGAAGAGGAAAACTAAAAGTGAGGGGTACAAAACTGGACTCAGGCTAGTGGAAAAGAGCAAATAGACAAATTTGTCCCCCCCAAGCCCTGGTGCGACAACTTGTTCATCAGTTACATCACTTAACTCACCTGGGAGAATCAAAGTTAAAAAGACTAATGAACTCTAAGTTTTCAATCCCAGGACTGACCTCTATGGTCTAGGACATCAGTTCCAGGTGACAGGTGTGTGCACAGGTAAACTCCAAGATGAGACCAAGGAGCAAAGGTAATTGACTACAGAGAAGAGAGCCAGGGGAATATTGGGAACTTGATTTCACTGAAATAAAATCCAGCAATAGGTTCAAATATTTACTGGTATTGGTTGACACCTACTCAGGTTGGGTAGAAGCTTTCCCCACTCATGGAGAATCAGCCAACATAGTAACTAAGGTTTTGCTCCAGAAGATAGTTCACTGATTTGGCATCCCTCATTACCTGGGGTCTGACAATGGGCCTGCCTTCACAGCCCAGATATCCAAATTGTTGGCAAAGGCACTACATGTTGATTGAAAGTTACACTGTGCCTATCACCCACAAAGTTCAGGGCAAGTGAAAAGGATGAATAGGACCCTGAAAGAAACCCTGACTAAATATGTTCTAGAAACTGGTAGTAGGTGGCCTGATCTGCTTCCTCTAGCCTTGTTAAGAGTTAGATGTAGCCCATATGTTGACAAGTTTACCCCTTTTGAAATCTTGTATGGGAGGCTGCCGCCACTCCTCCCTAAATTAAACCTTGAACAGATAACAGAGAGTTCTTGTGTCTCTTTACTTCAGTTTCTTCAAGTCTTACAGATTCTTCAGAGTGAGATCCAGGCTACAATATAGCAGACTCGAGAAAAACCCTTTGCGACATTCCAGCCCCATGGTTTGAGCCAGGAGACCTGGCCCTGATAAGCCAACATCAGACTAAGAGCCTCAAGCCATGTTGGAAGGGGCCATACCCTGTTATTTTGGTAACCCCCTCCATGGTCAAAGTAGCCAGGGTCACAGCTTGGCTTCATCACACCCAGGTCAAGTCAGCACCAACAGAGAGCCCAGAGCCAGCATGATGGAAGATTCTAAGTGCCCCAGGAGACTTAAAGTTAAAATTAGGAAAAGAGGACTAGTACCCTTGGTATATATTCTCTATCAATCATGACAGCTCAGGGGAACAAACAACATATTTATTCCCAGTTCAGAAACCTGAGAATTAAGACTAACTTCTAGTGGAAAAATCCTGGCAAAAATAGAAAGAGGACCTGACCAATCTGAGGTCACCTTTACTGCTAGCTTATGTCATATGGTTGAGGAGGTCTCATATTATGGGAATGGGGGCTGTGCAAAATCTGGGTGCTGTACTCTCACTAAACAGGGATTCCATCCTGTCCAATACTATGTATGTCCAGAAAATGAAGTCCTATATTGTGATGATAACAGCAATGACTATCATTGTGCCCAGTGGGGATGTGAGACTATAGCTCCTTGGTCCGTTCAAGTTACAGATCCCTGGTTAAAAAGGTTTCCCACCACCGTATATCATAATAAACCCTGTGACACTGGCATATGTTACCCAATTACCATTACACCCCAAAGATTGGAAGATCCTGGGTGGGTAACTGGAAGGACACGGGGATTAGATTATGTGTATCTTGGTGGGATCCTGGGTCAGAATTTACCATCCAGCGAGGTCGGCAGCAGGTTGAGTGACCTATGGGGCCAAGCAAGGACTTTGCTCTACCTATCTCTGTAGCAAGGCCTAAGCCCGTGTCCTCACCTACTCAGAAACCAAAACTCTCCACTCTTCCAACTGTATTACCACAAGATAAAACTCCCACTCCTGCGCTGGAAGTGTTGACAAGCATCCATTTACTCCTCCACAAATCCAGGCCTGAGGAGGCTAAAGATTGTTGGCTCTGCCTTGACCCCAACCTCTCATATTATCTGGGGTTGGGGCTCGTGGCTACGCCAGACTCATCCCCCTCATCAGGTTGTGATTGGAGCCACCCTCGACTCACGTTGGAGGACATCCAAGGAAAAGGAACCTGCCTAACAGGAACAAATTACAGTTTAGACACATCACCTTATAGAGATCTATGTAATGATAGTTATAATAGTCACCCTGCCTCAGACCCCTGTTACTACAAGGCTCCAGAAGATGCTTGGTTTGCTTGCACAGAGGGTTTGACTAAATGTATTCCCAAATCAGTCTTGGCTACCCAGCTTCCACTTTATTTTGTGTCACCATGTATGTTGTTCCACAAGTCTTGTATTATAATGGAAAAGGGGGCCACAAGCATCTGAGATTAACCACTGAACACTATAGGAGTAAATGGGCTGCCCTTGTTTTAGTGCCCATTGTGGTGGGATTAGAAATAGCTGGGTCAGCAGCTATTGGAACGTTCTCCCTGATCCTTTAGGACACAAATTTTAAAGCCCTAAGCCACCAAGTAGCAAGAGATTTGGGTCACCTGGAAGACTCAATCTCCAGATTAGAGAACCAGGTTGATTCCCCAGCTGAGATGGTCCTACAAAATCAAAGATGACTTGACCTCCTGTTCATGAAACAAGGAGGGTTATGTGTAGCCCTAGTAGAAACCTGCTGCTTCTATGCTAATCAGTCTGGTGTCATTAGAGATACCTTAGCTATGGTCAGATAAAAATTTAAAGACTAAATATGCTCAACAAACAGATCAAAATTGGTTTCAAAATCTACTTGACTGGTCCCCATGGTTAACTACCCTACTTTCTGCTGTAGCAGGCCCCTTACCTATCTTACTTCTACTTTTGCTCCTGGAACCTTGCATTATAAGTGCTCTGACTAAATATGTTAGACAGAGGGTTAATGCAGGTAAACTGATGGTGTTGAGACAAAATTATGAGACTTTAGAAGATGTTTTAGAGGAAGAATCTGAAGAATAAATACAGAAATCAAAGATTTGATTAAGTTACAAGAACCAGTGGGGAATGAAGGAACCTAGTTAGCAAAACATACCCCATATTGCTGCTTGACCCACCTGCCTACCCTTTAGATGAACTCAGAAGGAGGAAGCTTAGAAACCTCCTCCCTTTAGAAAGTCTCTTTAGAAACAACAATTAATCAACTATTGTTTTCCAAATGTTCTAATGGCAGGACATTCTGCTTCTGTACCTTTCACTTGCTTTGCTAGTTCTATCCCATAGGGGGGCCTAGAAACTGTTGACCTCAAATGTGTATAAAACATGTTTGTCTCCCCCCAGTCAGGGCTCAAGTCCAATGCTTGGCTTGAGTCCCAGCCAGTAATAAACTCCTGTGTGGATTTAATATCATTCTCTGGTTGGTTCTTTCTAGCTGGGTCTAACAAAAACCATACCTTTAAAGGGAACAAATTGATTTAAAAAAATTTTCTTCTTAGTACTTTTCTAATTTTTGTAAATATAATGTAAATCTTTCCTAAAGTTTATATGTCTTTAT
The DNA here is from genome assembly GCF_053883595.1 of Heterocephalus glaber. Taxonomy (NCBI): domain Eukaryota; kingdom Metazoa; phylum Chordata; class Mammalia; order Rodentia; family Bathyergidae; genus Heterocephalus; species Heterocephalus glaber. The sequence continues at coordinate 12,231,070 of NW_028258333.1, forward strand.
CCCTAGAACCCCAAGAAGAATACATTTTGATCTGGAAGCATCTGCAGGGTAAGTGTATGGAGCCCTGTGATTCTCCAGGGCCTAGAGCCATGACCATAGATCAACACCCAAAGACAGAAGTGGCAGAATTTCATGGCCACCACAAATTGATTTTACTGTGCTTCCTCAGTCAATATCATGTTCTCCAATGATACTGCCCTACTTTGCGTTTAGTGCACTCTGTAAGATAGTACCTTGCAATGTTTTACATCATCCAGTGTTGTAAAATCCTGTCCCTGAGGAATCTCATTAAAGCCACCATCATGCCAACTAACCTAACTGTGATTATTCATCTGTCATAGAGCATAGCTACAGAGCAGAAATCCTTTTCCAGTTGTTTCTAAATCATTGTAGAAAGGGAACAAGTAGATAAGCATAGAAAATTCCAAGTCTAGTAGTATATCTCTTTTCTTTGCTTGATTTTGAGTACATATCTCAAAATACTTCAGATCACAAAATGATTCAAACTATTGAAATTTAACATCACATTTTTTACATTTATAATTTTAATCATGAATATTAAGCAGTCAGAAAAAATATAGACATTTTATGTTTAATCTCAGGTTTAATGTGAGTTTGGTTGTTCCTGTTTTACTTTATTTTTCTTAAATGAGAAATTTCCAAAGTCCTACATTATGAAATATTTCACACTGCAACTGTGTTTTCTGTAGGACTGATATTAATTCTAAATTATTATTTGAAGAATACTAACCAAACTATTTGTATTGAAGACATATGAGGGAAAGGTAACAAGGTTGAAAGCAAAGTAATGGAAAAATTATCCCACGTATGGTTCCACATTACTGCTTATTTGTTCCACATAATAAAACTAAAATGACATTTTGTGAAATTCTAACAGACAATTGAGCCAAACCACCTTGATTTAGATGTTGACTTTACAAATTTCTATGTTAGTTACTATAAGTAAGATATTTTTCTGTTTTATTTTTTTTAATTGATAGTATAACATAAACCATAATAGAATATGGCTTAAAGAACAATTAATGTGTAAAACATTCCATATTGTTCCCACTGACTTAATTATGTTCAATAAACAAAAAGTTGTTATTTTAAAAATTGATATAAAATAATATTTGTGGTCGCATAGTGTATGTAGATAATTAATTTCATAATTCAACAATTTAAAACTTTGTTATCAAAGCATGTGGATGATGCCTATAACCCCAGCACTCTGGGAAGCTGAGGCAGGTGGATCTTGAATTTTTGCCCAGACTAGGCTACTGAGCCACTTAATGAGACTTTTTCACATACACAGAGACACACAAAAATACAACAACAAATAAAACTTTCCATTTTTCCAATTGTGAGTAATTAGAATGTCAGTCTATTTTCCCTGAAAAACTTATTTCAGTAAGTAACATTTCAGAATAATTAGAGAATATAATCAATATCTATTGCTTTTATTTATCTTATAAAATTTGGTAATACTATGAATCTGAGAATATTACAAAATCAGAATACATTAAAGCCTTAAAAATAGTTTGATGGCAGTTATACATGAGTGTGATGGGAATTACCAATACTTCAGGCTTTGCTTAGTCTTTAGGAGAACAAATAGTCAAAACTTAAAGATTAAATACAAAGATTGGACTATGTGTTTAACATGGATATGTTCTTTTCTTCTGAATCCATAGACAATACTTCTACCAACACAAGAAATGGGCAGAGAAACATTAACATCGTGGACATATAGTGTAGTCCCACCACCCTCAATGCAATGATCTGTTGATGAAAAGTTTGAACAGGTAATTAACATCTGCACTGTTCAGTTCAAGCAGGATCAAAGTTTTGCAAGTGGTAAGACAAATGTGTGCTCCAATTAAATATGAGAGGAGAAAAGAAAGGATATTTTTTTTAAAAAATCTTTCTGAGATTGGGACATAGGAGTACCTTCCTGCAGTGGTAAATTATACAACTTTTCAATTTTTTATCTTCCTCAGAAACGTTTAGAGTTTTTAAAAAAATTGTCTTCAGTTTTTCTGAGACAACTATGTAGTTCAGCTTGGCCTAGGACTCACTATCAGTTCATGCAGGCCTCAAACTCATAGTGCTCCTCCTGCCTCAGTCTCCCAAGTGCTGGGATTACAGGTGATGACACCATGCCTACAAAAACAGTTTACTTTTTTCTACTTCATTTTTTACTGTGGCAGCTACCATAGGCTAGTAGGTGATATTGCTGTGAAAGGCACAGGTTAATACCATTGAATTTGGCATGTATTTTCTTAAAGGAACTACAGGGTGGATGGTACTACTTCCCATGTAGTGAAAATAGGGCTAATTGTGACTTCATTGCGAACTGAAAGGACATGCACAAATCTTTACCAGTCAAATTCTATGCCGTATTCCAGCACAGGATGAGAAAGAGAAACCATGCCCATGTTGTTACCATTTTCTAAGCAGTATTGACAAACCAAAGCTTTGCACCAGAATGAATGAACTGAGAAAATGAATGGAAACAGATGGAGACCTGGCAAATGGAAGGAAGAGTAACAAGATTTTCTCAGAGAAATACAAAAGTAAAAATAGAATGCTATGTTTTAGTTCACTTTAGCTGCTACATCAATATACTCTATACCAAGTAGTTTACAATAAGTTAAAATACTTCTTCACACTTCTGGAGTTTGCAAACTCCTCAACCAACTTGATGGCTGATTCACTGTCCAGTGAGGATCCCAGTCTGGCTCATAAATAACACCTTGTTATTTTATCTCCACATGGTAAAAAAAAAAAAAAAAAGAAGGAATCTCTCAGGGGCTATTTTTGTAAGGGCACAACTCTCATTTACAAGGACTCTGACTTCGTGCTCTATCACCTCCCAAAGCCTCACTCCTAATATCATTGCATGCATAATTAGTTATCAATAGGACATAAACGTTTGGGCAATAAGAGTATTTTAATCTTTTCTTCTCAGCTTCGGTGCTGACAAATGCCATTATAAAATCAGCTGCTTAAAATATTACTTTTTCCAGAAAAAGAAAAACGAGTTCTCTGGTTATTTAACATATCTACACAAAGACTCCACTCAGACTATCTGGATTTAAAAGATGAGAGAATATTCGCTAACTGACCACTGGCTAGTTAGAGGTACAATTTAGCTCACTGTATTATGATTATATCTTTTTAAGAGACTTGGGGAGAAATATCACACAGGGGAAAAGTTGTGAACAGTAGCACTGTGCCATTCTGAATTAAGTGACACTTCTCAAAAGCAGATGTCTGAAAATAATGAAAACCAGATTTTTGCCACCTGCCCCATTAGTCACAGTTTCCATCTTTCAACTCTTCCAAATATGGATGTGACTGAAATACTTAAAAAAGAGACTATGGAGCCTGGAACACCTTGGAGGATGTGGACCTAGCAATGATACAGTGGCTAAAATCACTGGTGATTAGCTGCTATTGCTGCTGCATACTGGCCACTAGTGGGGTGTGATAGCTTTTCATTACTGTAACAAGTATCTGAGATAATTAACTTTCAAAAGGAAAGTTTTATTTGGTTCACAGTTTGGGGAGTTTTGGCCTGTATTAGATAGACCCTAACTCTTTTGATCTCTAGCACCATAATAAACATCATAGTAGGACCAGATGGCAAAGGAAATCTGTGTGCTAAAAGGTGAAAGTAGCGGAATCCAGACATCATTTGTTTTATACATTCATCTCTTTTATTACAGGCTTGTAATTTTTTGACAATGCAGTTTTCCTCTTTGTGGGCTTTTTCAAATTCTGATTGAAATCTCTGTGTAACCAAAGCCACACACAAAATTCATTGGTTAATATCCTCCTTTTTCTAGGCTTGATTATTTGAACCATGGTTGGGTCAGAATCCTCAAGGATATTTATCAAGTTGTGAGAATCTTTGGGGGAATTTCCTTAATTCCTTTAGAGGTATTAGTAAGAATTCTAACAACAATCTTGATTTGGTTTTAACCTTGAGGTTATTTCATATTTTGAAAATGTGGAGCTGACATTAGCACCAGAACAAGAGAACAGTTTTATTTAAGACACTAGCAACTTCTGGCCACTGTATATCATCTTTAAATTCTATTTTGAAATTTTCCAGTTTTTTCTTTACTGTTTTATTTTTCATGAAGTTCTACAACATGTGATATATTAAGCATCCTGACTAGAAGATTCTTTAAGTTTAAAAGCTCAACCAATTTTATATCTTCTATTTCAGTATAAGTGATGTGTTACACTAAATAATTTGCCATTGTACAACATTGCCCTTTTCATAGCCTACCATTTTCCTTTACCTTTTTATTATTCCTCTCTTCTCTAATTGCTTTCTTTGCATTTTCTATGCTTTCCTGTACTGGAGCAAATGTGCAGATACATATTTTAGCTATCATATGGTATAATTACTCCCTCAGTAACAAAAAATGCTTAATCCATGGTTTTATCATCGTAAAAGTCTTCAAATAATAATTAAAACAAGGTGATACTATACCAGTAGTTAACAAATTTGGGAGGAACTATACAGGGTAGGTTTTGAAAGGGTATGTTGTAGAATAACAGAGTTGATGGCCATCACAAACCAAACACTTGTGCAAGTAGACTGTGTATCAGTTTCTGTAAGCAACTCATCCTCTTTTCAGACGCTATCTTTGAAATTGATACCTGCCTTGAAGGGCGATGGTGTATGTTATAAATATGCATCTACATATGAGATCAAGTAAAATTTTGGTAGACCCATGATCTGTTTGTTTTTTGTTCATACCATAGAAACTAGACAATGCTGCACATCTCTAGGAGTCACACTACTCTGATTATTGCCTTAGTAGCACTGTTCATGTCCACAAAGTTTTGACAATTAAAAGTAGCTAGGGTCTTCCCCACACTCGGGCTCTATTTTCATAATTCCCTGGAAGTGTTATGGGCAAGCCAGTGCTGATGCAATGGAGAACTGGACCCTTAATCCCATGAACACCCATTCTTTATGAACTTGATGAAAGAATTCAATCAAGACACATAAGCTATGCAGAAGTAAAAGCATAATTGATTTTAAAGTAGATAAAGAGTGTGAGTTACACCTTCAATCAAGAAGGTAGACAAAGGCTTCTTCTCTGAGAGCAAGTTAGTATACAATTTTAAGGACTCTGGGTCTATGGAATTGGGACAGTTATGGTTACTTTTTCTCCTCCTTGACAAAATACTTGACAGCCACACCTTAAGGGAGGAAGGGTTTATTTTGCCTCACAGTTTGTACAGGCTTCAGTTCATAATCAGCTGGCTCCAAGGCAGGAGGGCATGGCAGAGGAAAATCACAGAGGAAAAACAGTTCATGGTAGGCACAAGGCAGGAAAGCAGGAAGTAGTGAAGAAGCCATAGAAACAAGCAACAACAGTGGCTCTCTTTCTGTCCCTTATATTCTATCCAGGCTACACACCCTTAGGTGGGCACTCACTCAGGAAGGCCTTCCCATTATCCACACCCAGAACTATGACAAATTTATCAGTGGACTAATTTAGTAATCCCACACCCTTAATCCCATCATCACACACTAGATGTAGCCATCTCTGAAAATCCCACATAAGACCACATGAGGCTTTGGGGGGATATCTAGTCACAAGCCATAATACTTACTAACATTGTATTTAGAAATGATTTTAGAACTGCAAAATGTCTTCCTGTTCCTTTTGGATGGTCAGTGTGTCCTTGAGAGCTGTATTCATATAGCAAACTTACAAAAAGTGAGTTCTTAATTAAAGCCCAAAGCAGGAGGGTCTTTAAAGCCCAATATCATTGGGCTTTACTTATTGCAAGTAGGAATGCTGCAAGTCTTGTGGACATAGATACCCAAATGCCCAGATAACAGAAGAAAAGTGCACAATATGTAAACTTAAGATGTCACTGTGCTTTGTGGGATCACTTTAGGTCTGAATCCTAAGAAATGAATATAAATGTATTATTCTTTGACAAATTTGCTTCTTTACTTAACTGGAAATGCATACTATGTTGCCCCCTGCCCTAGATACACACTTGTCCCTTGGGCCTGCTATTATTTACCTACTTGTCTAACATAAGGATCCTTAATTGTCCAAAGTTTCCAGTGTAATTTCTGGCCAACAGTGAAGAATAAAGATGAAGAACAATACTTTAAGGATTCTGAGGTGCTTATCAAAACATTTATCTTACACTCTGTCGTTGGTCTCTCTTGAGGGAGACCAGGAGACCCTGGAGAGCACCTACCTTTAAAGAAAGAAAAGGAAAAAGCTGGGGGATGAAACAGCACTTTATTCTTCAGGTCACTGTTCTCTGTTTCGACCCAGATTGGGTCTAGTAGTCAGGTTTTATACATTTTTGACAGGCAATTCTGACATCATTATTCTTTATTTTCTCAGAAGAACATCTGTCACATTCCTGCACATCTCTGGCCTTTGTTTATCATTACAGCATCATCACATTTATCTTAGTCTTAAAGGTTAACAAGTAACTCATAAAGCCAAAGGCAAGTTTACACGTCTCATGTCTCTGTTCACCAGAGGCGTACATCTAAGAGTACATCGCAGCCCTCCTCTATCAGATTTTCCAAGAAAGCAGGGAAATTTCAGCAGAAACCAAGACCACAATCTTTCCCTCCATCTGTAGAGTCATGGGTCCGCGGTCCTCAGACCCTGGACAATGGTTACTAAGAGAGCTTAGGAAAACACGTTTGCTTCCTATGAACTTTTACAACATCTTTTAAGGCTTTCTGCAATCCTTTCAGCAAACAGGCCTGAGGAAGTTCTCTGAGACATTTACTTAGTTCTTTCAATTAACAAGTTTCTTACAATTAGTAACTAAATCCTAGAGTTGAGGACATTCACAGAGAATTGCTTAAATTTCTCATTTCACAAGCTTCTTACAATTAGTAACTAAATCCTACATTTTCCCACACACTCATGGTGAGATATGTCTTCTTGAGAATGGTAAACAGGTTTCATGTGGCAAGCACAATCTAATATTCCAATGTCTCACAGGTTTGGTTACCAAGGCAGTCCTGGAATTCCAGCTTCACTTAGTGTCAGTCACCTTTGAGTCCATTCTTACTTTAAGGATTCAAAACCTACAACCCTCTGTACCATGCCATTGAAAACACCACTTCCAAAATTTCTTTTTAGCAAGTTTATATCAAGTTCATATTTCTTCCACCGTGATCCTGTGCAATGAATTTTAACAGATATTTCTTTAGTATAAAATAATGAATAATGTGTGAAGCTCTAATAGTGTTTCATAAATTACTTCATGAGCCGCACATTCTACCCTACCTTTTGAGACCTGCTGGATTTCAATCTAGACATTGGTCTAGAAGAAAAGTATAGTGGAAGTATGCTATGAGGAAAAATGATCCCAAGTTAAGTATCTCCAATGAAGCCAACACACTTTCTTCTAGCAGGGGTAGAAGGGTTTATCTTCCCCAAAATAAGATACATTAAACTAAACCAACTAAATAACACTATTCATGAAGTTATTCACAATTTCCTAATGACATGCATCCACTGTAATTCACAGAGTGTATATCTTTGTAGCCATCTTTGTAAACCATATAATAACATAGATAATTTCCATGTCCCCTACAGTCATATCTTGTAGGATTTTATGCTCTTCTCATCCAAGCTCTCCCTATTCATCTGCCTAAACCACCAATGCACCTAGCCTGTCATTTGAAATGCTTTATCACCTCATTACATTTGTATCTCCTTTATGAACACTTGTTCTCTTCTGACTTTATAATTATCATACTTTTGTATTATTTATATACAATGAAAGAAGTCATTGTGTTTTATTCACAGTTGTCTCACTTCAATGGTTACCCCAGTGTCTTTATAAATATCAATTTTTCAATAATTTTATTAACTATAATAACAAGTGCTTTAAGAGCAAGAAGGTTTATTATTTTTATTATAGTAATGATGATTTTAATGGTAGTATTGTTAGAATGATTTAGGAAAGAATCAACCATCTCTCTAAGCATTGCTTTCCAAATCTATATAATGTTCACATATCAACACTGGCAAAGAATCAAACCTGAGCAAGCATAATAAAATTCTAAATAAGCAAGCAAACACAAATAAGCAATCACAAATAAGCAAGAAATGTTTGAATAAACTCAGATGCATTTGTTAGCTATCTTTTCCTTTCTCATATTTTTATTTTATAATATTCCACTTTTTGTTTCTTCATTCTAATAAAGTTGAAAACCCAAGCTTTAATTCTATCATCAATACTACCAGAACCTATGGCTGTATTCTAGAGATATAACAATTGAAAATTGTTGCTAGAAATGTACTAGAAACAGTGAGATGAGTGAAGTCCTTATAGCTATCTTCTTTATGCTTCAAAAGGACATAATTGTAGGTTATATAGTCTGTATTATTATTTTAACCAGGCCTTTTAACTGTGGGACTGCTAATTGTAAAACAAGATTTCTTATCTACATAAAAAGACACCCAACCTTTTCCCAAATTGATTGCTACATATTATTGTATCAAATGTTTTCTTTTTTTCCAGGTACAGAGGGTCTTTATTCATTAACTATATTGAATTAACTGGTTAAAATTTCTTATATTTAGTATAGTTCCTAATAGAGTAAATAATCGGTTATTTTATTCTTCACTAATTTCCTTCCCTTCCTTCCTTCTTAAACCAGTTTACAGGGATCAGGAAAGGCAAATATTTAAAATTTCAATTATTTTTCTATTCAAGTATTAACATGATATTTCAAATATCACTCATATCATTTGAAAGAGGAAATATGTAAATTTTGTCTCGGTAACTCATAGTTCAGAACTTTAGGCAGAATAACCTCTGTCTTATGAGTTTGCACTTACTAAGTGAAATACAATAGCATTCTCACCTAGTCTTCACCAGAAAATTAATGATATTTATACTAACACTTTTTTGAAAATCCTAGTTTAACATTTTACATGTTCAGTGTCTTGTTTTTCCTTTCTTATGTCTGTGTCTTCAGTGCAATACATACTTGCTGGCATGCAGTGATTTCTCCATATATCAGATTTGTGAAAAATTACTACTATTATTAGTATGAGTAAGCTAGCTGGTCATTAATTCTCTTGACAATCCCATACAAGCACTTTTAAAAATCTCTCATAAAATGCTGAACTGGGGAAAAAAAACCTTCTATTTGTCTTGACAGGGATAAGATATAACAATCATTTATCATCTTTAAATATTATCTGAGTTCAAAGAGCACTTACACTAAATCTGATGCTATTTGAAGGTTTTAATTTGTGTGGCTTACATTGTGTTGTAACATCCATACCTCCACTAAAACTGATTTTTAAATATAAATATTATTCTTGATTAATCATCTCTAGAGTGCCTTATTACAATGAATTTTCACCAAAAACCAAATTATCAAAATATGAGTAAAAATTGAAAATGTCAAAGCAAAAAGCATGAGAAAAAAGTGAAAACACATGTGGGTCCATAAAATTAAAAAATTCTGCACAGCAAAAGCAACATATTAAAATAGCAGCCTAGAGAATGAGAGAAAATATCTGCAAGCCGTTTAAGGGATTAATACAAAATAGATGAGTCTATTGCAACAGAATAGCCAAAAAATAAAAAATCTGACCATAATTACCCAATTAAGAAATGGACAATGGGATTAAATACACCTTCATCCAATTAAGACATGCAAATGACTACCAATTCAGTGAAATAGTCTTCAGCATGACTGATCATCAAACATATTCAAGTCAGCATGGAAATGAGATATAACCTCACACATATTAGTGGCTATTATCTAACAAAAAGATAGTTTGAGCAAAACACTATTCCATTTCCAAAAACATTAAAAATAAAAGTACAATATAACATATCAATCATAGTTCTGGACCCATTAAAAAAAACCTGAAATCAAGATCTGAAAAATATATCTTACATTTTGATATTCATTGCAGCATTGTTCACAATATAGGAGATAAGTTAGAAAGAGAAATAAGAATCAAAATATAAATGAATAAAAATTTGAGGTGTAAAATACAACTGAGTATGAACATAAAACCCTATCATTTACAACAAAGTGCATGAACTTGAAGGACATTATGCTAAGTGAAAGAAACCATTCACAAAAATATGATTTTATTTAAACCAAGTATCTGTAATAGTAAAATTCATAAAAGTAGAAAAATAAAATGTTTGTCAGAGCAATGGAGATTATTGCTCAATAAGTACAGTTTTGGTTATGCAAGATCAATATGTTCTGGAGATCTGCTGTATAACTCAGTACCTAAAGTCAACAATATAGAATTAGATATTTCAAAACTTATTGATAATCATTTCATGTTATATGTTCTTACCACTTAAAAAAGAGGATAGAAGAAAAATTTTGGAAATTATTGATGGATATTTTCATGCTTAACATTTGATAATTAGCATTCTGATGACAATACCACCATTATATGTATGTGCCCAAACTGATCAAATTCTATAAGCTGAACATGTATAATTGTTATTTTATTTCTGTCTTGTATATCAATTAGAATTTAATAAAAGCTTTAAAATGAAAAAAAAAATTAAAAGCCCTTAAAAATACAGTAAAGCATAGTGACTGAGAATTACATGGAATACAAGACTGAGGGGTATCAATATGAAATGCTATTTAAGAGAGTAGAATGTGAAACCCTAGCTGTATGTTTAATAGGGGTCATAGAGGAAAATCTGGAAAATAAAATATAAAACATAATTATTTTAATATAAGAACAGAAATAATGGCAACTTATTTACAGTTGTACGACACAATTTATTTTTCACATATTTTCTCTGGAAAATAATTTTTAAGGTATTATTCATTAAGATGCAAATGAGATCCAGCATATAAATAAGTCCAATGATCAAGATATGTTATGTGTGTACCAGTACCCCAAACAAACAAAACTATTATTTACTGTAAATATTCATTGATAAAATGAATAAAAATCAAAATACATATAATTTATGAAGGTATGGTAAAAAAGTAAATTGCTCTATGTGTAGGTATATATAAGAACTTATATTTTTAAAACTAAAACACTATTAAATCATAATTCTGGCTATTCATAAGGTGTGCACTGTTGGGATATGCAGAAAAAAGGGAAAATGTATTTTGAAAAACTAGATAGTATAATGCCCAATTAATATACAAAGAGAAATAGTTATGTAATGGATGAGAAGAAAGTAGAACAAATAGATATTTGTAACTAGGAAATAAAATACATTCATTTATTCTATAATCATCAAGTATAAAAGCATTAAATATATGTTAATTTTTTTTCTGATCAGATTAACATATTCATTCAATCTATTTCCTTTTTATAAATAAAAATATAACTATACTGTAAAGAAGGAAATTAATCATTAATCAAGGAAAATAAACATTTTATGGTAAAAGGATTATGAGAGATGTAAAATAAATCTAATGAACTCATTTCTATTTTATAAGATTCCTAAATAGATAGTACAAAAGAGAAAGGAAATTGTTTTTTTTTTTTTTTTTTTTTTTTTTTGGTACCGGGGATCAAACTTGGGACCTTGTGCTTTCAAGGCAGGTGGTGGAACTACTGAGCTAAATCCCAGGCCCAGAGAAAGGAAATTGGAAATCTTAAGAAATAACCAACATCAATTTTAATTTTTTTTTTTTTTTTCTGTACAAAGGGTTGAACTCAGGACCTTGCCCTTGCAAGGCAGGTGCGGTGCCACTGAGCTAAATCCCCGGTCCTCAACACTGATTTTAAGTAACTCACTTAAAACTTCTCTAAATTGTGTTTTACTCAATTTCCAAATTAGGTATTTGTACTAAATGATCTCAATGGTCCATTCATTTTTAAATTGTATAATTTAGCTCAAACAAGCCTTTAGTATTTATGTGAACTGTGCATTGAAATAAAAAAGATTAATAGATAACTGGCTTATCCAAAAACCTCATCGTGTGTTTTCTTCATTACTTATCCAAAGAAATCATTAAAGTAATCATTAGTTAGAACTAAATTCAACTGGTATCTTTGAAAAAATGTCCACTCCTAATTTTTCCTTTTCTAATTCTCTGATTGAGATAACAATTAATAATTAAAATATGTGATTATTTAAGAAAAAGAGCCAAAACTAAACTGTAAAGTTCACAGTTATTTTCTCATTTTGATAATACAATGAAAGGACAGATTATATATATATATATATATATATATATATATATATATATATCTGTATATTATGCAATATATCTGTATATATTATAATCTGTAATATATATATATATATATATATATATATATATATATATATATATATAAAATCTCCATTCAGTAAACACTAAGAGAGCCCAGCTCTGTTCCTGGCACTGACGTGGCACTGATGTATCTACTAGATGGGCACAATATTTCTTTATTTACAGATGTAAAATACATGTTCTGAAACATTTTTAAAAGTCCAGTGTTCTTCCCCTTCCTCTTAGCAGCTTGGAATACAATGGTCACTTGTTATTAAAGCAGATTCCCCACCTCATTAATATAGATTCCTTAAGCACTTGTTTGTATTTATAGTTTAATGGCAGATATTAAAATAAACAGTTTTGCAAATTGTTGTGAAATATTTGTGGCGTATTTGAAATAAAGCTCTTTGTATAAATTCTCTCACATATAGCTTATTTACAGTCTCAACATTTCAATCAAAGTAATTCTACTGCATTTCAAATACACCACTAACTGTCCAAGTATTAAAATGATGAAATTATTCATAAAGGATTTTTAACTTGTTACATTGATATTCTCTTATGTTAGATCTCAGAAATGTGAAACTTTCTGAACCATATTGTCGCTGATATCCTTCTCGGTGCTATGGGGTGCAGAAATATTGGAACCCAGCAGGGGGTAGCCGTTTTCCTCTCTGGGACTCACCCTCACCTCCAGTTGTCTGTCTCCTCCTAGTCCCGGCTGCTCCTAGCACTGCACTACCATTCATGATTCCATCCAATGCACTTGTACAACACGAGAGCCTTCTGTTTTCCAAAGGGTTCTATAGAAATAGCTGAAGTTTCTGTCAGACTACACATAGCACCACTTCCTGTGCTTAGTCTTAGTTTTCTCACCTTTGGCTTGAGTTGCTCTAAAACATTACTTTCTAGGGAATTCAACCACATACAACTGGTACCAAGAGTAATCACAATGAGTTATATTAAAATGTTATTAGACCTAATTACCAGCTGGGGGGAGGTGTCTGAGGAGATCTCATATATGAGAAAATTAATACTCAAAACAGTTTGTGAGCATTTCTCATGACAGATGTATTAAAAATAAAATTCCTTTCCTTTTAAAATTATTTATGATAAATTTTAAATTGTGAAAATTCAGTTTTGGCTCATAAATATTTTTAAAGGAAAAAAAGTTGTAAATGAAGTTAGTATTTGTTCCAGACTCAGTAAAATGTTCTTATTTTGTTTAATGTGGATAATAGAACATAAGGATAAATCCATTATCTAAATAACAATTTTCATGTCTTATACCTGTGTTCAATATTTTTCTGGATGTAAACAGTAAAGCAAGAGTGCTATTATTGATTTATGGTGAAATAAAATATAAGTTGATTAGGAAGACAGAAACACACTATGAGGCAGATGACAGAACCACTGAGCTAAATCCCCGGCAGAAACACACTATGAAATGAAATGCAGGCCTACTGATATTTTGTTAAAGTTTTATATCTCCTCACATCTAAGATTTGATGAATCCCACTGACTGTACTGTTATAGAGTTGCTTTTCTTTTCTGGTACCTTGATTGTTTGGCTTCTTCTATTCTTTCACCTTTTCTTATCTGTACAAGAATGATCATTTCCTTATGTCAAAGAACTATGCACAAAAAAATGTCATCATATATTTTATTACTTAATATGAAGTAATGTATTTCAAGAAAATGTATTCTGTACAGATATTTGCAATGCTTGAAGTTAAGGCAAATATGAGTTTTACAACATGATCTGTGTAGACTGTTCTGCATTTATCGGTACATTTTATGAAATAGCTTTGGTTTCTAAATAGAGCTATTGTCTTCAGTTAAAGAGCAAATATTTCTGTAACAACTTCTGTCTTTTTGAGGAAGACATTAATAAATTGCTTTGAATTAGCAAAAAAAATTACTGTTGATGATCTCCCTATATATCCAATATGTGTGATATAATTACACAGATTTCTACAATCTGCTTTGTATGAATAAGAAAATTCCTTATTAAAGACTTAAACATAAATGTCATGTCATGAAAAAGAATCAGAAATTCTTGAGGTTACAAAAATCAGTACCCTATACATGAGTGGAACCTACAGCATGCTTTGCATTTATGTATTTTATTTCCTTATTCTTAAAAATATCCTTCTAGGCCGGGATTTAGCTCAGTGGTTTCACCGCCTGCTGTGCAAGTGCAAAGACCAGAGTTCAATGCCCAGTACCCCCCCCCCAAAAAAAATCCTTCTAATATATTGATTTTAACTAAAATATAAACTTTTTAACCTCTGAACTTTCCTTAGAAACATAATCATAATTTAGACTCTGGTAATTTTGAATACATGTTAATCTTTAAATATCTGTAGGTACATAAAAATTATATTTATGTGTGTATAGTCATCAATAAATATTATTATAACAATAATTTAAATATTTTAGTGTAGTTTGAATATTGCTTACATTTCTCCACTTTATTCACTTGTATCATTACTTCTCCTGTCCTCTGTACCCATCTTAAGTAACTGAATCATATTTATTTTAATGCTTACCTAATTAGCTAATTATCTTGGTACCTGTTTATCTTACAATATAAGTTATATTGCCTTCAAAACATTGGAAAATGATGATGGAGAATATAAAATTAGCAATGTAATTGCACAATGACATTGGAATCCTTGAAGATAAAAAATATGAGAAAAGTAGTATACAACATTTTTTGTCTAAAATGAAATTTTATCTCTCAATCTTTACTATTAATATTCTTTTTTCATTTTCTCAACAGTTAAAGAGTAAATAAGTTCATAGCAGCCTATGAAAAGCCCTTGGGAAATATATATTTTGGTAAATTATTCTTCTCATAGAAAAATCTTGTTCTACACTTGTGATTTCTGTACAGTTTCCACCTAATGAACAGTACTATTCAGATAAATAGATGGTGTAGGAATTCAGTTCTTTATTGAGTTGGGCATTTTCTAACAAGGAAAAAGTAATTGTTCTGACATGACCATTCCCTGACTTCCCAATTCTTTTTTATAAACTGTGTATTCTCTATTCGGTTCTTTGAAATCCAACATTGATGCTTTAGATTTCTTACTAATTGTGATTATGAAAACAAAACAATAGTCATTACCTTAGTGTTAAATTAGGAATAAAACAAATCATATTCATCTAGCATTCATTTAAGGTTTGTGGAAGTGATAGAAGTAATGCATATGGCAGGACAATGGAAAGTACATAAATGCACAAGGACAGTCTAAAGCCCATTAATCATAGGCTTGCATGACCTTCATCTAAGGATGCACTAATAATTAATAACAATTATTAATAAAATATAATTAATAATATCAATGCATGCTAATATTATTTAATAATTATTAGCACTATTAATTGGAAAATATGAAAGATGATCTCATTACTTTGCAAAAATTTAAAAAATAGTATATATTATGTAAATTAAAACTCAATCATCATACAATTTGAAGTGATAAGGAGGAAACCCTGATCTGTATTTTGAAAAATGTATTCCTTTCAGGCTTGGAAATAATTGATACCCAAAACATGGTCTTTTACATGTATGAAAGAGAACTATAACCCAATGTTTAAGATTGCAAATCTGTTTCAAATTCTAGGCCCACTATTGCAAATAATTGACTTTATTTATCAAGTAATTTAACTTTTGTGTGTTTCAGGTGTGTCTGTAAATTTGGGATAAAGACTGTGCTAACCATACAGAACCATTGTGTCAATTTAATTGAACAGCTTTGCAAAATAACAAAACCAGTTGCTAGAAAACACAAAATATTTATTAAATATCAATTATTAGTAGTAAATTTAGGTAATTGTTAAAAGTTGAAACAGAGCAAATGAGCTTTTCTTTCTGTCAGGTCTGCGAGTAGTAGGAAGGAAGGTATAATTTCTTTCATTGCTAAAAGTATTGTAAGAACATTTTACATAATATGTCTAATGCCAATTGGAAAAAGTGGGTGCACTAGTTAAAGAAGAAAAAAATTATAAAATATAAAAGGCAATGTTAGTTCATCTAGGGCAAAAACACAGCATGGAAAAAAATAGGTAATTTTAAAATGGTGTATACGCAACATTTCTATGAACAGACTCCTGCTCTCTTTGTTTTAGGGTTTGTGGAGGTGGGGCTGTGTGTATCAGATGAGCCTAAACTCAGACCTAGACAGGATTTTCTGAATCTGGCAACCTGAGTTTGGAAATATGGGATATCAATTAATTAATTAATTAATTAATTAATTTAACATTTTAATCTAGTATTCACAATGAAAATCTGGGAAACAGTAAAGCATGGGGACAAGGAACAGGATAAAGAAGGAAAATCAGATGTAGTCATCAATAATTAAAATTTATTAGATGTGGCTCCCGAATTATACTAGATTAGACAATTTGGAAATTACTCCAATTTCAAAATAGCACTGTTACTTATCTTTATAGAAAATCAAAGAAAACTTGTTTCTGAGTGGATAAATTCTTCTTTCAGAATGTCTTAGTCCATTTTTTGTTTCTGCAATTAAACACCACAGACTAAGAGCTCATGGTTCTGGAGTCTGGGATGTACAAGAGTGTGGAGCGAGCATGTGTGTAGCATCTCATGAAGACCTTCTTGCAGCCTCATAGCGTGGCAGAGAGCATCAGAGGGCATGCATTACTTTAGGTCTCTCTCTTCTCAAAAAGTCACCAGTGTCATCCTGGAAACCTGGCTGCCAAGAACTGATTTAATCCTACTCATTTCCCAAGGGCCACACATCTGAACACTTTTAATATATGAATATGAAGATCTCATTTCCAAAGCATAAGCGTCTGGGGGTCACATTCAACCATGGTGCATGTTGTTTAGGTTATTTTTTGCTCTGTAATGTGAGCCTTGAGGATAGATGAATTTCTACCCTTAGTGCTTGCTTTTTGCATGTAGTCTGCTGGACTCAAGAGAGAATATGGTTCCTACATGCCATGTTCACATAAACACTGTAAAAAAATTCATCATTGATCAAAAGGAAACATATTTTGGAATTTAGCCAGAATTAACATAGCACCTTGAATTTGACCAAATAGCTAAGAGAAATAAAAACATAAAGAATTTCAAGATGGCTGACTTTTCTAGTAATTACTCTTTCATTTTTGTCTTTTATGTCATCATGAAAGTCCGTGGCTTTTTAAAGTTTAGTTGTAATCACTCCAATGTTCAAGTTATTTGTAAATAGCACATATGTAAGTAGCAATGGATAATGGTTTTAATACTGACCAAATGAAATCCTTATATTTCCCTGGAATTGAAGAGCCAATAACTAGCAAAAGAAAAAAAAAAAAAAAAAAACAAAATCACTGGAACTGAAAATACCCCCAAAATTAATTAAGATTGTTTCTTTTAACAAATAGAGGCTAATTTCTTTATCGTTTCTTTAGTCTTAATTGAATGTAGGGCAAGAGAATGGACATACAAATGGAATAAATTCAGTAAAATTACTCACTGCATCTCTTTCTGTTGCATTTTTTGTTTTAGGAGAACCATCTTGGTGTGCCTATAAACTTGATGGTCCTCAGTCTTTTATGTGAGTCTTACCTCAAGTGATACATACTTCTTTCATCGATTTTTTGGAGCTTTCATTTACTTCTATTCACATGATCTCAAAATGTTATCTTCACTTTTTTCTAAACTGTCAATCCATATGACTGAAGGCTAATCCCAACATCTTCTTGAATATCCATGAGAAACACAAAAAATCATCTTTTTATCTGTCACCAATTTATCATCTTCTCCCAAATTTATTCATCTATTGAGATTCCTAATTTTAGTTAAAGTTAAACCAGAGCTTTTATTCCTTCATCACTCTTTTCTAGTCAGACAGAAAGTCATATTAAATTCGTTTCCTATACAACCATCATATTACATGTCTCCCACCTCTCCCAACACTGTTGCTCTAAAACACACTATCATGACCTTGTACCAACCACATTATCTACCTTCTGTTAAAGTTTCATATAATATTTAATGCATTGCAATATTTTATTTTTTTAAAAAATCCAAATATGAGAATCTTCAGCTTATATTTGCAGCTGCAACTCAAAAATGAGTTTCCTACAGATGAGACTTTCTTAAGTAACTTATGTTCAAAGTGCAACACAGTTGTTCTTCCAGTCTAAACCTAGATCCCTCATTTCTTTCCTGTTTTATGAGGCTCCCTCTACAGTCCAAAATGAGAGATCAAAATATCATGTAGACCATTGAATTTCCACCTTCCAGTAAATTCTGGTCATGTAGGAAATTCTAATATCATTTTTATTGAACCAAAATGAACTCAGTACATTTTTGCATAAAGAAATAGTTGACAAAATTACCCTTGTCATCAAAAGTAAGATAAATATCTGTTACCTGCTTTTCATGTTCTTCAGTTCCTAGGGCAGGGACAGGCTACTTAAAAACCAATTTTGCACTGTTAAGTTTCTAAAATCTGTAAGGAACACCAGCAGACAAAACCTTCTCTGTCACATTTGTAAAAAATACAAGGAAGCACACACAAACCATAAAATTAACGATAGTTGCTTTGTTCCTGTTTTTGTTGTTTGTGGCTATGTGTGATGGGTTGAATTGTTCACTCTGATTTCTCACCATTCTTTGCATGTGTACCCCCACTATGGCCTTGCTGTGAATGAAGTCACTTGAGTTTAATTGTGTCACATAACTTGCTAAAGACAATGCTATATGAAAGCCATTGAATTTAAAGTGTATCAGTTACTAGCCAACACTAAATACATCCAGTAGTTTACTGCTACTTCATATAACCATTTTAAAAGGTCATAGAGCTGGGGTGGGTGGTGGTCTGAGCCACAGAGTCACTAGAGCTGATCTGCCCCACCTAATGACAAATGTAGAACATTAAGTGACCAGTAATTAATCAGACTCCTTAACAGTAATGAGTATTGTTCCAAGCCACAAAGTATTGGGTGGTTTTTGCAATAGTTAACCCTGAGGCTGATCACTTAAGTTATTAATAAACGTGGTTTAAATTAATTTCATGTTAATTTCCCAAAAGGTGATAAGTGAATCCATGTTGTGAAAATTAAGGAGATAAAACCATTCAATACTAATAAAAATGAGTTATATGTAAATAAATAGTAGCTTCAAATCATAAAGAAAGAAGGATAAATAGGTTAAAATTATGTGTGATATGTGACTTTGTTTTCTTCTACAGAATTGTAGATAAGGTTTTAATGTGACCTTTGACGTATGTAAGTAGTTTTTAATCCTCCCTGGAAAAGTAATACTACTGGCAACTAATTAGAGAGTGAGACAGTTAATTATGTGATTCATAACATGTTACTAAAATGTTTTTCTTTACACTTTAGTTAAACAAAGCAATCTTCAGTAAATGTGATCAATTATTATTCAACTGTGCTTTACCTCAGAATTTTAATAGAAAACGTCTTGTAATTAAGATTTCCAGACTTTTACAATTCTTTCATGTGGAGGTAAATGCACTAGATTTTACTTCTGCCAAGATATTCCATGTTTGACCTCTCCCAATAGAGCAGGAAACATGCAAATAACATCCAGGTTTTAAGGATAAGGACAATATGTATTCTTACCTTTATCTTTGTTGAATTGTGATGGTATACTTCGGCTTTTTTTGTTTAATTGTTGTGGCTACAACAGCTAACACTTTGATTAGTATAACTAGGGAATCTGAAACAAGATGTTTGTTCTTTCCTATATGTTATTATTAAAATAGACATTTTTATGCCTCCTCATAATGTAGCTGGATCCAAGTTTGATTTCATATACCTTGAATGGATTTATGGCTGTATGATTTCAAACTTACTGTCTTCTTTGTTATTATCAGTTTTAAATTAGGCCAAGATATATGCAAGAATATAACCCATGATTTGTAATTTGTAATAAAGCAAACATTGTGCTCAACCAATTATGGAATACCAATATACTGGTGAGGAGGCATCAC
This sequence comes from Heterocephalus glaber, assembly GCF_053883595.1. Classification (NCBI taxonomy): domain Eukaryota; kingdom Metazoa; phylum Chordata; class Mammalia; order Rodentia; family Bathyergidae; genus Heterocephalus; species Heterocephalus glaber. Next base: position 12,251,302 of record NW_028258333.1, read on the forward strand.
CTTTAACAAGACAACTTTCATCAGCTCAGGGTGATTTGTAGAGAAGGATATAAGGACAAAAATGTAAAGTTTAAAATTTTGCCAAATCTCTTTACAACTCCTAAAAAATGCATTTAAAAGTGTATGGAGAAAAAGTTGATCTTTCCCCCAAAATGTTAGATTTATTATAAGATTCAGTAATCTCAGTCTTAGACATGATTATCCCAAAATAAATAAATATGAATTAAAATATAAATTTATTAAAAGTGAATGGAATTAATTCAAACACTGCCTTTCTTGGAGAAGACGAAGTAACAGTAAGTAGATTTACTGTTCTACTGAAAGTAATTTATGAAATATACAAAATAAGTAAAACACTTCAATAAATGTAAAGACAGTGCAGTAGACATCCTGAGAGACTAGGAACACAGCAGGTAATTCCTGCCATTGCTACAGCTCCTTGTCTTGAGAGAGTTGCAAATTCATAGCTGAGTGCAGGTGAACTTAATAGAACACAGTGGGCTCCTGACTTGAAACTATGCTCAACATCTAGAGGTAAAGGCAGCTAGATTTTATAAGATAGAAAGCTGAGAGGGAAGATCTATATGGAAAAAGAGAGCTGTGGATATTAGCAGAGGATTCTACTGTTATTAAGCTGAATTCTGATCAAAACGTGAACTTACAAAACTTGAGGCCAAGGAATAAAATACATGCAAAGATAAGTGTTAACTTCTTCTAGAGCTCAGTGTCAGGAATAGTGCATATTCTCCGCAGTCATATTGTAGAACCTCATAATTAATCAATTGGATATACTATACTAAAGCATCATTCTCCCTTCAGCAATGGGAATAAATTATTCATTTATTTCACACTGTTTCCCTTTCATCACTTTTATTAATAAGATCAAAACAAATAAAACTGTTTCAAGTACCAAAACAGTTCTAGAATAAATTAAAGAATATTTAATACATGTACATGTATATTTGCCAAATAAGGTAAAAATCAATAATACTTCCCTAAAAATCAAAATACTTTTAAAAAAGAAGAAAATGTAACTCATTATTAATAGAAACAGCAACTAATGGACACCAATGTAGAACTGATGTAGATGTTGGAATTAGCGTATCATTACATTAAAATATTTATTATAACTTTTTTCTATATATTCAAAATGATTGATTCATAATAGATCTAAATCAAATATCAAAGTTGAAAACCCCAATGTATGAGATGGAAAATGCAATAGAGAGTGTTAATAGCAAGTCCACACTTAAGAGAAAAGATTAGTAATTTTTAACAGCAAAAAACATGGGGAAAAGACTATTGTAAAAGAGAAAAGAGCACAAATACACTATGGCATAACATCAAGGACCAAATACTTGTAGAATCAGAGAATGTATATTGAACTGAAGGAAAATGTGAAACATAATTAACCAGATTTGTGAAATCCAGCTAAATAAGACAATAATATAATCATTTATGCTAATGACATATAAAAATAAAAGTGAATTTAAAAAACGAAGTAAAGGAATTTAAAAAGAATAAAAACGAATATTGAATTAATAAATAGTAAATACAAATAAGCTAAAAATAAAGACCAGTAAACTTGATTAAAATATTGCTTGACTATAAATCAAAGACACAGATTACCAGTATTAGGAGTCAAAGAGAAGACATCCCTATAAATTCTGTATATATTTTTAAATTAGTAAGGAAATGTTATAACTTTATCCAAATACATTTGATAATTTTATAAAACCATCAAATTTCTTGGAATAAACAAGCTTACAAAATTCAACCAAAATTAGGGCTGGGGACTTAGCTCAGTGGTGCTGTGACTGCCTTGCAAGGACAAGGTCCTGAGTTTGATCTCCAGTACCAAAAAATTAGAAAAAAATAAATTCCACCAGAATATATTTAGAAGTTATAATGAAATCTGAAAAGGCCTACTAAACCTTATAACTGAAATTCTAGCAAGTTACTTTAAGTAGAAATCAATAATTCTAAAATGCACATAAGCAAGAAAAGTCAATTTTGAAAAATCATTTTTGAAAAGAAATGATAAAACCAGTGATTAATGTTCCATGATTTAAATTTTTATTATAAGGCCACACTAATCATTATTGTGGTTTTGGTGGAAAACTAAGTGTATAGGTTGATGGAAGAAAAAATACTACAGAAATCTATATGATCACTGATTTCTGACAAAGGATAAATTATAATTAATTAGAGCAATCTTAGTCTTTTCAATGAGGGAAGAAATATTTGAAAATCTGTTAGAAAAATCATCCATATCTTGCATCTATAAATTAATCGAAATTAGTACTGCTAAATATAAAATTAAAAACTGTACCATTTCTAGATGAAAAATAATGAGGTCCCTAGTGATATGATCTTATATTAAGAAAATATTTCTTAACACTAAATGTATGATTTGTAAAGGAAAAAAATATGGTCATATTACACTTTATTCCAATTAGAATTTTCATTGAAGATACTGTTAAGAAAATAAAATGGAATTCAAGATCCAGGTTTTAAAAAGTTAAGTATATATCTGATTAAGATTATGTATGCATTATAAATAATGAACATATTCTTAAAGTACAATAACGGCATACAATGCACTAGAAAATGTATCAAAAAGTTTGGAAATACTCCTCCAGTTACTTTATCCCATTTTTCCTTCTTGTTAACATATTCATCTTAGTTCATGGTATGGTATATAATGTCTACATTCATTGAGGTTATTGGGTTCCTTAGATGGCTTGTCTTTTATCTACTTATTTCCCCTTCCCCTCCTCCTCACCCCTCATGCTTTTTCTCTTGGGCCCCTTCCTTACTGCAAGAGATCCATTCCTTTGTCACCTTCTATCCATTTTTTATTATTCTCTTGATGTATACCTTGCCTCACTCAAATGAGCACTTCCATACTGTATTTAAGCTTGTGTGCCTGGTTTATTTCACTTAACATTATATTTCCCAGGTGCATTCATTTTCCTACAAATGTCTCAAATTTGTTGTTCTTTATAGCAGAGTAATATTCCATTATATATAGATACCACATTTTCTTTATCCAATCATCTGTTGATGAGTATACAGGCTGCTTCCAGGATTTAGCTATTATGAGTTGTGCTGCTATAAACATTGGTGTGCATGTGTTGCTATAGTATGATTCCTTAAGCTCTTTGGGGGAAGATACCTAGCAGGGGAATGCTTTGGTCTTAATGTAGGTAGAATGATAATGTTTGAAAAAATTGCAATTGTTTCATGTTGTTGTGGTGGTGGTATTTGAGATTAAATTTGAGTTCTTTATGCTATGATACATTACCTGCCCTTTATTTTACATTTTGAGGCACAGTATTGTTGTTTTCAGGTTGGTTTTACACTTGAGATTCTTGTGCCTTGGCATCCCAGAGTGCTAGGATTACAAGTGTGAGCCCTGATTCCCAGTATCAATGAAGTACTAGTATAGAAGTCTTCATAAAGTAGGTATTCAAACATTCATATGTCCAAGAATAGTGTATATTTTCAGACTACAATATATTTGTTGGGTTTTAGCCATAATTTCAACATAAGTATATGAAAGACTCTGATTCATTAGTTTGGTCTGCAAAAAAGTTGGTAGAATTATAAAATGCATACCTGAAATAATACTTTGTGTTTTAGGTATTTTCTCACAATGATTTTCACAATCACATTTTTATGATAAATTATATGTGTGTACAAATACACAATCAAAATACTGACATACTACACATTTTTTTGTATGTATTCTGACATGAAACATGTACAACATCATAAAAGTAATTTATTTCACAACCTTAAAAATGTTATCCAAATGACCTACAAGTTTGCAAAAATGTATATATTTCTAATACACATAAGAAAAATGAACAGAGAAGAATCATGCAGAATATTTCTCATGTGTTAATTTTCTTGAGAAACAACATCTTATTTTACTTCTGAGTACATGCAAATGTCCTCCCAGAATACAATTTGTTTTTAATGTTGCCTATTCTTCCTCTCTTTTTCTAAGAATGTCTCCAAAAAGAATTGTTTTCATTGAGATTATGATAATTTCATTTTCTTTAATTTTTTTCATCTTCAAACCTATTAGAAATATAGGAAAATGTAGTCAGGTATGAAATGAGATACCATATCTTAGACAATATAACCGGAGTTATTTCTTACTAAATGCTTTTAAAATCATTTCTTTAGTTATCATGTTTCTGAATCCTTGCCCTAGGGGATATGTCAGAATTTTTATAAGGTCCTGCGGACTTCACCTAAGGCTCCCAAATAGAATTGTGAGCCTAAAAGTGTTTGTAAATTATTGATTACATGTGGATTTTGTGACTGATTTAAAACCTACATCCCACTAAGAAATTTTCATAAATATCCTTTAATTACATGACAGTACCATGATATGCACACATATCTGATCTAAAATTTCTGTAGTATAACTCTCTAGTTTGTAGAAAACTGTGGAGGCTTATTTCACGAAAATGGCCAGATTATTAAAATTTTTATGCTAAACTTTCTTATTTGTATAGTGGAAACATTAGTATTTCTTTAGTTCTTGTGAAGTTATGCAACTTATTGATTACTACTTTAGAATATGTATTATGTCAATATTATTTTCTATGGTTTTAGGATATAGTATTCAATGTTTTGTTTCAAATCTGTTTTCATGACTAGTGAGAACTATTTTGTTATATATGACCTTTATTTAAAAACCTTATTAAATTTTGTGTAGAGGATTGTGTGGCTAGAATGTATGATAGAAGATATATTTATTATCTCATAGTAAAATTTACTTTAGAATGACTATCTTCTGTAGACATGACCTTAACTTACCTGACATTTTATTAGGACCAAATTAACATCTATCATTTAAATGTTTGTAATTATCTATTATCTGTCTCTGAAATTTAACATTTGTTAAACTGCTTCTATGAAATGGCACTTTGAAAAAAGGCAAGCAATAAATGCAGCCCTGAAAATAGCAGGTTTATAAATGCATAGTGACAGGGTTTATTAATCACCGCAATGAAATTAACAGTGCATAGTTAAGATGAAATCATTCAGTTCATGGGCTCAAAGAACATCACAGAGACCTTTAAATGTGTTAATATGATCCAATATAAATCCAGTTTTAAATTTTAAAAATAATTATGTGTTAATAAATTTTACCCTAAGTCAAAAATATGTATGAAATATGGGTTTATTTTTTAAAGAAATAAGTAAATTTTAATTTTCAGATGACACTTTATGTATATCAGTGTACAACAACATTCATGTATATTAAAACCAATGTACTTTAAAATCACAAATCCATATCAACCCAAATTAGGTATGTTGTGTTATCACCCTGAAGGGGTGAGAGGGTGTGGTTTGAAAACTCTGGATTATTTGTGGACTACTTAATAGAAGTAAACATACTGGTTTCCTCATGAAAATATACTAAATTCATGTAAAACAATTACAGAACTTAAAGCATTCATTAAATACAGTGTAAATATCGTATTAATCCATTTCCAGGGAATCCAGAAACCTAGAAGTTATTCTAGAGTCCCTCCCCTTCTACTTTTCTACCTTAGCCCCCATAGTTAACCAACCACCACTTTCTATAAAACCTACTAGTTTAAGATTTCTTGAATTATCCCCTTTTCTCTATATTTTTTCTCTTTCACCACTATCTCCAGTGTGGAGTAAATCAATATCCTCTGTGACATCGCCCCTCCAACTTGCTTAAAATGTCCAACCTTGGGCCGGGGATTTAGCTCAGTGGTTCCGCTGCCTGCCTCCCAAGCACAAGGACCCGAGTTCAATCCATGGTACCAAAACAAAACAAAACAAAAAAAGTCCAATTTACACAAAAATGATGTTTAAAATCTTAAAAAATGTAAACTGACCATGTCATTCCCTTGTTTCAGTGACTCTTCAAAGTATACTTAGGACAAAATCAAAATACTTAACTACAAACTCTCCCGGACACTGCCCAGGGTTTGGGGATTCAACGACATCCGGGTTAAATATTGATTTATTGTAATTATTCATTTGACACCTCAATTGAGTGGAAGAAAATGGACAGCACATGCCCCTTAAGGGCGCAGGTGCTACCAGATTCTAGAGGAATGTTTTTATCTGAAAATACAGATTTGGGTGTTGCCTGGTGCTCTAATCTTTTTAAAGAAATCAGAAATGCTGACTATGACATGAAATCTCCTGATCTGTGAATGTTGACAACCACTTCAAATTTCTGTAACAATGATGAGGCCCAAAGAACCTGTATGTAAGACAAATCCCACATCTTATCCAGTCTCATCATCTGACTCCACACTACTACTCTCCCATCAGCTATTCTGGACATTTCTCAGATCCTCAGAGACATCAAGTTTTTGCCTTAGGGCTCTCATACCTGCACTCTGCTTGGATCTCTTCTCCCTTCTCCAACACCAACTACTTAATTTAGGGACTTTCTCTTCTAAGTTTTTGAGTCACTGCTTCCTAAATGAAGCCTTCCCTATTCTCACTGCCCTCCACTCCCAGGGCAGAAGCTAGTCACTCCATTAAGTGCTCTGATCACATTGAGTACAACTCCCTAATTCTCATTACACTCAAAACCAAAATCATTCATCTAATAACCATTACCTCCCAGATCGGACCTCCACATAAACAAGGCCTGACAAAAATGACATGCAATTGAATACACATTTGTTGCTAACTAGTAGTCTGGTTATAAAATGTTCCTTTAGACAATAAAATTCGAGAGTACTTTTGAAATATTAATCAAACTGTACCCAACTTTTCAGAAACATACACACTATTTACAGAAAAGTAAACTCAGAATTAAAATATTCAATTGCAATTATAATTGCTAGTAATAAAAGTTCACATTTACTGATAATTGAATAAATGCTAGGAACTCTATTGAGTGCTCTGCATGTATTATCTATTCAGCACAACCTCTAAAGTAGATGTCACCATTTCACAGAGGAAGAAACTTAGGTACAGAAGTTTTAAATTTGCTCAGAATCACACCTCTGATCAGTAGCAAACTACTGTATGTAACTGAGATCTTATACACCATTAATAAAGATCCTAACAACTCTAAATAATGTCTTAAAGAACTTCATAATGAATGACTAAAAAGCACTATCAACAGAAAAGGAAAGTAAGAAAATAGAATATACATGAAAAGTACAATTATGATTAAGAATAAAGATGGTTATTCTCTGTATGTTTAAACAATAACCTATCTAAGGGGGATGCTTAGTTGAAGAAAAAGTTGGAAGTATGAATTTTACTTTAAGATATCCTAAATATAATTTTCAGGAACTTACTAGCAGAAATGTGTTGCTATTTATCTTTGGTCACTATTCCATGGCTAATGATTTAAACAAACAAACAAACAAACAAAAAAAAAAAACCTGTTTTCAAAGTAATTTTACTTCTTCTAGCATTCATGTGAGTTTATTTTATTTTTTAAAAATAATTATTATACCAAGAATCAGTCCTGAGAACATTCTAGTACTGTGCTACATAGCCAGTACTTTTTAAAAATGGTTTTTCTTTATCCTTTTCTCTCTCTCTCTTTTTTTAACTCTAAAGCAGAGTTTTGTTAAGATGTCTAAGTAGGACTCAAAGTTGTGATATCTCTACGGCAGATTCCCTCTGTGCTTGAATTAGAAGTGTTCACCACCACAACCAGCTGGAATTTCAATTTTTAAGATTTACTTTGCTAACATTTTAAATTAACACAAGTTTATGGACTCTGACACAAAATATTAAATGTATCACCAATGTTTATTTCTACAACTTATTTTACTTTTTATAAAATTAGAGCCCTGTTCTCTGCATTTTTGTGTGGATTCTTACAAATTAGGGATTATTTGGATTTGAATAAGTTCTATTTTATGTTTTATTTTTTTCCAAATCATTGAAATGAAATCATCCTCACAAATGATTTGTTCCTAATGTAATTCCACTCATACCCTTTCAACCTCCCCTATTTATTTACAAAATTTCTCATATGGAAAAAAGTATAAAAATAGAAAATAAAACTATTATTATTTTGAATGAATGTCCCTTCCATCATTCCAAATTTTTCTATAATTCCATATTTTTCTGAAGAATGACAAGTTTAATTCAATTTTACTTAGAAATAATTTCACCTTAACAGGAGATTTTAAAAAATAGTAATACTGAATGTTCTTATACAACAGCACCACAACTTTCCCTAATGTTGATGTCAGACATATGCATCATACATTTTTTTTGGTACCAGGGATCGAACTCAGGACCTTGCACTTGCAAGGCAGGCATGGTGCCACTGAGCTAAATCCCCAGCGAAGCATGATATGTTTTTAAAACTAAATTCTTAATGCTGCTATAATACTATTAACTAAAATACAATTATATTCAGACTTCAGATTTGTTTATTAAGTGTTATTTATTTATTAATATACTAGTTCAAGATGCAAATTCAAACCCGGAAATGTATGTGAAACAGCACTTGGGAGGCTGATGCAAGAGAACTGATTGCAAGGTTGAGTCCCAACTGGAAAAATTAGCAAGAACTTGTTTCAAAATTTTAAGACTTATACTTTCAGTTTCTCACACCAGATAATTCAGTACTTACACATGTGTGTCCTATTTATTTCACTTACAAGTATGGTCTCAGGGTGCATCCGTTTAGCTATAAATGTCTCTAGTTTATCATTCTTTATAGCTGAGTAGTACTCTATTTTATTAAAAAAATATTAGGGGCAGGGGATAGGAAAGACGGGAAAGAAAAAATGAGAAAAGAAGGAAAATATGGAAACAAACCTTTTATAAATAGGGAGGGGTAGAGGGGTAAAAGGGAGGAAAGGGAAATGGGAAAAAACAAGAATGAAGATTTACCATATACAGGTACAAATTCCCAATGATGAATGTGATCATAATGTACACCTAAAATGTACAATAAAGTTAATGAAAAAAATTTAAACTTAGAAAAGGGCTGGTGATATGGCTTAGTAGTAGCATGTCCTGGCTTCAATCCCTGGTATGTATATACATACACACATACATACATCAAACAAACAATGACAAAAATACTTAACTAAGATATTACATACTAGCCTCTTCCAAAATCTTCTAGTGTCTTGATTTTCATCCTCAATAGACCCTTTAAAACTTAGAACACTAGTCAGTTATTTAGAAGAAATTCTATCAGTTTAACTTGGCATTATGTTTCTTTTAATCACGATTAAAGTTATGCATTTGTAAAAGGATACCACAGAAATAAAATGCCTTCTCTTCATACTGTAAAGTGTTACCATATAACACAGCATTAACGGTGAGCTGATATCTCTTCCTCAGTCAAGGATGGAGCTGCTCCCTTCCTACAAAGTAAAGCTATTGATTTTCTCTTTCCATACTCTATTCAGGAGAAGTTAGTAATTAAGGTCAAGCTACACTCAAGGCAGGAATTTAAGCTACAGTTTCAAAAGAGAAGACTATGGAATATTTCGTGTTTTGTAAATCCTAATATGAACTACTAGGAAAAGAGTGGAAAACTTATGAATACTTTCTTGAATACAATTAATTCATCTGGGTTGGCTAATAAGAATTAAACTCTCACAATCTCAAGAAACAGAGGTCTTATTTTATCAATGGTGACATTTCAAGTGTATCACTTCAAGGTCCTTAAGAAACATATTCCTGGGATTTAGAAGGTTTTTGTCTAAAAGTAACCGAGAAACTTTACAATTACAGTAAAGAAAAGGGAAGTCAGGAGGCATAAGGTACAGAGGAGTTCTGCCTGAAATTTACTGAACTTGAGTACACTACAGAGGTTTTCTTTATTAGAGTTGAGGGCTTTCTCAAAGAAAACCCTGAAAAGAGGAGCCTGAATAAGCCTGCAATCTCCAAAATCTCCAAAAAAAAAAAAAAGTCTCACTGTAGCTATGAATTAGTCTTTAGCAATTTGTTTACATTTGTAGGTTAATCTTATAGACTTACATGGTACCTGAATGCATAACATTCTGCTTCTGGTTTGGTTTTGCTTTGCAAGTTTAACTGTTTATCATGTAATGTAAGTACTCTGATAGTTTCAAGAAAAATCTTAAATCTTCAGTTGCCCATCTTGCTTTCCTGAATGTAGGAGCAAAAAGGGGCTGCTCTTTCCAGTTTTTTGCGTCTTTGAACTGAAATATAAAGGGCATTAGTTCACCCCTCTAATTAAAACATTTGAGTGCAATAAGCTGAAAGTAAGTATCGAATCTTTTTATTATAGAAAGTGACTCTGTAACACGAATGTTTATATGTATTACTCAAATTGACGTATTTGTGTACTTGAACAGCTGGCGAAATAAATTTTATAAACAAACAGAATACATATTCTTCCTCATATAAATATGGGTAGTGAAGCAAAGATGGTGTTAATACCTTTCTGAATGCCATAGTTTTTATTTATGGTTGTGACACTTTCCATTTGCAAGACTGTTTACACACACATAATTATACATGTTATTATTTCATGGTCTGTTATATTTGGATTCAATTGTTTGTTTTACTCAACCAGTTCTACAATGCAGTTGGCTGTTGCTTTAAATTACATTGCTTTAGATTAGATTTACTACACATTGTCATATGTTCTCAGCAGGAATCTGCTTTAGAACAGATTCTGTAGTTCCAGAGTTTGATGCTTCTGCTATAATTTATAGTCTAGCTATTTCTATAGTTCCTTTTAAAAGTCTAAAACCAGTGAAATTTTGCAACATTCTGAGTAGACACTTTGGATACATAATATTCCTTTGAACTATTTTAATGTTCATACTCTTAAAGTGATTTTTGGTTAAAAATGGCTAGTACTATCTCAACAAGCCGCTTAATAGATATATTAATCTGTGCTTTTAATTGAGTTTATATACTTAGAATTTCAATGCTGGGTTTAAATGACAGGAAATGAATGAGTGTTCAATTACTTGTTAGGACTATAAGAAATTATTTGAGCCTTGGGATTTATCATATGTAAATGCTATACTGAATCTTGCATATATTTTTCATTAAAATAAAAAATAATGAAATAAAGGAAGTTTTAAGACTCAATAAATAGAAAACTGATATATGTATGTATTCTAAGTTTTTCAGCCAGACAAAACTTCTACTCAAATTTGAAAAGACTCAAAGGAAAAGTGATGTTTATTGTGGAAGTACTGGCAAACTTATCTGTAACAGTTGTATTACTAAAATAAATTTAAGAAAATTCTGTCTTCACCTATATAGTTTCTATGCACCTAGAAAGAACACAAAAGACTTACAATGTGAAACTTGACATTCTCAAGGGCCTGCACTGTCATCCGTGTTTTTAGTAAGTACACTGTATTTCTTGAGATTTTCTTGCCAAAATAAAAGGCACTGGAGTCATTTTATTCTTTTTAATAGTATTACTCCATTTCTCCTTATAGCACTGCATATTAGCTTGTCAGGAAAAAAATCATCACCTAGCAGATCCAAATATGTTTACAACACTTTTATGAGCTCTTTTTAATGGATGCATGTCGTCAAGAAAAGCCATTTTGATATAATTTTTATGCTCCACAATGATGTTGCGGTGTATATGAGATTTCCCATTTCCAAGGGTTACAGAAATTTACATATAAAGTGGGATAGTCCACAAAGTGCCACATCATTAAGTTAAAGCATAGCATACCATACCCATTAGTTTAAGATTCTGTTGCATTTCTTTAGTTAAGCAATTTCTGCATGCTAGCACATTTGCACAAATAAGCACAAAAACACAAGAAGCTATAAAACTGATTATTTAGATATATGAGTGTATTTTTTTAGGTATTGTTTTGTTTTCACTAATGTTCTTTGAGCTTTTAACAGAAAGACTTAAGAGGTTCTCTGGTCTAAATAGTTTTGAACCATGTTAGTAATGAAGAAAGAACCCTGTTGGATCATAGGCCTAGGGAAGATGTATCCTACACAAAGAAGTCATTATCTGGATTCTTCACCATTGAATTTTATGACATTTTACTATATCAGAATACAAAGTTATTCTTCATTGAAGAATAGGCTTGGAGACAACATTGAATTCAGTTAACATATCGCTGCAGCGAGGTAAACCTGGATAATAGATATCTACTTGTCATCTCCTATGATTGACCCAATATATTCTTGTTTTAATTTTTAAAATTTATTTTAATGGACAGTACAAACATAAGAATATACACATTAATAGAGCACTATGCAATATTTGTATACAAGTAAGCTTCATGTATATATATATATATTTTTTTTTTTCCTCCAACATGTAGTTTCTTTGCTGGAAAAACTTTCAAAACCCTCTCTTCTAGCATTCTGAGAGGTACAGTTTGCAATTTTTATCAGTTGTCACCCTACAGTATTATGCAATTCCAGAACTTCCTACATATAGCTGTCATTTAGTAACTCAATCTCTTACATCCTGTTCTTCCCAGTCTGTGATAACCACCATCGTTTTCTAACTTCCATGAGATTAACTTTTTTAAATTCACACATGACTGAAATCATACAATTCCTATGTTCCTATACCTGTCTTATTTCCCTTAACATAATGAGCTCTTGTTTCCAAATATTCTTATCTTGAGCAGAATAGTTAGAATAATCTCACACAAACATGTTTATGTGACAAATTCATTGAGTTTACATGGAATCTACTGGAAATGTTTGTCATATTTAGATTGAAAGTGTTAAAACTAAGATTTTCATTTTGGGCTTAGGAGTTGCCTCTCCTTACTTTTGAAACAGTTTGATGAACTTCATTACTCATGGTTTCTCTAAATAGACAAATTGCAGAAGAAAATTTGTCATTCTTTGTTCAGGTATTCCTTAGTACTTTGTTTAGTTAAACATTCATACACATTATAAGTATGATATCCACTTCTCAACATGAAAATCTGTTTCATTGGGTACATGTGGAAGACAGGATCAGAAATAGTTAAACTTTTGGAGTTGTTGTGTTGTTTATTTACTAACTATAACACTTTGGATTGCATGTGTTCATATGTTACAGAAACACTCTTTAAGAATTCCTTAACCAAAAATTTCCATTCCATTCAGTGCTTAGTATTTTCTTTTGGCTCAGATATCATTTTCATGTCACATTTCCCACATGGATTTATTTGAACACTGTATCTGCAGACATTACCTTCAGTTTTAGGCATGGGGAGAATAGGAGAAAAGAACTGTAGAGGATGAAGGACACGGAGGCACCTATATTCTGAGAGTAAAAATACTTCCTCAGAAAAAAATAAGGGTTAAGCTTATAATTTATGATTCAGTGCTATCAAATATGGACACTAAATCTGGCAGGGATGAGATATAAAAAACATGACTTTCTATAAAATATTCAATGATTGTCAACTGGAATGAATGGATGGACAAGTAGCACTGCTGGCCATTGGATTTCTCAATTTAATAGAGTATTTTGATCATACCAGAAATGCAATAAATTCTGTTCAAATAAATAAGATGCAAATCTGATTATTATTTCTTTGTTAAAGGACCATATCCTATATGTGCCCTCTGACGATCATTCAAAATATATGAAAAAATTCTCGTGAAATTTTTTTATTTTTGTTTAAATCACACTCATTTTAAAAAAATTAATTGTAGTAAATACAAGATAGCTAATACAAGAAACTCTATCAAACTTATTAAAAAGAAATCAATCAATAAAAGTGAATAAATTAAAGAGTGTATGTGTAAGAGAACAGATGAATAATGAAATTATAGGATCTAATTATGTGGCTGAAATAATTTTTACTTACATCAAATGAATTAAAATATAGACCCCCCACATTTCATTGATAACATACTGTTCTATTTGTAAAAGAAGAGCACTTCCTCAATGATATTCTTTACATTCATTCTATGAGAATGGAAAAATAAATATGAATTCAGTGCTGTTTTTTCCACTCTCTTCCTTTAATTGGTCAACCTCTTAATTTAACTATTCTTTCCCCCAATTGATAATGAATAATTATAAGAGGAATATTCTACCCTAGTGTCTATATGCAACATCTTCCTAGTTCAGTGTTTCCTCTTGCTTTTATTATTCCTTCATATATATGACATAACTTTGGAGCAGAAAGGTTAAGTGATTTATACAAAGTATCTAAATAGTAAGTTGCCTAACTAGCATTTGTATCAGTTAATCTAGCTACATTCCTCACTCTCAAACATTACCTTTTTTGGTTGATTCATTATTTATTACTCAGATTACTATGAATCTCAAGATAGATTACAACTATTTATAATAAACAATAAAAATGTACATTTTCATCTCAGGATCATTTGTACTTCTTTAATGCCAAATTTAGTCTCCTTTTAGGCTATTATTTTATTTCAGTCTTTGTTCTCTTTTGCTTCTAATCTAGGTAAAAGTTTATATATCTTTTACATATTCAGAAAAAATAGCTCTGTTTCATTGACTTTTTGTGTTTTTTAACCTCTAATTCTTTTAGTTCTGCTATGATCTTTCTTTTCTTATACTAATGTTGGTTTTGTTGTATTTTTGTTTTTCTAGTTCCTCAAGGTGTATTCACAAGTTGTTTAAGTGAGATTTTTTTTTTTAACTGTAGGCATCATTTAAATTAAGTTTTTATTATTCCTATTATTCCTTTTGTTGTATCTCATGTTTCCACAATTTGTGTCTCCATTTTCATTTACTTTGAAAATTCTTTTAAATTCTTTCTTGATTTTTTATTTAATTCATTGATTGGTCAAAAGAATTGTTTAATTTCCATTCACTTGTACAGTTCCAAAGTTTTTCTTATTGTTTTTAAGTTTTTTCATATGATGTTCATAAATACTAATAATATTTCAGTACTTTTTGAGATTTTTGAAACCTGTATTTTTCTTAACATATGAACTATCTGGGGAATATATTTTCAGCTTAGAGAAATGTGAATTCTGCATAAATGCTCTAGAACTATTAGAAAACTTTGGTCTGTATATATTTTGATGTTTCTTTGCTGATATATGTATATACACATTTTTATATACATTTGATATATTATATATGTACATGCATTTTTGTCTAGATTTTTTATCCACTGACTTAATTAGGGTGTTGATTTTATTCATCTGAGAAATATACAAATTGATTTCAGATAAAACTGATAGTATTTTATCATACATTTTAAATGCAGACTAAAGTATTATTAAGAAATTATTTAAAAGACCTAGTAAATAGCTCAGTAGCAAACTGATTGCCTAGAATGTGTGGGCCCCAACAAAAAAAAAACAACAAAGGGATTCAAAAGAGAATGCAGAATATAAATCAAAATCCCTATCAAACATATTTTATTCCTATCCTTAGATAAAACAGTACCAAGATCATGTGGACAGCAAAATTGTGGGCATAAAAATAGTCTCTATTGGACATTCTCAATGTTCCTGTATATATATATATATTTTTAATAGCAAAATTTAACACAGTAGGAACATTGATTATTAAAACACTAAGATACTAACATATATTCAGATTTAGATGCTTTCAATGATGATTTCACTGTAGTAGTGTAAGTTTGCTTTATCACTCAGCTGGATGGCATCCTCCAATGTCAGCAGAAAGATGATGAGTCTCACACATCTCCTCAAATCAGATGGTATGTTAACCCACGTTGTTTCTCATTGCGTATATAAATATTAATATGAAATAATTACGGTTTCACTAAATGATCCAATGTGCATATTGATATGCCAAGCACTCTCCCTTACAGATTTATAATTTCAGCACCTCACTCGTTTTCTTCTCACTCCCTCTAATACTTGCTGACTCCAGTACTCACTTGATCTATATCTCTGGTTAAAAACCATTCAACCATCCTTTCAAATGTTCTTTTCTTTTTCTTATGACTTTCTGTCACCAGGCATCATTCTCCCATTTCTTTACCACATCTGAAATTTTGATGGCTACCTTCCTAGGAGGTGGCCATGAGTGCTTATCCATCCCACACAAGTTGTATAAGTCCTTCACCTTTCTACTGTATCGCTCAAAAACCTTTGACATTTCAAAAGTATTTTTAAATCAAATTCTCCAAGTTATTGTCATAATAACTTCTCCAAGTTATTATCTTCAATGTCATGAACGGCGAGAATGCAAACGCTGGTAAAATCCAATCGATTGCATTCTTTCTGATCGTATAAACACGACAAGGACACAAATTGGTTATATGGTTGCATTTAGATTCAGAGCATAAACCCTAAGTAGGGGTGAAAATTGCTCTAATACAATGACAACAATCCTTCTCAACTTTATGGTGTAGAGGAGCTTTTTTCGCTGCAGGTTCTATTTCAATCTGTCAGGCATGGGGCTTAGGTTTTCACACTTCTGAGCAATAAACGGGTACTGCGGCGACTGATCTTTCTGCAAAGACCCTTAAAGCCCCGCTGCACCTTGCTGATCACTGCCACCCAGCTGTGGTGTGTTTGCCCTCTGGCTCTTGAATGTGATGACGACAAATCTGCACACAGCTAACTCCATATTCGCATATTGACTACACACTCGAGTGCCAGCGTCGTGGAAGCAAGCGTTCCAGATTATCAGAGTGCAGTGCTGACTAAGGCAGCCATCGTGTCCTTTTCTTATTCATTCCACTTTGACCTTGACAGAGGAAACAGCTTTGATGATTCATGATTAGCGTGTGTTGAAAAAACTCCGATTTGAAAAAAGAGACCAGTGAAACACATCCATTACCATTCTTTGTTACATATATCTTCCTGAAAAATTGTGCTGTCAAATATCAACTTGATAAAAAAGTGAACTCTGTACAGTAAAATTATAGCATGCAAGTGTTTTTTTATTTTATTATACCACACAATAATCTAAATTACCAATGACTTGTGTGACTGGACAATATTTGTTCATATACTAACATGAAATAATCTTTATTTCTTACTGAAGGATAGAAATTTTTTTTTCAAAGGCTATGGTTTACTGAAAGTTTGAAACAGTGGATGTTTTCAAAGCAAGTTTTGTGACCCAAATACAATAACAGAAAGCTACTTTTAAATAGAAAGAAATCCACTGTCTTTGTTTCTTTGTCTCTGCCTCAGTTTCTTTCTATCTCTGTCTTCATCTCTTTCTTTCTCTTTTTTCTCTCTGTCTGCTGAGATCCCAGTAATCTTCCTCTCTAGGCAGAGATACAGATAATATGAATTCACCATATGAATCCATTCTAATGGGCTCTATTACCTGTTTTCTATGTTGATAAAAACTGAGAAATTTAAAGATAAAACCAAAATATTTCCTTGTAAAAAATTTGAAAAAACAATGAAAAAATATAAATGGGTTTGACATTCTGAAAATAAGCACATAAAAGTGTAGAGGTTAATATATTTTTTCAATTGATAAAGTTATTTGAGTTGGCAAACATCATTTCTTGACTGTCCTAGGGTTAGAAAAACTATAATTATCAGGCTTATGTATAAAACTTTTTTAAATGTGCATGTTCTCATTATTGTATTGTCTATATCATTTTAAATTCTTTATTCCAAGATGAATATTGACTTAACATTGAGGCAACCATGCATTTCCTATCTATGTTTCATAATAATCTTCCTGCAGAATAATATAATTGTTAAATAGAACCTGAGGGCTAAGAAACAATAATACACAATGAAGTCTAATTAGTCTCACAAAATTATTTGAAAGGCAACAGCTTTTTGTTAATTGAACCAAGGTTGTAGTGTTTGCAAGTGTAATTTCTATGGTATCTGTTCTTTAGAGAAACCTCAAAAGTTAAAATGTGTGATTTCAAACTTTCTTTTCCTTTTGGGTTATGGCCATTATAATTGTAATATTTTCAAATCCATAAACTTCAATCTCCACACAAAACCAGATGCTACTTCTTTCTCCCCTTCCACAAATTAATTCTTTCTTCTTATTATTAAAAAAATCACAAAATATCTGTAGAGACCTTGTAAATATGAGGAAACTTGTAACCTCTTAGTATTTTCATGGATAAAATTTTTACTTTGAAGAGATCTACAGACTTTGGTGTATATTTCCTTTCTTTCTAACAACATCAACCCCATCTTCAAAGTGCATACATACTGCAAGGTGATTCACACTGTTTCTGAAATTTTAAGCAATTTTTCAGGAAAATTTTTTTTAAAAAATCCATATTATGTGAAAGACCTCTTCATTCTGAATTTTTTTAAAAAAACATAAGAAAATTTTATTCGTCACCTTTTCATCTTTGAACTCAAATAGTTGATGTACCCTGAAGAAAGCAGGAATGGTTTATTTTTGCTCATGATTACAAAGGATTCAGTCCATGGTTAGCTGACTGTAAAGAAGAAACATTATGGCAGAAGGCCTTGGTGGAACAGAGGATTATGGTGGCTAGGAAACACAGGAAGTGTCAGAGAGCCAAGGCTGGAAACCAAATATAGACCTCTCCTTGATCCACACAGAGATACCTGAAATGTGCTTTACTGATTCCTTAGCTGGCTACCAAGCCAATCAATTTGACAATTAAGCTTACTTGTCAAAAAAATAGAAGATGATTAATTGTAAAATATATTATTCTAATAGAATTCAAGAATAACAGGAAACTATAAATTTATTTGCAATACCAGATGTCTTGTCATTTTTTTTCTGTATAGTGTATTTAAAAAAATACAAAGAATTTAAGTAAAGGAAAAATTAATTTAATTCCAGGGAAATAAATGCACGAAATAATGAAAAAAGCATATTTTAAAAATTTTATCATTTCCAAAACTTAAAAAACACTTTAACATGTTTGAAATCAGATTGCAGAATATAAAACACGGTATGTCAAGTTTAGTTGAAAACATCTCTTGATATATAAATTGATAATAAAATTTAACATTAATTTTAATACAAATGAATTATTTCTCTTTTCTATGAAATAACCAATTACATTATGTGAAATGAATACAAGGATTTTGAACCTAAGCTTCCTTTACCTGCTAAGTCACTCAGGCTGTGCTTGAATTTGAGATCCATATTACAGTTATTTATGTCTTGTCCCTCCTTGTCATGTCATTAGTTCATTAAAAACATTATTTTTGTTATAATCTTTCAAAATCATTGATTTTATTATTTAATTTTGATTCCTACTTATATTTCCAACTCTATACTTAAAATATTTCAAAAATTCTACATATTGAAAAATTTTAGATAGTTCTAATATAAAAATTATAGTTATTTTAAAATTTATTTTCTAAAAACTCTGTTTTTGCCATATATGGATCTAGTTAGAATGAGTGTGTGTTTACTTACTTTTTGGAATGCCTTATTTGTGTTAAAACTCTACATGCTTTAGCAGGTGACAGAAAATAAGTTTAATAGGACTCATGTTAGCATTTAAATTAATGCAAATAAAATTGAGCTTTGCTAAATATTTGCTGTAGGTATACATGCTAAGTGCTTTCAATTGCTTCGATTGTCCTTATTTTTGTCTTCTCTCTTGACTTTGGCTTCCTGAATTTTCCTTTTCAGAGTCCGTGGGTGTAGCTGTTTGAGCTCTGACACATTTATTATATCCTCATTGTACTGGTATTGGATATGGTGTGGAGTAGGAGGAGCTTTCTGCAATATTCTCAGTAACACATTCCCTGAACCACCAGAGGTACATGTGTGACCTATTGGGCAGCTTATGTCGCTGGTGGTACAAAGGAATCTAACCATATTTATCAGTCTTGTTAATAATAAAATAATTAAAGAGTCACCCAATGGGACAGACATGCATGTATCATGGGTGGAGCACATAGTGAATGTGTTAACAACATTCATTGGTCTTTGTATCTGTTTGTGATCTTCACAGTTGTTTAGTTGTAGAGCTATTGGGATGACCTGCACCTTAGTTCTTTATTTTGCTTCCAAATGTGCATTGCATTTCAGTTTCACCAGTTTATTCTTATTTTAAAGAGAGGAGAGATGACTTGTAAGATGTTTACACAACAAATCTGAAAGCTGAAGACCTTTAGTAAAGTTTTTGAGCCTTGGAGGCTGAGGCAGGATGAACACAAGTTGAAGCCAGGGAGTGCAACCAAGTGAATTCATGAGATCTTGTCTGAAAAAGTAAGAAAAGGAAAAAAAAAAACAAAAAAACCCCCCAAAACCTCAGAATGTAGCTTATTTCCAAGGCCCTGAGTTCAAATCTCCAGTACCAATAAGTAGATCAGTAAATAAATAAATAAATAAATAAATAAATGTGGGTGTTTTTATTCAGGGGTTTTTTTTGTTGGTGGTGGTGGGTTTTTTTGTACCAGGGATCAAACTCAGGTCCTTGCACTTTCGAGGTAGGCGATGGCACCACTGAGTTAAATCCCCCACCCAATAAATGTTTTTGAAGATCTTTTTCTGAACTGTTTTTACATAAAAACTGTAACAAAAATAATAATACCTTTGCACATAAATCCAGTTATCTAGTATTGGAAAATCTAGGGGGAAGGGTGTCACTGGCTGGCAGAGTGTGTGCTTATATTCAAGGCCCTATGTTCAATCGTAAGGACACACACACACACACACACACACACACACACACACTCATAGATTCTGGTACAATACAATCTACTGACCAGTATTAATTTTGAATTCAAGAGTTGTCATTAAGCATAAAAATATCTTCAAATTGGACCTATTTTCTAAAAGTAATGCAATGAATTGTTAATTAAAGTTTAAAGCAGAATAATAATTGCATATGGAATTCAAATTTTAAACACAGAATAATGAATTGTATAATTCATTTACACCCAACCTAATATTAAAGAACGGCCTCTGAAAGGATAATATGCCTGGCAAAGGATGCGATATTTCTCAACAAACACTGGCTTCTGTAAAACTGACTTTGATCAATAACTGGCTTCAGGCAAAGGGTAGTAAAGATGTGAGATATGAGTAATAGCTTAAGTACAGCACAAGGAATCAGCTTGTCTTTTTGTCGTTTTGTGGTGTGTAATCTGAAGCAAGTGGCTTGAGTAGAACCCAACAATTACAGGATAGCTAGCAAATATTATGAAAGATCTGAATTCACATGGACGCTGTCTTAGCTACTATTTTGTTGCTGAGACAAAATGCTTGGCACCCAAAGTTAAAGGAGGAAAGGATTATTGGGTTCACAGTCTGTAGTTGTCTCAATCCATAGTTGGATGGCTGCAAGATAGGGTGGCATGGCAGAGGGGCATCGCAGAGGAAAAACAGATCATGGCAAAGCAGGGTATGCAGAAGGCAGCAAGCAGGAAGCTACAAACAGCAAGTGACAAGGGACCAGAGAAGCCCTCTTTCAGTCTACCCACCCTTAGGGCAGGCAGCACTCACACCCAGAGGGCCTTCCTATTATATCACCCCCAGAACTATGCCAAACCAATTACTGGACTAAGTTAATAATCCCACACCCTTGATATCAGCATCACACACTTAATCCCAGCATCACACATTCTAGATTCAACCACCTCAGAAAACTACCACCTATGACTGCATGAGGCTTTAGGAGGACACCAAGACACAAGCCCCGAGAGCATGTTGATATAAAATTCAATTAGTACAACATGGACAAATCTGGCAGAGGAATGTCTGCCCTCAAAGATGGTTGTACAATATTTACATGTTACTCACATAATAATTATATACATACAATTAACTGCAGGGGTAAAAACTCCAACTAATATAGTTAGTACAGTTTTATGTAATGCTCATAATGACTAAGAAAAAACTAAAATTGTATAATTAGGAGTATCTTCTAAGATCATGGATCTTTTGAGAATAAGTGGAGGAAATATATTCACTTAAAAATTTTTGATGTAAATTATAAATCATATGCATTTGATGAATTGAAAATCTTAGAAAAAGACAAAATTAATTTAATAAGTTATAATTTTTTCTCTTTTTAGGAAGTTTTTACTTCATGAATATATTTTCAATTTTATCATATCTGATGTCTGAGTTAAAATATTTAATTTTATCCATATTCCACATTCGACATTTTTGCAGTATTTGTAACATTATGAAATGCATATAAAAGAAATGCAAATCTTTAACACTTTAAAAATCTAGTAATTCATCAGGTATGTAAATATCATTCTTGTTAATTTAGGTTTTTTACTATTACCTTCTGTCCAATTATTTATTAAACAACTGCTATTTGCTACATAAAGCATAAACCTGTTTCATCTGATTTTTGTTTAGTGAGAGAGCATTACAGAGAAAATATTACCAAGAAAAACATACTGTTAAGATGAGAAATTCTGTAAAAATTAATCACCATATTATTTAAAAATAAAACCACAGCTATTCCAACATCTGATTTTGTAAATGGTATAAAAATAAATATTTCACTCATAAAGAGAAACAATAATTTATACTAGTTGTACAAACTATCATGGAAGCAACAACATTCATTTGGCCATCTGAAATAATTTGTTAAACTAAACATGAAAAATTATTTATAATAATTTTGTAATATTTCCACCTTTCCTTTTTTTTGACCACATATTTTTCAATTTCACTTGTCTCCACACTGTTATTTTAGAATAGAGAAACATGTGCTTAAATGGAGCAACCTGGTGAATGCCTGCAATCCCAGCACTCTGGAAGACTGGGGCAAAAGGATCTCAAGTTCAAGGCTAGTCCAGGAAACTTATCAAGATCATTTCCCCCAA
The DNA here is from genome assembly GCF_053883595.1 of Heterocephalus glaber. Lineage (NCBI taxonomy): Eukaryota > Metazoa > Chordata > Mammalia > Rodentia > Bathyergidae > Heterocephalus > Heterocephalus glaber. The sequence goes on from NW_028258333.1 coordinate 12,273,952, forward strand.
AAAAACATAAGAATTGCTGAGACTGTATCTCAGAGTGCTTGTCCAGTATTCATGATTCCCTGAGTTTCAAATTCAGTAAGACAAAAAAGAAAAGATGTGTTCATCTCAAAATTATAGTTCACCTAAATGTTTGCTCCTATTTCTCTACAAAGTTTTCTATTTCCAGAAGAGTTAAGACAACTCAGCCAGAGAAAGTGACTCAATGATCACATCAAACTCAATATGAATGAAGTATAAACACCCATTTAAAGAAAATGTATTGAAATTATATAGATATTTTAATATATCGATGTTGAAATAAAACTATACTCTTCAAATTTCCTTTCTAAATCTTATCCACAAGGTCCTTATTATTGTTATTAGTCGGCTTTCTCATCACTACATCACAATACCTGACACTATCAAGTTGAAGAAGGAGAGGTTTAGTTTGGCTTGTGATGTGGGGGATTCAACCCATTTTCAGCAGGCTTCAATTCAGAAACACCATGACAGAAGGGCATACCAGAACAAAGCTTCTCTCTTTATCCTGGTTGGGACAGAAAATTAGAGAGCAGCCCCAAACAAGAACAGGACAAACCACCAGATATAGATCCCGAAAAGGAAGGATAGAAGAAGTAAAAGATAAGTAACAGGAAATCATAGCTAAAAATTGTACTTTGAAGAAGACTGCAACTTTTAGGACTCAGCTCTCATCACCCAAGACAGCCCAATGTCCCCTGGCTAGATTTTCAGTTCTTCCATACTAGATCCTTCACAAAATGGTCATGAATGGGTCCAATTAAGAAGAAAATAAACCTGCCTATAAATAAGCTGGTAACCTTTGAGGAAAGGAGTTGGGTGACCACTTTCTTCTCAGAATTTTCACCCTCTCAAGGGAAGTATAAATGTTCCCAGATACAAGCTGTAATGAATCTCATTTCTTTGCATGCTCATATTCCCTGCTTGAGTTGTATAATCTTTATCTCTAATAAACTCTTCTAATGTCTTTTTCTTATACATCCGAAAAATTATTTGTCCAAGAGTGGGCTCACCCAACCTGCATAAGGGTGGGTAGAGATCCTAATTTCAGTTCCTAGAACCAAGTGACACTAAGACCTTCATGCTATGAGCCACTCTGACTGAGCCAGAAAAGTCTGCCACCAATCGTCCTGTGGGTGTCAAAGTCAATCAAGTTGACAGTCCATTGTGACTGCCACATTACACTCCTTGTCAACTTCATGCCCAAGCACAGTACCTGAAAGAGCACTTCATCTCAAAATCAAGACAATAGCAAGTTCACACACTGAGAAAAGAAATAATTCCTTCCTTAAATTCTAAAAAATCTCAGTATTTTTCAAAAATCCAAGTCAAAGTTTTTTTCTGAAATCCAAGCAAAATTTTTAACCATGTACTTTTGTAAAAAATAAATAAATAATAACACTTTTTAAAATCACAAAGTATAATAACACAGGATACATATTCCCATTCCAAAAGAGAGGAATAGAGGAAGGATAGAGAAAAATAGGTTTAAAACAAGCCAGAACTGCAGCAGGGCACCCTCAATGTCAGGCATCCAGTGCATGTGGAGGAGACATGAATTCCCAAGGGCGTGGGCAGCCCCACCCAATGACCTTGCTAGATGCAGCCCAGCTACCTTCTCCCTTGGGCTGGCAGGGCTCAGGTATGTAGCATGCCTAGGGAGATATTTCAAGTTTCTTGCAAATCTGAATTCCTGGAGTCTTCACTGGACTTCTGGCTTCATTTCCATAGCTTCATAAATCCTCATCTCAGGGCTCTTGTCTGGACTTCTAGGTCTTCCTTTGAAATATAGGTGACAGCCTCCCTGATAGCATAGCTCTTGTACACTGTGTGCCAGGAAAAGCAGCATTATGTGCAGAAGCTTTTTAATAAGAAGAGATTCCCACTTGTTGATACATTGTGCTAGTTCAAGTTCAACTGAGGTTTTATTCATGAAATCTTTTCTTATGTCAGTGTCTTCAAGAGTTCTACCTAACCTCTCTGCCAGCTGGTTTAGTGTTTCTGTTTTAATATTTAGATATTTATTCCATTTTAATTTTAGTTTAGTGCATGGTGAGAGATAATAGGTCTAATTTTAATCTTTGGCAAGTTGAAACTCAGTTCTCCAAGCACCACTTATTAAAGAGGCTGTCATTCCTCCAGTGAAAGTGTGGGGCTCCTTTATCAAAAATGAGCTGGCTGAATGTGTATGGAGTTATTTCTGGATGTTCTAATCTGTTAGAATAGAAGGTCTGGTCCTCAGGTCTGTTTCTTTGCCAGTACCATGATGTTTTTAATCACAGTAGCTTTGCAGTATAGTTTCAAGTTGGTGACTATGATACAACCTACCTTGTCTTTGTTGCCTAGAATTGTTTTTGCTATTCTAGGTCTTTTCTGGTTCCAAATGAATTTTTGGATTGTTTTCTCAAGGTCTGGGAAGTATACTGTTGGAATTTCAATTGGGATTGCATTGAATCTATATACCAATTTTGGAAGTATGGCCATTTTCACCATAAATTTTTCCTACCCAGGAGCAAGGGATGTCTTTCTATTTTCTGAAATCCTCTTTGATCTCTTTTTTCAGAGTGCTACAGTTTTCAGAGTAGAGGTCTTTAATTTCTTTTGTTAGGTTGATTCCTAGGTATTTCATTTTTTTGGATCCTTTTGTGAAAGGATTTGTTTCTCCAGTTCCTGTCTAGGTGAGTCTGTTGTTCCTGTATAGAAAAGTGTGAAGAGACAACACACAATGTGGGGAAAAAATTTTTACCAAATGTTATGTAGACTAAGGTCTACTATCTCAAATATATGAAGAACTTAAAAAAAATCAGATCTCCCAAATTTAAAGACCCGATCCAAAAATGGGCATCTGAAATAAACAGACGTTTCTCAGACAAAGAAGTAAAAGCAGCAAATAAACATATGAAAAAACTTTCAACATCACTGATTATTCCACAAATGCAAACAAAAATAGCACTGAGATTCCACCTCACCCCAGAAAGAATGGCTGCTATCATGAAATCAACCAATGCCAAATGCTGATGGGGCAGAGGGGAAAAAAGAACCCTTCTCCACTTCTGGTAGAAGTGTAGACTGTTGCAACCACTGTGGAAATCAGTATGGAGATAACTCAAAGAACTAGATTTAGAGATCCCTTTTGACCCTGATATTCCCCTGCTTGGTATCTTCCCAAAAGAATTAAAAGAATCATACCACAGCGATGTATGTGCACCCATGTTCACAGCAGCACAGTTTATAATAGCTAAAGCTTGAAAACAGCCCAAATGCCCATCAACTGGAGACTGGATCAAGAAAATGTTGGGTTTTATTTATATAAAATGGAGTACTCAGTCATAAAGAATGAGAAACCAGAGATATTTATAACTAAATGGATGTACATTGAGATCATACGTTTTATTCCCATTAAGTTTTTTGATACATTTTAGGTATTAAAAAGGATTTACATTTATCACTGGGATCTTGTACCTTTACATGATATATCTTGGTTCTTATTTTTTCCCCATTCCCCTGCCCTCCCTTCACCCCCTCCACCCTTCCCTCTACAAAGACTCTGTTTCCATTTTTTTCCTTTGCTCATATTTTTTTCTTATCCCTTCTTTCCTTTCCTCTACCCCTCCCACTTCTCCTATTCCTTTGGACCTTTTCTTCCTATTGAGGCCATACTCTTACATGAAATAAATAGGGCACACTTGTGTAAATACTAAATAGTTTCTCTGTTGTGAGAGACTGAAAGTGTAAATAAGGAGAAAAATGTGTAATAAATAATATGAAATAGGATAAAAAGGTGCAAAGTGGAAGGGGAAAATGGGAAGGGTAGGGGAAAGTAAAGAAGGGAAAGGAATAAATATGAGAAAAGGAAAAATGGAAACGAAGTCTTTGTAATTAGGGAGGAGTGGAAGTGTTGAATGGAGGGCAAGGGAATGGGGAAAAATAAGAACCAATATATATCTTGTAAAGGTACAAATTCCCAATAATTAATGTCAGCATATTGTATACCTAAAATGTACCAATAAAATTAATGAATAAAAAAGGCAGCATTATGTGGACAATGCCAAGTTTTGCTGACTATGAGAGCTGGAGCCACTTGTACCTGACTGTAATGAATTCAGGGTACCTGAATGACTGAACAAATTGAAATGAATCATGAGGAACAACTTTCCTAGGAGGTCCTTCTTGAGCAGATTTTACAGGAACTGTCTTCTCAAATGAAAAGTTCACAACTTTGCATCCTTGAAACTGGAATGGGTGGGGTCCCGTTGATTTCTGACCTGGCAGATGGATCAAATTCATTTTATTCCATGTACTCCAAATGGGAATATTGCTATAAATGGTATCAAGATATTACTCATAGTGGCTTCAAATGAAAATCACTTGCATGTCTAATTAGTGTTGCTAATATAAAAACAATAGTCTCAGGAGTACATAGAAAATATGACATTTGACTGCTTTTAAAATTTCAATTTGCAATTCAGAATTATGACTTGAGAACTCAGTGCTATTGTCTAAGTCTGTGTGTTATGGTTTAAATGTCAAGTGTCCCCCAAGGCTCATGTATTGTGGCTTGATGTCTAATCCATTAATGTTCAGAGATGAAGCTAAAAGAAGAGATTGGACACTAACTTCACCAATAATCAAATTTGAAGCAAAATGGCCTATTATGTGTTGTTTCTTAGTAATGGAAAGGCTTACAGTCTATGCTACAGGTTATAAAGAGCCACAGATAGTTTATATGATATTTTTCTGCTTCAATAGTGGTCTACAAATGATGTTTATCTACAGCAATATCTGTTGAAAATTACAAATAAAATGATACTTATTTTTTCATTACATATGCATAAAAGTATATATTCTAAACAGTTTCAGATAAATCACATGAATTATAGTTGTAAATCTTTGTATTATGATTTTTACTGGTTTTCATTTAGAAGATATCATTTTTAATATTATAAATACACATGGAGAAAAGGAATTTGGTGTCTCATTTATAATTGTTGACAAAAGATCACAAATGTAATGCAAGTATCTGACTCTTCATACATGTGAAGTTCTTAATCTACTTTAAACAGTTTTATGATGCCAATACAGGGAATCTATATTACAGTGAACCTGACTGTATGCATTTCAAAATCATAGTTAATTCCCAGGTTCAAAATGCAATCTGTTCCAAAAGAGCCAGCAGAATTTTACAAATCACATTAAAGTCAACTCTATTTGTACAACCTACAAATTATATTTTCTGTACTTTGTTTTCTTATATTTGTGCCATTCTGTTTTATTTTCCTGCACAGCCATGCATCCAAGTGGAATTTCAACATAAAACATCTAATCAACCATTAGGTGGCACATTTACAAGGTGCATCACACTCTGTATCCAGTTTTTGATAAATGCTGTATAATTGTGGGTCTTTATAAATGTAATACTTAGGATGTTAATGAATTTATCATTAACATTTTATCATTAATATATATTTTTAACTTTCTATATTCTTAAGAAATTCATATTAAATTTGTAGTCATTTCATCCTGTTTTAAGAAGACATATTTGATCACAACAACAAATTATTAGTCCATTTTGAAGAGATAAAGAGAAGTAATCAATAAAAATCATAAAGTTTAAACCTGTCCCTTAAGTATACATAGTAGTTAATTGGATCATTATGTAAATATTCTCTGAAATGTAAAGGTATGTTGAGTGTGACAACTTCAGAAATGATCTGTTTACTCATATTTATTTCATCTGCTCTACAGAAATGAGTGCTGCAAAATATTTTTGAACCATAATTTTAAAGATTCCATGGATTTTTTTCTAAAAAAAGATTAATATGTTTATGGAATCTACCACAAATAATTTATCATCTTTAACTTTGACATATTGCAACATATGTATAAAATTAGTGATGGCACGCTGTGTGATATTATGAAATCTTGAAAATCTAATGATAGAGGCACAAATAAGGTTAAAGAGAAATCAGAAATTTTGTTTCCTTCTCAAATTGAGTATACCTGGTTTTTGAAATGAGATTTTCAATTTGGGTTGTTCACATCAACAGTATAAACATTTATAGTGAATCAGAATTAAGCAAAACATACTGGAAAATCACAATGTGTTTCTGGAATAAGAATTGTGCTCTATGATAACAAAATTAGCAGTATGATTAGCATATTAAGACAAATGTATATATACCATGGAACACTTTGCAAAAATGGAGTACTATTATTGAGAATTAACATGAAACTTCAAACTTTCTGCAGTTCTGGAACAAGATCCTGAAGGGGGCTATATAAGCTCTAATTCAATTTTCAATATATGTTGCTCATGCTGCTCAGGCAGGATTCATAGGTCCAGGAAACTGCAAAAGGAAATAGAAATGTCATCACTAGGAATTCCCACCAGTGATCCACTAGCAAAATTTTCTCTTATGGCCATGTGAAATCTAGAGTTGTATTTCCTTTCCCCTATACAACATGGTGTAAATATTTTGCTTTCTATTATATCAGCTGTGTGGAGGCCTTTGTTCTAATAGGAGGAGAGCTTGCAACAAAGATAAATCAATGATTGCACTGAACAGGACTTCAGATGGCCATGGCCAATGTGCTGTACTGGACTTCTCGGGCCTCTGAATAAAGAGGTAAAAAGGAAATTACTCTAATGCTTGGTTGTACTGAACCTATTAATGAAAGGAGAATGGAAACACTGCTCTTCAGGAGAGATAAAGAAGAGTGTACCTGGAACATAGCACCTCTCTTAGAATGATTCCTATCACTAACATGCTCTGTTATTAAAGTCAATGGCAAACTGTAACAGGTCAATCCAGGCAGTACTACTAATAGATAGATTTTTCAGGAATAAATGTTTGAATCATTATTAAAACAAAATTTTTACAGACAGAGAACTATTAAAAGAAAAAAATAAAATAGATTTTATGGAATTGACTACTAACAATCATGTGTCGGGAATGTGCTAGATGAACTGAAGATGGGAAATTTATGGAAGTCTGAAATAGGCTTGGGTGTGACTGAAGACAGTCTGTAAGAAGAATTTATTTCACTTCATGAGGCTTTCCACTCATTGGACTAATGTGCAGAGGCTAATCTGCTTTATTTTAAATGCTATTAATGCCTAATAAGTACTTTCACAACAACATATAGACTGATATTTGATCAAATGAATTGGACCATGGTTTAACCAAGTCAACAAGTAAAATCACCCATTGGATCTTTCTTTCCGCTTCTAACTCTTGAGCTCTATCCTAAAATATTCTAAATTTTCAACCGCTCTTTGAGATGAAGTGATACTTTTGAAATTTATTAGTAAAAAGAAATTATTAAAAAAATAGAAAAAATTCCAATATCATTTATTTTTTGCTCATTATATAGCTTGAAAACAGAAATTATAGTATAAGCAGAATGCACGGGGGGAATTATTGTTATTTGCAACCAGCATCATTTCAAAATGAAATTTTAATTAGGTCATTTATATGTTTATTGCTGCTTGTCACTGAAAATGTTATCTCAAACTTGGAAATAATATTGTTTGTAGGTGTTTATTCTGCCTCGTATTTTCAGATTTTCTATTCATATATTTTTTGTTTGCTTACAGTAATACTATTAGCATGTCTTTCTCCTCCAAATTCAGATAGAAACCTAAAAGAATAAAAAGTATTAAAATGTGTGGCTATTAACAAGAGATATGTTTTGATGGATCCAATTGGACACAGCACATACTTATATTTATCCTTTCCCCTTGTGGTTTATTGATTGCATGCTTTGTTTATGCAGGAGGAAAAAAAAATAACAGTTTCCAGGAACCAAAATATCAAGGAGCTTAACATCAAGAACCAATCTATAAGCTAAAGGTAGTTGTGTTCAGGTTTTGTATATATTAAATCTATTATCATTTAATGTTTCATTTTATCATGTCTCTACCTTGTACAGCTACCATTCTTTCCATATTGAGCCCCAAATTTTATCAGGAAATAATAACTTAATAAAATATTTATTAATTATATTTCATAAATATTTCCCACATGTATTTCTTTGTTTAAACCATTATTTTATATTAATAATATGATCAACATGTATGGTTAATGTAATTTTTCTTTACATTTTTGTGCATGAATGAAAGAACGGAATAAAATATTTTTTTTCAAGAGTAGCAAAGTAGAGTTACTTGAGAAAACTGCACAATGAATTCACACTAGTATGTGGGAAAATGAACCTCCAGCAAGAAATGCTTTGGCAATAATATTCAAAGTAACATGAATGTGAATATTTCACTTAATGAATATTTTCACATTCTTATTATTAATGCTCACTACTTTAAACATCGAAAGACTGTCACTAACTGTCCCAGAATGACAGCCACAAATATATTTTGCTGCTGTAGGCATGCTTGGCAGTACTAGTGAAAAGAAATCACTACAGATGTTTAGAAGACAAAAAGGGAGCGAGTTCTAGTGAAGTCCTAATAGACACTACATGATACAGAATCTTTTTCTGATAAAACCATAGTAAAACTCTTTTGAGACTTATTCTCAACAATGGCCTTTACTTTAACCTGCATTCTTTCTTTAGCTTCCCAGGGCCAATTTTAACAAAGAATCCTACTAAGTGAATTTAGTGAGAATCACCAAGAGCTAGATATCTGGCCTGACTTGATTTGCCTTCAACAAAATTCATACGAAGGCAATTTATCCCTGTCTTTAACATAAAGGTAACCCTAGTCATGGGCGATTGCTTTGATATTTTGGTTCATTCTTCCATAGACATTTTATGTATTTACAAATGTTCATAAGCATAAATGGTTTCTAAGCATAAATGGTTTATATCATGGTCATTTCCTGGGCATATCCTTTTTTATAGAATGTTTTAATCTACAAGGGCTCTCTGTCGCTATATATGAAAATAACTTATCTTTTAACAACTTGAAAACACAACACTATTCAATGAAATTGTTCTTTCTTAAAGAGCATTTCACCTTTTTCAGTGTTTTTCAAAGCAATTCTTTACACATTAATCAACTTGAAAAGAAATTCATCAGTAATGTAAATAAAGACAATGCTGGCATATAATTGATGTGTATGTCTAGGTTTAGTAGATATTTCCAAACTTCTTCCTTATGGGTTATACGAGTTTATACTTTCACTGGTAATGACTGCTGTATATATTTTTAGTAGTAATTACCAGTGTAGTTGACAAAAATGAAAATCCCTTAAAGATTATTTTAAATAATACTCAACAAAAATATTTGAAGCAGGTGTTGTTTTGAAGGAGATCAAAAGTTTTGTCTTATTTTGTTTTGTTCTGTTTTGATTGTGCACTTCTTTTACAGATATGTGATTTTATTTTATTTCTATCCTTTGGAGAATTTTTTTGGTAAATAATAGGATTTTTTAAGAAAACATGTTTCACTGAGATCGATGTCAGTTATAATACTATAAAGCAGGGAATTATTATTTCTGATATTTGTTTTAATTTGGTTATGTAACATTTCTTTTACATTAGTATTATGGACTTTTTACATTATGGAAATTTTATTCCATTTTAAGAACCATCATTTGAATTAATTTTAGTTTATTTGGATCTAATTAATAATTTGCTGTATTAATTAGTTATTTTTTAGTCCTTAGAATTATATCATGATGTATATCTAAATTGTTTATTTTGCTGTACAAATGAGCTAATTTTTTTTTTTTGATATTTGCTCAGCAAATATAGAAGAGCCTAACTTTTGCTTTCACTGTTTTTCTTTTCATCCATTCATTTTCACATGTAGATTTTTTTCTTAATATTTTCCTTTTTGCTGGAGGAAATGGCACCTGAACTACCATTCTGTGAAAATGACTTGTCTAATTAGAGAAATTATTTTTAAAATATTTTTCAGAAATCGTAACAGTGATACAATTGTGGTCCCTTTAAGAAGGGAATATCACAAGGTAAAAATCACTTTTTTCCCCTGAATCTTGGCCTGTGATCTCTTCCCAACCATTATTCAGCATGCTGACTCCAGTAAAAGCATGATGGATCTCCTGAACTAGGGAGTCATGAAATAAACTGTGAGAAATAAAGCAGCTATGATCTGTAGCCTCAGCTTAATGGTGAGGGGCTATGCATAGAAGGTAGTCTAGAAATTCCTTTGCGGACTTAGGAAACTCGGCAACTGAGAACACAAAGCAAACATAAACAAGTCAAAACTGTTGAAGAAATCCCAGGGAGATAATATCTGGAGTTGAGAAAAGAATAGTGACCCCAGAGGTTGAACTTTGTTGCGTTAAAAAAGTGTCCAACTGGTCCGGGGATTTAGCTCAGTGGTGCCGCCGCCTGCCTCGCAAGCACAAGGTTCTGAGTTTGATCCCTGGTACCAAAAAAAATTGTTTAAATACACTTAAAAAAAAAATTCCCAAGTGTGTAGGATGTGGACATTCTAACATTTCTGGTAGGCAGATTTCGTCAGCATCCATTACTAATGGCCTGTTCAAACAGATTGCCTTAAGAGTAAGGACAGTGCCGCATACTATAGAAATTAAATAACACACGTTCAAAATAATTTTCCTTCAAATAAATCAAAATGGAAGTTAGAAAATATTTCACACAGAATCATCCCACACGTACACATATATCTATGTATAAAGAAACTTGGAGAATTTGTCTGTAGTTTTTACAGGAAAATCTGTAATTTTAAAGAGTTGAAGGAAAGTGTAAGAATCTACTATGTATTCTATTCCAAATGAATGTGGAAACTAAAAATTTAGAGTAAGATGAACTTGGGGGAGTACACCCACAATTTAAACTCTTTGGGCAGCTGAGTCCAGAGAATCATAATTTAAGGCCTAGCCTGCACAATTTAGTGACATAAAAAACATTGTCTTAAACATTTAGAAATGGCCAAGGATATAGTTCAGTGTCAAGGCCCCGGGTTCAATGTACACCACTGAAAATAAAAAAGTAGTTTGATAAATGAGTAAAAAATTAAGCATACTTAGATAAATAATGCAAGTGAAAATCAGGGGGAAGAAAGAAAATACTAATCCAAAAGAGTTTATTTTTTTGAGAATATGAATAAAATCTATAACCATCTAAATAAACTGATATGAAAACCAAAAAGATAACATAAGAATAGCCAATATCAAGAATGAAAGATAAACAGGTTACCACTGTGGGGATCTCTAAACATTATTATTATTGAAAAAAATTTTTTGTACCAGGGATCGAACTTGGAACCTTGTGCTTGCGAGGCGGGCAGCGGAACCACTGAGCTAAATCCCCGGACCTAAACATTAAAATTTTAAATAAAGAATTGTACAGATAGCTTTATGTCACTAATTTAAAAACATTTTGATAGCTCTTCTCAGTAGGTGCACTAAAGCATTTGTTGAAAAACAGTACGTATATTTATGATAAAAATTTGCATCCAATTCATTCTTGAAGAAAAAAACCTTAAACTTAAAGAATATATCAAAAACCGTGTAACAGAGAACAATGAATATATTTTTCCTAAGATCACAAGCAAGCAAGAATTTTCACTCTCTTCAATAATGTCAGTCTCATCCAGGGATATTCACTCTCTATTCAGTAGTGTAGAAAAGGTTCTCAGCAGTCCCTTAAGTCAAGAGGAAATTACACACCTCAAAAAATATAAAGTAGATCATTTTATGAACACGTGCCCCAACTCTATATGTAGAAATGCAAAATAATAATTACAAGCACACAAAAATCGGTATGATAATTATCACTTTAACAAAATAACATTATGAAGCAATATAGTAAAACTTCATTGCGTATCTCTGTACATGCCACAAACCATTGTGAAATATAATTTCAAAATATCATAATAGCATGGAATACTTCAAAATACATTTAATGAAACATGAAGATTGATATGATGAAAACTACAAGATCTTCTGAGGAGAAGTAAATCTAATCTAAATAAATAGCTGTGGCAGGAAGGCTTCTAAGCTTGTCCTCTCTCTGGATTCACACTCCCTGGTTTATAGACCCTGTGCAATCCCTTTCTCCTAAATGTGAACAGGGTCTGGAAATAGATAGAATAGCTTTCTTATGATAAGATTATGTTATACAATAAATGTAAACATTTGGTAGATTTAATTACTGCCCATATGCAATTGATTTTGATTTAAAAACAGCTTGTTTTTAACCAGGTGTTTCTGCCTTCATCAAGTTAAATCTGGAAAAGTGGACTAGGCTTTTCTTTAAAAAAAAATAGAAGATAGAAATGCTTTCATTCTGGCTTAAACATGCAAATAGTCATCCTGTGAGCCACCTATGGAGATGGGCTGCCCCCAGGAGCTAAGGGTATCGATCCAACAGCAGCTGGGAACTGAATTCTGCCAACCATCTGAAAGAGCTTGAAAAGAGCCCAAGCTTCAGATGGCACAGAGTATCCAACAACCTGGGGCAGGCTTGTGGGACTCTGAGCTGATGACCTAGATCAAGCATAGTTGAGCTCCTGAATTATAAAAATTGTTAGATATTAGATAATACCTAAAGGCAATAAAGTATTAAAAAATCGTATGTAATAATAGAAAACTAGTGCAATAAAGACATAAATCACATTGGCAAAATGAAAGACTCTAAATTACTATAATTTCTAAACATCAAAATTAACATGTGAAATGCAGGTAATCCTAAAGAAAATCCTAAGAAATATAATCAAATGGAAATTTCCAGCAAAAATAATTTAGGAAAGGTAAAAGCCAAAAATTTCCAAGTATTTTTTTCAAAAACTGACAAAATTGAGGATTCATCTTTCCCAAATTTACAACTTATAAATCTAGAGAATTGACTATGATATGAATTTCTCATAGGGTTCATGTATCAGGTATATGAACCTATTTATTGTATTGATTTATTTATATTTAGTTCCAGAATAGGTAAAAATAATGAATAATGATGAAAATCTGTGCTTTGCTATTCTGCACAGAATCAAAGATACATTGAACAAGGTTAAACCTTCTAGAAAGATATTATATTTCCTATGTTAATTTTAATATTTGTTACATAAGTGTGTGTATTTTTCTTTCACCTATATGCACATTTAAAAGGCATATACAAGTTATACATCAACATAGTCTAACAAAATAAAATATATCACTTTACATATAGTTTATTTAAAATATTCACATAATTAATAAATAACATAATATTAAACTCTCAACAAAACTATGACATATACCAAAATAAAGATAACGCTCAACATTATAGATGCACCCATGCATGCTTCTAGCTCAAACCAATTCATTCTCTGTTATATCATTGCAGTATTAATATTTCCAAATATTTAGTGAATTTCAATCATTGTCTTTGTAACAAGAAAGTTTACTGATATAAAAATACCTGACACCCACATTTTAAATAAGGAGAGGTTTAATTTGGGCTCACAGTTTCGAGATCTCAGTCTTTCCATGGTTGACAAGTTCCAAGGCATAAGCAGAGGGCAGAGGTGTAAATCTGAGGAAAAGTTGATCACATCAGTCCAGCCAGGAAAGACAGAGAGAATGCAGGGATCCTGGGGAAAGATACACTCTCTCTGGTCATCCCCGCCGTGCACTGCCTCTTGTAACCAGGTACCAGATCCTAATAGCAGTGGACTAAATCACCTTCTAAAAGTTTCCCCTCTGAACACATGAGCTACTGGAGGATGTCCTAGATCTGAACTATAACATTCTGTTCCGTCATCTAGCCATCTTCCAAGGACCCCATGTCTGAACATGAAGCAGATGGGAACATTCTAGATCTCAACCGCAGCCATCACCTATGTGTATTTTAAAAAAAATTCTAACGTATTTATTCCTGAATATTTGCAAATTAATTTTTCCTGGTTTGAAATTTTGTTTTATTGGGTCACAGAATAGTATTCCATTGGTATTATCCTTGTTTGTTTCTTTATTTAATAACACTTCTTTGAGAATCCATGTCACTGCTCTTAGCTATTCAGTGTTTATGTATTCACAGAAAATACGTAAACAAAGGAGGGTGATGTAGGAGGAAGATTTGTTCTTCAAAACTTAGTATAATGTTTTATTGATAATGTACATTTTAAAAAATAAGAATAAATTTTCTATTTGTGCCTACACTCTTTAAAGAGAAAAGAATAATCTTTGTCTTGATAATTCGTTTTCAGGATTTCACTGGGATTTTTTCCCTAAGCTTTTAAGACAGGATTCACTTTGGAACCATTAGCCAAGACTAAATTTAATTAACAACTTTTTGAAAAATCATTCTCCTTTGAATGATCTGATAGAGAAATCTTCAAATGCTTTATGGATTCAAAGGACAAGACAAATACTACTGCAGACATCTTTTTTATATTTTATGGAAAAATTAAACAAAATTCTGTAACAACATAAAAAAGTAACGATAGTTAATACAGTGAGTATCATTATCTTCAACTGGTACTCAGAACAAAACAAACAAAAAACTTCTCTCTTACAAAGAAGAAACAATCAATAGCAAAAAAACCTTTCGTTTCAATAAACCAAGAGAAAAGAGCATAAATGAAACGATAGAAAATAGTATATATGAAACAAATCAACTTGCATAATAAATATGATTGAAACAATGTAATAAGTAATTTAAGGGATTATTTGAATGTCGGTTGACTTCCTATTTACCTTCTATATCATTTATCTTCTATTTTAATCTCTCTAAATATGTTTATGTATATATGTACATATGTATATATGCATATATATATATATTTTACATTTTATTTTATTGGTACATTTTAGGTATACAATATAATGATATTCATCATTGGAAGTGTGCACTTTTACATAATCTCTCTTGGTTTTTATTTTTCACCCTTCCCCTGCCCTCCCTTCACCCCTCCATCCCTCCTTATTTACAAAGACTTTGTTTGCATTTTTTCATTTTCTCATATTAATTCCATTCCCTTCTTTCCTTTCCTCTACCCCTCACACTTCCCCTTCCCATTTCCCCCTTTTCTTCCAATTTCACATTATCTATTATACCTTTTAGTTTTATATACACTTTCAGTTTCTCACACTAGAGAAACTATTTGGTATTTACACATGTGTATCCTATTTATTTCACTTAAGAGTATCGCCTCAATGTGCATCCATTTAGCTATAAATGTCTCTAATTTCTCATTTTTTATGGCTGAGTAGTACTTCATTTTATTTTTTTTTAAACACACGTTTTCTTTATCCAGTCTCCAAGTGATGGGTATTTGGGCTGCTTCCAAGTTTTAGCTATTACAAATTGTGCTGCTATGAACATGGGTACACATATATCACTGAGGTATGATTCTTTTAATTCTTTGGGGAAGATCCCCAGAAGAAGAATAGCTGGATCAAATGGGACTTCCAGTCCTGGTATTTTGAGGTGTCTCCATACTGATTTCCACAGTGCTTGCACCAGTCTACACTCCCACCATCAGTGGAGCAGGGTTCCTCTTTCCCCACAGCCCCGCCAGTATTTGTTATTGGTTGATTTCATGATAGCAGCCATTCTTTCCGGAGGGAGGTAGAATCTCAGCACTGTTTTCATTTGCTTCTATCCAAGGAACAGTGATGTTAAACATTTTTTCATATGTTTATTTGCTCTTTCTATTTCTTTGTCTGAGAAATGTCTGTTCATTTCAGATGCCCTTTTTAGGAATGGGTCTTTAAATTTGGGAGGTTTAATTTTTTAAAAAATTCTTTGTAGATTCGAGATAGTACACCTTTGTCTGAGGAACAGCAGGTGAAGATTTTTTCCCCATTGTGGGTTGTCTCTTCACATTGCTGGTGGTTTCTCTTGCTGTGCAGAAGCTTTTTAATAAGAAGAGATCCCACTTATTGATTGTTTGTGCTAGTTTATGGGCAACTGAGGTTTTGTTCATACAATCTTTTCCTACACCAATGTCTTCAAGAGTTCTACCTAACCTCTGTTCCAGGTTATTCAGCATTTCTATTTTAGGATTTAGATCCTTAATCCATTTTGATTTTAGTTTAGTGCATGTTGAGAGATATAGGTCAAGTTTTAATCTTTGGCAACTTGAAACCCAATTTTTCCAGCACCATTCATTAAAGACACTACCTTTCTTCCAGTGAGGATGTTTGGCTCCTTTATCAAAGATGAGATGACTGAGTGTGTCTGGAGTTGTTTTGGTATCTTCTAATCTGTTCCACTTGTCTTCAGGTCTGTTTCTCTTCCACTACCATGCTGTTTTCATCACAGTAGCTTTGTAGTATAGTTTCAAGTTGGTGATTGTGATACCCCCTGCCATGTCTCTGTTACCTAGAATTGCTTTTGTTATTCTGGGTCTCTTCTTGTTCCAAATGAGTTTTTGCATTGTTTTCTTAAGGTCCATGAAGTATGCTGCTGGGATTTCAATTGGGATTGGATTGAATCCTTATAGCAGTTTTGGAAGTATGACCACTACACTATATTGATCCTACCCTGGAGCAGGGGATGTCTTTCCATTTTCTGATATCATCTTCAATCTCTCTTTTCAGAGTGCTATAGTTTTCAGAGAAGAGGTCTTTGATTTCTTTCATTAGGTTAATTCCTAGGTATTTCAATTTTTTGGATGCTATTGTGAAAGGAATTATTTACCCTATTTCTGTTTCTATGAGTCTATTGTTTGTGTAGAGGAAAGCTATTGATTTTTTTGTGTTGACCTTGTATACAGCTACTCTACTGAATTTAGTTATTAAGTCTAGGCGACTTTTGGTAGAGTTCTGTATAGAGTATTATGTCACCTGCAAATAATGACAATTTGACTTCTTCATTTCCTATCTGTATTCCTTTTATTTATTCCTCTTGTATAATTGCTGTGGCTAATGTTTCCAAAAAATATATTGAACAAGAGTAGTAATAGTGGACATCCTTGTCTTGTTCCTTATTTTAATGTGAAAGATTTCAGTTTTTGACCATTTAGTATGATATTGGCTGGATTTTTTTCATAGATGGCTTATATCAGATTGAGATAGAGAAAATCTATTTGAATATTTTGCAGGGTTTTGAACATAAATGCATGTTGGATTTGGTCAAATGCTTTTCCTGCATCTATGAAGATAGTCATATGATTTTTGTCCTTGGCTCTATTGATATAGTGTATTACATTGATTGATTTGTGTATCTTAAACCATCCCTGCATCCTCGGGATGAATCCCACTTGGTCAGGGTATATGATCTTCTTGATGATCTTCTGCATTCTACTTGCCAGAATCTTATTAAGGATTTTTTGCATCTATGTTCATTAGTGAGATTGACCTATAGTTCTCTTTTTCGGTTGGGTCTTTCTCTGCTTTGGGGATCAAGGTGATGCTTACTTCGATGAATGAATTCAGGATTACTGCTTCCCTTTCAATTTTGTTGAAGAGTTTAAACAGTAATGGCAGTAGCTCCTCTCTAAATGTCTTGTAGAATTCAGCAGTAAAGCCATCAGTACCTGGGCTTTTCTTATTTGGTAATTTTAATTACATTTTCAATTTCATTGGTTGATATTGGGTTGTTTAGAATTTTTAGGTCTTCTTTGTTCTACCTTGGTAATTCATACATCTCTAGGAATTTGTCCATTTCTGCTGTGTTTTCCATCTTATTGGCATACAGGTTCTCAAAGAAGGTATTGATGATCCTCTGTACTTCTGCTGGGTCCACTGTAATTTCACCCTTTTCATTTCTAATTGCATGGATTTGGGCCTTTTCTTTCATTTTTCTGATAAGGTTGGCTAAGGGTTTGTCAATTTTATTTATTCTTTTGTTTAACCAACCCTTGGCTTCATTAATTTTTTGTATTGTTCTCTTAGTCTCCATTGTATTGATTTCTCCTCTGATCCTTATAATTTCCTCCCTTGTATGAGCTTTGGGGTTGTCCTGCTCTTCTTTTTCTAGAAGCTTGAGTTCAGCATCAGGTTGTTTAATTGAGCTTGCTATGTTTTCCTATTACATGTATTCACTGCTATGAATTTCCCTCTTAAGGCTGCTTTCATTGTGTCCCATATATTCTGGTATGTTGTATTGTCATTGTCATTTAATTAAAGAACTGTCTGATTTCTTCTTTAATTTCCTCTGTGACCCATTGGTTATTCAGAAGTGTTTTGTTCAATTTGCATGTGTTTGTGTATTTTTTGTGGTTTCTTTTGGTATTGATGTCCAATTTCATCACACTATAGTCTGATAATATACAAGGGATAACTTCAATTCCTTTGCACTTACTTAAATTTGTTCTATGAGTGAGTATGTGGTCTATTTTGGAGAAAAACCCATGTGCAGCTGAGAAGAATGTGTATTGTGATTTTGTGGGGTGGAATACTCCATAAACATCTGTTAAGTTCATTTGTTCAAGAGTTCAATTGAATTCTAGTATTTTATTATTTATTTATTTTTTGTCTAGTTGATCTATCTATTTGTGACAGTGGGATATTGAGGACCTCCACTACTATTGTATTAGTGCTTATATGGTTTTTCATGTCCATTAGTATTTCTTTTATAAAGTTGGTGCCCTAGTGTTTGGTGCATAGATATTTATGATTGTCATCTCTTCCTCTTGGATTGTTCCCTTTACAAGGATGTAGTATCCTTCTTTGTCTCTCTTAATTAGTGTTGGTTTGAAATCCATTTGATCTGCAAATAGTATAGCTACTCCTGCTTTTTTCATGTTCCTGTCACATAGAGTATTGTTTTCCACCTTTTAACTTTCAATGTATGAGTTTCTTTTTGAATTAAGTGTGTTTCTTGTATGCAGCATACTGTTGGATCTTGCTTCATGACCCATTCTCCCAGTTTATTTCTTTTTGTTGGTGAGTTGAGACTATTAACATTGATGGTTATAACTGATACGTATTGACTTATCATTGTCATGAGTTTTTCTTTTTGTTGGATTCTCCCCCTTTGCTTTCAATTTCTTGTTGTGCCCAGTGGATTCATTCTACTGGGCTTCCTGGGGTTGTGATCCTCAGTGTCTGATCCTAGGATTTTGTCTAAAATTTTTTGGTGCACTGGCTTGTTATTCATGAAGTTCCTAAGGTGCTCTTTATCATGAAAGTATCTTATTTCCCCATTAGTTTTGAAACAAGGTTTTGCAGGGTACATCAATCTGAGTTGGAGGCTGTTTTCCTTTAGGGCTTGCAATACTTCAAGTTCTTCTGGCCTTGAGGGTTTGGGTTGAGAAGTCTGCTGTTATTCTGATGGACTTTCCTTTGTATGTGATTTGTTTCTTTTCTCTAACTGCTTGTAGAACTTTGTTCTTCTGTTAGGTTTCAGAAATCTTCACAATTATATGCCTATGTGTACACTTTTTGATCAAGTCCAGTTGGAGTCCTACATTCCTCACTTATCTGTATGTCAAGTTCTTTTCCCCTGCTTGGGAACTTTTCTGCCATTACTTTTGTGAAAAGTTTTTTTATGTCATCTGCACTCTTTCTTGTTTCTTCATTGACTCCATTCTTATTATTCTTTGCATTGTCTAGCAGCTGCTGGATTGATTTCTTGTGTTCCCTTACAATTTTAAAGCAATTTTTCTTTTTTCTTTTCCTGATCACTAATTACAATCTTATCTTCTATATCTGAAATTCTGTCCTCACATTAGCTTATTCTGCTACATAGACTTTTGATGGAGTTTTTAGTCTCCTGGAAATCTGTTTGCATCTGTTTTATGGATTCCATTTGTTTCCTATGTTGAGATTCCATCATGTTCCTCAGCTCCTCTATTTTTTTAACCTGAGTCCTCTCTAGATTTATTAATCATGTCTTCCACTATGGGCACAATCTCTACTGTTATCTGAGAAATTCTTTCTGATTTCATTTTTTCCAGATTCTCTTTTGTTGCCAGTTCAGGGTATCCAGGTGGTTGAGTATCACAGTGTTCCATCTCCTTTCCCTTGGGGGTTGATGTAGGTGATCTGGAAGTCTGGTTTTGAGACTTGTTTACATGTCTTCTCATTTCCATGGTGGGGGGGTGTGCCATCGACACCTCCACAGCTCCCATCCTGTGCACTGGCAGTGATGGAATGGCATCCTGGAAGCCTCTCCCTTTGGTCTGGGAGAGGTGGAAACTATATATAATTATATGTATATATGTGTATATATATTGTATATATGTGTATATATATATATATATACAATTTCTCATATAAGAGAAAGCATATGATAAAACTTCTTAAACTGAGCTATCTTGTTATGCCTTTCCTCTGAGTGAGTGTTTTTGTACCATGGCATACTTATAAGGATATTTAATTTATTCATAATCTTGCTGTCATTGTTTTGAATTTAATCAGCTTATTTTGAATTTGTTCGCTTTATTTGATATTCATAAGGATGCTCAAATATTAAAGATTATGGTAGATATGAAATTATTTTACTTTTATTTTTAAAATAAAAATATTGATTCATGAAAAGATTTAAATATAGTTTGTTGCAAACAAAACAAGTAAATACTATTACCATTTGGTTCATATATTTAATGTATGTAATAATTATTTCATTTTTCCATTTTGGGAAATATGTGCTTTTCTACTATGTACTTACAAACTCATCTAGAATTTTGAAAGTCATACATTAAATAAGACAATATTATGTCCATTTAATAGCTCATATTTCTATTTAATAAACTGAGCTTTCCTGTAAACATGAAATTTTATTGTTGTATACAAATTTATAAATTATCAAATAACACTTTGGAATATGAATCCCTCCCTTAAATATAAAAGCAGATTTAAAAATATTATTAAATTCAAAGTAGAATAGATTGAAAGAAATATTATAAAAGAAAGTATTTATAAAAATATTCTCTAAAAGCACTGGTACCACACACCACACAATAATGAAGTAACAAGTACTTTAACCTGAAACTATTGTTTATAAGGAAGGTCGAGTGAACAAGATATGGGAGAAATGTCTCATAAGAAGAGTGATTACCAGAATAAAAATTAAAACAAAAATAACTGAAATAGATGGAGAGATGTGGCTTAACAAGAATGATGTCTTTTAGTCTAGAGACAGAAATAGCGTTAAAGACCTACTGGAAATCAGGGTAAAGTTCATTTTGCTCAACCTGTCATACAACCTCCCACTCTCTCAAGGAATACAATCAATAGATATCTTTATCCTCTTTGTCTTTCTCACATCAATCTATATAGCAGACAGAAAATAGAGAGAAAATTTTATTTAAAAGTACATAGACTATTTTTTCATGACAAGGCTCTTAAATTCTGATGTAAAAATAGAACAAAAAGTTAATCTGGGGCTTTATGGAAAATTTAACTTTTAAAATTGGCCCTATATTAGATAAACTAATTTTAAGTTTCCTAATATAGCATATATTTGCTCATTAATATATCGATGCAATAATTATTTATCACCTAACTACTCAGATGCACATATGATTTAAGACCAAGGGCGTAAACCAGGTACCAATCCTTGACAACAGATCTGTTTCTACTTAGCTTATCTTATGGTGGTAGATACAAAGAGGAAAAGCACACACACACAATCCACAAGATACTTAGAGATAAATGTAGCAAACTTGAAATTTTCCATCACTTCTTCCTAAACATTTCTCCCATTTGCAATCCAAAACTAACATTTTTTGAGAATTTTAAATATATGTATTCAATCTCTGTATATCACTTGCAGATCATTTATATCAACATGACTGTAAGATTAGCATATATCATTGCAGTATAACTTGTAAATCATATATAATGTTAATTATTGATATTTAGATGTTTCTAATTTTTAACTTTTATGAATTATGATGATATGAATAATTTTATATCCTTTTGTTGTAACTAAGAAGTGAAATTTCTTGGTCATTGGTTTTTGGTATGTTTAGCCTTAACAGAGTGCCAAATAACTTTTTACAGTATCTAAATGAATTTAAATTCTTTACATATACAACATAAAATAATTTTAAAGTTTTATATTTTCACAAAATTTATATTATCTACAATATTTCCTTTTATGTTTATAATATTTATAAGCTGGATCTTAGAGTAGTTTCAATTTATGTTTGTATTTTTCTTATTATGAGATATTTCAGGGGCTGGGGATGAGCTCAGTGGTGCCACACCTGCCTGGCAAAGGCAAGGACCTGAGTTCAATCCCTGGCATGGAGAAAAAAAGAAGATATTTCATGAATTTGTCTAATGAATATTTGATGAGGCTAATTTGTGAAGTGTTACATCAAGTCCTTTGAACATGAACTATAACTTTTGTTTTAACATTGTGTTAGCTGATTTGGTTAACAAAGTTTTTATTATAATCAAAGGAATCATTTTTTTATTTATGATTCATTCTATAAGTTTAGTTCTAAATTATTATTTTCTTTTAAGGTTTGAATATATTTTCTTAAACCATCTTGCATAGGTTTTATTTTAGATTCATTTTTTTTCTGCCCCAGTTATCTTGTACTGCAATGACAAATTAAAATATATAATGTGGCTTTGCAGTGTGCTTAAGAGCATCTGGATGCTGGAAGTCCAAGATCAAGATGCCACCATGATCTAATTTTAGTCAAAGCTCTACTCCAGGTTGTGGGCGACTAATGTCCTTTTGCATAATCACGTGGCAGACAGGGAGAGCTAACTCCATGACCTCTTACAAAAGATTTGATATTATTCATAAGGGTTCCACGCTCATGACTTAATTATTTTTCAAAGATCCCATCTAAGTAACATTATACTGGGGGATAGATTTCCATATTGAATTTTGAGGGAACATAGTAATGGACAACTATAAATACAGAATTGATTTGTATATACTGTAATAGAAAACTTAAGGTCTATTATGTCATGGGCATCAAATGCTCTAGTTCCATACAACTTTGTGGTTTCTATTCTGTCATAGAAAATTTTGCCTTATATGGACAGTTTTGTTCATTCTGGTTCATTCTACTGCTCATGTACCCTGAGGTAAAAAAAAAAAAGTTCTTCCTTTTGCAGAACTTTAAAATATTTTTTAAAAAAATTGTTGAAATATAATTAAAAACAAACAGTGCATGATTATATGATATCTGCTCTTCAAATTTTTCAAAGAGTTGAGTAATCATCACTTCAACAAATTTCTATGCATTTTTATTCATGCATATACAGACACATTTACTCAATTAGTATTAACTAATGATGAACCTTTAATATTTTTTGGAAAAGTTTAGAATCTCTGTTCATAAGAAGTACTGGTCTGTAGTTCTCTTTCTTTGATGAATTTTTCTGGTTTTGACATCAGGTTAATACTATCTTCTTTGAGTGATTTGGAAATTTTTCTTAATTCAACATTTGTAATTATGTTTTGAATATTTTGAGACTGGCCATTCCATCATGGGAAGTTTTTAAATTACAAAATCAACCTTTTCAAATTTTATAGCTATATTCACATTTACTATTTCTTTTTTAAAATTCTTTTATTGGTGTATTTTAGGTATACAACACATTTACATTTCTCATTGGGAACTTGTACCTGTACATGATGCATCTTGGTTCTTATTTTTTCCCCATTCCCAGCCCTCCCTTCAGCCCCTCCACCCTTCCCTATTTACAAAGACTTTGTTTTCATTTTTTCCATTTCTCATAATTTTTCCTTTCCCTTCTTTCCTTTTCCCTGCCCCTCCCACTACCCCTACCCTTTTACTATTTCTTTTTCTTGGTCTGATTTCATTGTACATATGTTAATAAGTTTATTGAAATATAATTTTTCATAGAATTAACCTACCACAATTTTGGTTCTATTAGTAATTTCATACTTGATTTTAAAAATTTGGGTTTCCTTTTTCTTTTCCTTTGACTTTTCTTTCTCATTTTTTGTCAATCTGAGTATACATTTACCAATTTATTTGTCTTTTTAAAGAACCAACCTTTGATTTAACAGATTTACCTTTTTTCTATTTTCTTTTGTTCCATTCTTTACCTGCTTTCATTTTAATTTGTTTACCTTTACATAGTATTGTAAGTTGGAAATTTAAGGTATTGATTTATATTCTTTCTTTTTTTATAAAGTAGCTATTTGCAATTATGAATGAATGCTTTTATTACTAGCATTCCATAAATTTTGTGGCATGTCATAAATTTTGGCATTTTATTTATCAAAAAGTATTTTTCTAGTTTCCCTATAGACTAATCCTCAGCATTACTGGTTATTTAGCACTGTGATCTTCCATATCCACATATTTCTGATTCTACAACATTTCCTTAAATTTTTGATATATACTTCCATTATGTTGCAGAGACTCATTATATATATATATATATATATATATATATATATATATATATCTGCACTTTAAAATACATTTAGAAATGTTCTATTTTCTAGGATATAGTCTAGGGCAGTAATGGTGAACATTTTTGAGACCGAGTACCCAAACTTCAAACCACTTATACATCACAAGGTGCAAACACTGCTATTAAACCTGAGATTTTATTTAGAAAATGGAACTCAGACACTTGGCTTACATGCCAACAGAGAGGGATCTCTGTGTCCACTGTGGCATGGATCCCATAGGTTTGCCCCACTGGCCTTGGAGATGAATGTCCCTGTGCCCTTGAGAAGATGCTGTATTCTGATGCTATTGTGTGGAGTATTGTATAGAAACATGTTAGTTCTAATTAATTTATAGTGTCCAATTCTTATTTTCTTATCAGGTTTTTGTCTAGTTTTTCTAATCTGTTTTTATAAAACGTATTTAAGTCTTCAATATTGTTGTTAAATTACCTTTTTTTCCATATATTTTGAGGCTTTCTTGTTAGTGGTATTTATATTTATAATTGTTAGTGCATGGAGTAATTTTTGTTATAATAAATGTTCTTTATTCAGATCTACTTCATCCATTTGTTTTAAAGTATTTGGTGTAATATTAATATTATCATTCCAGATTCTTAATGATTGAGGCTTATATGACATTTTTATCATTCTTTCTTTTTCAATCTACTTATATCTTTAAAGATAAAATGTGTCCACTGTAAATATCATAAAATTGGATCCTATCTAAAATATAAACTCAAATATCTGCCTTTTACATGCATTATGTAATCTTTGCAATATTGATGTTATTCATATAGTGTATCATATCACATTTATCTTTGTATATTTATTTTCTGACTTAAGTATTTTAGCATAAAATTTTAATACATTAATTATATGAATAATTTACAACACATTTTCAAATCTTTTTTGTTTTTCACTAAGATTTAAAAACCTCTTCTTTATTATATCAACATCTTATTTACACTTAATTCAGTAAAATATAACATTATTCTTTTATAACTCTATTCTTGTTTCCATTTTTCTGGCATTGTTTTACATATATTGAACATATGTGTGAGAAATATTCAGCAATACGATATTTTAACTTTATACAACTATGCATCTTTTAAAGAAGTTGAAAGAACAAAGCAAGGTATTTTTTAATAATTTAGTATATTTCTTATATACCACAGCTCTAAGCATACTTTTAATCTGTGTGCTCTTGCTGTTAAATTATTTTCAAAATAAAAAATTATGCAATCTGTAACAAGAACATTGCATCTGCACATTTGCACACAAGTTCACATTTAAAAACAGCAGAGCACATCAGTAATAAAAAACTACGATACAAGTGGAACATCCCAACCACCAGGAAGATTAAGGAAGGACATGAGACCACTCTTTATATTCTACTTCAAAAGCCTCAAAAAGGTCCCAGAGATTCCAGTGAGCACCTGCTTTATTTAAGAATCTTGCTGTTAATTTTATATGCTCTAAGCTCAACAACACAACTGTATATTTCTTGCTTTATACAGTTTGAAGTTAGTTAAGAGAAGAAATTAGAAGATATATGTGCTTATGCTATTTTATAATTACATGATTACTGGTGCTTTTCATCTTTTTCATCAACTTCTGTTTATAGTTTATAAGCACTTTCTTTTAGCCAGAAAGAAGCAAAAGTGGTTCTCTAGTGGTGATGACAAGAAAGAGGAAGGGGGGGGAGAAGGAGGGGGAGGTGGCGAAGGAGACAGGGAGGGGAGAAGAGAGGAGAAAGAGAAGAGAGACAAGAAGAGAGGAAGGGAGAGAACAAATTAATGAACAATTGAGGTCATTTTTTAATTTGTTCCAGAGAAATGCGGAGTAGGTACCTATACATCATGAATCTGAATTCCTTTTTTTTTTTTTTTGGTACAGGGGATCGAACTCAGATCCTTGCACTTGCGCAGCAAGCGGCAAAACCACTAAATCCCTGGCTCTGAATTCCTTTTTGTAGTCACCTTTCCATTCCCTTCCTCCCCTCTTCATTCTTCTCTCAGTCGTCTTCCTTTTTTGTTGTTGTTTTACTATTTAAAATGTGTTTCTGTAAGAAATAAGAAGCATCAACTAAGAAACTTTGATACCTTGTTTTTTAGTACATAAATTTTTTACAGAATTTACAGAATATAAATATTTAAACTATATAAATAAGATAAAATATCCTTGTTTTAATATTAAATAAAATTCTATGTAACTCAATGAAAATTTATGTTTTCTAATTACATTATATATTTTTATTTATATAAACCACTATCTACAGTACAATGTGTTTTACCTATTAGTTTCATTTTCTGGAATACATTCTTTATCAAGTTCTTCCTAAAGTGTGTAGAAGCATTGTTTACAGTCTCTATGCATAGGAATAAAAATGTGGATCATGTTTTCATACTTATAATTATTTTTCCTAGAAATTTTAGGTTAACTATTGCTTTTAGTACCTACTATTCTAGTATTCAATCCTATTTCAAAGGTGATTATCATCATTTTGTATATATTCCTTCTCTATGCACTGGAAGGAAATTTCAAGTTTAAAATTTTTGGCATAAATGTATTCTTATATATTAAAATTTATTCATGCTTAAATGTTCATATTTTATTAATGAATGTAACTTTATTTAATATAAAATTACTAGCTGTTTATTTGCTTGAATTTCCAAATAGGTAAATATTTTGTTAACTTCAGATGTGTATCTTGTATGTAAACACTGGGCTTTTATTTATAGTTTTTAAATGAGCAGAAAATTTCATGCACATCTTTGGTAAAACAAGCATCCGTTTCCTTGTGAGTAAATCGCTTCAGACTCTTGGTATCATTATTTAGCTAATTCACTGAAAATAATAAGTGAAGACTGAATAAATAACACAACTAAAAGAAAATCTAAATAGAATGATATTTGGAGATTACATTTAACAAGTCTTATTATTCAGAGCAGAAAAAAAAGCCCAAGCATAATGAGCTTCATAAATTAGTGATGACAAAAATGAAAAAGAAACTAATGGATCCAAGGAATATCATAGATCATGACATCTTGTTGCCAGACTGTTAAACATGACCGTGATGAATAATTACAAGTGTTTAAAATCTCCACGACTTCATAATGCATTAATTAAAGAATGTGTGTCAGAAGAAAATCACTACCACTGCTTCTCAAAGGAAGGTACATGACCACCTGTATCTGAACCTTCTCCCTCAAGACTGATAAAATTATAAATTCACATCAATTATTAGAGACTGATGAATTGGAATACTAAATACAGATGTATGGAATTCCAGCTATGTAATTAATGGTATGAATGATTCTATGAACATTACTATCTGAGTCATACTGCATTAGGGACGAAATCCTGAGAGGAAAAGCCTTCCTCTCTATTGTGCTGATTAATTTTATGTAGCATGTGTGCTGGGCCAGTGTTCAGATATATCGTCATTATCCTGGATTTTACTTCGAAAGTGATTTTAGATGAAATTAACAATTAAATCATTGAAATTTGCATAAAGAAAGTTGCCTTTCAGAATGTGAAGAGACCCCATCCAATCAATTGAAAGCCTTAATAGAAGTCACCAACTCTTGGTCTTCGTAGGATTTCCATAAGATTTTGGATTTTCCAGCTCCTGCAATTCTTATCCCTATCCTTAAAATAAATCCACTCTTTCTGTTTCTTTGAAGAAGTCCGAGGAATACATTTATGATAACACTCTCATTGGTCTTGAGACTTTATATTTACCTCACATTTACTTAAATTCTGTAAATACTGACTCAAAGGACTCTGAACATTAGACTCATCCTCAGCTCTAGGCAGAACTGAATATGTTGTGGCCCTCAGCAAGAAATAAATAAACCTCAAATAACCATAATCTGTCAGAATTTCTAATCTCAGTTGTTTCTGTTCTTATTTTATTCTCTTTATTAAAGAAAAACCATTTTCTGCCTAGTCTTTAAAGTGTTTGCAAATTAATATATTGGAATTTTCTTCTTATAACAAGTTTTTTCACATAGAAACCATCTTTAACTTTGAATTTGTTTTGCTTTGACATCTTTCCTATACAGCAAGTAGGATCAAAATTGGGCCTCATTTCTTGACTCTTGCAATTACTAAAAACATGAGGTCCACCCTTTAAAATTCTCTCCTGTTCAGGTAGTTCAGGATTCAGTTGATGTAGTCAGTTCTGAAACCAGTTCTACTAATCCAGTTTTGTCTTGGTAACATGATAGGGAGTTACTTTGATATCTTCAGGCAAAGAGAAGTTTCCTTGTCCTTTCTGTCTTCCTCCTCCTGCTCATCCACGCTTCCCTCCCTCCTCCCCACCACCCCTCTCCCTTACTCCTTCCCCTTCTTCTTTCCATCCTTTACCCCTTTCCTCCTATTTTTTATTGTCCACATCTTCCTTTTCTTTCTTCTGTTCTCTAAGCTGTAAATTGCATGACAGTTTCATTAGCTTACTTACCATTGAAAAGGAAAAGTGTGGTATGAGTAATCTGAAAAGGGAGTTAATAACTCCAAAGTCTGCACATATTTTCTTGCTAGCACTGCCAAGAACATAACTTCCTATCTAAACTGTTCATGCTGCCAAGGACAGACCTTTATATCTACCTCCAACACTCCCTATCTGCCCAGGGCTTGAACCCAATTTGGAACATAACATACTCTATGTGATGTATTTCTGATACAGCCCTAATCTCAGGCACCTCTCAGAGGCCTGGTGCTGGTGGCCAGAACCAGCACGACGGTCTCTAACTCTTCCTCTGTGTGCCAGTGCCACTGCTACCTGCTGCTGCACTGCCAGGACAGAAGGATAATACAGGCGGGGCACCAGTCCAGGTGTGAACAATTTTATTTTTCAGCCTAAGAAATTCCTCCTTGGTTGACCCTGCCCTGAACTGATGCCCATTTCAAGTACATGCCTTTCTTATCTGCTCCTCCTTGGGTGACCCTACCCTGAACTGATGTGTATTCCAAATACGTGTTTCCCTTATCTAGCCAACTTTACCCTAAAATTAATGTTCCATTCCTGGAGTTTCAACTTGCTGTAGACCAATCAGTAATAATTATATTATGTGTATTCAATATGTAACCAATCAACTGCTCTCTCTGCTTCTGTACTAGTTCCTGCTTGCAAATTCTATATAAACTGTACACAGAAAAAAAGACAGTTGCCTGGTTCTCTGAGGAATTATCCCAACCAGACCCATCAACGTAAATAAAGTTTGCTTTCTGCCTCCAAATCCTGGGTGCCTGTCAGTATTTCCCATTTGCTGTTAACTATAGGTTTATACAAGGTAATTAATTAAGTAGGGATCTTTTTTGACTCCTTGAATTTTTATTTTTGATTTTTGACCTAAACCTGTTTATGCAGGTTTATGCGTAATTTGCCTTCTATTCTTCCACTGATGCTACTCTGCAATTATCAGACTGAGCTACAAAATGATATCACAGCTACACAGGTACAAAATGATATCATTTCCCCAAGGGTAATGTAGAACTAAAATGGGTTATCTAAAGTTCTTGGGTTTTTCCTTGACCAATTATCTGATTATTTTTTATGGTAGGTGGCGATTCAAAATAAGTTTTCCAATCTTAAGTTAGTCAAGCTATTTAGCAACCTCCAGAGTAAGTTCTCCTCCTTAAATATTTACCCTCCACTTACTTCAACCTCAAAGACTCTCTGGGCTTTCTCTTTTTCATCTTTTCATTCCTACGACTGACTCTCCAAATCCATCTGGAGTCCCTCCAGCCACCTTGACCTCTCTGAGGCCTGGGGTAATTCTGGATATTGCAAAGGAAAAGGCACATTTGAGTAAAAGTTGTCCAGACCAAAAAAAAAAAAAAAGAAAAGAAATTCATCTAACTTTGAAAGTCTCAGTGCTCCCTTAGAAAGATATGCTTATATCTGCCTTTTAAAACTCTTAAATGAACTCGTAAAGCCCTTTAAGTACAGTGTATAAAATAGTAATCATAATTGATGGGCACTTTAGTAGTTCTTGATAGACAATGAAGCCAATCTATGACATCCTTAAAGTTTTACACTATCATTTTGCAGTCCCTCAGAGTATACAAACTACTGCATGCTGGAAGCAGACGACTTATCACACAATTTGCCAATTTCTAAACCACTTCATGTATCTACTTAACTCTATTATGCCCATCATAAGTTTTTACCCTTATTCAGCTTTCCCATTGATGGATCAAAATGCCTGACACTTCCAATTTAATGGTGGAAAAGGTTTATTTATCTCCCCATTTCAAATATTTCAATTCAGGGTCGTCTGGGTCCAAAGCAGAAACATTATGGTGGAAAGACACAGGATGCACTGGAAAGCAGAATGATAAAAATAAAAAACCTCTTCTAGAGACAGGCAGGTCTGCGGACTCCGTAGCAACGTCGCCAGTAGAGTAGAACGTGCCGAATCAGCCCACTCCCCGGCAACAATACACTGGACACCCCCCGCTCCCCCCTCCCCCGCTCCTCTGTACAGCCACCTGGTGTCACACTACAAAGGTGCAGAGGACACCGGACCACCAGACCACTGTACTGGGTAAGTTGGAGTCATCTTCACCTCCCATCAGGACCGGGACTATCTTCAGGGGAAGGGCAGCTGGAACCTGCAATACAACTCTGCAGAGTTCAACCCTACGGGAGGACAGGGAGCTCAATTTGGGACTTGCAGCCAGAAATCTGCCTGAATCTCGTGGGTATGTGACTAGCTTGCTGAGACTTATTGACATATCTGCACACTGCAACCCACATTGTCTATTGTGACAGCAGACACATACCCTGAAAGAGGCCCTTCATCTTCATGGTTATTTTTTAATTCCCAAAATTAGTTTCACTATTTTTGTTTGTTTCTCTTTTCTTTTCTTTTGCTCCTCTTGTCTTTAATTTTTTTCCCTACTTTGCAAATATTTGTTTTTCTCTCCTTTTTTTCTTTTCTTTTCTTCTTTCTATTCTCTTTCCTTTCTCTCTCTCTTTACACTCACTCTCTTGCTCTCCCACATTGTTCATCTTCCATTTTTGTCCCTGTTTTGGTCCTCAGTAGGAGTTCTTGTTTATTTTCCTATTGTTCTCTTTTTCCTTCTCACCTGTGTCCTCTGACCACATTGCTAACCTTCCCCATCCTTCTTCCCATCTATCTCTCCCTCCCTAACCCCTTCTAACTCCCCATCCCAAAAGGTAAAGTTGTTATATTGAAGAGTTTATTCACTATATGTTGGGTTGGTCCTAGATCTTGATTTAAGTCACATAGCTAAAGGTGATAGATTAATAACTACCACAAATTGTCATTCTTTAAGAGGTATTTGATGTTATGGTGTTGCTGATTGTATGACTTGGGGTAAGGTGCTGTGATTGATCTAAACAGTTCTCCTTCCTGGTATAAAGAAAATGAGATAGCCTCAGAGCCATTGGAGACTCAAAACCTAAAGAACAGCTATATCTGGTAGACACCTCTGAGAAGCAAGTATTTCATGAGGGTTTTAAATAGATCAACAAAGATACTTACAATAAACAACTTCATAATATCAATCCAGGAACTAAACCAGGGACAGTACCAAAAACAAAAATGAGAAGGCATTTAAGCAAGTCACAAACCCAGACTTCCACCCCACAAAAGGCAATTTCTGGGCGAGATGAGGTGCAAAATTCTGATAATCAACCACCTGGACACCCTGAGCTGACAGCACAGGAAGTAACAAAACAGATAAATGAGGCTCTAGAAAAATTCAAACCAAAATAATCACCCAGATATCCACAGAGATGGTGAGCAGAGTGAAAAACATGATTAGAGGATCTAGAACAGAAACAGATAAAAAAAAAATAGATGAGCTCAGAAACATGCTGGAAGCCATGAATACCCAGCATAAGAAAGAAATGGAAACCATGATTGCCCAACATAAGAAAGAAATGGAATCCATGAAACAGATTCAAACAGATATTCAGGAGATTAAAAACTCCATTAAAAGTATCCAGAGCAGATGAAAGGAATCTGAAGATAGAATATCAGATATAGAAGACAGGATTGCAGTTAGAGACTATGAAAATAGAGATTTCTTAAAAATAGTAAGGGACCATGAGAAATCAATCCAACAACTGCTAGACGATGCAAGAATAACATAAGACTGATACAAGTCCATGAAAAAATAAGAGAAAGCACAATTGACATAAAAAAAACTGTTCACAGAAGTAATAGTGGAAAATTTCCCAGACAGAGGTAGAGAATTGGACATACAGATAAGAGAGGCATATAGAACTCCAACTAGCCATGATCAAAAAAAAATCTACATCTAGACATATAATAGTCAAGATCCCAGAAACCCAACAGAAAAACAAAATCCTACAAGCAGTTAGAGAAAAGAAACAAATCACCTACAAAGGAAAGCCCATCACAATCACAGCAGACTTCTCAACACAAACCCTCAAATCAAGGAGAGCCTGGAGTGAACTATTTCAAGCCTTAAAAGAAAATAACTTCCAACCTAGACTGTTGTATCCTGCAAAATTACCTTTCAAAATTGATGGGGAAATTAGATACTTCCACAAAAAAGAACACCTGAGAAATTTCATGAACAACAAACCAGCACTACAAGCAATTCTAAACAATATCCTAGAAAAAAATCAGTGAGGGTCACAACTCCATGAGGCTCAACAGAAGGAAGCCACAGGGCAAGGTAAGACACTAAAGGGAAAGGAGGAAAAAATAAGAAATAAAAGAGTCAACAAGAGTAAAATATCATGACAAGGATAAATCAATATCTGTCAATTATAACCATCAATGTTAATGGCCTCAATTCACCAATCAAAAGAAATAGAATGGTAGCATGGATTAAAAAGGAAAATGTAACAATATGCTGTATACAAGAAACACACCTAACTCAAAAGAAACTCATAGACTGAAAGTAAAAGGATGGAAAAAAGTTCTCCACGCCACAGGAACCCAGAAGAAAGCAGGGGTAGCAATCTTATTTGCAGACAAAGTAGATTTCAAAACAAAACTAATTAAGAGACAAAGATGGTCACTACATCCTTGTGAAGGGAACAATACAAGAGGAAGAGATGACGATCCTAAATATATATGCAACAAACACAAATACCCCCAACCATACAAAACAAATATTAATAGACATGAAAAACCAAATAAACACTAACACAATTGTAGCGGGGGACCTCAATACTCCATTATCACAAATAGACAGATCATCTAGACAAAAAGTTAACAAGGAATTTCTAGAACTGAACCAAGCTATTGAAAAAATGGACTTAATAGATGTTTACAGAGTGTTCCACCCCCACAAAATCAGAATACACATTCTTTTCGGCTGCACACAGGTCATTATCCAGAATAGACCACATGTTAGATCATAGGACATACCTAAGTAAATGTAAAAGAATTGAAGTTACCCCCTGTATATTATCAGACCATAGTGCAATAAAATTGGAGACCAATACCATAAGAAACCACAAAACCCCAACAAACACATGGAAACTGAATAACACCCTCTTGAACAACCAATGGGTCACATAAATAATTAAAGAAGAAATTAAACAGTTTCTACAAGTAAATGAAAATGCCAGTATAACATACAGGAATCTATGGGACACAATGAAAGCAGCTCTGCAGGGGAAATTCATAGCAGTGAATCCCCATATTAGGAAAACAGAGAAAACTCAGATAAATAACCTAATGCAGAACCTCAAGGTCCTAGAAAAAGAAGAGCATAATGAATTCAAAGCTCATACAAGAGAGGAAATTATAAAGATTAGGGCAGAAATCAATGCAATGGAGACTAAGAGAACAATACAAAAAAATCAATGAATCAAAGAGTTGGTTTTCTGAAAGAATAAATAAAATCAATAAACCTTTAGCCAACTTTATCAAAAAAAAAAGAAATAAAAGGCACAAATACATGCAATTAAGAATGAAAAAGGTGAGTCACAACAGATCCAACAGAAATCCAGATGATCATCAGTACTTACTTCGAGAACCTCTACTCCAATAAAATGGAAAACACAGAAGAAATGGGCAGATTCCTAGATACATACAAATTGCCAAAGTTAAATGAAAAAGATATAGAAATTCTAAACACCCCAATTACAATGAATAAAATTGAAAATGTAATAAAATATTTACCAACAAAGAGAAGCCCACTCCAGATGGCTTCACTGCTGAATTTTACAAGACATTTAAAGAAGAACTAACCCCATTACTCTTTAAACTCATCAAGGAAATTGAAAGGGAAGCAGTACTTCCAAATTCATTCCTGGAAGCAAGTGTTACTTTGATTCCAAAACCAGGGAAAGACCCAACCCCAAAAGAGAACTACAGACCAAACTCCCTAATGAACATAGATGCAAAAATCCTCAGCAAGATTCTGGCAAACAGAATACAGGGGGTCATGAAGAAGATTATACACCCTGACCAAGTCAGATTTATCCCAGGGATGCAAAGATGGCTCAACATTCATAAATTAATAAATCTAATACACCATATTTACTGAGTCAAGGAAAAAAACCATATGATCATCTCAGTAGATGCAGAAAAAGCATTCAACAAAATAGAGCACCCATTCATGATAAAAACCCTACAGAAAATTGGAATAGAAAGTCTTTATCTTAACCTGAGTAAGGCTGTCTATGAAAAACCAACAGCCAACATCATACTAAATGGTCAAAAACTGAAAACTTTCACGTTAAAATCAGGAACAAGACAAGGATGGCCACTATCACCACTCCTTTTCAATATAGTTCTGGAAACATTAGCCACAGCAATTAGAAAAGAGAAAGAAATAAAAGGAATAAAGATAGGAAAAGAAGAAGTTAAACTGTCATTATTTGATGACTATATGATACTTTACATTGAAGACCCAAAAACTCCACCAGAAGACTTCTAGGCTTAATTGACAGATTCAGTAGAGTAGCCGGATACAAGGTCAACACTCAAAAAACAATAACCTTCTTGTACACAAATAACAGACTCACTGAGAGAGAAATTAGGGAAACAATTCCTTTAACAATAGCATGCAAAAAATGAAATATCTAGGAATCAATCTAACAAAGGAGCCAAAAGACCTCTACACTAAAAACTGCAGCACTCTGAAAATAGAGATCAAAGAGGATATAAGAAAATGGAAAGACATCCTTTGCTCCTGGGTACGAAGACCCAATATAGTGAAAATGGCCATACTTCCAAAACTACTATATAGATTCAATGCAATGCCAATTGAAATTCCAACAATATACTTCATGGAACTAGAGAAAATAATCCAAAAATTCATTTGGAACAAGAAGAGACCTAGAATAGCTAAAGCAATTCTGGGCAAAGAGACATGGCTGGGGGAATCACAATCTCCAACTTGAAACTATACAACAAAGCTACTGTGATAAAATCAGCATGGTACTGGCAAAGGAACAGACCTGAGGGTCAGTGGAATAGATTAGAAGATGCAGAAACAGCTCCAGACATGCTCAGCCACCTCATCTTTGACAAAGGAGCCAACCACCCTCATTGGAGGAAAGATAGCCTATTTAATAAATAGTGTTGGAAAAACTGGATTACCTGCCAAACATTGAAACTAGACCCATACTAATCAGCATGCACTAAACTAAGATCGAAGTGGATTAAAAGCTAAATATTAAGACAGAAACACTAAACTTGCTGGAAGATAAGTTAGATAGAACTCTTGAAGACATTGGCATAGGAAAAGACTTCATGAACAAAACCTCAGCAGCACTGGAACTAGCAGAAAGAATCAAAACCTGGGATGCCATCTTATTAAAAAGCTTCTGCACTGAAAAAGAAACCACCAACAGAGCTAACAGACAACCTACAATATGGGAAAAAAAATTAGTAGCTGTACATCAGACAAAGGACTACTATCTAGAATATATAAAGAACTGAAAAAAATCAGACCTCCCCAAATTCAAACACGCTATTCAAAAATGGGCATCTGAAATGAACGGACATTTCTCAGACAAGGAAGTAAAAGCAGCAAACAAATATATGAAAAAATGTTCAACATCACTCATCATTCGAGAGATGCAGATGAAAACAACCCTGAGATTCTACCTCACCCCAGAAAGAATGGCTGCTATCAAGAAATCAACAAATAACAAATGCTGCCAGGGTTGTGGGGAGAAAGGAACCCTTCTCCACTGCTGGTGGGAGTGCAGACTGGTGCCACTACTGTGGAAGTCAGTATGGAGATACCTCAAAGAAGTAAGACTAGAGGTCCCACTTGACCCAGCTATTCCCCTGCTGGGTATCTTCCCAAAAGAATTAAAAGAATCATACCACAGTGATATATGTGCACCCATGTTCATAGTGGCACAGTTTGTAATAGCTAATGTTTGGAAGCAGCCCAAGTGCCCATCAACTGGAAATTGGATAAAGAAAATGTGGTTTTTATATAAAATGGAGTACTATTCAGCCTTAAAGAATGAAAAACTAGAGTCATTTATAGCTAAATGAATGCACATCGAGGCCATGCTCTTAAGTGAAATAAATAGGACACACATGTGTAAATATCGAATAGTTTCACTAGTGTGAGAAACTGATAGTGTAAACAAGAGTTAAAATGATTAAAATGAATAATTGATGATTTGAAATAGGAAAAAAGATCCAAAGACAAGGGAGTGAAGGGAGGGGAAGGGGAAAGGAAAAGAGGGAAAGGAAAAATTATGAGAAAAGAAAAATAATTCGAGACAAAATCTATGTAAATAGATTAAATAGGGAAGGGTGGAGGGGGTAAAGGGTGCACAGGTAATGGGGAAAAAAATAAGAACCAAGATATATCACGTACAGGTACAAACACTCAATGATAAATGTAAATGAATTGTTTACCTAAAATGTACCAATAAAAGAACTAAAAAAAAAAACAAAACTCTTCTATCATGCCCCTCTCTAAATACCTCGGTCTCTTTTAAGTCCTGAAGAAATTGAAGAGCTCTAGTCTATTCTTTGGTTAAACAGCCCTTTTTTCTGATTCTTGATCCTACAACTCTGCAGTTCTCCCAGTATAAAGTTTCTTATTGGTATTTATTTACACATATGTGTCCTATTTATTTCACTTAAGAGTATCACCTCAATGTGCATCCATTAAGCTAAGTCTCTAGTTTCTCATTTTTAATGGCTAAGTAGTACTCCATTTTATTTAAAAAAAAAAACCACATTTTCTTTGTCCAGTCTCCTGTTGATGGGTAATTGGGCTGCTTCCAAGTTTTATCTATTACAAACTGTGCTGCTATGTACATGGGTGCACATATATCACTGTGGTATGATTCTTTTCTTTGGGGAAGATCCCCAGCAGTGGAATAACGGGGTCAAATGGGACTTCCAGTCCTTTGAGGTATCTCCAAACAGATTTCCACAGTGGTTGCACCAGTCTATACTCCCACAAGCAGAAACTGAAAGTGTAAATAAGGACTAAAATGTATAATAAACAATGTGAAATAGGAAGAAAAGGGGCAAAGGGGAAGTGGAAGTGGAAGGGGTAGGGAAAGGAAAGAAGGGAATGGAATTAATATGAAAAAATGAAAAAAATGGTAACAAAGTCTTTGTAAATAGGGAAAGGTGAAGGGGTTGAAGGGAGGGCAGGGGAAGGAGGAAAAATAAGAACCAAGAGAGATTATGTAAAGGTGCAAATTTCCAGTGATGAATGTCATTCATTATATTGTATACCTAAAATGTACCAATAAAATTAATTTTAAAAAGTTTCTTGTCTCTCTTTTTTATGCCTGTATTTGTTTCAATTTGAGAAAAGAAATCATGTGAAATGGATGTTTTCCCATGTGTCAAACCAGAAACAGTTTCCCAACACTAGTCAAGAAAGAAAATCTTACTGAAATGAGTAAGTGTGGAGAAGCCCTGGACAGCTGGAAATTTTCTTAGCCATAGTCTCTTCATTACTGCAAAATATCTGACATCATAACTCATGGCTTTTAAAGGATTCAGTCTATACTCAGCTCTAAGTTAGGAAGGGCATGGTGAAGGGTCTGACAGGAAGGTTGCTCATGTCATGGTGAGCAGGAAGCTAGGTGAGAAGGCAAAGGCCAGGGAGGCGGGTACTGTGCTCTTCCAAGTTCACCTACAGTGAACAGCCTCCACTGGCCAGGGCCACCTCCTAACAGCTATGCTATCCTGCTTCCTTCATCCAATCACCACTTTTTAATTTTTTTTTTCACTGCACTTCTCCTTCAATCCCTCCTGTCTCTATCATGTGGATCCATCCCCATTTGCAAAAGATATATTTCCTCGGTTCCTGTTATTTATCATTTGTTTTTTATTTTATTTATATTTTGAGGTTCTCATGTGAGAGAAATCATGCAAAAACACACCACATTTCCTTTAGCCTTTCAAAAAGACCAACCTCTAAACACATGAGCTCTTTAGGGAGATATTCTAGACTTAAACCATGACAAAAATAAAAGGGTATAGTAGCAGAAGGGAGAATTATAGATAGATAAAGAGCCAAGAAATATGTGAATGACACTCTAAATATTTGGCTAAATATTAATGTGTGCAAATGTAGAGGAAGCACCCAAGTGCCAGTGGACTAATTACTAATAATAGGGAGCTGTAGGGAAAATAAAAACTGAGCCAAGCTTCTTATAGAGTTCATATCTACAGCAGGGTTTTTTTGTTTGTTTTGTTTTGTTTCATTTTTTTGGTACTGGGGATTGAAATCAGGACCTTGAGCTTGTGAGGCAGGTGCAGTGCCACTGAGCTAAATCCCTGGCCCTAGAAATAGCAGTTTTCAGCGATCAGAGAGGACTACTTTAACCAAGTAGCTTTTCCATGTGGACAGCAGATTCTTGGAATGAGCTGGTAAATGGGGTGCTGTGCACCTAGCATTTGTCTAACTTTAAATGAGCCAATGGTAAGCAATGAGGAGCAGAGAAACTGGACTCAAATTTATTCAACACTTATCACTGGGTAACTAATGGCAGTAGGAGTACTTAACGAGGTATGTTCTAGATACCAGGCAAGGACTTATATTTGTAATAACTGCTAAATGTTTAAATGAATGAAGTTTAGATTCTTCAGGGAAAGAAATCCTAATGAGTCTCATACTGATACATAAAACCGCTCCCCAGATTTTGTCAACATTAGGTCTTGGGGGCACAGTTTATTTTAGAAAACAGGGAAGTGTAATCTGTATCATAAAACCTGGTAGGTGGAGAGCTATCCATGTTTACCTGTGCATGTGCAGTAGAAATCTTAAGTGAGTTTTACAATGTCCTAGGAGGGAAGTGAAAAGGTACATCCCACAAGTAAGTTGTTTAATTAGTAGGGGTGAGAAAGAAGAAAGGTAATGAAACTAAATTCTATGAAAATGATCGTGATCTATCACTTCACATATCAAATAATTGTCACAGTCATGTGGGGGTCTTTTGTGGCAATGATCAGATATTGTGTACAAGAGAGCATTCATTTATATTTTATATATTAAATTCTCTCAAGGTGCTTCTTCTTCAGTTGACAGTCTGAAATTTTCATAAAAATCCAACTTATTTGATTCATTTTTATTAATACTATTAGGAAAAGAAACATAATGATTGAGTTCTAGAAAGACATTTATAAACATTCACATAGTGAAGGTAATATCTTACATAGAGTAATATAAATTAAAGGATAACAATCATTCACTTTGAATTATTTTTTCAATGCTGTTTTCATAAATTAAAAGTCATAAGCATGAATATACTTTGTTGAATGAAAAAGCACATGCAGCCTGAAAAAATTTGATATGAAGAATTGACTATATATGTAAGCAAACTTCTTTTAAAATATATTTGCCTAGACTTGAAGAAAAGAAAAAAATAACATCTTACATTTCTTACTATTTTGAATCAATTGTGATCATTTTAAAATACAGAAGAAATCATTTAATTGTACTTTGTCATCCTTTTATTCATAATAAAGTAATTTATATTACTTAAATGTTAACTAGAATAAACAGAATAGAGTAGTTACTGAGAATACAATAGAGCTGCACTCTCGAATTTTATTACTCCTCTTCCACCATCTTCTGGTGGCTTTTGAGAATGCTACTCATTTCACCAAGAATCAATTCCCTTTTAAATTATGTTAACGATTGTCTTATTGACTACAGTTTATAAAAAAGCATTCTTTATGCTTAATCATTAACCCTAGTATAAATTTCTAAGTTTATAAAAAAAAATTTCTAAGTTTATGTACCTGATTTTATACTTGCTTTGGAAATTACAATATGTGTTAGAAAGTTAATAGTATTCCAGCCTCCCTGAGTTTGGAAGTCATGCAGGTAAAATTAATGCTAGCTAGTAATTAAAATGAATTGAGTTGAAATCAGATCTTTATGAAAAGTCTTTGCGACTACATATACTGTCATACACATTGCACTACAATTTATTTAATTTTGCTTTTATATTTTCTCTTTCTCAGTATTGGAATTAAAGTTTGATAATCATAAGGAAAATGGATATTTTGTAACAATTGCTCAAATATAGAACAGCAATTAGGTACCTGAAACAACAAACATTTACATTCTTACGGTTCTGGAGACTGGAGCCCACTCAAGCCACTCCCAGGGACATTTCTGTTGAACTTACCATGTTGGAGTTGCAATCCTCTTGTGCCCTCAACTTTGATTTTCCACTGGGAGGAAGAGACATAGAAGCTACTTCTTCCACTTTTTGTATTTCAGCTTCATTTTATGACCTTGTTTCACCTTCATTACTTCCATAAAGGCTTTATTTAGAAATACAGTATTGCTGGGGAGAAGAGGAGCGTGGAAGGAACACAATTCAA
Source organism: Heterocephalus glaber (assembly GCF_053883595.1). Taxonomy (NCBI): domain Eukaryota; kingdom Metazoa; phylum Chordata; class Mammalia; order Rodentia; family Bathyergidae; genus Heterocephalus; species Heterocephalus glaber. The sequence continues at coordinate 12,314,988 of NW_028258333.1, forward strand.
TCCATCACAGTTGGAGTAATAAGCTGATCCTTCTTTATTGAAAGGAGGTCTTACTGGAAGACATTTATCCATTTATCTCTGCCTTTAGTTCTGGGAGTTCAGTTTAGAAGCAAGATAATATGTCGAATATGCTTTGCTTACAAATATGTTTGCTCATATTATTTTTCTACTGTAAGATTTAAGCAATGATTCTCCAATGTTTTCAGGTTGAGCATGGATAAAATGCTACAATGCTGTGAAACACACTGGGATCTATAAACCGTTCTTTACAATCAAGAGTCCCCAAGTTCCCAGAGCCCACCAAGTAGAACAGACACTCCTGAAGGAGCTCTGTCCCTAGGCATACATGAGACCCACACATGAACCTACCGGATGGGAAGTACATTGGGACCTAAAACAGGATTTGTGGCCTGTGGGAAGGTTATGATATTAAAAAAATTCAAAATAGTTAATGGTGAAAACTTGATCTATTACACTAATGTTTCCACTTTTTCTTGAAAAAACAAGATAATAAAGAGATTGAAAATGTTCTACCAGTTATATCTATGTAATTTTTGATCATATATCATTTCACATATTTTAGAGCATTTAAAATATTGCTTTGGTAAAGTCTGTTTTTATAAAAATATATCTACCTTCTAATATAATTTTAATTTCTGTAATATCAACATGAAGAGAAATATGAGTGTAACAAAATGCCATCATTTTGAACATTTGTACCTAGAAGTAAAGTGGTACATATTTTTGTTCTTTCTATTTTTTTGTCTTGTCTCTACCAAAATAACATAATTTATTTAACTTTTTATGTAATTTTCTAAAACCTAATTTTCAAAGTGTAACATGTGGCTTCCTCACTTTCCCGTTGCTGAGACACAGTTCCCAACACCCACAATTAAAAGGAGAGGTTCATTTTAACTCACGTTTTTAGTCCCTGGGCAGGTCCCTCTAAGGCAGAAGGATACAGCAGGGGCCTGGGACAGGCACACTGCCTACATCATAGCAATCAGGAAGCAGAGAGGGGATTGAGAGGGGGTTGAGAAGGAGACATGCCCTTTCCAGTTATGCCTCCAGGGTGCGCAGCAGTCACTTCCCAACAATGGCACCTATCCCCCACCACCACCACCCTGCCAACCCCCAGATTCCATCACCTTCCTAAAGCCCCTTCTTAGAGTGCATGAGACTCCAGGAGGACATTTAGATATGAAAGATAACAACACAGTTGTACAATGTTCTACATGAATTCAGTAATTCCCCTCTCACATTTATAGGAAAACTTGACCTCTAACTTAATTGCATTGAATATATGGTCTTTAAAGTCATTAGATTAAACAATATTCCAAATGTGAGGCCCTGATTGAAAACAATCAGTGGCCTTTTAAGAAGAGGGGGAAATCAGCAGACCTCTCTGTTTCTTTCTGGATATGTGAGGGGCAAAATGAGAAGTTTGCAAGCAAGGAAGAGAGTCCTTGCCACAACCTAATGGTTTGAGTACTATGTTCCTGGACTTTAGACTCCAGCATGAAGACAAAATACAGTTTAACTCACCTAGGCTCTGATATTTTGTTATAGCAACCTGAACTGACTAATACAACCTTATAACTTCATAAACATTTCACAGCTCTTTATAATATATTCACATGTATGCATACACAAATATATATATAAATATATATATATATTTGATTATAGTTAAACTATTAGTATTTTAGGAGGAGTTTTATTCCTAAAGCTACATAATTTTTAAAGTTTCTGTGACACATAAGAAGCCTAAATTATCACTAATTGTCTCTTACAGCTTTTGAAAATTTTCAATGATAATTTATGGTAATTTCTGCTTTATCAGAAGTTGACACAAAAGGTTATGTTTTTGTGATACTGTCACATTGCTGAAGCTCTGCATTTGCCTGACGTTGTTCTAGAATTACTTTGTCTCCTGGAGTGTGTGAGCTCCATTTCTGAGGCTGACATTTTCTGAGGCTGACATTTCTGCGACTGATATGTGATCAACTTAATTGTGACCTGAGAATAGTGGAAATGGTTTTTCCATAAAAGTAGTCCTGGCTGTGGTTTCTTTTTGTCACCTAGTATCTTCATATTGATCCCTCTTCTTGATTACTTGGTCATTTACTGGCTTAGTAATTAGTTTCCTTCTGAATCCTCAGTCTTGTATTTGTATTCTGTTTTGACTGGTCATTTGTGGTATAATCTCAAGCCCACCACACCAAAAATTTGAAGTGCCCTCATCACCTTTATTCTATTTATATTAACTGTCTACTTAGGCCAAAATATCTTCCTGCTGAAGTTATCAATACATGATTTACAATATCTCAATTGAAAACCACAAAACTGTCCTGTTTGAATTAACCCTTTGCACAAATCACCTTGATCACATTCCTACAACAGATGATTAGACATAAAAAAAAAATCCCTTAGCAAATAACCTGTTTATTTACATAGTCATTTTCCACATGGAGAAAGTAAGAAGAAGTGACGTGGTAAAATTTACATGAGATAGATGTTAGTTCCCTTGTTGTATAAATCTGTCAGTCACAATTCAAAACATATTTCCCTGAACTAAACTTAAAGTGACAGCAGATCTGCTTTCATCTGAAGGCTGGAGGGAAAATTTCTCTAACCTTTCCTAGATTCTAGAGGTCACTTGCAATTCAGGGTCATGGCCCCTGGCAATGGGTGGTTCTTTGAAGTAAAAGACATTTCCCAAAATAGAAAATGGTGAGAGGATTTCTTTAATGACTTTTCTGGATGAGGGACTTTGTGAAAAATTTTAAAATGTCATGACCCTCCTGAATAATTTAGAAAACCCTTCCCCATTTTGTTTTATAAAGTTATCACACTTGCAAATACTTTTTGCCATAAAAGGTAAAACACACTTTTCCAGGCAGAGGTGAAGGCATTATCTAGTGTATAAAGATAATTAAGGCATCCCAAATAAAAGTGAAGGTTTCCTTACTCCTAACCAGAAAATGTTTCTGTCGTTGTATTTGGAAGAATATGTATTTTTTCCAGGCATTTGCCTTTATCTATTTGCATGTGTTTAAATCCCTGTCTTTAATTTCAGTAATTTCTACATTTATTGTGCCTTTATGCCTTGATTGTTTACTATAGCTTCAAATTCTACCACGCATTGATGATCCTCATATTTGCTGGCAATATTTAGAGATATCTAAATCTCAGGGCCACAGTTAAGGGACATAATACCTATCAGCACTTGGTAGTCTGATCTGTGAGGCCTTGCCTGGCAGGCATATCACACCAGGAGTCGCTTACTGCACAGTAGCTTGTGTGGGGTTAGTATACAATCACACACACACACACACACACACACACACACACACATTCATGTCTTCAAGCCTAATTAAGGTAAGGATAAAAACAATCTTACATTATTCTTAAACTCCAACATTATACACTGTTTGTCATCCTATTGAATTTTATTATAAACATTAAAATGGCATTAAAATGAACTCCTAAAATTTTAGCCTTGACCTCCAGTGTAGTACACAAATTTTCCTTCACAAAAAATCTCAGATATTTGCTCTCATCTTCTGAGAAGCAGTCTATGAGCTTCTTTGGATAGAGTGAGACTAATCAAACTTTGATATCCATAAAGTAAAGGCTAACTAACCATGACAGAAAGATCACCAATATGGCAGACAACAGGAACTTTGGAGCATGCAGTATCAATTGACTTAATGTCTTAGATCTATATTGGAAAACAATAAATATATCATGCCTATCTAATGGAGCTTCATAAATAATTCTGATAGATTGAAGTCCCTATATGCTATATGGAAAGGACAACAAAAAGCTCTCATTCAGAACCCTCTAAAGTCCTGCCCTATACATCTCTTCCTTTGGCTAATTTTACATTTGGCTGTTTATGTTTCCTGTTTACATACATGTATTGCTTTAACTTCCAGTGAATTTTATGAGTTATTCTAGCAAATTGTTGTGCCTGGGGCTCAGGTTTCTCAGGCCTTTGGCCCCAGACTGAGAGATACACCTCAGATTTTCTGGTTTTTAAACTTCTGGGTTCCAGATTGGTGTGAAGCTCACAGTCAGCCTATTATGATCCTTCTATGTCTCTATATTCATAAATCAGTTCCCCAAATGAAATATTTCACCCATCTGTCTCTATAAGGTTCGGTGTAATTATCTATGTGTCTATCTATCTATCTATCCATCCATCCATCCATCATCTATCATTTATCTAGCCATTCTCTCAGTTCTATGTCTTTGGAGAACTCTGACTAACAGAGAAGAGATGGGGTAGACACTTGTACTAGGCCAACTTGGATGCTAGCTGGTCAGAGCCTTAGTTTCTAACTCTAAAGCTACTATCAAATGGGGGTGTGTGTGCTAAAACACAGTATTGAGGAAACTAATTTGAAAGATAATCAGGAAATGGAGATTGAAGAGGACAATACTTCATTTTCAGCAGAATAGAAATCTTTGAAAATTATTAAGAAACAGGATTAATATGGTCAAAATCGATGGAGCCAAAATAGTTCTAAAATAATGCTCTTAGAAGTTGCATGGAAATCATATTAGTTACTCAATGTAAAGAAGCCCAACAAATCACGGAAACTGCTACACTTGGAGCAATTCTGAGACCCACAGGCACAGAAAGCTGTGAGAAACTTACCTTTTATTACCCTAGTAAATCAATTCTGCCATTTAATAAAGACAAGAATTTGTCCTTTGGCTGGAGCCCTGACTCAAGACCACAGGTTATATGCAGGTGGGTGGGTAAAATGGTCAGAGAGGTAGAAACAACTCCGGGAAATTTTGAAATAGTGCCCAATGCATTGTGGTTCTCAAAGTTTTTGAAGAATTTCCAGTTATTTTCAATTAGACTAAAAGGGTTTAGGAATTTAAGGATTTATGATTAAGGTAAAAATGTGAATGAAAATAACATATTTAAAAAATTTAGGGGAAATGATTTTGCTTACCTTTTGGAGATGAGAATTTTGTCTGATTGGGAAATGTTTCCCCTACCCAGTATTGTGCATTAATTGGTCAAGCTAAAAGAAACCATAGGGTTATCTAAACATGTGCATATTGCCATTTTACTGTATAATTACCCTAAATGGACTGTGAACTAGAATTAATGGCAAAAGGTTGTAATTACCACCCTGAAATAGCACTTAGATTTTGTACCAAGCAATTTACATTTGTGAGATAATTACTGGTATGTACTAAATATTATTCAAAATTGTCCCTGTAATTTGAAGGATATGATATAATCCTGAAATCTCCAAAACCCTTAATTGTCACGGGTCAAAGGAATCTTCTAGTAGGGAAAACAGTGCCCACAAGTGTTCCATATAAAATAGAATTGGTTTATATGGGAAGATGTTAATGGGGGCAATTTATCCTGGTATAATGAGCAAGTAGCTTCTTTTCCCTAAGGGCTGACACTGGTCTCTCCTGAGGCACTCACAGCCAGGTAGGTAGGGAATAACTATTTGCTGATCAAAAATGTTGTAAGGTTAATAGATAGCAGTTTGTAGCTGGATGGACAGCATCTTTTGAAAAATAGGTATGCTGATTAAAAAAGGTAAAAAACAGCTCATTGGGATCTTGTATTTATGATTGACCCATAGTTTTTGGTGATTGCTGACTCAAGGCTGTTGGCTGATGGATTCACCATAAAGATGATCAGGCCAAAAGGCCATAGAAAACTGGCTTATTAGAGGTAGATCCCACATAAGACATGGCCCCATGTAAATCAGTATGGATTTTAAGAGATGAAGTAGCACATGCTAATGTTTATTTAATGTTTATGGGAATAGCCACTTTCTAAGACCCCTGGAAAACAGAGAGAGAACAGTCAAACCTCTATGTTGAATAATCTCTTGAACATGGTTTTATGCTCTTTTTTCTTTTGTTTTGTTTTAATCTGCACCTTCACGTTATAACTATGATCTGGACAAGTCACTGAACAAAGGCTGGCATTAGAAGTTAAGGCAGCCTCATGAAGGACTCTGTGCCCTCTAACTTTATAGTTGGTCTGAAATTTCTCACACTCATTTCAGATACTCCAGCCTAGTTTGTTTTTTTTTTACTGCCATCTCATTGCACAATTTCCTGCAAACAAAAAACCCCTGCTGAACGTTTATCAATACGGGAGTGGTTAAAATCACAAATGCATTAAAATGGCAAATGCATTTTTATGAAATATGGCATCTATAATTTCAAAAGACGCCCACAAGAGGTAAACACACATATACACAGGCATGACACATTTGCCACTTACTTTTGATATCAAATTTATTTTGATATAGAGATCTGTGAAAAATCTCTAGTACTTTTCCTAAAAAATAAATATTTTGTATTCTGATTGTATTTACATTTTTGTTATTATTTATTGATAATTGAATACACACCTAATTTGCATGTCCTACTGACTTTGATTCATTTGATAAAGCTTGGAATTTCATAAACTTTGTCAGGGTGTTAACACTTGTTATCTCCTTAGGTATTAATACAACATTCAAATTCAATATACATTATCAATGTACATTTTGGGAAACACATCTTTTATTTGTTGAGTTTGAATTCTATCACCAAAGAGGTTTTTTTTTTTTTTCATATGGGGGATCGAACTCAGAACATTGCACTTGCAAGGCAGGTGGCAGAACCACTGAGCTAAATTCCCGGACCTATCACCAAAGAGTTTTGAATTTGAATTTTTGCTTTCATCATTTAGTACACAACTATCCATGACTAAGCTTCAGGGTTATTTTTCCACATGACTTTTAGGATAATTTGTTTTCCAATTTAAATTATTAGATGTACAATAATTGTTTTTATCCTTCAGGGAAATTTATTGAAACACAATTTTGAAAAATCTTCATTTCTGTATATTTTACAGTGTCTGCACCTTCCTTCCCCTTGCATCAGAGTTGCATTCCCATTGTGTCTGATTAGTGTGAGTGGTAAAATTCTAAAAAAAATAAATTTTAAAGATTCTAGAATGCTGAGTGTCTTCATTATATAGAAATGTGGTTGGGTATAGTTTTGGCAGATTTATATTTTTGTCCTGTTTGTTTCATCTTCGGCATTTTAGCATTTGACCACCCATACTATTATAATGTACATGTGGGCTCTTCCTTGGTATTTACTGATTCTAGCTATAACTTTAATCTACTTTACAAATTTCTTCTGGGTGCATATCCTCCTGTTCTGCTTTAACCCACTTTCTCACACGGTTTGTTGCTTACCTTCTGTTTGACCACTAGATGGTACTCATATATTTTTGTATACTTCAAGTACATGATTTTATTGCTCTAACAAGCAGAATTAAAATAATTCAGAAGTATAAATATCATTCAATACCAGCTCTAAATAAAAATGGTTTTTAAACTGCTTTTACCAAATTTAATTACAAATATGATATGTGGGTGTGTATGTGTTTGGGTGTGTGTATAAAAATCAGATGTTAAATGCAGGTTTTTTGATGGTTCTGGATTCTGCAATTTATTTTCCACTTTTCTTTCTGGAATGTGAATGCTTTAGAATAGAAATTATATTTATTGTACATTCAATATATATGTGATCATTGACTTTCAAATTATTAAAGTACTGAAGTGTTACAATATTAAGTATATATGTTTATATGTTTCTTTATATAATACAAAATAATTAGACTACTGTGTTCTAAGATATTTCATAATCCTCTGATTTTTTTTTTTATACCAGGGATCAAATTCTGGACCTTGTATGTTCTGCCTTAGCAATCAGTTGGATTCTTTTCCTTTTCTTTCCTGTTCCTTATGCTTTAATTCTGAGGATCCCAGGAAGGTAGAATATATGACATTTTTTAAATTACAAAAATTTATATAGGAAAACCATTTTCTTAACTTGATAGCCAGATGTTATTTTTCATATCATTTATAATCTTGTCACAATACACTTAAGGAAGTTTGGTTAGATTTCAGTGAAAATTATCTTCCAGAGTCGTTTTCCCCCCCAGGATGAGGGTTAATAACTTTATAATTATATATTTATGGTGCAGAATTTCATCCAAATGAAGTATGACAGGAGTGTGATAACCATATTTAAAGAAAAATAAAAAGATGAAGGCACAAATTTGCTGCTGCTTAGATCACTGCAGCTTCTAGGACCCAGTTTCTTTTACTGATTTAAAAACAAAAAAAGAAAAAAGAAATAAAAGTTGTGCCTGAAAAAAAAAAAATTCAGGACCTTGTTCTTGGGACGCAGGCACAGTCCCTCTGAGCTAAATCCCCTCCCCTCCACTCCTTGAATTTCTCCTTAATTATGTATATTCAGTTTTCTGTTCTGTTTATCTGGTGTTTAATCTTCCAATGGAATGATTTAATGTTAAATGGAGACTAAATCTGAATGTTGTCTTATATTTGGTAAAATTATTTTGGCTTATTTTATTCCAAGCACTATTTCAAAATATTGTACAATTTGTAAACAATGTGTATTGCACTAGCCAAATAAGGTAAAGATTACATTCTTTTTCATTTTACACATTAGAAAACTAAGCATTATAGAAGTTAAGTAACTTTCACATAGACACATAACTAGCAATTTCTAGTCTAGAGGGTATGTAATTCAGATCACACAGCCTCAAATATTATTGCAACATCTAATACCATAGCAATGGTGTTATTATTATAAAACTCTGCAGAACCAATGGGAAAATAAGTGAGGATTACCTATGTGTCTTTTGTAAAAATAAAATTTCTAACTTGGTGGTCTTTATGAAAATAACAAAAATTAATATATACACTCCTCATAGGTTCACTGTGGCATATTAAGCATATAGATGAGAGTGAAAGTTTTTTAATATCATGAAAATAACATCAGAATTTAATTTTACTTGTTTTCTTTCTACTGCTAAATGACATTGTATTTCTATGTCAATTAATGTTCTTTTTATATAAAAAAAATTTTGATACAAGAAGAACAAAAAAACTGACTGGATGTATTTTCCTTTCTAAGCAGAAAGTTGGTTTTAAAGTCATATTGTGAGCAGATAGACAAACATTTCAATATTCTATAACTCTAATTTGTAAATATTATGTGGAAAACATATGAATTTGCTTTATTATGACAAATTCCCTTATTTCAATTTCAGTAGTGGTTATTTTTGCTTTTGGAATTTGGAAACTAAAATTTAACATTATTTGACTGAAAACATTACATCATGTTATTTATACATGCTAGATTTTTGGTGAGTAAAGAAGCTTAAATTCATCATAACTTGGGAAAAAATGATTAACTTCATGTCATTTTGTCACAAAAATGTGAGGACACGAGCCACAAGGAATACATAGGAGAATGAAAAGAAAAAAGAAAGATAATGAAAAACAGAAAAAAATTATAGTATCAAATTGGGAAAATGAAAGATATCTGAGAAATTATTCATGAAAAATATCAAAGAAAATAAAATTGTAAGTTTGTTAGTACATGGTTGTCACATATAATGGTTATATTTGTTGTGGGAAGTTGGTACATGTATATAATTCATCTTAGTTTCTTTTTATATCCCCTTTTCCTTCCCTCTCCAACTTTCAACGGTTCTCCTCCCTTTTTGGTACATGTTTTCAATACATAATGTTCATATTCCTTGTGTGGCATCGACACATCCCAATTCCACTATGCTCATGTGCTAATGAAAAATGAATAAATGCTATAGAACATTCAAAAACAATAAAAGACAATGGAATGAAGTAGCCCTTGTCTCCAGTTATGGGTTTAAATTTCTTTCTTCTTTTTTAATACCAGGGATCAAACTCGGGTCCTTGTGCTTGCACAGCAGGCGGAGAAACCACTGAGCTAAATCCCTGGCCCTTAAATTTCTGATATGCCAGAAATTATAAACCAAAATAAAACATGTTCCTTAAAAAAATAAGAATGAAGTAACATAACATTTAAGTAACTTTTAGTGGGATAGTTTGGTGCAAAACATCTCAATTTCGATTTCTCCTTTTTTAACATGCTTCATAACATTTGATGCACTGAAACATAGGTGATCCTCTAATAAAAATACCTTGGGCATCACGGAAGAAAAAATTGAAATAAAACAGGAAAGGGAGAAATATATCAAAGCTAGAACTGACTAAGAGATTAAAATGTACTCTATGTTAGGAATGAAGGCAAAGAGTTTGCAACATAATTGCAAATTTTAAAAGCCAGGTATTACGGCCGGGGATTTAGCTCAGTGGTTCCACTGCCTGCATCGCAAGCAGAAGGTTCCGAGTTCAATCCCCAGTACCAAAAAAAAAAACAAAAACAAAAACAAAAAATCCAGGTATTCAAAGAGTTGGCAGTTTTAAAGTATACACTTGGGTCCTATTTGGGAGGCATGAATACAAGCATAATTTATAAATATGTATTTTAAGTAGAGATGGTTTTGAGGATTGGTTCTTGAAGGAAATCAGCAATATTGTGAAAGCCAATTGTTCCAGGAAATGTCATCAGTGGTTAATCTGACAGTACTATGTAGCACTAGTCTCAGAGGGGGTGGAGATGGTTCCTCTACTGCCAAAAAATAGTTATCAGAATTTAGGATGTCAGTATCTCCAGCTTAATCCAGGTCTTTCTATATATCCCCATTACAAAAAGATTTTATTCCTTTTCAATAAATGCTGTAATTATAACATTGATGATTAGCAATACCAATAATTTAACTGACCGTTTAATTCATACACAACTTGTATGAGATTGTAGGTTTAGGTTTAGCACTGTCAACCCTATGGGTATAAGAGACAAGGATTCCCTTCCAGGGACGTACAGATGCTTTCAGTTCCTTTGGACAGTGTTATGCTGGGAATTTGATGCTCTGAGCTCACCCTTTTCTTTCCCCACCTTGGCAGCAACATGAAGAGTAAACAGCAAGTCTCTTTAGGCTTCTTAGCTTAGCAAAAGTGTTCAAAGTTATCTCAAATATCATCACTCAGACTCTTCCTTTTTATAAGTGGTTGATTAGGGATATGTCATGAATATATATATATATATATATATACACACACACATACGTACATACATATATATATCATATATCTCATCTGTCAAAAATCTATATGGGGTATGATCTTAGAAAGCCAATTACAGAAACTCCAGTGCCAATTTAAGAAGCTCTGCTTTATAATTATGCTCATCTAGAACCGCTCCTGTACAAACTTTTGTCAATCAGGGTTCAACAGAGAAACACAGCCAATAGGGTCTCCATACATCTACACACCTATAGAGAGCTTTATTTTAAGAAATTATCTCAAGTGATTATGGAGACTGGTGGCTCATATGTCTTCAGAGCAGGCTTAAATGTTGGACAACCAAATAAGCCCCAGGGAAAACCATCTGATGGTAAAATTTCTTAGCAGTGGAGAGAAGTCAGTGTGTTTGTTCGTTTGTTTGTTTGATTTTCAGGCATTCAGGTGATTGGATGAGGCCAACTCATGCTAAACACAATAATTTGCTATATTTGAAATCCACATACTTAAGTGTTACTCTCATTCAATAATACCCATCCAAAAAATTCCAGAAAAATGTTTCATCAAATAATTGGGCAACATGGTCCAGACAAGTTGACTTAAAAAATAACCATTATACCTAGTATTAAACTAAAATAGTATATTATTTGTATATATCAAAAGCCTTCTTATTTCAATAAATTGTATTATCTCTTGACTTCTCAAAGGGAAAATTTTTTTAAATTTATTATTTAAATTGTTCTTTTAAGCCTGTTTCCTTTTTTATTCTTTTTCGGTGCAAGATAATGAAATGAAACATTATTTCCTTTCTTTTATATAAATGCTTTTAACAAAAATTTTAGTCAGAATTTTCTGTGATGAGAAATGTTACCAACTCGTTTAGAAAAACAGTATCTATTTCTTCTCCTAGGGCATGCAGTTCAGATAGGCTCAGGTGAACACCACAATTTCCTTTAAGGACTCCAGCTGAAGAAGCTCTGCTTTCTGGGATTTAATATTTTTATTGAGGGGAGATAAGGAGGATATTATGGTGTCCTTCTGACCATATTCTGTAGGTGAAAAATATTCATGTTGCCAAACCCACTTGAACTGGGATAGGTGTACGCAAAGATATATGCTTTCCTTCTCTACTCCAGAGTACTGTTGAGTGACATAGTAAAGAGCCAGGATGTTCCTAGGACTCTAAGTTCAATGAGGAGATAAAAGTTGTGTGGAGTAGACCAGGACACCGTAGTTTCACTAAAGAAGAGCATTTTAACCAGGAACATAACATCTAGGCAAGCAGGAAACTTGTTAAATCTTGTAATTCATTCTGGTTTCTCCATTGAAAAAGAATAATCTTATTTCACACTAAGACCTGGTGGAACCATAGCATCATGGCTAATGAGATTAGGTTTAATATAAAACAAAATAAATGTGAAGCTGGATTACTAGACTGCTAAAGTCATATAATAAAGCATTTATTATTATCAGTAATAATTATGTTGACTAGATTGTTTCAGGCTTTTATATATCTGGCTTGCATTTCTCATATAATGCTAATAAGACTCATAATTTTTAAAAATGAAAAAACAGAGAAAAAGTTTAATTAAATACTCATAATTAGCTAGGATTAGCAAAATAAGGATTCAATTTCAGGCATGTAAGATCCATGGAATCACACTTATCACATAGCAAAGGAAAATATAAATTTTCATTTTATTTTAAATAGAGTAAAAGGTTTCTCATATTGAAAAATAACAGATATGATATATTTAAGATTTATATGATTCCTTCTAAAAAGAGTATAAAAATATAGCTGCACAGTACCTCAGTTAACTTTTGCTAAAGAACTTTGGAAGCAATTATGCACTTAATTTAGAAGGATGTGTTTCTCATAAGGATAAGATGCTGGAGTGATGGATTTTATATTCACAGATTTAAATTTAGGTAATAGATAATTTGTCCTAATCAGAATCTACAGGGGTTATTTTTAAAGATATTCCTATCATTCATCTCATCAGTTTCTCTCAAATATTCATGTTATGTATTTCTTTCTGTCATGTACATTGATTAAGAGACAAAAACATCAGTTGAAAATGTGTTTTGAAGTTTATCTTTAGAAAGGGAAATTTTAGCACGTGTGCTGATGAGACTATTTTCTTAAAGCAGTAGTTTTCCAAAGCTAAGATCAAGATATTTAAACATGGAATCAAAACAAGAATCTTATGTGACAACACATAGTGTATGCATTTAAATCTGCTAAATTGTATAGAAGATGCAACTTAAATTATATATTTCCAGCAGTGGTAATATAAGGGCCTATGTCTTTTTCAGTTGGAAAGAGAAAATGCTGAGAACTTTGAGATATTAAAAAAAAAATCCAAACCCACAGATACTTTAGAATTTTGTATTGGAAAATGACAAAGAAATACTTTTAATTTACCCTATCTGGCATATGTGTTGAAGCTTTTGGATTATCACAGGCGATGAAGAGCTCTATCTGCAAATGTTTGTCAGTACTCTCCAGGAGAGTCCAAGGGCAACTTTTTAAACTATGCAAAACAAACCAGGTATGTAGTGGTGCAGGCCTGTAATCCCAGCACTGGAGAGAATGAGGTAAGAGGATTGCCATGAGTTTGAGTCCAGCCTGGAGTACATAGTGAGTTCAAGGCCAGCCTGAAGTACATAGGGAGATCTTGTCTCAAAAATAAAAACAAAATAAACAATTTAATAAGTATGCAAAACAGAAATGAACATATTCTTTGAGATAAGTCACAGCTCTCATTCATGGTAAGAATGGGTTTTAAATTATCAAATAAGCAAATTCTGTAAGAAAGTATCCTGTATTTACTAAAAATTTGCTATTTTACATATTTGAACACTCCTTAAATTTTTATTGATGATAAAGCTCACTTCAGAGTCCTATATGCATCTTATATTTATTATCATATACAGTAACTGGGCTTAGGAAACTGAAAAATTCAACAAAACATTGATCATATATGTTTCTGTTCTAAATGACACAGTGCTGTAGTAGTTCTACAAAATAAAATGTGACCTAATTTGCTTGGTGGCAAATCAGTGTATAAAATTGTTGCTTGAGGAAAAAACTCATTAGCTTTTATTTTACCAACATGTGAAATAAGTTACTGTGGAAAGAATTCAACTGAGAATTGTGAAGCATACAAGGTTTAATTTTATAATAAAGAAGCCAATTTTTTGTCCATTAACTTTCTAGAAGTCAGCATTACTTGTCAAGATTCAGTAATGACTCAGTCTTCATTGTTCTCTGCTGGCAGAAATACAGGACCAGAGGGAATCCTATTACTGAGATGAAATTCCAACATCTGCAACATAAAGAAGGTAAGATTTATTTTGGCTAATGGTTTCAATGGTTTCAGTCCATGGTCAACTGGCTCCAAAGCATCATTATGAAGGGAGTATATGGCAGAGGAAATCTGTTCACCTTATGCATCCCTGAAGGAGCATAGAGGGGAAGAGCCAGAGAGGAAGAAACCAGGTACAATCCCTTAAAATATATCCCCGTGTCCTTCTTTCTCTACAAAGTTCCTACCTTCTTAATGCCCATTCAGCTACCAAGCTATCAATAGAGTAATGCATTGGTGAGATCAGTGCCTTTACAATCCAGTCACTTTTCCAGAATTCTCTCAGCCAAATTAAGTTTTTAATCAAGTTTGACCAGTAGGGTGGGCATTTTAAAACCCAAAACTCTGGGCATTTAATAACTTGCATTTCTGCGTACACACTGACCTTCTTTGACATTGCTGTATTTAAAAATATGGTTAGGACAAAAAATATGAGATCTACCTGTTTGAAAAATTTTTGAGATATACCTGTGTGAAAATTTTTAAGTAATTTAAATTTTAAATTTTAATTAAAAAAAATTTAGCATCTTATACATTATTATATTAAAATTCATAATTACCTTAGCTTCTAATGATAATTATGAATATATTTCAGCTTCAACTTTAGGTCTTATTTTAAGTCCACTTACATGTATTTTCAGTCAGGGTGCCATACTGATATGTCAAATGTAACATGGATAAATTGAACTCAGTAAATTCTTTTTATAAATCCTTCCCCTAATATCAAAAACTGAAATGAGATTTTTCAATATAAATCTCATAAATTACAATTTTATCTTATTTCTCCATTACACAAACATCTCTTTATTGTACTAGGACAATTGATTTCTTTCTTATTCTCATTGTGCTTTAAGGTTAGTATAGGCTCTCATAACTTGCCTTTCAGTTTCTTGTCAAACCTCTGATAGTTCTAATATAACCTTGAGGCACTAGAATATAGGATTTTGACATATGAATTGTTTGAGAAAGAGTTGAATTTACCACTCAATGTATTACCATATTATTTTGTTATTGTAGCAGTTGTTTATTTCTTTGGAAATGTTATCACAAACCTAGAGACTTAAAAGTACTCACTTCTATTGATCCTGCAGTGTCTGTCATCACAAATAAAATGCAGCTTAGCTAAATCCTCTGCCTCAATGTCTGAGAGGTTGACTCTGAGTGTCAACCAGGGTTGTAGTGTGGTCTAATCTAATCTAAGGGTCTGTGGAGGAAGAATCTCCTTCCATGGCTGCTAGCAACATTCAGGTCCTTGCAGAATATCTGACTGAGGGACTCAGGCTCTTGCAAGTTGTTGATTAGAATCATTATTTTGTTCTTTAAGGTGTTGTTCTTGTTAGTAGGTATTTTGCAGAATGGAAGCTTGTTTGTAATTTTTTAAAAAATCAATGAGGACAAAAGAATCTTCTAGTTACAGTAATGATAATAAGTAAAATAATAATAAATAACTAAAATGCTTTTGCATTTTCTCCATGCTGCTGATTCTAAGCAAGTCTCAGGTAGTACTGCTGCATTCAGGATGAAGGCTCCAGAATGGGTTTCATGGGGACCAGTTAGAAGTGATCTGTTATACACATCTCTATCTAAATAATGTACTTATTTGGTTATAATACTTCATTCCTAAAATTTACTTATGATGTTTTACATTTTCAGTTTGGTACCTGTGTTAATAGATTTTTTAGCTTTCTCTTTAAGAAAATTCTCTGGCCATTTTAATCTCATAACTACAAAATGAGTTAATGTTACAACATATCAGTGAACAGTTTGATAATGAAAAAAGGATAACTATCATTATATGAGTTTTAACTACCTCCATTTCTCTATCCTAAGAGCATAAAAATGCTGAGGTATTATAAGAGAAAAATGTCTCCTTGTCATCTATTATTTTAAGACACTATTTGTAATCTTCCCTCATATCGGATGAAATCAGGTTCACCTGTAGAAGCAGTTTGATACACAAACCTTATGCTATATATAAACTTCATAGAAGCACAACATTATATATGAAACACTAATCAGAAATGTTTATGATTGAATCAGTTCTGAATAGTAGACATAGAATGTGGAATTACTTTTAACCAAGCAATTTAATTTGATTTTGAAATATAATCTTCATAAGAACTGGGTTAGGAAGATGAATATTTTAAAAGAAGCTTAATGGCAACTAACTAAACATAATACAAATTGCTTTTGACTTAAAGAAATGCAGTACTCTGTAAATATTTTTTGCTGAATGAATGGATTCTTTAAATTAAATTCAACATCAAATGGCATCATATTTCCTTTTTTTCTTTAATAGTAACTTGCTTCAGACTTTATTATTTTAAATAACCATCGAAACTAAATCTAAGATGAGAGAATCATGTATCAGAATGTAAAATAATGACACATAATATGAGCTTGGTAATAAAAAAGCAAATCCATTCAACTGAAAAAAACATATTTAATAGATCCACTCTAAGGAAATAGTATGGGACCAGACAAATTACTAGCACTTCTATGTTGAACAGTGATATTCATTTGTTACTGATTAAGAAAAGACACTTATTTTTAAAATTCTATATTTCAACCATTGAAATTATATTTACTAAACTATTATTTGTCTGCTTTACTACATGAATCAAACTTTGGACACAAAACTGTTAATAGATTAGATGTAATGTGGTTTTTAGATATGTGAAAAGTAGGCTCTAGGATTAAAATGATTTTTTACACGGTTCGATACCAAAATGAAATTCTTACAATAGCAATACTTCATCTGGATTGGTTTATAAATGTCATGTTAGCTATAAGGCAATGAATTGTGTAATGGATTTTAGAAATCTTTTTTTTCCCAGTCCTGTAAAGCACTTTAGAAGTGAAGTTTCAAAGTCACGTAAACTTATTATCAGATTAATATTAGTCGAAGTATATAAAATTTAAATAAGTTTACAACATTTACTAATTTTTAGTGTTAAATAATTTTTCATAAAACATACAGTTTTCATGTGAAGAGGGCACAGTTTTTAGTTACATAGACTAATACTTTACTAACATGCAAAAGACAATTTCATAGATGATGTAATTGAATTAATAGTTCAAGAAAAGAATTATTGATTCATTAACTGATGTCATTTAATAACCAGAGTGGTACATTGAGACATACAATAGAGATTACTCACTACATTTGATGTGATACAATTATGATAATGTCTTTATTTTTCTTTCATAAGAATGGAGTTTGAAGAAATAAATGTGAATGGATCCACTGCAAAGCCCTAAAGACTGCAATGATACTATTGACCAGAATAAGATGTAGTAAGGATTACTAAGAGAAACTGAAATGTCTAGTAGATAAATCAGAGAAGATTCTTTTGAAAAAAAAGGATAATTGTTTTACCCAGAGAGTTATTCATATTATAATACAATGTAATATATAGAAATAGACCCTCCAAACAGGAGTATATGCATGGACATTTTACAAGAAAGAAAACCCAAGAGAGTTGTGTGAACCTATTTTTAGATTGAATTGTTGTCCTATTTTTCAGTCTTGTATCCACACACTTGGCCATAACACTGAAGACACTCATTCTATTCTTGACTTTGGCTTCTGAAACTTGATTTGGTTACACTTGACTTCTTTATTTACTCATGCCATGCTGTTAGGAGAACATGCTTGTGTGATGCTATTGATCCCTGGAAGAGAATGAAAGGCATAATGTAAAACACGAAGATTCAGAGACATATAAAAACCTGTATCAGCCCCCTAAGGAGTTGCTTTAAAGAACAGTTTGTCTCCGTGTTGCTCCTGTGTAAACCCATCTACCATTCCAGAGCTCACTAGCTGACCACAGCCTCCAACAGTTTACTTTGTGCTAGCCTAAAAATTTATAAGTAAAAGTAAATGACTGCTATTTTTAGTCTCTGAATTTAGGGGTCATTTAATACATAGTAATTTGCAAAAGATTTAAAAACCAAAAGTGGAAATTAGGATATAGTTACTAAAACATATGA
Organism: Heterocephalus glaber; assembly: GCF_053883595.1. Taxonomy (NCBI): domain Eukaryota; kingdom Metazoa; phylum Chordata; class Mammalia; order Rodentia; family Bathyergidae; genus Heterocephalus; species Heterocephalus glaber. The sequence continues at coordinate 12,333,340 of NW_028258333.1, forward strand.
CGTGTGGCATTGTCATGACAACCAAGTAGACAATAGATGCTGAAGAAAGGTTACCTACTTGTAAAATACTGGTGAAATTAAGCCTACAGTAATTTAAAAGATTAAAAATATATCTAATGTATAGCTTCTCTGCCTTTTGGCTAAGATCAAGTGTAAAATTATATCTAATGTAATAATGAAAAAGTGATATGTGTTTCAGCCTGAATATTTGGAAACTGCTTCTCATAGATTCTTCAACATATAAGGACCTCAAAGTCTACTGCAGCTTGTGGTCCTACACTGAATCACAGGTTCTATCAGTGTCATCAGTTTTCTGTACAAAGTCTGCAGTTGATATAAAGAAGATCTCTTTAGATAGAAAAAGGTGACCACATTAAATATCATTAAATATCAGTCTCCTATTTTTAGAAGGATACATATGTATATTTGAATATTTGACTAATAGACTAATGGGAACCAAACACCCAGAAAACTTATACCATTTTGAGAAAAAATTAATGGTAAAATACTCTACATGTGGGATCATCAGTTACTAAAAGGGTTGAGATTTAAAGTATCTTGTGAGATCCAAACATTCTAGAGGTTCTGAGCAGGCTAATAATATTTATGTGAGATAAATCAATAAATCAATAAATAGTTTTCAAGTGTGCTTTTCTTTGGAGGGGAGAGTCCCCAAAGATGATAAAAGAAAAAGAAAGAAATCTCAGAGAGTAGACTCAAAACCCATGGAAAACAATAGACAAAGATCATGCCAATGAGAATAATTAGGATTGCTTTAAGAAAAACCCCTTTTCTCATTGGAGTGGAACCTGCTAGAATTTACTCAACAAAACCTATTCATAATAGATTACTACTCAGCTATGAAGAAGGACACATTTGAAATCTGTGGGAAAATGGATACACCTGGAAAACATAATGTTAAGTGAAAAAGATCATACACAGACGCTGAAATACAATAGAGTTTCTCTCATTTGAGTGCAAAGTAAAGAGCAAAATAAAAGGTTAATATAAAGCATCAGGAAGATAGATCTTTTGCAAATGGGTAGGGGTCCAAGCGACCAAGGGTGAGGTGAAGGGAAAGGAGAAAAGGACATAATATTTAAGATGAATCATACACATGTACCAAATATCTGTAATGTATGTAAATATTATATGTTGCAAACACAACTGAAAAATAATAACAATAACAATTAAAATTGGAAAAGGGGCTCTAGAGATAGTGGGAGGAGGAAGGAGAGGGGAGGGGAAATTTAAAAAAGTCAAGATACATTAAGTATATGTATCTATTCCCTACGTTGAATGTAAACTTCATATGCTTCAAGCACGTATTAATAAAAGAAAAGAAGAGAAGAGAAAAGAAAAGAAAAGAAAAGAAAAAAGAAAAGAAAAGGAAAGGAAAGAAAAGAAAAGAAAAGAAAAGAAAAGAAAAGAAAAGGGATTTGAGAATTACTGAGAACCGGTAACTTCTGTGTGCCTCCCACATTCCCTGTGAGGAATGAAAGCTCATTGCAGTTGTCCCTAGTTGTTCTAGATGCGGGTCATGTGGGGACGGAGAGCAGACTCCTTGCTTGTATAATCTGTAAGCACCCGATAAATAGGGGATACATACATGGGTGATGTAAGTGATGACATCCTGGATTTTTAGTCTAGTGACACAACTTTGAGCAAACTACATGTTCTGGGGATCAGCATATTTTGCATCTGGAAGGTGTGCAACTATGTAATTTGGCTCTAATTATTCTTTTCACACTCCTGCAAGGTGTAGAGTATTTTTCTCCCTGACTGAGCACAGGTATGTGACTTGCTTCCCAAAAGATTCCCACAATTGTCAAGTTTCGAGTTTGTGCTTAGGTACTCCGAATCCAGGTATGTCTCCATTGCTCCTTTCTGTAAATGTCATAACTATGGGGAAACAGAAAAGCGGTCTTCCCTCAGATTGTAGTTACTGATGACACAAAGGGCCAAGAACAGTCTTTTTAACAATCAGTGCCAAGAAAACTGGGTAGCTATATGCTATTTAAATCTGTATCATATGTTATACCCACAAGTCAATTCAGTGTGAATTAATAACTTAATCATAGTACCTGAAACTATAAAAATTCCACAGGAAAACAATGCAGAATATCTTCTTGACGTTTCTCTTACCAACGATTTCTTAGCTATAAACCAAAGACACAGGCAATGAAAGCAAAAACAGAGTAGACTTACATGAGACTAAAAGGCTTAAGTAAATAACAGAAAAAACCCAAAGAATAATAAGGCAACAAAAAGAACAGCAGAAAATATTTACAAGCCATAAGATTGATACAAGGTTAACATTAAAACATGTGAAAAACTTGTACAGCTCTGCAGCAGCAAACAAATGAATAAACTGATTGTAAAAACGGGGAAAGAAGTTCAGTAAATATTTCCGTGAAGATATACATGATTAGTAGGTATATGAAAAGGATTATCTGTTTTTGTAAGATTCAAGCCCTTTCTATTCATAACATATTCTTATTGCTTTCAAACGGGAACTGACCCTTTTCTAGGGCATTCTATGAAATTTCAAAACTGATGAACATTCCTCAGTCAAAGCAGCTGTATATCACCTTACCACTCCCTTGAGCTTTCAACTGAATGCATTTTTTGATTCCAGGCCCGATCTGTCAGCAAATTTTTGTTTAGAAATGGAACTGTAAAAATTCAAAATAAAATCACTAATATAGCAGCCTAAAAAATATTTGAAATCATCTTCAAAGGAGGAACACAGGTTTATTTTCCACAATAAAAATGTAGTTTCATGCAGTGGTTAATAACATGGAAATTGGGGTGATATACAGACTCAGTTTGTATCTTGATCTCTTCATGTGCTTGCTGAGTGTTTTTAAGTGAGGCACTCAGAGTCTTGTGCCTTAGACACTCCCTAAATTAAAACAGGTGAAATACTGATCATGTATAATCCTTAGAGTATATGAAGATCAATTTAGTTTAGTATATAATTCATAGAGCTAATTGTGTGGCATATAATAACCTGGCCTATACAAAGTGTTATGATGTCATAAGATGTCATAATGATAACTGACCAGTTTTCTTCACATTAAACTACAATTTTTGATTCACTTGTCTTTCTCTTTTAGGAGAGCATAAGATCTCTAAGAGTTAGACCTATATCTTATTAAAACTTTTTAATTCAAGATTGAAGCCAGGGTTTGATGAACAAAAGATAACTCTAGTTTATATTGTTGCTTGTTTTTCAAGAATGAAATAATGAAGTAGATGGGTGGGAAAATTGAGTGAATATCATGTCTGGAATGAATATATTCATAAAACTGTGTTATGCACACAATATTTCTAGTTTCTCATGCAATTTGATCCAAATGTCTACAATTATCCATTTATTTATCACCTACCTATCTATATTCTAGATTTGTGTCTATCTTGGTATATACATTCCCACTATGGTGCTAAAAACTCATTTTGTCTTCCCAGATGTTCACAAAAAGTAAAAATAAATATTATAATTACATAAATTTAAGTGATTAAAGGAAGAGAAAAGAGGAATAAATTACAAAAAGAAGAAGAAATAATGAAAAAAGTAAAGCAGAGGCTTGAAAGTAGCACAAAAATATTTTCATTGAGGGAACACTAATTACAAAAGTATTTTTTCAGTATAGATTTTTCAAAATTGTTTTGAGTAACATACACTAAATGCCTTATGCATCACCACACTGATCAAAAGCCCTTACTTCCTATACAGAGTTTGGCAATCTTACTAGTAAATGATATTCTAAATTTTGAGGAAGTTTTTATGGACAAAGTCAGATGAAGGAGAGACTAAAATTTAAGTTCCTCCAAAATAAATTCACTTACTTTTACACCAAGATACAACCTTTTATATATTTGTTTAATTCTTCTCCAAGAAAGTTTTTATGTCAATCATTTGATATTAAAATGTATAATTTTGACCTCCTGTTAGTACACCATCCTTAAGCACTGCTGTCACATAATAATTCTGAATGAATGATAAAATAAAACCCAAGGAGATCCATTATAGTAGATCAGAGAAAACAGCACTCAAGGATGCTCTTGGACTCTGGTCCCTTGTTCATTGACTGTTTATCCCTTTCTTGAACTATAGAACATCTTGATCAAATGATAGGAAAATCTGGCTAAATTTTCATTTTATTTTCACATATAGGCCTTTGCAAGTACATATATAATCTTATAAATTAAAATCTAGGGGCAGTTCCTAATGAATAAATAAAGCAGAAGTGAATTTTGTGGTCGTTACTAAAATAAGAATTCCCCAGGTTTCTCAAGGGAAGGATCTATAGCATTTATCAGAAGTCTAGAAAACCACAAGTTCCCTTGTAGGAATTCCTCAGTTTATTGTTATTTCTAGATTTCTTTCTTCCTTTTCTTTATGAATTACTTTCAATTCCCCCCAAGTAAATGTCAATCTGAATTCAAAAGAGACTATCCCAGTTTTGTACCTCAGTTCTTCTTTCCATGTTATCATCCTCACTGTGAAACTCTACAATAGCCTGGACATTTGGTATGAACATCAAGGTTTCTTAAAAAGGTGTGGCACCCCCAAATAATACTCAAGCCTCGGTACAACCATGCTTTTAACAGATAACCAAAAATGCCACAATGTATTTAATATTAAATATTATTTCTCAAATACCAATATGTATTTGAGCATAGACATTCATTTTGAGGACCAATGTGGTTTGAAGCATTAAGCCAGATATTTCTATTTCCCTTAGCAATTTGAGGATTCTATTAACATATAAAGTACTGTTTGGTTTCTTTCTCACTTTAAGTTGGAGTATATTACCACAATAAGTATTGTGCACTACGGTTTTATGGGCATATTCCATAAGAGGCCTTCCTTGTAGTGAGAAATTAATTCAGTTTTCCTTCATTTTCCATTGGCAAAGGAAATGAGACAGTAAATTATTCCAGTCAGACTGAAATCACAAACATCTGTTTATGAAGTAAAATATCTAACTATATAAGCTAAATAAATCACAAACCAAAAGTAATCATTCCAAAGAGTACATGATAGTTACTCATGATTTATATTCACTTGATTTGTCCAAATCCATGGTAGTCCTATTCAGAAATGTGTAGAAATGTCCCTTAGCTAAAAACAACTTATATTTCTGATAAATGTCCAATTTATCTACATAAAATAGGAAAGTAGAATTTATTTCATCATTGAGATAGGTTAAATGTGTTTTGCTGTTTAGTATTTTCAATGTACATCTGGTTTTTGAAAAGAAAATGTTGATTTACAAAAGATGCCAATTTGCAAAATAGGATTTGCTAAGATTTATGAATTGCAATATACTTTCTTAATAATCATCAGTAGTGGAGTCACTGTTAAAATTTCTCATTGATTTGCAGGTTCATACATTACAGAGTTGACACTTCTCTTTATTTTCTCATAATAAAAAAAGTTTGTATCTTTATCACAAAGGAATTAAGTTAAGGGCCTAACATTATAAACTTTTTTAGTAGTGAGTGTTATTCTCAGAGACATGAAGAGACATTTTTCTGCTCTTAGAATTAAAGTCTTCATAACTTTCTCAAAGTATTCACAGAGTTTAGGATTTTGTCAGGCATAGCAGCACATTCCAAGTTTAAACTCAGTGGCACACAAAGAAGCAAAACGGATGTACTTAATCAAAATAGTATAGAGCAAAATCTCACTTAATATATTATTCTTTATAATCATTTAATGTTATATGCATAGAGTATTATGTTTTAAACCTTCATTGGAGAGTTCAGGGTCCTGAAACAATGGAAACTTTAAAATTTAAAAAGGTTGAAAACCAAAGCTTATTCATATGTTATATATTTTGTTCAATGAAAAATTCATTAATATTTGTCTCATTTATTTATATTCCCATTAATGACATTACCACTACCTTTCTTATTTCCCTCAGTTCTTTGAATTGTATTTTCTCTATTCATTTCTCTTACTAGTGATCAAACTTCAGTTGCTTTCATTTTCAAATTTGAGTTAATTCTAAGTAGTTTTTAAATTTTGTTTTTCTTAAAGAGGGCATTCATTGGATAGCTCCAGGATCTTTGAGGACAAGATTACTTCAGTAATCATCAGTATTTCTTTGGCCTTCTGGCATTTACCAGCAAGTGGAATTTTAAAAACATTCTTCTCAATTGTGGTAGTTCTGTTATATACTTTATTTTGCCTCAATTTCTAGTTTCCATGCTATTGGTATAATCAAACAAATCTCAATTTTATTGTTTTTGTTTGTCTCATGTATTTGTCATATTATGTTGACTTCATTGTTAATACCAGTGATTTGAAATAAAATATGCTTTTTGACTTATAGAATGCCTTTTCATCTAGCTTATTGAATATTCTGTATGTATGAGTATGTGTGTGTATGTGTGTGATATGAGAAGTTTGAGAAAATACCAAACCTTCATTATTTTCATCTAGCCGCTATCTCTCTGAGCTCATCAAATTTCACTATATTGTTTTTTCACATTGTTTTATAAATATCGTAGTCAATGTAATATTCTTACTCATACTGCTGAGTCTAAAAATGAATTTCTAGTCCTTATGTGACCTGGTACTAACAATATCTGGCAGAATTGTTCTTTCTGTCCTCAGTAATATATTTTTACTCACTACTTCGATTTGAATTTTAAATTCTACCTCTTGGATTAATTCTTTGTAATTTTATTTCCAAAATTTTCCTTTTTTCTGTAATATCTTGGGCCTCAGTGTCTGTTTACTTATCTAAATATATCCACTGCTTTTGTGATCTCATTTATTTCATCATAAACAATGTAAAAACATTTATATGCTTATAACTCTCAAATTATACACTCAGCAATACAGACTGAAAAATTCAACTAATTAAAATAATTCTCTTTTCTTTAATGAACTCTGCTTATATAAACACCAACTCAGTTTTGGCATTTGAAGGGGAAACTAGAGGGGAGGGAGTAGGGAGGGAAGAAAGGAAAAAGAGAAAAGAAGGAAAAAATAGAACTGAAGCTTTTGTAAATATGGAGGGGAAGAGGGGTTGAAGGGAGGGAAAGGGAATGGGAAAAAAGAGGAATCAAGATACATCATGTACAGGTACAAATTTCCTATGATGAACGTGATCATTATGTATATCTAAATTATATCAATAAATTAAAATTTTAAAAAGAGAAAAAACAAACTGGTTTTGGATTGTAACTTTTCCTTCACATTCTATATACAAATCCACCAGCAAGTCACGCTATTTTAAAATTCAAAATCTTAAATGTGAATAATTTAAGAAATTAATCCATCTCCATCACTGCTCTCTTGAAGCCAACCACAGTTAACACTTTTCTTCATTAATGAAAAATGTTTCTAATCAGCATCTCAGATTTTTCAGTTATGTTCCTTATTATGTTCTACTTCCAGCACAAACCCATGTTTATAGCAACAGTATTCATAATAGATATACCTTGGAAATCGCTTATATATCCATCATCAGATGAATGGACACAGAAAGTGTGGTATTTGTAGGCAATGGAATACTATTTACCCATAAAGAAGGATAAAATTGAGTCATTTTTAGGAAAACAGATGCAACTTGAAGCCACTATGTTGAGTAAAACAAATCATACACATGAGCTCAAATAACTAATGGTTTTTCTGATATGAGAAACCCAAAACACGAAAAGGAAGTAAAAAATAGATAATAAAAAGTAGGGAGAGAGTTCTTTTTCAAATGAGAAGGGCATTAAGACTTGGAGGGAGGGAGAGGGGGGATGAAAACAGACTTGAGATGTGTTATGTAATTACTCCAACTTCCCATGAGAAATGTGATCATTATGTAGTACAAACATGCACTAATAAAAACATAAAAAGTGAAAAAAATCCTGATCAATTTAGAAATGAGGTTATTTAGAAATTAGAATTCATCTGCTAAAAAGAATCAACTTCTCTCTTACCAGATATTATTTTTATCCCTGCTATGCTTTTCACTGCATGACAAAATCTGAAGCCCTTAAGCATTCATTTCTTCCACTTTCTTAAAATTCTAGCTTCATGTTTAATGCTGCTCATGGAGAGCAAATTTAGGATGGAAAAATGAAGGGAAGCTTATTTTCCAGGGGCTGATGTTTGGTATAGAAGATATGTTTGCTATATAAGAAAGCAAATGTTAAGGCCTTGTTGGTTCCCTCCAGGAACCTAATAGGCACCAGCTTCAGTACTGAAAACAACTAACATGATTAATTGTCATTTCCCTGTGACTCCTACAGTATCTGAAAATCACACCCAGTCTTCCTGACCATTCTTCCCAATAGGTTTTAATCATCAGGACTCCTCTAGCAAAACATTCTTATTTTTTCAAAAACCTAGAGTAATGAATGTTTTTCCAAATATGCCGATAAGTAAGTATTTGAAATGTTTTCATAAAACAGAGCCTCTTGAATGGATGTATTTCATATGTGATTTGGGTTGATTTCAAGTAATAATACTCTTAACTCAGTGATCGATATGTTTGAATAAGAATTACAATGCAATAGCAAAACATACACATAAATTATAATCTATTACTGTCTGAAGTGATGCTCCTATCAATGTCAAAACTTTGAGAGATGCAGATGCACAAACTTTGTTTGAATGAATTATTAAAATGACTATGGAATTGTGATCTTTTCTAATTACTTTAAGAATTTATGGAAAATAAATGGCTAGAATATTATTTTAAATTTTATTTCAAGAGAAAATAGGCATACTTAATATCTTATGTGATTATGTTGAAATAGTATTTTAATTTTTGTAACCTTGGAATCAAAATATCCCATTTTTAGTCCAAATATCCATGACTACAGTATAACAAATTACAAAATAAATAAAATTCATCTTGTTAAAGATAATTTATTTTAAATTTAAGTAGTTGATTAAGAAAATTTCAGAATGGTATTGTGGTCACGTAGGATGATGCTAATGAATCTGCCTTTATTAAATAACCTCATCCCATTCTGCCTTCTCCTCCAGGACAACTCCATCCACCTCTCAGGTATTACTGTTCTACCCTTACTTATTGAACTTGTTCTTTCCTGAAAGAAACCTATGTCATGCATAAAGATGCTGACATCCCAAAATCCTACCTCAGCACTTCTCATTGTTTCCTGACCCAAACTAGGATAACCTAACCAAGTTAGCCAAGGTAAGGATAAAATCTTGCTTTGAAGTGATAGAATAGTTACTAGAGGAACTGTAAGGTTTTGATAATTTATATTTGCAGAAGTTAGGAATATTTATGGGAAGAAATTCTAAGATATTATGTCATAAAGGAAAGTAGGCAATATTGGATTACATCAGACCTGCTATAGTGTTTGGAATAATTGAATTAGTTCCTGCCAAAGAAGTAGAATTAACTATAAAACTTATGGCACATCAGAAAACTAGATCAAACATTAGCCCATAATGATGATAAAGGTAGCCACAGAATTTTTAGAGTAAGAGGGATCAAGATTGGAGATACATAAATATAATAATTGATTTATAATAATAAACAATTAAAAAGTCTGAAAAATATCTTCCACCTGCAATATACCTGTAGTACTTTCTACTAAGAAAGCTTAGCATTGTTCTCCTTGTAAAAGGTACAGATTTAAAGAAACTTCATTGATTACTGCAGAGAAGATAATGATGGTGAATTTGGAGCTTAGAGAAAATAAATTCATAAGAGGATAGAAGATCAGAATATGCATAAAGAGCTTTGGACGAACTGGACTCATGTGTCCAAGACACTGTGCAAAAATCTCTGTCCCTGAATAAACAGGTGAGACAGAGCAGAACTTCAGCAACAACTCCTTGAACCATGGATAAGGGTTAACTACAGTAAAAAGGGAAATGCCAAAGCCCTCGTGACTCTAGTTTCAGAACACAATAATAAAACAAAAGCAATATGTCATTCCGGATATTACTGCCACACTCAAAGACATAAGAACTGCAGAGTTGTCTTTGCTATCACTTCCTTTCTAAATTTTCTCCATTTAACCTTTCCTGAAAAAGATATTGATAAATCAGTATGTAATGTTACCATTGTGGATTTCAATTACATATGCTCTGATTGTTGTTTTATCTGTACCAGAGCCAGTCAAATGAGACTTCGCTAACATTTTTTTTTCTTTGAGAGGAGTCTCGCTATGTAGCCCAGGCTGGGCTCAAACTTACAGGGATCCTCCTGACTCCACCTCCAGAGTGCTGAGATTACAGGCGTGCACCACCTCTCCCAGCGCAAATGATATCACTTGTTTCTTTTATCAAACAGTAAATGTTACTGGAAGTATTCTTAAATTTTGTAAGAACATCAGTAACACTTTATCTTCTAAGTGCAGGGCCAGCAGAGTTCTACAACTCCTTATCATAATCAGATTCATTGTTACCTTGATTTGTTGATATTATAAAAGATAACTTTTCCTCCAATGTGTTGGTGATTTCCTGCTAATCGGAGTCATAACCAAGAACAGCAAAGGGCCTATATAATTTGTTAAGACAATATGCCAGCTAGAGTGTGACATAAAATCTCAGAGAAAATTTAGAGGCATGATAGCTCAGAGAGTAGCTCAATAATTGCCAAGCCTCTTAGATCCTTGGAGGTAACATTCATCATACACATCTCTGTGTTCCTTTAGACCGTGTACTTAGAGAGTCTATAAGGCTGTGTCCGGAAGTGCAGATCAGAGCTGAAAGTATTTATTGAGAGTAAAGCCTGCTGTGAAGGTCACTCCAAGAATAGTGGCTTACAATTTTACACATGCAGTTGCGCTTATACAGTTACTGGAAGTTATAAATATAATAAGAGAGCTCTGATGAACACAGTAGAAAAATCAGAATGCAATCTTTTAGAATTAGGAAGAAGCTGGCTTGGCACTGAATCCTGCTAGTGCCAGCACACCTGACAGTGGGAGTCAAGTGAACAGATCTATGATTGTACTTGATGACCAGATATTTTCTTGGGTCGTACCACTAAATCAGTAATCAGTTGGAAATGGTATGCATGAAACTGCGCTCAAGACTCAATTAAATTACACTTTAAAGTGGTCCACAGCCCTGGGGAACTCAGGTGTCCTTCATTGCCAACTCTCCTTCAGCCCATACCTATAGTCCTGTGAGGAGTTTCCTATGTGTGTCCATTGGACCTCAGACAGGAAAGTGTAAGCTTCTTTTTGATTTTTTATACAGAATACATAAATGCCGAAGGTGGACTAAAGCCTTATAGCTCTACTAAAGGGGTCTGTAATTGGAAAAAATTGACTTTGCTCCCTGGACTTCTCAAAATAGAGACATTCATTATTTTATCTTATTGTTTTCTATTTTCCACATATAGATGACTTAGGCTTTCTCAGCTTAGAAAATGAGAGTTATGCGCTTCTCACTTCAGCCTGGGCATAGGAAAAGTTCTTGTGAAGGCTTGTTATCCTACAGGTTTTGGTCTCCAGGGATTTCTTGGTTTTTTCTTTCTTTTCATTTTGATTATCCCAGCCAGGCACATTGATCTTAATTGTACTAAACATCTTTCTTCTATACAACTTTTGCAAAGAATGTTTTAAATGTTGTATATGCTCTTTCCTTACGTGTCTATACACCTATCTCATCATTTTTTCACTATAATAAAATGTTTCCTCACATATCAGGGTTTCAGTGAGGATAACTTGGTTACCATAATTGCAGATCAAAATTCTCTACCTTCACCACCTTCATTTACCTATTTACCTTATTTTTGTTCTTTGGGGTAATTTCTATCACCTTATAACATCCTATGCATTGAATCATTATATTTACCCTTCAATGTTTACCAGTATAAATCAGATTGTGAGATCAAAAGTTGTAGGACTTTTCCATTGTTTCTTTTTGATCATGAAGTCAAACTTTTTGGCTAAAAGTATACACAATGAATGTACCCAGTAGGAGCCTGAATAAGAATCCATCAGATAGATAAGCAGATACAGAGGTATACATATATAGAGCAATATCTGTGTGTAGTAATATGGAGGTAATATGCAGTTTGAAGTTTTAAAAATAAGCAATAGAATTTTGAAAATGACCAATTCCATGCTATGACACCTTGGGACATACATACGGAAAACCAAATTTGAGTGGAATGATTTAAAATCTACATGGTGTGTTAGTTACTTTTCTCTCATTGCTGAGACAAAACAACTGACACCCAAAGTTACAGGGGGAAAGGATTTATTTAGCTCACAGTTTGCAGAAGTTTCAGTCCATAATCAGCTGGCTCCAAGGTGAAGTGGCACATGGCAGAGGAGCAATAGTTCATGGCAGCTGGAGACAGCAGAAGTAACAAGGGACCTTAACAGCGTCTTTCTGACCCTTTTATCTTATTCAGACTACCGGGATTAGGGCAGTGCCAAACCAATCATTCACGTGTAGTGGTTTAGTGATCACACCCCCTTAATCCTACCATTACACTCTAGATTCACCCACCTATGACCGCATGAGGCTTTGGGAAGACATCTAGACCCAAACCATAACACATGGTAATAGGCCATACAGCACAATCATGGAATGGCACATGTATATATAAAGCAACAATGAGGAATATGGCATTCGGGGGCAGGTGCCATGGAAGGGGACATTTTTTACCTGCCTACAGCAATAGCAACATTGGGAGTGTCATTAATATGCATGATCCTTGACTTTCTGGAGAACCAAAATTAATGGGATGCTCCAGATCAGATGTGATTTAAACCTCAGAGGTTTATGTTTTGAAAGTTTGGTCCTAGTATGGTGTTGCTGAAAGGTGGTGGAATTTTTAAGAGGCATAGCCTAGTAGTAGGTACTTAACTCATTAGAGAATCACCTTCATAAAGGATACTTGCTTATGTAAGAGCTTAGTTTTCATGAGTGAATATCATTATAAAAGAGCAAGATTAACCTTTCCTCATTCTTTGGCCTCCTGCCTCCCCATGTAAACTCCTCTGCAAGCCCATTGTGGAATCATCCTGCACGAGGTCCTCACTAGAGGCAGGTAGAAGCCCAGTGCTAAGCCTCTGAATCCTCAAAACTGCAAAGTAAATAAACTTCTTTCTAAAGTACCCATTCTGAAGTATTGTTCTGTGTCAACAAAAAAGAGACAAACACACAGGATATAGTAGAATGAATAAATTCAAAGCAGAGTTAATTTTCATTTAAGGCAATTAAAGAATTCCTCTAAGATATAAATATAAATATAAACAGTTGAGATAAAAAGAGGACTCTAGAAAGTAGGTTTGAATTAAATAATAGAGAAAAATAACAGATATTACAATAGTCATATAAAAAAGAGAATGTTATAATTATGCATTCTAAACAGTTCCCCCATCCATAGACTGGGGTGTGAGAGGTGGGGCTTTCAAAGGTGATTGGGTCATGGGGCCCCTATGCTCCTCCCATTTATGAGCTCACAGCTGACTGTGCCTTTAGGAGTGATGGCTGCTTGAAGGAAGTTGGTCCCTGCAGGAAGCCATTGGAGGGCTTATGTCACTCTTTAGTGAGTCCTGCTCTCTCTGCTGTCTGGCTGCCACGGGTTGAACAGCTTTTCCTAACTATAATTTTCCATGTTTTGTCTATCATGGAGCCAGCCAACCTCGTACTGAACTTCCTCAAAATTTTGAATCAAAATAAACCTACTCTTCACGTTGTGACTGTCAAGTATTTTGTCCCAGCATGAAAAATGTGATTAATTCATATGACAAAATTTATGTAAATAGGGAAGGGTGGAGGGGGTGAAGGGCGCACAGGCAATGGGGAAAAAAACAAGAACTAAGATACACCATGTACAGGCACAAGCACCCCATGATAAACGTAAACGTATTGTATATGTAAAATGTACCAATAAAAGAATTAAAAAGAAAAAAAAATTCATGTGGTAAGATCTTCATGCATTTTTTTGTCCTTCCATCTTACATAAGCTTAACTTCATTCCTTTTTCAGTACATTTACTTTTTGGTGTTATATTGCTAAATTTTTTTTTAAAAAATGTTTTATACTATATTTTTGTAATTCTTGATAACATTTTAATAGTTATGGTTTATAGTTTAGAATAATGCTATGTTATTACTTAAGGATTATTTTACCAACCTCAAACAACTTTGTCCCAGGCAAGCATATACCATAATTCCTTTTTCAGTTTTTTTAGATGCTATATCTATTTATTATTTTTTTACATGAGACACTAAAAGCCAAGGTCATTTGTTTACATTCGTCTTATTATTATAAAGGCAGAAGGATCATAAATTCAAGCCCAGCTTGGTTAATTTAGAAACTTGGTAAGACCCTATCTCAAAATAGAAAATGCAAAAAAGGGTTGGAATGTAGCTCATTGTGAAGGCCCTGGATTCAATCCAAAGTGCAAAAAAGTATCATTTTAAAAATATTGTGCTTCATTATATTACTATTATTTTTATTAAACATTGTTTTGAAATGTAACTATTAACAGAAATCTATGTCATTTTATCATTAATTATGGTATATTAAACTCCTAATGTATATATGCATATTTATTTGTATATGTATCTTCCTCAGATTGGGTTTTATGGAAAGTTTTAACTTTAATGAATGTAGTAATAGCTTATGCCTGTAATTTGTGATGTATCTTTTGACTTAATGATTTACAGTAATGCAACTATCTTGTTTATAAATAAAGACTATTATTTTATAACATTGTAGCAGAAATAATACACAAAAATATCTTTGTGTAGCAGGAAGATATGTATTTTTTAATTTCTATAACTAGAGGTTAAGTATTGTTTGGAGTTGTGTGTTTGTAATTGTATGTTTATTCTGCTTCTCAAATTCAAAATTGCTTATAACTAATTTCCCAAGTTATGGAACACTAATGGCATGCAAAGATATAATAATTTATAAAATGTTCAAGATTAAAATGAAATGAAAAATATAGAGGCCATAATATCACACTTAGAGATTTTAAGATTTATTAATCCCTCAAAGAAAATAATGTTCTTTGAAAATTCTCAGGGAAAGTTATATGTTATCACAGATGTCAAATGATAGTGTTTGATTCTAGTTTTTTGAAAGTAATTTTTTAAATTTACACTTCTGCCTTTTTCTCTGATATGAAGTTTAGAATAATTTTAAATGTTTTAATATATATAACATCTGATAAATATACCTTCCATTCACATTTCCTGACTGCAAAGGAAAAACCAATTAAGGTATGTTACTGATATACAGTCCTAAAAGTTATTTCTTCAGAGATCACAATGGCATTGATCCTAAAAATGTTACAATGAAATAAAACAGGATAAGCAATTGGCAAGAAGTGATTGAAGAGGAAATAAAAGCTTAGCTTTTTCCACGAAATATGATATAAAGCAAAAAGTTTCTGTACTGGTGTAAATTAAGGCAAGTACCAAGAGAAGACGGATAAATACTTCTCTTGAAAGATAGTGTGGTTGAAGTGCATAGAAAAGAAAATGACTTTTCCAAATTCTTATAGAAATTCAGAAATACAACCTAGGGCGAATTCTTAGATTTAAGTTCTCAATAAATTAAGGACAATGAAATGCTGTTATTTTTCTCGAAAAAATGGAAGACTGGGCATAGTTTGTGGTGTGGTTACTAGTTTTGATTTAATAAAGTTACAATTTGAATAATCTTAAAGAAGGGGGCCTACTATTGCCCCCCAATTTTTCCAGCTGAACTTTAGTGTGGCTGGAACCAGAGCAGCTATTCCACTTGCAGTGGACAGGATTCAAAGGACGGACACTGGTACTGCGTGATTCTTCCTTCCTCAGAAAATTCCTTTGAGATTTGCACACTTTTTTTAATCCTCATTCTTAATTTGGCTTATTGTTTATCCACTAACAGTGTTTCCTAATAGAAAGAATAAATAGATTTCTGTATTCCACTTTAGTCTCATCCTTTATCTCTTCCCTTTAATACTCTTCACTCAACACACAAACACAGATACACAAGCATGCACACTTTGGCAAATGCATGCACATGCACCTATTTTCTCTTGTATTCTTGCAATCATCGACACACTACTGTGGTTTGGATCTGGACAGACTCTTATGCCCCTCGGGTGCTCAGCAATGAGGCTTTTGGAAGGTGGCAGGATCACAGAGGCCTTGGCAGACTTGGTGTTGGGGGCCGGGCCTGGCTAGATTCCGGTCACTGGGGTGAGACCTGGAAGGACTCACCTTTCCTTTCATGGCTTTCTCTTCTTCCTCTGCTTTCTGGGCCGCCTAAAGTGAGCAGCTTTTCTTCCCCTGGCCTTTGCCTGATGTTCTTTCTCCCTTGGAGCCAGGGACTGTGGACTGAAGCCTCTAAAAGCCATGAGTTCAAACAACCTCTCTTCTTTTAAGCTGTTGGTGTTTCATAGTTTGTCCCAGTGATGAGAAAATTGCTAAGATAAACTCCAATGAAAGTATGTATAAAATGAGAAATAAGCTTTATAATAACTGAGGTTAACATTATGACTAGAGTTGCTATTGGACTTCAAGATTCCCTATAATCTACTATCTATCTTCAAAGTTCTTTTCAAATTTAACACAAATATCTCCATAAAAATTCAATAACATGGAAGTTTTTCCATTTCTAGACTAGCAGTATGCATTTGTACAATACATGTATAAAATTTTTGAAAAAGAACAAGTAAAATTAATTCAGCTTTTTCTGTTTGCCTTTATTATGTTAGCAATAATAGACTCTTTTGTCCTATAATTTGTAAATCTCACAAAGGCACAATATATTTATCCCAATCAGTATCCTTATTCAAATATTATTAGTACATTTTAAATTAATTACATGGCACATAAGTAACATTTTAAAAATTATATGCACTTACCTATTTATGATTTAATATTTTATTAATATTATCTAAACTAGCTATGATTAAAATACATTTTATTACCACATGTTGGAATCAAATACTTTACTTACTATTCTTTTAATAATCTTTTAATAATATGTTAAAAGTTATAATTTGAGAAGCAGAGAATAAACTTTTCAACTTTTAACATTGTATTCTCGAGATAGGGTAGAAAAATATCTACAAATTGATTAAATCTAAAACTCTCAACTTTTAATTATTAATAAGTTTGAGTTATTAATTTTAGTTTCCTCCAGTCTGTGGCCTATGCAATTTTGGTTTTGATTTCCTAATTTTTGTGCATGAAATTATTTCTACTTTCCATAGGTAATAAGCAGATTAAACAACTTATATGAAGTTCATACGAGAACTGACTTAGTGGAAATAACAAAACCATATTCTTTTTTTTAAAAGATGGGAAAGCTGTAGAAATATACAAGGTAAACAAAACATCCTTTTACCAAATGTTAAAAGTTTACATTCAGGGCCAGGGATTTAGCTCAGTGGTGCTGCCTCCTGCCTTGCAAGTGCAAGGTCCTAAGTTCGATCCCTGGTTCAAAAATAAAAAAGGAAAAAGAGAGAAAGAGAGAAGGAAAGAAAGAAAGAAAGAAAGAAAGAAGAAAGAAAGAAAAAGAGAAAAGTTTACATTTAAGTAATCCAAAATTTGAAATTTCCCTGTTGTATTATTTGAATTATAACTAAATAATTTGTACAATTTTGAAGGCTAGAAATACTCTGTATGCAAAGCAGAATTCCTTTTTTTAGAATTGTTCTATCACCAATGCATTAATGGTACAAAGAAGCCCTTCAATTTGTTGAGTGAACATGTGAGATAAGGGCTGACTCCTAGGAGATTCATATTGGAAAACACATTTATAATTCTTAAGTGAATACAGGTTGTTTATTAAATTTTAAATTTTTGCAATTTTTTTTAGATTTTGCCTAGAATGGTATCAGTTCTCAAGTGACTAAGGAAACACATAAGCAGCATCTACTGTCACTTTTGAGGTGTACAGCTTTGAAAGACAAATTAGGTTATAAAGGAAAAGATGTGCATGTTTGTACTCAAAATGGAAAGTGCAGAACAGTTTTCCAGGCGGTCCTGACTAACCTTGATTTACCCCCATTCTTGCTTTTAGTTCTCAAGAATGACTGTAGAACTTGCTGATGATGCAGCATCCTGAGCTGAAGGTAAGTTGGCAAGAAAAGTCTGGACCCCATTTCTGGTCCACTAGAGCAGTAGAGCCTTCAGGGTTTTATCCCCGAAGTTCTGGTAATCTCAGAACATAAAACCCAGGATAGACTTTTTCAGGGTGCTTCAGCTGCAGTGCAAGTGGAACATGCATGCATGAAACTCCTGGGCACCAGCTACCAATAAGTGCTAGGCTTCTTTTGTCCCTCTCTGCCTCATTTCAGTAAACACACTTCATATAACTTGCTGGATGTATGAGTGGATTCAGGTAAGTTAGTAATTGAACTTTGAACCTACTTCACAAGGCAGTCTGAAATGGATCCTCATACTTAATCCTGAAAAACATCATTGAAAACAGTAAACAAACTAAAATCACCCTTTGTGACAGTTAGCCTTAATTGCCAAATTGGTTCCTTAACTGCTGACAAGCAGATTAGTAAAGTGGACTCTGGGTGTGCCTGCCTGGGTCACAGAAGTGTGGTCTTGGGATGGATTCCAGGTCTCATTCTCCTTCCTCTCTGGATCTGTTCCCCCGTTCAGCTTCCTCCTGACCAGCACCCTTCGGCCATGATGCTTCTGCCTGGGAGACAGCCAAATGCAGATGGACTTCCTAAAACCATGAGCCAATTTAAACCTCCCCACTTTTCAGTTGAATGTGCTAGCTATTGTGTCTCAGCAATGGAAAAGCTAATGAATCTACTTATATAATGCTTGCCATAAAAGAGCAGTGCAGAAATATTAGCCTTTCTAATGCATCAACAAGCCTGCTTTCTGTAGGAAAGCCTACAAAACCCTACTTTGAACTCAATTTAGACAGTCTCATTTAAAACAAAATATTCTAGAATATATGGGTTTTCCTGTGACTTTATTCTGAAATTATTATGAGCTAGAATTTTAGAAATTATTTTTGATGAAGATGTAATTTTTTCAGTATTGTGGGTATATTTCAAATATTAATAGTTAAAAGCCCATTCGTGAAAGTTGAATCTTAATTCTCTGGTGAATATCTAAGCTGGTCTTCCTAGTGATATCATTTATTAAACTGAAACTTTTCTTTTAAAATAGAAAACAATATTTTAAGTGTAGTATGACTATATATTCAATTTAATAATTTTTTCAGTCTAATTTATTCTATACTTTGGTAAATAAAACCCTATTACTTTATCATTATTCTCTTTCATAGTTTCCTCTAATACTATTGTCCTAAAGACAGTTATAGCCACCTTGTTTTTTTATTACCTTGTATATACTCAGTCCAATTCATTTCTATATTTATATAGTTATGATTCTAAAATGTCACTCTGATTTTGTATTTTCATGCTTGAACTAGCCATAGCCTAAGGATACATTTAAAAATGCTTAGCTTGCCAGAAAATCATTCCATGCCCTCTAGTAAAAGTCAGCAGCTTTTCTGCTTGTGTGCTCTTTTATTCTGTTCATATCATTTGGGATGATCATACTCTTGAATTCCCCAGGATAGTCCTAATCTGTATCCTCTATTCCAGCTTTCTAATTGGTTTATCATTCTAGTCAATTTACCATTTTTTGAATTATTTGTTTTTTTGTGTATTTATATTAAAGTAATATGGTTTGGGTAAACATTAAGATCTTACAATGATTGTATGTAGTCATGTCTGAACCTAATCTTAAATAAAAATACATCTAGAAAATGACATCTGATAAATTTCTCTCCTTTCCTGATCCCTTGTCCATTTTAGAACCAAAACAATCATGCACATTTGAAGTTATTAAGGGAATATTTCTAAAGGAAAATTATTAAAGACATGTATCTCCTTCTAAAATGAAAGGATTTTATTTTCCTTTAAGCCAAATGGTACACCAGCCCATGCTTATATCATCAATGATATGCACAAAAAATAAAAATAAGTTAGCATTATATGTCAAGGATAGTCAGTAATATGAGGGATTTTATTTGGTGGAAATATAGAAACAAGCAGAAAACTGTGCCTTTTTTATTTACCAAAGTTAACCAAATGAAATCTTCAACACCAGAGTGAAAATTCAAGGAAGAGAAAATAGAAATTGATAGTAGCTAGAGGGAGTGTAAAAATCATTTTTTTAAGCATGTGGTAGATATATTTCAATATTGATAAGAATTATTCAATGGTGGTGAAGTCACTGTGCAAATTATCTCTACCATTTCCATAAATAAAGCCACTGACAGTTCAATACAGGAAATAGAGAGTGCATGTTGAGAAAAGGATAGTGCTTAAGAGAAAAATCATCTCTAGTTTTGGAGTTAAGGTGGAATATGCAATGTTTAGTAACAGGTGAGTTGCTACACAAATTGATGGCAGCCTTATGGAAATGTTTTTCTAATTCTTCCTTATTTTTCAGCTGAAAAAATATGACAAATATTGATTATACATTACATTCATCAGATGGAAATTTAGGTAGGACCCATCAAATTTATTTAAATACATTGGAAGTTTGGGGTTTTTTTGTTGTTGTTTTGTTTCTTTCTTGTCATGAAACAATTCAGATGCCAACAGAAATACCAATTCAGGAAGTGGATTTCATGTTATGGGTCATCAAGATTCTGGTTTCTGAAAGTTTCTTATTTTATAATACCTTAGTTTTATCAACATTTTTCATTGTACTTGGTTCCAAGATCTACATATACTTTTAGCCATGGGGCAAATAAGGAAGAAAACAGAAGGGTAATGATACCTAAAGATGTAACTGATATTCCAAACACCATATATATATATATATATATATATATATATATGATAATATATAGTGATATATAAGTGATTATATATAGATATACATATATATCACTATTGAATTCCCATAATTTCAAAGAGGCCAGAGAAATAAGAACATGCAACCTGTAGGTGAACCAACCTGTGTTCTGCAAAACCTTGATGAAAGGGAGAGATAGTGGCTGAAACAGCGTGGGAGAGGCCAGACCTTGGGAAGTGTTTGGGAGTGCATGGTATGGAAGACTCTGAAATGATGGAAGCATTTGTGTTAAGATGACAGAATATATTTACATGTCTGTACTGTACATCTATATATTTAGAAATAATCTACCTGAAATATTTTAAATACATAGCATATGCACCTATCCTCGATGCACTAGAGGATTTGTTGGTCTTTACTTATTACAAAATTATTTTTATAAATGTAATTATTTAATGTATAATGTAAAATAGCATATTTTGCTAACACCTGAAATACAACTGTTTCAACATTTTTATTTGAAAGAGACAATAGATAATTACTTGACACCTGGATAATTTTTTTTCCTTAAATTCTTTTATTGGTACATTTTAGGTATAGAGTACATTTGCGTTTATCACTGGGTGTTTGTACCTGTGCATGATGTATCTTTGTTCTTATTTTTTCCCCATTACCTGTGCACCCTTCACCCCCTCCACCTTTCCCTATTTACATAGACTTCATTTCCACTTTTTTTCTTTTCTCATAATTTTTCCTTTCCCTTCTTTCTTTTCCCCTTCCCCTCCCATCACCCCTACCCCTTTGGACCTTTTCTTCCTATTTCAAATTATCAATTATTTGTTTTAATCATTTTAATCCTTATTTACACTTTCAGTTTCTCACACTAGAGAAACTATTTGGTATTTACACACCTAGATAAAATTAAAATGTGCCTTTGAATATATGATCCAAGGAATTTATAATTAAGTTTAATATCTTCATATTTTAATTCTCATACCATATTTTTGGTTACTCAAAACATTAGATGAGCATATTAATCATCAAATACATCAAATACATTTATACAAGGGTACTTCCTTGTCAGTGAAATACCACGAGGTCTCCTTGTGTGGGACACATCAAAATATCCTCAATAAAATGAGCTATTGTATTTGACTCCTACTACAATGTAAAGGCACACAGTGAATGGGCTGCTTTGTATTTTAGAGGCAGCTTATACTTCAGTCCAGAGTGCTGGTGTACCTGCTTACCAATGGCCTGAAAAATGGAGAATTTCAAATGTGGCCTAAAATGTGAGAAGAATCTGCACTTGTCCAAGTTGTATAGTAAATTGTTCTTCCTTTGAGCCATAACTGATTTTGTTTGAAGGATTACAGTCAGATACAGTTGTTATCTGAGACTGGTAGATTTTTATGAGCAAATCTAAGTAGTTTCTCAGATTTTCAAGTGTAGCTCTACTTATACTCACAAATAATAATCACTTTTTGAGAAATACCTTTTGGATTGCTCTTGGGCCTTGGTAGAGACTAAAACCTTAATCATGCTCCTCACAGTTATGATATGTACTGAGTTCCCAGGGCTACAGAAATGCCAGTCCTCATATTGATTTAATGTCAAAAAAGTGTCACCTAACAAGTTCATGAAAATATGTGACAGGAAATTGAGAGATTTTATTATGTCTTTTTTTTTTAACAACAATTAAGAATGAGATCAATAGTTACATACTCCAAGTTCCCTCCCCACACATATACAATCTAATTTAGGAGCCACATAATGTTTTAGCGAATGATTTAATATAAATATAAACTCAAATTAACAGGGTAATAAGCCCTTTATTATTTCTACTATCATGTTATGATAGTTCACATTTAGTTGTTTAATCAACAACCTCTCTCAGGGATATTACTGTAAGAGAATACTGAACCCTTTAATTGCATTTTAATGTCCTTCACTCAGTTGGCATTACTGAAGACAGTTTAGCCCATTCATCATAACATTTTTTCTCTTTAAGGTATGTTATGACAAACATCGTATTTCAGCCTATTTTCTCCCATGCTTCAGCTTCATTAGCTTAGTACATCCCGCAGAAGCCACTGAAAACAAACAGACTCATTTTCTTTTAGTTGGACAGTGTAATATTAAAATACAGATCAAACAATCTGATAATTGTGAAGACTATTTTTCAGTTCTTCAATTGAGAGAAAGAATTATCTTTCAGTAAATAAAAATATATTGTTAAACATTTTATCCCTGATATAGATTTGGTATCACTGCTAATGAAAAGTTTATGGAAGAATTATAAGATAAATTAACTTTAGTTAACCATTGTGAGTTCCAATAGAAAATAAAATAGTTTAAAGCTTTTGTCACTGGCCATATTATACAGGGATTAACAATTATTAATGTGCAATTCATGGCAAAGTATAATGGCCGAAATATTTAACCTAGGGTACAGTAAAATTTAGTGGCTTTGTTTTCTCTTTAAATTGTATATTGACTCACATACGGTACATAAAATATTTCTGTAATCAGATGTTATTGGATTTTTACTGCTTTATTACCTAAGTTTATTGTTCAATCAAAAAAACATATATTTTAGCACCCATGTTGACAGGAAGTAATTCCAAATCCTTCATGCTGAAATTCCTCTTCATATTTTCTCCTACTGCCCATAGTGCAAGAAACAGGAACTAGTCAGCAGTTTTTATATTTTCTCAGTTCTCTTTCTCTTTTTAATTTACACAATATGGGTCATAACTGTTAAGTTCTTGCAGAAAATTTTGACTATTCTGAGTACATTGTGAGAATTAATCAACAAATATAAATATTACAATTTTGTATAGAATAGTTACTTCAAAATTCACAGAGAGCTTTTAATAGTTAGAAGAAAATATAAACTATAAAAGAAGAAAGGAGAGATATAGGAAGATTCTTTTCCTTATGATATGCTTTAAATAATGTGATATGCAGGAAGGTTCATTTAGCCTTACAGCCCTCTTCAATGCTGCCAACTCAGTGAGGGGCATTAAATACAACTAAAGGGCTCAGTATTATCTTTAGGGAAGTTGTTGACTAAACAATTAAATGTGGAATGAGAATAAAGTAACAGAATTTAATAAGATTAAAGCTTGACAATTTATAAATGTGTTTGTTTACCAAGAAACTTACATTATGTTGTTTGTCAAATGTGCCTGCACATTAATATCTACACTATTTTTATTAAATTATAGAAAAATACTTATTCTTTAAGAAATTCATTATTAGGAATCTTTCTCATCATTTTATAAAGTAAGATTTTTAAAGAGGACATTTTTCAGTAAGCAAAATATATTTCAGTACACAATCAGTAGGGGTTGAAAGCTAGTCTTGTTCTGATAGAAACAATCAGCTGATAGTTATAACAATATCTGCAAAAACAAAATCTCAGCAGTCTACCACAGAATCACTTTCGGTGAAGAGGTGAATATCATTTGGAAGTCTGCCTCATGTACTTAGCCACCCAAATACCCAAACTCTTGCTCTTGTGGCTGGCTCTTATTTCTCTCAAGAGATTTTGTAGATTTCCTCAATTAACTAGTTGGCCAAGGGAAGTGGAAGTCTGGAGGACCACACAATGTCTTATTGTTGGATGGGCCTGGGAATTGTTCTGGCATTAGTGCTTCCACTCAGGCAAGATTCATCTCCTCGCCACAACTTGCCTGTAAGAGAGTCAAAGAAAAGTAAATGGGGGAGAGAGAGAGACAGAGGGAGGGGAGGAGGGAGAGCTGGAGTAAGGTATGAGAGGTGGGATCACAGAGTATACAGACTGTCAAAGTAGGCACGCATTATTTACCTCTCATTTGATTAGAACTGGTGAAACAGATGATTTGCCATTCTGCAGCACTGAGATGTAAGACTAGAGAGGAGAGAGCAAGACCATTTGAGTAGCAGCCTGAAGACTTGCATTTCCCAGAGGTGCTGGCCATCTGTTGATGCTTCTGAAAGAAAGGAATAAAGAAATGGAAGAGCAGTCTTAGGAACACAAAGGGACCCAATTACATGACCCACAGAAATTGTGTTTTCTAAATAACCAAAGTCTCCTCTAAGTACTTTAAATTAGGGAGTCCCATACACCACCCCAATCCTTTTGAATTAAACAAAATTCAATCCCATTTTACTGATGAGGAAAGAGGTAAAGAACAAAACCTTTTAAAGAGTTTAATAAACCTAAGTTGAAATAAATACATTTGAGTGTACAAAAATAGAAATGAATAAATAAAACTAAAGAAGCGAGGGTAAATAATTTGTTTAAAACACACAAAATTGATGGAGGAAAGGGGAGAGAGAAGAAATAAAGGATGATAAAAAGGAATTAGTGGGTGGTATGTACATATACCAACTTCATACAAGAGATTATGTAATGCACACATGCTTTAATAAACTAAAACTTAAAAAAAGAACACAGAAAATTGTAAGTCATAGCTATTCAATACTACACCAGATCATCTGCCCTCTGTTTCCAGGTTCTCAACCTTTCTACTATATTTTTTTCTCATAAAAAGCAAAACTGGCAAGCTGTACTGGCAGAAAACTGAAGAACAATTCTCTTTTAAAAGTTAATCTAGCTGAGTGTGATGGCACACAATTGTTATTTCCAGTACTCAGAAAGCTGTGGCATAAGAATCACCATGAGTTTGAGGCAAACCTGGGCTACATAGTGGGGTCAAGGGCAGCCTGGAATATGTAGCAAGACCTTATTTCAAAAAGAAAAAAAATAAATTTAAAAAAAGCTAATCTAATGTTTTTAGAATAGGCAACTTGAAAAAAGATGCTGGAATCATATTTATATCAGTGTACTTAGTCCAACTGACACAAGTAAAAATTGCTCACAATTCAGCAACTATTTGCTAAATTATTAAATTACATCTAAGCAGAAAAAATATGCATTTATTTTTATAATTTCAAACATTATAGCCAAGAACATGCAAAGATAATTCTGAACAGAAATCATTGAATTCTTATATTATAATTATATTTTCAGATAATGAATATTTTATAAAACAGTAAAAGTAATTGAATATATTGAAATATAAATAAACTCATGGTATTTTTTTCAATTTTAAATTCATTAGTATTGAGAATATAATTACAAATTTTTTGGTTCCTAAGAACATTTACAATATTTAAATATGTCATCATTTGCTTTAAATTGGTGTTCTCTGTTCATTCCTAATATGTATGATTTTTGAGTCAGAATCTGTCCTTTAAGAATCCAATTTCTAATCACGTGCTTCTGAATTTTGATGATTTGTGCAAAATTTCATATTATTTTTAACTAGTTTTTAGTTCCCAGTTTCTGAAAGTCTTCCCTGTAATATGTGTAGAAGGGCATATTAAATACTATGCAAGTGAACATTAAGCAGTAAATAACTACATACATGGAGAATACTTAATTACCACTGTAATAATCTGAGTTATAAAGAAGTACTTATGCACTATGACTAAAAGGTTCCACTACTGTGCAGTGCAGGAATCAGGACTTCAAGGAAAAATTCATTTACTGGGAATTATGAAGAGGACTTAATTAGCTAATGAAATCCATCAGGAAGACAACCAGGGGAAGGGTGGTGAGGTGCGGTGGTGCATACCTGTGATCCCAGGAAACAAGAAGGCTGAGGCAGGAGGATTGCAAGTTTAGGTCAGCCTGAACAACTTCACTTCATCTCAAAATTAACAAACACACTAGGGCTGAGGATGGAGTTCATTGGTACAGTGCTGTTGGATCCAAACACACACACACACACACTCCAAAATATGAGTTGGTAAGTTCTTTGTTGAGAAAGGCTGTAACATATAAAGTCTTGCATGCAAGGTAAGGTGGAACTAGAAAGGAACACAAAAACTTACAAATAAAATAAGAATACTAGAGTAATAAAATTTTGGTTTTAGATAGAGAATATTGAATGGAAGGAAGACCAACTTGTATGTCTGGTTCCTGGGGGCAGTTAGCTTTCACTGTATGAAACCAGAATAAGACTTGATGGAAGCTATGGAAAAGATGTCTAAAGTTAGAGGATGTTACATGGACTCCATGTAAAGACAATAACCGGTGGTGACTGATTGGTCATTTATGATGGCATTGATAGATTTTAGCCAGTTTTATCATCTGCTAACAAAGTTACAATTTGTATTAATTATTATATGATCAACATGTACTTTTAAATGCTGAACCTATGCTATAGTTTGATTACAGTTTCCTCTCTAGGAGTTTATACTTGGGTACTTGGTACCCATTGTAAAAATTTAAGAGATGGAAACTAGTGGAAGATAATTCGATCACAGAAGAACCACTCTCAGAAGGAATTATCATAGCTCTCACAGGATCTGCATAGTTCCCACCAGAACATGTAGCAAAAGAAGGATCCTGGCCCCTCTCCACCCTCTTGCTTCTGTACTTGCATACATTATCCTTCTGTACACTGCTGGTTCCTTTTCTATTTTTCTGCCATGTCTTCATACATCCAGGTAGTATGCTGGCTGGACTCATCAGCCACCAGAAGCATCAGGTAAATAGCTACATGAAATATATGGAGACACCCTAATAAATTAACAGATATAGTGAAAAGGAAAGTGTGGTATGGGTTAATCTCAGAGATACGGTTAACCTTAATTGCAAAATTCTGTAATGATTCACACAATTTCTTACTTTCTGCTGCTAAAAAAGCTTGTTATCTATCCAGGCTGTGCTGTTGCTCAGGTAATTTGTGATCAACAAAGTCTCCCCAGGGCATGAACTTCCCTGAGATGTAACAGGCACATTCCTGATACACCCTGGCCTTAGGCCACTGGGCTCTTTACAGGGGCTTGGTACAATGAGGACCTACATGAGGGTCTTTATCTTTTCCCTTCTGTCAGCTAGTGCTACTATAACTTGGGCTACTAGCAGAAGCACAACTGGAATATAACATGGTGAGTGTATCATCAGTCTAAGACAATGAAAACCACGAATGTATGGCCAAGCTGACTCCACACAGGCTGACCTGAGCCTGAGCTGATAAGTGCCTTGGGTACTGTCTGCCCTTATCTGTTCCCCTTGGCAGCCCCTATGTTGAACTAATGTACTAGCCAAAGATATGTCTAGTAGATAGACCCTACCCCAAATGATGTATTCTCACCTTGAATACGAACTTGCTGTAGCCATTCAAATAATGATAATATAATATGTAACCAATCAACTGCATACTCCGATTCTGTATCAGCAGCTTTTATAAGAAGTTACTTTTGGGGCCGGGGATTTAGCTCAGTGGTTTCGCCGCCTGCTGCGCAAGCACAAGGACCCGAGTTCAATCCCCCTTACCAAAAAAAAAAAGAAGTTACTTTTTGACACACCTTGCCTGGTATTGAGAAATTATCCTGAGCAGGCCCATGCATGTTAAATAAAGACCTTGCTTTCTGCCTCCAAAATCTCAAGTCCCTTAGTGGTCCTTGTCACCCCTCACTGCCTCCCGTAGCAATAGAATGTCAGAAAAACCTTTCTTCATTTTCTCAGAGAGGAAAAAGCATTGTCAATGCTTCCCCAATTCTCACTGGTTTTCCTTTATTCTAGATTTTTGCAAGACATATCTAACTGCACTGCTTTTGGGGAAAAAAGCTCAAACAACTAAGCAAATTACCACTGACAGTGCCTAGCAAAGTACAGTTAGACCAGCACTATGCTTTGAACTTTGGAATAAGCTAGTTTATCTCTGACTCATGTCATGCAGGACTCTTGATTGCTACTCACTTTTGTGGATTTATAAGTGGAAATGATTCAACTGACAGATCTAAGTAACAGAATAAGCATTGCCCTTAAGTAGCTCTGTGTGCTGCTTTCCTAGCTGACATAATGGATGTCTTGGAGCTAGTTTGTGCATAGGGGACAGTGTTTCCCAATGACAAGTTGCACCTCAGTTGCCAAAAAGAAAAATATATCTCCCCCTGGGACCGTAGTTTAAGCTATATTTTCATGAAGTAAAATTCTACTCATGTAAAAAGTCTTGTTAGTCCTAATGTAAAATTCTGAATTCATTTTTGTAGCTACATTTTTTTTTCCTTTTTCATTTTTGTTAGTATATATTTAGTTAGTATTTATATTTTGTTAGTATATACTACATAAATATTACGCTCATCTTGAGGAATTGAAATATAAACCTATTACATCTTACTCATTTTTTTTTTCTTTTTTTTTTTTTTTTTTTGGTGCCGGGGATCGAACTTGGGTCTTTGCGCTTGCGTAGCAGGCAGCGAAACCACTGAGCTAGCTCCCCGGCCCCTCCTACTCATTTTTAATTCCCCTTCCCCTCTCACCATCCTGTTTCTCTCTGCCCCAGATCAGCGTATTGTTTAGTAATAATTTTGACAGCTATCAGCTGTGAGATGGCCACAAAACAGCAAAGTCAAACAAAGTCATTGTGTCTCCATAATGGGGAATCATTTCATAATCAGGTCTGAGGACAGACAAAAAGACCATAGTGCAAACCTCCAAAACAACCAAGATTTCCCTTCCCTGGTTTATCACTTATCCTGCTTATCTTTCTGCTCAATGTAAAGTACTTTCACTTTTAATTCCTCCCCCTTCTATATAAAAAGTACTAAGGCTTCAATCATAAAATTGTCCCTGGTTCCGACAGCACATTATCCAGAAAAACTGCAGCATTCTTGAGCTCTGTCCCAAAATATCTAACATTGTCCAAACCCTATAATAAACCCTTTATAATATCCTCTTATGGAGACACCTGTAATTTTACATTTTGTTGTCTCACATTTTCTTTGGCAACAAATATTGGTAGATTTTTCTTAATGAACTTTTGTTCTTTTAAATTTTGCAAATAGATGGACTGTTATTATTGTATATCTATAAATATTGTGTATAATTTTCTATCCATGTATATTATTGTATATCCAAATTCATATAAAAGATGTGCAGAAAACTTCAGTAGTCCAATCAAATTTCTATTTCCAGTAACAGTGGATATTTGAAGCCATGACACCTGGTTCTAGACAAGTATTTATACTATTCCAAGGAGAATTTAAATTCTAGCAATCTTTTATAATCTGATATATGAGATAAAAAATGAGTATATAATGTGGTTAATAATATAAATCTTAGATCTAAATTCCTATTTTAATTGGAGGTTATAGAATCTTTCATAGTTTTATAAGCATCATATATCCAGTATTAATTATACTTTCTTAACATAAAGTAGTTACCTTCAACAATTTTGTTATACAATGTTTGTTTTATCCTCTTTTCAAATTAACTCCACATATGTAGTTGGTGTAATACAACAAGAAGTTATTTTTTGTCATGAACATATCAGTCAGCCAAATAAGTTTGAATCAGATTTTAAACAGTAGAAAATCTGCTAAACCCACCACTGCCAGAAAGGCCAAATTTAAGATAGTAAAAATCAACAATGTAATAAAATACATAAGTTTAAATTAAATATGGCATATAGTTAAAGTTATTTTATGATCAGAATTAATTTGCCATTTAATACCCATAATTATTTCTCCTCCTTAAATCTTTGCAAACAGATTAGATAAAACTTATAACTTTGACCAGAGGAAAATTTCAGACTGCTTTAGGTGGATAGAGTTGTCGTTATTCTCATTAGTAACTGTTATTAAATATTGGAATGTGTAATTCACCCTTCAATCCCCACTGATTCCTTCCATGTGAACATTCTACTAACACATTTCAAATAGCTTTTAATAATAGCATTGCCATTATTTTCCTTTCTCTCATATCCAAATCAAACCTTCAGAAATGACTTCTAATCTTGCATTGTTTGTTACAATGAATCTCTCACTTTTTTTCCTTTTGAGTTAGAAGTAGTTCAGTTCAAAAATATGTCTGTCACATGTGGCTGTCTGGTTGGCCCCATTTATTTTACCCATGGTAAAAAATACAAACTCCCACGATGCTTTGTGTCATCCAGGGCCTCTACAGTGCCTTCTAATAGTTCATTTACGCTACTCATTATCCAATTTTAAACAATATGGTAACTCGATAATAATTAGGAACATATGTATTTTCCATCAAGCAGTTGAGTGGTTTTGCAAAGAATTTTTTCTATGGTGCACATTTACCCATGATGACTAGGGGAAACGTGTACCAGCAAATAGCAAATCTCACCACGTGCACACCCAGGCCCTCACTCTCTCATTGACATCCTTCCACTTACCCATTTGGCACTTACAGCACATCTACATGCAATTTTCCCCACTTTTTAATCATTGCAGATGGGAGGGGGTATTTAGCTTCAAAAGAAATCCATTATTACAGGTTTGTTCTTCATTAAACTGCAGTAAGTTTATTTTAATAACAATAACGCTTGTGCTGACTTCCCTTTTCACTTTTTGATACTGATAACTAATCTTTCAATTAGAGCAATCTAAACAGGCATTGGTCAAAGTTATTTATCTTTTCAAATAACTGCTTTTATAGTTTTTCCCAATTATGTTATCTTTTCCTATTTACTGTTTAGCTGATTCCTCCTAATGTGTTTAATATATCTTCCTTTCCCTGAAGCTTATACTTCTCAAATTCTCAATAAGCTCACTGGAAGTTTCACACGTACCAGGGAATATCTGTTTTTTTGTTTGATTTCTTATCTCTGTGCTTCAGGTAAAATAATTTTTCTTGACCTAATCAACATTTGTACTATTTTCTTCTGCACTACATACTCTTCTATTAAATTTGCTATAAAAATTATATTTCTGGGTTTGAATATTTCATATATCATAGACCAATTTGTTGATATTTATACTTTTCTCTAACATTCAGGTTCATAACTTTTGAATTCTAACACACATTACTATATCTGTTCTAAAGTGTTTGTCTGTTATTATATCATCTTTACCATTTATGTTTCTATTGATTGATTTTTTTCTCCTGATAGAGTGTCTTGATTTTTATTGTTTTCTGATAACTGTGCATGTTATATTGCTTATTTGCTTTTGTTGTCTTTTCAACAGTATTGATTTCTTTTTGGTGGACACATAATTTACTTCTATAAAATAAATGTTGTGAAACTAATGTAAACTTTATTTTGAGGATAATTTATTGCTACTCCTTATCAGCGTTCTTTTAAGAATACTTTCTGAAATCCTCAGGGTTTAACAAAGTCAGTGTACTCTGAACATTTGAATATTGACTTTCTCTGTGTTGCGTATAATTTTTGCTTTACTTAGAGCCACCTGAAAGAATCCATTCCTTTGTAGTTGTTCTTTGTCGAGGTCTATGAACTGTCAGTCTGTGTACAAAAATTTAGAATTCAGCTGTAGACTGAAAATATCCCATTAGGAGATTTCTGGAGCTCTTGTTCTACATAAACACTTGATTCTGCCTATTGGGCCCAATAAGTGAGCTGTATCAGTTTTTCCAAATACTAATCTCAACCACTTCACATGAATAGAACCAGCATTTTTTTTTTTTTGGTTTTCCTATTATAAAATACAAGAGGTCCTCCAGGAAAGGATAGATTCTATTGTCTAATTGTATATTCTATTATCTAATGTCGGAAAACAGTTATTTCTTCATCAGCTTTCTTTTTGTTTACCAAGGGAAATAAATTTTAGTATTATCATTCACATCATAACTCAAAGCAAAAAGTCCCCTGCTCACTGGGCTTTGAGAGATACTCTCTATTAACTAAAGAAAAGATCCTAATTAAAAATTCAATAACCTTATCACTCTCTTCAATTACTCTGTCTTTCTACTTTTCATTATGCATCACAAGGGCATGCAGGAAACATAAGTTGAGTAGGCTCTTGAATCCAGATTCTTTAACGTTCCATTCGTTATGAATTCAATTTGTGAAAAGATTATTCTTAAACATTTTGTTTGATGTTTTAAATGACCTCAAACTTCAAAATGTTTAATTTACCAGCCCTGTCACTTAATACTAGTTAAATCTAGACTTCTTTCTCTCTACACTAATATTTTTCTGGTTGCAAAATTTATGTCTATTGCCCCCCAAATCTTACTAAGATTCGTGTGATAGTTATTTCATATGACTTTCTGTTTGTGGTTCTCCTTGCTAGACTTATATTCTTTGAAATCTGTTACCCAATAAAATACACAGACTCAGACATATTTAAATTCTAGATATACAGTGGTTAGTTTGGGGTGTCCTAGATGTTGATGGAAAGATCTGTATTTGAATGCAATTCTATCTAGTGACAAAGAAAATCTGATTTTTCTGAACTTGAAGCATTATGTCCTAAAAGAGAAAGTTTGGAGCTAGGAATCTTGGTAAGTTTCAGGTCTTTACATTAAGAATATCATAAACTGAAGTTTTTCCTGCTACTTTTTATTATAATTTGAAAACTCTTAATATTCTTTTATGCT
Source organism: Heterocephalus glaber (assembly GCF_053883595.1). Taxonomy (NCBI): domain Eukaryota; kingdom Metazoa; phylum Chordata; class Mammalia; order Rodentia; family Bathyergidae; genus Heterocephalus; species Heterocephalus glaber. Next base: position 12,366,470 of record NW_028258333.1, read on the forward strand.
GTTTCAGCAATTTTCTCACGCAAAAAAATCTTTTTACCCAACTTTATTTCCTGTTAGCGTGTTCAAAGCAGGAAATAAATGCTGTTTATATAACTCAGATATCCATTATGATGAATTCCCATCAGCAGTTTTCAAAAGCTATCTTCATTTACTCTTCCAAGTGCTTCAAAAACCACTAAAATAGTCATTTATTTCCCTTGTTGCTAACAGTAATCTAGGCAGTGTCTTTTCCAACTGCCAATAATACTGATTTATCTGTTCTGTTTGGCGTTTTACTTGTTACAATCAAATGATAATTTTATTTCACTGAGCAGTGTCTTGCTGAAAATTGATAGAATTTGGTTACACTTAGCCTTAGAAACAATGTTCATTTTAGGCAAAAATGTGATTTAAAAGGAGAAAATACATTTAGCTCACAATCTTCCATGCAGACAGAATCAGCTAGTGAGTCTAATACTACATCCTTGACTAACTAGAAAATCAATTAGCCTCAATGTGGAAATAAGACCTGCTAGCATGACATAGATGAGTATGTGGATATTTGGGTTTAAGTCTATTAATTCTGTGTCTGTAAAAAACATCTTAAAAGGTAGTGATTACAGTGCAATAACATGTTTGAATCAATAAAACAAGCCTGAAAGAAGTGTAAGAATTCCACATGTGACACAAGTATGAATATTATAAATTCATTAACTATTTATTTGCATAAGATACCTACAAGGAATTTTAAAATTCAGAAATAATGTGATGCAAAACTATTGCAAATAATTTCCAAATTCAATAAGAATTAATTTGGCTGAAAAATGTATATGTTTTCACATCTTTAAATGTTAAGGAAGTCAAGAGTGATTCTTAAAGACACTTCAGCTAATGTTTGAAAGTGTTTATGTCTGAGGAATGGAGAAGTACAGCTCTTAAAAAAATCAGAGGCTGAAATTTTAAGGAAGATAAATGAAATGTATCTCTTTTAGCTAAGAATTAATGTAAAATTATGCAGAATGAATTAGATTTTCAAGGCCATTAATGATTTTCATAGAATAGCATTAATCTCAAGTACACAAAAATCCAATAGATAGCATCTATAAATTTCTGGTTTTGTTACCTTACACTACTGATAGGGTATTTGTTTCTAGGACTTGTTTTTGTTATAGTAAGCTTCCTTAAAACATTGTGTTTAAAAAAATATCCTACATAAGTCAAGCTGGGTATGGTGGGTTCCACCTTAAGTCTCAGGTACTGAAGAGACTGAAGCAGGAGAATTGCTTAAGCCAGAAATTCAAAATTACCCTTGGGAACATGTATCTTTCTCTCTCTCCTTCTCTCTCTCTCTCCCTCTCTCTCTCTCTCTCTCTCTCTCTCTGTCTCTCTCTCTCTTGGTACCAGGGATCTAACTCAGGACCTTGTGCTTGCTAGCTTGCCAGGTAGGTGCAGCAATTCTGAGCTACATCCGCAGCTCTACACCTCAAAATATTACTACTACTACTATTACAACTCATCATCATCATCATCATCATCATCATCATCATCATCATCATCCAGCCACATAAGACTCCAAAATGACGTTTCATTTGTTTGTCTACCATGGCCCACTTTATGTGCTTTTTCAATCAGAGAATAATTGAAAAGACTTAGAGGTCATAATAAGCAAATTGCCTACCAGTGCTCCCTCTTTGACATGTATCCAGGGAAAAAAAGACTCCTTGCACCTTGAAGCTGAATACCTTGGGGCATGCATTATATTGGATTTTTCTCAGATCATGCAGAGCTTGTAATGAACTCAGAGCAGAACACTCTTGACATGACAGAGAATGTACCTTTGAGTCATTAAATTAGTTTTCTGTCACCTAAGCCCATACTAAATGACACTTGTTTTTTTAGTCTTTAAATGATTGATAGTATAGTATTTTAAAATACTCAAAAGGAATTCTTAAATATAACTCCTTTAACTGACTACATGTCTTATAAATAATACATTTCTTACTCACTGAATATTGAAAATGTGTCATTGGAAAATTACACGTCACATATATATGTAAGAATACTAAATTTACTTTAGAACCTCTCTGCCATGCAAATAGCTCTTCTTTATTTTCTACTAAATATGGATTTAATACTATTGTATGCACTAAAAATGCACTATTTCATACTGTTCATGTTTGGTACCATGGGTATACCATAAAACAATCTATGATACTTTAATTTTTAATGTAAAAATAATGGCATGCATAAAGAGCTATATAAAGAATAATGATGTCAACTCAGGTGTACACAGTCTCCTGATTCAATAATTGCTGAGCTTTTGACATCTTTGCTTTAAATGCATACACTGAGATATGTAAGAGCTGAAGTATTCAAAATTGTATAAAGTTATCATAACTTCATGTAAAATTAAACATTTAACACATACATTCATGTCATATGAGATGTGTTTCATATTTAATCACAATTCAATTATTATGCTGACATAATTTAAAATAAAACTTACATTATCAAATATGCATTACTTTTATTATTTTCCTAAAGCACTCTTAGAGGCCATTCTTCTCCCCATTAAACATATATTAATGCCTGCATATTCAATGTTTTGTTATGTCTCTTCAACAATTTATTTGACTCTAGTTCCTACCATATTCTTGTTACTTAATATGTTCCTCTATCTTCTTTGTTCTTATAAACTGAAAATCATCTCCAAAGGAGAGGTTAGATTCATATTGAATGTTTTAATACCAGGAGACACATAATGTTCTTTTTTTTCTCTTCATTGCACTGTTATTTAATGAATAATAAATAATCCATGCCATGGTACTTTGGTGTTCACTAAATATTTACATTGATAAGTACATTTTATGTATTGCCTTTAGCACTGATTCTTCTTTCTCTCGGTGAATAATTTTCTTTACAGTCATTAGCAAATCTCAATTTCTATGTTTCCTTTTACTTTTACCTAACATCATTGGTATGAGTATGTGATTTTCTCATCATCTGGAGTAATTTATTGAATAGAGTCCAGATTTTGAAGAAATAGCACTAGAAGAATTTGTCTATAGTTTTCCCACCTAATAGCAGACTAGATGTGCTTTCTCCCATTAAGAAGAATCAGAAATAAAAGTGGAACCCCTATTTTTTGCGAGAATGTTTGGAAGTGACCATTGGAGTACATTATAGATTAACTGAGGAGATTGTAAATCAGGAAGACTGGTTGGTCTGGTGAAAAAAGTTGAAACAAATTCCCTTGCATCATCTGCCTCCTTGTCCTAGTCTGTTCCAGATTAAATCTGAAAAAGTCTCTTCATAATGAAAGAAAGGTAAATGAGAGGTCTTCAACAGGCCATCGGCACCATGGACACCTCAAGGGTGGAAGCCTGAATCCCTTTTAAGCTTCAAGTCCAGTTGAGGGATTTATTATTGGAGAGGGTGCGGCGTGTTTCAAAAAGACATGCTAAATCCTTTTGTGTCTCCATTGCACTCTTATAATATTAATTTCTATTCAAGAGGATACACCTAGTTTATAGAGTACTCTCCCCCAGTCATGGTGCTGTGGTACTATTTGGAGCCCAAACTTAAACACTTCTCACTGTGTAGGCTTCAAATCATTCTATTATGCCACTGGAGCGGCTCCACCTCTGTAGCACCACTGAAACCAACAGTTGCATTTCCCATAAACTGTTACCAATAAGCTACACATACTGGAATGATTCTGGCCTCACACAATCTCCAGGGGTTCATAGGCATCTTCCTGGGTAAACTAAACTGTCCTCATTCCATAGAGTTCCATCAGAGAATAACAGATGCTTTCCATGCCAGAAATGTGGTATGCTCCCACTGCTCTGTAAACTGTACCATATCTGCCTGTGCTGTGCTGGGATAATCCCACCTTTGCCTGGTCCATGGATATAGTCTACTTCCTGTTTAATTGACAGGCACACCACACCACACTCATTGGGACACCCTGGAGTAGCACCACCCCATGACACCCAAACTCTTACAGGTGTGTTCATGGTGCTGTGCATGCACACTGCTCCACACCTACATGGGCCAGCTGAAGTGGCTACACAGTAGGTACCTCACTCTCTCTGCTCTGTACATCATATCTACCTAGGCCACCATAATCAACTCACTGTTGGAAAGCTTGCAAATATAGAGAGGCACTCTGAACTTGCTCCTGCAGTAACTGTATGTAAAGCCATCAAATACAAATGAAGACTAAGATATGAAATACAACTGAAATGAAAGTCCAAATAACTTATCAATTTGACACTTTCTGATAAATCTCCAGGAGAAGATTTTTACTATGAAAATTCATACAGATAACTAGATGCTTGATGTGCTCATATCAATATAGGAACACAAAGCACCTGAAAATGAAATGTAATGTCTCAAAAGAAATGCAATTATTGTCTTACAACAGACACTAAATAAAAAGAAATTGATGAAACATTTGATAAAAACAATTCAAAAATGTATTATGAGTAAATCTAGTGGGATTCAATAGAATACGAACAATCAAATTAGAATGATGAGATAAACAAGAAATTCAGCAAAAAGATACTAATAATTAAAAACACCAAGAAAAACTTCAAAGTAAAGAACTAAGTGGTACATTTAAAATAATTTTGGGGCCTCAATAATATACTAGATCAAACAGTAAAAGAATTTTCTAACTCAAAGGCAGGTCTTTTAAAATATTCTAGCTTCATAAATAAGCAAAGAGAAGAAATATTTTTTAAAATGATGAAAGAATTGTGAAAACTTTTAAATGAAAAAATAAATTGTGGGGTATAATAAAGGCAAAGGTAACTAAAAGGAATAGAAAAATCTATTGAAATGAATAATAGATGAAATTTTTCTCAATACAAAGACATCAGATACACAAGGGCCAAAGGATCTCAAATATATTTGACCAAAAATGTTCTCCCCATGGTGCAGGATAGCCAAACTGTCCAAAGTACAAAAACCCCCCAAAACCAAAAAACTTCTAACAATAGTGAAGGAAATATGCTAAATCAACTTGAGAAGAAACTCCAAATTTCTCAGGAGAAATCTTACACACTATTTAGAATTGGATGTCATATTCAAGGATCTGAAGGAAAAATGAAACAAAACAACAATTTCCAAACTGAAATACTAATTATAGCAAAGTTATCTTTCAGAAATGAAGGAGAATCAAAGACATATTAAGATGAGCAGAAACAGGGAATTCATCACTTTCAGACTGGTCCTAAAAAGAAATCTAAAAGAAGTGAAAGAAAGATAATTGCATTCTGCAGAATGTAAAAACATAAATCCCACTAGAACAGAATAAAAACAAGAAAGACGGAACAACCAAATTTTAGTGATACATAAAAGCAAGAAACCAGAAAGACAAACAAGTAAGAAGGAAAACAACAAAGGATGTTTAAAACAACCAGAACAAAGTTAACAAAATGAAAGTTATATTAGTCAGCTTTCCTCTTCCTGGGAGACAATACTTGATACATCTATAACGGAGAGGAAGAATGGTTTGACTTAACTCACTTTTTAAGGAGATTCAATCCATATTCTGGTAGCTCCAATGCAGAAATAGCTAAACAACAAGGGGTGGTGGACCAAAGCTGCACAGTTCCTGGCAGGTGGAAATGAAAGCTCAGGAACAGTGCCACAGCAGAAGGGTAAAGTAACCAGTAACAGATCTCACATCTACACCACTAGGGCCTTCCAAGACACACCAGAGGCTGCTACAGGCATCAAGACACACCCAAAATGGTGGACTCCAAAGCCAGTCAAACTGACACCCTACCCTATCTACCATCAAAGGAGTGTTTACATATAAAAATTAACCTTGAATATAAATTTCAAAATTAAAATAAATAGACTGGCTGAATTGTTAAAAAGCCAAGATGCAATAATATATTGCTTATTGGAGACTCACTTCACCAGAAGAGACACATATAGACTAAAAGCGATGAAATAATGAAAACATTATGCCGTGCAACCGGAAAACAGAAAGAGGCAGGGTCAGCTGTGCTTATAACAGAGACAATGGTCTCCTTACTTCCAGGGAACAGCCTTATTTTTCTCTTCAAGTTTGTTCTTACAAACTGTCATTTTCTGCATTTGCATTGTTTTATAAAAACGAGAGAAGCTCTATTGTAATAAGAATATACACATATGAAAGTGATACCACAGTATATACAGTATTACATTAACTTAGAGATAACGTGTTGTCAATATCACAAATGACACACAATAAGGTTTTCAAAACACATGTGATTTTTATGAGTCTGTCAGGCCTCCATATCTTTGGGTTCCATCCCTGTAGATATAACCAAGTATGGACCAAAAATATTCATGCTCTGGGAGTGAAACTGACCAGTGGAATGTTTGGCTATCATGGGAGAGGGCCTGAGTTTTATCATCATTAATGAGAAAACAAAAAGTATTAAAAAATAAAACTCTATCTGTACTGAAGGTACAGTCTTTTGTTGCCTGTCATTCCCTTAACAAGCAAGTATAACAACTAATTACAGTCCTTTTGCTTTCTATTCACTATTATATATAGTATGAGATCATAAGGTGTGGGGCGGTGGTGTGTAGGTTAGCTGGAAGGAATACATCATTTTATGTGAGACATGCTCATGTATATATTCTGGTTCCTGTAGGAGTTCTGGAAAAAATCTTAGGGATAACTGAAATTTATTTTTTACTTTGGTTACATCTTCACAGTAGTAATAAACATAAAGGAAATTGAAAGTGTTTCCTCATTGACGTAAATGTGCTGCCCTATTTTATAGAAAATTCAATATATGTTCCATATTATTCTTGTAAACAAATATATTTGCATTAATGTATATATCCATAGATAAAAATTTTAAAAGGCAGATTTCACTATATTATGTCAATTTTTTTAATTTAGTGAAGGCAGCACAATATTACTTATTTCACAACAAGTAAATTGTAAATAACATGATATGAAATGGGTTTATTAACATAAACTTCCCCAGAAAACTTTATATTTAACTTTCCACAGGTATAGTCCATTCATTTTTTAATTTATAGCAGGCATGAGGAGCATAACCAAGCCACAGCATATTAGCTTTTTGCTCTTCTGATTATACAGGAATGCCATCTAGTGTTAAAACAGTAACTGCATCCTTTCTATCTTAGGGAATACTAGTGTGGGAAATCAAAATATTTTCTACCAAATTTCTGTAAAATAGGCTTTGAGGAAACAGCACAGTCAATAAAGGGGGATTGTCTCTGTACAATTTTAATAATGTGAAACGTGTATTCAAGTAGGCTTTATCTAAAATGTACCAATAAATGTTTTGCTTCACACACAAAAAATTAATATAATTTAAATGTAAAGCAAATTGATGAAGTCACTCTCTACAGGGAAAGACTATTAAAAGACATAAAGGTTAGGGACTACAGCCAATAGTAAATGTAACATTACAACCATACTATCCTGTGATCAGCAACCAAAGAGAAAGATGCAGACTGCAGAAGTGGGATTGCCCTGTGGGCCAAGTGAGAAGAGAACACTCACCAACCCTGCAATACAGAGCTTGAAAGGAGCCAATGAAGTGAAACACAGGAAATTACACAAGGTTCAGGAAGAGCCAACTATACACAGGATGGGATGCAGCCTTGGGTTGTATCTGGTTGAGGGCAGCACACCAAAAGGGAAAGCCATGCAGAGACAAACAGGGTAAGGAGATATGGGTGGACCACCAAGGGACATCCAGAAAGTGGAAGATTGGCCACAGCCCCCACATCTAGAAGCCAGAAAAAAAACAGGGGTAGCTATTTTATTTACAGACAAAGTGAACTTCAACCCAAGTCTGATCAAGAGAAACAAATAAGGTCATTACATACTTGTAAATGAAAAAGTCCAAGAGGAAGAGATGACAATTATAAATATATATGCACCAAATACTGGTGCTCACAACTATATAAAACAAATAGTAATTTACATGAAAAATTAAATAACCACTAATATAATTGTAATGGAGGACCTCAATACTCCTCTGTCACAAATAGACAGATCAACTGGAAAAAAAATCAACAAAGAAATAGTAGAACTGAGCCAAACTTGTGAACAAATAGTAGATGTCTACAGAATGTTCCACCCCACATCAAAATACACATTCTTCTCAGCTGCACATGAGACATCCTCCAAGATAGGCCACAAACTGGCACATAGAAGAAGCTTAAGCAAATGCAAAGGAATTGAAATTATCACACATATATAATCAAACCACAGTGCATTGAAATTGAAAATTAATGGCAAAAGAAACCTCAAAACCTACATAAACATATATAAATTAAATAACACTCTCCTGAACAACCAAAGGTCACAGAACAAATTGAAGAAATTAGAAAGCTTTTACAGTTAAATAGTAATACCATTACAACTTACTGGAACTTATGAGTTGCAATGAAAGCAATCTTTAGAAGATAATTTATAGCAGTGAACTCTTACGTCAGGAAAACAGAGTGAGCTCAGATAAGAGCCTAATGATGAACCTCAAGCTCATAGAAAAAGAAGAGGAAGTCAAACCAAAAGCTGGTACAGGGAGGAAATTATAAAGATCAGAGCAGATAGATTAAGAAAAAAATACAAAGAATTAATGAATCAAAGAGTCAGTTCTTTGAAAGATGAAATAGAATTGATAAACCCTTAGCCAATCTTATCAAAAAAAGGAAAGAAAAATTCAAGCCTATTCAATTAGGAATGAAAATGGGGGGATCACAAGGGATCCAGCAGAAATTCAGAAGATCATCAATATCTACTTAAAGAAGCTTTATTGTAATAAGATGGAAATACAGAAGACCTGGGCAAATTCCTAGATATGTATGAATTACCAAAACTGAATCAAGAAGATATAAAAATGATAAGTAATCCAGTATCAGTCAATGAAATTGAAAATGTAATGAAAAACCAATGAACAAAGGAAAGCCAAGGTCCTGATAATATCACTACTTTTCAAACTCTTTAATGAAATTGAAAAGGAAGAAATATCCCCAAACTTATTCCTGGAAGCAAATATAACCCTGTGTTATTGCTCATGTCTGGATGTCCCCCCAAACCCTTATGTGGTCATGGGTGGAGCTTTTTCAGAGAGAGCTGAATCTACAGAGTATGATCGATTCATTGTACAATGCTAGAATTAAGGGTACTGGAATTGAAGGTGAATGATTGCTAGTTTTCACTGCCCAAATCCTGGTATCCTGAATACAATATAAGGGAGAGGAAGAGGCTTGTCTCTCCCTTGTTGTTTTTGCTACATTCTGGTAACCAAAAGCTCTTTCTCCTCTCTAAGGCCTGTCTGCCACTCTACCATGGCTTGAAGGCAGCCAACTATACACTGAAAATTCTGCAAACTGTGAGCTAAATAAACCTTCCCCATTTAACTTTGAGTGTAAGGTATTTTGTCTCAACAATGAGAAAAGTAACTAAGAGACCCTGATTCCAAAACTAGAGAAAGACCCAACTAATAGAGAGAACTACAGGACAAGTTTCTTAATGAATATTGATGTAAAAATCCTCAATATGGTATTGGCAAACAGTATGCAGGAAATCATAAAGAAGATTATGCACCATGATCAAATAGGATTCACCCAGGGTGTAGGATGGTTCAAAACACACAAATCAATAAATGTAATACATCATATCAACACAGTCAAGGACAAAAATCACATTATCATCTCAATAGATGCAGAAAAATAATTTGACAAAGTTTAACATCCATTCATGATAAAAAACCTATAGCAAATGGGACTAGATGGTCTTTATCTTAAGCTGATAAAAAGCCATATATGACAAACCAACAGCCAACATCATACTAAATGGGCAAAAACTGAAAACTTTCACTCTAAATCAGGAACAAGACCACGATGACTATCACCACTCCTTTTCAATAGAGTTTTGGAAACATTAGCTGGAGTAATTAGACAAGCTAAAGAAATAAAAGGAATAACAATAGGAAAAGAAGAAGTTAACATCATTATTTGCAGATGACATGATAGTCTACAGAGAAAAGCCCAAAAATCTTCACCAAAAGACTTCTAGATTTAATAACCAAATTCATTTGCATAGCTGGATACAAAGTCAACACTCAAAAATCAATTGCATTCCTGTATCCAAATAAAAACTTACTGAGACAGAAATTAAGAAAAACATGCCTTTCACAATAGCATTGAAAACAATGAAATACATACGAATCAATCTAACCAAGGAAGTAAAAAATCTTTACATTGGAAACTCCAGTACTTTAAAAATTGAGATCGGAAAGGATATCAGAAATTGGAAATATTGCTTCCTTTTCAATTTCCTTGATGAGTTTAAAGAGTAATGGCATTAGTTCTTCTTTAAATGTCTTATAAAATTCAGCAGTGAAGCCATCCAGACCTGGGCTTTCCTTTGTTGGTAAATTTTTTATTACATTTTCAATTTCACTCATTGTTATTGGGGTAGAGGTTCTCAAAGTAGGTATTGATGATCCTCTGGATTTCTGTTGGATCTGTTGTGACTTCACCTTTTTCATTCTTAATTGCATGTATTTGTGCCTTTTCTTTCCCAACCCAAAAAGAGAACTACAGGCCAATCTCTCTATTGAACATAGATGCAAAAATCCTCAACAAGATACTGGAAAACAGAATACAGAGGGTCATCAAGAAGATCATACAGGTTCCAGTTCCTGTGCACAGCACGGTGAGGTCCTGGGAGTGGCTTGGAGCCCCGCCTTCACCCAGTGCCCCCCTTAGCATGGCAGGTGCCTGCAAGGCCCAATTCCATCTCCCCCACCCCACCTTAAGGCTCTTCTGCTACCTGGTCCCTCACTACAGAGGCACAGGGAATTATACTTCACATAGTTAAATGTGATAGATTAATAACTACCACAAATTGTCATTTTTTTAAGCTGCACTTGATGCTATGGAATTGCTGATTGTAACATTTGGCGTAACATGTTGTGATTGATCTAATCAATTTTCCTTCCTGGTGTAAACAAAATAAAATAGCCTCAGAGTCATTAGAGCCTCAAAACCTAAACACAAGCCATATCCGGAAGACATCTCTGAAAAGCAATCATTCCACAGGAGTTTTAAACACAATCAACAAAGATACCTGCATTAAGTAATTTTGAAAAATCAACCCAGGAATTAAACCAAGGACAGTACCAAAAACAAAAATGAGAAGACATTTAAGCAAGGCACAAACGCAGGCTTCCACACCACAAAAAGGAAATTCTGGGGAAAATGAGGTGGAAAAGTTGGATAATCAACCACCTGGACACCCTAAACTGATAGCACAGGAAGTAACAAAGCAGATACATGAGGCTCTAGAAGATTCAAAGCAGAAATAATCTCCTAGATAAATACAGAGATGGTGAGTAGAGTGAAAGACATGATTAGAGGCTCTAGAGTAGAAAGAGAAAAGAAAATAGATGAGATCAGAAACATGCTGGAAGCCATGAATGGCCAGCATAAGAAAGAAATGGAAACCATGAAACAGATTCAAACAAATATTCAGGAGATCAAAAACTCCATTGAAAGCATGCAGAGCAGACTAAGAGAATCTGAAGACAGAATATCAGATATAGAAGACAGGATCACCATTAAGGACCATGAAAACAGATTTCTTAAAGGTAGTAAAGGACCATGAGAAATCAATCCAACAGCTGCTAGATGATGCAAAGAAGAATAACATAAGACTTATACGACTCCACAAAAAATCAGGAGAAAGTACAATTGACATATAAAAAACTGTTCATAGAAGTAATCATAGAAAACTTCCCAGACAGAGGTGGAGAATTGGACACACAGATAAGTGAGGCATATAGAACTCCACCCAGCCACGATCAAAAAAATCAACACCTAGGCATATAATAGTCAAGATCCCAGAAACCCAACAGAAGAACAAAATTCTACAGGCAGTTAGAGAAAAGAAACAAATCACCTACAAAGGAAAGCCCATCAGAATCACAGCAGATTTCTCAACACAAACCCTCAAATCAAGGAGAGCCTGGAGTGAAGTATTTCAAGCCCTAAAAGAAAATAACTTCCAACTTAGACTGTTGTATCTGGCAAAATTATCTTCAAAATCAATGGGGAAATTAGATACTTTCACGACAAAGAAAACCTGAGAAATTTCATGAACACCAAACCAGCACTCCAAAAAATTTTATGCAATATCCTAGAAAAAGACAATGAAGGTCACAACTCCATGAGGGCCAACAGAGAGAAGACACCATGCAAGATAAGGCACTAAAGGGAAAGGGGGGAAAATAAGAAAAGAGTTAACAACAATAAAACATCATGGTAAGAATGAGTCAATATCTTTCAATTATAACTATCAATGTTAATGGCCTCTATTCAACAATCAAAAGAAACAGACTGACAGAATGGATTAAGAAGCAAAACCCAGCAATATGCAGTATACAAGAAACACACCTAACTCAAAAGGAAATCCATAGACTGAAAGTAAAAGGATGGAAAACAGTTTTCCATGCAACAGGATCCCAGAAAAAAGCAGGGGTAGCAATCTTATTTGCAGTCAAAGTAGATTTCAAACTAAAATTATTTAAGAAAGACAAAGATGGTCACTACATCCTTGTGAAGGGAACAATCCAAGAGGAAGAGATGATAATCCTAAATATTTATGCACCAAATATCAATGCCCCCAACTATACCAAACAAATATTAATGGATATGAAAAACCAAATAATCACTAAAACAATTGTAGTGGGAGACCTCAACACCCCTCTATCACAAGTAGACAGAACATCTAGGAAAAAAAATAACAATGAAATTCTAGAACTGAACAATTGAACAAATGGACTTAAGAGATGTTTATAGAGTGTCCCACACCACAAAAATCAGAATACACATTCTTTTCAGCTGCACACAGGTTGTTCTCCAAAATAGATCACATACTAGCTCATAGGGCAAATCTAAGTAAGTTTAAAAGAATTGAAGTTATCCCCTGTATATTATCAGACCACAGTGCAATAAAATTAGAGATCAATAACATAAGAAACTGCAGACCACCCACAAACACATGGAAATTGAATAACACTCTCCTGAACAACCAATGGGTCACAGAGGAAATTAAAGAAGAAATTAGACAGTTTCTACAAGTAAATGATAATGCCAGTAAAACATACAGGAATCTGTGAGTTACAATGAAAGCAATTCTACGCAGGAAATTCATAGCAGTGAATGCCCATATTAGGACAACAGAGAGAACTCATTTAAATAACCTAATGCAGAATTTCAAGCTCTTAGAAAAAGAAGAGCATAACAAACCCAAAGCTCATACAAGAAAGGAAATTATAAAGATCCAAGCAGAAATCAATGCAATGGAGACTAAGAGAATGATACAAAAAATCAATGGATCAAAGAACTGGTTTTTTGAAAGAATAAATAAAATCCATAAACTTTCAGCCAACCTTATCAAAAAAAGGAAAGAAAAGGCACAAATACATGCAATTAAGAATGAAAAAGGTGCAGCTACAACAGATCCAGCAGAAATTCAGAGGATCATCAATACCTACTTTGAGAACCTGTACTCTAATAAAATGGAAAACACAGAAGAAATGGAGAGATACCTAGATACATACAAATTGCCAAAGTTAAATGAAGAAGATAGAGAAATTCTAAACACCCCAGTAACAATGAGTGAAATTGAAAATGTAATAAAAAATTTACCAACAAAGAAAAGCCCAGGTCCTGATGGCTTCACTGCTGAATTCTACAAGACATTTAAAGAAGAACTTTCACCATTACTCTTTAAACTCATCAAGGAAATTGAAAGGGAAGAAAGGCTTCCAAATTCTTTCCTGGAAGCAAGTGTTACTTTGATTCCAAAACCCAGGAAAGACCCAACCCAAAAAGAGAGCTACAGACCAATCTCTCTAATGAACATAGATGCAAAAATCTTCAACAAGATACTAGCAAACAGAATACAGAGGGTCATCAAGAAGATCATACACCTTGACCAAGTCAGATTTATCCCAGGGATTCAAGGATGGTTTAACATCCATAAATCAATAAATGTAATACACTATATTAACAGAGTCAAGGACAAAAACCATATGATCATCTCAATAGATGCAAAAAAGGCATTTGACAAAATCCAGCACCCATTCATAATAAAAACCCTACAGAAAATAGGAATTGAAGGTCTCTATCTCAACATGATTAAGGCTATCTATGAAAAACCAACAGCCAACATCATACTAAATGGTCAAAAACTGAAAACTTTCATGATAAAATCAAGAACAAGACAAGGATGCCCACTATCACCACTCCTGTTCAATATTGTTCTGGAAACCTTAGCCATAGCAATTAGACAAGAGAAAGAAATAAAAGAAATAAAGATAGGAAAGGAAGAAGTGAAACTGTCATTATTTGCTGATGATATGATACTTTACATAGAAGACCCAAAAAACTTGGTCAAAATCCTTCTAGACCTAATTGTCAGATTCAGTAGAGTAGCTGGATATAAGGTCAACACTCAAAAGACAATAGTCTTCTTATATGCAAATATCAGACACATTGAGAGAGAAATTCAGAAAATAATTTCTTTTACAATAGCATCTAAACAAATTAGATATCTAGGAATCAACCTAGCAAAAGAAGCAAAAGACATCTACACTGAAAACTACAGTACTCTGAAGAAGGAGAGTGAAGAGGATATAAGAAAATGGAAAGATATCCCTTGTTCCTGGTTAGGAAGAATCAATATAGTGACAATGGCCATACTTTGAAAACTGCTATGTAGATTTCATGGAATACCGCTTGAAATTCCAGCAATATACTTCACAGAACTAGAGAAAACAATCCAAAAATTCATTTGGAACCATAAGAGACCTAGAATAGCAAAAGCAATTCTGAGAAACAGAGACATGGCTCGGGGTATCACAATCCCCAATTTAAAAATATACTACAAAGCTACTGTGATAAAATCAGCATGATACTGGCAAAGGAACAGACCTGAGGATCAGTGGAATAGATTAGAAGATGCAGAAACAACTCCAGACATACTCAGCCACTTCATCTTTCACAAAGGAGCCAATCACCCTCATTGGAGAAAAGACAGCCTGTTCAATAAATGGTGTTGGAAAAACAGGAATTCAACCTGCCAAAGATTAAAACTAAGTCCCACACCTATCACAAAGCATAAAACTAAGATTGAAGTGGATTAAAGAGCTAAATATTAAGACAGAAACACTAAACTTGCTGGAAGATAAGTTAGATAGAACTCTTGAAGACATTGGCATAGGAAAAGACTTCATGAACAAAACCTCAGCAGCACAGGAACTAGCAGAGAGAATCAACAACTGGGATCTCATCTCTTTAAAAGGCTTCTGCACTGCAAAAGAAACCACCAACAGAGCTAAGAGACAACCTAAAATGTGGCAAAAAAAATTTGGCAGCTGTACCTCAGACAAAGGACTACTATCTAGAATATATAAAGAATTGAAAAGAATCAGACCCCCCAAATTCAAAGACCCAATTAAAAAATGGGCATCTGAAATGAACAGACATTTCTCAGACAAGGAAGTAAATGCAGCAAACAAATACATGAAAAAATGTTCAACATTTGAGAGATGCAGATGAAAACAACATTGAGATTCCACCTCACCCCAGAAAGAATGGCTGCTATCAGGAAATCAACCAATAACAAATGCTGGCAGGGATGTGGAGAGAAAGGAACACTTATCCACTGCTGGTGGCAGTGCAGACTGGTGCAACCACTATGGAAATCAGTATGGAAATACCTCAAAGAACTAAGACTAGAGGTCCCGTTTGACTCAGCTATTCCCCTGCTGGGTATCTTCCCCCCAAAATTAAAAGAATCATACCAGAGTGATACATGTGCACCCATGTTCATAGTGGCACAGTTTGTAATAGCTAATGTTTGGAAGCAGCCCAAGTGCCCATCAACTGGAAATTGGATAAAGAAAATGTGGTTTTTTTTATAAAATGGAGTACACAAAGAATGAAAATCTGGAGTCATTTATAGCTAAATGGATGCATATCAAGACCATACTCTTAAGTCAAATAAATAGGACATACATGTGTATATGCCAAGTAGTTTCTGTAGTGTGAGAAACAGTGTAAACAAGGGTTAAAATGATTAAATGAATAATTGATAATTTGAAATAGGAAAAAAGATCCAAAGAAGAAGGAATGAAGGGAGAGGAGGGGGAAAGGAAAAGAGGGAAAGGAAAAACTATGAGAAAAGAAAAAAAAAAGGAAAGAAATCTATGTAAATGGGGAAGGGCAGAGGGGTTGAAGGACACACAGGTAATGGGGAAAAAAATAAGAACCAAGATACATCATGTAGATTTACAAACACCCAATGATAAATGTAAATGAATTGTATACCTAAAATGTACCAATAATGAACTAAAAAAAAAAAGAAATTGGAAATACATCCCTTGCTCATGTATAGAAAGAATCAACAGAGTAAAAATGGCCATATTCTCAAAATAGTTGTACAGATTTAATGCAATCCTAGTCAAAATGCCAATAGTGTACCTCACAGAATGAGAGAAAACATTCTTAAAATTCATTTGGAAGCACGAGAGGTCTAGAATAGCAAAAACAATTCTGAGCAATAAAGGCAAGGCAGAAAGCACCACAATTCCTGACTTGAAATTATACTACAGAGCTACTGTAATAAAAACAGCATGTTAGTGGCAAAAAAACAAAACAAAAACAAACCAAACCACCAGATTCAGTGATCAATGGATCAGATTAGAAGATGCAGAAGTAACTCCAAACACACTTAGCCACCTTATCCTTTATAAAGGCCAAATACCTTCACTGGAAGAAAGATTGCCCCTTCAATAAATGGTGCTGGAAAAATTGGCTTTCCACATGCCAAAGACTAAAATTGAACCCTTGTCTCTCAACAGGCACTAAACTAAAATCAAAATGGATCCATGATCTGAATATTATAATGGAAACACTAAATCTGCTGGAAGAGAGAATAGGTATAACTATTAAAGCCATATTTATTGGCAAATACTTTCTGAACAAAACCTCGATCACACAGAAAATATTAGGAAGAATCAACAGCTAGAATCTCATCATATTAAAAAAGGTTTGCCACAGCAAAAAAAAAAAAAAAAAAAATCACTAATACAGCAAAGAGTCAGCAAATAGAGTGGGAAAAAAAAAATTACCAGCTGTTCTTCAGACAAAAGACTGATATCTAGAATATATAAAGAACTGGAAAAAATCAATTCCCACAAATCTAAATATACAATACAGAAATGGGGATCTAAAATGAATACACTCTTCTCAAATGAAAAATTACAAATAGCAAATAAATATATGAAAAAATATTGAAGATCACTGGTCATTTGAGAGATGTAAATTTACACATGTATAAATATTACATTGTTTCTCTGATGTGAGAAACTGAAAGTGTAAAAAAGGACCAAAATATATAATAGATAATATGAAATTAGAAGATAAAATTCCAATGTTAAGGGGAACTAGAGAGATGGGGTGAGAAAGGAAGAAAGACAAAAGGGAAAAATGAGAAAAGAAAAATAAAACAGAAACAAAATTTTTGTAAATAAGTACTGGTAGAAGGGTTGAAGAGAGGGGAGGAGAATGGGAAAAAATAAGTATTAAAATATATCACATAAAGGTACAAATTTCTTATATAATAAATGTGGCCATTATGTATATCTAAATTGTACCAATAACCTTATTTAAAATTATTTTTAAAATATTAAAAGAAAAAACATAAAATGAGAAATTGCTATCAAATAAACTTAATGTGTCCTCATTTTATTTTTGTTATTAAAATTCAGAAGTATAATAAGAATGTGTTCTTTTTTGTTCTTCCTAATTTATTTGATATTATGAAATGTAGAAAATATCAAAGTTAATGTAGTTGAAAGATTGCCTGGAATTATAATCATTTTATCTTACACTATATATAAATGCTTATTACAAAAAGATATTTTATTAATAAGTTTTTAAAATATAAACTTTTCATACTTTGCTAATTTACTATTGGAAATATTGCTTGAAGTTCTCTAATATTAACTACTGAGATAATAAAAATGAAAAATAAGTTTATTAATTTGGTTTATTAGCTTCTGCTTTTGTAGCTGACATAGAAATGAAACAATTTTCAGATAGTTCACTTTCTTCTCTGAGAAGTCTATTTTATTTTATAAGTAAGTATAATAAAGTGCCCTTTAATCAATTTCCATGATATGCAACACTGCTTATAAAATGGTGGCATGCACCTAAGTGGAATTTGGTAATAAGTAGCATGAGGCGAATGCTGAAGTTCAAATGGATATTGATAGAGTGGGAGACATTGTGCAAAAGAGAGAAAGGAGGCAACAAAAAAGCATGTCACTGCAAGCAGCCCCAGTGTTTGTTTTTCTGGGTACAGACAAAACACCTGCATTAGTAGAGGTTTGACTTTCAACTAATAGTCTGAACAAGCCTTCCACAATCAACCCCAACACTGAGTTTCTGTAGGAAGTTCTGTAAAATGGGGCAGTGTTAAGCACTGGCAACTAAAAGGAACTTGGCCCACAGGAAAAGCCAGCTGAAGTCTTCCTGGTATCAAGAGTCTAAGACAGCATTCATATATAGCTACTAAGTCTCACTTAATTCAACCTGAAATGGTCAAGGTCAAAGTGAAAACTGACTTCTAAAGTCAAACATGCTTGGTTGTTGTTTGTGACTTTCCTGAATTACTAAGTGTAAATAAGAAGTTATCACACCTTTCAGTTTTGTTGGAAAAAAAAGATATTATTACAACTATATTACAAAGGAAATGATATTATATATTTAAAAAAATACAGATGAATTTAATTACCAATTAGAGGCAAACTCTAGGATTCAGAGCTAGGTCTGCTTGGTTGTAAAATTCATACTTCTGCTAACAATGTTTCTTTAAGTTGAGTTCTGTTAATAACTATATTTTTTCATTATGTTTATTGGGACATTTTGGGTATATACAATACAGTTGCATTCATCTTTGGGATCTTGTACCTTTACATGCTATATCTTGGTTCTTATTTTTTCTCCATTTCCCTGCTCTCCCTTTACCCCCTCCATCCTTCCCTATTTATAAAGACTTTGTTTCCATTTTTTTCCTTTTCCCTTCTTTCTTTTACACCTCCCTACCCTTTTTAATCTCTTCTTCCTATTTCACATTATCAATTATACCATTTGAACCTTTTTTACACTTTTAGTTTTTCAAACCAGAGAAACTATTTGGTATTTACAAGTGTGTGTCCTATTTATTTCACTTAAGAGTATCGCCTCAATGTGCAGCCATTTAGCCATCAACTGGAGACTGGATAAAGAAGATGTAGTTTTTCTATAAAATGGAGTACTACTCAGCCATAAAGAATGAGAAACTAGAAACATTTATAACTATACAGTTCTGAGAAGCTCATTCTAATCCTTCCCCTTGCTGAAGAAAAAAAGACAGTGGTATGTCTAACTATATATTTTTTCTTTAATCATTAAAGAATTTGGATTGAAGAAGTGAAAATATTACATACTCATTTCTTGATTTTGTTAAAATTTCAGGAAAGAGTGGATGGTTATAGCGATATCAGAGGTGCATATGGTGGCACATACTTAGAGCATTAGCTAGTGGTGCAACTGAGGAATGGCAATATCAGTTCACAACTTGAAAACATGGTGTGAAACCACCTCAAAAAGAGAATATTTTGGTAAAATAAAGTTTTATGGTAAGCAACACTGACATATGAACTGACAGGATAAAATATTAGTAGAAGAGGTATAAAAGGAACTAAATCTAATTGCATCTGTAGATGTTTACAGAACAGAAAAAGAGACGAGAAATCCATTGAATATGGAAAAAGCAACTGAAGTTGAGGTAGCTATTAGCCTAATGTAGTCAGGGTATTTCCAGGAGTTTATTGAACTAATGAGGTTGTGAAAAACACGTGAAATACTCCATTAAATGTTTTTGATAGTTTCTGTCAAGATAAATTATAAACATTCTATTATTATCTTATCATATTAGCTATGATACATAATGACAAGTTCTTGTGGGGAAAATAGAAAAAGATATGTTCATGGCAGCTGGAAAGAAGAGCAGAAGAATAGTGCCAGAGTGGAGGAGACATGGGGCTAGATAAGACCATAAAACCCCAATGTCAAATTGACAGTTTTCTTAAATATCACATCTCACCCCTTGCCAATTTGACACTCATACATATCTTCTATAGCCATACTTAAATCTCCTCCAAAAAACCTACGGTGACAAGTTAATAATTCTGCCTAAAATGATGCAAGTATTGAGAGAACAATTGC
Organism: Heterocephalus glaber; assembly: GCF_053883595.1. Taxonomy (NCBI): domain Eukaryota; kingdom Metazoa; phylum Chordata; class Mammalia; order Rodentia; family Bathyergidae; genus Heterocephalus; species Heterocephalus glaber. Next base: position 12,386,789 of record NW_028258333.1, read on the forward strand.
AAATGCAATCCATCAATTCCTTAAAGTAACAAGAGTTCCAGCATTTCTTAAAATTTTATCTAAGTTTCTTCTGACAGTAAGATAATAATTACTTTTGAGCCTCAATAAAAAAATCACATGATCTCAGAATACAATGGTACAGTGTAACATTGTAATTCCAAGAAGAAACAATAGGAGGACAGAAAAGGATGAGACTAAACTAAGTCTAGAAACTTAGCCACAAGGAAAACAGTAAGTCCTGTAACTGTGTCCAACATCCAGGACATATGGTAGTGAGATGTGGGTTCAAAAGGGATTGGATCCCGCCCCATCACCTTTTGTTGTATCTCATAAGGCCTCTCCCCTGGGCTGGCTTTACTCACCACCTGAGGTTTTACTCAACAGACTGTCCATGTGCCTAGCATCTCCATCTTCCCAGGATCTCTATTTAACCTCTAGCTTCTTTTCTACTCCTTCCCATTCCTTTCTATAAAGGCTCTGCTCCAACACCCAGGTCTTCCTTTTACATCTGGGTGGAAGACCCCTCTTCCATGTTGCATGCTGGTAAGAAGTTGCATCATATAAATGACACCAAGTTCTGCTGTTGATGAAAGCCCCTTGACAACTGAATACAGTGAAATGAATCATGGGAAACCAGTGCCCAGGAGGCCCTCGGCAAGCAGGGGACAGGAGAGAGGAGATTCTCATCGCAAATGAAAGCTTCATATTTTTATACCTGAGAACCTGGGATGATTAGGATCTTCCTTGTTTTTGAGATACCTTCAAGGCATTTTTCTTTTTGTCTCAGATGAAAGTCCTTGGTTTCCTATTAATGCTACTAATGTCTTCATTAACTACATTTCCTTCATCCTCAACTTGTGCTTGCTTTCTGTTGAAAATTTATTTTTTGTAATTTTTCTGTTTTACATTTTTCCTTCCAATTCTCATTATAAATCTGGCTAGACATAGCTAGTATTACCCATGCCACATGCCATATGCCAAATGTTGCTCTACCTTGAAATTACTTCTACCAGATTATTTGGTCCACCCCTATTAACTTTTTTGTGGCACAAAGTCTTAGGACATCAGCAAAATGTACACAATTTGTTTGATAGTATGTAATAAACATGGCCTCTAGTCTAATTGTCAGTGAAATCATTGTTCCTAACTGAAAATTCCTGAACCCAGCATTAGCTATTGGCATTCCTAACAATTTTCTAATCTTCTGAGTTTCTACCAGAATCATCCATCATGCTCTGGTTCCAACAGCCTAAGATTTCTCTAGCTCTCATCTACAAAACCTTCCAAAACACTTCCTGAAAACTAATTCCAAAAGCTTAATCACATGGTCAAATAGAGACACAGCAATGACCCCATTCCTATGGTATCATTTTTTAAATATATTATTCAGCTTCCCTAACACTTGGTCACAAGACCAAGCATCCACAACTTAAAGGAAAAGTTTAATCTCATTCATAGCTTTATAGGAGTCAGCCCATGGACAGCTATGTCCAAGGCAGACTCATGGTGGAAGGGTTTGGTGGAGCAAACTTAGTTCCTAGAAGCGTGGAAGCAGAGCAAGGGAGCAATGCCAAGAGGAAGGGTAAAGGATCAGGTATAGAACCCAAGGTCACACCTCTGTGACCCACCAAGATACAATCAGAAGTGTACTTTATGAACTTCCTGGGTGGTTTCCAAGCCATTTGGGTTGACAATTAAGCTTAACCTTCACAGAAGACAATGTCACCAATACAACAATAAGAATTATCTTCAAGTATATATTATCAAGTATCTTCAAGTATACATTATCAAAACTCACAAATATTCCTATTTGTAGGTAATGAAATACCACAAAATTCTAAGTTTTGAAGCGTTAAATTGAAATTAAAATATAAAAAGCACAACTTTATTAGACTGTGGAGAATTGATTAGAAAATAACATGAAGGTCTCAAATAAATGGATGCTCAAGGTAAAAGCATAGGTAATAGATGAGTGATACAAAGAAGAAACTCAAAATTAAACTTTTATAAAAATTAGTGGATAAATCATTGTCAAGAGCAGGGCTTAGAAAAAAAATCAAATATGGCTTTGAGCTTTCTGACCTTGTTTATCAGAAGATTGATTTATAAACAAATTTAGAAGCAGAACATCATTGCAACTAAGACAGCTGCTTAAAAAATAAATTATCTTTATAATCAACTCAAATCTCATTTCTTCAAACTGGAAGAGCTTTATAGTTACACAATTAATAAAGATGCTAAATGATGCAGGTTGGCTGTGCAAGAAAATAGAGATTTCATGCTGCAATTTCATGGGAGCAGGGGTAGTGTTTAGGATTTGTGGAAGAATAGAGAAAGCCTACCACTGGGTAGAGAAATAAACTTCTCTGTGTCCTACACTGATTTATGAAGCTAGAATAGCTCCTTAGATTTTCAAACTTTTCGCTGTTTCATGCATCTTTATAAAACCATATTCACTTGGCCATATGTTAAGGATTCAACAGAAAGGTCAATGACCACACGCATGGCAGCTTTCTACCCAAGACACTTCACCAATAAAATAGCTGAGAGATGTCAGCCACCAGCACCTCCAGAACCTTGGAAAACATTCCTTCACTCCTGAAGGAAAAAGTCTTTGTTATGTACAATGTCTTTACATCATTTTTTTAAAAAAAATCCTATGTTTAAAAATACAAAACACTTATCCTATTCTTCTTGTCTATTTTTGTTCAGTCATTTATCCTTTTGAATTTACATCTTTTATTAATTCTAGTCAACAAATTAACTAACATCTGTCATTTCCTCAATGTTCAGATTTCAACTTTCTTCATTTAAAGTGTGCTGGCTTTTCAATTTTGAAGAGCTACATTAAAATATTTCTGTAGTTTAAGAAGCAAGATGTGTGTCTCTCAGATGTTCCTGCCTCTTAACTTGTTTCTTATAACCTAGTGATTTTTCATAGATTGATTTTAAATGTGATTCTTCAAAAATAATGTTTCCACCATTAGCCATTATGGAGATACAAAATAAAACCACAATTATATATCACTAAACATTAACTGGAATAACTGAAATAAAAATAAAAATAATGTGTAGCAGTGAGGGTGTAGAGAAACTGAATCATATATATGCTGATGTGGGAGCTGTAACATAGTCATTTTGGAAAATAGTTTGGCATTTTTTCTCAAAACTAAATATGTAATTGCCATATGGCTCAGCAATTGCACTTTTGTGAATTTATACTATAAAATGAAAGTTCAGCACACACAAATCTATACATAATTGTTCATAGCAGTTTTCTTTTCAATAGCAAAATGGAAAACATCCCAGATATCCTTCAACAGATGATTAATCAATGGAATGTGTTCTTTTTATACCATGGAAATCTAGTTATATATGAAAAAGAATGGACTACTAGTACATACAACAATTTGGATATTCCTCAAGAAATAATGCTGAATGAAAAACAGACATAAAGTTTATATATTACACAAATACATTTAAACAACTTTGTCGAAATAATGAAGTTTATAGAAAAACAGGACTGGTGGCTTGCAGAGAATAAGGAGCAGATGAGTGAGGAAAGTGGCTGTGGCTATAAAGAATACTATGATGGACACTCATGATGGTCCCATTTTTTGTCTTAACTGTCTCAATGGTTGCAGAAAAGTACATAAGTGGTAAAATTGCATACAAACACACACTATTAATGTATACAATACTGAAGATATCAATAAGGTTTGCCAATTTCATTGCTATTTCTCATCCATCATACTGTGTTACACATAATAGTGTGCTATGATGTTTCCACTGGGAAACAACGAAAGATGGAAACATCCCATCTCTCTGTATATGATCATTAAAACTGTGTGTCCATTTGCAATTATCTCAAATGAAAAATGTTAAAAACTTAAAAGAGCCGGGGATTTAGCTCAGTGGTTTTGCTGCCTGCTGCGCAAGTGCAAGGACACGAGTTCGATCCCTGATACAAAAAAAAAAAAAAAAACTTAAAAGAGTTCATCGAACATTTATAGTCAGAAATTTTGTAATTTATACAGTTACAATTAATGAACATAAGGTGTACTTTCTTAAATTATTTTAAACTTTATATAGTTATATCATAATAAGGAACATTGTTTCAAAGAGATTTATTACTATTGGTATAATAGAATACAATAAGAAAAACAGGCTAGATTTAGGAGATTGATGTGTAAAGTTTAATCTTTTTATTTAAAAGGCGTATTATGTAACAGTCTTCTACATTTTTACATACTTGAAATAATAATTTCAACTAATTTTACAAGTCCATGAATGTATTCCCAATAATATCCCTTTACTATCTGACTAGCAGAGTATAAAGAGCCCTTCTGGAAACTTTTTCTTGACCTTTCCTATAGTCAAGGTTTTTATCTAATTTAAGGTTGGCTCATAATCCGCATAGAAAGCACATTCTATGCTGCTGAAAAAGAAGTCTGAGCAACTATACCTGACTGTCTCTTGTTCAGGGCTTGAGTGCATTGTTTTTCATATTGTACAATATATTATACCTGTATTAAAGCTTTTCTTGAGGATATGACAGAGTCTTGTGAGTCCTTTACTTATCAGAACCTGTAAAATCAATGTAGAGTAACCATCAAGATTGAGGAATTCTGTTTGTTGTAAAAGTATGAGTCATTTTATTTTGTAATGATAAAATACATATTCACTTATTTTAAAAAATACCCCAAAATAGAACCACAGAGAAGAAAACTTGAGAATCTCTTATGATTTTCTCGTAAGATTTTTCACTAACAAATGTTGGCAATATGATGCTCTTCAGTTTTTAAAAAAATCTTACTTATAGAATAAGTTACATCATACCAGTGGCTCTCAACAGGCATGACACTGTCCCCAGGCTCATTTGGCCGGGTCTAGAAGTAATTTTGGTTGTCTCAAGAGGAAGCAATTTATTGTCACTAATGAGAAGAGGCCAGGCATGCTGTTGGTTACCCTGACTTTCACAGGATATTTCCAGAAAACAAGTAATTATCTGATCTAAAATATCAATTAAATCAACATTTGAAAATCTTAATTTTTATAATGTGGGTTCTAATAATCATTTATTGATGTAGAAAGCTTTGTGATTGAGAATGTTAGCACTATTTAAATATAAAAATATTAAAACAATATAATTTCAATAAAACCCAAATATTTATTCCAGAGTAATTCGGGTGTTTGGGGGTTGTGCCTATGTGTTTCTTAAACATCAACACAAAGAAACAGAAAATTAAACTGTGCTCCTTTGCTATATTACTTGCTTCACAACTCATAGGTGTTATTTTTCTGTGACTTAAAGCATTTTCTCATCCACAAGAGAATTAAGAGAATTAAAATAGGCACTGATAATAGATGTTTGAAAAATTATCAAACTCAGAGATTAAACTAACCACTCATCTATGTAACATGTGTGTCCAAAAGAAAAATTGGAAGGGAATTAATTAAAATTATTTATTTGAATGAAATAAAATACAAATGGAAATTAAAAGAATGCTTGAAAAGTGGAAATTAAAGTAAAATTTATAGTAGTAAACATATTCTCAAATAGCCTGTTTTCAATTAAAGACTATAGATGAGAATGATATATGTATGTGTTTCTGTGTAATAATAAAAAAGTTCCTTCTCAACTTATATCCCAATAATCTCATCATAACTTGAAAAATATGCAACTTGAAAATATTTTTAGTACACCTAATCTACTGAATGTCTTATCTGATCTAAAACATGTTTGAAACACATATATTAGCATATAGTTGGGCAAAATTATCTACCACAAAGTCCCTCCTTTAAAACTGATAGATATTTCATGTAATTTAATGAAAAAGAGAATAGTTGGATGAGTATGATTTTGTACCATGTGAAATAAATATTAAGTTAAATCATTATATAGACTATTAATATGCATAGTCCTTGGTCAGATATTTTTGTTAAGTAGGTGATTTCAAAAATGTATCCATATCTATAGATTTGTGTGGTGGGATTCTTGTTCAATTTGAAAGTGAAGGACAATGCCACCACACAAAACAATATTTAATGGCCAAACTACTTAAATACAAAGTTCATTGAAAAAGATATATTATCTCCATATCTTCTTCACAATATATGTTCTGCCAAAAAGTGTATACACATTTCAGAAAAAGAAAAAATTGTGTAAATGTCTTAAGACTAAATTTATTGAGACATTTTGAGATCAATATAAGTTACCATTGGCCTCTACAATTACAAGCAATGCTAAAATGGTGGCCATTGGCTTCCAGGCCCTTAGTATGGTGAACTTCTGCCTGGGTAACCTTGGTCATTGAGATGGCTGCATGAGCATTTTCAGTCTCTTCTCTAAGCATCAACAGTGTAGTTCATTTTCTACACTATGCAGCATCCCCTAGGATACCCCAGCTGGCACTCTTACATTGCTTTGGGGCCATCCAACAGTACAGGCACTTTTCAAATTTTAAGTTACATAGATTGTGGTGCATATATGACCCAGCAGTCTTACTTCTAGGTATTCACCTAAGAAAAATATAAACTTATGGTAATAAAAATCTTTACAAAAATGTAGTATCTCAATAATCATCAAATAATCATCAAAATCCGAAAGTGAGTCATAGTTTTCATTTAGTAAATGGCTTATAACAAACAAATAGATATATTCATACTGTTTGGCAATAACATGGAATAAAATATTGTGACATGCAATGCATGAAGTTTTCTCAAATGCATTGTGGTAAGTAAAAGGAGCCACAGGTAAGATAGTCCTACATGCTTCTGTGTATATGACTTTCAGGAAGAAATACTTAGGTGGTTGCCAATGAAAATTGCAGCCTAAGGAAATGTTATGTTCACTGTCATATTACTTTTTGCATATTTCAAAACCAAAGAGAATGCACAAATAAAGTACAATTTATTTAATGTTGAGAATTTCAAACAATGTTACTTTGGAGTTGATGTTGACATTGATGCTTATGTTTAACATATTTAAAGTATTGGACTAAGTCATTTTGTGGTGGATTTCTAATTTTTCCAAACAGTATTTTTCTCATGTAAATTTTAATACTATTTTATTTCCTCTGTGCCACTTATTTTCATGTACACATCCAAGTGTATTCACAAAGAGAAACATGTTTCAATCTCACATTCTCTTTTTCGAATTAGTGTATTTAGTATATTTAGTAATTGTGGATTATAAAATGAAATCAAAGTTTTAAAAAATTTTTACAAAGATCTAGCAGCTGCTGGATTGATTTCTCATGTTCCCTTATAATTTTGAAGCAATTTTTCTTTTCCTGGTCACTAATTGCAGTCTTATCTTCTATATCTGAAATTCTGTCCTCACATTGGTTCATTCTGCTGTGTAGACTTTCAATGGAGTTTTTCATGTCCTGGAAATCTATTTGCATCTGTTTTATGGATTCCATTTGTTTCTTATTTGGGGATTCCATCATGTTCCTGAGCCCCTCTCTAGATTTATTAATCATGTCTTGCACTAGGGGCACAATTTCTCCTGTTATCTGAGAAATTATTTCTGATTTCATTTTTTCCAGATCCCCTTCTCTTGCCAGTTCAATGGGTCCAGGTGGTTGAGTATCAGAGTGTTCCATTTCATTTCCCTTTGAGGTTGCTGTAGGTGATCTGGAAATCTGGTTTTGAGACTTATTTACATGTTTTCTCATTTCCACTGGGGCAGGGGGCTGTTAGCGCCTGCACGGAATACCTCCTCTGAGCTGGGAGAGGTGGGACAGGGGCCCGGAGCAGCGGTAGGGATGGTGACCCCAAAGCCCTTTTCTGTGGGCTGGGAGCAGCCGGAGGGATGGTGGCCAGGAAACCCCTTCCTCTGGACCAGGAGCAGTGGGATGGTGGCTCAGAAGCCCCTACCTCTGGGCCGGGAGCAGCGGGACTCAGTACCTTGGTCTGGTGGTATGGTGTCCTCTGTGTCTTTGTAGTGTGGAACCAGGTGGCTGCTGAGAAAATGGAAAAATAGAAACAAAATCTTTGTAAATAGGGAGGACTGGAGGGGTTGAAGGGAGGGCTGGGCAAGGGTGAAAAATAAGAACCAAGAGAGATTATGTAAAGGTGCAAATTTCCAACGATGAATGTCATTATATTGTATACCTAAAATGTACCAATGATTAGAATGAATAATCGATAATGCAAAATAGGAAGAAAAGGTCCAAAGGGGTTAGGGGTAGTGGGAGAGGCAGGGAAAAGGAAAGGGGGGAAAGGAAAAAATGATGAGAAATGGAAAAAATGGAAATAAATTCTTTGTAGATAGGGAAGGGTGGAGGGCGTGAAGAGAGGGCTAGGAATGGGGAAAAAATAAGAACCAAGATGTACTATGTAAAGGTACAATTCCCAATGAGAAATGTAATTGTGTTGTAGACCTACAGTGTACCAATAAAAGAATTTAATAAAAAAAAATTTACCTTGTCCTCAGAACTGCTGCTATTGCTGCTGATGTTGCTGTATATGTGACTCTCTTTGCTGCTCTGGCATAACACCTGACACCCATAATTGAAGGAGGAAAAGTTTATTTTGGCTCACAATCTGTAGAGGTTTCAGTCCATAGTCTTCTGGGTCCAAGACAGGGGATTGTGACAAAGGGGCAAGGTGAGAAGAAATAGTTCATGGTGTGAAGTTGGAAACCAGAAAGAGACAGAAATCGAGGGAGGAGGGAGAGATAGGCCTCCAGATTTCGCCCCTGGAGACCCACCTCCCCTGACAAGTTTTCACCTGCTAACATCACATTTAGCAATAAACTCATCAGTGGATGAATCCACTGCTGAACGTCATGCTCCTGTGATCAAATCACCTCCCCAAAATTCTACCTAGGAGTGCAGGTGACTTTGGGGGCGATATTCTGATAAAGCCATATACTGTATTTTTTAACGTTTTGTTTGCTCTAATTATCTGACTGATTATAGCTTAGCTTCCTGACTTATGGTTTAAATTACTCTTAGAGTAATAAGAAACATTCTGTTTTATTTTTAGATCTAAAAAAAATCACAAGAGCTGTGGCCAAGAATAATACATGCAAATATATATCTTCAGAAAAAAATTCTCAAATGATAATATTTCAAGTTAATATCCCATACTCAAAATGGCTATTGAATGTCTTTGAACTTTTTCTCAAAATATTCATATGAAATAATAATATTATGTGAGTAGGCTACCGTACTTATTCATATTTATTTATTAACTAAAATACAATACTAAAATAAGTAAATATAACTTTAACACAGAAAAATCATTGTTGACCTTACCTCTTCCTTTCATTTCTAGTTTTCTTTAAATGCTCTTCTGAGAATTTTCTCAGATAATTGTGTTTCCTTCTATTTTTCCTATATGATTCAATTTTATTTGATTAAGCAATAGCATTCATTTACCAAAAGATGCTACAGAAGCATAATTTACTTTTCCATTATCTTTTGCTTAGCCATTGGCAATGTTTTAAGTTCTAAAGTGTCATTAAATAGAGTACAAATCACATGAAACTTTTCAAATAAATTCTTTAATAGTTATTAGAGTCCATAATTTCCAAAGCAAATCTGTAAAACGTTACTTTCAATAGCATATCAAATCTACTTATTTTGCTGCTGCAATTTAGTTTTGCAACGGGATCCCTGGTTTATCATCCTTGTTAAGTCCCGTTCCTCTTTTTGGTTGCTTCATTAGGACCCTCTTTTGTTAATGTTTCTTACAACCCAATTTCTAAAACTTTAACTTTCAAGGAATGAATGGCTCAACGACTTTGAAAATGTGAGTCAAACATGAGCCATAGAATTTGAGTTCTTTAATATAAAAATGATAAGATTGCTCTGTGTCTAGTGCATGATTGCTCATATCTGTGATGAGTTTCAGGGCATGTAAAATATCGTCAAGACTTGTCATTTCTCTGATCTTTTTCAAAATGAACAACCGTCATCTGTGTCAATGGCTCTTTTCATTAGCCTCTCAGTGATCTGAGAATAATCACTCTCTTCGGCTTTGTAAATTATATTTACTATAGACAAAAGGAGATATTTTGCAAAGTCTATCAATTATATTTCTCTAACAGCTCTGAGGCAGCTTAAGAAATCATTTTCCATATTTACATCTTCAATTGCATTTCTAAATCTCATTCTTTTAGCATAAGTAGGACAAAGTAAATAATTATGTAAGTGCATGAATGGTCACAAAATAAAGCTGTATAATTTTTCTAAAACTATGTCACATTCAATATATGCATCATTTGGGTCGGAAGTTTAATTAAATACTTTTAAATAAGAATACTGACATTTTTCTGAGAATGTGTAGAAAATCAATATTGTGATATTCACATTTACTTGATCCTTTTTATAGGTAACAATGTTTCAAAATCAGTTGTGTTGAATGCACATGAAAGCCCCAAAGTTTTGAAAAGAAGGGCAAAAGTGAAAATTTTATTTTGATGGTATTAATTTATTTCACTGATACAGTTTTCAGCCACATTTTGATTGCCAAATCATTAAAATAATCCTTTATTTGCATTCCCTTTTACACATCCAAAATGATTTCATCTATTCAATCATTTTTGCTTTGGTTATTTATGATGTGTTGAACCAAAGTAAGTATGGCCTAAACATATCTCTATAGTTGGGTGATAAGAGTTTGTCCCAAAGCAACCCACACATATAGTAGACTATAACTTAACTTGATGTGTAAACAAATCATGTCCTAGCCAAAATATATACCCTTCTTACCAAGCAACTGGGTCTCAGCCAATTATAGCAGCTGAACATCTAGCCAAAGTCTGAAAACAGTGAAAACAGGAAGATAGAAGATTAATGGCAACTACATTCAATCAAATTGTTTCTGTATGTGATTTCCCTTTCTGTGACTATAAATATAACTTGTACACTTGGTAGGGTGAGGTACCCTGAAGCATCTACAAGAAGGCACTATGGTCAGACCCGGGTAAAGGGGCTAGGTGAGGGGACATGCAGTCATGCGGTTGCTATGGACACGGTACTGCTGCAGGCAAGGCTTGTAAAGGAAAAGACAAAACATTCTTGAATTAATAACAGAATAGACAACACGTAGGGTTGTAGTTAGCAAACAATCTTGTCCTTCTAGTTAAGAAGGTATTAATTGTGGGAGTGGAATTTGGGTAAGAGGCATGCTGACCATGGAAGGTAGGCGTTGGGTTGTCTTGCTTCTATAAACCAGCCAGTTGGGGAGTTAACTCTTTACAGCCTGCATCGCTCACAGCATGCTTTGGACATAATCAATAAGAATCAATAAGGTGGTCCCCCATAATAGATAGCAAATTTTAGCTGTTATCCATCAAATTGCATTTTGACAAAATCTGAGCTTTAAAAATTAGGTTTCTTGTTAGCCGTTAATATATGTGAACTATTTTTTCTGGAAGATCTGGGAAAAATGAATTTTTACTCATGATACTAAAATATACTCATCATATTGAGTTTTTAGTGATGATACTATATGATATCACCTTTGAGTCTGTCTAATAATGTGCTGAGGTTGACTGTACAACATTTCTCCTTCACCAGAATCCTACATATGTATGAAGTTTCTCTTTTAGGAAGGAGTCGATGTTTGAACTAAGCTGAGTAATTGCATGATATTTAGAAGTACTAGTCACCGAACAACTCTAAAATCTTTCAGTTAACTCTCTAAAATGTTCTTATTGATTTAATCACTGTGTCATTATTACTTATTGAATTCAATTATCTGCCAGAGTAAAAAAGGAAAATTTTTGTCAGATACTTGATTTTTTTGCCCTTTTCCCCCTAAAGAATATTGAATATTTTCAAAAACTATCAATTTGTATAAGAAATCATTGTGCAAATTTATACATAATTTTTGTATTTGAAATGCCATACAATACATCATTTAAAGAACATTTTAGACCAAAAATCCTTATCCAAAATATTTAATGTTTCCCTAAATTCAGATTACCACACTAGTATACTTAGTATACTTCCTTTAATTCTCCAAGGTCTGTAATGATTTTATTTAACTCCTAGTTAACAGTTACTCATTCCTGTATGTTGAGAGGCAGGAAGGGCTAGCACGTGGAATATTTTTGCAAACAGTAGTCTATTATGTAGATCCTCACTTTGGTTTCCTCCTTTGTCTCTGCCTGTAAATATGCTGTGAAGTCATAGGCAATGCTTTGAATTGAATGTTTTCATCTTCTCAAAAGCCATATGTTGAAGCTGTCTCTTGAAGCAGTGATATTTGTAGGCATGGCCTTTGAGAGGTAGTTTGATCATGAGGGTGGAGCGATCATGTCGAATTAATGCTCCTATTAAAGAGTCCCCACCCACCTTCCTTACCTCCTTTCCTCAAACTCTCTGTGTCTCTGCTTTTGTCTCTCCCTGCTTCTCTCTCCCTGCTCCTCCCTCTCTCTCTCTCTCTCTCTCTCTGTCTCTGTCTCTCTCTCTCTCTCTCTCTCTCTCTTTCTGTCCTGTGTTTGCCATTTGCCACTTGAAGACACAATAAGGAAAAAGCTATCTGCAAGCCAGAAAGGTGTCTCATCAGGGAACAAATCAGTCCACACCTTCACCTGAGATTTTTTGTCTTTGGAATTTTGAGAAATGAAAGTCTGTTGTTTGAGCCATTTATTTTGGTAATTCTGTTTAAGCAGTCCAATTGACCAAGACAGACATTTTGAATATAATATCACAAGAAGCTTTAACTTACTTTATCTCAAATCAATCAGAAACATTGATCACATTTTGTCTTTTTTTTAGGTTTATTGGTGAGCCTGTTTCATCATTTTTACTAGATTGATAACTAATCCGATGTTAAACAGCCTTTGGCCCTCTTTTTCACGGGAGTCCCTGAATAATGTTGTTAACATATTAACAACTGGTGATATTTGTTGGATTTCATTAGGAAGAATAATTGAATTTCAATGTAAATTGTTCAAACAGACATTATGACAAAATTAGATTTAAATTCATTTCCATCTGTCTGTTTTTCTCATTTTACAGTTAGTTAAGATTTTTAAACAGTTTGTAAATGGGTCATTTCAATTAAAGATACAAAGCTTATATTGTATCGGATGTCATTTTTGAAAAGATCTGATGAAGAGATGTTGATACTCCATTGTAGCCAGATAAAATATATGCAAAAGAAAAATTTAATTTGCTGATCATCTGTTAATTATTATAGATAAGAAAATACACAATGATATAGAAAGATTTACAAAATTAGCACTTGACATGGTATGCCATATTCTATACATGGTTTATAGCCTTTTTCTTTTCACCTCAGGAAGGAACTATAACAGAAAAGACAAAAGCACAAATTTGCTTTTGAAAGCTCTAATGTTTCATGCACTTGAAGAGATTAATGTTGAATTAAATGTGTGCCATTTTGAGCACTCTTTCAAAGGGGATATATGAAACACTGCACTTTATTTGCAATTGTTGTTTTACTTGATCATCTTCAAAAGAGAGGGTAATTATAATGCAATTATGGGCTTACAGTTTTTTGGCTTTTGTTGTTTTTACTTTTGTTAGTATATATTTGAAGTCCATAATGACTACATTCATTGTAGGGAATTGGTAGCGGACCTAACACATCTCAATTCTTTTCTCCCCTCCCCTTCACCGCCCTTTTATTTTGCCAGCATCAGATTCCCTTATTTATTTTATAAATTCTTATAAAGTTGATTATCATATGTACAGATTAAAAACCAGGCTATAGAGATTGTCTTACAATTTAGAGAATTTCTACACCATTTTTAGCTATAGCTATTTTCTTTCTAACATAATAAATAAAATATATGAGCATTTTTAAGTTCAGGCACCAATATAAGTCATTGATATTTTCCCTGGAAAAGAAAGATTGAGTTTTAAAAATCATTTTGCTCATTGTGTCACATCTATATATTTCAGTATTCTCTAAATCCTATTTTTTACAGAATCATTAATTGGAAGTATATCTAATTTTAGTATATGTGCTGCGGAAGTGAGCACAATTGTAAATATATTTAAATATGTGCATATATATATATATATATATATATATACAGATTATTGTCATGCTCACATTGTACACATGAATTTACTCATGTCCATAATCAGTGTATGATAGTTTCTCAACCTTTGTAGTATTGTCATTTGGCTGCATAATATTTTATGTAAGTTTGTGTTGTATATTTTTAGATATTTTCAGCATCTCTTGTTTCTATATTCTAAATGACAGTAGTCTACCCACTCAGTTGTGACAAGCAGAAAAGTTTAAACATATGTTGAATGCCCCCAGAGAAGAAAGTCATCGCTGGTTGAGAACTACTGCTACATGGTGTACATGCTCTCATATCAGACTCTGTCCACATCAACCATACCCATAGATCACTGGTTTGCTTTAGTCATCAAAAAGCAATAACATCTGCAATTTCTTTAAACATCATTTTTAAAATTTTCTGCAAGATAAATAATAAAACAAGGAAAATGGTATCATCAAGCAATTAAAAAAAAAGAGCCTTTTTGGGCTTTGGGGTACATAGAATAGTACCTCTTATTAAAAGAGAAAAGTAAAGTGATATTGTCTATGTGGTTCTTTATCATCTATAAGTAAAGTGCAAAAAGCTTGAAAGTAAGGCATAAATGAGAAGTGTCTTCCACTATCCCTGTTACTCACTTTAGGAAATGTGACTGGTATCTCCCTCACCCTTTTATTTCAAGTTCGTCTGTATATGTTTGTGATACATAACAATTACATCCCTATCTCTCTTCACTCTGGTTCTGTCATACTACCAGTCTTCTCCTTTGGAATAAGGAGTATCGTCTACTAGTAATTTGTCTAAAATATTTATCCCATGAAGTTTAAATAGCTTACTTTCTGATTATTTAGGATTCCAGATGATAATCAGTGGACAATAAATGATTACTATCAATCAAGAAAAACTTATTATCTTGGGAGGATATATTATCACCACAGTTTGGCCAAGGAGGTATATATCTAGCTTAGGGAAAATTCCTGAGGTACTATTTGTTATATCCATGACTAATGAAAATTACTGTCTAGTGAATCCACAGATGTGTCACAAAAATGTAACAATCCGGGGTATTCACCTTTTAAATATGATAGTTCATTACATCTCAAAGGGCCTGGATGAGTGTAAAGTGAATGTAGAGAAGAAAGGAGGAACATGGCAAGTCTTGTAGTCTTAGATCAATTTCAGTTGTACAAGTCGTGGCTTTTCATTAGCTGTCCTGCTAAAGTCATTAAGGCTAATGATTGACTACTATTTTAAAGAATGAATAAAATTAATATATTGGTGAAAATATCCTACTCATATCTACTCAGTCACACATGATAGGATAGTTTTACAAATTCCAAGAATCTGTGAGGTTTCTTTTGTAACTGCAGTTTATAGAA
This sequence comes from Heterocephalus glaber, assembly GCF_053883595.1. Classification (NCBI taxonomy): domain Eukaryota; kingdom Metazoa; phylum Chordata; class Mammalia; order Rodentia; family Bathyergidae; genus Heterocephalus; species Heterocephalus glaber. Next base: position 12,402,173 of record NW_028258333.1, read on the forward strand.
GGGGTACTCTTCCTTCACCCCTCCTGGTAGTTCTCCTTAACATTCACCGACAACTGAATATAATTCCTTTACTTTACTCCTCTGTGTAGCCTAACTCCTGCTTTCTGTTCTATGCTGAGTCTGAGAGTTCACCAGCAAAATTAACCCCTCATTACCTATAATAGTAAAGAACTTGAAAATTCATTCTTTATGTTTGTATTTTGTAAACTATTCTGAAAGTGTCTCTTGGTAAAAGAGTAGTAGAGTATATTAATCAAATCACTCCCTTACTGCTACTTAATGCATAATGTTATGATGAGAAGTGTATTAAAACCTAAGTATTCTCTTCTATGCAATACAGACATATTATTAATAATTAATTTATATAGAAAATCCTTGTAATACATATTTATTAGAATAATACATTAAGCCACAGATCTTTGACCAGAAATGAAGTGTAAATAAAAGCTATCATCCAGAATTATGTATAGGCAAATAAAAGTGATTTCTCAGGGTACTGAAATAGTTTCATTAAGTTTATAGTAAAGGGAATGATCATTGTAACACAGTTACCTCTATACCTGTTTGCCATCTGAATGATGGGAAAGTCATTGCTATTGAGTTCACGATGTCATTTAGTTGCTTTATGATTTGGACCACTTCTCTCAAGGTATAATTTGTTGTCTTCATGATTGGATGGTTAATTAAAATTCTGAAGTTATGCTAGTGGAATATTTTTGGAAGATTGAGAACTCTTATCCTTCTCTTGGATATTAATGATAAGAGCTTTCCTCTCTATCTTTATAATGTAACGGTAGTGTAACAGTTTAATTTAGAAATCTAAACATAATATTACTGAGTAAATATCCTCTCACAAAAGTAGAATAGAAACCACGGAGTTCATCTCCCAGGCTTGTGATATATGAAAGTCTTCCAAAATTTTATTTTCTTTAATACGAAGCATGTGACTTTAGCAATGAGAAATTTCAATGTAAAAGTTAATTATTACTTATGGAATAACAGATCCATTCTTATTTTTTATATGTATAAATCTATCCTTTCTACTGTCTACATTTCTATGTCACTAATATAACTACCATCAGGCACCACAATGTCAAAATGTTCAAAAGTATTCTATATTTGTAACAAAATTCCAAAGTTTGATGCACTTCATTTTTTAAAAAAGATAGTAGTATTGAAAGTTAGAAGGAACTTTTACTGACTGATATATTATTTATTCTAAATAATTATTATTAAAGTACTGTCATTTCACCTTCTAAAACTCCTCAAACCTACAGACAAATATTCTTTCATTCTGCTAAAGACAGATTTCTTTCATTTATAATTTTGTTTCTGGCATTACAATGCTATAGCAACTTTACTTTTAATCTCATGCCCTCCATTCTCTCTCTTCTAACTTCATGGCTTTAAAGAAACAAAGATATTTTTCAAAGTAAATTTCTAAGTTATAAATATAACACTTTGAAATTGCATATATTCTATATGACTTCATTTTTTTCAATTTAAAATATAATGAAAATGCATTTTTTGCAATTTAGGTTATGCACTAACTCAATCTAGGGAAAATATATAGAACAGCAAGATAAGATCAGAGAATATTTTGGATTATATTTAATAGGAACAAAAATTTTAGTTTGATGATCTTATTGGCTAATGTCAAAAACTACAAAATAGGCACAAATTTTTATTTTTATTCTATAAATATACTCCACTAAATATTTAACTATATATGTTATATAATACCTCCTTCTCTGTTTATACTTTTGAGTAATTGCTTTCCAATTTGACTCTGACCTTAACAATATTACCTGTCTTCTGCAGTAAATGAAAGCTAACACAAGTTAGGTAGAGAATACAAAGTAATAGTACATTGGATCATGTCTTCTCTTGCTGATGAAATCTCTTCTTTGATCATGTGAACCTGATCAAGCAGTCCCACATAATAATTACCCATTAGAGGGTTTCCAGACAACACAGTTTAGTCAGCCTTACAAGTAAGACTCCAGATACATGAGTTCAATGAGTTCACCCATCTTAGATTAATCTGGGTCTTTTAGCCAACACAGACTAGAAAACGGTGTGAGTTCCTCGGGCTAATCCCTAAGACTAAAATATATAAAAGTATTGCAAACTTCAGCTCAAAATAATATTGATGTTAAAATATAATAATACTTTTGAACACGCTAAACCTGAGGTACCTGATGGTAGTTATATTAATGATATGAAAATATAGAAACTCAAAACAGACCTCAGTCGAAAGGATGGGATTAATGAAGAATAATGAGTCTGTTATTCAATAAGTAATTATAATTAACTTTTACATCTAAATAATCCTTTTTCTATGACAACACTGTTTATTACATACTAACAACTAATCGAGCCACCCTGTACACCATACATTTTCCCCGTGTGTGTGTGTGTGTGTGTGTGTGTGTGTAGGTAGTGTCAGGGAGTGTCAGAGGAATTAATTCTTTCCTACATATATAGACATTCCATGTTCTATTTTTGTGAAGTCCTATTGATATTGTTTATATTTTATATCTGTGTTTTTCTTGTCTTTATGAAAAGCCATACAAAGTAATACTATTCATCCATAACAAATAATTAATTGTGTGATTTTCATGCTGTAGATGGAACAAGAGATCATTATTTTAAGTAAAATAAGTCATGCACAGAAAAATAAATACCACATCACCTCACTGTATATGAAACTGGAAAAGTGACTTTTATAGAATTGGAAATAGTGGCTACCAGAGCTGAAGGTAGAAGGAAGGAATATGGAAAAGTTGATCAATGTGTCCTTTATCCGTCACTTTTCCATCTCAGGGACGTAATACTCACCACATGTAACTTAAAGGAGTACAGGTTTATTTTGGCTCATAGTTCCACTGGGCTCAGTCCGAACTCCACCAGAAAGAGCATGGCAGAAGACCCACGGAGGACAGGTGCTGATGGCTTACCCATCAGGAAGCAGAGAGGAATAAGGCGGAGCCTGGGAGGGAGGTGTACCCTCCAACGTCTGTGCCAGGGCCAGATATATTCCAAGCAGTCCTCTCCTCCTGTCAGCACAGTGAGGTGTGAAGGCGTGGATGGCTGAAAACACTCATGAGGGTAGCAGTCCAATGGTCCAGTCACCTGCTGAAAGCCACACCTCTGAGTGCATGTGACTCTAGAGGGATACTTTAGATGGAAGACCGTAACAGATATGAGCAAGTAGTTCTGATGTGCTGTTGCATATTAGAGTAATCGGAGATGCCAACATATTTTACTGTTTATAAATGTAGAAGAAAGGATTTTAAAAGTTCTTACCGTTAACTTTATATTTTAATACATTAAAAATGAAATAGCTTAAATATTTGCATAAAATTTTGGTTTTGATTTTGCTTTTAACTGTAGTACAAAATGTTTTAAAGTATATTTTCATACACAGAAATGATATTAACCATTTAGTCTATTTACTTTCTTTATCACTTTAGCTAGATTTTTCCCCATATTATGTAAGCAGTGTTCAACTCATTTTTTTATTCTCAAATTTTGACCCCTCACTTGTCTCTTATAACTACCTGTGGATGTTATTCTTAACAGTGCCAACTTCATGGCTTGAGAGGATTAGCAAAGCACACTTCTGTGTGTGTCTAGGTAGCTCATAGAAACATTGCCTTGGGTATTATATCTGGTTCCTTGCCGATTCCTCATTGAAGTAAGCATCTTTGCTCAGCTTCACCCTTCTGCCATGATGTTGGTGCCTTGGAGCCAGTCAACCATGGACTGAATCTTCTAAAACCATGTATGGGCCAACTGAAATTCTTCAAATTGGGGGTATATCAGGAAGAAAGCTCATTAATACACCAGAGTTTTATTCTCTGCTTCTATGTGTTCTGCATTTTTAGTTGCAATATAAGTGAAATTATAGGCAGATATTTTTATCAATATCAAATTCTCACTCTTCCTTATTTCTTCCTTATAATTTTCTACATTATATATAGATTCTCAGGAAAGATAAATGACTTAACACAGATTGTTGTGTTTTGTTAATAATGTATGAGACTCATACAATAGTTTTCTTTGCTTTTGTTTGAGTGACAGAACAAATACCAGAAAATATCTATAATTTTGTCATGTTGGATAAAGTTCAGTCATACATTATATTACAGGTTTCCCATTTAATAAATGACTAAAAACAGCACTGAAATTTACCATGATAAAAATTACAGGCTGTATAAGTGTAGATTATATGTGCCTTGGTATTTAAATTTTATTTACTTTGTTATGTCACTCATTTTTTGCTTGTTTCTTTCAGTTCTATACTTGGATGATACTTCCAACTGGAAAAAACAGTGGAAATATGCAGCCTTTCTCAAACCACACATCTATAATATTCTGAACTTTTGTAATTAAAAGGCTAGGCTAAATGTAAGGGTGATAATTAAATAGAAATTATTTTACTCAGTTAGATTACATTTCTATGTAAAAAATTGCATCTATATATGCTTTCCATAAATTGTTTTGACCCAGATATTAAATGAAAATTAAAGGAAATTGTTTTGACACAGAAATTACATTTCTTCACATGATTTTGGAAAGAAAAAAGTTGTATTTGGAGCCACACTCTTCCCACAAATAGGATTTGGTTTTCTTGCCTGCATTTATCTCACCTCTTTCCATTATAATCAGTAGAACAGAAAGACAACCAGCTAAATGAGCTAAAGTAATAATGTTGTTTTTCTACATGTTTACTGTATATCCTGTTAGGTGAATTCAACAACTTCCAGATTGAAAATTAATACTGTGAGGGCCGGGGATTTAGCTCGGTGGTTCCGGCTCCTGCCTTGCAAGCGCATGGTCCCAAGTTCGATCCCCGGTACCAAAAAAAAAATAATAATAATAATAATAATACTGTGAAACAGGAATATGGAGAAAGAAATGTTAAAATGAGTGCTGTATGTAAGCATTTCCAAGCTCTCTCCTCTCTTGCCATTTTACACTTTCTTCCTAATCTTTTTAACATCTAAATTGATCTTCTCACTTATTCACCTCACTGTGCTCTTCTTTCATTATCTTTTCCTCTCCTAGATTAATGTAATTCCTGTTTCAGCTTAGTCTGATGATCTCTCATGGATGTTTAGGTCTTTGAGAGGAGGACTAGCTTTCTACAAGATTTTGTCATCTTTCTTGCTTTAGCTAGAAATACTAGTATTTCAGTAAAATTCACTTCATTAAACTAAACTGAAACATAACTCACATATTCCATTATTTCCCTCGGTTATGGACTCAGGTATTCAACCGTGTGACCACCACATATACACAAATGTCAACACACACTTCAATCTCAAATTCCTCAAACCATATCCTGCCTTCCTTCTTTCACATAACAGCCAAAACCTGTCATGCCTGTATTTGTTGGTATTTAATATCATCTGCACAATCATTCATCAGCCCTTATATATTCTCTGCACCTGATCAAACATTGATTCCTGAAAATTGCAATTCCTATATCTCAACTCCATGCTCCTTTCCATTCATTGTAAGTCTCCATTCATTATAAGTCAAAGTATGTCATAGTTTACATGAAATTATCTCTAAATTTTATCGCAGTCTTTAGTCCTAAAACATCTCCAAACTCCCCAACAACAGCCATCAGATCTTAAGCATCTATCTTACTGTGTTATGCTTATTTAAACAATTAAATGGCATACAGATATTAAGAGAAGTTTTTGGAATAACGCTGAGTAGTGGCTCTGAGGTCCAGCTGCCTGGTTTCCCATTCCATCAGCACTGTCTTTCGAATGGTGATATGTGCAAGTTCCTGGATTATTGTAAGTGTGTTCTGACATGGAAAAGTGTATAATAATAGAATTGTCATGTATTGAGGTTCTCTAAAGTAACAGAATCTGTAGATTTACAAAATCAGAGTTGGCATGATGAACAGCAGCCTTCTGCACACCGGAGAACCAGAAGATCCTTAGTTGCTAAATTCAAGAAGCTGGATACTGGAGAGAAAGAGATAAAGGCTAAGTGCCAGCCTGATACTGAGGCCTGCAAGCTCCTCGGATTTTTGCTGGTAGGAGTCTGAATTGCACTGCTGAATAAACTTGAGTCTGATGCCCACAGGCAATGGTTACAGCAAAGGACGTATGTGCTCAAGCTCAATAAGTGAATTGAAGCTGACTCCCTCTGACTCCCTTTTACTCTATCTGGATTGGAAGCCAATTGAATGTCACTGCTCATGACCAGGATAGGTCCTTTGCCCTCAGTTTTCTGGATTACTTGCCAGTCATCTCTAGAAACATCTCCACAGATACACAAATAAGTGTGCTTTACTAATCCGTTAGGTATTTCTTCACTTAGTCAAGATGCAAATCATCACTAATATTCATAAATACATAAAGCTGTTTGGAGGATTTAATAAATATTCCCTGTATAATGTTTAGAAGAATATTAGCCACAAGAAATCACTCAACATGTGTTAGCTTGTACCATTTTTGCTTTTTGATTGGGTAAACTTCTTGGCCTTTCTAACATGTACCCATACTTAAAAGCTTGGAACTGTATCAAATTCAAAAGATTAAAATAATTTTATTCTTCTAACACATATAACATTACATAAAAATACATGCCCTTAATCATTTGTTTTCTCTTTTGTTGAACAGTGAATATATCTATCCAATCTTCACTTACCTCTCAACTAAGAATAGTGCCTATTAAATTGTAGCTTTTCAATTACTGTTTAGAGAACATAACTAAAATGATTCTAAATGTCCCATACCTCTACAGCTTGAAGATATAAAGAGAGCCTGCAAAAGTCACATGACATTTGAGGTCCTATACTCTCTTCAGAAGTTTCATCCTTTTTTCAAGTCTTTTTTTTTTCAGAAGTTGATCAATCTTCTGACTGCCTAGAAGAGGGGATAGTGAGGGCTAAAGATTAAAGACAACAGAGACTTACATAATTTCAAGAATACAGGGAGCTGGGAGGTCAGTGTCTCAGAGCAAGCAAAGAGAAAGACACTCCAAGCTTGCCACTATTTGTTCGGTTCATAGGGAGCATTAGATGACTCAGAAGGTGATGATAATCCTAAATTCATGAGGATCTTGTAATTGGAGGGAGTATCAGATGTCTCAGAGGGCAGTGGTAATCCTATGAGGATGAAGATCTTATGCTGATGAAGATCTTAGGTCCATGAGGAGTTTATGTTGATTAGGTTGGTGAGATGAGCAAAATGTTCTTACAATAGTAGGTGGGATGCTTTAAGCTGATAAGGAATTTGCCCCTTTCCAGGTGAAAACTTTCTCTTTCTGTATTATTACTCGGCTCTTACAGAACCAGGATGTCTTCAGCTGATATAATCTTGTCCTTGAGCATCACATTATCATGGAAACAGTGAAGCCTCAGACAGCCCTGATCATATTTTAATTGTGAAATGATTTTCCCCAAAATTATGTAGAATGGATCCCGACAAAGTTTACATAAAGAATATAGAAATTTTCCCCATAAATTGTTTCTTATGGACAGTTACAGACCTGGCTACAATCCTCTACTCATCTCTACCATTATCAGTTGATATTTTCAGTCACTACAGTTACCCATTGCAGCAGCTATGATTCTAGAAACCATTGTTATTTCAGAAAAAATTATCTAATCTACCCCGAGTTGCTTATTTTTTTAATAATTTACACAGAGAGTGCTGATATGTACTTCAGCAGTGGTAATATTTTATGTATTTGTGTTTTGAAAAACGAAAAAGAACCCTAATACGAGCTGGTTGATATTCTTCCTGCTTTGCCAAATGGCTGTATTTATTATACCACAGGCTGATATAAACAGAATTTATGCATTATCAGAGTTTTTGCATCACATCTCTGTTGAATTATTGCCTGATGGATTGAACTCATGATATCTCAGAAACACCAAAATGATTTCACTGATTTGTGTTTTAATGTGTATGTGTGATTTCAACTCATATCATTAAACCAGATTCTGAACCATCAAATATTTGACAGAAAATAAACAAGATACAGTAAACAATTACTTATAAATAGATTAGGGATTTAGTTATATGCTTATTGTACAAATTCTAAAAATGTGTCATGATATTTCACAGTTTGTGAGACATAAAGATGTAGACAACGGTGTCATTGCTAACAGAGCTTACAACATATTTGTGAAGAAAACAAATGTGTAAGACATACATTTAATAATTTAACATTGGCTCTGATCATCTTAGTGAACGACAGTCTGTTAATGGTATACAATATGAGAAGCAAAATATTTCTGAAGACCACAAAGAAGTGATAGAAAGCTCTATGATATATTGCGTTCACAAATTGAGGAGTAGAAGCAAGTACAAAGAGGTTATATTGAGCCTATGAACTACTGCCAATTATTCTGAAGAGTCCAATAAATTGTTAAAAATGCTTCCAATAATTATCAATGAGAATCACCCTTCTTTTTACTGACAAGAGAAAAATCTCTACTTTCAAAGAAATGTGCATACTTTTAGTTAACAACCATATTCTAAATACTGAGGGAAAAGGATCAAAATAAGTTAAAATTCACAAATTATTTTCTGGTATAACAATTTTTATTCATATTCACATATACTTTAATAAAAAGAGCTTTTAACCATTCTAACCTTATGAGCTTTTGATTTGTAAATAAATTTGAGTCCTTTCATCCTTGACTTAAATTGGGGATAAAATAGCTTTATGAAACATAGAATCAGAGGCTTGTTAAAGGCTTATAATATTTCCAGATGGAAACTATTTCATGCAAAACATTGTGATAAGTGTTAGAATGCAAAATCAAATGGATTATTTGTTGTTTGAATATGAATTTTATGTAAAACTGTAGTAAAAGTGAACTGGAAGTGTAGAAAAGATCACAAAATACTAAATATTTTCAATTATTGTCTATTTATTACTAGTATATCAAATATGTATTTTGTTGTAATGTTTATTAATTATAATAAAATGATGCTTTTATGGTATAAATTACATGCTTTTTAATAATTCCAATTTATTTTGCAAATTTGTAAATATTTTTTAAAATTTGCTTAATGTTTTCCACAAACTTTGCCTATTTTCCAAATATATAAGTGCTGAGGATTAAATGAAAATAAAAGTTAAACACATACAGAAAGCAAGGTGCTAAGTGGATGTTTATTTGTAATACAGCCATAGTGAAAGACCATTTATCATTGTTCTATTAATATTTCTTCTTTTTATATCCCAATCATTCTCTTAAAGTATGCTCTTTCCAATTCAGATTAAATAGTTCAAGTTTCTTTATTGGAGTGAAGACTTGTCCTTCACTGATCAGATGTACTTCTTAGCTGTCTTCCAGCTACTGCGCTTCATTTCCCCATGTCTCCTTGTTACAAAAACAAATGTTTTTAAAGGCTAAACATCACCTTTTTAATGAACTTTCTCTTCATCTCAATGGAATTCTATCACTGAACCATAATTTCCTAAATGTATTTTTTCACAGATTTTCAATGACAAGTCATCTCTATAATTGGATTTATAGTTATACAAGTATTAGTGGATTCTCATTTATTCTTAAAACACCATAAACAGCGTCTATCCTAATGTAAAGAACAACAATGTTTAAGTCATTTCAGGTGTCATTATGTAATATGATTTCTAGGTCAATATGAGTAAAATTTATTCTGAGTATTTTTTCATCCATTTAACTCCTGATCAACATATGTATTTTGGCTGTCTTCAAAGATGTGTTCAAAAATAAGTAACTAAAATGGTATTCTGATTTCCATGTATAGAAGCATATTTCTAACATTTACATTTCAATAACTATCATTTAATCTGACACAAAACTTTTACTCAGAAGTTAGTTGAGTAAAACGTAAGTTTAATATATAATTGCATATTTTATTTTTTAATCAATAAAATATCTATGTTTGAAGGCATGTAGTAACTGAAATCAGTTTTAGCACGCATTGTAAAAATATATGATGAATGACTTTGAATGAAATTTGAAGACATCTAGTACATGTGAATTACTTGATGCTCTAGGAAAACTTAAAAATATAGCTTGAGACATAAATACACATATTAATTTTAATGTTTTCTAAACTTTGTTTTTCAATATATTCACTGATTTTGGATTTGGGGTAAACGTTTTGATTCAAATATTTACCTCTAATACCGTGCTTTAATTCTGCTATTGTTCTATATGAACCCTTGAAGTATACATTTATTTTAATATTACATTATTAAGGTTTTATGGACTCTTTTGGCATGTTTTTAATAAAGAGAGGTGGCTAAAATATTCCTTAATGTTAGATGTTTGTAAAGTGATCTAAATGTGATGGGATATTAAGTTTCATATTAATAGCTTTTTCAAGTCACTTAAAAAGAGAAAATTTTTGGCAATGTAATTGGAATAAATACTAAAACAAACTATTACTTTCATGGTGATACAAAGGTAAATGAGTGAATCATTTTAAACTAAATTAATCTTAGTTATATTTAAGGCTATTCTTTCTTTAGCTCCAAAAATTGAGTTCATTTGGTTTTTATTTAATTTATTTAACACATTATTGATCTATCTATATCAATAGATATCTGTACCAAAACATACAAATTAGTGGAATATGCATCAAATTACATGGCTTAGAATAAACTTTCAATAAAATTTTTGAGTTTCACTTCTGTATGATTGTATTATACATGACAGTCAACAATATATTTTCATAAATTAGTTCCTAAATAATAAGAATATCAACTGATTACAGTTTTTTAAAAGCTCAAACTTTTATCAGCATTATTGATTACTATTTATAAAAAACTCAAATATATATATACTATCTGATATTAGAAAAATATGTAGTGTATATGTCAATCTGGTTATAAATTTTATGTAGAAATTTTCCACTATCCACTGTGCCACAAATATAATTTAAAACCAATTGAAAGAAGTGAGATAAGATTATATGACCCTTACTGCTTTTTAGTTTTGAGGGAGGCAAAAACGAGTTTTATTTGTACTAATAATACACTCTAGAATTTTCATCAGCTTAAATTAAATAGAAAATAAGGAAAGAAGAAAACAATAGTCATTTTTAAACCATGATTGTAAAATATTACTTGTGAGCCTTGCAAGGATTTATACAATTAACTTTATTTTGATTTTTTCATTCTGCCTTTACTATTAAATAAATAAGTTTTGTAACAGTTTCCAATTGTGAGATTCAAAAATAATTAGGATACTTCTTTAAAGATTGGTTTTATACTACTCTAGATATATTTTCTTCTTGGTTTCTTATGAGAGATTATAGTAGATTAACTTTTTTTCTGTAACTTCAAATAGGCATGAATAAAAAGTATACACTTTAAACTTCCTAAATAAACTGTATATAACATTTACCTTCAAAGCCAATACAAACACTAGGTTTTTGGCCTTAAATTTTGAAAGTATTCAAAGTTAAATAATTTTCTGCCACTATAACAATTAATTCAGAAAATTATTATAAAATAGTTTTTTTGAAAGTCTACAGTATGCTTATTTAAATTTTAATAAGGATTGTCATGGTATATAGTTTGAATTAAAATATTAGTTACACTATAGTTTAGACATGTTCTTTAAGCCAAAACAAAGTGAAAGTAAATCTGAAAGAATTGGAAAAGTTTACCTTGTTATAACTATGAATTTTTAACCCATGGTATTGGCAAATACATAAATCATATTCTAGGCTGCTATTATTTAAATTGATTATCAGAAATTGGCTCTAAATTTTATTTTCTATCCTTATATACCCACTAAATCTTACCCATTCAGAAAGAAAATCAAACAAGAAAATAAGACTTCATCAAAATTAATGACTAAAATGTATCTACCAGAAAACCTTTTCCTACAAATATTATTTTCTATTCAAAGTACACAAAAATGCTGTTTATAGAAAATAAAAATCATGTCAGAAGCAGCCTGAATGGAATAAATTTTTGCCATAGAAATAAGAACATATATCATATGTATAGCAAATGAGGTATTGGCTTAGAAATAGATTAGAGTTTGTTGAGAACATAGAAGTTTTATGTAACTGTAGAACAATTATTCAAAACTTCTGCTCACATTGTCATCATTTAATTTACTTCATTTTTTGAGGAAATATTTTTATGGTATGATACTTTTTTCTTCTCTTTTTCTCATTGCAAATACAGACACATTCATGTGCTTACATATGAGTGTATATAAAGCACACAACAACATACATTACAAAATGGTGATAGCCTTGTTATTTTACAGTGAGTTGAGTCCAAGGGTGTAAAATAACCTACATGTCTGCAAATACATGATACAGAAAATTCTCCAAATTACTAATTAAATGATCTATCATGACCATTGTTGATAAAAGCTATATAAACAGAAAACTATATTGTTTAAAGTAGGGCCTATACCAAAATGAATAAATATAGCTCTAGGGAATATTTGCAAAAAATAATCTACTAACTTAAAGACTATTTTGAATTCTCAAAGCTCAAACTTCATGTATGTTAAAAAAGTATTATTCTCCTTAAGAAAACTAGATATAAATATAACTATTTTGAATCGATATGTTTATCTATGGCAGTGATATGTTAATGGTACTAGGATTCGTACTTTCTTAAACTTAATTTTTTTTATACCAGGGATCGAACTTGGGACCTTGGCCTTGCAATGCAGCTGGCAGAACCACTGAAACTAAACTAAATCCTCAGCTTAAACTTAACTTTTTATAAATCAGTTTGGAAAGACTTTCTAAAGACAATATCGTGAAAATTTTCTTCTTTGTATCCAACCTATGTACTCTCAATCTTTTAGCCAGTGTGAGATATATATCTATATATCTTTATTACTATCTGCATCAATTTCTATCTCTATCTCTATGCCTATAGCTATATCAATATCTCTCTATATATCTATATCAATATCTATATGTATATCTATACCTATATCTATATTCATATCTATATTTCTCTCATGCTTTATTGAATCAACATTTTCTATATAATTTTAACTGTGAGTTACCATTTCAAAGTTAAGGGGTAATATGGAATAATAAAGATATACATTAATAACATAGAATTTCCTATATGTTAAGTCTTAAAAGTAGTTTCTACCCATTAAATCAAGGTCATATCTTCAATTACATTAATAATTCTAAATTAGAGGACCCTTTAAATGATACTGTAAACAGTGTGCTTTGCATTAAAGCCTTTTAAATTAAACTCTACTGAAGAATTTCAAAAATCAAATTTCTCTTTAAATACCAACAGCTAAAGTTCTAATGTTTAATTTGGCAGGGAATTTTATATTCTCTTGCCTATCTTAGTAAAACACACATTGTTTCTATTCTAAAGTGAGTTTTTTCATCACTAATTTCAAAAACCTAACTGAATTAACAAGATGTTTCAATAACTCCACTAGACTCATTATCTTAATCAATAGATATTTTACTTCCTATATAATCTGTATAAAAACTTGAGCTTAATTTGTTCTCTCTATGGGTCCAGATTCAACTACCTGATATCATCTGAATTAGAACCATACTTTCATTTTTTATGCCTTACAAAGTAATCCTGTGTTGAATTTCAAGGAAAATATTTATACAACAAAATATAATATAAAGTTGTTAATAAAAAAATCACTATTCTCATTTCCAGTGTTTTGCAAATTTTGCATAAATCTGACCTCAGTTACTAACCATGTGCTTAGAATTCTGATGCTTAGTGAATTATCCAAACTACAAAAATAAATATTTGATCTTTTCTCAGAATATTTGTCTACATTCAAGATAATATGTTTTAATAATTTCCAAAATTCATCAAAATCTAAGATATTGTGGAGGTTAAAATGACAGAAAGGTGAAGCTTAAACTTGATGTATAGTTGCCCTTCCATAATTATGGATTCTGCATCCATAAATCTAGTCAATTTCAGATTAAAAATATTTTTTTTAAATCCAGAAAGTTCTAAGAAACAAAAAATCAAATTTGTTGTGTGCTAGTTACTACACTGAATCCACATAAAAAAACATCAAGCTGTTGCATGGGTATATGTAACACAATGATGACTTAAATGTGATCATTATGTATATCTAAAGTGTGCCAATAAAATAAATTTTAAAAATAAATGAAGTGTGTGGGAGGACATGCATAAATTGTATGCAAACCCTTCACTATTTTCTATAAAGGTCTAGAGTCTACCTCATCTTTAGACTCTTCTGTGTCTTGGCACTAAATCTCCACATATACAGAGACTATTCTACCTGCAATCTCATGGATTTCAAAACTAACACAATGAAATATGAAAAGGATTCTGCTTGTAATCTGTTGAAATGGATTTGTGTATTTAGAAAAAAAAATAGAAAATTTTGAACATGGGTCCTAAGTAAAAATGTTAACTGGTCTTCAAAATCTTAATGTTGTTTTCATACAATAAAAAGTGATTAGACATGTTCCAGGTATGGGAACACATATGGATACAAAGGGAAGAGACTAGGTATTATGTGAGTGATGGGGAGAAAAATGAACCTTATTTTAGAAGTTATTTCATCTGGCATTTTGTAAGGGGAATTATTTTGTAAGAAGACTGGCACTACATTATAGATGTAAGGATGTGAGACTCACAGAAGTCAAACACATGTTTGCAAAAAACAACATATTACTGTATGAAAATGATTCTGAACATTCTTTGGATAATGTATTCAGTGACAAAAAGCTGCCATCTTTATGTATTGCAAAAATCTGGGTAGTTGAGGAGCTCTTACCTTGGAAAAGTAACTGAGAACAAAGAGGTAATATAAATGAACACATACACAATTACAGTGCATAAAATGTATGTCCCTGCCTCAATGTCTGTGGAAGTGTGTACACATGTTTTCTTATTGTGTAATCTGATTTCTAATTGAATCAAAGATGACAAATTGATCAAAGAGAAAAGATGTACCTCCAGATGTAATATCAAGTAATTGGAAGAATAATGTGTCCAACATAGTATAAAGGAGTGTGAGATGTTATCTCTTACCTTCACATGGGAGGATTACAATTTAGTAAAATCTCAAATTAATTTTCTCCTAATTATAAATTATTTATCTTCAAATTTTTTCAAAAAATCATACTGAAAGCTATTTTTCTCCAAACATTTAATTATTATTACATCTTCATTGCATTGTCTGTTTTCAATTTAGTGTCATTGCTTTTCTTCTACATAATCCCTTGCACTCTGCTGGAGAGCATAAAGAATTCCATCCCTAGAATCACTGTCAAGCCATAGGTTGGCTTATATCCAGCCAGTAAGAAACAAAAATGATTTCGAATTCAGAAGTAAACCAGAACATCTAGAGCAGCTTTGGTAAGATGCGTGTGTACGTGGTTTATATGTTCTTAAATTTACATCTCAATTAGTTCTTGTGAATCACCCACTTTAATGATTTAGGTCATTGATGTCATTGTAGGTGACTTTTCTGCCTACAGTAATTTTGGATTCTGAGGCCAGCAGTAATTTAAATCACATACACAAATTCGGCCTTCCAAGATAGAGGAAATCTTCTGATTAGCTGCATTAAATGTTTCCTTTTGTATAGTTGGAAAAGAGTACTATAAAATGTTGTTTCATTCTATCAAATTTTGATGAATATATCTCTTTAATACTTTAAATTTATTGTGATAGAGACATTTGAGTTCTAAGTGGTTAATTCTTTTAGTGTACAATACAATACATTGTTCACTATAGATACAATGTTATAGAGCAGATATCTAGAAGTTATTTATCTTCATTAACACAGACTTTATGCACATTGACCAGCAGCTCTTCATCTCTCCCTTCCAGCTAGCACATCAACCACTATTCTACTTTTAGACTTTACAAATCTGTTTATTTGTAATATTTCCTAAATATATAATGATAATTTTCCTTGCATGATTTGATTTTTTCACTTAGCATAATGTCTTCCAAGTTCATTAATATTGTCATATATTGCAGAATTTCCTTCTGAGCTAAGACTAAATATTATTCCAGTGAATATATATATCACATTTTTATTCATTGATTTATTAATGGACAATTACCTTATTTCTGAATCTTATCTATTACAAATAATACTGTAATGAATACATGATTGTTAATATATGTTGAGATCTTGATTCCAATTATTTGGATATATGTATAGAAGTGGTATTGCTGTATCATATGGTAGGTCTATTTTTAATTTTTAATAATCTTCTAATATTTCTACAGTGGTTCACATTCTGGATTTTCACCATCAGTTCACAAGGATTTCAACTTTCCCACATCCTGCTCAACAGTTGTTATATGTGGTATTCTTGTAAAAAGTCATCCCAATAGGACTAAGATGGATCTGTTTGTGGAAATTTTTTGGATTGGGAGCATCTTATTTTGAAAATTAACCCCTTTAAAATATATAGTTTCTAAACATATTCTCCCAGTTTATGGTTTGCCTTTGCACTTTGCTGTGGAGAAACTTTGTAGTTTGACATTGTTTTTGTTGTCTGTTTTACTGCCAAAATACTGAATTTAAACTTAGTTGAAGAGGCAAATAACATACTAAAAAACATGAAATATTAATAGAGGAAATTCAAAGGACAGACAGCACATGTTCATGAATTAGATTAATAGTTATTAATATGTTAAAATATTCTTACTCTTAAAGACAATCTTCAAGTTCAATATAAAATCTAACAAAATTATTGTGGAAATATAAAAAGCAGTCCTAAAGCGTATATGGAACCACAAAAGAATACAAATGTAAAATCATTGTTAATAAATAAAAAAGAAGGCTAAAATTTCCCATTATTAAAATATTTTACAAGGATGCATTAAGTTAAAATGTATACCACTATCATAAATACATGTAAAATGTAATAGCATAAAGAACTTATGAATAAGTCCATGTATGTACAGTGAATTGTTTTTCACCAAGGTGCTAAGAATACACAATGGTGAAAATATTTTTTAAAAATGATGTTGTAAATATCACTTAGTAGTAAATATCACAAATAATAGAAATAAACATAAAATTTATAAAAATCACATCTAAATAGATTAAAAACTTAACCTGAATACCTGAATCTCTAAAATTTTTAGGAGTATCTAAACATTGTCATTTCCATGCTCCATTTGTTCTAGCATTGAACAGTTCAATATCTTTTATCTTTCAAACTATGATTTTTGTTCTTGCTTCTGAGATGGTGAAGGGCAAAGCTAAGTATATTCAAGCAATAACTGGTTCCCTAAAGGAAATAGCACGCAGGAAACTTGGTGTTACACTTGTGTTTTCTTGGTTAGATGCAAGCCTTTCACAAATATGTGACAGATACACTAATATGGGAAGCATGATCCAAACACTGGAGACCTTGGAACTGTTTTTTTAAATGCAATCAATAATATTCTGTAGAGAAAGTTCTAACAGAAAAAATCCAAGAAATTAAATATTTTGCTGAAGTATGATGACACCGTTATACAAAAGTAGATCATAAAAGTTTATCTAATATGATTAATGAGCTTTCTTACTCTGAGATAGAAGTGGATAGCATTTTGAAAGACTATTTGGCACAGTTTTTACAAAATTAAACACATTCTTCAACCCATCAAAGCTTTATACACAAAAATCAATGTGATTCAGTATTTGCACTCCTTAATGCCAACTGAAAGAAATTTAAAACTTTTATCTACACAAAAAACTTCATGAGGATGTTTATAGAGCTTTATTTAGAATTGCCAAAACATGGGCACATCAAAGATGCTCTTTAGTTGATGGATGGACAGATAAATTGTGGTAGATCCAGACAATGAACCTCAATGTCAAAAAGTAGTGAGTAACCAAACCATGCAAATGCATGAAAGAGCTTAAACACATAAAATTAAGTGGAAGAGTCCAACATGAGAAGCTACACATTGATTGAGTGATTTCAAAGTCAAGTCATTCTGGAAAAAAGAAAACTATGGAAACAGTAGGAGAATTGGTGGTTTTCCATAAGGTAGAGGAAACAAAGTGATGAATAAGCAGAGCACAGAGGATTTTTAGGACAAGAGAAGTGTCCAGTGTATTATAATAGTGAATACATATCATTAGTATTTTGTTATATTAAAGAATAATCAACACCAAGCAGAAATTCAAAAGTAAACTGTGGAATTTAGGTCATAATGATATATCAGTGTAACTTCATCAATCACAACAAACATATGACTCTGGTCAATAATGTTAATGTTTTCTCCCAGGGTTCCTCCCTCTTCCTACTTCCTAGCAGCCCTGAGGTGAACAGCTTTCCTCTGCATGTCCTTCCATTCTAACATTTCTGCCCTTCCACAGGTTAGCACTCTGACATTTCTGCCCTTCCACAGGTTATGAGAATGTGGTGGAAGAGGCTATACATCTTCCTTAAATTTCTTGTGAAACTAAAACTTCTCCATTTTTATAAAACGTTAGAAAATGAAAGTAATAATTATGTGCAGCATAGAAGTGAACATTTAGCTGGTTTATTTACTAGGAAGATAGGGCTTTGCATGGACCCAAGAATGGGATCACTATGGCTTGTAAGAAGATATATACTGATCTCTCCTGCAATGAACATTTGATCAGTTCAACACAGTTCTCATGTTCAGGCGCGGGTTTAGAAATGCTGAGATCTCTTAGCACAGTTTTTAGGAGATGATGTTCCAATTTACAAAAGGCAAAAAGTGTCAAGATTTGTTACTGTCTCCTAATTCTCTGCCTGCTGTGAGCTGAGCAGCTTTCATCAGCCATTCTCTTCCACTATGATGTTTCTGCCTTTCCACATGTGTAGAAAATGAGCCAGTTGACCATGGGCTATGAAGCTATAAGCCAAAATCAGCTTTCCAGCTTTAAGTTATTATTCTCAATTATTTGTGAAAGGGATGAAAAGCTAACTAACACAGTCTAATGTAGTGTTTGTCAGTTTGTTTTGTTTTAAATTTTTCCCTGTTGCTCCAGTTTTGAAGCCTTGCCTATTTCCCCTTCTTAAACAACCTGATTAAATCCATACCCAACAACTTTCACTTCCACTGTTGGGTTTTCACTGTGTTCCAGTCTCATTTGCCAAAATACTAAGCAGGTTCCAGACAGGTAGGAGTAGATTTATACCCTACAGTTTACCAAATTCATTCAAATTGGCCAATCCACAAGAAGCCCAGGAAACTTACCTACCTGCATATTTTCCACACATAAAGTGGCCCCTGCAGCTCCAGCTTGCTGTTACACTTTATAAAGTGTTCCCCTTTGTGTCACCCTGCTTTTCTTTGTAAGTGGCAAAGGATCTGTCTTTCATCTAAATGCTTTTATGTTATATCCTGCTATCAAGAGAGCCTTAACATTTTATAAAACAAGGAGGGAAAACTTGAAACAAGCAAATAGGCACTGTATAGCAGAGTCTTGCCAGCAAATGTTCTAGCCAAACAAATTAATGGGTTAATAAGGATGAGGTAGAAATTCATGACAAAATATACAAATGAAAAGAACAAAAGAATACAAGACATGATTAAATGTCCATAGAGTATTGATTATCTTTATCAAAGGGAGGACTTGAGATATAAAATGTGATGTTTCTTTAAAGTGTGAACAAATTTTTACACTATATAATATTGAGATGTAAAGATCAAATTACTCAAATGATAATAACTCACTAAAAATCTTATTATACGTTTTAAGGTAACCTCGAGTGAAGTTAGTTAAGAATGCTCATCTCCGCATATATCAGATCAAACTTTGGCATGGAAATAGCTTCCTGTCATTTTGAAATTGTATTTCATCATTTACTTTTCTTAAAGGCATTCTTATTTAAGGAGACTTGAATCTCCTATGCAAGAAATTCTTCTTATTTAAATTTAAATTTAACCACTTCATAAGAATTGAAGCATTTTCTTGTACATTTCCAAGCACATTTATTAGATTTTAATAATTTTGCTCTATAAAGACATTAAGCATAGTTTATTAATTTTCCTTTTTTCATCATATATACAATGATCTATGATATAAATATTTTATTATTGTGTTCAATCATTTTTATTTGATTTTGGTCAGTAAAATAGAAGCATTCACTACTATTTTATCATCAAGTCCTATTTCTCACCATTTTTGCTGTCTCATTTAACCAATCCTGCTTCCCCTTGTTATAGTAGCTGTAATAATAGTCTAATCATTCATCCTACAACTTCTCATTGAATAGTAATTGCTATGTGTTCTTTGTCCTCATAAAAATATTTTATTTAAAATTGTAATGGACTACTTACTTATTTTCCTTTTGAAGTCTCCTCTGACTTTAGAGTATATTTTTTCTATTGTGTACTAGTTCAAATCAACAAATAACAGAAAAAGTTTATTTTGCCTTTAGATAGATACTTCTATGTTTACTGAATAGAAGAGGTGACCTTTAAACACAAATGGTTTGTTTTCATGTTCTTTATCTGTATTAGGAATGCAGAACACACAAACACACACACACACGCACACATACACACAAACAAGTATCCTCCATTTTGTCCATTAACTGATTACCTGGTGGTTGTTTTGTGAGTGATCGGCTCTGAGGACTTGCCAGAGTAGGCTTCCCAAGAATGGTTTTACAGAATGGAAAATATAAACTAGAAATTGTAGAGATTAGCTAATTGAGGAGATATTTTGCTCCATCGCATTGTCTGCATTTGTAGTGAAACTTGGTGTTTGAAATGGTTTCTCTCACTCTCTAATTAATATTGAACATCAATTTCATTTTTTGTTGATATAATACTCTCTTGGAAGTCATTTACTGTTTAATTTTAATTTTCAACAAATAATACATTAGAATAATAAAAATATAAGATAATTACTTGTATACCTCTAAGGATAATAAAGTATAACATAAAAGATGAAATGGAGAATTAATGTTCCTAGGAAGATATATGTTAGGGTTTGAACATGGCATGTGCTGTAAAACTTCATGTGCTGAAGGGTTCATCACCAGTGCAACAAGGGGCCTTGGGAATGTGATTCAAACAGGGGGTCATGGTGGGTTGTGGAGGTTTGCCCTTGAGGATCCCTCTCTCTCTCTCTCTCTCTCTCTCTCTCTCCAGTTATCAATCAATTACCCATTCCCCAATTCCCATACCTCAAAATTAATTGGGTATGAAGAAATATTTTCTAACTATATATAAAACCCTACATGTAATAAAAACTTTATAAATTGGGCAAATAGAAAGTCATAAGAAAAGACAACTTATAAGCAAATTAAAAGATGCACAATCAACCAGGTAGAAAATATTCCTGAAACATATCATAGATGAATAAATAATTCTCACTCTTTTAAACTTGATTTTGAGGAAAAAGGGCAAAAAAAAGTACATATGTAAAAATATTTTAAAAGGCAGCCTGGAATATGTGTGTGTGCTGTGTGTGTGAGTATTTGTGTGTTCAAATGTTGATCAGTGATAAATGTGAATGAACCTCAAAATATGCTAAAGTGAAATAAATCAGATACAAAGGACCGTGTATTATTTTATATTTCCACTTATAAAAAATATCCCTATAATGGTAAATATATAGAAATATCATCCCCTGGGGGTGTTAGTGAAAGCAGGGTTGCACGTAAGCAGTTATTATGATTAATGTAGTGGTGAAGTTATTTTAAAATTGAGTCACAGCATTTCACATGTTGGCAACTTCATGAAAGGTCATGAACTTTAAATAGGTAATTTTATGTTATGTAAATTAAGCCTCAATAAGATTGTTTCAAGCAGTAGCAGATAATTTCTGACCTGTCCTTTTTAAAAGAGATTTGCTTAAAAATACAAAAGCTAAAATAGTTTTCAAATACAAAAGGATCCAGAAATTGATGAGTTTAAAATATATGCATGTGTGTGTGTTTCTGTGTTTCTTATTTCCTCAGCTCTATCTTCTTACACACAAACTTTCAAAGTGTTAAAAAAAAAAAACCCACACAAAACAAAACAAAAAAAAACCAAAATCTTATGCTAGGTCCCAAATCTGGATGCCCATGGATCATTTTGTTAAGCTTTTTGAGTAGCCGGTAGATATCCTCAGTTTGACCAAAACAGTCACTGGATTCTCTGATCTCTGGCCTGGTCTCGTGACTTGCTTTTGAAGATTTTTCTTGACAAGATGCAAGCACAAATTCTAAAAAAAAATGAATTTGAACATATATACTTGTGCTATTTTCTGCCATTCCTCCAAAATGGGCATTCTCAGGAGAGTCCAGTAGTCTCAGAAGGAGAAAGAGACCCTCAGAACAAAGTCGAGTTTCCCCAGTTGTTCACCATTTACAAAAATGTTGACCCTGTCCATTCCTACAGCTGAGCAAACCCACCTAGCTGAGTTTCTGTGTTTCTAGAATCTTCTTATTTTCTAAAACAGCTGATGTAGTAATGTTAATATAGAATTAATTGCCATCATATATTTATGTACAGAACCACTTCATTATCATGTCTTATTATACTTGAAGAGACATTAGGTAGTAATGTCATTAATTCCTAGCTGAGCATTTATAAATAGCTTAATTTTGATCTTCTCAGTGTTTTACTACCTTTTAATTAGCTGGTATCATGTATTGACTTTAGGGAATAACCCATATTTTAAATGCCTGCTACTTTTTAGATAGTTCATATTTTGCCATTTTAAGTAACAAGTAATGACTTTTAAATAGGAAAATGTTACTCAAGCATAAAACTATTTAGTAAAATATTTTTAAAACCACAGATATTTTGTTTCCTAGGAAAGGTTATTGAAGTATAAATATGACATTTCAAAAGTATGGTGTGGTGAAACAAAATCAGTTTTAAGCCATTTATCAGATGGTAATAAAAGTCCTTGTTTATACCATTCCCATTATCAATTAATTTGGTCATGTCTGTGTAATCATTACTTCAGAATATGACCTTTTTTTCTTTTCAAGCAATTAACATGTTTCTGCTTATTCCTGCATGAAATATAGACCTTATTTTTCTTCAGTTTTACAATAGAATTTGCTTTATTTTAGTGAAAATTCTATAATTTGTGTTAGAATGTAAAACATATGTTCTGTGTTTGCATTTAACTAATGAATATTGCTATGCACTTCTTTCTGCCTTTCACAATACATCAGGGAATGGATTCATGACAAATTCACTGCATATTTTCTGTAGACCAAGCACCTAAGAATATTAACATTGCAAATGTTTTTCACCATTACTCTTTACAATTCTTATTTCTTTAACTACCAAAATCATTCTGACTCCTCCACAAAAAGTATCAAGATTTTCTCTGTCTAGGTCTATTGCCACTCACACACACTGAATCAAGCTACTCAACAGTTCTGCTATCAGAAATGTCCCAGGGACCAGATGTCAGCCTCCATGCTGACAAAAGCACTTGGTGGAATTAGTGGACCCATGTCCATTTCTCTAAAGAATTCCTGTCAAGTAGCTATCTTAAAGCAGAAACAGCTAACTCTATAGCTGAACTCACATCAGGTAGTATAATGGTGCACCCTGGTACCTTCTTCAGGCATGAAAAATCTGGGTTTCTTAAAAAGCCAATATTTATTGCACACAACATCCAACCAAAATAATAATTCTGAATTCAATGACTCATTCTTCCCCTGTTTTTGTCTTATCCAGATGAAAGGAAAGAAGTGGTAGAGAGATAAGAGTCACAGCATGAGATGAGGAGTCCTCTAATAAACCATGAAGAAGGTCTCTGGTACTCCTAGACTGAGGCTTGCTTCATAATGGGAGGTAGAATTTCTGTTCTCAGCTTTGTATCCTAGCTACCAGTTTGGAAATGATCAAAAAATTCACCTAACCTTCACATAAAAACCTTTAAATTTCACAACGTGTTTATTTTAAAAATAATACAGATGTCAATATGCAGTTATAGTTTCTTTTTATTTGTTATGTACAAAGAGATTCTACTAAAAAGAAATAACATAAAACAAATCTTAAGGTAAAGTATTATACAAATCAGAAATCAACATATTAGATTTTACTGCTGCTGTAGTAAATTATTACAATTTTAGATCCTTTGAGAATGACTTTAAAACAATAAAGATTTATGATCTTACAATTTTGTGGGTTAGAATTCTAACAAAGGTTTCACTGGGATAAAACCAAAGAGTAAGCAGTGGGTTTGCATTTCTGCTATAAAGGCTAGACTCTAGGAGAATCCATTTCTTAGATTCTGTGGTCACTTGTTTTGTGGCCCTTGTTGTTGTCCACACTCCCCTCCCCCTCCCCCTCCCCCTCCCCTTCCCCCTCCCCTCCCCTCCCCCTCCCCTTTCCTTCCCCCTACCCATCCTTATTCTTCTCCTTCTCCTTCGCCTCCTCCTTCCCCTTCTCATCTTCTCCCTCTTCCTCTTCTTCCTTTTCCTCTTCACCCTTCCCCTTCTCCTCTTTCTCTTTATTTTATGATCTCTTTTATCAACATGAAAGCCAATGATTAATAAATTATTAAAAGTCACTCATTTGCACCAGAACCCCAAAGGGAGCTCCCCCCACTGCCATCCTAAGCTCCTGGGGCAGAGAAGCTGAGCCGGTCCCAGCACCCTGTGGGCCACATAGGCGCCAGAAGCACCACTTCCCCCACCACCACTGAGGAAATGAGAAGACACATAAACAATCCTAAAAAACAGACTTCTGGATCACCTACAGCAACCCCAAAGGGAAGCGAGATGGAACACTCTGATACTCAACCACCTGGATTCTCTGAACAGGCAACAAAAGAGGATCTGGGAAAAATGAAATCAGAAATAATTACTCAGATAACACCAAAGATTTTGCTCATGGTGGAAGACATGATTAATAAATCTAGAGAGGACACCAATAAAAAATAGAGGATCTGAGGAACATGATGGAATCCCAACATAGGAAACAAATGGAATCCATAAAACAGATGCAAACAGATTTCCAGGAGATTAAAAGCTCCATCGAAAGTCTGCACAGCAGAATGAACCAATGTGAGGATAGAATTTCAGATATAGAAGAAAAGATTGCAATTAGTGACCATGAAAATAAAAATTGCTTTAAAATTGTAAGGGAACATGAGAAATCAATCCAGCAGCTGTTAGACGATGCAAAGAATAACATAAGACTGATTGGAGTCAATGAAGAAAGAGGAGAGAGTGCAGATGACATAAAAAAACTGTTCACAGAAGTGATGGCAGAAAACTTCCCAAGGAGGGGAAAAGAACTTGACATACAGATAAGTGAGGCATATAGGACTCCAGCTAGTCTTGATCAAAATAAATCTACACATAGGCATATAATAGTATTCCAGAAATCCAACAGAAGAACCAAATTCTACAAGCAGTGAGAGAAAAGAAACAAATCACATACAAAGGAGAGCACATCAGAATCACAGCAGACTTCTCAATGCAAACCCTCAAGGCAAGAAGAGCTTGGAGTGATGTAATTCAAGCCCAAAGGGAGAACAGCCTCCAACCCAGATCAATGTACCCTGCAAAACTATCTTTCAAAACTGATGGAAAAATAAGATACTTTGATGATAAAGAGCACCTCAGAAACTTCATGAATATCAAACTGGCACTCCAAAAAATTTTAGACAATACCCTAGGAAAAGACAATGAGGATCACAACTCCAGGAAACCCAGCAGAATGAATTCATTGGGCATGACAAATTAAATGCAAAGGGGGAGAATCCAACAAAAAGAAAGTCATGACAAGGCTTTTAAAACTTTTAACATCATCTCCCTAATGAGTGTATAATTCAATCTTATTATTGTACTGATTAGTATTTTTCTGATTCTAGAGTTGCACATCTTTCCTTGTGCTGTACCGCCTATTTATCATCTTCTTATGCCTGCTTTTTAATTGGGTTGTCTATTAATGAGCTCTAAGAATTCTTTATATATTCTGCTCATAGGTTATATGCATTGTAAGTATGGTCTGTTTAAGGACTACTTTTCATTTTAATGATGTCATTTAAAGTTCTAAATTTTGATGGAATCTCATTTATCAATTATTTTCTTTTATACATCATGTCTTTTGTATACTAGGTAGTTCTTGCCTATCCTGAATTCATAATCATTTTCCCTTATAATTTCTTCTTAAAGTTTTATACTTTCAGGCTTTCATATTTAGGTTCATAGATCGCTTCAAGCTATTTTCATGTATGGAAATAAATAGTTGAGGTTAATTTTTTATATACAGATACCAGGTGTTCTAGTGCCACTTACTGAAAACAGTATTTCTTCCTCAGCTTTTGAGTTGAGTTTATATTCTATAAAATGCTAATGTTAAATAATCTTTCAAAACTCAGTGGGCCATATATGTGTGGTTCTATTTCTAGATTCTCTGTTTTATTCAAATGATCTATATGTCTTTCCTTACACCAACACTGCCTTGATTACTGTAGCTTTAGAAGAAGTCTTAAAATTAAGTACTAAACATCTTCCAACACTGTTTTTGTTTTGCTTTGTTTTTTACCTTTTCTAGGACCTTTGTACTCCTACATAACTTTTAAATTTCAATATCCAATTCTTCATTTATAGCAAGTATACACAGACCTGAATTTTTATATATACCTTGTGTTTTCTAATCCTGCTAAATTCAAATACAAGTTCTAGGAGTTCCTAGAGATTTCTTAGTATTTTCTCTGTAGATGATCATTTCGCCTACATATAAAGATTTTGCTTCTACGTTGCCAATCCTATCCTAATTGTGTCATTTTATTGCCAGACTATTTTGGTGGGGACTAGGTTTCAAAGTTTAATGGACAGACAAAGAGTAAGCATTTCTGCCCTTGTTCCCCACCTTAAGGAGAAAGCATTGTATCTTCTCCATTCATATAAGGCATTCTCACTGGAAGCATGGAGTTCATGTCTTTAATCTGTTGAGAAGGGTCTGTTCTACTTCTAGTCTCCTGATAGCTTTTACCATGAACAGCTGCAGAATTCAGTCCAATACTTTTTCTCCAACTAGTGACAGGATCATATGGCTTTTTCCTTTCCTCTGTTAAAATGATGACTTTTGGGGGTGGATCTTCCAATGCTGAACCAACACTGCCATCCCTATAACAAAACCACTTTCTACATCCTGCCAGATCTGACTTCTATTAGTTTGTTTTGTTAAACAAATTTCTATCTATGTTCATACTTTTTTCTTCTATTATCTTTATCCAGTTTTAGGATTAGCACAATGTTGAGTTCTTAAAATGAGGGGAGAAGTGTTCCTTCTTTTTTCTGCTTTAATTGTTTGATATAATTTATCAGTTAAAATGCATATGAGCCTGCTGTTGTCATATAGATAGGTTTTCAAGCTAGGAATATACTTTCTTTAATAGGTGCTATTCAAATTTTGTATTTCCTCCAGAGTTAGTTTCATTAATTTGTCTTCCAAGGTACTTCTTAGAAGTTGTCAAATTTATTTCAAAACAGATTTTTGAAATACGTTTTCTATATCCTTTTAAATTCTGTAAAATCTGTGGTAATGTCACCTAGATCTTGATATTGTAATTTTAAAAATGTATAATTGATATTGTGTAACAGGAAGAAAAGGTCTAAAGGTGCAGGGGAAGTGGGAGGGGTAGGGAAAAGGAAAAAAAGGAAAAGAAAAAATATGAGAAAAGGAAAAAAATGGAAACAAAATCTTTGCAAATAGGGAAGGGTGGAAGGGGTGAAGAGAGGGCAGGGGAAGGGGGAAAAAAAAGAACCAAGATACTCATGTAATGGTACAAGATCCCAATGATGTATGTAACTGTATTTTATACCTAAAATGTACCAATAAACTTAATGGGAAAAAAATAGTTACTGATTTCCTTTCACAATCCCATTTCTTCCTGACTACATTGGAATATGGTTCTCTGGTTGGAAGATTCATGTGATTAGGTTGGTCCCATTTGGTAATCTGTTGACATTGCCCTTTGCTAGGACCATTTGTTTCTTCACCACAGACAATTAAAGGAACCACTAGTTTTTTCTTCAGAAGCATCAAACCAAACTACAGAGCTTTTAAAAAGTAAGAGGTAGACTCCCTCCTAGACATTCTGGCTTAGTATATTCAGTAATAAGTCATTATGTTTATTTTCAATACTTCCAAAGTTCTGCTAATTGAAAAACAGACATTGAAAACATTTTAATGCTTACATGAAGACAGAGATTTTCACAGAAAGTGCAAAATAAATATGTCACATCAGTATACTCATACATTTTCCACTCTAATTTAAATTGCTACAAAAAATGATGTAGCCACACACATGTATACACACACACTCACACACACACACACCTGGATTTAACATAGGTGTCTGTATTTTAAAATATGCAATACTACTTGTAAAATGGCAATTTTTGTCACATCTTTAAGGGTTTGCACATATAGCACAAACTCTTCTGGCATCAGAAAGAAACAGATTTGCACATGGGTAGAAATGAAATATTAACATCAGAGATTTCTAGATACATTTTCAGTGAGGTTATGTACCTAAGAATTTCTAATTTGGGATGAAATATGGAGGTATTGGGTGAGAAGGATGTCATGGTAAGGACTGACAAGACTGATAGGCATGTGACAGTGTATTCCACACAGAAGGATATTGAGACCTGACCAAGAAAGCTGTTGGCAAAGGTAAGAATTTGAAGGTAAGAAATTGAGGGACAGTGTAATACAGAGTTCTATTTTTATGAAAGTAGATGTGCATTTGTATTTGAACTTCAAGATATTTAGCTGTGGAAGATTAGGTATATAACAAAATTTTAGTTAGTCTCTTGTATTTTGCATTTGCACACAGGCCATTAATATGTATTGAAATAGAATCTGCTAGCTAATGCACAACTACAACAGTTAGAAAGACTGGATGTTGTTTAATCACTGGGGAGGTTGAAAAAAATTTACTATTCAAACATCCAATTAAGAATCCACCCTGTGACAAATATACAATTTCTTTCCTTATCATGTCTTATTGTCTCAAGACATGTCCTATTAAAAAGTAACAAATCAATCATATTTTACAATTTTGTGATGCTGAGGCTGAAGCTCAGTGTAGAGTGTTTATCTGGCATGCATGAGGCCCTGGTTTGACCCTTAGCATCACAAAAAAGTATACATTATATAAGTTTTTGTCATATGGTGTTTGAGTGTGGTTTTTGGTACAGGGTGCTGACTAGAAAAATTTGTTGGAACCACATTATTCTTTTGAAGGAATCTTGGTTCCAAATCAACCACAGACTAGAGTTCAAAATCATTCTTATTTTACAAGTTTTTAAGGAACCCTCAAGTACTTGAGGTTTCACGAAAAACATCTAAGGTGTACATCCTACAAGAGGTACCTGTATGCCTTGATGTTGCATTTAAAGGTAGTCCTACAGGAATGCACAGATAATCTAGCAGTTACAAAAACTAAATAAACTAGAATTAGACTGTAACTTGTGGGAAAGCAAGACTTTAATTTTTTTCATTAGCAAGATTTTGTTTTAGTTTTTGCACATCTTCCCAATTCACTTTCAAAATAAAGAAGTCAATTGCAATGATCTTTGGCCTGCTCTCCTTCATTATATTGCATATGGTAAGAACAAATTACTCTCATCCTGCTTCACACACGCTCAGACCACAGCTCCAGTTCACAGAAAAAAAACTCCAGAGAACTGGCTTTCAATATTGAGAAACTTATTGAAAGCACTTTAGATTTTCACTAGGGAAAGAATAAGCATGAGTTTGGCATGGAAAATGAGATTAAAATGTGATGAGTAGAAGTGTGATTGGTAGTTGTAGTATAGCTGACAGAGCTCTTTCTCCAATCCACCTCAACAAGTTCCCCTGTTTCTGAGACACAGCGTTGAGAAACACACCCCCAAAAATGTGACCATAACTTGATACAACACAGGTTCCTCTCTGTAAGTTTCTACGCTTACCCATCCTCTGATTAGATAATGATCCATAGCAATATTGTCTTGAACTTGTTCTCTGTAATGAAATTGAGTCGTAATTAGAAATTCTTCATTTAGACTTCATGTGTATAAAAAACGAAATTTTGTTGTGTGATATTAGCTACTGTTTTGAGATACCTTAGCTTTTCAGAAACTCACTAGAAATTTTTGTCTTTTTTATTAGTATACGTGTGTAGTACATAATGTTTATATTCCTTGCGGGGAGTGGGTACACGTACATAATGCATTCTGGTTCCAATTTTCATCCCCTTTCCCTCCTACCCCCACTCTCAATCTCTGGATCCCTTTCCAAAAGTGTGAGGATATGATTGCTTTGTGCTGGAAAAATGTTTTATTATATACTAAAATGAGCATTTCAGTAAAAATATATGTTTGTAAGTGTTCATGTAGGTAGAAAAAACAATTGTAGAGAAACAATCTTTCTTAAATATTAAGTAAATCATCTACATGTGGTACTTGATAATCATTTCAAATACTTCCACAGATATTCAATTGCTAATATGTTAACATATTTAATCAAAAATCAGTGTAGCTGAAGTATATTAATAATATAGTCCAGCAGTGTACCCTGGAGTGAGCTTTATTGCTTAAACTGTTGAAAGGTCACACATGTACAGCTTATCATCAGGTCTCCAAAATAATTACATTCTCCTTGTCAGCTGGGGAAATAGAAAGATGTGATCTATAATATATGCAATTAAATTTAACCTTCTTAATGGAATATTAGTGATAGGGGATTTACTTTCAAAATTTATTAAGAAAGGATCTTTTTATACATATTTTATAAACTTAATGTAAGAAAAAGTCTATGACCCATTTCTTGAGTTCTAGACACCAATTATCATATATTTCCAGGCAGATTCTTTTGAATTTCCAAATGTCAAATTACACACAACACATATAATTAAGAATTTATTTTTCTTTAGTATTCTCATTGCATTATACTTGATTTCATTGATAATTTTATCACAACTGTTTATAGAATATTGTGTTTCTTTAAAAAATCACCTTTTCTTCATGATGCATATATAGTAGGGAAAGAAGCATGGTGTGAATGAATAGTTCACAATCACTACCCTGGTAAAATTGCACTTGAACTAGCCAAGATTTCAACTTCATTTATAAAGTAAAATATTTAAACATAAAATACTTAGACATCAATAAGTCCAACTGCATTTTCAAAGAAATTAAGTTTATCAGAAAAGGTTTCTGAGCAAGTTATATGAAGGTAACTGGTCTGTAGAACTGGAAGTCCTTTGAATATTTTTAAAGATTCACTCACCCATGTGATCTACTTCCAACTTGAATATCATCACTAATTCCCATATCATTTCACTGCAAAATATAAAAATTATTAAAGGGGAATTTAATCTCTACTTGTTTTTTGAAACAGATGTCCTAGTTACATTATCTGCACTAGAACATACATTTGAAGGAATTAACAAAGATAACTCTATAATGTACGTGAATACAATGACATTGCCCCATGAAATTTGTCATACTATTGACAATTTTGATATTGAAACTACTATCACAGGAAGCCAGAGTAACTCCAGGTCTGCATGAAAATTAATCTTTTGTATTACTGTGTTGTTCAACAATAATTGGTTGTGGAAAATGTACTTAAGAAGATGTAATTTTCTTTGAGGATATTTTCAGGATAACAGTGTTACTTAACACTAATATTATTTGATACAAAATGACCTTGTGCAGAGGCAGGCGAAAGAATAGATGGGGTCTGTTTCCATAACAGGACCAGAGGTTTTTGATTTGTTTTTGGCATTGTGCTTCCATAGCACAACTTGATGCTCTGAACATCCCTGTCCCTAGGAAAACAAAGATGGACGACAGAAGGAATTAGTGGTCATACAGTCAAAGCCATTTGTTCTTTTAATTACAGAATCAGATTTAGCTTGATCCATGGGGAAAAAGTAGCTTTCAGTGAAGATTGTTGTAGTCTAGCTGCAAAAGTTGCAATGGTGGGAGTGTACAATTTAATGGTCATTTGTTACTAAGCTACCCAAATGTAAGCTATCCAAATTCTATGTTTCTTATCCATTGCTGCATGGAGGTAAGAGCCATAATAATGTGAATGGAGAGATAAAAACAATGCATTTATTATGAAGGAGTTGCTATCCTAAATCTACATCATCTCTACTTGAACTACTAGTTTACAAAAAATTATCATGGTGTAGCCATGTCTGAGTTAAATCTTCCTACACAGAACAATTTTAAACATTGGAAAAGATGCATGAGTTAAGTTGAGAGTGTCCGAGTGCAAGTGAAATGGACTGGCTAGAAAGATGTCACCAGGTCATCACTAACTTACTCCTCACCCTTCTCACTAGGCATTGGCTGGATGGGAGGGCAGAGTACAGGTACTGAGCAGAAAGAGCAGCCTGAAATGTTTCACTATCTCACTGAAGTGAGAAAGCAAGAATTAAAGTTCTGGATTTTCTAAGAAAGCTAATTTTGAGGAAATTAGAAAAAAATCAAGATATTAGACAGATAGTCCACATATCATTTACCTTTAAAGGTTTTGTAAACATTCATGAAACTATACTATTATGAGACAGAATATACTTGAAGCAAAAATATTACATGCGATTAAAAAAGCAACATTTAGTTATAATAAAAAGGAGAGTGTAGTTAAGATAAAAAATTTAATGGGAAAAAATCTCTAAAAATGCTAAATTTCATTGCAGCTATTGCTATTTTAAAATATGCAAAGTAACAACTGATCAAGATAAAATTGAATTAGAAAATTAATGAACTATATTTGAATATCTTAATTCTACTGTTTCTATAATTTACAAAAATATCAGATAAAATAATCTAGATATCTAATATTCGAATGACAAGATTAACTAACTTCATAAAAGTGCATGTACAGAACCAGGCGCCATAACAATGAAATTATTTTCAAGAAAATAAGGTAAAATTCAATATTGACATAATTCTGGGCTATTAAGCAAAATAATTTCAAATGTCTAAATCATACAGAAAACATCTCCCAAATGAATATGTTATATTGCAAACACACCATTAAACAAATGAAATATTGGTTAACTGCACTGAAAGCAATCTAAGAATTAACAGCAAAAATAAAACACAAAAGCAGCAACAATGTTTTGAAACACCCCATATGACTGATGTAATTCAAGGAAAAAAACTACAATCAAAAAAAGTTTGACTGAAAGTAAAAGATATTCAAACTAATGGGAGTCAGCAACATCTCTCTTCAATGGGAAATGTGTGGTCTTATACAAATGGCAAAGCTGTAAGCATTTAATTACTAAAGGCTACTGACTTCAACAGTACCCCTCAGAAAGATAAAGAAGCACCCTCAAACCAGGCGTAGTAGCACACACAGCTGTAACCCCAGCACTTGGAAACCTGCAGCTAGAGAATCACTGCAAATTCAACCCTAGCTTGGGTTACATAAGCAGACCGTCTCAAAAAAAAAAAGGTAATTCTAATCCAAGAATTTATGAGTGTTTCAAATTTCAATAAAGGGACTCAGACCATTAACTCCAATGATAAGAGATACACAGAAAAGCTTTGATAGGTGAGAAGGAGGATGTAACTTACTACATAGGCAGAGATGCAGGGATGCATCCATAGCCAAGGAATGCCTAGAAATCATAGAAGGTAGAAAAGAGGAAGACTAGAATTTTTTCAAAAGACTGAAGAAAGTGTGGTCTTGCTCACACCTTGATTTCAGACCTCTTGCTCCTAAGAGTGTGAAGGAATAAATTTCTGTTTCTTTAAATCACCAAGTTTGTGTTAATGTGCTACAGTATCCATGAGAAATAATACATAAATCTATAAAAAGTATGCCAAGGTAAACCCAAGGGAAGTAATAAAGAATTATGTTAAATTTGACCAGAAAACTTTTAAAAACAAAATTTTGTAAATAAGTTATAGCAATAAAACCATTTAATACAATTGAGTTCCTATGCCTAGAATAAAAAGAAATATTTCTATGTATCTCGACAAATTAAAAGGTGCAAGAAAATGCTATGAAAATATATTAATTTGAATATGAAACACTATCTTAAAATTTTAATGTACTATAACTGACACAAGAAATGGGAAATCAGAAAAAATACTCTAGTAATAAATGTAATTAATTCATACTTTTATATGTTCTAGCAAAGAAAAAGCCCTCCAATCTTATGTGTTTCATTTGTAGATCACTTCAAATATTTAAGGAAAAATTCACCAAAATAATTGGGAAGAATGTATTTCCCATCTCATTTTACAAGGACAGCAGAACATCAATTTAAAATAGAAACAAATTACTCATTTCAAATATAAATGACAACTCATGTAAAGAATATCCCACTAATATTAAAAAAAAAATCTAGATTCCACTTGATTGTGTTACATATACGTACTTTAGTTATTATCTTTGGTCATATCATCTTAAACACACCTTATTGCTTAATATTGGTCTCATTATAACTTTATATTAGCATAGTACTTAAAATATTTTGGTCACCTAATTTTTTAAAAATATGATTGTGTGATATTTATTTCTTTTATGGATTTATTTTTGCTAAAATTCCAAGCCTCCTGCCTACAAATTAACCTGCCCCACAGAAGCCTTTAATCTCTTACTGTAAAGACTAATTCAAATGGCAGCATGTTAAGTGAGGTGGTCAGTTGTACATACTCTCTTCTTCAGCCTTCACTGTAGACAGTGCATGCTAGACAGAGATCCTAACAATTCCTCATGTTTACCTACAGTAAGAAGTGAGAGGACAGGACCCATTTAAGTTGAAAGCTGATACAGCAAAGATCTGGCAACCAGAAATTAAAATAACTGCAAGAATAAACATTGATTTGTCTCCTTTTTGAATTGTGATTATGATGAATTCATACATGGATAATTTTGAAACTTTTAAGAAAAGGGATGTATATCAACATTAAGTTGACAGATTATACATTCTAAACATTTACATTGTCTTCTGAAGAGTCCTTCAAACTCTTTCCCATTTTGTAGGCTGCTTCACACCTTGGCTATGATTAATCATGCTAATCATAACAAGGCTAGGTCTGGTTAGTTAGTAGGACACATTTGTAATGTTTATGGTTCAAAGTAATTACTGAGGCTCACAAAATGATACCACAACATATGCCAATTTGGGCTTCACACACAGCCCTTCAGTAACCAATAATACAGGAAAAGAATTTTCAGGAGGTTCGTTTATCTACCAAACATCAGATCTGCCAAAGAGGAACACAATTGCTTTCCATCTTCTTACTGAAATATTAAAGTCATATCACAAATTGAGAGACAGAAAATCAAGCATTATGCACATATTCCCGAGGAAATTTGTCCCAGAACATTGTCCATACTTGGAGGCCATTCTTCTCATATGAAATTCATTTATTATCACTCTAAACATGTCTACTGCTCCCAAATCCCTCTCCCTTATAGGGAGGGTATTTTAACTTCAATCATCTGGCTTTCTCTGAGTTTTATATTTTGTGCATAGCATGTACATGTTAATAAATTTGTGTTTGTTCTCTTTATGTTTTGTCAGTCTGTTTGACTAGAATCAACAATTAAGTCCAGATGACTGCATAAAGAACACGGTACTTACACACAATGGAGTATTACTCTGCCATAAAGAAGGGTATATTTGAATTATTTGTAGGAAAATGAATGGATCTTGAGACCATGATGCTAAGTGAAATAAATTAGACACAAGCTTAAATATCACATGGTTTCTTTTATATGAAAAACCCTAAATATAAAAAAAGATATGCAAAACAAAAGACAAGTAAGAAGAAGTAGGAAGATAGATCTTGCTCAAATGGGAAGGTAAGCAGGAGATGGAGGGAGTGGACACGCAGGAAGGGAAGGGAAGGAAAAAGCAATAATAAAAATGTGCTATGTGCATGGGCCAATTCCACCCAAGGCATCTAAAACTTATGTACCACATATATGTATTATTAAAAACATTTAAAAAGTGTCAACTTTTGTACATTAATCAAGTGTCCCAAGACCTTCAAAGAAATAAGACTATGTAATGTTTGACAGAAGGATTACTTTCTCTTTGCCCTGGGAACCTGTGAGTAATGAAATACTGGCTTTTGTGACTGTTAGTATTTTGCTTCCACATAAGCTCAGATAAGACAAGAACAGAGCCAAGTGATTCACTAAAAACCGTAATCAGTATTATAAAAGAACTATGCCCATGTTCCACCAAACCTTCCAACTATTAAGTTACAGCTGTTGAGTCATTGCCTCTGGTTTAAATTATTTGGATTTTTCAATGGCTTGAAATTAAAGCCTGTGGATATGGACCAAGATGGAAAGATATTATTAGAATGATCATTTGTTATCGTTGCTATTGTTTTATTTTTTCAAAGGATAAAAAAATAGTCGTGTTTCCTAATAAAGATTTTGTGTTTGAATAAAATACAAATTTTGTATATGACTATTGAGTTAAAGAAACTTTGAAACCCACTGTAGTTTTATTATGCCATTATCAAACACTCAGACGCGAGGATTAGAAAATAGTCTCGAGTTGATTAACAGAAAGATGAAAAGTAAGTAAATAAAGTAATAGGAAGAACTGTATGTATTGATACCAAATTATTAAATATAGTAAATGCTAAATAATACTACTTATATCTATTTAATATTTGCAATCCTATATCTTATAATTTATATTATGTGCTTATTTATACTTTAGTATTGAAAAGTATGATACAAAAAAATGTTAGTAACCACTATACATTACTTACCATATAGTGAAGCTGAAATAAATGTTGCATGCCCACAGGAACTTATTTCATTTTACCAAGATAATATTAGGTATGGCAGTAAAATTAATGTCATTAAACCAAAATCAATCCTAATAATGTCTTTTTTTTGTTGTTTTTGGTTTTTTGTTTTATTTTTTTTTTTAGTGGTTCCTTTATGGGACTTTTTTATTCCTTCTCCCCTCCAATTACTTGGTTTTAAAAGAATCAAATCATATTTCTCAGAGCAAATATGAGTAACAGCAGCACCCAAGGAACATCACACTTAGTTCTTGTTAAAAATCAGTATCTGTGTGATTCATCTTTCACACCACAGGTAAGGGAATGTTCACTCTAGTTTTAAACTCCTTCTTACAGTCCCTTAAAAAAGTAAAAGCATTCCATTAAGTTCTTCTGGATGGTGTTATTGCTGTACATTTGTTTGTAGGTCACTTTCTCTGCTGTGTTTACTTTGAAGGAATCTTCCAATATATCTCCAATATTCCTTTCTTATGGTGTCCTTTTCTTTACCCAGGATTTCACATAACTCTAATGCTTTATTAAGAATGCCTTCCTTGTTGTCACACTGGTTTTCTAACATGTCATCACAGACCTCCACAAGAAAGGCAATTAGGTAAGGGGAACTGTGACTTGGTTGTAAATCAAGTAACTGATTTAGTAGATTGGGATTTTTGGAAAGACCACGATCTTGCAAAATCCCTTTCAAAGTTCCATGCACTTTCATTATGTGGTACACGTTTTATCATTTCCAGAGTGTACAAAACTTGATAGTTTTTCGGCTGTTCCTCAATTATCCTAGTGATGTAGTTCATTTCTTCATGTAGATCCTTTTGAAGTGACAGCAAGAGAACTCTTCGAAAATGCCACACTGTGTAATTGGCTGCATTTAACTCAATGGCATCCCGAGTGAGCTCCAAGGCTCGCTTACTTCTCTCATCACGCTGCAGAACAGCTCGGAAATAATCATAAATATCTCTGAATTTTTCACTATAGATGATCTGCACTACTGGATTAGGACCATCATTCTGTGGCACTGGATCTATATCCGCCCACTCTGCTCCGTCCCTGTACAGGACTTGGCGGGGTGGGGGGGACCAGGCTCAGGAACCCCTCGTCCGAAGGGGATGCCACGGCTTCCCTGGCCTCCGCTGCCATGTCTTCCTCCAGCGGCTGCTGGGCCGGTGGTGGGTGCGGCCTCTGCGGAGGCTGCTCCGGCCGACCAGGATCGCCGTCCACGGAGGCGCGGCCCAAGACCTGGGTGGCAGGAGCTGCGCTGCAGCCCGGGCGCAGCACTTCCCACAAGTGTTCTGGGCGGTGGGCCTTCCCGGCCGAAAATGCGCCTGCGCAGTCGGCTGGTGCGGTTAGCTGGGCCGAGGCGGAGCTTAGTAACTGCGAAGTCTCAAAAGCTCTGGTCTCACGCTTGGATCTCAGCGGAACTGGCCTTCCCGAAAATACAAGGCCTTTATGGTCCTACATTTTTTTTTCAGTCCTGACTGTATGAGCCAAATTTCATTTTAATATAGGAGAAATATAACTGGTACACTGCCAGATGTCAGATGTGCCAATTGTATCCACCGATCCCGAGATTGGAGGCAAGCGGCGGACTGATGGGGATTTCTCCACGAAGGGATCAGCCCAGAGCAAAGTTGGAGGATCCTGTAGAAAAGATCCCCTCAGCTTCTGAGTCCTTGTTGACATGGGCGGACCAGGGCCAGAATATTGGCTGTCCTCTTACCCGGTTAGTTTTTCTACCTCTGCTCTCCAAACTTCAAAATTGTTGAACACCCAGGAAAACTGAAAACGTATCTGCAGCATCTGTCTGGCTGTCTCATATTAGACTGGCATGTTCATTTCATCACAAGTAGTTGGAACACAAGGAAGAAAATGCCAGATGCTTGAGTTTATCTTTGACCAAGAAAACCTCTTTTATTTGGTACCGGGGATAGAACTCAGGTCCTTGAGCTTGCGAGACAGGCGGCAGAAGAAAACCTCTTAAGTGGAGCACACAGACAATAATAGACATTACATTTGTAAGACTGAGTTTTGATATTATCTTGGCTATCTAACAACATGGGTGGAAATATGTTACCAACTTTAAAGATATTGTTACTCTCACGAAGTGATTTAAATTAGTCTATTGTTTTTTTTAAGAGTAGGAAAAATTTATTGGGAGAATGAAAGCTTCTGCCTAAGAGAGGCAGAAGGGGGACCGGAAAGTGGGTTCCCCCTAATAATGTCTTTATAAGACTATTTTATCCAAAATCATTGAATCATAAGTGAATTTGAATTATAAACTTAATTAAAGTGATCATGTAGCTTGAGTTTTAACAAATTAGAAAATATTTAATCTAACTCCCCAAATGATAATGCATTAAATTTATTTAAATATTAGTTTAAGTATTATCTCAGATGTTCCAAAATCCCCCCTCAGGTTTGATGACCTGTGAGAAGGACCCAAATAATCCAGAAAAGTTACACTTTGAGTTGCGATTTGTCACAGTGAAAAAATACAAAATTTAAATCAGCAAAGAACAAAGGGGAAGAATTCAGCAGAAGCCAAATCTCAATGGGGTCAGAAATCATTTATTCACTGAACAATTTAGTCTCCAAACAGTGGTGCCAGATGGCTCATGTGAGGTGTTACCAAACAGCATCTTTATTGATGGTCAGTCATGTAGTCTTGGAGAACCCACACAACTCACAGAAGCCCTACGTTTGACTGGGAGTGGCCTGCACTCCCAGCTACCTCATGTGGCCCATGGTCTCAGGTAGTTAAACACGCTTATGAGGGAGGATGCTCCGGGAGCTCAACAGTCATCTGGCTGGAAGACATCTTGCTGCAACCCTGATGGTTTAACCTTGCACCATGCAATTAAAATTTATAGCACAGAGCAAGGGATTTAGCTCAGTGGTGCCGCCATTTGCCTTACAAGCGCAAGGTCCTGAGTTCAATCCCTGGAACCAAAACCAAAAACAACAACAATAAAATTCATAGCACAATCCTAAGACAACACAATACTTTTAAAATAATTTTGAGCTTTCATTACATGCCATGCATTAACGTTGGTGTTGTGCATACAGCATTGAAACAAAGAGCTCCAATTTCCAAAGCCTATACAGCTTATATTTGCTGGGAAGAAACAATAGATGCACACATTTAGAAATTAATTAAATATCATATTAGATGATAATTAGTGTTATGTGAAAAAGTAAATTACAAGATGGAAGGGTGTACAATGGGTCCATTTGATTTAGTCTTTTCTGAAGTGGCCTTACTATGATGACAGTGTGAGGTAAACATATGCAATGGTGAGGAAGTGCCCCTTGTGGAAATTTGGGCGAAGGCCATGCCATGCAGACAAAGCCACCATGTGCAGATATCCAGCTGGGGGTCAAGTTATGTGGGAAGAACAGTAAGAAAGCAGTGTGGCTGGAGTCCAAGAAGACAGAGCAAAAAATGTGTAAATGGTTACAGAATTTGCTCTAACTATTTTCTCAAAGTGCTTATTTATATCAATAATTATCAAAAGACTCTTATGGTTCTACTTTGAATTATGTAAAAATGATTTTGGAAAGATAAGGATTTCTATAAGGAAACAGACATTTTTGATTCAGGATTATTAAAACAAAAGGCTGAGAAAAAAGCTTTGATCATGTAGCTTTTTAGAGGTTTGTTAT
Source organism: Heterocephalus glaber (assembly GCF_053883595.1). Taxonomy (NCBI): domain Eukaryota; kingdom Metazoa; phylum Chordata; class Mammalia; order Rodentia; family Bathyergidae; genus Heterocephalus; species Heterocephalus glaber. The sequence continues at coordinate 12,442,534 of NW_028258333.1, forward strand.
TTTAAATGTTACCTCCCAATTATCTTGTCAATAGTACCTTTTTATGACTAGTGCCAGTAATTGAGGATGTCTCAGGTGGCCCTTTTGCTAGGAGACCAAACTGATCTTGGCACCGCAGAGCTGCTCAAAGAGATCGCCATGGGTCACTGTCATTATGCAATGCTTACTCTGCACTGTTCTTTCTTGGCCATTGGCTTTTCACATGCATTTCTTCACACAGCGGGACTCCTTTGTTGTATATAACATATCATGTGGTGCCCATTTTCTCTCCTGTTGCCCATGATTGAGAACAGATGTTATATGCCTTTATAATTGTCTTCAGGAAATCTTGATGCCTTTTAATGGCACTCTGTACCTCTATAATCTGGAAGGTTAGCTGCATGCTTAGAGGAACTTCATTTCATTGTAGATAGTCATAGACAAGCCCTGGGCCTGCTGTTACCTTTTCACTGCTTACTGGAACAATTAGCAAGAGCAAAGGTTTTTCACAACAGGTATTAATGCCTTACTGAAAGAGGTAAGGACATTTGGTTTTTCTTCCAACAGGCAATAGTTGTGGAAGATAAAAGGTTTCTTGATGGGAGAAATTTGTTATTTTATTTGCTCTATCTTTTTCATTAGAAGTAAATTCTTAGTATTTATATATGATGAAGGACCAGCTGAAAAGAGTTTTATCCTCAAACTTGTGTCATCCAAATTTAAAATATATTTTCATAATTTATATTTTGAAAGGATCCAATAACATAATATGAATGAAGGTCATGCAGTTAGCTTTCTACATGAATGTTGTTGTTTTTTTTATCTGCAGAATTTTGAATAAACATTTTTTCAGAAAAATTATGAGAAACTCAGTATTGATAATAAAATCATATGTCTGAAAATATGGATTCAATCAATGTAAAGAATAGGATAAATGCAAATTATCTTTTCAACATGTTCCTCTTCTTTTGCTTTTGATTTTAGGGGAAGACAAATTCAAACAAGGTCTGCATTCAGGGAAGGTTTCACTAAAATACCAACATCCCCTCAAATGCATCATGACAAACTTCTCTGATCACTTTGAAGTTGTCATTTTTTATTCAGCATTGATATTAGTAATTGTAACTCTAGCTCTTCTTTCATTACTCCATGCTAAACAGAAGCTAAATATACCATCACAGTCTTGCTTACTCTTCAGTAAGTAGTAGGCAGTAGTGCAGCTGGGCAGTCCACACTCACTGCCCTTAAGTCACAATCATTTGAATCCTCCAAAATCTTCCTTCAGTAGTCTGCCTACAGCACGTTCAATTCTTAAGTCTCATTTTCTTAAAAGCAACCATATTTTCTCTATAGTTTCTCATGTTCTCTAAAACAATAGAAATACAGATGTAGATATAGATATAGATATATCCAGAAGTGGGCATCTGAAATGAACAGACATTTCTTAGACAAAGAAGTAGAAACAGCAATAAACAAATGAAAAAAATGTTCACCATCACTGGTCATTCAAGAGTTGCAAATGAAAACAACACTGAGATTCCAGCTCTGGAAAGAATTTCTGCTATCAAGAAATCTTTCTTTATTTTTAATGTCCATAAATTCAGTAGTGTTGATAAGTCACTTGCTTACACTATTGGTAATTCTGCTACAGCTAGTAAACTTGACAGACTATATGAAATTTCAAGTGGGATTGGAACCTATGGCGTGCCTTTGACTTCAATCTTCTCTTGAAACACTTGACTAAAATTTCATCAGTTTCATTTATCTTTTAAATAACTTGCTTTAAATGTAGGTGACATTTTTCACATTTATTCCTTCCATGCCCTATTGATTTTAAATCTTATATTTTTTATTCAATATATTATTTTAGGTTGAATTTGTTCCTCATTGTTTAGCTTTTGATAATGGGAGTGTTTGCCCCTTTATTTACTCTATTCTCCTTCTCTAATATTATTTAAAGTTGTAAAATTCCTTTATTCAAAAAATTAAAAATAGGAATTTTATTTTACTGTGATATACCTCTCTTGAGAGGAGAAGGCAGGAAGGGAAGGAGGAAGTAAAGATAATCAAGGTGCTTGACGTACATGTACCAATCCCTAAGATGAATATAATTATGTGTCACATATACAAATTATTAGTTTGAGAGAAAAAAGTTCCATTAATCATTGATTCAGATGTACACAAATTTTATGTTTTAATACAATTCAAGATGGAGGGGAAGAAGATGTAAAAAGAATTCAGATGTGTTCTGTACTCGTACCAACTCCCCATAGGGGATGCAATTATTATGTATTACAAGCATGGACCTAGAAAACTAAAAGTTAAAAACTGTTTTAAATAAGCATAAAAATTATCCATTTTATGCTAGTCACTTTACATTGTATGTTCAGATCTCTACCAGCTCCATTCAGCTGCCCGACCTTTATAATCTAATTTACACACAAACCTCCCATACCAAATTTTTCCGACCTTGCAGATTTTTCTCCTTGGTATGCACAACTTGATAAAGGGACACAAGGTGAAAGGAAGTGATATTCTGGGCCTGCTAACTTACACCTCCTCTGGTTAACTTTCTCCCGTATTTTAGGTATCTCATACACTCCAATCTGATCTCTACTTCTTTACTCAGTAAGAACATCACATTGTGGCTGCATTCCACTTCCTGTGCTACGGCTTGGAAAGGGCCCTGGCACAGTGCTGTTATGAACGTAACCCACGTCTTTCCAGGATCATAGCCTTTTGATTTCGGGTGTTGAAACCATGAAGCAAGTTGATGTATGCATTTGACAGTAATAAATATTATCATAGTTTTCTAGAAGCATAAAACTGATATCCATTCTCTCCTTATGTTTGTCATTAATAAATTAAACCTTGCCTTCCTTTCCATTTTATTACAATATTGCTATAGCCTAGAACGTATACTTATTGGGAAATGATCTCATAGCTATGGAGACGTAGCTCAAATCTGCAGGGTGGGCTGCAGCTCAAACTAAGAGCAAGATGGAGTTCTGCTCAGAAGGCTGACACAAAGAGATCTAGTAGAGCAATCTTACAGAGAACTCCCAAAGCAGTCTGATGGAGAGTCTCCTCCTACTCCGGGGAGAGATTGCCTGGCTGCGCTAGTCACATCTTCTGTTGAATGTGTGAGGGCCACACGTGTTAGAATGACAATGTGCTTTTTACTAATGATTAAAATACTAATGTCATTTCAAATTACCCTTGAAGAAACGCTGAAAATAATTTTAGACAAAACACCTGGGTACACTATGATCTAGTCACGGCAAATAAAATTAGCAAGCACATTTTGGAAGCCTCTATATAGTGTTATTATAATAAATTTCCAGTCACAGTTACTCAAAATTAAATATTTGCATTTTAACTCGAAACTTATTAGGTTTTTGGTTTCCTATTTCATATTTTTCCTAAAAAGTTCACTGTCTTCTGCTTCTTCCACTTCTCTTTTCAGGTCCACTTCACTTCTTTTACTTTTGCAATTTCTTCTTGACAGGAATATTTTCTAAGTAATCTTTTCTTTTGCTTTAAGAAAATTTTATATTATCTTCATTTGGTAGAAGTCTAATTGCTTTTGTTTTATGTTGTTTACCCTCTTTTGATACATGTCTTCTTTGTGCCATTTGATAGTCACCTTTGCTTATAATTGTACAGCTCTTTTTTAAAAAAATAAACATGTTTTCCTCTTAACTTTTGATAATTTTTACAACTCTATCATCTTCTTCTGCTTTAATGGAAGCAGAAAGTGAGCTTCATTTGAAATTGAATTGGATCTTAATGTTAAACTTGTGTGGAGATCTTGATACTCCAAGTATCATATAAACTGAATATATATATATATATATATATATATATACTTTAAGTATATAAACTATATCTAAATATATGCTATAAATATATGTTTATATATTATAAATGCTATATGTATGCTTTGTTATACTTTATATACACATTGCTACTTTTATTATACTGTGCTTCATGTACTTGTATTTTCCTGTTCCCATTGACTAAATTTACACCAATAGCCATTCCTCTTCTCTCCATCCAGTATATACTATTTAGTTGTTCTTTATACTTTATAACTCATAGTTAGGATTCTGGTTTACTAAATTAGGCAGTTCTTTTCTCTTTTAAGTTTTATTCCTTTCTTAGAATATCTGTTCCTAATTTTTCAATTTGTTAATTTTATTTGATCATCTAACATTCTCTGAAGATTGTCTTAATCTCCTATTTTCTAAATAGGAACTAACTTTTGACCAGTTTTTACGGTTTTCCTCAATCTCAAAATGTCCTCCAATTGCCTGTTCTCCAACTCAAAATCATTTTGTTTTTAGATATGTTCCCAACACTACTAACAACACTTTCAATTTTAAAAACAAGCACTGAATAATCACTGAGATTGTGCTGTTACAATGTCAATTATCAAACTTAAAGTAGTACTTTGTACTTTTATAATTCTGGGAAAATTACCTTATATATCTGTATTAGTCAACTTTTCCAACTCTAAGATACAATACCTGGCACACACAATTTAAAGGGGAAGAGATTAATCTGGTTTATGGTTTAGGGGGATTAGTCCATATGAGGCTGGTTCCAAAGCAGAAATGTAGTGAAAGGGCACGATGGGGCAGAGATGCTTAGCTCATTGCAACTGAGCAGCAGATCATGGGAACAGTGCTAGACAGGAAAGAGCAAGAATGCAGATACATCCTCACCAGACACACTCAGAAGTGTGCTGTACTCATACCCTGGTGTCTCCCAAGACAGTCAAGTCTGCACAATTAAGCATAACCTCCACAAGCTCTGTACCAAATTCCTCAACAGGAAAGTTTAACATCAGTGAGCTGTACTCAGTGGTTTTAAATAAATAAGTAAATTAGCCCATGGAAAGCACTCAGCACAAGATTTAGCTCATAAAAGCTTCTCAAAACACGAAAACTATTCAATTATAATGATTTATTGAATTTTCTTTTTTCTATATCTGCATCATTTTTATGAATACTTTCCCTTCAGGGTAGCTTTTTATTATTTTAAAATATTATTTTGGTGCTTTTTAAACTTCCATAATAATTTCCTTGTTCCTTTTTCTCACTAAGCATTTTGCATTGATTGTATTCTTTTCAGGAAACTTTTAGATTTACAACAAAACTGAGCTTAAATTCTACAAAATAGTGTTCAAACATGAAAGTGAATTTGGTCTCAATGTTCAGGTAATAGGAACTAGAATAAAGACCAGTGATTGTGATTGAATTCTTGGGCCTTTGGACATCACTTTTATTAATAATAAATGAGCCTGAAAATGTAAACTTATATATGATCTGCAATTATTGGTATTCATTTATTAATTTAAAAATCACTCTTAATAAACTTGTTAAAGAAAATTTAGTTACACGAAATAATGACTGTAAAGTATAGAGATTTGCTCTGTATCTTTGTTCTCTACACTTGTATAAACATCCAGAAATTAATGTCTCCCATCCGAGTGGTGTGTATGTTACAACTGATTAACCTACACTTATATCTCATTGCCTTAAATTCATAGTTTTCTTTAGGGTCATGCTTGGTGTCTTAGTTACTTTTCTCATTGCTGAGACAAAATAACTGACATCCAATGTTAAAGGATGAAAGATTTATTTAGCTCACAGTTTGAAGTGATTTTAGTCCATAGTTGACTGGCTCATTGGTTGGGTGGCATGGCAGAGGGACATTGCAGAGAAGAAATAGTTCATGGCAAGTACAAGGCAGCAAGCTACAAGCAACATCCAAGGACTTGCCTTCTTTCTGTCTCTTACATCTTAGCTAGGATACTCTCCCTTAGGGGAAGTAGCACTCACATGCTTAATCCTAGCATTGCATCATGAATAAATCTTACTATCATATCCTTGATCACAGTAATATACAGCCTAGATCCAGCCACCCCTGAAAAAGCCCACCCATGACCACATGACATTTTGGGGGATATCTAGACACTAGTGTACATTCAGTGGGTTTTGACAATTGTACAATGACATATATCCAACTCTGTTGTACCATATGAAGCAGTTTCACTGTCCCAAAAATCCTCTGTGTTCTACCTGTTCATCCTTCTCTCCCTCTAAGACACTCATCTTTTCTCTGTTCCTGTGATTTAGCCTTGGCTTTTATAGTTTGCACTTCATGGCAAATTTCTTTGGATTGCCTTGTGCAGAGCAATATTCCATGTAATAAGAGATGATCACTCAGTTCCACTTATTTCCCACTCAGTAAAACAGAATGTAGTCTGTGTTGTGTCTTAATCCAGGGATGATACATTTATTTTCTCTTTCATTCAATGATAGGTAAAAGGAGATACTAAAATATTATCAATCCTATGTGTTTCTCTGATTATATTCTATGAATTCCTCCAAAATAAAAAAGTCCAAGAAGAATGCATGTATGTATGATATATGTGTCTTCAAAGTATTTTGAGAGACAAGTAACTAAATTGAACAATGAACTTCCAGTTAGACATGGCTACAGCTTGGATATTTTGTCCCTCAGTGATTTGTAGGCAGGAGGCTTAGTCGTCTTCAGTGTGGCAATGTTGAGGTGGTAGAATTTTTTTTTTTTTTTGGTACTGGGGATCAAACTCGGGACTTTGTGCTTTCGAGGCATATGGCGGAACCACTGAGCTAAATCACTGGCCCTAGGTGGTAGAATTTTTAAGAGTTTCAGTCAAGTGAGACATGGTTAGGACACTGAGGTTGGTGCTGTTAGAATAGATTTACATAATTCTTGATGGATCACAGTTAGTTTCCACAACAGTAAGTTGTTATTGTACATTTTCTCCAAAAGTGTGAGCTAAATAAACTTTTCTTTTGCAAGGTACACAGCCTCGGATACTTTTGTAGCAATGAAAAATGTATTAATTAAGGTGAGAACTATAGACTGAAATTAGAAACCATTATTATAGCTTATCCTGTATCATATTGAAAGCTTTAAATATTAGTTCATTGATACACATTGACAGTTGAATTACAGTGTGAATGGATCAGACCCAAGTAGATCAAATTTTCCTTTATGTCAAATGTCCTCAGTGGAAATAATAAGAAGAATAACTCTCAATTACTATTTTTTCTGACATAGTTAATAATTTCATATGTACTGTTTTAAAAGAGGAGTCTTTATCATAGAGTAGTGAACTTAATACTCACAATAACGCTAATAAACCTGTAGATTTTTTGTGGGTAAGACTGTTAAGGTAGAGTCTCTTGTAGAAGATCAAGCCTATTTTCATGTCACCTTCTTTCAAAGACATCATCAGAGAAAGGGCTGGATTGGTCTACTCTCTAGGGTAAGGATGGCGAACTTTCAGAGATGAGTATCCAAACTGCAATTTAAAACCCAATTTATTGCCAATTTCCAACACTGAAATTAAACCTGAATAGTGAGATTTAATTTAGAAAAATCAACTTAAACATTAACATTTTTATCTTAAAAGAAAAAACAAATAACATGTGTGCCATAGGTTCGCTACTACTGCTAGGTTCTACACTGATTTCCATGCCCAACAATAGTGCTCAATGGTTCCAATTTCCCTAAATCCTTTCTAACATTAGAGTCCTTTCATCTTTTTGATAATAGCTATCACAACACTTGTAAGCTAAGACCTTAGATGGTTTGATTTAGTTACACTGAGTGTATTTACATATAGCTATTAGGGCTTTTCTCATCTTATTTTGAGAAATGTCAATGTAAATCATTTGTAAAATTTTATGATGAGTCATTGTATTCTTTTGCTTCCTTTTCTATTAAATTAGGAGTTTCTTAAATATTTTGGATGTTAACCTGTTTTCAGAAATATTGTGTTTTTCTTCAATTCTGTAGGCTGCCTGTTCACTATGATAATTTTATCACTTGGTGTACAGAAGCTTTTCATTAGATATAGTCATAATGTCTTTTTTGCTTATCCTTTCAATATTATATTTAAAAAATATTGTCAAGAATGATGTCAAGTAGCTTTAAACATATTTATTATTCTAGAAGTTTTGTGGTTTCAGGCCTTAAATTTAAGTATTTAATCCACTCCTACCTGATTTTTTTTTATGGTATCAGGTCAGGGTCCATCTTCAGACAGGAAGCATTTTGGGTAAAAAGTTTAAACAATGTTATATTAATCTTACTTCATTAAATTGGATAAAGTAATTGGGTCTATTATAGTCAGATGTGTAGTTCAAAGTCCTAATTGTTTTTCTTATAAAAAATTATTGCATAAAAGTTTCCAATATGGGCTGAAAGAAAAATAAAACTTTTGTTCATTTTGGTTTTTAGAATCTAATCTCCTATGACTCCAATCACATGCAGTTGTTTATTCTTGGAATGGTGCTGCCCCAAATCACAGCTACACATGGCTTTTTAGCCTCCAATGAATCAAAATTAAATTTCATAAAAGTTCAATTATCACTTGTATTAGGCTCACTTCAACTATTCAGATGGCGTGTGGCCACTGGCTACTATTGGACAGGTAAGCACACAACACTTCCAACACCATAAAAATTTCTATTGCACTGTCCTGAGGTACAATAATATGTCTAAAACATTGATATTCCTTATGGAACACTTGAAAAGCATATTAAGAACAGTATTTTAATGTCTTTCCTCAGTAGAACTGAGGAGCTCTGAGGACTTGAATTTCTCAGAAGTTCTCAGTTGAGATTGATGTTGATTCTCTGAGAACCAGAATTTTAAAGCTACTGATTTAGAACTATTGATTCATTTGAACAAATTTAAAGAACATAAGAAGGAACTGTAGTCTAAGGGATTTGGTTGATTTCTTGACAGCAGCCATTCTTTCTGGGGTGAGGTTCAATCTCAGTGTTGTTTTCATCTACATCTCTCAAATGACCGGTGATGTTGAATATTTTTTCATATGTTTATAAGGATCAAAATGCATAATTGATAATGTGAAATAGGAAGAAAAGGTCTAAAGGGGTAAGTGAAGTGGGAGGGTAGGGGAAAGGAAAAAATATAAGAAAAGGAAAAAAATGGAAACAAGGTCTTTGTAAATAGGGAGGGGTGGAGGGGTTGAAGGGAGGGCAGGGAAATGGGGAAAAAATAAGAACCAAGATAGATCATGTAAAGATTCAAGTTTCCAATGATGAATGTAACTGTATTGTATACCTAAAATGTATCAATAAACTTAATGGAAAAAGAAATCCAGCAGCAAATTCAATTGTGAGCTGTTCAAAACAATATAGAATTTCTATACTGATGTGAAAAGGCCTGCATTTCTTTTGGTAACTGAATGCAAGACAACAAAGGATATGATTTAATGACATTGCAATACATAATTGAGGAGAGCATCCTAGGTAACAGGAGAGATAGAGAGAGATGATGTTACGGGAGACTAATTGCAAATTTGGAGAAAGTGACAAAAAAGATGCTAGGATATATCTGAAAATAAATTGTTAGAGAAAACATTTATTTTTCTAATGCTCAAATTTATGGTAATATAATAACAGGCAAAAAATTAACCCACTGGAATGTTCACAATTTTTTTAGTATGAGAGGGAAATTTATAGAGTGACAGGATGATGATATTTTTCCTAAGCATAAATCTTACCTTACACTCCTTTACTGACTTTGTCATGGAGCCCTGTATTGATTTCTTTAATAGATTTGCAATAAATAAATGGACATACCTACATAGGTGTTGTCCCTCCTTACTTTGAGAAGCCTATATTTATGGAGGAAGTTTTCTCATTTAAATTTTCATCAATTAATTACACTAGTGATTTTTCATCAGATGTATCAACTCATGTGGTCTTAAATGACACCACAACTGGGTAGGGGTATAAGTTTGCAAGTACTATTGTAACAAAGTGCTGCAAACCAAGTGGTAACAGAAATTTATTTTCTCATAGTTCTACAAATTAGAAATATGGGGAAAAATAAGAACCAAGATATATCATGTAAAGGTACAAATTCCCAGTGATGAATTTCATCATATTGTATACTTAAAATCTACCAATAAACTTTATGAATAAATAAAAACATGTTATCAGAAACTATTCTTTCTGGGAATATGAAGGAGAATTTCTTCAGGGACTCATTTTCTAGTTTTTCATAGCTTTAAACATTTCTTGGCTTATAAATGGTATTCATCCTGTATCTTCATTTCACAGTCTTGCCTCTGTACTTGTCTGTCACTGTGTTCTTCTTAACTTGATCATATGTAAATACCCTATCTCTAAATAATGGCACAGTCATAAGTAATTAAGTGTAAAAACTCAGTATATTTTGGATGGATAATTTACCCTCAAAATGCATAAATCTGCCTGAAGCTATTGCTTCAGTTCTAGCTATAACAACTAAAAACTATTTTCTAATTTAGTTCTATTATAAAATATAATTTGAGGCATCCACATATAGAGTTTTGATTTCTTGATTTGTTCAGAAGTCAAGGGGATAAAGGTATCTGACACTTAGTTTTACTTCCTTCAAGTTCTCATAGTTGAGTTCAATGTATTTTTCAGAACTATTGGACTAATAGCGGGGCAGTTTGCAACCAATTTGTATCAGCTTGAGGATCCAGGTGTTACATCCTAAGAATTTTTAGAGATTCATATTATTGACTTCAAAAATATAAACTTAACTATTAAATATATTACAATAAATATTCATCACCTCCCAGCACCAATATATTTTGGATTGGCCTCATTATGATTTTTAGTGGGACAAACAGTAGCCAAATTATAGCAGTGAACATATTTAGTTCATATAAATATGGAGCAGTAAAGCGTATACATCAGAATTTACCTTATTATTTTATTGAATCTGCAGACTTAGAATTGTGAGTGAGAAAATGTTGGTAACTCTCATTAAATTCAAATAGTTAAATTTTGTTTTCTGTAGAAATTACATTGTAAATAAGAGAGAAATGTGAATACATAATTTGCAATATTATAACACCTTCAACAAAGTGATTCAGCAAAGCGAATCAACAAAGTGACTACCTATATGTATTGTGGATAAGTGGGTGAATTTTCAACATATGTCTATTATTTCTCTATCATTTTACCCATTAGCATAAATGAAAATATTAACCAACCCTTATGTTGGAATTACTCTACAAGAGTTTCTTGTCACTTCTTTACTACTGTCTCACAGAATAGGGAAGAGTTAATGATAGGATGTTTAAATTTTTTTCTAAAACACTTCAAACATTAGGCATTTGGAATATTGGAAATGTGTATGTGAGGGAGAAGACAGGGAATCTGAGTATACAGAGAACTTCCTCTAAAAGAGGGACAAAATTACACCTATGATCAAGGGAGAGTTTAGTCAAGAAAACTGGAGGCAACTCTTCCATCCTGAGGAGAGAAAGAAATAATGGGCACAGATGGAAGTGATTTATAGCTGATATTGAAATATATTGAGGGAATTTACACCTGGTATTTTCACATTTTTCTAGAAAAAAAATTATTGCTAAAAGTGAAAAAATAGTGAGAAGCATTAAGTGCTTTGTATTTAATGAAGTGGTTTTGAGTTATGTACAGACAGAAAGCAAAAGAAACTGAATATTGATGCAAGGGGGAAAGAGATTGAAACATAATTTTAAACATAAGTAATTTATGTGATCTTGTTAGGCGTTTCCATGATTTTTCAGTAATTGGCCTGCACTGTACCACCAGTTCAAAGCAAAGACAAGTAAAAGTTTAGATTGATGGAAGGTTCGCTTTTTCTATTCAAGATAGACGTGGGCTCAGTATTCTCATCCTATTAAGAGGATTAAGAAGACAATACTTAAAGGGCAGGGCTATCTATACTGAAGAGAAAACAGACATAGGATGGGATTTACAACTTGAAAAAAAGTAGACAGTCCAGCCACAGGGTATAGGTCAGAGAGTAATTGTTGGGTGAAAAACAGACTAATTTTTTTAAAGTCATTAAATATATTCTGACATTACTTATCTTTGTATAGCAGGCCCTTGACTTACAAATTTAATGGGTTCCCTAGGTCTGGTTGTAACTCAAGTTGGGGATAAGTCAATACAGCTGAGATCTGGATGTTTACCTGGATGTGTGCTGTAGATAATAAGAGGAAGAATTAGGTCCATTAACCTAATCAATCCAAGTTGTTCATATGTCAGGCTGGTTCTAACTGGAGGGTCCACTGTATTCCTTAGAGCTTGGCTTCCCAACCTCATGCTCCCATGTTTTCACACTCTCCCCAGGAGTAAAATGAAGGCATCTCAAATTTTTTCCTAATACCAACAACTTAAAATTTTAAATATTTAGGATTATATTTCAACATAAAACATAATGATATGCAAAGAACTTTTTTGAATATATTTTCAACTTAAGGTCAGCTATCAGTAAGATAAAGAAACAATAAAATAGAATGCACATATGGATGATATATGTATATATATATATTTTGTTCTACAGTCTCCAAGAAATCTTAAATTTATGACATACTTTCTTTCCTGTATCAGCACCTTCATAAATTTGCAATAGTTATAGAGGGATGAGTTAATCATGATCAAAAACGAATTATTTATTATGTCCTAAATCACTTATATTTGGGTTGAAAGTCAATACACAAATGAGTGCATATAAAAATGCTTATGTTTTATTATACATTTTGGATTTAGATTTTATATCTGTTATGATTAAAATGAGCACCAAAGACTTGAAAACAGACAGTGTGAACATGTAATGTTTCATATCTGTGAGACATCTGTTTAAGAAAACCTGTATGCAGAAGTTTAAGAAACAATTACAAATTCACATAATCCAGAAGATGGTGCTGTTTACATTTCTACTGCATTTAGAAACTGCAGAGAAACAATTTATTTCCAATTCAGCCATTGATGGGTTGCAAATTATTGAGCATACCTTCGCAATAGGAACAGTTAATGTAGCTTTGCTCTTGAGGATTTCACATTTACAAATAATTTGCATAACATTTCTACATGAGATATTAGAAAATGTACTACTTCACAAGCAATCTCACATTAATGGAACCTGATCAGTTGCAGCAATCTAGTTATCTTAGGCTAGGAGTACACTCAAATGTGAAAATATATATTAGATAAAAGTCCTATTTAATTTTCTGGTTACTTATATGGCTATTAAAATGCAACATGCAGACCATCAAAGTGGTGATGATCCTTATTTAATGGAACATGAATTTATTCTTTCAAATAGGGAACAGTTTTATAGTGACATGTTAATTATATACTATCCAGGCACAAAAGATTCAGCCAGTTAACACAGATAAATAGGAAACATTATATCTATAAAATATTGGACCTGTTTCACTGCATCCAAACTTTAGTAGTACATAGACTTATAACTGCTTATAGCACGTTGCGCAGGAAAAGTAATTTGAGGGAGTCCCCCAAATGCACTTTCCAAGACTGTCACTTAAAATGTTTGCTGCTCTTTTCATTTATGACCTCAAAATCAAATAAAATAATGGAAACTTGAGCTCAGCAAGTTGATGCCCCTTTAGCTGTAAATCAACATAAAAGGGATAGAAGTAAGAGAAATACAATTGTATAAAAATGTCTAGCACACATCCAAATTTAACTTCTTTAATATTGAATTAATGTTATGACACTGAACATTATCAGTTGCATTTTTTATTGAACGTGGCAATGTTTTATCTCCAGAGTGAATTATACATCTGCCAATCATCAAATAAAACACATAAATGGTTTTTGAAAGAGGTGAAAAGAATAATCAGTATAGACACATTCTGCAGGTAGACATCCACGAAAGAACCTGAGAGAAAAGATACTTCAGAGATCAAACTGAGAGAGAATTCAGGTGCAGAAGGAAGGGATGGAAAATTATTAATGAATTATATTGCCCTTAATTTGCTGCATGATTTTAAACACATTACCACAAGTTTGGTTTTATAAAAGTAAAAGCTAACCCTGGGAGAACCAGAACAGGGACTGCAAGGATTGAACACTGGACTATCATGATAGTACAATCACTTAGAGAGGTTTTGATTCTGTTGCTGTTATTGTTTGCTGCTTTAAAATAGTTTCCCCAGGATTTCCTTCAGACCTGCTAGATTTGAGTTGAGACTTGAAAGTCTGGCTTATTATTTATTTATTTATTTATTTATTTATTTATTTTAGCTTCTCTGGTAACTTTGATATATAGAAAACTTTTCAGAACTTTGTGAAGTCCTAAGCTTAAAAAAGCTTTAAAAAAGCTGGTCATAAGTGAAAATGATAAGTATGTCTCAATAAATAAAACATAATAAATAAGCACTTCTACTAAGTAAAGATAGATAGGACATTCATGCATATGATAGCTCTAAAACTTAGATAATACCTGCTTTAGTTGGGAGATGCCCTCTTAGCAAATGACATGTTTCCTAAGCCACAAAAATTTTAATTCAATAATTAGCTATCTAATTTCATTTTCTCAGATCCTGTCTCCAAAATGGCTGTAAGATTTAAGTTGCCTGCAGCCAAAATCTAAGGAGTATAGTTGCAGCTGGTATTCCTGATGACTGCAATTTAGGTAAATAGTCATTGCTTCTGGAAATATAATTGAGTTTCTTTGTGCTCTCTGATACGGGTTTTGTTGAACTAAGTTGCAGTTATAATGACTTTTCTAGAATTTATAAACTAAAATTTCCCAGAGATATGCACATACTACTTTTGAATGTAAGAATAAAGAGATTCCTCACTGGGAAATGATGATATTTTGTTACCAATGGTTAAAATTTTTTTCAAAAATAATTATTTGAAAAAAAATTAATCTCAACTTTTTGTTGTGAAAAACACAGTTCCCTTTATTGTACCTATGCTTTAAAAAAAAAATACCAAATGATCACAGACTTTTAAACAAGAAGGAACATTGTACAGAATTTGTTAGAAAAATTCCATGGTGATTCTGCAAGAAGCAATTGTATTAATGAATTCAGTGCTTAATGAAGTATTAATGATATAGTATTTTGCTAAATATGAATCTCAGTTTTATTTTCAAAGGTCTGGATAAAAGCAATGAATATATTAGGCATTAAATTTAATTTTGAAGTGAGTAGCATATATGAAAAATATAACTCTTGGAATCAATACTTAAAGAGTGGTGTAATGATAACCGGTCTGCAGAAAATCAAATTAGATTTAGATTTATTCTCAAAAATTATTTATCAAATTCAATGAACTCATTGACAAAAATGTCTCATTTCATACTCTGTATCATACTTGTATTACCAGGCATTGGACAATATTTAAACAAAATTCTTAAAATATAACCTTTTGGGAGGAGTACAGAGTGAGGTGATTAATGTTTTATCCCTGGTATTTAATTTTTTAACACATGAGTGAGTTAATTTTCTTCAGTCTTTCACACTTTCCTGTTTTCAACAGTTTCAGAGTATTATAGCAAAGTCCCAGAGGGTGGGTGGCTTGTAAACAATAGAAATGCATCAAAGTGCTACTGAATGGAAGTCTGGTTAAGTCAGTGTCCTAGCATAGTCCTGGTTTTATGAAGGAGATTTGCGTCTCAGACTGAAGAGTTCTCACTCTGTCCTTAAGTGGTAGAAGGGAGTGTGTTTGCTCTCTGGCCTCTTTATATCAGGACACTCATACATTTCCTTGGGGACTCAACTCCATGATGTAACTAACTGGGAAAGGCTCACCTCCACAGGCCAGCACATTAGGATTACATTTTAACATAGTATTTATGAGCAGAAAAGAAATATTCAGCTCATAACACATAGCACCTACTTCCTATCTGTAGGATATTTAATTTTCCATTTGCTGTTTTTCTTTATTATTGCTGTGTTGTGACCACACTAAATGTTTATTTTTTTCTCTCAGTTATAGGCATTGAAATAAATAATTGAGTGTGAAACATTCAAGGAATGTGATGGAAGTTGTAAACAAACTAGGCCTTCTGCTATTATCCATAGTGTGTTTGTGTGTGTGTGTGTGTGTGTGTGTGTGTGTGTAAATGGGCTACATTACTACCTTCCAATGTATCTTTTGACAAGCATTGTCCAGATTTTATGACTTGTCTTATTTGTGTGCGTATGCTTCTGGGTGATACTATGTTGAAGAGATGGTTTCAAGGTTACAAAAAAATCAGAAAACTCTGGCTCTAAGGTATTAGTACAAATGGAACATCACAAGTGCATTCAAGGGTTTCTTCTTCAGCATTATAAGAAATTATTCCTGAACACTATCGCACTTTTCTTTTTTATTGTATGCCTTATCTTTTCTTTTCAATTATTCATAGTCTCCTAAGGACCACTTTCAGTCTAAAATAGTATCTATGGGAGGTAAAAACAGCAAGAAATGTATTTCTGAATGGATTACAGAGAAAGATCTATTTAGAAATTTAAATGTATGTGGTCAACATAGAAGACATATGCATCTCAATAGCTCTTTTACCCAACAGTGTTCTAGCTAGTGTCCTTTTAAAGTTCTGATTTTCATTTTAGGAAGTTTATGGATTTTCTCCCTTTTATTTTCTTTTAAATTCAATTTACTTTTATATTATAAAAGTTGGTATGGATTAAAAGGCTTTTTTCTTAGAATTTTTATATTATATTTAGCAATATTGTGAAATAATTTAGAACATGTACACTCCATATTTATCTTTTTACCTTCTTAAAAAATATAGTGCTACCTTGCTCTTTCTTTGTGATCTCTGTAATTAGAGTATTTGCAACTCTTTACCAAGATTTTCTTCAAATGCCATTTTATCTCTTTATATTTTATTGTGCTTCAGCTTTAAGTTTTACTTTTCACTTGTAAATTATTCAAACTCACAGTGAGCATAGAAAATAGTATAACAGAAACTTTCATACCCTACATTCATAGTTTTGTTTAGTCATAAATCAGACTGCTTTTAATTACATTTATATCTATATAGTTAATTGAAGTAAACTTTTTTCCAACTATTGTATTTGAATGTTACTGATAATTAACTTGTAATATAATATTTATTTGTGCATTATTTTTAACTTGTGACCAAATCAATCAGACCACTGTTCCTAAAGGGAAAGTTAATTTAAAAAAATAAAAGATGCCAACAGAAGCTACAGAAGTCATTGTTTGCAGTCCCTTTACTGTAAGTTTGCTTACACAAAGCATAACTGGTAATCAGAAAAGAAAATGGAAACATGAAAATAAGTGAATCTTTTGTCTGCTTCCTTTATTTTTTCCTAAAGCCCTAGGAGAATTGGAAATGAGTCTTTCAACAGTTACCAAGCAGTTCCTAATAAAATGGATACAGTCAAAGCTCCAAATAAATATAAACTTTGAATAGTTCAAATACCTTATTGGAATAGACAAACTACATGAACTACAGCGACACTCATTGTCACTTTTCACGATGTAAGTACAGTCACTGCAGAGGATTACACCACTATTGTCCCTGAACATTAGTGTAATAGTTTACAGAATCTCACACATGTAAGGAAGTCAAGGGGTGTTCATCTCCTTAGTAGCATGTTTGTGTGTTTATGTGTGTTATGGTTTTCAGGAAAGGAATAATGACACCTACATTAGAGATCATTGATGTGTTCTGAAGACCGGTCATAAATGATGGTTGGGTCACAGCTGACACTGCCCCTGGAAGACTTCCTTTAATTCTTTTAAACAAAGCCTTGAAATAGAAAGAGAAGTGTTACATAGACTTCAGCAGGCATCTTGATTCAACTCCTGATTTATACTCCACTTATGACAAATACAAGAGAAAACCTGGAAACCTTGGCAAGGAATAAGACTTTGAAGAAATAAAAATTTAAATATGGATATTCATAATTCAGATTTCCTTATAAATGCTGATCTTTAAAATATTGCGATTAGGGTCTAGCTCTAAAGAACACTGTTATTCTACTACCAATTAGGATTCGTTACAGTTATGCAGCTGCCTCATTATGTTATCAAATGCAAACTGTTCAATTTACATGTACACACTTATGAAACAACACCCTTCCTAAACTTCTTATGAATATTCAATGGATTAAAAATATACTTTGTATAATAATTTTAATTAGAAATTGTTTAATAAAGTTTATTACTAATATGAGTCAATGAAGAAGGGAGTTATAATTAGGCTTCAGTGGAAATTTTCACATAGGTAAAGTATATCTTATGTAGTTTTTTTTTAATATACTACTCTCAGTTCTTTCACTGAATACTACCTTCTCTATGGTTAAGGTTTAAAGTAACTTAAGTGATCACTAACTAAGGATTTTACACATTAAGGTACATAAATCTAATCTGAAGTTGCAATCATGCAAAATTTTGACTGAATTTCCAACTGTTTTGTCTAAAAATCCAAGTTGCACTATAAGAATATACTTAACAAGGGTTCCAAGAGTTTTTGATAGCTATAAACTTCCATGAGAGACAAGTTAAGAAACTCTAGAAAATGAGAGTTCTATGTTTTAATTCAAATTACTTAAACAAGAGAAGGTCTTTGATCAATTCCCTTTAACCAGGGATTAGAAATCATTATGATGAAATTAGAGGTGAGTCATTGTACTGGGACATCAAATTGGAGTAATCAGAATGACTACCAGTTCCCTTATTTGTTGGCCTACCTTGAACACTTGCTAGATCCAAGTGCATTGTTTGTAGAAGACCCCACACTCTCCATTTATGACCAAAAATCTCTTCTGTGGTTGTCTTGGAAAAATGTTTAAAGGGTGAGCTCAGTACCTTCACACCATTGGGAATTCAAATAAGGACATAATTGGGAGAAAAACTTATTCACTTAATATAAAATTTGCACTTAGAAAAATGAATAGAAGGTTGATCACAAGAATTTCTTAAAATACCTTCCTATCTTTTGCTTTGAGTCCCCCATGTGGTATGAACTAATGTATTCCAATCACAGGGAAAGTGTTTCATATATCCTTCTCACAGGGCCAGGATCAAATTTTCTGATTACTTAACAACCAAAGAGACAAGTTTCCTCTGAATCTTAGCTATGGTTCACATTCTGTGTTCTTATGGTTCATCTCAGAATCTTACATTTTCTCACAATAAAAACAGTTAAAACATCTATCAATTAAGAAGCTACTGCTGTCTACAGGATTGTTATTTAAGCTTTTGGCCCAAGGTAAGACCGTTATAATACTTTAAACTTATTCCAGGAAATACTTTAATGGTACAGATTTCAGGCCAAAGAGCTCTCCAAATATTGGCTATATGTCAAGACTTTCTTCATCCAGATTGAAAAAATGTCACTGGAGATTCTGCAGCTTAGAACCATGAGACTCTGACCACATAATCGCCGGGAGAATAGATGCATGTAGAAACAAGCAAAGAAAAAATATGTACAGTATTTTTAGACAGGCTAATGTTTCTTTTGTCTGAAACATATATGATTGTATGATTTAATATTTTGACAGTATACAAAATAAAAATCTTCCTCATAGTGTTTATTGAGTAGAAAGAAATATGTAATTGGATGTTAGCATTACCTATTCATGAAACTTCCAAAACAACAATATAAAGTAAGAAATTAGAAATCCACGCAGATCCCAGTGAGAAGCCAGTGTGGATCAGAGCACCATGACTGCAGGCAGGTCCAGCCAGGGCCCTACCCTGACCCCGCCAACTTGGGCCCACAGGACCCAGGCAAAGATCCACCTGGAAAAGAGGTGCACAGGTGAACAAGCAACAGCCTGAGGCCAGCCCCAATACCACTGATAAGTGTGTGCAGACCCTAGCCAGAAGCCTACTCAGACACCAGTGACTAGGGTGCACAGCTCCCAGCCAAAGGCCCTCTCAGTCAACAGCTACATAGGAGGGCAGTACTCAGCCAGAGGCATGCCCAGACACCATCCCACATGTGCAGAGGCCCTAGCCAGAACCCCACCTGGACAACAGGACAGTGAAGGGACCAAGAGGACAACCACACTGAACCCAGGAATTGGTGCAATGGTCAGCAGCACAGAAAAAGCAGCTCAGTGGCTTGCTGAGATGGAACAATCTGATACTCAACCACCTGGACTCCCTGATCTGGCAGTGGAAGAGTATCTGGAGAAAATGAAACCAGAAATAGTTTCTCAGAAAACAATAGAGATTGTGTCTATAGCACATGACATGATTAACAAATCTAGAGCAGACACAGATAAAAAAAATAGAGGTGAGGAACATGATGGAATCCCAATATAGGAAAAAAATGGAATCCATAAAACAGATGCAAACAGATTTTCAGGAGATTAAAAACTCCATTGAAAATTTATGCAATAGAATGTGAGGACAGAATTTCAGATATAGAAGACAGGATTGCAAATGATGACCAGGAAAAGGGAAATTTCTTAAGAATAGCAAGGGACCATGAGAAATCAATTCAGCAGCCACTAGAAGATGCAAAGAAGAATAACATAAGACTGATCAGAGTCAATGAAGAAACAGGAGAGAGTGGAAATGACATTAAAAAACTGTTCACAGAAGTAATGGCAGAAAATTTCCCTAGCAGGGGAAAAGAACTTCACATAAAGATAAGTGAGGCATACAGGACTCCAACTAGCCTTGATAAAAAACAGTCTACATGGAGGCATATAATATTAAGAAACCCAACAGAAGAAAAAAAATTCTACAAGCAGTTAGAGAAAAGAAACAAATAACATACAAAGGAAAGCCCATCACAATGAAAGCATACTTCTCAACACAAACACTCAAGGCCAGAAGAATCTGGAGTGACATATTTCAATCTCTAAAGGAAAAGAACCTCAAACCCATATTGATGTACCCTGGAAAACTCTCTTTCAAAATTGATGGAGAAATAAGATACTTTCATGGCAAAGAGCACCTCAGGAACTTTATGAATAACAAACCAGGACTCCAAAAAATTTTAAACAATATCCTAGGAAAAGGCAATAAAGTTCATGACCCAAGGAAGCCAAGCAGAATGAATCGATCAGACACAAAAAGAAATTAAATGCAAAGGGGGAGAATCCAACAAAAAGAAAAAGTGATGACAAGGATAAATTGATACATATGAGTTATAACCATCAGTGTTAATGGTCTCAATTCACCAATCAAAAGAAATAGACTGGCAGAATGGATCAAGAAGCACGACCAAAAATATGCAGCATAAAAAAAACATAATTCTAAGAGAAACTCATAGACTGAAAGTTAAAGGGTAGAAAACAATACTCCATGAGACAGAAACCTGAAAAAAAGCAGGAGTAGCAATCCTCTTTGCAGATCAAATGGATTTCAAACTAACACTGACAGGGACAAAGAAAGACACTACATCCTTGTAAAGGGAAAAATCCAAGAGAGAGAGATGACTATCATAAATATATATGCACCAAATACTAGTGAGCCCAACTATATAAAACAAATATTAACAGACATGAAAAATCAACTAAGCACTAATACAATAGTAGTGGGGGAACCTCAATACTGAACTGTCACAAATAGATGGACCCGCTACACAGAAAATAAACAATGAAATACTAGAACTCAGTCAAACTCTTGAACAAATGAACTTAACGGATGTTTACAGAGTGTTCAACCAAACAAAATCAGAATAGATTCTTTTCAGCTGCACATGGGTCATTCTCCAAAATAGACCACATAGAACATGTTTAAGTAAGTGGAAAGGAATTAAAGTTATCCCCTGTATATTATCAGACCATATTGTGATAAAATTGGAGATCAAGAGGAAAAGAAACTGCAAGAATTTCATAAACACATGGAAATTGAACAACACACTTCTGAATAAACAATGGGTCACAGAAGAAATTAAAGAAGTTAGTCAGTTTCTACAGTTAAATGACAATGTCAATACAACTTATGAGAATTTATGGGACACAATGAAAGCAGTCTTATGAGGAAAATTTATAGCAATAAATACTCAGGAAAACAGAGCAAGCTAAAATAAACAACCTCATGGTGAACCTAAAACTTCTACAAAAAGAAGAGCAAGACAAACCCAAAGCTCATACAAGGGAGGAAATTATAAAGATCAGAGCAGAAATCAATGTAATGGAGACTAAGAGAATGATACGAAAAATCAATCAAGGAAAGAGCTGGTTCTTCAAAAGAATAAACAAGCTTGACAAACCTTTAGCCAACCTTATAAAAAAAGCACAGAAAGGACCCAAATCCATCCAATAAGGAACGAAAAGGCTAAAATTACAACTGACTCAGGAGAAATCGAGAGGCTCATCAATACCTACTTCGAGAACCTATATGATGATAAGATAGAAAACACAGAAGAAATGGACAGATTCCTAGATATGTATGAATTACCAAAGTTGAACAAAGAAGACCTAAAACTTCTAAACAACACAATATCAATCCACAAATATGAAAATGTAATTAAAAATTTACCAACTAAGGAAAACCTAGGCCCTGATGGCTTCACTGCTGAATTCTAGAAGACATTAAGAGAACAACTATTATCATTACTATTTAACATCTTCAATGAAATTGAAAGTGAAGCTATATTCCTGAATTCATTCCTGGGAGCAAACAGAGAAAAGCAAAGAAACCCTAAACTGAAAAATAGAACTGTAGGCCAATCTCACTAATGAACATAGATGCAAAAATCCTTAATAAGATAATGGCAAACAGAATGCAGAAGATCATCAAGAAGATCGTATACTCTCATCAAGTGGGATTCATCCCAGGGATGCAGGGATGGTTCAATATATGCAAATCAATCAATGTAATACACTATATCAATAGAGCCAAGGACAAAAACCATATGATTCTCTCCATAGATGCACAAAAAGCATTTGACAAAATCCAACATGCATTTATGATAAAAACCCTACAAAAAATTGGAATAGATGGTCTCTACCTCAAACTGATAAAAGCCATCTATGAAAAACCAACAGCCAAAATCATACTAAATGGTCAAAGACTGAAATCCTTCACACTAAAATTAGGAAAAAGACAAGAATGTTCACTATCACCACTCTTGTTCAATATAGTTCTGGAAACATTAGCCATGGCAATTAGACAAGAGAAAGAAATAAAAGGAATAAAGATAGGAAATGAAGAAGTCAAATTGTCATTATTTGCAGATGACATGATACTCTGTATAGAAGACCCCAAGAACTCCACCAAAAGTCTTCTAGACTTAATAACCAAATTCAGTCAAGTAGCTGGTTACAAGGTCAACACACAAAAATCAATAGCTTTCCTCTACCACAAATGACAGACTCACTGAGAGAGAAATAGGGCAAACAATTCCTTTCACAATAGCATACAAAAAAGTGGAATACCTAGGAATCAACCTAAAGAAACAAATCAAAGACCTCTTCTCTGAAAATGATAGCACTCTGTAAAGAGAGATTGAAGATGATATCAGAAAATGGACAGACATTCCCTGCTCCTGGGTAGGAAGGATTAATATAGTGAAAATGGCCATACTTCCAAAACTGCTATACAGATTCAATGCAATTCCAATTGAGATCCCAGCAGCATACTTCATAGACCTTGAGAAAACAATCCAAAAATTCATTTGGAACAAGAAGAGACCCAGAATAGCAAAAGCAATTCTAGGCAACAGAGACATGGCAGGGGGTATTACAATCTCCAATGTGCAACTCTACTACAAAGCTAGTGTGATAAAAACAGCATGGTACTGGCAAAGAAACAGACCTGAGGACCAGTGAAACAGATTAGAAGATGCAGAAACAATGCCAGACACACTCAACCATCTCATCTTCGATAAAGGAGCCAAACACCCTCAATGGAGGAAAGATAGCCTCTTTAATAAATGGTGCTATAAAAATTGGGCTTCAACTTGCCAAAGATTAAAACTAGACCTGTATCCCTCACCATGCACTAAACTAAAATCAAATTGAATTAAAGACCTAAATATTAAAATAGAAATTCTGAACCAGCTGGAACAGAGGTTAGGTAGAACCCTTGAAGACATCAGTGTAGGAAAAGATTTTATGAAAAAAACCTCAGTTGCCCGTGAACCAGCACAATCAACAAATGGGATCTCTTCTTATTAAAAGGCTTCTGCACAGCAAGAGAAACCACCAGCAGTGTGAAGAGACAACCCACAATGTGGGAAAAAATCTTCAACTGCTCCTCCTCAGACAAAGATCTACTATCTCAAATCTATAAAGATCTTAAAAAGATCAGACCTCCCAAATGTAAAGACCCAATCCAAAAATGGGCATCTGAAATGAACAGACATTTCTCAGAAAAAGAAGTAGAAATAGCAAATAAATACATGAAAAAATGTTCAACATCACTGGTCATTTGAGAGATGCAAATGAAAACAATGCTGAGATTCCACCTCACTCCAGAAAGAATGGCTGCAATCATGAAATCCACCAATAACAAATGCTGGCAGGGCTGTGGGGAAAGAGGAACCCTGCTCCACTGCTGGTGGGAATGTAGACTGGTGCAAGCCCTGTGGAAATTAGTATGGAGATACCTCAAAGAACTAGGACTGGAAGTCCCATTTGACCCCACTATTTCCCTGATGGGTATCTTCCCCAAAGAATTAAAAGAATCCTACCACAGTGATACGTGTGTGCTCATGTTCATAGCAGCACAGTTTGTAATTGCTAAAACTTGGAAACAGCCCAAATGCCCATCAACTGGAGACTGGATAAAGAAAATGTGGGGGTTTTTAATAAAATGGAGCACTACTCAGCCATAAAAAAATGAGAAATTAGAGACATTTATAGCTAAGTGGATGCACATTGAGGCGATACTCTTAAGTGAAATAAATAACATACACATGTATAAATACCGAATAGTTTCTCTGGTGTGAGATACTGAAAGTGTAAATAAGGACTAAATGTATAATAGGTAATGTGAAATAGGAAGAAAAGGAGCAAAGGGGAAGAAAGTAGGAGGGCTAGGGGAAAGGATAGAAGGGAATGGGATTAATATGAGAAAATGGAAAAATAGGAACAAAATCTTTGTAAATAGGGAGGAATGGAGGGGCTGAAGGGAGTACTGGACAAGGGTGAAAAATAAGAACCAAGAGAGACTATGTAAAGGTTCCAATTTCCAATGATGAATGTCATTATATTGTATACCTAAAATGTACCAATGATTAGAATGAATAATCGATAATGCAAAATAGGAAGAAAAGGTTCAAAGGGGTAGGGGTAGTGGGAGGGGCAGGGGAAAGGAAAGAAGGGAAAGGAAAAATGATGAGAAATGGAAAAAATGGAAATAAAGTCTTTGCAATTAGGGAAGGGTGGAGGGCGTAAAGGGAGGGCTAGGAATAGGGAAAAAATAAGAACCAAGATGTATTATGTAAAGGTACAATTCCCAGTGAGAAATGTAATTGCGTTGTATACCTACAATGTACCAATAAAAGAATTTAATAAAAAAAATCATTAATAAGATACTGGCAAACAGAATGCAGAAAATCATCAAGAAGATCATACTCCCTGACCAAGTGTGATTCATCCAGGGATGCAGGGATGTTTCAACATATGCAAACCAATAAATGTAATACAATATATTAATAGAGCCAAGGACAAAAACAATATGATCATCTCAATAGATGCAGAAAAAGCATTTGACAAAAATCCAACATGCATTCATGATAAAAACCCTACAAAAAACTGAGGTCTCTACCTCAACCTGATAAAAACTATCTATGTAAAACCAATAGCCAATATCATACTAAATGGTCAGAAACTGACATCCTTCACACTAAAATGAGGAACAAGACAAGGAAGTCAACTATCACCACTCCTGTTCAATATAGTTTTGGAAACATTAGCCACAGCAATTAGAAAAGAGAAAGAAATAAAAGGAATAAAGATAGGTAATGAAGAAGTCAAATTATCATTATTTCCAGATGACATGATACTCTATATAGAAGACCGGAAGAAGAACTCCACCAAAAGTCTTCTAGGCTTAATAACCAAATTCAAAAGAGTAGGTGGATACAAGATCAACACACAAAAATCAATAGCTTTGCTGTAAATGAAAAACAGGCTTACTGAAAAAGGAGCTGGAGAAACAACTCCTTTCACAATAGCATTCAAAAAATACCTAGGAATCAACCTAACAACAGAAATCAAAGACTTCTACTCTGAAAATTACAGCGCTCTGAAAAAAGAGTTCGAAGAGTATATCAGAAAATGAAAAAAAATCCCTTGTTCTTAGGCAGGAACAACCAATATAGTGAAAATGGCCATACTTCCAAAACTGCTATATAGATTGATGCAATCCCAATGGAAATTCCAGCAACATACTTCTCAGACATTGAGAAAATAATCCAAAAATTCATTTCGAAGAAGAAGAGACCTAGAATAGTAAAAGCAATTCTAGACAATAAACACAAAGCAGGGGGTATCACAATCCCCAATTTGAAACTATACTACAAAGGTCCTATATGTAAAAACAGCTTGGTACTGGCAAAGAAGCAGACCTAAGGATGTGTAGAACCAATTAGAAGATGGAGAAAAACTCCAGACATACTCAGCTACATCATCTTCGACAAAGGAGCCAACCACCCTCACTGGAGCAAAGATAGCCTCTTTAATAAATGGTGCTGGAAAAATTCAGTTTCAATTTGCCACAGATTAAAACTATACCTATATCTCTCACTATGCACTAAACCAAAATTGAAATGGATTATAGATCTAAATATTAAATCTGAAATATTAAACCAGCTGGAAGAGAGGTTAGCTAGAACTCTGGAAAACATTGGCATAGGAAAAGGCATCTTGAACAAAACCTCTATTGCATGTGAATTAGTACAAAAAATCAACAAGTGGGATCTCTTCTTATTAAAAAGCTTCTGCACAGCAAGGGAAACTATCAACAGTAT
This sequence comes from Heterocephalus glaber, assembly GCF_053883595.1. Taxonomy (NCBI): domain Eukaryota; kingdom Metazoa; phylum Chordata; class Mammalia; order Rodentia; family Bathyergidae; genus Heterocephalus; species Heterocephalus glaber. The sequence goes on from NW_028258333.1 coordinate 12,469,264, forward strand.
GAGGAGACAACCCACAACGTGGGAAAAACTTTTACTATCTGTTCCTCAGACAAATTTCCACTCTCTAGAATATAAAAATAATTTTAAAATATCAGACCCCAAAAATTTAAAGATCCAATCCAAAAATGGGCATCTGAAATGAACAGACATTTCTTAGACAAAGAAGTAAAAGCAACAAATAAACATATGAAAAAATGTTCAATATCGCTAGTCATTCAAGAGATGCAGATGAAAACAATGCTGAGATTCCACCTCACACCAGAAAGAATGGTTGCTATAATGAAATCAGCCAACAACAAATGCTGGGGGGATGTGGGGAAAAAGGAACCCTTTTCCACTGTTGGTGGAAGTGTAGATTGGTGGAACCACTGAGGAAATCAGTATGGAGATACCTCAAAGAACTCGGATTAGAGGTCACATTTGACTCAGCTATTCCTCTGGTGGGTATCTTCCCAAAAGAATTAAAAGAATCGTACCATAGTGATATATGTGGACCCATGTTCATAGCGGCACAGTTTGTAATAGCTAAAACTTGGAAACAGCCCAGTTGCCCGTCAACTGGAGACTGGATAAAGAAAATGTGTTATTTTTATATAAAATGGAGTACTACTAATCCATAAAGCATGAGAAATTAGAAACATTTGTAGCTAAATGGATGCACTTTGAGGTGATACTCTTAAGTGTAATAGGACATGCATGCGTAAATAATAATTTCTCTGATGTGAGAAACTGAAAGTGTTAATAAAGATCAAAATATATAATAGATAATGTGAAATAGGAAGAGAGGGTGCAAAGTGTAAGGGGAAGGAAAAAAAGGGAATGGAATTAACATGAGAAAATGAAAAAATGGAAACAAAGTCTTTGTGAATAGAGAGGGGTGGAAGGGCTAAAGGGAGGGCAGGGGAATGGGGAAAAATAAGAATCAAGGTAGATTATGTAAAGGTCCAAATCTCCAATGATGAATGTCATATTATATACCTGAAACTGTACCAACAAAATTAATTTTTTAGAAAGAAAATAAATTAATATATCTACTTCTTTGAAAAATTATCCTTATTTTACCAAAGAACTTGGTTTCAAGAAAAAAATTTTTAAATGTTCTTTATTGGCCTCCAAACCGCTGATATAGTACCTAAATAATGAACCGGAGGGAACAACATGAGAAGAGAAGGAGATTGGATGGAAGGAGAGCAAGCAGGACAGGAAAGAAGGAATGAGATTTTTTTTAACTGAATATCTATAGCAAAACAAAACGAAACAAAACAAAAACAGTGGGAGTCAAACATAAAAGATGCTTCCAATTTTTTAAAGACTGAAATATTTTTTACCAGCCTTTCTATATCCTGAAATTCACCTCATTACATTTTTTATGAAAAAGCTTTTCTTAGTCCAAGAAATATAGTCAGCACTCTCTGTAACACACTGGAATCAATTGGAAAATAAGATAGGAAAAAAGTCTAGCCAGATCAATCACAAAAAGAAAATTAAAAAAAACAAAGAAAATCAAAAGTTGACATAGAAAATCCTTTATTAGAGAAACAAAGCAGACAGTAGTCACCTTTATTTCAGCCTCACTGCCAACAATCCACAGATAATCTAAAACCTGTTTATTTTTCCCTGAAATCATTCTACTTGAGCATTTTAAAAAATAAAACTGTGACAAATATCTCTTAGTTTGTGCAACTACAATATCAAAGCAAATTTATTTACTCTTCTCAGAAAGAGGAACTATTTTTGAGAAGTCCACAGTCCCTATTTTTTTTTTTTGGTACCGGGGATCGAACTCAGGTCCTGGTTCTTGTGAGGCAGGCGCTAGAACCACTGAGCTAAATTCCTAGCCTGGCCTGCAGCCCCTATTTTTAATGTCCTCTTATTTATAATCTCATTAAAGTAGAGGCAGCTTCTTCCTCCAGGAAGAGGTCAAGAGGTTAAGTCTAGTAACACATTCATTTAGAGTTTCATTACTTTGATTGATGTTACTTTTTGTTACAACTTCTGTAATGGTGGCAGCTTACCAGTGAGCCAACACAATCCCTCTCCCTCTCTCTCTGCTCTCTCCTGTCTCTGTCTCTTGCACACAATCTTGACTGTACCAGTCTGCCTACTTACCATTTGTCTGCTTTCTTTTATAGCAATAATGGCACAAATGAGATTTCTGCTCAATATGTTTATATTCATTTTTGCCATTCTCTGCTGAACACTGAAGCTAGTCCTTAACTGTCACAAATCAATGACTTCAATTCATGAAATAAATGTCAATTCACATATTCCTCTCTCTCAACTTCAATGTGTTTGATGGTACTGACTACACTTACTCTAAGGACATAAATTTTGCTAGATGCTGAAACAGCAGTCTCTCTTGGTTCCCCTCATAACCTCTGGGGGTGGGAAAGGTTGCCTTCTCAAAGTCTCAGCTAAATTAACTGTACTTTCTCAATTTCCTGCTTTCATAGTACCCCAGTGAAGCACTCCTTGTAACTCTAATTTCTACATATACTTACTTTAAAATGTACCCTCTCCAGTTTGAAGCGTTTATATAATTGAGTGTATTACTTTCCTGGGAGTGCTTTACCATATTATCTCAATGCGGGTGGCATAAGAGAATAGATTATTATTTCAGTTCTAGATCCAAGAAGGCTGAAACATGGATGTCTGGAAGGATGCACTCAGTGCACATCCTGGGAAGGATCCATTTCTTGCCCCTACCAGTTTTTGCTGGCAGCTGGTGGCCTTATGGCTATGTGACTCAACTCAGCTTCTGTGGTCATATCACTTCTTTCCTTATTCCATCTAAACTCCTCTGTGTGCCCCTTTAAGGACGCTGTTCAATTTTGGCATTTCCTCAGTAGCTGTCTTAGCTCATTCAAGGGGATGAAACAAAATGCCACCATCTGAGTCATTTATAATCAACAGAAATTGGGCTTCATTTTTAGAGTTCTGAAGGCTGGAAAATTCACAACAAGGTGCGAGTATGATTAGGTTCTAGTGAAGGCCCTCTTCACGGCTGCAATCTACCATCTCATAGTATCTTTACATGGCAGAAGGAGAAAACCAGTTCCATGGCTTCTTAGATAACATCCCAGACCCTGTGATTTGATCACCTCCCAAGGGTTGCCACCATGCAACATCATCTTCAGAGTCAGATTTCAACGTGTGAATTTACAGAGGATCACAACCACACATGCCATAGCAATAAACATTGTGAGTATATACTCATTTCAGTATCTTAATTCCATTTGATAAGACTCTTTTTCCAATTAGGTAATATTCACAGGTCCCAGGGATTTTAAATGGATATCTTTTGGAGGGATTTAGAGGAAGTTTACCATAAAGACCAATGACTCTAAATCTAATTTTTCAATGCACACATTTACATAGTTTTCAGATATATAAAGCAGCTAACATCTCCCTTTATGAGATTTACAGATATACAAAACTCACTACACAGTTCTTACCAGTCAAGATTTGACCAGAGAAGCAAAGCTAAAAGATATATATTAAAAGAGGCACTGGAAAGAATTGGCTTACCCAGATTTGGGGACTGGTTATGTAATTTCCAAATTAGAAAATTTGTAAATGTGAGTTAGAATTCCAAGACATGACAGAAACTGCTGCCTGTAGACAGAATTTCTTTAAATTCAGGGAAGACGGTGCTGCAATTAAGATTTTTCAACTGATTGAATCACGGTCACGTAGACTATTTAAGTTAGTCTCACTGACTTAAAGATAACTGACTATAGACTTTAATCACATCTGCCTTCACCACAATATAAAATTGATGTTTAATTGAATAACTGGTGATGATAGCCTAGCTCAGAAAAGGTAGGAAGGAAACTACCCCATCAGCTCTGTTAGTTCATTAGAAGATTGCCCCATTTCCATGTTATGTAATTCTGTTTTTCCTGTTACCCTGACCAAACATCTCAGTGTCATGTTTGACATTTGTACACTTTTACATACTACTTCCAAGTCAGCAGCAAATGCACAACATATTCATCAATGTTCAACTTCTCAGCATCTGCATCAATACTTCTTGTGTCTGGGATGATTAATAATCATTCTAGTAAATCATTTCTGTACCTTTTCAAATAGTCTCAAAGCTCTAGAAGATCATACCTTATTCAGCACATTTGTGATTCCTTCCTGTGATTGTTTTTCCTCTGTGACTCCGAAACCTATAGGTGTATCGTATTTCACTCAAGCAAGTCTTCTATCCTAAACTCCCACTGCTAATCTCTTGCTAAAATCAACTGAATCTCAATCATAACCATGTTCGCAATATTTTTAGTTCTCTGTCCCAATCTCTTATCTAATATTTTAAACTTCTTCATAAAAGTCATTTCTTTGACATGTTACATGTGGAATTGACTTTTCTATTTCTCTCAGGTATAATATAAAATTATTATATGAGCTGGGTTATTGTTACTCTTATCCTAATTATATCTCCAATGGGTGGAAGAGAGTTTAAATTATTTATTGTTACTTTTGTCCCAGTTATATCTTCACTGCTTGGAAGAGAGGTTATTGAACAAATATTCATCAAATGAATTAAACATAGCTCAAGATTGCATTAAAGGGAGTATCTTCACTAGCAATTTAGATATACTTTTATACTAAATTTGGCTTTGTCTAGTATGAAAACAACATAGTGTAATGAAAGCACTTTATTCTCTAGGCAGCTCCATGAGTTTGGTACCCAGGTTGGATGGCTAAAATCTTCTCACATTTGGAAAACTGGTATTTCATCATTGTTTAATATAGATGAAAATCAAAGTCTGTTTTGCCTTCAAGAACTGATATATAATTCTATAGCTTGAAATATTATAAACATTATTTGATTAAGTTTAAAATGTTAAGAAGCAGCATTATTTTTGACCTATATTTGAAAATAACTTCCCATGCTAGATTAATTTAAATTTCACTTTGAATTTAAAAGACATTTTAATATCCACAGTGGCTCCAGGCATTATTGACTTTTTCACTTCTGTTTTCTGCATTATGCTTTGCAACTTAGACATTTCTAGACATTTTTAGAAAGAAATTAAAAACAGTCAAAAGTAATTTCATAATATTTAAACATGTGTAAATAGAAAATTATAAGTTAATCTTCAGAATAAATTAAAACTAGAAGCAAAAGTCTCATTCATTCTTTTGTGAAATGTTCACTCAGTGATTGTCTCTATAAAATTCTATCTATGACAGCCATGACCACCCATTTCATTAGTTGAAACAGTTAAAATGAAATGAAGTCAGAGTATAGTGAATATCAGATGTGCATGTGATTAAAATGAAGAAAAAATAAGAGAGAAAATTGTGCAATGTGGATTGCTATTTTATGTAAATTGATCTAAACCATACTGATATAGTAGTCGAAATCTCAAAGCTTTAAAAGGTTGAATAATCTTTTATCTTGAGAGAGGAATATCATGACAATTAAAAATAATCTAGAATAAAAGAAAATGCTCTCAAAGAGGTGGCAGAAGTTTTCCAATCTCAGGATTTTCAACAATATTTTAAGGGTTTGTTTTAGGCCTTGTTCATGGTATTGTTGTTGTTGTTGTTGTTGTTGTTTTTAGAGACAGGGTGTAGCAGGTGATAGCAGGTGTGTGCCACCACAATTGGAATATTTAGATTTTGGAACCTTATTAAAAGCCGCTGGATAGTTTTGAGAGCTAAATGACACATTTTTCTCTTATATTTTTAAAAGATAACTAGCTCCTGAGAGATAGATGAAAGATAGCAAGGTTGGAATTAGGGAGATCTGACAGGTGATCAAGATAGAGCAGACTAAAAGGTGTGGGTTTGACAAGCATCACTTGTTCGAGACAGAAAACAGTATTGCATTACGCTACAATATAAGCACTGCATAACATATTTGATATTTCATTTTCTATGATTTATGATTTTAAAATATCAAAATATTGAGCCCTGGGACAATTATATTTAATCATAATAAAATATACAGCAATATTTTTTAACTACCTCCATTGATGAGATTAATAAACTCTTCTTTGGTTGCATGCATTTGTAGGTGTATAACTCAAAAAGTAGTTATTATATCCAATCAAGAAAAGTTACAAATGATAATTTCCATAGCAACAGAAGAGCAGATTTATTATGATGGATTTATACCTTACAATAAAGTGAAATCACAGTACTGCTAGATTTGATGAATGTTCTAAATGAAGACATCCACACATTAAGAGTGGCTCATAGAATAAATGGATATATGAGTGAATTTCTCCACAAACACCAACTTTCTTCATTACACGTAAGTACATTAGAGGTCTCTAAGCACTGCATACCTTTTGCAATAATAACTTAATTGGCTTTATGAATGATTTACTTTGGTTTTCAAAAATACTAACATTGCATGAAAGAAATATTACCATAGTACCATTTTTCCACTATATGATACTCCTGAAAAATATTTAAGTATGTTTATAAGTTACTTTATCATATTGTCTTAACAAGTCATCATTAATAATAACTCTGTAAGTGTAGGAATGTTACCTTTAGGGTTAGGGAGAATTTGTTGCCACTTAAAGCTGTATTTTCTAATGGAGAATGACTCATAACCAAAGTAAAAAGTAAACTCATAAATGGCACCTCTGGAGCTAGGTCAACTATATCTGATTCAAAATTGCTTTTGTGTAGTTTCAGATCTTATTTAGATCTTCGATCCATTTTGAGTTGATTTTTATAGAGTATGTGAGATGAGTTAAATTTCAGTCTCCTGAATGTGAATACCCAATTTTTTACAGAAACTTTTATTGAAGATGCCATCCTTTCTCCAATATATGTTTTTGATACCTTTTTTGAAACTCAATTGGCTACAAATACAGAAGATTGCTTCTGATCATTCTGTTCTGCTCTATTGTCTGTGTGTCTGTTCTGTGAAAATATCATATTTTTAATTATACATTAAAAATTAACTAGAGGAATAGTAATTACAATTGTATGAAGTTTATTTGGATCTTAATTTGAACAATCAAATCATTTTAAAAAAAGAGATAGTTAAATATGTATGAATATATACACACACTGAAAAGAAATTCATATGCATAGGTAGAACTGGGGACTTAGAAACCAAAGATTTCAAAAGGTAACTTTCAAAATCTGTATGTTCAATGCAGCATATAAAGAAAATTTCTACCAGATGGAACATGAATAGGTTCCATTTCAAATCTGTATTTTTAATTTTTTTTTATTGTTTTTGGTACCAGGGATCAAACTCAGGACCTTGCGCTTGACAAGCAGGCATGGTGAAATCTGTACTATTGAAATAACAATTTCAGAAATTTTTTGTGAAGATATTAATTATAAAATTATAGAACAGGTAAAGAAAAGAGAGAGAAACATGACAGGAATATCTATGAAAGAGAACATAAAAAATTTTCACTAAAATTTTACAAAGAACAAATAAAAACCTTGAACAAACACATAAACATTAAGTTAAAACTTCAAAGAATTTAATGATAAAATTTTTTTGTTTGTTTTTTTTGTACCGGGGATTGAACTCGGGTCCTTCTGCTTGTGAGGCAGGCGCTGGAACCACTGAGCTACATCCCTGGCCCAAATGGCAAAATTTAAATTAAAAAAGTGAGGCCCAGGATTAGCTCAGTGGTGCTGCCTCATGCCTTCCAATCGCAAGGTCCCAAATTTGATCCCTGGTACCAACAACAACAACAAAAATAAATGAAATAAAACTTGAGCTAAAAACATGAATCATCAGGTGAAAAGCTCAACAACAAACTGAAAGACAAAATAGTCAAATTCAATTTAAAAAACTATCAAAGTAAAACAAAGAAAATAGATACATTTTAAAAAACACACCAGAATCAATAATTGTTCAAATTTAAAAGAAATAGAAAATAAATTTTAAAAACTACAATTTAAATTTAAGTACATGGCAAATAATTTTAAAAAATTGAAATATATGTATACATATATGCAAATTATATCTATTTTGCCAGGGAAAAAATAAGAGAAAACAGTGAAACAAATTTTTTATAAAATTCCATTTTAGGGCCGGGAATTTAGCTCAGTGGTTCTTCCTCCTGCCTTGCAAGCACGAGGTCCTGAGTTTGATCCCTGGTACAAAAAAAAAAAAAAAAAGTCCATGTTTTCTCAGAAATAAATGAGTTCTTGATTGTCTGAGTTCAAAGGAAATATTATATAACCAGAAGTTTTGATTTAGAATGTACCACATCAAGGACTAAGGGATAAATTTAATAGTTTTCACATATAAAAAATTGACAACCAATCCAAATGAAAAATGATCAATTCATCTGCGAATGCTAAAATTCAGTTGTTCTTAAGCAGAGTACATAAAGGCAGTAAAACTCTCTCATGCATGTGAGAAGGGAAGCTCATCAGTTGAGTTCTACAATTTCCAAGTCTTTTCCTTGGGATTAACTTCCCAACTCTCATGGGCAAAGCTTACTTCATGGAGTTCATATGGAGCCCGCTTTGTGACAAAGGCTGAATCCTAATGTGGAGCAATAAAATGTCTGATATCTGTCTAATCAGATTCCATCACTAAAAGAAAGGGAGCTTTGTGATAAACTGATAACCTAGCATGTGGGAAGTCTGGTGTTTGATCCCCAGCATTAGGAGTAATGAAAAGAAGAGAAGAGAAAAGGGAAAGGGAACAGGAGAGTAGGGGAGGGGAGGAGAGGAGAGGAGAGACAAGGAAAGGAGTTTGTACTCTAGAAAGGTTTCCTTCACACTTATGACTTAGAAACAATATTCTGAATAGCACATTTATTACTCATCTTGTCTGGGAGATGATTTTAGTAGAGGTGCAAATCTTCATTGATTCATGAATCATGGCTAATGATTTTGTTGAAAGTTCAAGAATTTGGAAAGAATATGATTGAAAATATGCTAACAGTCAGGTCCGAGGAACAGATATATACATAGACATCTTCAAAAGAGCATAGAAAAAAAGACCATAGAATATAGTAACTTTCATGTTTCTATAGGGTTGCTTAATGGTGAAGGTGGCAGATAAGAATTTTAACATTCAAGTGAATATGACTAATTTTATAGACTACCTTCATTGTACAGTGGACTGATAAAATGGCACCCATGCCAAGGACAGAGGCTACATATTAACTCAACAATTTAGATTTATACTTAACATAAATTGCAGCTACTGCTGAGTATCCAACCAACTATAGTAGAGATTAATCCTCCTTGTTTCTGAAGGGAGGTTAATTAGCTTAAGCCCCTAACATTATGGAAGAAATAGTACTTTTTAGACACGCAGCATATAATTTGCTTTTCAAATAAGTAATGTTTTTGACAAAACTCTTGATACCTTACCCACCATCATTATATTTTTCAAAGCAACATTTCTAATCCAAGAACTGATTTGATAGCAAATGAAGTGTGGCAATGAGCCCACACTTTTAGAATTCGCAGGGATTCTCAAATATCCCATCATTGTGAAGCACTTAGCTTAATGAAATGGTGGAATTGTCTTTATGATTCAATTATAGTGTCAATCACGGGCCAACACCTTGCTGAACAGGTGCAATGTCTGGCAGTATGTACCATAAGCTCTAAATTAGCACACTGTAATATCTTACCTATCCCATGAATCCATAGCTCTGAAAATCAAAGTAAAAATAGAAATGCCTCCTCTTCCTAACAACCTGGACATCTAGTCATAAAAAAATCACTTCCTTTCCCCATGACTTTAATGATCTACTACATTAGAAGTATTAGTTCTGGGCTGGGGATTTAGATCAACGGGTCCGCCGCCTGCCTTGCAAGCACAAGGACCCAAGTTTGATCCCCGGTATCAAAACAAACAAACAAACAAAAAAAAACCCAGAAGTGTTAGTTCTAAAGAAAGGGGTACTTTCATCTGGGAACCGAATAAAGATGCAAGAAAATTGGAAATTCAGAATGCTATCTGGTCACATTGGATTCTTGATACAATTTCATCAATAGTTTAAGAGGGGATTGTTCTGATTTTGAATAATTGATCATTAATACAAAGAGTAATTGTTGTCTTACTCCACAATGGGATAATAAAATGAATGCTTCATTCATGCATCTAAGCCAATCATAATTTCCCCAGTGGACATTTATTCCAGTGTCAAAACACAAGACACAATGCACTCGCCCATGAAAATGAATAAAATCTATTGAGTATTTCCAACAACTGAGAACAAAGAGAAGGTGAAAGGCACATGCGAGTTTCATATGAAAAGGAAAGCCAGGGGAGAGATCTCAGGTCTTTATAAAGGTTAAGGTTTTGACCTGGCATGGGGAAGTTCCTACTAAATAAATTAAGACATAGATTATTGAAATTCTTGCTCATGCACAAAAGCAAGGAGCATGTGCAGGGTTTAAGAAGTATGCATCCATATTGTTTTTTGTTTGTTTGTTTGTTTTTAATGAAAAAGACATACTTCTCTTTCTGTCTCGGGAAGCTTCTTTTTTTCCCTTAGTTAAATATCAAGGTTTGAAATCAACAGGTAAACTATATTGTCTTATATGTTAAGGTGATGAGAGGGAAGAACACACACAAAGACACATACACATGTGCACACACAAACATTCAAATCAAAGCAAGAAAGAAGCATTGAAGAAAATGAATAATTGATAATTTGAAATAGGAAAGGGTCCAAAGGTGTAGGGGTGGTGAGAGGGGAAGGGAAAAGGAAAAAAGGGAAAGGAAAAATTAGGAGAAAATAAAAAAATGTAAACAAAGTCTATGTAAATAAGGAAGGGTGGAGGGGGTGAAGGGCACACAAGTAATGGGGAAAAAATAAGAACCAAGATACATCATGCACAGGTACAAGCACCCAGTGCTAAATGTAAACATATTGTATACCTAAAATGTACCAATAAAAGATTTTAAGAAAAAAACAAACAAACAACGAAATAGTGCATACTTTTTCTTATGTACATGATTCTTGCATCATGTTGGATGAAATCTCGCTATTGTTGTTGCTGTTTATGGGAGATTATGCATGATGAATACACTTGTCAAGTTCCTATAAGAGGGAATGTGGTGTCTTTGTAATATGCCTGCTTGCGAAAGTGGGCTACATTTCCCAGAATTTGTTTCTATTTGAATTTCTGAATATAGTGGACCACAATTGAAATTTCTTCAGATATTTGGAGTGTGAAGTGAAATGACCCTTGTAGCGTACACACTTGTGTATTGACTAAGTCATCTTATTTGATTCAAGTAGTTGTCTCTGCTTCAATCACAATTGCCTACCCTCACTCATTTCTTTTGATTTTTTTAAAGTCGTAATCCAGGTACGTGCATTCTTCTCCAGGATGATGATTTTTGCATTTTGCAGGTCTGAATGTAATACAGGTCAGAAGCTGTAAGAACTGATTTGATTTCTGTTCATACTCATTAACTGTAACTCATCTTTATGAGTTCCTGCGTGTTTTAGCTTTCCTGAATTTTATATCACTTTTTGTTTCCTAACTACCTGGTTGAAATTTTGGCATCAAATTCTAAGATGTACTATGTTTTAAATATACTTGCCAAAGTATAACATTTCAAAAGAAAATTCTAGGGATATGTTTTCCCTCTTGGAATGGGCTAAGAATTCTCAGACATGGAAATTCTTTGACAAAGTATTTTTTAAATTTGAAATTAATTTACTGAAGTAAAACATCTCAAACTTTAAAACAATCATTGATTTACAAAAATGAATCAGCATAAATTAAGAATATCATCCAGCAGGGAAATCATTAAGTCTTGCAGATCTACATCTGGCACCAGAGACACATGATTATCAGACGTGAATGGGTGTCCACAATCCTGTTGCCTTGGTAGTTGCACTCTACATGACTTCTCCCTTGGGCTGGTTTCCCTCACTGCCTACATTTTTCCTCACCTAAAATTCCAGATTACTACCTTGCCAATTTCCTTTGATGTTTACTGCACCTTTGGGTTTACTCCCACAGGTTCATGCATTACTTACCCAGGAATTCCTAGCAGAAACTCACACCACGTCACTCATTTTTGCCTGGACTCCCATGCCTTCTTTTGAAATTTGGATGAAAACCTCCTCAAACCAGCTCTTGTATTCTACATGCAAATAAAACCAGCATCACATACATGACACCAAGAACTTCCACTAGTCTGATCAGTAGGCAGTCTCCCTTGGCCCATGGTAGCAGCAGCCTCTGTGTGCCTAGATGGCAGGTTACACTAAAGTAATTCTTAGGATACCAATTCCTTCAGTAGACAGTAACTTATCAAGCAGAGGGCCCAGGGGTTCTCTTTTCAAATGAAATGTGTACAATTTTTCATCCTTGACACTGACATGTGTAAGGACTTGAAAATTCCTGAAATGCCCTCATGGCATCTTTTTTGATGTTCCAATTCAAAGTAGAGTTTCTCTTAATGGCACTAATCATTTTGCTATCATACTTCCTTTGGCCCAATTTTGCATACACATACTAGCCCAAATTCATATTTTTCAAATCATTCAGGTATGATTTTTGCTCCCAGTTATCACTGAAATTGTAGAGAAAACCAGGCAACACTACACATACTGCATCCTGATTGGTGGACTATCTTGAAATTCCTCCATGAGAAAAGTTGTCCATACTCCCTAAACAGTCTCTTTCAGAGTCTTAGGACATAAAGATAATTTAGACAAATTGTTTTCCATAGTATAAAATGTATAGCCTCTAGTCCAATTTCCAATGAAGTTCTCATTCCTAACTGATACTTCATAAGCCTAGTCTTTAATGTCCACATTTCAATCAACATTTTGGCCTTCTGAGCCTTCACCAGGATTGCCTATCAATATCAGCTTATAAATTCTAGGGCTTCTAGAGCCAGCATCTCAAAATCACTTCAAACTCTTTCCCCAAATTAACTTTAAAGTTTTCTGAACCACACGATGATTGACCAATGGTATTCAGATATAAAATGTACCCCCAAAGCCTCATGTGTTTAGAGATGGGTCTTTTGGAAGGTGCCTGGACAATGGGGCCACTATTTCTAGTTTTCTGCTAGGTGATGAGGTCAGGTTGGAAGAGATAGGGCATTAGAGGTTTGACCTTAAAAGGTATATTGCCCTCCTTGGCTCCTCTTTCTGCTTCTTGTTCACAATAACAAAAGCAGCTTTCCTCTGTTACTCTCCTTTGCCATGCTGTTTCTCCCTTGGAGCCTTCTGATTGTGAACAGAAACCTCTAAAAGTCATCAGCCAGAATGAATCTCTTTTCCTCATATTTATAGCTATTGGGTATTAGTTCCAGCAATAAGAAAGTGACTGAAACTGGGCTTTCTGGCTAATGGGCACAATTGGGGAATCTTTACATAATTTGCAAGATTTGTCATTGTATAATGGTTATATAAAAATAGATCATTAATGAGATGTTATGGTTGAAAATTTTTCCTGGACTTGTCACATTTTGTTCAACTCTCATTTTCTTGTGTTTATTCATGATTGTATGTATGTTTATTCTTAGACATAGGTGCATAAAGCTTGAGATCTCTCATTTTGGGGTCCTTATTTTAAAAACACCATAACAAAATTATTTTTCAAACAAGGTTTTGATATATATATGTAAACTATATTTTATATTTTGCCTGTGACCCAAAATAATTGCTCCTTGCTCCAAAAAATTATACTGTAATTCTTATTTCACATTCTTATAGCCTGGAATTATACTATTAGACATATTTTTATGCATCATAAGATAATACAAATTTATTCTCTAATTTCTATGTATGATCTTATCTCCTGCCTATGTAAAACATGAGAAATATTTAGACTAGAGTGAAAAAAATAATAGTAAGTCTGTTCCCCATCCCATGATTCCTATGCACCTCAATTCCCATGTGAATTTCTTCAGAACAATCTCAGTTTGTCAGGGAGGGGAATCAGTATTTCCACCAGTGAATGAATGCATAATGCTCTCCAGCATCAAACCACTCATTCTGTGTCATTGCATCAGATGTGAAGAAACTCATATGTGTTCTATGGAATTTTACAAGATGCAAGGTTATATATTTGCATTCTATTTGGAAAAGTCAAGACAATAACCTGATTGAAGGTCCCTATTTCCACAGAGCAAAGAGGTATTTGAAGAGAACAGAGCCTGCACTTCTAGAGCCTGTTGTCTACAAATTTCAAGATTTTTCTTTACTGAAATGGGCCCCATTATGGATGCATTGGAGGTATTCAGAGACAATTGCTAGCTGAATGATCTTCTTGCTCTGAGGGATGGGGCTACCCAACAAGCTAAAAGGTTGATGGTCTTCATTTTGTTGAGAAGTCAGAAAAGAATCAACATACCTATATAGAGGGAAGCATAGAGGAAAAAAAAATTCTACTTAGAAATCTTCATAAATAAGCCTTAATTAAAGATAATCATTCCACATATCTTAGAAAACACTAATAATCACTGTACTTTTCCCAGTTAACTGCCTTACAGGTATTGCTTTCAAGTCAATGAAATATCCTTAAAGGCAGAAGAGCTGCATAAAATATCGAGGCTGTCACTGTGGGAGTCACAAAACATATAAATTATATTTTACAAATCACAGCTGGAAACATTTTAAAAGTTCAAGAGAAATGAATATCCTTTGCTAATAGAAATGTAAACCTAAATAGACCAGCTATTGTTATGTGGACTCCCTAGCTACCAGTTAGCTGATATAACCAAATACATGATCACAAACTGAGGCAGCATTTATTTTGATTTTAATTTATTGCATTATTGTCTAGTGTTCACCCGAGTTTGTCTACATCCCAAGGATAAATCTGTAGTCTTTGCCTAAATCTATCTTATAGGTAAGTCAGTATATATAGTATTTGGTAAATACTTTAAAATGTTCTTTCCTATTTTTCCATTGTTTGTTATACCCTCATTTTTCTAAAAATAATTTGCTTAAGCAATATATTATTTTGTTACTATCATTTTTACTTATGAATAAAAGATTAGTTGATGGTAGTTTATATTAATGGTGATCCAAGAAATGTATGATTAAAGATTTCCTTTTATGTATGCACCCATTAATATTTGCTTGTAATTCCCTTTAATTTAATAAAACGAAATGAGGACTTTTAAAAATGGATACCACAGTTCAATATCTTAAAATTGATTATGATTTTTAAATGTCAACTATAAATGATAGTGAAATTAATAAAATATATTCTCTGTAGTAATAAGTATATGTAAAACTGTTACATTCTAGACTGTATTACAGTGTTAGATTTTGAGAAATACAATTTTTTTCTGAAGGCACTATGGACAAATAATTATGTCAGTATGATATATTTCATACAAAGTAATTTAACTTTTTGTATTTGTTTGCCTAATATCCTTTCTTAAACATTAGTTAATGCTAAGTTCAAATAAAAATAAAATTTATTGGAGTATCTCACTAATTTGCTTCATTATACTTATTGAAATGATTTAATTGCATCTTATCATGTTATGTATCTGTGTGTGTGTGTGTGTGTGTGTGTGTGTGTTATTATGCAGTTGTTTACAATTTTAGAAACTCAGATTTATGTACTTGGCCAGGAATTAGCAATCTCTTGAGGGGGCATAATTAACTAACGGGATTGATATGCAACAGGCTGATGTGTCAGAAGCATTCCAGTTACAATGTGTTACAAATACTAA
Organism: Heterocephalus glaber; assembly: GCF_053883595.1. Taxonomy (NCBI): domain Eukaryota; kingdom Metazoa; phylum Chordata; class Mammalia; order Rodentia; family Bathyergidae; genus Heterocephalus; species Heterocephalus glaber. Next base: position 12,484,898 of record NW_028258333.1, read on the forward strand.
CAGACCATTAGAATATAGAAGTAGTAACTATTTCATGACTAGATATAGAATAAATAGATATTTTGGTAGGCATAGAGGAATACAAGAATGTAATTTACATAAGGGTAATCTCTATTCACTTTACTTCATCTGGTGAATGTCAGGTCCCCACTTTAGAAATGAATCTCCTCTTAAGGAACAAAACTTTTGGTTTAAGTTTCAATGAACATATGTTGATGACATAAAGATGACCATATGAAGTTTTTAACTTTCTTTTTCTGATACATAAGAAAGGCTGTTATTTTTCTATGTGTAGGAGTAAAAAATGTATTGGAGTGTTCACACTTATTGATTACATTGTCATAGTTATATATATTATTGCAATTTATTAAATTCCAATTCATTAAAAAATCCGATTCATTGAAAAAATCCAATTCATTAAATCCAATTCATTAAAAAAACACTTGCAAAATGTATCCCTCAGCTTCTATTTTTAAAGTAAATTCTGGTTATTCCATCAAGAGTGACAATTCCTAAATTTATTTTCATATTTTGGAGCATTGCTATATCCGAGGATTAAATTCCAATGTAATTTAGCCACACACATATTTACTACCATTTTTTAATTTTCAATGAGATATTTTATAGTCATAGCATATTTTAGTTATTTTTGTTTCAGATGAATAGATCACCTCAATATTTGTATGGTGTATTACTGTTAAAACTGCTAAATTTCCATAAGTCACTATTAAATTTGTAATAAGATAAGCAAAATGAAATGTATTGCAAATGTTCGTAGGCTTACTCACGATTTTGACCTAAATTCATGTATCTATCTTTAGAACAGAATACTGTTCTTTATAAAGTCATAAAAACCAAATTATATTTTCTCTTAGGCACTCTCCTTTTTTGCTAAGAGACAATACCTAACATCCACAACTATAAATAGGAGAGGTTTATTTTGGCTTATATTTACAGTCAATGGTTGGCTGGCTCCAGGCAGAAACAGCATGACAGAGAAGTATAGCAGAGCAAAAGCTGCTAATGTCATGGTGACCAGGAATCAGAGAGTGAAAGGAGGAGGGAGTGAGGGAGATATATCTTTCCAAGTCACACTTCGAGTAGCTCATCTATTCCAACCAGATGTGGTGTCCTAACCAATCAACACTATTATTCCACAATTAGATCACCTTCCAAAATCCCTGCCCATGAGTCCATATGGTTTTGGGGGCTATTCTTGTTCTACACCATAACATTTAAGCTCAGAGCCTCAAAGGATTCATATGCATTCATTATGCAAACTGAGTTTAGTCCATTTCTAAGAGTTGCCAAACTCCTAAGAGTTTCAGCACTCCTGAAAAGTCCAAGTTCAAAGTTTCCTCTGAGAATCAAGTCAAAATCTCATCATATCTGTGAGCCCCTGCAAGAAACAAAAAATTAAACACATCAAACTTACAATGGCACACTTATAAATATCCCCATGACAAAAGGGAAGAAATAGGCAGATAGAGATAGAAAGAAATTGGATCAGCAAGAGATCAAAACCCACTAGAACAAACAATTCTGTGCCCAGTACATGGGGCAAGTTGTGGTGAAGAGATGTGAGCTCAAAGGGTTTGGGTGGCCCTGTCCCTACAGCATTACTGGTTGCAGCTCTTATGATCTCTCTCGGGTGGCTTTTCTCAATGCATGTGGCTTTCCTCGAGTGATTCATGTCCTGCTCTCTTCAACTTCATGGGGTCTCCACTGCACTTTCAGCTTCACTTTCACTGCTTTACACGTTATCCTGTCAAGGCCACACTTCCTGGACTCTCAGGCTTTCTTTTCAAATCTTGATGGAAGCATCCTGACTCCACCACCCTTGTACTCTGCATTCCTGTAATGTGCCCATTTGGATCGTGGTTTCGGTGGCCTACAGTGCCTGGATGGCAACGCACTGTTTTGAAACCCTGGGAACCAAATCTCTAGATGGCCTTTTTAAAGCTGAGTACCCTGAGGGTTGCTTTTCAAAAGAAAATCTTTCACTTTTGTACCTTTGAGCCTTCAAAAGTGAGGTTTTACTAATTCCCCAAAACAACTTTCCTATTATCTTAACACAAAATGTTTAGCTGCTTTTTCATATTTCCAGCAACCACAATTTCTTTTGGTCTAGCTTTGCAGGGTGTTCCTTCATAGCAAAATAGAAAACTTTTTACATGATCTTTTTCTTCAATTTGTCAGTGTAAATTTCACTAAAGGCAGTGAGCAATACCTATGTCATGGCCCGAATATTGGACAGTCTTTAAATTTCTTCCACCACATTAATTAATCTACCATACTTAATCTCAGTCTCTCACTAAGTCTCAAGATATGAGCAAAATACCATAGGGCTACATTTTCTCCATAACACAAATGCCCTAAAGTCTAACCGCCAATGGACACCTTACTTTCAACTGAAACCACTTGACATTGATCTTTAATATCTGTACTAACTATTCTGATCATCTCAATCTGGGCAGTATTGCTCTTTAAACTGGGCATAAAACATTCTAGGGAATCTCTAGCTAGCATCTCCCAACTTTTCCAATCTCTTTCTATAGCCTTCTTTAGAATAAGAAGATGTAGAATTTGATTGCATTTTCTCTAAATCTAAAAACTAAGAACCTCAAGAAAATAAGTCATAGACAATGAAAATACAACATATCGGATTCCATGGGACATAATAAAAGCAGTCTTACAAGGGAAATTCATAGCAGTTAATACACATATTAGGAAAACAGAACAAGCCCAATTTAACAACCTGATGCTGAACTTAAAGCTCCTAGAAAAAGAAAAGCAGGACAAACCCAAAGCTCAGGGAGGAAATTATAAAGATCAGAGGAGAAATCAATGCAATGGAGACTAAGAGAATGATACAGAAAAATCAATGAAGCCAAGAGTTGGTTCTTCGAAAGATTCAACAATATTGACAAACCCTTAGCCAACCTTATCAGAAAAAGGAAAGAAAAGGCCCAAATCCATGCTATTAGAAATGAAAAGGGTGAAATTACAACAGACCCAGCAGAAATACAGAGGATCATCAATACCTACCTCCAGGATCTATACGCCAATAAGATGGACAACACAGAAGAAATGGACAGTTTCCTAAATACACATGAATTACCAAAGTTGAATGAAGAAGGACTAAAAATTCTGAACAACCTAATATCAACCAATGAAATTGAAAACGTAATTCAAAACTTATCAACTAAGAAAAGGCTGGGCCCTGCTGGCTTCACTGCTGAATTCTACAAGACATTTAGAGAGGAACTGCTGCCACTACTGTTTAAACTCTTCAATGAAATTGAAAGGGAAGCAATACTCCCAAATTCATTCCTGGAAGCAAGCATCACCTTGATCCCCAAAGCAGAGAAAGACCCAACCAAAAAGGAGAACTATAGGCCAATCTTACTAATGAATATAGATGCAAAAGTCCTTAATAAGATACTGGCAAACAGAATGCAGAAGATCACCAAGAAGGTCATACAACCTGACCAAGTGTGATTCATCCTAGGGATGCAGGGATGGTTCAATATACGAAAATCAATTGATGTAATACACTATATCAACAGAGCCAAGGACAAAAACCATATGATTATCTCCATAGACGCAGAAAAAGCATTTGACAAAACCCAACATGCATTTATGATAAAAACCCTACAAAAAATTGGAATAGATGGTCTCTACCTCAAACTGATAAAAGCCATCTATGAAAAACCAACACCAAATATCATACTAAATGGTCAAAAACTGAAATCCTTCACATTAAAATCAGGAACAAGACAAGGATGTCCATTATTACCACTCTTGTTCAATATAGTTCTGGAAACATTAGCCATGGCAATTAGACAAGAGAAAGAAATAAAAGGAATAAAGATAGGTAATGAAGAAGTCAAACTGTCATTATTTGCAGATGACATGATACTCTATATAGAAGACCCCAAGAACTCCACCAAAAGTCTTCTAGACTTAATAACCAAATTCAGTCAAGTAGCTGGTTACAAGGTCAACACACAAAAAACAATAGCTTCCCTCCACACAAATGACAGACTCACTGAGAGAGAAATAGAGCAAACAATTCCTTTCACAATAGCATACAAAAAAGTGGAATACCTAGGAATCAACCTAAAGAAACAAATCAAAGACCTCTTCTCTGAAAATGATAGCACTCTGTAAAGAGAGATTGAAGATGATATCAGAAAATGGACAGACATTCCCTGCTCCTGGGTAGGAAGGATTAATATAGTGAAAATGGCTATACTTCCAAAACTGCTATACAGATTCAATGCAATTCCAATTGAGATCCCAGCAACATACTTCATAGACCTTGAGAAAACAATCCAAAAATTCATTTGGAACAAGAAGAGACCCAGAATAGCAAAAGCAATTCTAGGCAACAGAGACATGGCAGGGGGTATTACAATCTCCAATGTGCAACTCTACTACAAAGCTAGTGTGATAAAAACAGCATGGTACTGGCAAAGAAACAGACCTGAGGACCAGTGGAACAGATTAGAAGATGAAGAAACAACACCAGACACACTCAGCCATCTCATCTTCAACAAAGGAGCCAAACATCCTCACTGGAGGAAAGATAGCCTCTTTAATAAATGGTGCTATAAAAATTGGGCTTCAACTTGCCAAGATTAAAACTAGACCTATATCTCTCACCATGCACTAAACTAAAATAGAAATAGATTAAAGATCTAAATATTAAAATAGAAACTCTGAACCAGTTGGAACAGAGATTAGGTAGAACCCTTGAAGACATCGGTGTAGGAAAAGATTTTATGAACAAAACCTCAGTTGCCCATGAACTAGCACAAACAGTCAACAAGTGGGATCTCTTCTTATTAAAAAGCTTCTGCACAGCAACAGAAACCACCAGCAGTGTGAAGAGACAACCCACAATACGGGAAAAAAACTTCACCTGCTTTTCCTCAGACAAAGGTCTACTATCTTTAATCTATAAAGATCTTAAAAAGATCAGACCTCCCAAACGTAAAGACTCAATCCGAAAATGGGCATCTGAAATGAACAGACATTTCTCAGACAAGAAAGTAGAAATAGCAAATAAATACATGAAAAAATGTTCAACATCACTGGTCATTGGAGAGATGCAAATGGAAACAATGTTGCGATTTCACCTCACACCAGAAAGAATGGCTGCTATCATGAAATCAACCAATAAGAAATGCTGGCGGGGCTGTGGGGAAAGAGGAACCCTGCTCCACTGCTGGTGGGAGTGTAGACTGGTGCAACCACTGTGGGAATCAGTAGGGAGATACCTCAAAGAACTAGGACTGGAAGTCCCATTTGACTCCGCTATTCCCCTGCTGGGGATCTTCCCCAAAGAATTAAAAGTATCCTACCACAGTGATATATGTGCGCTCGTGTTCATAGGAGCACAGTTTGTGATAGCTAAAACTTGGAAACAGCCCAAATGCCCATCAACTGGAGACTGGATAAAGAAAATGTGGGATTTTTATAAAATGGAGTACTACTCAGCCATAAAAAATGAGAAATTAGAGACATTTATAGGTAAATGGATGCACATTGAGGCGATACGCTTAAGTGAAATAAATAGGAGACACATGTATAAATACTGAATAGTTTCTCTAATGTGAGAAACTGCAAGTGTAAATAAGGACTAAAATCAATAATATGTAATGTGAAATAGGAAGAAAAGGGGCAAAGGGGAAGGAAATGGGAGGGGTAGGGGAAAGGAAAGAAGGGTACAGAATTAACATGATAAAATGGAAAAATAGAAACAAAATCTTTGTAAATAGGGAGGAATGGAGGGATTGAAGGGAAGGCTGGGCAAGGGTGAAAAATAAGAACCAAGAGAGATTATGTAAAGATGCAAATTTCCAACGATGAATGTCATTATATTGTATACCTAAAATGTACCAATGATTAGAATGAATAATTGATAATGCAAAATAGGAAGAAAAGGTCCAAAGGGGTAGAGGTAGTGGGAGGGGCAGGGGAAAGGAAAGAGGGAAAGGAAAAATGCTGAGAAATTGAAAAAATGGAAATAGAGTCTTTGTAAATAGGGAAGGGTGGAGGGTGTGAAGGGAGAGCTAGGAATGGGGAAAAAGATAAGAACCAAGATGCATTATGTAAAGGTACAATTCCCAATGAGAAATGTAATTGTGTTGTATACCTAAAATGTTTCAATAAAAATTTTTTTTTAAAAAACCAAAAAGAAAATAAGTCATAGAATCTAGTTATACACTGATAGGAGTTGAAAAGTAAATATTTTAAACTTTTTTCTAAATTCATATCTCTTACTATTTTTTACAAATAATGACTGATATGTAAAGGGATATTTGGTATTCATGAGTGGGAAAGAGCTTGTTAAACTGATATAATATAATATAATATAATATTATTATAATATTTCTATTAAATCTTTTCTCCATATTACGTTTTAGTTTTAAAATGCACCCAAAAAACTCTTGTTCACAAGTGGAGTTCTCGAATGCGATTAAGTTATGGAGGTACTATATTCATCAGTGCATAAATCCATTGGGGAGTTCATGGCTGACGGTACTGACCAACAGTGGGGTCAGTTCAGAATTGTGGGTTCCCATGGGAGTGACCTGGAAGAGCACATTCTCATCCCTATCTCCTTCCCTCACTCCCCTTATGCCTCTTTTGCCTTGACCCTTCTGCCTCAGAACCAGCCTCCCATGGACTGAAACTTCTGAAACTATGATCCAAAACAAACCTCTCATCATTTAAGTTTTAGAAGTCTGGTATTTTGTGCCAGCTCCAAGAAAGCTAACTAATATGTTCCAATAAATTTTCCTGTATTGACACATCCCATTGGTTTCCCTAGAAAGACTATTTCATATGTAGAATACTCAGAATATTTAAAGGAAAATTAAATAAATTACCAAAGATCAAGAAAGAAAATTAGTATCAGAATCATTACATGTTATTTTTACATAATTCATTTAAATGAAGAATAATTATGGAAAATTAATTTTTAATACTTTAATTTCAAGTACAATATTGACTGGAAAGATTACTAGTTTAGCTTTGAACTAAAGAAAGGACAATTAATTATTTTAATTATACCTCTATGTACACATAGTCTTATTCTCTGAATAAGGATTTTTAAATCTTGAAACTTCTTAAACTATTAGCTGTAATAGTAAGAAAAACATATTCTAACTATTCACATACACACCTGCTCTTTAATGTGAATATAACACTTTTTTAACAAGGATTGTTTGTAAACCTACTATCCATTGCTTACCTTTTAGCCATGAAGCACCTAAGTATATAATGATGATAATGTTCTTGCCTCCATTTTCCTGTTATCTAAAGGCAGCCACCTTTGTAATAGACACCCTCCCTCCACAGTTATAACTTTCTGTTAGACCTGCATGGCACCAGTCATTCTGATAGCCAGGTCTACCCATAGTCTGTCCCTGCATTACCTCAGAATGCACAGTCCTCATGCACCAACAGCTCATTCTTCTTTTGTGTTGTGGAGGATCTCCTGGAAACATTAACCTCATCTCTGGTGTTTCTGATCTATCAACCCCTTCTACCAAGGCAGGTTTGGTTGGTAAATGTTACAGAGGATCTGAATTTCATAGAAAATGAAGCATACTTTAAAAAATACAGTCTCTATGTTCCACAAGATGGCCTCAAATTCCTGGGCTTAAGCCATCATCCTAACTCACCCATCCGAGCTGGTGAGATTTAAGCACACACCACTGCATCCAGCTAAGAAGCATATTGAAAGAAAATATCAGTAATTTTCTGGAGGGAAGGAGTCACCAAATTCATACATAGGACTCTATGCTCATTTCATTCATCATCTTAAGAATGGACCTTATTTCTGTCCATAGTTTTAAACAGGCAGTTAATACAAGGCAAGTCAAAAATAATGTAATTATTAACATTATTGGAGTATTCATTGATGTGCTCTTTTTTTATTTGGTTGTTGATATTTTGCTGTATAGCTACCAGGGAAAGAATGGCCCAAGTTCTGATGTGTTATTTATGAAGTTGTTCTCTTTGCTCTTCCCCTCTGGGGGCAAAAAATCATTAATCAAACAGGAATAAAGAAATGCACAGTATGACTACTAGGACAAGCATCCTTAGCACTTTTTACCCCTAACTGTGAGATTGACACAGATTGACTTTCAGTCAATACCCTGTAATAAGCATGGTAACCTTCTGGACTGGATGGACTCAAAAGTCCTCTAGATTTGGATGGGTTAGGCCTGCCTCACAGCTACCAAGAGGAGTGCTTCAAATTACAATGATCTAGCACATTTACTAGGAATAAAAATACAGATGTTTTACATCATAACAGCAAACATTGGTTTATAGATCATTTCATTTCCTAAAATGTTATCTGGGTACCTTGATAACATAGTAGATGACAAATCAAGTTGCGGTATTTGGGATCGATGTACTTTTTTCATCGCAGAACTACTAAGCAGGATTTTTCAAAGCACCAAAAGCTATTGTTACTTTGAATGCTGCATAATACAAGGGTGAGATAAGTTAAAAACAACTAGAAGAGATTTCTCATTTATTTTTTATTTCTATGCTATTGTATTCCAAGAAAAGCAAGTTACTGTTTCAAAGTATTGCCTTCATAGGGGAAAAAAGTTCATTTGTCTCAGAATAGGGAATAATAATTCATAATAATAACAACATTTTTATAGTCATGTGCACAGCTGTATCTAAGTAAGAATAGTTCTTGAAAATGCAAAAAATAGTCTATGAAAATGTCATATATGATGAACTTGAAATTTCAAATTAGCATGGAAAATATGCCTTATATAAGTGGTTCTGGAATAACTATAGAGTCACATAGATAAAGTTAAAATTGGATCCATTCCTCATATCATACATTTGGATATTGTTTTAGGTAGATCTAAGATCTTAATATAAAAATAAAGAGATATGAGTGAGAGAAGAAAGCGTGGAGGATTCCCTCACAAGTGATTGTATACAATTAAAAATATTAAATTTTACATCAATAAAGTAAAAATTCACACCACGCACTGAGGTAATATATGCAAAGCATTTCCTAAATATATGAGATTGTTAAATATAGGGTAAAAGACTAACAGAATGTAGGGTTGAGCTATGTACAAACATTATATGAAAAAATACATTGTAAATTATATATGTGTGAGTGCATGTCTATACTCAAATGTGATAGATTCATGTTTAAATAAGTTTAACATACTATAAGAATAATATAAAATTATTTAATTTTGGAGAAAATTAATTAATCCAAAGAGAATTTTAGAGTTATCAGAAAGGATCCTGCCAGTGATGAAAATTTTGAAAACTTCTAATATTGACTACCAAAATAATTTCAGTCTTGTATTATCACTGAAATTAAGTGAATGATTAAACAAACTTTAAACAATCTATATATCCATATGAAAAATGCTTTAGTATAAAAAGTATTGCAAATATTTAAGAATGCAGTCTTAAAATACACACATACCTTAAAATAATATCTACACATTTTAATAATGATCTTTAATTCAAAAATATCACATTTGTGCTTAACATGTACTCATTAAGGCAACATTCAAAAATATTATATATATTTGCTTTAAAAAGTAGGGCCTTGACTCTTGTGCTTGTATTTGATTTTATTGTCAAGAAAGGCATTTAGATAGAAGTTGTGTGCACCTTATTTTAACTTCACTATTATCCATAGTACAGCTTGTTCACATTTCTACATAGAAACATTTGCACAATGGATAATAATCCACCCTAGCTATTTAGATTCTTTCTCTTCTTCTTTATTACCTGGCTTGTTTCACTTTCTTATGTCTGTATTTATTCTTATACTAAAATATATATGTACATATGCATATATATGTATATACACACATATGTGTGTGTTCATATTGAAAGCTCTTTTGAAAAGAAATCCAACTATATCAATATTGTTATTCACATATATTTGCCATATATTTGCCCTTTAGGATGAGCAAAATCTGATATTGGAGATTCTACTGCTCCAGAAATTGAAAAATATTCAGTGATGTTTTATGTAAAGTACAGCATGTGAAGCCACAAGAAATTACTATAATAGTTGTAATAATATGAGTCAAATATTCATTGAGCATGCATCCTCTGGATATCCTGTCTTTGTACCTTCAAAGCATAGCACATAGCATAACTTCACATCAAAGTAAAACAATGTAAGATTTAGAACACTCATTCCTTTTCTGTTTAAACTGCAAATGATTTATTCATATTTATAATGTTCTTACAAGATTTTCTTTTGGTTCGAATGACAAATGTGAATCTTCTTGCTTTCTTTCACTGGTATATATTTAAATATTTACCATATTAAACAAATCCCCATATAATAGTTAGTGGCCTTATTAAAGATCCATCTCTTTTTCACATATGAAATACAATCTACATAATAAAATCTCCTGCTGCAATTCTTTCATCAAAGAAAGTCAGTGAAAGTCTTAACTTAGAATTAAGGACAAAACACATGATATTAATTCTGACATCAATTTCTGCCTTTAAGCAATGAATTTCCACTCAGCCAACCATTACCTCTATTTAATCAAAACAATTACCTCTGTAAATCTCAAATACAAAAATTTGTTGGGAAGAAAACAAGATCAATTTCAAACAAAATAAAAAATGCAAAACACTTCTATTATTAAAAATGAATAATATTTTAAGAGACGTGTGTAATAAAATTTTCAGTGCACATGCAGCCTCTCAGTATTTTCTGCAAATATCAATGTTTGATTGATTGGTTAATATTTATACTCCAAGTGCTTATCCCATCATCCTTATGGTCTATTTGAAAGGAAATCCCAGAATCTTATACAATAGTCCCCCACCTGAGCTATGATTCTTTTTTTCCAAATTGTGCGGTTACCCGTGGTTAACAATGTTCAAGCATATTAAATGAAAAATTCTAGAACTAAACAATTTATAAATTTCAAATAACTTACATTATAACACGCCATTACAATTTGTTCTACTCTTAGTCATTGTTGTGTATGTTTTACTGTGACTAACTTACAAATTTCTCTTCAACGTAAGTTTACATTTCAGTACAATCCTAGGTTTTACGCATCCACTTGGATCTTGGAACATATATTCCATCAGTATGGAGGACCACTAAAAATTCGTTCTTTTTTATTAGTACATGTTTGTAGTACATAATAATATGGTGGGGATTTGGTACATGTACATAACACATCTTCTTTTTTCATTTCCTTACAATTCCTGGTCTCTTTCCCTTTTCCAGAACCTCTATTTCCATTTTAAACCTTTTATTTTGTTTTGGTTTTTGTATCTCCTTCCTTTCCCTCCTCATCCATCTCTTTTTCCCCTTGTCATTCAAAAAATGGCTCCCAACCTCTTGTTATCTATTTTTCATTTTGCTTTTTATTTATATTCTTGGTTTCTCAAAAAAGAGAAATTATGTAATAATTAACTTTTTGTGTCTGATTTATTTCACTAAGGATTATGGACTCAGCGGGGATCTATTTACCTATGAATACATCAAGTTTATTATTCTTCATGTCCCAGTACTACTCAATTGTATATAAGTACCACACTTTCTTTATAGATTCATTCTGTTGATGGGCAAATAGGCTGTTTCAAATATTTAGTTATAAATTGCGCTACTATACACATGGGTATGCATTTATCACTGTAATATGATAGCATTAACTTGGGAAAATACCTAAAAAGGGAACAGCTGAGACAATGCAAATTAAAACAACATAGAGGTACCATCCTACTGCAGAAAAAAAAATGGCTACCATCGAGAAATCAAAAAATAACAAAACCTAGACAGGCTGTGGGGGAAAAGAACCTTTCTACATGTTGGTGGGAATGTAAACTCATAAAACCACTATGAAAATCAGTATATTCTCCAAAAACTAATATTTCATTCTTTTTGTTGTTGTTGTTATTACTGGGGGTCAAACTTGAGACCTTGTGTTTGCAAGGCAGGCGACAGAACCACTGAGCTAAATCCCCGGCTAATATTTCATTCTTAAACATGTTAACGTATACCTATAAAAATAAAGTCTCATAATAGCATATCAAAATGCTACCATTTAATCCAAACCAAAAAGGGTAGCTTCTTCATAGGATCAAACTATTCTATAGTTATACCAATCCCAGTGTATTTATTGAAGAAACTTGCTATAGATTAATCCATATTGGTTTTTTTTTCTGATTTTTTACCTATACAATTCTTAAACAAGTGATTGTGTTACTCTGTTATTTCTAAATGGTCACTTATATCTACAGCATGATTAGATCTTTCCATTTTGTCTCATATCAGAAATTTCAAAATTGAAGTTCATTTGTCTCAGTATTTAATGCTTCTAAATTTAACAACATGGTATAACATCATGCCGTGTTATGGCTTTGAGGAGGGACAAATGAGCAAATAAAAATGCAGAAAGGACATTTCATCAAACTTCTTTTTATTAAAAACAATTCCTAAGATAACTAACCTGCTCCAGGGATAATAGACTTAATACGTTCATAAAGTCAGTGCTCCATGACCTAATCACTACGTCTCAAATGGCCATTACATGGCAGTCATTGGCGATCATGTCGGCAACCTGTAACTTGTGGGATACATATTAAACCTCATTGTTCTCCCTCTTGTATCTCTCTCTCTCTCTCTCTCTCTCTCTCTCTCTCTCTCTCTCTCTCTCTCTCTCTCTCTCTCTGTTTCCCACTCCAAATTCCAGAGCTCATGCCCCAGCCAGAGAGCTTCAGTGCTATTCTTTTTCATCCACAGGTACATGATCCTTAGGTGGCTTTTATGTGTAATGTTAAAGTAATTCCATTGATAATCCATTGGTATTAGTTCTGTCATCTTAATACAAGTTGCAAAGGTTTATTAGTCTAAACTTATTACTTTATCAGCATAAATAAGAAGATACAGATTTAAAATATTTGTAGATTTTAATCAATTTCTTTGCCATTCTCATAAATACTGAAAATGTCCTATTTTTGACCAGGAAGAATTTATTCAAATTGACTCCTGAAACTTTTATAAATGCCCCTGTAGTCTTGAAAACTACCTTGTTACCTGCTATGACAGAATATTTATAGAGATCCACCCATCTGAGACATTTTAATATTAAAATTTATATTATTAATAATTAAGTGAGGACAGGAGCATAAATCTGGTACATCCTGGATGAACCAAGAAGATCATTTAATTTACAGGCACTTTACACTTTTAAATTCTTTAACAGGTCTCATCACAACTGGAAATTTTCTTTTCTATTTAAGTATTCTCTATTTCTACATTTTCACCTAACATTATCTTTGCTAAGTCAAAGATAATATATCAGGGCTGTAAATATGCATGCACTATCTTCAGAATAGGAATGAAAACAGTATCTCTTTCTTAAAGTGTATTATCACAAGTCCCCACCCAATTGGTAATGAAGAGACTGATTTTTTCCTCTCTAGTTCAAAACTGTAGCTAGTGATTTGAATGACCTTTTTAAATATTAGCCTTTCCTTTTTCCTCCATCCATTCTGTTACTCTCAGATGATAGTGCTATTATTTCCATGACTGTGTTATTCGCAGTAAAGGGTTTCCTGATTAAGACATGCAGCTCTGTCCTTTGCTGCTTTGATACTGAAACCTGGATCTTCCAAGATACAGCACCACTTACATCATTTATAATTCAATCTACCTTAGCCTTCATCACCAAAGATTCATATCAATACTCTGAAACTGTGTCACACCTCAACCACCTCAGCAGTCCACCCCAAATGATGCAGCTCTTCATCATTTTCATACTGGCTCCTTTTAAGTTTGGTTTTTCATGTATCCTCAAAATTCTTCCTGGAAAATCTAGAATGATTTAGGAAACATCTCCACAACTTTCCTCCACCAGATTTCTCTGAGCAGCTATTTTGCTTGGAAGTGGTCATCACAGATTTAGACAGACATTCTCGAGTAGGATTATACCCATAGAGCTCTGCTCTATGCTTCCTCCTTAACTATATTACTGGCCATGTTCTGTTGAGTTGTCCACATTAAACATGAAGTCTGGAAACTTCTCTATCCTTTCAGACAGCTCAGTCCCTTTGTGAATTTCTGTGACAGAAATGAGTAGGCTAAGAATCTCAGAATCTTCTCTACATGATGGGATGAACTCTATGGCCTAGTCCAATGATGGTGAGCCTTTTAGAGATGAGTGGCCAGATTGTAACCCAAAACCCAACTATTTATGACAAAATTCAGCACAGGAATTAAATCTGAATACTGAGGTTATTTAGGAAAAAAAACCCTCATACATTAATAAATTTTATCTTCAAAGAAAACAAATAACATGGGTGCCATAGGTTCACCAACTGGCCTAGTTTAACTCTACCAAACTTGTACCCTGTCTTGAGATCTTAACTTCTTTTTTTTCTCTAATGTCTCAGTTTCAGAAAACAGACCAGAACTGGGCAGGTAATTTTAGAGGAAAATTAAAAAACTTCTATTTAACATTTGTAATGTGTAATTCCCATTTAATAATATGGTTGAAAATTTCAAATAAATAAAAAAAATGGTAATGATCACAAAAGTAGTGAGAAATGTGTGTGTTTGTAAATGAAAGTGTACAAGTGAGTGTACATGTGAGTGTACAGGTATACATGTGAGAAGATATAGAATGAATACAAAAGTACAAATTCTGATTAAATATAACAATTCAGTGCTTTCAATCTTATATCAAATTAATTACAGTTTTTCATATATTCTGTTAGATGACCTGCTAAGAATCAGATGATTAAAATAGAAGAAAAACAGAATCATGGCAAACCAAAGGTACTAAGTGAAGTGTAACTGTGATTGAGAAATTGTGATCACATTGAAAATGTGAGCATCACCCTGGTTATTGCAGAGTTCAATATATGGCCAGTGTGCAAAAGAATGAACACAGCAAATTCAAGTATTTAAATACCCAGTCCCACTCATGCAAACACGATATGGATATTCTTTTGTTAATTCCACAAATAGTAATGAATTAACACGTGTTCTTTAAAACCTAATTTTAAACCCAGACAAGGGGAAGAGTGCTTGGGAGATTGAGATCAA